>NC_058522.1:74220113-75608863 GCF_904849725.1 Hordeum vulgare subsp. vulgare | reverse complement strand
CCGGAAAAAAAATCAAGGAGAAGAGTTCATCACGTTTTACAATATGGACGCGCCGCCACCTCCTGTTCTTCCTCTGGAGGGCAGATCTGGAGTCCGTTCTGGGCTCTAGAGAGGGGAGATCGTCGCTATCGTCATCATCAACCTTCCTTCATCGCCAATTCCATGATGCTCTTCATTGTTTGTGAGTAATATCATCATAGGCTTGTTGGACGGTGATGGGTTGGATGAGATCTATCGTGTAATCGAGTTAGTTTTGACGGGGATTGATCCCTAGTATCCACTATGTTCTGTGATTGATGTTGCTACTACTTTGCCATGCTTAATGCTTGTCACTAGGGCCCGAGTGCCATGATTTCAGATATGAACCTATTATGTTGTCACCAATATATGTGTGTTTTAGATCCTATCTTACAAGTTGTAGTCACCTACTATGTGTTATGACCCGGCAACCCCGGAGTGACAATAGCCGGAACAACTCCCGGAGATGACCATAGTATGAGGAGTTCATGTATTCACCAAGTGTTAATGCGTTGGTCCAGTTCTTTATTAAAACGAGAACCTGAATATCCCGTAGTTTCCATTAGGACCCCGCTGCCATGGGAGGGATGGACAACAGATGTCATGCGAGTTCTTTTCCCTAAGCACGTATGACTACATACGGAATACATGCCTACATTAGATTGACGAACTGGAGCTAGTTACTTATCTCTGCATGTTTTTACTATTGCATGATGAATAGCATCCGGCATAATCATCCATCATGGATCCAATGCCTACGAGTTTTTCCAACTGGTCCTTGCTAAGTTACTTTGCCGCTACAGCTGTCACTACTGCTACTGTTATTCTGTTGGTACTGCTGTTACTTTGCTGCTACTGATGTCACTTTGCTGCTACTGGTTACTGTTGCTACCGCTCCTATCATACTACCTTGCTACTGATACTTTGCTGCATATACTAAATCTTTCAGGTGTGGTTGAATTGACAACTCAACTGCTAATACTTGAGAATATTCTTTGGCTTCCCCTTGAGTCGAATCAATAAATTTCAGTTGAATACTCTACCCTCGAAAACTGTTGCGATCCCCTATACTTGTGGGTTATCAAGACTTTTTTCTGGAGCCGTTGCCGGGGAAGCACAACTATATTCTCTGAGTCACTTGGGATTTACGTCTGCTGGTCACTATGAGGAATCCGATAGACCCAAGAACTAAAGTCTTGCCCTCAACTACGAGGACAGGTAAGGAACTGCCATCTAGCTCTGCACTTGATTCAACTTTAGTTATGAGTAAGTTTGCGACACCACCTCCTGCTAGAAATCTTGATATGTCGCCTGTGCTTGATGATGCTACTTTTGCTACCCATGATGCTTATGATGATTGTATGGTTGTTGTTGTTTTTCCTGATGATGCTATGCTTGATACTGCTTTGCCACTAGGTGCATTCCTTGATGCACAAATTGCTAGAGTTTCTTTTAGATGTGATTATACTTCTGAAACTGCTGGTACTATTGAAGTAGAACTTGCTATTTTTCCTTCTAGAACTAGCTCTCCTAGACATGAATTTCCTGATATGCCTCAGTGTTATGTTATGGAGGGAGAGATAGCTGAGGACTTTCTTGCATGTAAGGATAGCTATGATGTTGAGAAACTACTGCTCAAATGGAATGAAAAATCTCTGAATGCTAGGATGAAATATGACCCGAAGTTTTCTAATTCGCCTATCTTTGTGACCGATAAGGATTATGAATTCTCTGTCGACCCTGAGTTAATCACTCTGGTGGAATCTGATCCTTTTCACGGTTATGAGTCTGAAACGGTTGTAGCCCATCTTCCCAAACTGCACGATATAGCCACCCTATTCACTAGTGATGAAAATATCCGCCACTACTATATCCTCAAGATGTTTCCTTTCTCGCTAAAGAATGATGCTAAGACTTGGTTCACTTCTCTTGCTCCTGGTTGTGTGCGTATCCCCCAGGATATGGTCTACTACTTCTCTGAAAAATATTTCCCTGCCCATAAGAAGCAAGCTGCTTTGCAGGAAATATACAACTTTGCTCAAGCTGGAGAAGAGTCTCCCACAAGCTTGGGGAGGCTCGTCCAGCTACTAAATGCTTTGCCTGATCACCCTCTTGAGAAGAATGAAATACTTGATATCTTCTATAATGGACTTACCGATGCTTCTAGAGACCACCTAGATAGTTGTGCCGGTTGTGTTTTAGGGAACGAACTGTAGAACAAGCTGAGATATTGTTGAATAACATCTTGTGCAATGAGAATGCTTGGACTATTCCCGAACCACCTCCTAAGCCAACTCCGAAGAAAAGAGGTATTCTTTTCCTCAGTCCTGAAGATATGCAAGAAGCTAAGAAATCTATGAAAGAGAAAGGCATTAGATCTGAAGATGTCAAAAATCTACCACCTATCAAAGAGATCCCTGGTCTCGATAACCCGATACGGATAGTAGAAGTAAATTCTCTACGTAGGTTTGATGAGAGTGATATTCCTTTTGATAAACCTGCTAGCCTATGCCTGGATGAATTTGATAACATTATTGCCAAACAATAGAGTTTCAATGATTATGTTAGGAGACAATTGGAACGGAATGCTCGTATGCTTAGTCACTTAAGTGCTTGTGTGGACATAAACATCAATGATCTTAAGCTTCTGAGTAAACATGCCTCTATGGCTACTACTCAAGTAGAACAAGTACTTAAAGCTCAGAATGACTTGCTCAATGAGTTGAATGACAACTCTGTCAGAGTCGTCACTAGAGGCGGTAGAATGACCCAGGAACCTTTGTATCATGAGGGTCATCCAAAGAGAATTGAACAAGATTCTCAAGGAGTTAGCACTGATGCACCTAGTCATCCTAGGAAGAAGAAGAGAGATGACAAGAACCTGCACGCTAGCAACCTTGTTGCTGCTACACCTGAGAGTCCAAACGATGCCTCTGTTTCTGATGCTCAAGCACAATCTGGTGATGAACATGAGCCTAATGATAATATCAATAGTGATGTTCATTTTGATGCTCAAACTAGCAATGATAAGGATGGGGAGATAGAACCTGTTGATCGTGATAACCCACATCCTAAGAATAGAAGTGTAACGACTAAGATGCGGTCCTTTCCAATTTGGGGATCGAGGCCCCGAATTGGAAAGAAGCGCATCTAAGCGTTTCGCAAACATGGTAACATAACACATACATAAATAATAGAGGAATGACAATAATGGATACAACTCTCATCTCATAAATATATCAGAGTTACATCACGCATCTAAACAAGGTAGTTCCGCTACGGACTACAAAACAAGGGAAATGACTATGCTACCGTGCATGCTTGCCCATGATCACGACCACGTCTCAGTATTCTGGATAGTTCACGTACAGGCGGTCGCTTTCCTCATCATACTGCCACGCCAGCTGCATGCCGTAGGGATCACCTGTCTCGGGTCAGGATGTAAGTGGACAGTTTGCTGGACATTATGAGACTTGCCGCATTGTCCATAATATCTTATATGGGATTTTGTCATTGTCCAGTTAACATTTATGTGTCTTATATGGCGTCCATGCGTGGCCAGAAATTTCATCAAGCAAACAATGGTTAGCCACCAGCTGCATCCCGTGCCGCCGCTGGAATACCAAGACAATCCTAGCTACTAAGTGAGATTGGTGCACGTACCTGGCTGAAAAGAATCTGAACGTGAACCTGACACTCTTGGACACCAACGACCTCTGGCTATCGGACAACGGCCGGTAAATGGTGAAAGTATTGGTCACGCCGATGCTTAGCACAACTCCTTGGAGTGAGTGCAGGGAAGATGGGTGTCCCCGAACTCGCCATTGCTCAAGCGCCGAGCTAGGTACAACTGGGAAGGTGAGAGTACGTGTTGTTCCTGGCGTCATCGCACCCAACCCACAGCCCACAGCCCGTAATTGCCCAGTCCACGGTCGGTAGTAGGCGGCTAGTGCGCGGCGTCATGGAGCTGCAGCAGGCCAGCCGACAGCCGCCGAGCTCAACGGCAACAGCTCGACAACGCCTAGGATGTGAAATTGCAGTTCATGTGTTTGGAAAAAGATGCAAATAACAAATGATCAGCCGTTGGCATCGTGGGTTTTGGTGGGTTGTCCAATAATGCCACTTAATTTTATTGGATTTCCATGAATGCCATATGAGCCATTTTAAATGGATGGCTTATATGGGACAAGTGGACACCAACGCCATTTACATCCTGAGTCTCGGGGGTACCTAAACCTGTTGGTGTTGTGAAGGAATCTGTGAGCCACGGGGGACTCAGCAATCTATGACCTCGGTGCTAGAACTAGTCAAGTTATTACGTTGAAAAGGTGGAGTGTTTAGGTTGCAGTATCCTAAGATTTATATGGTGGCTAACTTACGTAGAACTTGAATTGAAGGTGGTCTATTCTAGTGGTCGATAATAGATGACCACTAAGTGATCCTGAACACCTACCTACGTCAATCATAACCCGACCGTGTTCCCGATCGAAGAGAGATCTTCGAAGGGGACAGTCACGGTTACGCACACAGTTGGCAATTTTGTTAGCTTATGTTTAAGTTATCTATTACCGGATGTTAACAAATATTCCAAGTTGCCACGTAACCGCGGGCACGGCTTTCCGAAAGATTAAACCCTGCAGGGGTGCTCCAACTCGTCCATCACAAACGTACACGGGCTGCAAAGTAATCCTCTATGACGAATCTCATGATCTCGTCGGATTCCTTAGATGAAAAACCTCAACTCTGGGGATAACCAAAGCTTCACCGGGAATCCTATACGCAAGATATATCGCTAAGGTAAGACAAGACTAGCAGGACCTCCCGACGTGTCGACGACCCTGATAAGAGCCGCGTATCTCAGTCTCAGGACACACCGGATGAGCGATGGTTACCACGCCAAAACACTAAGTTGCCCCGGGGAGCGTAATAAGCTGCTATGGGTTGGACCAACACTCATGAGGAGCATAGGCCCGGATTGTAGATTAAATTCCTCGGGGTAGCTATTCCCTATGCAGTTTATTATTAAGTGATTAGCAAATTAACACCAATGTTGGGTCCTGCCGGACAAGTCTTAACACTATGTGATTTATCGAGGGGGTCCCCATAACAACCCCGAACGTGTTAGGAGTGGTCATTATGGAATCAAACACCGGTAGCCGGTAACTAAGGCGGCAATAACGAAACAAAACACCCGGCAAAAGGCTAAACATTATGTTATTTACCAAGCATATAGGTGCACTATTTAAATAACAGATTTAACATAATGATATCAAACTCATGTTATCACATGAGACAAAGCACCTCCATCTAGCAACGCTAACATTAGTAGCTGAGCAAAGCCTACTTAGCCATTCAAGATTTGCTAGGATGGGATAAGTTTTTGGGTTTCATGTAAATTCAGGAGGCAATTATTTCAGTGGTAGGCAGCGAGCGTATGACGGAAGAAACGTAATCTAGCATACAAGTCTAGAGATGGAATCAAGGTCATGATCAGATGCGTCACGTGGAAACGA
Source organism: Hordeum vulgare subsp. vulgare (assembly GCF_904849725.1). NCBI lineage: Eukaryota > Viridiplantae > Streptophyta > Magnoliopsida > Poales > Poaceae > Hordeum > Hordeum vulgare. The sequence continues at coordinate 75,603,332 of NC_058522.1, read as the reverse complement.
TGCAAAACCATATAAAGAACGTCACAAGCGGAGCTACGGATCAACGGGAAACAACGAAACAAGAAATGAAGTGCTACGTGTCAAATTCATAACAACATACTCCAAAGGCATATCTCTGGTTTTTCCAGGTTGGCAAGGCATAAAACAAACCAACATGGATGGGTTGGTGCAAAGAATATCACCACACCATCAACTATGCACTAACAAACATCGAAATACCAAAACTACACAATATGCCATAAACAGCATCATAGCACTTTGTCGGCAACATGCAAAGCACCTACAGCAACCCAAACATGCCAAATATGATATGTGGAAGTAGCTATCCAAGATTACTACAAGAACAAGCAAAAATATCACACAAAGGAGTTACACACAGAAAGTTACACACCTGCAAACTTGCCCAAAATATCAGATTTCAGGGACTTAGTGAAAATTCCAGATTCTCACTATCTGTTTCTGCTCTGAAGCATTTTGACAGCTGCCAAAACAATATCTATAGAACTCCAAATGGAATGAAATTTTTTAGGGAGCTATACAAACACATAAGCTTCAAATTTCTAGTTGAAATCTAAGGCTGAATTACAACACGTTGACCTGCACAAGCTCATCAACAGGAGAAGAAAATATAAACAGATTCTCAGACTTAGTGAAATCTGGAATTTCGGCCACAAGCCTACTTTGATTGGGCACAACTTGCACATATGGATTCCTAAGCATGAAACAAAACCAATATGTGGTAGAGGGGGTCACCCTCTACTACGAAAACCAAGAATCAAACTCTTGTGCACACCGCAACTCATGGAACCAAGCTCCAAACATAGAACAAATCTGAAATATGTCATCTCCAGAAAATGTTCCAAAGGAAAAATGACTTCACCAATGGATTCCTGGGATCTTTCTAATCCAAAATCATATATAATACCTATGCACTTACTTGGAACAAAAGAGCACAAACTAGAAAAGAAAAACTACATAGCATCATATGTAGTGAATAGTGCATCATCACATGTGCTATTCACTAGAACTACACCTACACAAGGTAGTGCACACTCTCACAAGGCCAGTGGTGACATGAGGGTTTAGACCCCATGCATGTGTGCCATAGCACATCACCATTCCCACACAAATAACACTAGCACAAGCAAAACAACACCTACACATGCTAGATAGAATTAATTCCTACATAGCACTCACATAAGCACTTGCACTTCAAGGGAACACCACCTTAGTGCCATGACACCCACAAGGTGCACACACACACATGAATCTACACCTACACACATACATCACAACCTACACATGCTTCACTACCATAGGACAACCTATACATGTTAAATCTACCATGCACTACTAGTGCAACCACACACACACCAAGATTAACTATCTATACACAGATTTACACAAGGTATGTGGAGAGGGGGAATCCCATCCACACACCTACACACAACTCCCTCACATCATATAGCAAAACACATGCTAGATACTCACACAAATAGGGTGGGGTTCATACCTACATTCATTCACATGAACATCTACACCTCAACTCACACATGCAACAAAACCCTGAATAAGCCACACTAGAAATAAACCTGATGGACAAAACTGCCCACAAACAACTGCAGCACAACCTAGAAAAGAAGAAAAGAGAAAAAAAATAAGCAAGAAAGGAAAAAATATATAAAGGCGTAGGGCGGTTCGAACCCAAGCCTCTCTGGCTAGCTACAACACCTGATCACCACTCTGCTAGAGGCCTTCCTCGACAGAACGGGGCATCTAAACAGATAAAACTGTTCTGCTGCGCTACTACTACCCAAAAATAAAATGCAAAAGGGGGGGGTGTGTGCAACCCCTAGGACTCGAACCCACAACCTCGCGAGAACACACACATGTACATACCACTGTGCTACGCTACAGTGTATGATAGATCAGGGAACTACTTCAAGGAATACTATCGCCACTCATGACTCTGCTCTGAACCTGCGCGCCGGCGACAGGGAAGATCACCGGAGCTGCAAAAGCTACTGCTGCTGCGCAACGAGGGGCATGCCATCTATGCTACTTCACATCAGTACAAGGGGAAGCAAGCCCCTGCTCTGCACCTAGCTCTACTGAGCAACCACAACCACAACAACACCTCCAACTAGCCGATCTTCACCTGGTACAGAGACGCACCGGAGTCGATCTACGCAAAGCTACCCTAGGAGGAAGGAAGGAGGAGATGTTCCTCACCTAGGGAAGAAAGAGGGGAAGTCGTATGGTGGAGGAGACCAACTGGAGAGGAAGAAGGCGCGCCGAAGGAGGCCCTGTTGCAGGCCGACATAGTGGAAGGAGATCACCGGGTCCGAGCAGATGGCGAGCTCCTACCCGTCGGTGAGGTCGCTCCTCGACCTCAGCGACGGCGGGAATGGAGCGCGGGGTGCTCCCCCATGCCCCTGGACATGGTGGCTGCACCGGACGACGGTGGATGCACGGGGTAGACGCCGGTGGTGCTTCTCTCCTCCCTCTGATCCGAACTGCAAAGACTTACCGTAGGGGGAAGGAAGGAAGGAGGGGGATGGAGAGAGGTGGCGGCGCAGATGGGGAAGAGGAGGAACCCTAGAAGAGGGGAGGCACAGACGTCCACATTATATGGGGGGACCTCGACGTTTGTGCCTCACGGCGGCTCGCGCGCTCTCTCTACAAGCTGATGGAAAGGAGGCAGAGGGGGAAACGGCGTCTGAAGGAGAAGGAGGGACGTGGAAGCTGGGCTTAGCGCGGGGAGAGGTGTACTGGGCCGCCAGGGGGGAGGATGCCCACCTGAGGCGCCACATAAGATAAAAAAAAATCCCTGGGGCTTTTCTATTAATAGGAAAGCTAGAGAAGAAAAATAAAGCATAGTCGAAACTACTGTGGATAAAAACAAAACAAAAATACCCATGGACATGATAATTCATGACCTAATTAAGAAAAATAGAAAAGGAGTATTTGGGGCATTTAAATATTTTCAAAACAGCATTATTATTGGCTGTTTTGGGAATATTTGCACCTTGCAAATAAGGATTAAAGCAGCAACTTCACCTCTACAATTGCACCACAAAATATGCTAACACATGGGCATTTTTAAAACAGAGAAGAGGCAAAAACATTTGGGCTTGAGATAAATAGGAGGGAGAGAGTTTTGAAGCTATGCAACCCACATCTATTCCTACTATCACATGCAATCTACTAGAGTTGCACCACACCACACATTTCACAAACCACATATCACACAAGATCAGAAGCATCACATCACCTCATAAGAACACAATGCAACATCACAAGGACATGGACATGAAATAATATGGCATGCATGCATGCAAAGGAAGAAATAACAAGGTGACATCACATGAAATCATAAGCATAAATAACTCTCATGACCTTGACAAGTTGGACCCACATGAAGAAGGTTCCAAAAAGGGAAGGTTACACACATGGGCAATTACAAACTCTCCCACACTACAAAAAGATCTCGCCCCGAGATCTACGCCTGAAAGAACTCCGGAAATTCAGATCAGAGGTGATCCTCATGTTCCCAAGTAGCCTCTTTATCGGAATGTTGTGACCATTGCACTTTGAGAAATTTGACAGTCTTGTTGCGGGTCTTGCGCTCAGTCACCTCGAGAACCACAACTGGATGCTCACGATAAGATAGGTCAGGTAGAAGGTCGATGTCTGGAAGATGAACAGTGTGCTCGGGGGTCTTGAAGCACCTCCGGAGCTGAGAAACATGGAACACAACATGCACATTTGCAAAGTTTGACGGGAGCTCGAGCTGGTACGCAAGGTCGCCTCTCTTGCCAACCACTCTGAACGGACCAACGAAACGAGGCGCAAGCTTGCCTTTGATGCCAAAGCGCTGCATACCCTTCATAGGCGACACCTTGACATAGATGAAGTCATCAAGCTCAAAAGACATGTCATGATGCTTGCTATCATAATAGCTCTTCTGACGGGACTGAGCTGCTCTGGGGTTGTCGCGAATGACCCGACACATCTCCTCTGCTTCTTCTATCAGGTCATTCCCAAGAATCTGACGCTCGCCGGTCTCGGACCAGTTGAGCGGGGTACGACACTTCCTGCCATAGAGAATTTCAAACAGAGCCTTGCCAGAACTAGCTTGATAACTGTTGTTACATGAGAACTCCGCAAAAGGCAGACAATCCTCCCACTTCATGCCAAAAGAGATAATACAGGCTCTCAGCATATCCTCAAGAACTTGATTGACTCGCTCCACTTGACCACTAGTCTGAGGATGAAAAGCTGTGCTGAATCGGATCTTCGTGCCCATTGCACACCGAAAGAGTCCCAGAACTTGGAAGTGATGATACTTCCGCGATTCGAAGAGATTATCATAGGCACGCCGTGCAAAGACACAATCCTGGAGGTCTACAACTCTGCAAGTTGAGCTGCCGAAATGGATCCTTGACTGGAAGAAAATGAGCCACTTTACTCAACTTGTCGATGACGACAAAGATGGCGTCATTACCCTTCTTAGACTTCAGAAACCCGGTGACGAAATCCATCTCAATGTGATCGAACTTCCACTCGGGAATGGGCAAAGGATGCAAAAGACCTGCTGGACGTTGATGCTCTGCTTTCACCCTTCGACATACATCACATTCATTTACGAACTGAGCAATCTCACGCTTCATACGAGTCCACCAGAAGGTCTATTTCAAGTCCTGGTACATCTTGGAGCTTCCAGGATGAATAGAGAGTAGAGAGTTATGAGCTTATTCCATCATTACCTTTCTGAGATCACCTTTCGGGACGACAAGACGATCCTCGAAGAACAACGTGTCTCTGGCATCAACACTGAAGCACTTATACTCGGGAAGACTCTTTGCCACGCCAATCTTGACTTTCTTCACCATTGCATCAAGAAGCTATGCTGCTCGGACCTGATCTTCCAAGGTAGGAGAGATCTGAAGGTTTGCAACAAATCCCTGAGGTACTAACTGAAGGTTGAGCTTCCCGAAAGACTCACAAAGAACAGGCTGGAGAGGTTGCAGAATGAGATTGTTGCAGTACGCCTTCCTACTCAAGGCATCTTCCACGACATTAGCTTTGCCTGGCGTGTACTCAACACTCGGATTAAAATCCTGGAGCATTTCCACCCAACGTGTTTGCCGAAGATTCAAGTTAGGCTGAGTGAAGATGTACTTGAGACTCTTGTGATCGGTGAAAACTTCAACCTTTCGTTCCAACAAGAGGTGTCTCCAAGTCATCAGAGCGTGCACCACCGCTGCTAGCTCAAGATCATGCACATGATAGTTCCTCTCCGCTGGCTTCAACTGCATGGAGGTATAAGCAACCACTTTCTTCTCTTGCATCATAATTGCACCAAGACCCTGGAGAGAAACGTCGCAGAACACCTGGTAAGGCTTGGAATCATCCGGAGGAACCAAGACTGGAGTGGATGTAAGCTTCTCTTTGAGTGTGTCAAAGGCCAACTGACACTCTGGAGACCAAGCATACTTAAGACCCTTCTGAAGAAGACTTGAGAGCGGCTTCACAATCTTGGATAAGTTCTCACTGAACCTTCTGCAATAGCTTGCGAGCCTGAGAAAGCTTCGAAGCTGCTTCACATTCTGCGGAGGTTCCCACTCAACAATGGCCTGAACCTTGGACAGATCAACTTTGATGCCCTCGGCAGAGATAATGTGACCAAGATAGACGACTTCTTTCAGCCAGAACTCACACCTGGAAAACTTGGCATACAGCTTGTACTCTCTCAGCTTATCAAGCACCAATCTGAGATGTTCTTCATGTTCTTCCTCAGTTTCAGAGAAGACCAGAATGTCGTCGAGGTAGAGCAAGACAAAGTCATTCTTGAACGGAGAGAATATGTAGTTCATAAATTGACAGAATGTCGGAGGAGCATTAGCCAGACCAAAAGACAAGACCGTATACTCATACGAGCCAAAACTAGTCCTGAAGGCAGTCTTTGGAATATCTTCTTCGTGAATGCGAATTTGATGATAGCCCATTCTGAGATCAAGCTTGGAGAAGACCTTAGCACCTTTCAACTGTTCGAACAACTCAGTTATGTTCGGAAGTGGATATTTGTTCCTGATTGTCTTCTTGTTCAATGGATGGTAATCGACACACAGACGGTCCGTGCCATCCATCTTTTTGACAAACAGAACTCCACAGCCGCACGGAGACGAGCTCGGTCTGATCAGACCCAAATGCTCCTGCTCATCGAGTTGCCTCTTAAGTTCGTTCAACTCTTCTGGACCCAATTTGTATGGCCGTTTGCACACCGTTTCGGTGCCTGGCTCAAGCTCAATCACAAATTCAACTTCTCGGTGCGGAGGCATGCCTGGCAGCTCTTCAGGAAACACCTCTTCATATTCGCAGACCACTTGGTCTTGCGAAATAGGATTAATCTCACCCTTTTCATTCAAAGAGAACAGACGGATTGTATCATCGCACGCTGCGAATATAATCACGTCCTCCGAAGAGGGGGTAAGCTTCACTTCTTTAGCTTCACAATCAATCGATGCCTTGTTCATGGCCAGTCAGTCCATACCAAGGATCAAGTCAATGTTAGAATTGCCCAAGACAATAGGAGACGCTAGAAAAGAATAACTGCCTATCTTGACAGAAGCATCCGGGACCAACATGTGTGAACTCATGCGCATGCCCGGAGAAACCACACGGAAGGGACTATCCAAATGAATTGCAGGAATATCATGCTTAGCCATGAAAGGCTTGGAGATGAAGCAATGCGATGCACGAGAATCAAATAACACTTTCGCAGGAATATCATTGACGAGGAGGTTACCCATGGTCACATCTGACGAGTTTTCTGCCCTAGCCGCATTCACCATGTTGACTCGAGCTAACCTGGGGTTGAACTTGACAAGAGCATTACTTGGAGGTTTGCCTGGAGGGGGAGGCGGCAGTCGGAGCTGAGAAGTACACTTGTTGGCATAATGACCCTTCTGCCCACACTTGTGACAAGTAACCTCTGCTAGCTGCCGGTACTGAGTCTGAGGAGGCTCCTTCTTTCTGATGCTGGAATCTCTGCTGAAACACAGGGTTGGGAGGGTGGTTAGAGCCATGGCCACCATAATGCTTGAGCTACTGCGAGTGTCGAGGAGGAGGAGGAGACACCCAAAACTTATGTTGCTTCTGAACCACCTGTGTAGAACAAGAGCTGGAATATCTAGAGCGCTTCTTAGAATTCTCCACCCTTAGCAAGGCTGCCTCTGCCCTGAGAGCTAAGTTGTAGAACTTGTCGAACTCCTGAGGATAATGCAAAGCAAGAGCTAACTGCAAATCTTCTTTCAAGCCACCTCTCTACTGATAAATCTTGCTCTTCTGATCAGGGATATCCTGCAAGGCGTATCGGGCTAGCTCGTGGAACTCAACGTTGTACTTGTACACGGAATTACCACCCTGCTTCAAACGCCTGAACTTCTCACACATCTCCTCCACAAAGCTGGAAGGAATGTAGTGGGACCTGAAGTCACGGCAGAACTCATCCCAAGTGATCACTCTAGCGCCTCTAGAATCCTTCAACTGTTTCCACAAGATTGAAGCTTGCCCCTTCAACTGGAATGTTGCAAATTTGACAAAATCCTCAGGACGAACATTTCTACACTCGAAATGCTTGTTCATATCCCGGATCCAATCCTCGGCATCAAACGGCTGGTCACAGGAAGTGAATGTCTTTGGCTGATTCGACAGGAACTGACTCAGATTAGCAAACTGATTGCCACCATGCTGGAAATTGCCTTGCTGCTGATTAGCCCTCTCTTGCAACAACAGTAGCAGCATCTGAGTGATTGCATTAGTAGCAGACATCACCGCTTGGCAAGCCTCAGCAGGAGGAGGCGGCGGCGGAGGAGGATTCTCCGGAGGAGGAGGTGGTGGCGGCACATCCTCTCGCCCTGGGTTCTGACGAGTCGGTGGAGCCATCCTGAAGACGGACAACACATTAGCCCATAGAATAAATTGAACATATAGCTGAATAAAAATGACAGGAATATCTGAACAGGAATAAAGCAATTGCACTCGAACAAAATAGTAAGAATGCTTCCTCAAAGTGACGGTCGACAAAATTCTGATTAAGACCACTGCAAACAAGTATGAGCTAGAATTTCTCGGAACAAACATACGATCGAGATTTCATCCGATATCTTTGTGGATAAGATCGCACGGGCTCGAATTTATAGTAGCCATCATGTGCAAGGTAGTGCACAGGACATACGAAGTATCCCCGAGTCGTAGCGAGCTACAAGGACTCTTTAAGACACAACGAGGACCGCTGTAAGACGACCGTGAACAAACACACCAACTAAACATCGAATCCCAACCTCCATCATGCATCTGTAGGAAGATAGTCCTATAAGATACTACTTGATTTCCCACCTATGAATTCTTGAAATAACTGGTCATGCAATCTGGTACACGGATACAAGGAGTAATATCACACAACTCCTATACTAACCCGTCACCTGTATGACATCCGTCAACACACAACCAGCATCTCGGACCTTCATCTACAACAGACCCTCGTGATCACAATGATACCAAGTAAGGCAGTACTCCCGAATAATCTGCACCAGTACTGGGGACATCGGGGTTATCTCGCCACTACCGGTATTGAAGCAATAACGAACATCCTTTGTACTTAGATACTCATAAATCGGAATGATGGCGATGTGCGCAAGAATCCCCTGGAGCTCAACTCCCCGAAAGAAATCAAGGCAGACAGGAGGCACCAAGATAGAACTCCGTCACATCGAAATCATATAGATTTCACAAATACCCGCATGATCCTAAAAAAACTTTTGAGCGAGAAGAGGAGTAGAATTAAGATTTCCTATGTCAGGAACCTCACCAGAGCATGGAAGAGGAGAAAACATAATCCTACTCTCCGATATAACTAAGACTCAAAACATTTTAACTAGACTCGACTCGACCAAGTACGATCACACAAAGGCTCCTATGGTCGTAAGGCTCTGATTACCAACTTGTAATGACTAAGATGCGGTCCTTTCCGATTTGGGGATCGAGGCCTCGAATTGGAAAGAAGCGCATCTAAGCGTTTCGCAAAGATGGTAACAAAGCACTGTTGGAAATATGCCCTAGAGGCAATAATAAAATGGTTATTATCATATTTCCTTGTTCATGATAATCGTCTATCGCTCATGCTATAATTGTATTAACAGGAAACAGTAATAGATGTGTGAATGAATAGATCACAATGTGTCCCTAGCAAGCCTCTAGTTGGCTAGCTCGTTAGTCAATAGATGATCATGGTTTCCTGATCATGGACATTGGATGTCATTGATAACGGGATCACATCATTGGGAGAATGATGTGGTGGACAAGACCCAATCCTAAGCCTAGCACTAGATCGTATTGTTCGTATGCTAATGCTTTTCTAATGTCAAGTATCTTTTCCTTCGACCGTGAGATTGTGCAACTCCCGGATACCGTAGGAGTGCTTTGGGTGTATCAAACGTCACAACGTAACTGGGTGACTATAAAGGTGCACTACGGGTACCTCTGAAAGTGTCTGTTGGGTTGGCACGAATCGAGATCGGGATTTGTCACTCCGTGTGATGGAGAGGTATCTCTGGGCCCACTCGGTAGAACATCATCATGAGCTCAATGTGACTAAGGGGTTAGTCACACGATGACGTGCTACGGAACGAGTAAAGAGACTTACCGGTAACGAGATTGAACAAGGTATAGGTATACCGACGATCGAATCTCGGGCAAGTTCTATACCGACAGACAAAGGGAATCGTATACGGGATTGATTGAATCCTTGACATCGTGGTTCATCCGATGAGATCATCGTGGAGCTAGTGGGAGCCACCATGGGTATCCAGACCCCGCTGATGGTTATTGGCCAGAGAGGTGTCTTGGTCATGTCTGCGTGTCTCCCGAACCCGTAGGGTCTACACACTTAAGGTTCGATGACGCTAGGGTTATAGGGAATTGTTATACGAGATTACCGAAAGTTGTTCGGAGTCCCGGATGAGATCCGGACGTCACGAGGAGCTCCGGAATGGTCCGGAGGTAAAGATTGATATATAGGATGGATGGTTTCGGCCACCGGAAGTATTTCGGGCATCACCGGTAACGTACCGGGACCACCGGGACCACCGGAGGTGGACCCGGGGGACCACCGAAGGGGGGTGACGACCCCGGGAGGCTAGATGGGCTAAGTGGGGAAGGGAACCAGCCCCTAAGTGGGCTGGTGCGCCCCCCACCCAGCCCATGTGCACCAGGAAAAAAAAGGGAAAGGGGGGAACCCTAACTAAGGTGGGCCTTAGGCCCACCAGAGGGGTGCGCCACCCCTCCCCATTGCCCTGGCCGCCACCCCTCTCCCATCTAAGGGCTGCCGCACCCCTTAGGGGTGGGAACCCTAAGGGCTGCGCCCCCTCCCTCTCCCCCTATATATAGATGAGGTTCGGGGCTGTTTGAGACACGGTTGAATCTCTCTCTCTCGGCGTAGCCCTGCTCCTCTCCCTCCTCCTCTCTGCCGGCGCTTGGTGAAGCCCTGCCGGGAGACCTCGTCTCTCCACCGACACCATGCCGTCGGGTTGCTGGACTTCTTCCCCAACCTCTCCCTCCTCCTTGCTAGATCAAGGTGCAGGAGACGTCACCGGGCTGCACGTGTGTTGAACGCGGAGGTGCCGTCGTTCGGCACTAGATCGGAATCGCTGCGAGTACGACTCCATCAACCGCGTTCTAGCAACGCTTCCGCTTAGCGATCTTCAAAGGTACGAAGATGCTCTTACCCCTCTCTCGTTGCTGGTCTCTCCATAGGAAGATCTGAATAAGCGTAGGAAATTTTTTGAATTTATGCTACGTTACCCAACAGTGGCATCCGAGCCAGGTTTTCTATCCGTAGATTCTATGCACGAGTAGAACACAAAAGTTGTGGGCGATGGTTTGTCAATTTGCTTGCCGTTACTAGTCTTATTCTTTTCCGGCGGTATTGTGGGATGAAGCGGCCCGGACCGACCTTACACGTCCGCTTACGTGAGACTGGTTCCACCGACAGACATGCACATTGTGCATAAAGGTGGCTAGCGGGTGTCTGTCTCTCCTACTCTAGTCGGATTGGATTTGATGAAAAGGGTCCTTATGAAGGGTAAATAGCTTTGGCATATCATCGTTGTGGCTGTCACGTAGGTAAGAAGGCGTTCTTGCTAGAAACCCAAATCAGCCACGTAAAACTTGCAACAACAATTAGAGGACGTCTAACTTGTTTTTGCAGGGTTTGACATGTGATGTGATATGGCCAAAGTTGTGATGTTGCATGTATGATGTATGAGATGATCATGTTATTGTAATAGGTTTCATGACTTGCATGTCGATGAGTATGACAACCGGCAGGAGCCATAGGAGTTGTCTTAATTTATTGTATGAGATGCAACGCCATGTGCTTACTATTTTACTTCATTGCTAACGGTTAGCCATAGTAGTAGTGATAGTAGTAGTTGGCGTGACGACTTCATGGAGACACGATGATGGAGATCATGATGATGGAGATCATGGTGTCATGCCAGTTACAATGATGATCATGCGATGCCTGAAGATGGAGATCGAAAGAGCAAAGATGATAATGGCCATATCATGTCACTATATGATTGCATTGTGATGTTTATCATGCTTTACATCTTGTTGCTTAAAACGACGGTAGCATAATAAGATGATACCTCTTAAAATTTCGAGAACGTATTCCCCTAAGTGTGCACCATTGCGAAGGTTCGTTGTCTCGAAGCACCACGTGATGATCGGGTGTGATAGATTCTAACGTTCGCATACAACGGGTGTAAGCCAGATTTACACACGCGAAACACCTAGGTTTACTCGACGAGCTTAGCATGTACAGACATGACCTCAAATACAAGAGACCGAAAGGTCGAACATGAGTCGTATGGTTGAATACGATCAGCATGAAGTTGCTCACCATGGTGACTAGTCCGTCTCACGTGATGATCGGACACGGGTTAGTCAACATGGATCATGAATCACTTAGATGACTAGAGGGATGTCGATTTAAGTGGGAGTTCATACTTAATTTGATTAAATGAACTTAATTGTCATGAACTTAGTCTAAAAGTTGTCTTTATAAATATTGTAGATGTCCAACGTCAACCTCAACTTCAACGCATTCCTAGAGAAAAACAAGCTGAAAGATGATGGTAGCAACTATGCGGACTGGGTTCGCAACCTGAAGCTCATCCTTGAAGCAAGTAAAAAGGCTTATGTCCTTAATGCGCCGCTAGGTGACCCTCCCACTCCCGCAGCAGCCCAGGACATTCTAAACGTCTGGCAAGCGCGAAGTGATGACTACTCTCTGGTCAGGTGTGGCATGTTATACAGTTTAGAAACGGGGCTCCAAAGACGTTTTGAGCAACACGGGGCATATGAGATGTTCCAAGAGCTGAAGCTAGTTTTTCAAGCTCATGCCCGTGTCGGGAGATATGAAGTCTCCGACAAGTTCTTCAGCTGTAAGATGGAGGAGAACAGTTCTGTCAGTGAGCACATACTCAAAATGTCTGGGTTACACGGTCGTGTGACTTCACTTGGAGTCGAACTTCCGGATGATGCTATCATTGACAGAATCCTCCAGTCTCTCCCACCAAGATACAAAGGCTTTGTGCTTAACTATAACATGCAAGGGATGGAGAAAACCATTCCCGAGTTGTACTCGATGCTCAAGTCTGCAGAAGTAGAAATCAAGAAGGAGCATCAAGTGTTGATGGTCAACAAGACCACTAGTTTCAAGAAAGGCAGGGGTAAGAAGAACTTCAAGAAAGACGGCGAAGCTGTTGCCGCGCCCGGTAAGCCAGATGCCGGGAAGAAGAAAAAGAACGGACCCAAGCCTGAGACTGAGTGCTTCTACTGCAAGGGAAAAGGTCACTGGAAGCGGAACTGCCCCAAATACTTAGCGGACAAGAAGGCCGGCAACGTTAAAGGTATATTTGATATACATGTTATTGATGTGTACCTTACCAGCGCTCGTAGTAGCTCCTGGGTATTTGATACTGGTGCTGTTGCTCACATTTGCAACTCAAAACAGGAACTGCGGAATAAGCGGAGACTGGCCAAGGACGAGGTGACGATGCGCGTCGGGAATGTTTCAAAGGTCGATGTGATCGCCGTCGGCACGCTACCTCTACATCTACCGTCGGGATTAGTTTTAAACCTTAATAATTGTTATTTAGTACCAGCTTTAAGCATGAACATTGTATCAGGGTCTTGCTTAATGCGAGACGGCTACTCATTTAAGTCAGAGAATAATGGTTGTTCTATTTATATGAGTGATATGTTTTATGGTCATGCTCCGCTGGTGAATGGTTTATTCTTGATGAATCTCGATCGTGATGTTACACATATTCATAGCGTGAGTACCAACAGATGCAAAGTTGATAATGATAGTCCCACGTACTTGTGGCACTGCCGCCTTGGTCATATCGGCGTTAAACGCATGAAGAAGCTCCATACTGATGGACTATTAGAGTCTCTTGACTTTGAATCATTTGACACATGCGAACCGTGCCTCATGGGCAAGATGACTAAGACTCCATTCTCAGGAATAATGGAGAGAGCAACCGACTTATTGGAAATAATACATACTAATGTGTGTGGTCCAATGAACGTTGAAGCTCGCGGTGGTTATCGTTATGTTCTCACTCTCACCGATGATTTGAGTAGGTATGGGTATATCTACTTGATGAAGCAAGAATCTGAGACGTTTGAAAAGTTCAAAGAATTTCAGAGTGAGGTTGAGAATCAACGTGACAGAAAAATTAAATGTCTACGATCTGATCGTGAAGGAGAATATTTGAGTCACGAGTTTGGCACACACCTAAGGAAGTGTGGAATCGTTTCACAACTGACGCCGCCTGGCACACCGCAGCGCAACGGAGTGTCTGAACGTCGTAATCGCACTTTATTAGATATGGTACGATCTATGATGTCTCTCACCGACTTACCGCTATCATTTTGGGGATACGCATTAGAAACTGCAGCATTCACTTTAAATAGGGCACCGTCTAAATCCGTTGAGACAACACCGTATGAACTGTGGTTTGGCAAGAAACCTAAGTTGTCGTTTCTTAAAGTTTGGGGCTGCGATGCTTATGTGAAGAAACTTCAACCAGAAAAGCTCGAACCCAAAGCGGAGAAATGCGTATTCATAGGATACCCTAAGGAAACTATTGGGTATACCTTCTATCTTAGATCCGAAGGTAAAACCTTTGTTGCCAAGAACGGATCCTTTCTAGAGAAAGAGTTTCTCTCGAAAGAAGTGGGAGGAAGGTAGAACTTGATGAGGTAATTACACCCCCTCTTGAACAGGAAATTAGCGCAGCGCAAGAAGTTGTTCCTGTGGTGCCTACACCGACTGAAGAGGAAGTTAATGATGATGATCATGAAGCTTCGGATCAAGTTACTACTGAACCGCGAAGGTCCACAAGGGTACGCTCCGCACCAGAGTGGTACGGCAACCCTGTGATGGAAATCATGTTGTTAGACAACGGTGAACCTTCGAACTATGAAGAAGCGATGGCGGGCCCGGATTCCAACAAATGGCTTGAGGCCATGAAATCCGAGATAGGATCCATGTATGAGAACAAAGTATGGACTATGGTGGACTTGCCCGATGACCGGCGAGCCATAGAAAATAAATGGATCTTCAAGAAGAAGACTGATGCAAACGGAAATGTAACCGTTTACAAAGCTCGACTTGTCGCAAAGGGTTTTCGACAGATTCAAGGAGTTGACTACGAAGATACTTTCTCTCCTGTAGCGAAGCTGAAATCAGTCCGAATCATGTTAGCAATTGCCGCCTTTTATGATTATGAAATTTGGCAAATGGACGTCAAAACAACGTTCCTTAACGGGAACCTTAAGGAAGAGTTGTATATGATGAAACCAGAAGATTTTGTCGACCCTAAGGGTGCTAACAATGTGTGCAAGCTCCAGCGCTCCATCTATGGGCTGGTGCAAGCATCTCGGAGTTGGAACATTCAATTTAATGAGGTGATTAAAGCGTTTGGGTTCATACAGGTTTACGGAGAAGCCTTTCTGTACAAGAAAGTGAGTGGGAGCTCTGTAGCTTTCCTCGTACTATATGTGGATGACATATTATTAATGGGGAATGATATAGAGATGTTGGAGAGCATAAAGGCCTATTTGAACAAGAGTTTTTCAATGAAGGACCTTGGAGAAGCTGCATACATATTAGGCATCAAGATCTATAGAGATAGATCGAGACGCCTCATAGGTCTTTCGTAAAGTACATACCTTGACAAGATATTGAAGAAGTTCAATATGGAAAACTGAAAGAAAGGTTTCTTGCCAGTTTTGCAAGGTATGAGATTGAGTAAGACTCAGTCGCCGACCACGGCAGCAGATAGAGAGAAGATGAGTTCTGTCCCCTACGCTTCAGCCGTGGGCTCTCTAATGTATGCCATGCTGTGTACCAGACCTGATATAAACCTTGCGATAAGCTTGTAGGGAGGTACCAAAGTAATCCCGGTGTGGAACACTGGACAACGGTCAAGAATATCCTTAAGTACCTGAAAAGGACTAAGGAAATGTTTCTCGTTTATGGAGGTGATGAAGAGCTTGTCGTAAAGGGTTACGTCGACGCTAGCTTCGACACAGATCCGGATGACTCTAAGTCACAAACCGGATACGTATATGTGTTGAATGGTGGGGCAGTGAGTTGGTGCAGTAGCAAGCAAGAAGTCGTGGCAGCATCTACATGTGAAGCGGAGTACATAGCTGCTTCAGAAGCAGCTCATGAAGGAATTTCGATGAAGGAGCTCATCACCGACCTTGGAGTGGTTCCAAGCGCGTCGGGTCCTATGACACTCTTCTGTGATAACACTGGAGCCATTGCCATAGCCAAGGAGCCCAGGTTTCACCGGAAGACGAAGCACATCAAGCGCCGCTACAACTCCATCCAGGACCATGTCCAGAGTGGAGTGATAGATATTTGTAAAGTACACACGGATCTGAATATTGCAGACCCGTTGACTAAACCTCTTCCACGAGCAAAACATGATCAGCACCATAATGCTATGGGCGTTCGATACATCACAATGTAACTAGATTATTGACTCTAGTGCAAGTGGGAGACTGTTGGAAATATGCCCTAGAGGCAATAAGAAAATGGTTATTATCATATTTCCTTGTTCATGATAATCTTCTATCGTTCATGCTATAATTGTATTAACAGGAAACAGTAATACATGTGTGAATGAATAGATCACAATGTGTCCCTAGCAAGCCTCTAGTTGGCTAGCTCGTTAGTCAATAGATGATCATGGTTTCCTGATCATGGACATTTGATGTCATTGATAACGGGATCACATCATTGGGAGAATGATGTGGTGGACAAGACCCAATCCTAAGCCTAGCACTAGATCGTATTGTTCGTATGCTAATGCTTTTCTAATGTCAAGTATCTTTTCCTCCGACCGTGAGATTGTGCAACTCCCGGATACCGTAGGAGTGCTTTGGGTGTATCAAACGTCACAACGTAACTGGGTGACTATAAAGGTGCACTACGGGTACCTCCGAAAGTGTCTGTTGGGTTGGCACGAATCGAGATCGGGATTTGTCACTCCGTGTGACGGAGAGGTATCTCTGGGCCCACTCGGTAGAACATCATCATGAGAAAAATGTGACTAAGGGGTTAGTCACACGATGACGTGCTACGAAACGAGTAAAGAGACTTACCGGTAACGAGATTGAACAAGGTATAGGTATACCGACGATCGAATCTCGGGCAAGTTCTATACCGACAGACAAAGGGAATCATATACGGGATTGATTGAATCCTGGACATCGTGGTTCATCCGATGAGATCATCGTGGAGCTAGTGGGAGCCACCATGGGTATCCAAACCCCGCTGATGGTTATTGGCCAGAGAGGTGTCTCGGTCATGTCTGCCTGTCTCCCGAACCCGTAGGGTCTACACACTTAAGGTTCGATGACGCTAGGGTTATAGGGAATTGTTATACGAGATTACCGAAAGTTGTTCGGAGTCCCGGATGAGATCCCGGAAGTCACGAGGAGCTCCGGAATGGTCCGGAGGTAAAGATTGATATATAGGACGGATGGTTTCGCCCACCGGAAGTGTTTCGGGCATCACCGGTAACGTACCAGGACCACCGGGACCACCGAAGGTGGACCCGGGGGACCACCGAAGGGGGGTGACGACCCCGGGAGGCTAGATGGGCTAAGTGGGGGAGGGAACCAGACCCTAAGTGGGCTGGTACGCCCCCCACCCAGCCCATGTGCACCAGGAAAAAAAAGGGAAAGGGGGGAACCCTAACTAAGGTGGGCCTTAGGCCCACCAAAGGGGTGCGCCACCCCTCCCCCTTGCCCTGGCCGCCACCCCTCTCCCATCTAAGGGCTGCCGCACCCCTTAGGGGTGGGAACCCTAAGGGCTGCGCCCCCTCCCTCTCCCCCTATATATAGATGAGGTTCGGGGCTGTTTGAGACACGGTTGAATCTCTCTCTCTCGGCGCAGCCCTGCTCCTCTCCCTCCTCCTCTCTGCCGGCGCTTGGCGAAGCCCTGCCGGCAGACCTCGTCTCTCCACCGACACCACGCCGTCGTGTTGCTGGACTTCTTCCCCAACCTCTCCCTCCTCCTTGCTGGATCAAGGTGCGGGAGACGTCACCGGGCTGCACGTGTGTTGAACGCGGAGGTGCCGTCGTTCGGCACTAGATCGGAATCGCTGCGAGTACGACTCCATCAACCGCGTTCTAGCAACGCTTCCACTTAGTGATCTTCAAAGGTACGAAGATGCTCTTACCCCTCTCTCGTTGCTGGTCTCTCCATAGGAAGATCTGAATAAGCGTAGGAATTTTTTTGAATTTATGCTACATTACCCAACAAGCACATACATAAATAATAGAGGAATGACCATAGTGGATACAACTGTCATCTCATAAATATATCAGAGTTACATCACCCATCCAAACAAGGTAGTTCCGCTATGGACTACAAAACAAGGGAAATGACTATGCTACCCTGCATGGTTGCCCATGATCACGACCACGCCTCAGTCTTCTGGATAGTTCACGTACAGGCGGTCGCTCACCTCATCGTACTGCCACGCCAGCCGCGTGCCGTCGGGATCACCTGTCTCGGGGGTACATGAACCTGTTGGTGTTCTGAAGGAATCTGTGAGCCACGGGGGACTCAACAATCTATGACCTCGGTGCCAGAACTAGTCAAGTTATTAGGTTGGAAAGGTGGAGTGTTTAGGTTGCAGCATCCTAAGCTTTATATGGTGACTAACTTACGTAGAACTTGAATTGAAGGTGGTCTATTCTAGCGGTCGATAATAGATGATCACTAAGTGATCCTGAAAACCTACCTACGTCAATCGTAACCCCACTGTGTTGCAGATCGAAGAGAGATCTTCGAAGGGGAAATTCATGGTTACAAACACAGTTGGCAATTTTATTAGCTTATGTTTAAGTTATCTATTACCGGATGTTAACAAATATTCCAAGTTGACACATAACCGCGGGCACGGCTTTCTGAAAGATTAAACCCTGCAGGGGTGCTCCAACTCATCCATCACAAACGTACACGGGCCGCAAAGTAATCCTCTATCACGAATCTCGTGATCTCGTCGGATTCCTTATAGGAGAAACCTCAACTCTGGGGAGAACCAAAGCTTCACCGGGATTCCTATACGCAAGATATATCGCTAAGGTAAGACAAGACTAGCAGGACCTCCCGACGTGTCGACGACCCTGATAAGAGCTGCGTGTCTCAGTCTCAGGACACGCCGGATGAGCGATGGTTACCATGCCAAAACACCAAGTTGCCCCGGGGAGCGTAATAAGCTGCTCTGGGTTGGACCAACACTCATGAGGAGCATTAGCCGGGGTTGTAGATTAAATTCCTCGGGGTAGCTATTCCCTATGCAGTTTATTATTAAGTGATTAGCAAATTGACACCAATGTTGGGTCCTACCGGACAAGTCTTAACACTATGTGATTTATCGAGGGGGTCCCCATAACAACCCCGAACATGTTAGGAGCGATCATTATGGAATCAAACACCGGTAGCCGGTAACTAAGGCGACAATAACAGAACAAAACACCCGGCAAAAGGCTAGGCCTTCTGTTATTTACCAAGTATATAGGTGCATTAATTAAATAACAGATTTAACATAATGATATCAAACTCATGTTATCACATGAGACAAATCACCTGCATCTAGCAACGCTAACATTAGTAGCTGAGCAAAGCCTACTTAGCCATTCAAGAATTGCTAGGAAGGGATAAGTGTTTGGGTTTCATGGAAATTCAGGAGGCAATTATTTCAGTGGTAGGCAGTGAGCATATGACGGAAGAAACGTAATCTAGCATAACAAGTCTAGAGATGGAATCAAGGTCATATCATCTTGCCTGTGATATCCTCAGCTTGAAACTGCTCTTGTTCGTCCTGCACGTACTCTCCCGAATCCACGTACTCGTTCTCCGATCCCGGTGCTACCCAACATAAGAATAACATCCAATGAACAACAACACCTCAAGATGCAACAATCACATGATGCATGAGATGAATATGAACATGCATCTCTACTTCTATCACTAGCACAAGCATGAGAAGTAAATACATGTCCGTGGATAGAAATGCACTCTAAGCTATCTTTAAATTCATGAGAATGACATGATAAGATGCGTCAGGTGAAAAAAATGCAAAACCATATAAAGAACGTCACAAACGGAGCTACGGATCAACGGGAAACAAAGAAACAAGAAATAAAGTGCTACGTGTCAAATTAATCACAACACACTCCGAAGGCATATCTCTGGTTTTTCCAGGTTGCCAAGGCATAAAAAAACCAAAATGGATGGGGTGGTGCAATGAATATCACCACACCATCAACTATGCACCCACAAACATCAAAATACCAAAACTACACAATCAGCCATAAACAGCATCATAACACTTTGTGAGCTACATGCAAAGCACCTATAGCCACCCAAACATGCCAAATAAGATATGTGGCAGTAGCTATCCAAGAGTACTACAAGCACAAGCAAAAATATCACACAAAGGAGTTACACACAGAAAGTTACACAGCTGCAACTTTCCCAAAAATATCAGATTTCACAGACTTGGTGAAAATTCCAGATTCTCACTATCTGTTTATGCTCTGAAGCATTTTGACAGCAGCCAAAACAATATCTACAGAACTCCAAATGGAATGAAAATTTACAGGTTGCTATACACACACATAAGCTTCAATTTTCCAGTTGAAAGCTAAGGCTGAATCACAACACATTGACTTTCAAAAGCTCATCAACAAGAGAAGAAAATATAAACAGATTCTCACACTTAGTGAAAATCCCAGATTTTCACTAATCTGGAATTTCAGCCACATGCCTAATTTGATTATGCACAACTTTCACATATGGATTCCTAAGCATGAAACAAAACCAATATGTGGTAGAGGGGGTCACCCTCTACTACCACAACCAAGAATCAAACTCTTGTGCACACCACAACTCATGGAACCAAGCTCCAAACATAGAACAAATCTGAAATTTGTCATCTCTAGAAAATGTTCCAAAGGAAAAATGACTTCACCAATGGATTCCTGGGATCTTTCTACTCCAGAATAATATATAATACCTATGCACTTGCTTGGAACAAAAGAGCACAAACTAGAAAAGAAAACTACATAGCATCATATGTAGTGAATAGTGCATCATCACATGTGCTATTCACTAGAACTACACCTACACAAGCTAGTGCACACTCTCACAAGGCCAATGGTGACATGAGAGTTTATACCCCATGCATGTGTGCCATAGCACATCACCATTCCCACACAAATAACACTAGCACAAGCAAAACAACACCTACACATGCTAGATAGAATTAATTCGTACATAGCACTCACAAAATCACTTGCACTTCAAGGGAACACCACCTTAGTGCCATGACACCCACAAGGTGCACACACACACATGAATCTACACCTACACACATACATCAAAACCTACACATGCTTCACTACCATAGGACAACCTATACATGTTAAATCTACCATGCACTACTAGTGCAACCACACACACACCAAGATTAACTATCTATACACAGAGTTACACAAGGTATGTGGAGAGGGGGAATCCCATCCACACACCTCACACAAGTCCCTCACATCATATAGCAAGACACATGCTAGATACTCACACAAATAGGGTGGGGTTCATACCTACATTCATTCACATCAACATCTACACCTCAACTCACACATGCAACAAAACCCTGAATAAGCCACACTATAATTAAACCTGGTGGACAAAACTTCCCACAAACAGCTGCAGCACAACCTAGAAAAGAAGAAAAGAGCAAAAAAATAAGCAACAAAGGAAAAAAAATATAAAGGCCAGGGGGGTTCGAACCCAAGCCTCTTTGGCTAGCTACAACACCTGATCACCACTCTGCTAGAGGCCTTCCTCGACAGAACAGGGCACCTAAACAGATAAAACTGTTCTGCTGCGATACTACTGCCCGAAAATAAAATGCAAAAGGGGGGTGTGCAACCCGTGGGACTCAAACCCAGAACCTCGCGATAACACACACATGTACATACCACCGCGCTATGCTACGGTGTCTGACAGATCAGGGAACTACTTCAAGGAATACTATCGCCACTCATGACTCTGTTGTCAACCTGCGCGCCGGTGATAGGGAAGATCACCGGAGCTGCAAAAGCTACTGCTGCTGCGCTACGAGCGGCATGCCATATACTCTACTGCACATCACTACAAGGGGAAGCAAGCCCCTGCTCTGCACCTAGCTCTACCGAGCAACCACAACCACATCAACACCTGCAACTAGCCGATCTTCACGTGGTACAGAGACGCGCCGGAGTCGATCTACGCGAAGCTACCCGAGGAGGAAGGAAGGAGGTGATGTTCCTCACCTAGGGAAGGAAGAGGGGAAGCCATACGGTGGAGGAGACCGACTGGGGAGGAAGAAGGCGCGCCGAAGGAGGCCCTGCTGCAGGCCGACGTAGTTGAAGGAGATCACCGGGTCCGAGCAGATGGCGAGCTCCTGCCCGTCGGTGAGGTCGCTCCTCGACCTCAGCGACGGCGGGAATGGAGCGCGGGGTGCTCCCCCGTTCCCCTGGACATGGTGGCTGCACCGGACGACGGCGGATGCAGGGGGTAGACTCCGGCGGTGCTTCTCTCCTCTCTCTGATCCGAACTGCAGAGACTTACCGGAGGGGGAAGGACGGAAGGAGGGGGATGGAGAGAGGTGGCGGCGCAGATGTGGAAGAGGAGGAACCCTAGAAGAGGGGAGGCACGGACGTCCACATTATATGGGGGGACCTCGACGTTTGTGCCTCACGGCGGCTCACGCACTCTCTCTGCAAGCCGACGGAAAGGAGGCAGAGGGGGGAAACGGCGTCTGAAGGAGAAGGAGGGACGTGGAAGCTGGTCTTAGCGCGGGGAGAGGTGTACTAGGCCGCCAGGGGGGAGGAAGCCCACATCAGGTGCCACATAAGAGAAAAACAAATCCTTGGGGCTTTTCTATTAACACGAAAGCTAGAGAAGAAAAATAAAGCACAGTAGAAACTAATGTGAATAAAAACAAAACAAAAATACCCCTCGACATGATAATTCATGACCTAATTAAGAAAAATAGAAAAGGATTATTTGGGGGCATTTAAATATGTTCAAACAGCATTATTATTGGCTGTTTTGGGAATATTTGCACCTTGCAAATAAGGATTAAAGAAGCAACTTCACCTCTACAATTTCACCACAAAATATGCTAACACATGGGCATTTTTAAAACAGAGAAGAGGCAAAAAAAATTGTGCTTGAGATAAATAGGAGGGAGAGATTTTGGAAGCTATGCAACCCATATCTATTCCTACTATCACATGCAATCTACTAGAGTTGCACCACACCACACATTTCACAAACCACATATCACACAAGATCACAACCATCACATCACCTCATAAGGACACAATGCAACATCACAAGGACATGGACATGAAATAATATGGCATGCATGCATGCAAAGGAAGAAATAACATGGTGACATGACATGAAATCATAAGCATAGATAACTCTCATGACCATGACAAGTTCGACTCACATGAAGAAGGTTCCAGAAAGGGAAGGCTACACACTTGGGGCATTACAACAAGATAGATAAGAATGACTATGCTGCTAGGAAGCATGGTAAAGAAAGGGAACCATGGGTTCAGAAACCCATGCCCTTTCCTCCCAAACCATCCAAGAAAAATGATGATGAGGATTTTGAGCGCTTCGTTGAAATGATTAGACCTGTCTTCCTGCAAATGCGTTTGACAGATATACTCAAAATGTCTCCGTATGCTAAGTACATGAAGGATATTGTGACTAATAAGAGGAGGATACCTGAGGTTGAGATTTCCACCATGCTTACTAACTATACCTTCAAGGGTGGAACTCCCAAGAAACTAGGTGATCCCGGAGTGCCCACTATACCTTGCTCCATTAAAGGCAACTACGTTAGAACTGCTTTATGCGACCTTGGAGCCAGTGTTAGTGTTATGTGTCTCTCTCTCTTTATCGTAGACTTGAACTGGATAAGTTGACACCCGCAAAAATCTCTCTGGAAATGGCCGACAAATCAACTGCTTTCCCTATCAGCATTTGCGAGGATGTGCCTATTGTGTTTGCCAACGTTACTATCTTAACATACTTTCTTATC
Source organism: Hordeum vulgare subsp. vulgare (assembly GCF_904849725.1). Taxonomy (NCBI): domain Eukaryota; kingdom Viridiplantae; phylum Streptophyta; class Magnoliopsida; order Poales; family Poaceae; genus Hordeum; species Hordeum vulgare. Next base: position 75,579,561 of record NC_058522.1, on the reverse strand, counting down.
TTGGATATTCCCGAGGATGATGCCATGGCGGTCATCCTTGGAAGACCATTTTTAAACACTACATGGGCAGTTATACATTGCAACAAAGGCAATGTCACTGTCCATGTCAACGGTAATGAGCATACGGTGCACTTTCCAAAGAAACAATATCGAGTACATTGCATCAATGCTATCGAAAAACTTCATCGATTCTTATTGGGAGCTTTGAATGCCCTATACCTCCTGTTAAGATGAAGTATGATTTGCTTGTTGGGGAGATACACATCCCCATTGAGGTGACTTAGTGACTATTCAAAAATTCTCCGGTCTCTTTTGCGATTCGAAAAGGTTTGTCAAAGAGACTTGATCAACCTCATTGACTGATTTCTTTCGATGACCATGAGATGGATGAATCGAGGAGTCACAAACCTCTGTTCCAAGCTTTCACCTGCGATTTCTTAGATGAACAATGATAGGTTTAGTTTAGTTTTCCCTGTTTTCTGTTTTAGCGTCCCATAGAAAAGTACCCCAAAAATACCGAGACGAAGAGCTAGTCCCAAGTATGATTTTTTCTGGAATTTTTGAACAATACTGAGACGAAGAGCTAGTCTAGGGGATGCGCCAGTGGGCCACAAGCCTAGGTGGCCCGGCCACCCCCCTGGTCTGGCCTGGCAGGCTTGTGGGGCCCATATGCACCCCCTCCACTCATTTTAGCTCTCATCTGCTTCTCCTACCTCCAGAAAAAATTGTTTCGCAGCTCAAACCCATGTTCCTGCTCCTCTTGCTGGGATTTTCGATCTCCTTGCTCAAAGCACCATTCTCCGAACTGTTTTGGGGAAATTACTCCTTGGTACATGACTCCTCCATTGGTACAATTAGTTTTTGCTCTTGTGCCTTATATTTCGCGTATTTTTGCTGCCTTGGTGACCATTTTCTTGAGCTTTGCATGCTAATTTTAGGTGGTCCCAAGTAGTTTTGATGCATAATATGGCCTCTAGGCACTTGTGGGAGTAGTTTCTACGAGTTTAGTTGAGCCTTGTTCACTTTTCCTTAGAGTCACTTTAAATTTCAGAAAAGGAAGGTATTGAGGAGAAACTATCATGATGGTTCCTCAAGCAAGAGAGGTCCCCATATTGCGATTCGGGAGCCCGACCCTTACCAACCAAGGAACGCACAGGTACAACCATGTGAATGGCCTTCTGATGAATTCATGATTGAGGTAGGTTTCAAAGACGAGTTTCATGCACTTGTTCGAAACGTCGGACTCGAAGAATTCATCTCCGATAAATGCGAACAGTATGTTACTCTCATTGCCTCTTTTGTTCGTAGATTCAAATTTTCAGCTGGCCGTGATACATCTGTACTGTTTGATCTCTATGACAAATCGTATACCATGGATTTAGAGGATTTCAATAGAATTTGCAAGATACCTATTTGGGGCAGTCTCAATGATCCTCCTAAATCTTCGGTTAGAGATTTTTTTCTGTTATAACTGTTGGAGAAACTAGAGATATTACGCAAGCTACCATGGGGAGCATTCATTTTCCTGCCTTGCATTACTGTGCCCTCTTCATAGGCAGATGCATTAATGGCAAGATTGATCATTGTCACCTCTGCGCACCAGACCTTAGTATTCTTAAGAGCGCAGTAACGGGTGATAGAAGTTTCAACATGGGAGCTATAATAGCAAGGAGGCTGAATAATAATGCTAATGAAGGGGATTTGTTTGGTGGGATCTATGCCACTCACATAGCGAATTTCCTTGGAATACCCATCTGCGAAGGAGAACCCCCGCTCCATACAGCTTTCCTTGACCGCGTCTCTTTGACACGCTACCAGTTCCTTGAGAGGGATGATGAATCCCTCCTATACAGTTTAATATTTAACCGGCAGCGTGTTTTCCATATTACCCTTCCTACTCCTGCCTTCCTTGACTTTCAGGTAAAACAGAGATATTACATAACCAGAGGAGAGGCAGAGGAGTATGAGAGGGAGGCAAAGGCTGCTCGTCTCCGTGAGGCAGCTAATTAGGCAGTGGCTGCAGCGCTCCCGTACAACCCCCATTATGATTTTGGATGTCGCCCGGACCATCCTTGGGAGTAGACCAACTTAGGTCAAAAGCCTAAGCTTGGGGGAGTACGTGTTTCTCACCGACTTTATATTCTTGCTTATGCTTTCACTTTGTTTGTCGGTGTGGACACTTTGCCACTATTTCATCCAAGCTAGTTTATTTCTTTTTCTCGTTTTCTTTTCGTGTGTCTGTCTAGTTTGAGAAAACCCAAAAATATTTTCTTGTTCTTCTTTTGCTTGTTGGGAGCTTTCCCATGTAAATAGTTCTCTTTTTCTTTACGTCAAGGTAGAATATCATGGTTACAATGTTTAGTGGATCTCGCATGCATATCTTCTTATCTGTTAAAGAGACATATTACTTTGTCTTCTCCTTTGTGTTTGCATGCAGATTGCAGCTTAGTCCAATGCACGAGAACACTTATTATTGTTCACATCATTAGGTCGTGCAAGTGAAAGGCAATAATGACGATATATGATGAAGTGACTGAGCCTGGAAAAGATGGTATCGACTCGATCTATTTTGTTTTTGTAAATATGACTAGCTCATCGTTCCTGATTGACCTTTGTTGTGAGAGAAACATGTTTGCAAGTACAACTTAGAGATCGTAGTTGTTGATGCCATACTTAATTATCTAGGAGCTCATAATGGTTTGTCTTGGATGCCCACATGAATGTTGAGATGACTATGATGTAGTATGATAGGATGGTATCCTCCTTTGAATGATTCAAGTGGCTTGACTTGGCACATGTTTACGCATGTAGTTGAAACAAAATCAACATAGCCTCTATGATATTCATGTTCATGGTAATTTATGTCCTACTCATGCTTGCACTCAATGTTAGTTAATCTCAATGCATTTTGATGACTTTTGTCGCTCTCTAGTTGGTCGCTTCCCAGTCTTTTGCTAGCCTTCACTTGTACTAAGCGGGAATACTGCTTGTGCATCCACTTCCCTAAACCCAAAGTTGTTCCATATGAGTCCAGCATACCTACCTATATGCGGTATCTGCTTGCCGTTCCAAGTAAATTTGCATGTGCCACTCTCTAAATCTTTAAGGAATAATCTGTTTTGCATGCCCGAACCGCTCATGTGGTGACAGGGGGCTATCATTATCTTCCATGCTAGGCGTGTTATCCTCGATATGTGTTTATTCACTATCATTCACGAGAAAGGGGTCGGTAATTGGAATGCCCAGTTCCATGCTCAAATCAAAAAGATAATTGCAAACAAAACTCTCCCTGGATTGATGTTGGTATGGACGGCACCCGAGTATTAGGCTAGTCATGGAGTGTGATTGGTTGGTGGTGGGGGAGTCAAAACTTTACTTTTCTGTTTGGGAACCGCCTATAGCATGTGTAGCGTGGAAGATGGCAAGAACTCTTAGTCATTCCGTTGACAATGAAAGCATGCCACCCAAAATTATTATCTCTGTATTCAAAGCTTGAGCTCTGGCACCTCTGCAAATGAATGCTTCCCTCTGTGAAGGGCCTGTCTATTTATGTTCCTGTTGAGTCATCCTCTTCTTATAAAAGGACCAATTAGAGAGCACATCTTTCATTTTTTTTGCTTTGCTTTTAACTGTGTTGAGTATGACTGTGACTGTATCTTCATTGCCATGAATTACAATGTTTAGTCAGCCCTTGGTCTTTGAAGGTGCTCTGCATTTATGTTTTGCGGTCTCAGAAAGAGCTAGCGAGATACCATCTATTCACACTGCCTCATGATTGTTTTGATTGATGTGTTGACGTTTGAAACTTATTATTATTGCTCGCTAGTTGATTATGCCATTGATATGAGTTTAGCGTGAGATCTAGATGTCATTTGCTTATGTGGTTTGCTTGTGATCTTGCTGAAATTCTGGATATGAATTAGGCATAAATTGCAACAACAAGATCAAATAGAGTTCATAAAAGTTTTTCTTTTGTCTCTTTCAGTTTGTCAACTGCATTGCTTGAGGACAAGCAAGGCTTTAAGCTTGGGGGAGTTGATACGTCTCCGTTGTATCTACTTTTCCAAGCTCTTTTACCCTTGTTTTGGACTCTAATTTGCATGATTTGAATGGAACTAACCCGGACTGACGCTGTTTTCAGCAGAATTGCCATGGTGTCGTTTTTGCGCAGAAATAAAAGTTCTCGGAATGACCTAGAAATCTACGAGGATTTTTTGTGGAATATATAAAAAATACTGGCGCAAGAATCAACTGGAGGGACGGAGCTAGGAGCTCACAAGCCCACCAGGCCCGACCCACCCTGGCTGGGCCTGGCAGGCTTGTGAGCCCCTCGGGGCTTCGCCACCCCCAATTCGAGCTCTATCTATCCTCTTTTCACCGGAAAAAAATCAAGGAGAAGAGTTCATCGCGTTTTACGATACGGAGGCGCCGCCACCTCCTGTTCTTCCTCTGGAGAGAAGATCTGGAGTCCGTTCTGGGCTCTAGAGAGGGGAGATCGTCGCCATCGTCATTATCAACCTTCCTTCATCGCCAATTCCATGATGCTATTCACCGTTCGTGAGTAATCTCATCGTAGGCTTGTTGGACGGTGATGGGTTGGATGAGATCTATAATGTAATCGAGTTAGTTTTGACGGGGATTAATCCCTAGTATCCACTGTTGTAACATCCCAATTTTCTTAAATTCGGATGTTAATAGATCATTCATATGCATCTCATATTTTTATGCACTATTTTGTTCTTCTGAAAATTCTATTCATTATGTGACTGCGGGTAATTTATTGGAGTGGAGATAATATGACTTCTCCCGTGTCGAATTAAAGTGCATAACGTTTTGAATATTATTTGGAGTTACCGACTTGGTTTTGCAAATTTTTATAATGTATGAATTTATCTTTAGTTAAGTTTTCAAATACTTTTTGTGTGGCCCATTGCATAAAACTTATTTTAAAATTTCATTAGGAGGAACTAGGGTTCCTTTATTATTTATTAGGTGGATTTATTTTATATATATTTATGTCTATATTAGCATTTTAATATATATATATATATATATATATATTACTATATGCGTATATATCTTTATCTTTATATATATATTGTATATGTATGTATTTTTGTATACGTATATTATAGTTATTATTTTCTTAGTTTTTTTTAAATATATATATATTATTTTAATACTTTTTATTTTTGTATATTTTACTTTAAAAAAAGTATCTGGGCCAAGCCAGCTGGCTAAGCCAGCCAGCCTGGCCAGACCGCATGCACCCCAGCGCTGGAGGCCAGCAGCAGCCCCACGTGCGCCCCTGGCCATGCTAGCTCAGCCCCACGAGCCAGCCAAGCACTGCACCGAGCCAGCCCCATCGGCCCTGCTCCTAGCTCCAGGAGCACTGCCACCAGGAAGGCTGCAGCCCACGTGCTCCTTCCCACGAGTCGGTTTCCAGCGAGGCAGCTCCACGGACCGAGTCCGAGGGACTCCTGTCCCGAGCCGGTATAGCCTGCCTCGTTTTCTGCTAGGAACCGAGTAGGACTCTTGTTCCTGGCCAGGGAATAAGTCCCACAACCGAAGCCCCTGCTCCCGATTCGCACAGTGCCACCGCCTCGCACGCACAGCAGCCTCGAGCTTCGCAAGAACACGCCGCGCACGTCCGAGTTCGTCCGTGTTCGTTGGAGTTCGCGGAGCCGCCGTCGCCGAAGTCCGTTTGACCGTCACCGGAGCATCATCGGAGGAGCCACACCGAGACGGTTCCATTTTTCCCCGCTGTTCGTGGTGAGAACGCACGCACAAGCCGATTCATCAAACCTCGATGAACAGCTTCAGGACGAAATTTAATCTGTTTTTAATCTGTTTTTAGCTTTGTCAGATTCTCGGTATAATTTTTAAACACGTTTATCTTTTTACTCGTAACTCCGATTCAGGAAATTCTTTTTCCTGTGATCTCGTATTGATGAGTAGAACATGTTAGAACTAGTAGTTTTCAGTTTAAGAAAAATATTTTTTTGTTAAAACAGATTATTTTGAACCTACCGGAGGCCATATTTTGCAAGCCGTTCATCCGGTTTAGTTGATTCTTTTTGCGTTGTCATCGTATCAGCATGTATATGATTTTATACCTGTTGTCATGCTATTTATGCTTTGGTTTTAAACAAGTTGATTTATTGCCGATGGTTTTCTTTGGTGTTATGTGATAGTGGTGATTGATTGGTATGATTGTTTGCAACGTGTAGATTGTGCGGAGTGCGACGCAAACTATTGTCAGGAGTGTGACTTTCTGAACCAGAATCAAGGCAAGTTACATGTTGATCATCCTTTACCTATTACTTTCTATGCATGTAGTATTATATCACCCTATGAAAATTATAGATGTATAGGAAGATTATTATTGTTATGCTATTGAGCTATATCCCCTCGTCATTGAAGATCGTGTTAGATATATTTTGCTATGCTATGTAGACGAGGATTGGTTTCTGTATTCATTGAGTTTATGTGAGGATTACTACAAAATAAATTTGAGTAGTAATTAAGGATATAATACACCTCTGGGCGGATATGGTATTGCTGGGTGGTTTCAAGACCATCATGGTTTCTACCCTCTGAATGTAAGTGGATGCCGCCCAGGTTCGAAAAGATCAAACAGACTTAGTGACTAGTAGCTTCCTTGTGCGACCACTTGCTATTATGGGCTCTGGCTTAGTTGATCAGTCGTGGAAACCTTACCCGGATGTGCCAGCTGATGTAGCTATGATAGGTGGGATGGGCCTCCTGTGGGACTAGGTGACTGCTTCTGAAAGACTTTGTCTCAATCCTCGGGTTGGGTCCAGTGGGTACAGCGTACTAACCTCTGCAGAGTGTATAAACTAATCATGATTAGCCGTGTCCCCGGTTATGGACAATTTTGAGCAGCTAGGCCATTACAGTTGTTGGATGATCTTGACAGATGACACACTTAATAAAATTTGATGGGAAATTTAATAATGGTAATAGGTTGGAGTTGGGGATGCCAATTCAACCATATATAAGTTATTGTAGCAAACAAATTTAAAATTTGACTATTAGGTAGCTATGAGGATAAAATCAGCTTTCTGCAAAATAACCATCAGCCTTTCTTTTGTTATACTATGCATATACATGTAGGCCTGTTATATTTCTTTCCTGTGTAACTTGCCAATACATTCAAAGTATTGACCTATATGGCTGCAACGTATCATGTTGCAGGATATTCGGACGAGGAGTAAGGTACCGTTAGGGTCACGAGTCTTCACTCAACATCGCCAGTGGGCTATGATAGGACTCATCGTTATTATTCTGCTACTTTTCCGCTGTTTAATAGAATAAAGCTAGCTAGCTAAGTGCTATGCAGATTGTTATATTTTATAAATTCTGGATCATACGTTATTATAAATGATGCACTTGCTATATCTGGTTTTCATCTATACTGTGTGTGCTAGCGAGTCGATCCAGGGACTAGCACAGTAAATCAAAGAGACACAAATCCTTCGAGGTTTGGTCGTTACAGATGGTATCAGAGCAATGCGTTCACTGTAGATCGTGGCCCTAGAAAATGGATTAGAAAAGCCATAGGAGTGAAAATTTATTCTATACACTTTGTCTACATCTTACTCTTTCATTAGACAACCACTCTAGTATCTTGACCAGCTTAAGTAGGAACTAGTGCTGAGACCACCACTTATCTTGTTTTATTTGCGCTATTAACGTGTTAGCGTATCTGATTATGCCCGCTTTGTGGCATGACGATACTAGGTTGCTTGCTTGATTGTTATTTTGTCTGTTGTTAAACTAGGATCTTGTCGGAATTAGTCGATTATATATATAGATATGTTTGATTATTGTTATGCTTGTTTGTGTTATTTGTTATGATGTTTTGTTGCCTCATATATATTACCTTGATCATAACATGCATATGGGTAGAATATCTATATTCCTCTAGACCTATTCTATCTATTACTCATCTATTCTTGCCAACCAAAACCCTTAGTATGCCTATTAGAGTGAGTTCTCCAGGAGCTGAGATGATAGCAGGTGTTGGTTGTCATCAGTTAAACTTGTCTATTCGGAAGCATGAGTTCCCTACAGATTTTCTCATATTGAAGTCACAAGGTCTGGATATTATTTTGGGTATGGATTGGTTACATTTATATGGAGGAGTTATCGATTGTGCTAGTCGATCTATTTCTCTCAGTGCACTAGGAGGGAAGAGAATCAAATATGTATGTAAGTATCAACATAAGAGGATGCAGGTGAACTCTCTTAAGGGGGGTAGCCTAGAAGAGGTGCCAGTTGTGAAGGATTATCCAGATGTGTTTCACGTATCCCAACTGAAGAAGTGTCATGCCGAGATGGCAGATGTTCCTTTGAGAGATACAGTGCCACTAGAGGCAATTCAGTTGGAGACCGACTTGACGTATGAGGAGAAGCCTCTTAAGATTCTGGAGAAAGCAGAGAGAGTTACTCACACCAAGGCAATCAGAGTATGCAAAGTTCAGTGGGATCATCATACCGAAGAAGAGGCTACTTGGGAACGAGAGGAGGATCTCAAGAAGGAACACCCACACCTATTTGCTAGCCAACCCGAATCTCGAGGGCGAGATTCATCTTAAGGGGGGTAGGTTTGTAACATCCCAATTTTCTTAAATTCGGATATTAATAGATCATTCATATGCATCTCATATTTTTATGCACTATTTTTTTCTTGTGAAAATTCTATTCATTATGTGACTGCGGGCAATTTATTGGAGTGGAGATAATATGACTTCTCCCGTGTCGAATTAAAGTGCATAACGTTTTGAATATTATTTGGAGTTACCGACTTGGTTTTGCAAATTTTTGTAATGTCCGAATTTATCTTTAGTTAAGTTTTCAAATGCTTTTTGTGTGGCCCATTGCATAAAACTTATTTTAAAATTTCATTAGGAGGAACTAGGGTTCCTTTATTATTTATTAGGTGGATTTATTTTATATATATTTATGTCTATATTAGCATTTTAATATATATATATATATATATTACTATATGCGTATATATCTTTATCTTTATATATATATATATATTGTATATGTATGTATTTTTGTATACGTATATTATCGTTATTATTTTCTCTGTTTGTTTTTAAAAAAATATATATATATTATTTTAATACTTTTTATTTTTGTATATTTTACTTTAAAAAAAAAGTAACTGGGCCAAGCCAGCTGGCTAAGCCAGCCAGCCCGGCCAGACCGCATGCACCCCAGCGCTGGAGGCCAGCAGCAGCCCCACGTGCGCCCCTGGCCATACTAGCTCAGCCCCACGAGCCAGCCAAGCACTGCACCGAGCCAGCCCCATCGGCCCCTGCTCCTAGCTCTAGGAGCACTGCCACCAGGGAGGCAGCAGCCCACGTGTACTTCTCACGAGCCGGTTTCCAGCGAGGCAGCTCCAGGGACCGAGTCCCAGGGACTCCTGTCCCGACCCGGTATAGCCTGCCTCGTTTTCTGCTAGGAACCGAGTAGGACTCTTGTTCCTGGACAGGGAATAAGTCCCACAACCGAATCCCCTGCTCCCGATTCGCACAGCGCTGCCGCCTCGCACGCACAACAGCCTCGAGCTTCGCAAGAACACGCCGCGCACGTCCGTGTTCGTCGGAGTTCGCGGAGCCGCCCTCGCCAGAGTCTGTTTGACCGTCACCGGAGCATCATCGGAGGAGCCACACCGAGATTCATCAAACCCCGCTGTTCGTGGTGAGAACGCACGCACGAGCTGATTCATCAAACCCCGATGAACAGCTTCAGGACGAAATTTCATCTGTTTTTAGCTATGTCAGATTCTCGGTATAATTTTTAAACGCGTTTATATTTTTACTCGTAACTCCGATTCAGGAAATTCTTTTTCCTGTGATCTCGTATTGATGAGTAGAACATGTTAGAACCAGTAGTTTTCAGTTTTACGAAAATTAATTTTTTTGTTAAAACAGATTATTTTAAACCTACCGGAGGCCATATTTTGCAAACCGTTCATCCGGTTTAGTTGATTCTTTTTGCGTTGTCATCGTCTCAGCATGTATATGATTTTATACCTTCTGTCATGCTATTTATGCTTTGGTTTTAAACAAGTTGTTTTATTGCCGATGGTTTTCTTTGGTGTTATGTGATAGTGGTGATTGATTGGTGTGATTGTTTGCAATGTGTAGATTGTGCGGAGTGCGACTCAAACTATTGTCAGGAGTGTGACTTTCTGAACCATAATCAAGGCAAGTTACATGTTGATCATCCTTTACCTATTACTTTCTATGCATGTAGTATTATATCACCCTATGAAAATTATGCATGTATAGGAAGATTATTATTGTTATGCTATTGAGCTATATCCCCTCGTCATTGAAGATCGTGTTAGATATATTTTGCTATGCTATGTAGACGAGGATTGGTTTCTGTATTCATTGAGTTTATGTGAGGATTACTACAAAATAAATTTGAGTAGTAATTAAGGATATAAGACACCTCTGGGCGGATATGGTATTGCTGGGTGGTTTCAAGAACATCATGGTTTCTACCGTCTGAATGTGAGTGGATGCCGCCCAGGTTCGAAAAGATCAAACAGACTTAGTGACTAGTAGCTTCCTTGTGCGACCACTTGCTATTATGGGCTCTGGCTTAGTTGATCAGTCGTGGAAACCTTACCCGGATGTGCCAGCTGATGTAGCTATGATAGGTGGGATGGGCCTCCTGTGGGACTAGGTGACTGCTTCTGAAAGACTTCGTCTCAATCCTCGGGTTGGGTCCAGTGGGTACAGCGTACTAACCTCTGCAGAGTGTATAAACTAATCATGATTAGCCGTGTCCCCGATTATGGACAATTTTGAGCAGCTAGGCCATTACAGTTGTTGGATGATCTTGACAGATGACACACTTAATAAAATTTGATGGGAAATTTAATAATGGTAATAGGTTGGAGTTGGGGATGCCAATTCAACCATATATAAGTTATTGTAGCAAACAAATTTAAAATTTGACTATTAGGTAGCTATGAGGATAAAATCAGCTTTCTGCAAAATAACCATCAGCCTTTCTTTTGTTATACTATGCATATACATGTAGGCCTGTTATATTTCTTTCCTGTGTAACTTGCCAATACATTCAAAGTATTGACCTATATGGTTGCAACGTATCATGTTGCAGGATATTCAGACGAGGAGTAAGGTACCGTTAGGGTCGCGAGTCTTCACTCAACATCGCCAGTGGGCTATGATGGGACTCATCGTTATTATTCTGCTACTTTTCCGCTGTTTAATAGAATAAAGCTAGCTAGCTAAGTGCTATGCAGATTGTTATATTTTATAAATTCTGGATCATACGTTATTATAAATGATGCACTTGCTATATCTGGTTTTCATCTATACTGTGTGTGCTAGCGAGTCGATCCAGGGACTAGCACAGTAAAGCACAGAGACTCAAATCCTTCAAGGTTTGGTCGTTACAACTATGTTCTGAGATTGATGTTGCTAGTACTTTCCCATGCTTAATGCTTGTCACTAGGGCCCGAGTGCCATGATTTCAGATCTGAACCTATTATGTTGTCGCCAATATATGTGTGTTTTAGATCCTATCTTGCAAGTTGTAGCCACCTACTATGTGTTATGACCCGGCAACCCCGGAGTGACAATAGCCGGAACCACTCCCGGAGATGATCATAGTATGAGGAGTTCATGTATTCACCAAGTGTTAATGCGTTGGTCCGGTTCTTTATTAAAAGGAGAACCTTAATATCCCATAGTTTCCATTAGGACCCCGCTGCCACGGGAGGGATGGACAATAGATGTCATGCAAGTTCTTTTCCCTAAGCACGTATGACTACATACAGAATACATGCCTACATTAGATTGACGAACTGGAGCTAGTTACTTATCTCTCCATGTTAAAAGTGTTGCATGATGAATAGCGTCCAGCATAATCATCCATCACCGATCTAATGCCTACGAGTTCTTCCTACTAGTCCTTTCTACGTTACTTTGCCGCTACTGTTGTCACTGCTTCTACTGTTACTCTGTTGCTACTGTTGTTACTTTGCTGCTACTGCTGTAACTTTTCTGCTACTGGTAATTGTTGCTATTGCTGCTATCCTACTACCTTGCTACGGATACTTTGTTGCAGATACTAAATCTTTCAGGTGTGGTTGAATTGACAACTCAGCTGCTAGTACTTGAGAATATTCTTTGGCTTCCCCTTGAGTCAAATAAATAAATTTGGGTTGAATACTCTACCCTCGAAAACTGTCGTGCTCCCCTATACTTGTGGGTTATCAGCGGCCCATAGCATCCTCAGCAGCAGGTGCAGCAGGCGATGAGTGGCGCACGGTGGGTGGCGAGGCCTCAAATCGACCCTCAAATCCCTAGTTTTGCTTTGCGCCACTCGTCTTCCCCAAATTCGGCAGCATCTCCGTCAAGTCATTGTGTCGCTCCTTTCCGTTTCCCATCCCATCTCGTCCCCTCTCCACTCACCCTCCAATTTATCAACCCCCGCCCCCTCTGACCCAAGCCATGGCCGGAGGCGATCCAGAGGGTGAAGCGAGAGGAAGCGGCCTCACATGCTGCTGGCACACAAGCGCCACATGTCCTCCACGACAAGGGCGTTGAGGGTCTCTAAATCTCTCATACACGGGTCAAACAATTTCAGGAGGATTTCTACATATGCTTTGTTGTGCATCAAATATGTTTCAATTCTGAAAGTGGCCGGTTTCCATGTTGTACTGAACTGAACATCCCTAGAATTTAATGTACTACTAGAAGTGTATTTTACCCTTATGAAAATCTTACTGAGAATTCCCTATTATTTCACGTGGCCCATGGTTTGTGCACCGGCATTCATCGCGTGCTTTTGCATCCGTATGATCCACTGTTGTCATTGTTTTGCTTTCTTGGGAGCTCAGACTTGAAATAAGAACCCAAACCAAATTGGGACTAATAAGTAGCATTAATTTTTTTATATTTGCTTATTGCAGTAATGGTGGATCTGTTGTTGCTTGCTGCAGGATCTGGTTATCAACCTGAGATGTTGTTGGTCAAGTCTGCTTGCCAATGCAGTGCCCCTTCGTCAAAAGTCGTGATGTGTTCTCCGCCTCCCCCCGGCTTTGTCCCCCCTCCCGAAAGTTTATTTCTTATCTGTTTTAGCGCTACTTCAGTATGCCATAAGAAAATTGTAAACCGGCTCTGATTCAGCGTGTGCATCAGCTTAGGTTAGCCATTATTATTTCTTAGAGTAGCATGTGGTGCGCTTACGTCAATAGTTTTTAGATATTCACTGGTTTCATACGTTGTTTATAGATTGTGATACTCTGTTGTGATTTTTTGAAATATGTGAATGATGTTCATTGTTGTTTGAAAAATGCACTTTTTATGCCTATATATGTAAATGATGCAATTACTCGCTGAGAGATGCATTTGTTTGGTGCCGATGTGAAATGATATTCATTAGTGTTCTACAGATGCACACGTAGACTGATGTTTACTGTTGTTTTGGTATTATGCAGAACGAGGATGGATCCAAGGTCGAGTACAAGGTGTGGAACCCCTTTAGATCCAAGCTGGTTGCTGCCGTTCTTGGTGGTGTGGACAACATCTTGATTGTAAGTCATGTTTGTGCCTTCACTTGGATTCTGAATTGTTTCAATACCTTGCTAGTTCAGATTAGAATAACTGTTGTGGTTGCTGACTTTGTGGATGTTTTTTCACGCTCCTGGAACTCGTGTGTTGTATCTTGGAGTCGCCTCCAGAAAAACTATGTCTCATGTCTCTGACATTGTTGGACCGGTGAGATCTCATTGCTATTTATTAGTGTATTTCACTAAATGTAGCATCATGTGAGTTGTATATATGTAGTTACAGTGATAGTAGCTCTGTAGTTTTTAGAGGAAGTGATATATAATTTTCTTCAACTTACATTAAGAAATGTATTTGCTTCATTGTCCAACAGGTAATTGATATGAATTGTACCTAACCTGAGTGAAAAATCTTATACAAGAAACATATTTTTGTCAAATTTATAATTATTTCAGTTCATGTTCTTCAAAACACAAGTCTACTATTTTCCCCTTTAGGCCCATGTTTCACTGATATCAAATCAAACTCTTAGAAATAAGACTAACGTTTCATTTCATACAAAAATCTCTTCATGCAGGTGGTTGAACTTTTGGACATTCTTGCCAATCTAATATTTTAACCACCTACAGGTCAACTTGATCAATCTTGACACCAACATGAGGAATCATTCGGGTGGTAGTGTCACCAGCCCTTCGTTACTCCAAGAATATACATTGTGTTCACTCCTTTAGAGTAGCTCGAGGCGTACTAAATAGAATGTAAAGATTGTAATATTGTAACGGTAGGCATATCTGGGTTGGACTAGACATGTAAAAATTGTAGTATGCTTATTTACCATTCTTGTTCTGTTTGAAATATTGATTATGTGATTTGGAAACGTGTGAAATGGAACCTGGCTGATGGTACCCAGTTATGGAAATAATTAGAGCAGTTTTGAAATTTCTATCATGTGGGCCCAATATGTGTGAGACTATGACAAGTGTGTCCTATCTAATTGGTGGGACCAGATATATTAACCAAACAATGTTAAAAGCCCACAACTTAGAAAACAAAAAAAGGCTGAAAAGTTGGGCCACGCCCATATAGCTAACCAAAATCAATAGAAAGAATATATATGAAAAGGGATATATTATTAGGCTCGGCCCATGTAAAGCACCGAATTGGACCGGGATGATTCTTATCAATGGCCAATCCAATTGGTCCTAAATTTGCCACGTTAGCTTGCCATGTTGGATCCGACGTGGTGTGAGCAAACTTCTAACGATGAAAATGATTGGTCGTAGAACCTACGACCTTTGATTTGGTCGTAAAAGTCTACGACCATTCCAGAAGAAAGGTCGTTAATTTCCATTAGAGACGCTCAGCTTTTGAGTGTCTGTTGTTGGTCATAAAAAGGTCGCATATGGAAATCAGCGATCATTCACAGACCAATATTGAAGGTCGTAAATTAGCATATTTCTTGTAGTGTATCAAAGTATTTATTTGTTAGAAAGAATCAACTAAAATATTAAGTAAAGAGAATGAACTAAAAAGAATCAACTAAAATTTTATCAAAGTCTCGAGTTGAAATAAGTTAAAAATGAAATCCCTTTGTAACAGATGAGTTTTCGTCCGAAACTCTAATACTTCGAAAGAGATTGTCCATTTTGTACCGAAGTGCATCCAGTTTTTTGCTAACCCTCTCAACTCTTTAACACATGATATGTGGGTGAAATGATGAAACCATGCAAACTTTCAAGCTTTTTAGAGTTCATTTATAGTGATTTTCAATTTCTGGGTCATTTAGCTCAAAAAATGAGTAAATGCACGAAAAATACCAAATGAATTCAAAAAGGGTTGAAAATTGTTGATGTGGCTTTGAATGGTGCATGTTGAAATCACAAAAAGTCTGGAGTTGAAATAAGTTAAAAGAAATGAAATCCCTTTGTAATAGATGAGTTTCTGTCCGAAGTTGTGATACTTCGAACGAGACTGTCCATTTTGTACACGAAGTGCATCCAGTTTTTGCCGTCACCCTCTCAACTATTTAAAACATGCTATGATCAGATTATCTATGAATCTTATTTCAGTTTCTTGTGATCTCTTATATGCATGATTTCATATCCTTGTAATTCTATTCGAGTTGTGGGTTTTGTTTGGACAACTTGATCTATGATTCTTGCAATGGGACAAGTGCTTGGTTTTGGGTTCGTACCGTGCGGTGACCTCACCAAGTGACAGAAGGGGTAGCGAGGCACGCATCATGTTCTTGCCAACAAGGGTAAAAAGATGGAGTTTATATCTATTGCATGAATTTATCACTCTACATCATGTCATCTTGCTTAAGGCATTACTCTGTTCGTCATGAACTCAATACACTAGATGCATGCTGGATAGCGGTCGATGTGTGGAGTAATAGTAGTAGATGCAGACAGTATCGGTCTACTTGTCTCGGACGTGATGCCTATATGTATTTTCATTGCCTTAGATATCGTCATGACTTTGTGCGGTTCTATCAATTGCTCGACAGTAATTCGTTCACCCACCGTAATATTTTCTATTTTGAGAGAAGCCTCTAGTGAACACTATGGCCCCGAGTCTACTTGACATCATAGTTTCAGCCTTACACTTTTACTTCGTTGCACTTTCTGCCTTCAGATCTAACTTTGCAATCAATCTTGAAGGTATTGACAGCCCCTTTATAGCGTTGGGTGCAAGCTCGTTTGTTTTTGCGCAGGTACTCTCGACACTTGGCTTGATTCTCCTACTGGATTGATACCTTGGTTCTCAAATGGAGGGAAATACTTACTGCTACTGTGTTGCATCACCCTTTCCTCTTCAAGGGAAAAACCAACGCAAGTTCAAGAGCTAGCAACGAGCAGTTGGGGACTTCGGGTGCGGCGGCGGCGGGTGGCTCCGAGCCGCGGCGCGGGGTGAGAGGAAGAGGAGACTGACGCGATTGGGCTCAGGGAACGGATTTTCATCGGTGGTGAGGAGCAAGGTGCTCGCCCTAGCGACGGGCGGCAGTGGGAATCGTAGGTGGGAGACGAGGGCGTGTGGGAGAGAAGGGTGGCGGCGGTGGGAATCGTGGGTGAGAGACATGGGCGGCGATGGTGGGAATCATGGGTGGGAGACGAGGGAGACGAGATCGAATCTGGAGAAGGAGACGAGATCGAATCTGGAGAAGTGAAGAGTGGTGGTCTGGTCGGTGGTTAGGGTTTCTAAGGAGAGGCTCCACCGTTGGATGGATACGTGATGGATGGCTCAAATCGTGTCCAACTCGGCGATCCGTGGGAGGGTGTTTTCTCCCTCCGGATTGGTTCAACTATGAAAAATATTTTACAAAATGATACCATTAAAATTTTCACTTCTCAGATGCACTTCTCATATTTCTGATGATCACCAACTTGTATGCACTTGAGATATTTCTAGCTATTTTCAGTCATTCAAACAAACTGAATCAGCTCGAACGGGGTCAAATTTGAACTGCAGCTGCATCATAGATTGCTTTTTAGTTTTTTGAAAAAATCATTTTAGGTACAAAAGTTTCCATTTAATCACATAAACACCAAAAAAAATCAAGATTCAACCACTAGCTAGGAACATACATGCTCGTCGTTTTGACCGCATTTGAATGCGTATGAAAAAAAATTTAAAAAAAATTAAAACCTTCGCATTGTGTCATTATATGTGACCAAGTTATCAAGAAAAATAATAAATTTATAATACGACAATTATTTAAAAAAACTATTCTTACAAATGAGTTATCATGTGTGAAGATTCATGTCTTTCAAGCCAAATGATCAATCCTATGGCCACATCTATGTTATAGTTTTTTCAAATGTTCCCATATTGTGCACCAGGTTGCATATTGGAATGACAAACAATGTTGCGGAAGGAAGTTTTCATTTTCTTTGGACAAAAAATACATTTTCCATTTTTTGAGTGTCCAAAATGAGTTTTTTGGTGAAGAACGTACCATATATTTGCTGCAAAATTGGACCGAATCATTTTTCCAAAATATTAGATCATATTAAATGTACACTTGACCAGATGGTTGGGTGTCAAAATCTATGAGCCACATCTCGTGAAAAAGACAAATTTCCTCCAATTCAGTAGGAACCAGGTCAAATTTGAACTGCAGCTCCATCATAGATTGCTTTTTATTTTTTGTAAAAATTATTTATAGGTACAAAAGTATCCATTTAATCACATAAACACCAAAAACAATTCCAAGATTCAACCCATAGCTATGAACGGTCATGTCCGCCATTTCGATCGCATTTTGAAGCGGGCATAACAAATTCAAAAAAATCACAAAATTGCAAAACCTTCGCGTTATGTCATCATATGTGACCAAGTTATAATAAAAAAATAATAAACTTGTAATATGGAAATTATTTTAAAAAAGTGTTCTTAGAAATGAGCTATCATCGGTGAAGATTCATGGCTTTCAAGCCAAATGATCAATCTTATGGCCACATTCATGTCATAGTTTGTTCAAATGATATTCTATTGTGCACAAGGGTGTATATTGGAATGACAAACAATGTTGCTTAAGGAAGTTTTCATTTTCTTTTGACGGAAAATTCATTTTCCATTTTTCGAGTATCCAAAATGAGTTTTTTTGTGAACGACCTACCATATATTTGTTTTAAAATTTGGCCAAATTATTTTTCGAAAATACGAAGCCATATTTAATATACAATTTACCAAATGTTTGGTTGTCAAAAGTTTTGAGCCACCTCTCATAAAAAACTATTTTTTTCCCAATTTTGCTGGAAGCGGGTCAAATTTGAACTGCAGCTACATTATAGTTTGCTCTTTATTTTTCCCAAAAACATTTATGGGTACACAAGTATCTATTTAATCATAGAAACACCAAAATATTTCCAAGATTCAACCACTAGGTAGGAACGGTCATACGAGCAGTTTTGACCGCATTTTCAAATGACCATGAAAAATTCAAAAACAAAATCAAAAAAATGTAAAACCTTTACATTGTGTCATTATATGTGACAAATTTACCAGGAAAAATAATAAACTTGTAATACGGCAATTATTTTTAAAAAGTGTTCTCAGAAATGTGCTATCATGTGTGAAGATTCATGGTTTACAATCCAAATGACCAATCTTATGGCCACATTCATGGCATAGTTTGTTCAAATGATCTAATATTATGTATAAGGGTGCATATTGGAATGGAAAACAATGTTGATTAAGAAATTTTCATTTTCCTTGTATGAAAATTCATTTTCCATTTTTCCAGTGCACAAAATGAGTTTTTTTGTGAAGGTCCTACCATATATTTGTTTGAAAATTGGACCAAATCATTTTTATAAAATACTAATACATATTTAATGTAAAATTGACAAAATGGTTGGGTGTTAAAAACATTTATCCACCTCTAGTGAAAAAGACAAATTGTCGCCGATTGAGTAGGAAGCGGGTCAAATTTGAACTAGAGGTGCCTCATAGTTTTCTCATGATTTTTTCCTAAAACCATTTTTAGGTAAAGAAGTATCTATTTATTCAGAGATCCAATTTTTTTTGGCAAGATTCAACCTGCAGCTATGAATGGTCATTTCCGCCTTTTCGACCGCATTTTGAAACGGGCATAACAAATTAAAAAAAATCAAAAAAATGCAAAACCTTCGCATTGTGTCATAATATGTGACCAAGTTACGAGGAAAAATGATGAACTTGTAATACGGTGATTATTTTAAAAAAGTTTTCTCAAAAATGGGCTATCATGTGTGAAGATTCATGGCTTTCAAGCCAAATGATCAATCTTATGGCCACATTCATGGCATAGTTTGTTGAAACAATCTAATATTATGCACAAGGGTGCATATTGGAATTGCAAACAATGTTGATTAAGCAAGTTTTCATTTTCCTTGTATGAAAAATTCATTTTCCATTTTTCAAGTGCCCGAAATGAGTTTTTTTGTGAAGGACCTACCATATATTTGTTTCAAAATTGTACCAAATCATTTTACTAAAATACTAGGCCATATTTAATGTAAAATTGACAAAACTGTTGGGTGTTAAAAGCTTTTATCCACCTCTAGTGAAAAAGACAAATTGCTGCCGATTCACTAGGAAACGGGTCAAATTTGAACTGCAGCTGCATTATAATTTGCTATCTATTTTTCCCGAAAATCATTTATAGATACATAAGTATCTATTTAATAAGAATTACATGGTGTGGTGACTTGACGTCGAGGTTTGGATGGTGGTCGAGGGCCCCAACTCTAGAGTGCGTGAACTTGCATGCGAGCCGCGTGGTCACCGCGTTACCGTTGCGTTGGCACGCATTCTGTGTGGAATAGGCATGTATGGTTGATTAGACACTACCTCGGTAGGTGTTAGGAAGAAGAATACAATAGAAGAATCTTACGAGGAGACCGAACTAAGCTCAAACATGAATTAGCAGCCAAATGTATGATTAGCGGTGCGGGTAATGCACATAGACAATGGGCCTAAATTTTGGTTGAGGATGATCATCTACTAAGGAGACTCTCTTGCCAAAAATTTAGCTCAAATGGCTGAACCTAGATGACAATTTCTTTGCAAAGTACCACACTGTGCGGAAATATGGATGTTGAAGCTGGGATCAAATGAATCAATGGATTGAGGTCAAATTTGGTGTATGATGTTAATTAGGGCATATGAAGGCACTGTAAAAAATTTATACCATTTGGACATGCCAAAGTGACACTTCCTTCACAAAGTGCTATTCTGAACAAAATAGGAAAATGAATATTGCTGAATTATTTTCGAACTATGGAAGGAAGGGTTTTGACATATTTGACGAATATATGATCCAAAGTATTTATGAGAATTTTTCGAGAATTTCTGGAATGACAGAATAGTAGGTTGCTTCACAAACTAGGCAAAAAATAACACATGGACATGACACGTAGACAAAACGGATGATGTGGCACCTAATCATAGCTATGACCATCTATATTGGTCGTAATTAGCTACAAATTATGCAGCGAAACAGGGCTATCTGCTTTACGACCTTTTCTAGTAAGGAAGTTACGACCTTTCTAATGAAAAAGGTCGTTAGTTTTTGGGGTTAGGACCCCTCCACACACCTTACGACCAATTATGCGAGTGTCACTGAGAGAAGGTCGTTAGTTGACATATTTCTTGTAGTGATTGGCTTAAAAAAAGTAAATGCACGAAAAATACCAAATGAAGTCAGAAATTGTTGACAATTTGTGATGTGCCTTTGAATGGTGCATTTTCAACACACAAAAAGTATGGAGTTCAAATAAGTTCAAAAAATGAAATCCCTTTGTAACAGATGAGTTCTCGTTCGAAACCCTTATACTTCGAAACAGATTGTCCATTTTGTACACGAAGTGCATCCAGTTTTTGTCGTAACCCTATCAACTTTTTAGCACATGCTATGTGGGTGAAATGATTATACCATGCCAACTTTCAACATTTTCAGAGTTCATTTGTAGTTCTTTTCAAATTCGGGGTCAATTAGCTCAAAACAAAAATATGTAAATGCACGAAAAATACCAAATTAAGTTAGAAATTGTTGAAAATTTGTGATGTGCCTTTGAATGGTGCATTTTGAACACACACAAATTATGGAGTTCAAATCAGTTGAAAAGAATGAAATCCCTTTGTAAGAGATGAGTTCTCGTTCGAAACCCTGATGCTTCGAAAGACATTGTCCGTTTTCTACACGAAGTGAATCCAGTTTTTATCGTAACCCTTACAACTTTTTAACACATGCTATGTGGGGTGAAATGATGATACCATGCCAACTTTGAAAAAATTTAGAGCTCATTTGTAGTACTTTTCAATTTCAGGGTCAATTAGCTCAAAAAAATAAGAAAATGCATGAAAAATAACAATTGAAGTCAGAAATTGTTGAAAATATGTGATGTGCCTTTGAATGGTGCATTTTCAACACACAAAAAGTATGGAGTTCAAATAAGTTCAAAAAAATGAAATCCCTTTGTAACAGACGAGTTCTTGTTCGAATCCCTCATAGTTCGAAAGAGATTGTCCATTTTGTACACGAAGTGCATCCAGTTTTTTTCGTAACCCTCTCAACTTTTTAGCACAAGCTATGTGGGTGAAATGATGATACCATGCCAACTTTCAAGATTTTAAGAGTTCATTTATAGTGCTTTACAATTTCAGGGTCAATTAGCTCAAAAAAAAGTAAATGCAGGAAAAATATCAAATGAAGTCAGAAATTGTTGAAAAATTGTGATGTTCCGTTGAATGGTGCATTTTGAACACACAAAAACTATGGAGTTCGAATAACTTTAAAAAAATAAAATCCCTTTGTAATAGACGAGTTCTCGTTCGAAACCCTCATACTTCGAAAGAGATTGTCCGTTTTGTACACGAAGTGCATCCAGTTTCTATCATAACCCTCTTAACTTTTTAGCACATGCTAGGCGGGTGAAATGATGATACCATGCCAACTTTCAACATTTTCACAGTTCATTTGTAGTGCTTTTTAATATCATTGCAATTAGCTGAAAATAAATAAGTAAATGCACAAAAAATACCAAATGAAGTGAGAAATTGTTGAAAATTTGTGATATGCCTTTGAATGGTACATTTTGAACACAAAAAAGTATGGAGTTCAAATAAGTTCAAAAAATGAAATTCCTTTGTAACACCTGAGTTCTCATTTGAAATCCGGATACTTCGAAAGAGATTGTCCGTTTTGTACACGAAGTGCATCCAGTTTTTATCGTAACCCTCTCAACTTTTTAGCACATGCTATGTGGATGAAATGATGATACCATGGCAACTTTCAACATTTTCAGAGTTCATTTGTAGTGCATTTTAATTTTAGGGTCAATTAGCTCAAAACAAAAATAAGTAAATGCACGAAAAATACCAAATGACGTCAAAAATTGATGAAAATTTGTGATGTGCCTTTGAATGGTGCATTTTGAACACACAAAAAGTATGGAGTTCAAATAAGTTCAAAAAATAAAATCCCTTTGTAACAGATGAGTTCTTGTTTGAAACCCTGATACTTCGAAAGAGATTGTCCGTTTTGTACACGAAGTGCATCCAGTTTTTAGCGTAACCTTCTCAACTTTTTAGGACATGCTATGTGGGTGAAATGATGATACCATGACAACTTTATACATTTTCAGACTTCATTTTAGTGCTTTTCAATTTCAGGGTCAATTAGCATGAAAAAGAAAATGCACGAAAAATACCAAATGAAGTCACAAATTGTTGAAATTTGTGATGTGCCATTGAATGGTGCATTTTTAACACACAAAAAGTATGGAGTTCAAATAAGTTCAAAAAAATTAAATCCCTTTGTGGCAGATGAGTTCTCGTTCGAAACCCTGATACTTTGAAAGAGACTATACGTTTTGTACACGAATTGCATCCAGTTTTTGTCGTAACCCTCTCAACTTTTTAGCACATGCTATGTGGGTGAAATGATTATACCATGCAAACTTTCAACATTTTCAGAGTTCATTTGTAGTGCTTTTCAATTTCAGGGTCAATTAGGTCAAAAAAATAAGTGAATGCACGACAAATACCAAATGAAGTGAGAAATTGTTGAAATTTTATGATGTGCCTTTGAAAGGTGCATTTTGAACACACAAAAAGTATGGATTTCAAATAAGTTCAAAAAATGAAATTCCTTTTTAACACATGAGTTCTCGTTCGAAACCTAATATTTTGAAAGAGATTGTGTGTTTTGTACACGAAGTGCATCCAGTTTTTATCGTAACCGTCTCAACTTTTGAGCACATGCTATGTGGGTGAAATGATGATACCATGCCAAATTTCAACATTTTCAGAGTTCATTTGTAGTGCTTTTCGATTTCAGGGTCAATTAGGATAAAAAAATGCACGAAAAATACCAAATGAAGTCAGAAATTGTTGAAAATTTGTGATGTGCCTTTGAATGGTGCATTTTGAACACACAAAAAGTATGGAGTTCAAATAAGTTCAAAAAAATGAAATCCCTTTCTAGTAGATGAGTTCTCGTTCAAAACCCTGATACTTCTAAAGAGATTGTCCGTTTTGTACACAAAGTGTATCCACTTTTTGTCGTAACCCTCTCAAATTTTTAGCACATGCACTACTGGAATAGGAGATTTTGCCATCTGCTGCTTCTTTTCCGTCTGTTGACTGATGACAAAGCCCTCTTTGCCATCAGCTACCAAAAACCAGACGACAAAGAGCTGGCTGATGGCAAAGACCCTCTTTGCGATCAGCCAGCTCTTTGCCGTCAGCTAGCTCACGGCAAAAACCACTCAGGCAGACGGCAAACAGCCGGCCTCATGACAATCGTCACTTAGGGAGACGGCAAAGCGCTCGGCTGGCCCACCCCACACCCCCTCTCTCCCCCCTAACGACCTCTCTCTTTGATGTCCGCTTTTCTCCTTTGTGCCGTCGGGAGGCGGGCAGCAAAGAGGGTGTGCCTTAATGGCCGTTAGCCCCACCCCCACACGCCTCTCCCTCACCCCTAACGGCCACCCCACACCCCTCTCTCTCACCCCCGACACCACCACCGCCACTGCGCCCTCCTCCGGCCTCCCTACGCCGCCGCCCCTCCTCCTCTGGCCTCCCTGCGCCCCTCCTCCTCCGGCCTCCCTGCGCCCCCTCCTCCTCCGTCCTTCGGCCTCCTTGCGTCCCCTCCTTCTCCGGCCTCCGGCCTCCATGAGCCGCCGCCCCCTCCTCCTCAGGCCTCCCTGCGACCCTCTTCCCTGCGCCCCCTCCTCCACCACGCCCCCTCCTCCTCCCTGGGACCTCCTCCTCCACCACCGCCGTTGGAGCTCGCCCCTTCTCCACCACCACCCCCTCTGCGACCACCGCCCTCTCCTCCACCGCCGCGCCCTCCTCCTCCCCGGCCGCCCCCCTCCGGTGAGTCATTTTTTTCTTTTTTTGCTAATTAACAGATTTAGTGGCATATATAGTTTAGTTGGTAGGTTAGTTAATTAGTAGTTTTAGTGGTAGTTTAGTTAGTTGGTAGATTTAGTTAGTTAATTAGTATATTTAGTAGGTAGACGGCAAAGCCTGTGTTAGCCCCTAACGGAGGCAACGCCTGTCGGCTGCAGTCTCGACCACTTTGCTGACAGCTCCTATGAAAAGCTGACGGCAAAGCTCTTTGTCGTCCGCTTCGGTGAGACAGACGGCAAAAAGCTACAATGTCGTCGTAGGCCGACGCAGAAACTTTTGCCGGCGATGAGATTCTTTGCCGTCTGTGATATTCTCTTTGCCGTCCGTGATATGCTCTTTGCCGTCTGTGATGGCAGACGACAAAGAAGCTAATTCCTGTAGTGATGCTATGTGGGTGAAATGATTATAGCATGCAAACTTTCAACATTTTCAGAGTTCATTTGTAGTACTTTTCAATTTCAGGGTCAATTAGCTCAAAAAAATAAGTAAATGCACGAAAAATTACCAAATGATGTCGGAAATTGTTGAAAATTTGTGATGTGCCTTTGAATGGTGCATTTTGAACACACAAAAAGTATGGAGTTCAAATAAGTTCAAAAAATGAAATTCCTTTGTAACACATGAGTTCTCGTTCGAAACCCTAATACTTCGATAAAGATTGTCCGTTTTGTACACGAAGTGCATCCAGTTTTTGTCGTAACCCTCTCAACTTTTTAGCTCATTCTATGTGGGTGAAATGATTATACCATGCAAACTTTCAACATTTTCAGAGTTCATTTGTAGTGCTTTTCAATTTCAGGGTCAATTAGCTCAAAAAAATAACTAAATGCACGAAAAATACCAAATGAAGTGAGAAATTATTGAAAATTTGTGATGTGCCTTGGAAAGGTGCATTTGGAACACACAAAAAGTATGGAGTTCAAATAAGTTCAAAAATATGAAATTCCTTTGTAACAGATGAGTTCTTGTTCGAAACCCTTATACTTCGAAAGAGATTGTCCGTTTTGTACACGAAGTGCATCCAGTTTTTGTCGTAACCCTCTCAACTTTGTAGCACATGCTACGTGGGTGAAATGATTATACCATGCCAACTTTCAACATTTTCAGAGTTCATTTGTAGTGCTTTTCAACTTCAGGGTCAATTAGCTCGAAACAAAAATAAGTAAATGCACGAAAAATACCAAATGAAGTCCGAAATTGTTGAAATTTTTTGATGTGCATTTGAATGGTGCATTTTGAACAGACACAAATTACGGAGTGCAAATAAGCTCAAAAGAATGAAATCCCTTTGTAAGAGATGAGTACTCGTTCGAAACCCTGATACTTCGAAAGACATTGTCTGTTTTCTACAGGAAGTGCATCCAGTTTTTATCGTAACCTTCTCAACTTTTTAGAACATGCTATGTGGGTGAAATCATGATACCATGCTAACTTTCAACATTTTCAGAGTTAATTTATAGTGCTTTTCAATTTCAGGGTCAACTAGGATAAAAAAGAAAATACACGAAAAATACCAAATGAAGTGAGAAATTGTTGAAAATTTGTGATGTGCCTTTGTATGGTGCATTTTGAACAAACACAAATTATGGAGTTCAAATAAGCTCAAAAGAATAAAATCCCTTTGTAAGAGATGAGTTCTCGTTCGAAACCCTAATACTTCGAAAGACATTGTCCGTTTTCTACACGAAGTGCATCCAGTTTTTATCGTAACCCTCTCAACTTTTTAGCAAATGTTTGGGTGAAATGATGATACCAAGCCAACTTTCAACATTTTCACAGTTCATTTGTAGTGATTTTCAATTTGAGGGTCAATTAGCTCAAAAAAACAAGTAAATGCACGAAAAATACCAAATGAAGTCAGAAATTGTTGACAATTTGTGATGTGCCTTTGAATGGTGCGTTGTGAACACACAAAAAGTGTTGAGTTCAAATAAGTTCAAACAATTAAATCCCTTTGTAACATATGAGTTCTCGTTTGAAACCGTGATACTTCGAAAGAGATTGTCCATTTTGTACACGAAGTGCATCGAGTTTTTATCGTAACCTTCTCAACTTTTTAGAACATGCTATGTGGGTGAAATAATGATACCATGCCAACTTCAACATTTTAAGAGTTTATTTATAGTGCTTTCCAATTTCAGGGTCAATTAGGATAAAAAAGAAAATGCACAAAAATACCAAATGAAGTCAGAAATTGTTCAAAAATTGTGATGTGCCTTTAAATGGTGCGTTTTGAACACACAAAAAGTATGGAGTTCAAATAAGTTCAAAAAAATGAAATCCCTTTGTAGCAGATGAGTTCTCGCTCGAAACCTGAAACTTCGAAAGAGATTGTCCGTTTTGTACACGAAGTGCATCCAGTTTTTGTTGTAACCCTCTCAACTTTTTAGCACATGCTATGTGGGTGAAATGATTATACCATGCAAACTTTCAACATTTTCAGAGTTCATTTGTAGTGCTTTTCAATTTCACGGTCAATTAGCTCAAAATAAAATAAGTAAATGCACGAAAAATACCAAATGAAGTCTGAAATTGTTGAAAATTTGTGATGTGCCTTTGAATGGTGCATTTTGAACACACAAAAAGTATGGAGTTCAAATAAGTTCGAAAAATGAAATTCCTTTGTAACACATGAGTTCTCGTTCAAAACCCTAATACTTCGAAAGAGATTGTCCGTTTTGTACACGAAGTGCATCCAATTATTGTCATAACCCTCTCAACATTTTAGTACATTCTATGTCGGTGAAATGATTATACCATGCAACCTTTAACATTTTCAGAGTTCATTTGTAGTGCTTTTCAATTTCAGGGTCAATTTGCTCAAAAAAACAAGTAAATGCAGGAAAATACCAAATGAAGTGAGAAATTATAAAAAATTTGTGATGTGCCTTGGAATGGTGCATTATGAACACACAAAAAGTATGGAGTTCAAGTAAGTTCAAAAATATGAAATCCCTTTGTAACAGATGAGTTCTTGTTCAAAACCCTCATACTTCGAAAGAGATTGTCCGTTTTGACACGAAGTGCATCCAGTTTTTGTCGTAACCCTCTCAACTTTGTAGCACATGCTATGTGGGTGAAATGATTAAACCATGCCAACTTTCAACATTTTCAGAGCTCATTTTTACTGCTTTTCAATTTCAGGGTCAATTAGCTCAAAACAAAAATAAGTAAATGCACGAAAAATACCAAATGAAGTCAGAAATTGTTGAAAATTTGTGATGTGCCTTTGAATGGTGCATTTTGAACACACACAAATTATGGAGTTCAAATAAGCTCAAAAGAATGAAATCCCTTTATAAGAGATGAGTTCTCGTTCGAAACACTGATACTTCGAAAGAGATTGTCCGTTTTGTACACGAAGTGCATCCAGCTTTTATCGTAACCCTCTCAACTTTTTAGCACATGCTATGTGGGTGAAATGATGATACCATGCCAATTTTAGGGTCAATTAACTCAAAAAATAATTAAATGCACGAAAAATACCAAATGAACTGAGAAATTATTGAAAATTTGTGAGGTACCTTGGAATGGTGCATTTTGAACTCACAAAAAGTATGGAGTTCAAATAAGATCAAAAAAATGAAATACCTTTGTAACAGATGCGTTCTTGTTCGAAACCCTCATACTTCGAAAGAGATTGACGGTTTTGTACACGAAGTGCGTCCAGTTTTTGTTGTAACCCTCTCAACTTTGTAGCACATGCTATGTGGGTGAAATGATTATACCATGCCAACTTTCAACATTTTTAGAGTTCATTTGTAGTTCTTTTCAATTTCAGGGTCAATTAGCTCGAAAAAAAATAAGTAAATGCACGAAAAATACCAAATGAAGTCAGAAATTGTTGAAAATATGTGATGTGCCTTTGAATGGTGCATTTTAAACACGCAAAAAGTATGGACTTGAAATAAGTTCAAAAAAATGAAATCCCTTTGTAGCAGACGAGTTCTTGTTCGAAACCCTGATATTTCGACAGAGATTTTTCGTTTTGTACACGAAGTGCATCCAGTTTTCTCGTAACCCTCTCAAGGTTTTAGCACATGCTATGTGGGTGAAATGATGATAGCATGCCAACATTCAACATTTTCAGAGTTCATTTGTAGTGCTTTTCAATTTCCGGGTCAATTAGCTCAAAAAATAAGTAAATGCACGAAAAATATCAAATGAAGTCAGAAATTGTTTAAAATTTGTGATGTTCCTTTGAATGGTGCATTTTGAACACACAAGAAGTATGGAGTTGAAATAAGTTCAAAAAAATGAAATCATTTTGTAACAGACGAGTTCTCGTTCGAAACCGTGATATTTCGAAAGAGATTGTCCGTTTTGTACATGAAGTGCAGCCAGTTTTTGTCGTAACCCTCTCAACTTTTTAGAACATCCTATGTGGGTGAAATGATGATACCATGCCAACTTTGAACATTTTTAGACTTCATTTGTAGTGCTTTTCTATTTCACGGTCAATTAGCTCAAAACAAATAAGTAAATGCACGAAAAATACCAAATGAAGTCAGAAATTGTTGAAAATTTGTGATGTGCCTTTGAATGGTGCATTTAAAACACACAAAAAGTACGGAGTTCGAATAAGTTCAAAAAATGAAATTCCTTTGTAACACATGAATTCTCGTTTGAAATCCTGATACTTCGAAAGAGGTTGTCCATTTTGTACACGAAGTGCATCGAGTTTTTATCGTAACCCTCTCAACTTTTTAGCACATGCTATGTGGGTGAAATGATGATACCATGCCAACTATCAACATTTTCAGAGTTCATTTGTAGTGCTTTTCAATTTCAGGGTTAATTAGCTCAAAAAAAGTAAATGCACGAGAAATAACAAATGAAGTGAGAAATTATTGAAAATTTGTGATGTGCCTTGGAATGGTGCATTTTGAACACACAAAAAGTATGGAGTTCAAATAAGTTCAAAAATATGAAATCCCTTTGTAACATATGACTTCTCGTTCGAAACCCTCATACTTTGAAAGAGATTGTCCGTTTTGTACACGAAGTGCATCCAGTTTTTGTCGTAACCCTCTCAACTTTTTAGAACATGCTATGTGGGTGAAATGATGATACCATGCCAACTTTCAACATTTTCAGAGTTCATTTGTAGTTCTTTTCAATTTCAGGGTCAATTAGCTCAAAACAAAAATAAGTAAATGCACGAAAAATACCAAATGCAGTGTGACATTGTTGAAAATTTGTGATGTGCCTTTGAATGGTGCATTTTGAACACACACAAATTATGGAGCTCAAATAAGTTCAAAAGAACGAAATCCCTTTGTAAGAGATGAGTTCTCATTCGAAACCCTGATACTTCGAAAGACATTGTCCGCTTTCTACATGAAGTGCATCTAGTTTTTATCGTAACCCTGTCAACTTTTTAGCACATGCTAGGTGGGTGAAATGATGATACCATGCCAACTTTAAAAAAACTAGTGTTCATTTGTAGTACTTTTCAATTTCAGGGTGAATTTGTTGGGACCCCGATCCTAAGCCATAGGAATCCAGCCTGTAACACATCGCATCTCTTTGCGGTCTCACGCATGGCTATCCCCACGGCTGCAGCCTTACCTTAGCCGGGACCGTTTGCGCCTTTTGACTTGCGTATGCAATTGTGTTGCTAGCAATCCAATGACAAAGAACCCGGATCGACATGTCAAGTCATAAACCAAAGCGGCAGTTCCGTACAGGGACAGGCATACATGACCCAGCAAAGGAGGTGTCGGTCACCAGCGAATGTAGACGAGTCGTAGCAAGCTACAAGGCATCCATTACATCGCGTCACATTTACCCAAAGGGACAGACACAGCAGCTAAGAAGGACACATGCCGGTCAACCAATGTGTCCGGAGCAGTAGCGTACTACCATGGCTCATTGGAATCACAAAGGGGCATTTCCCTGTAAGGAGTGCTACTAAAGTCTACGGCTAGGTATTCGAACCCCATACATATCAAGTACAGCACACGTACGCATGACATACCGATATGGATAGATACATCGATGGCATCACAACATAACCATAAACGTACAAACTTTATTTAGAAGGCTCAGAAGAGCCACACACATAATATTACAAAGGTAGGGTTCTCTCAACCCATCATCACAAGTTATACACAGAATTCTTACAAGCCAGCGGAGGATTTGAAACTGTGTGAGTACAGACAGATGGAAAGATAAAGGCACATGACCTGGCTATCTACAGACCCATCCTAGGGCCAGATCATAGCTCGGATACCAGCTACTCATCGTCGTTGATGTCTAGGTAGAACCCTCCATTAGGGTCCTTAACAACCTCTACAACAATTATTAAGAAAACGTGAGTACAAAAGTACTCAGGAAGACTTTAGGATAAACTATCTACTCATGCAATGTATCAATAAGGAATTGTGGGGTTTCATGCGGAAAGCCAGAATTTGACTCATGGCTAGACAACTTGCATTTTTAAATAGTTTTGACAACTTTGATTTCTCGCACACGAGTCCACTAACACCACAACAATACTCCATCGTGGAATCATTCCATCTCCATACGAAAATGCCGTCGACGACACTCACGCTTATCTTGACAATTTTATGAGTATCCATTATAGTTATCTATGAACAACATATATTTCCAAGTAGTCCATATCCGCGGACGCGGCTATTCAAATAGATCATAACCCTGTAGGGGTGTACTTCTTCACACACGCTCTTGCCACTTATCGTCATGTGCACGTCATGCACCTCGTCAACATTCAAGAGGAAGCCGAGCGAGGGAGTCGGCCACGACCGTTAACCACGCTAATACTTAGTCCAGGTCTATCGCCTATCTGAGGGTAACCCGCATGGAAGTCCGGCCGAGGTTTCCGCCACGGCCCCAAACGATGTGCGCAGGGTTCCCAAGTCCACCATCCGGGTGCCACTTGGTACACCGTGCCATTGCCTACCGCATCATATCCCACCTCTAAGGTCAGCGCTACACACAGCCTCCAGCATGACTATGAACACCAGAAACTACTTGCAACTCCTGGGCGAGTACTAAGCGATTAATTAGTCGAGCGGGGTCATATTTTAGGGCCCATCATGTGGTAGTATCTCGTCTTGGATTACCTACACGGAACTCAGTTCCTAAGGACGGTTCCAATGAAACAACCCGCCATGTACTCCTACACAACCTTTCACCGGTACCTTTACCAAATCAGGTTCAATACACAACCTTTAGTTACTGAATCACGTTTCCACAATTCTATTCATCACCCAGATGACAGACCATACACAACTCTAAGCATAGCATTCATAGCAGGATAAGGCACATCTTGGCTCAAGCATCTACCAGGTATGGTAGGTTGCAAGGTTCAACTATTTACTGTGACAAGGATAGGTCATGCAAAGGATGTGGGTTCAACTAACGTGGTAAAAGCAGTGAAAGCATTTGCCCTAATGCAAGAAATAAGAGCAGGAGCGAGAACATGGGATTTATTGGGATGATCAAAATGGGTGCGTGCCTTGTTGCTCAGCAGAGGGACAATATCAGTCAGGCGGATATTCGGTGGAATCCGGAGGAGCGGGGCCTACCGGTAAAACAATATCAATAAAAAACAATCATATGCAACAAGATGATGCATGAGCATGGCACGAAAATGAAAGGTGGTAGGCTAATGTGGCTACCATTTCTTAAGTTGAAGTTGATTTGAATCAAGATTCAAATATCACTTCAAACAAGGTATTTTCGAATACCCTTTTAATTGATTCGACCTGATGCTCAGGTAATCTTTTTTTCGCATGCATGATGATATTATGTTGGGCTGCTGGTTGTGCTTGATCATGGTTTGGTCATAATGTTTGAACTGGAATTCAAATGGATTTCAAATTCCAACTCCAAATTGTTTAATAAGGTTAACCTATTCATCATTTTATCTGTTTGGTGATGTTAACATTTTCAAACATGTTTGAACATATCAAAATCAGATTCCTTGGATTTTTCTGATCCTTTTTCAAATATAAATTATTTTCATTGGAGTTACAGATTATTTTCTATCATTTTTAGAAGTTTTGGGCATTTTCTGGAATTCTTTTAAAACAGAAATTCTCTTTGTTGCGTCATAAGTATGTTAGCACTGCGTCAGCAGGTCAACCGACCTGGTCAGGTCAAACCTGACAGGTGGGGGCCACTGGTCAGCGACACATGAGATAATCCCGCGCTGACCAGCCCTAAGTGGGTTTGACCCACTACTAGGGCCCACTGTGAGTGACTAATTAGCGCTAACTAACAGTGATTAGGCCGGCCACGTCGTCCCCTACTGGAGACTTACCGGCGGCGACCAGATCCGCGGCGGATCTTCGCTGGAGATGCACCAGAGCTTGCTGTGGTGCTCGGAATCGAGTGCCGAGAGCACTAGGATGATCCCCAGGCTCGACCTCATCCACTACGGGCATCAGGAGGGGCTGACGGTGGCTGGAGGATGCCGGCGACGAGCCGAGGCGGCTGCCGGAGCTTGGGTTCGTCGGTCTCGTGGCTAGAGTGCAGGAGAACGAGGGGAAACAGGGGGCAAATGCTCGTGAGCTCACGGTGGAGACGATGGAAGGCTCACACGGCTTGGGGAGGTGCTGTAGCCGGCGATCCAACATCGATTTGCCGGCGGCCGGAGGTTGAAGACGACGGCAAAGGGGAGTTGGAGAGCTCCGGGAGGTCGATTCCGTTTGCGTGCGGGTCGAGCTCGATGAGGCGGAGAAGATGGAGTACTCGGGGAGGCTTCCCTGTGGCCATAGATCTCGGTTGGCTCAAGCTCAAGCTCCTGTTAATGGCGGCAGGAGGAGAGGGAGAAGAAAACCGAGAGGAGGGGGAATAATGGAGAGCGAGAGAGGATAAGGGAGCGCTCGGGGAACTCATCCCCGTTGTCGCGCTATCCTGGGGGCACCGGGGAGCGCCACGGCGAAGCAGGAGGTGGAGGGGGCCGCCCTGGTCGATCTCTCCTCTTCAGAAGGCACAGGAAGAAGACGACCCTACCCGTGTGGGCTGGGCCTCTATAGGTGAGCGTAGGATAGGCTTATTCTTTTTCTTCGGTTTTTGTTTTCTATTTTACTTGCTGATATTGATTGCTATTTATTTTGGCTTCAAAAAGCAATTCAAAAATTAGTTTGAATAGCCCTGAGTGTTAGCTGCAATACTCCCAACTACTGCTAAAGTTTTCAATATTTTTGAAAACTTGAATATTTTTGAATTCAAATATAAGGTTTAATTCATGGGCTTTCTGATTTTAAATAAAAATGCCAAGGGTGTTTTGAAAATAGTTTTCTCCCCTGATAATTTGTTTTCAATATTTATCAGAAATACTGAACTTTTAAGAAGTCCATTTTGGGTTCATTGATTTTGGGAAGATTTGAATTTCCTTTGAATAAGAAGTGGCTAGGGTTTTTGGTTTGAGTTTCACAACTTCGTTTGATTTTGTTTCAACTTCTTGAATGCAATGGAAGAACACATGAGCACAAATACTAAACCCTAGTTAGGGATCCAGGGATGTGACAACTCAGCCCCACTCAAAAGAATCTTGTCTCGAGATTTGGAAGTCATCGAGAATAGCGTGGGATACTCAAGTCGGAGACGATCCTCTCTTTCCCATGTTGCCTCCTTTTCGGAATGATTTGACCATTGAACTTTAAGAAACTTGAGGTTTCGACGTCGAGTGGTACACTCAGCTTGATCAACAATACGCACAGGGTATTCTCGGTATGAAAGGTTATCTTGGAGATCAAGCATTTCGTGGTCCACTTCGGATTTTTTTCACTGTTTTAACCTTTTTTCTAAACATGAGCACAAAATGAACCAGATTTGAAAGAATATCACGATCTGACCCTTTTAGAAATGCCACAAGCCGTGGCGTTGCTGCCCCACTATGCAACGCCTGTCTACCATGGCATTGCTGCCCTACAGTGACACGCCTGTCTACCATGGCGTTTTTTCTTTTTTGCAACGCCAGTCTAAAGTGGCGTTGCAGACCCACTGGGAAACGCCAACAGTGCTGGCGTTGCTGCCCAACAGTGACACGCCTGTCTACCGTGGCGTTTTTTCTTTCTTGCAACGCCAGTCTAATGTGGCGTTGCAGGCCCATTGTGAAACGCCAACAGTGCTGGCGTTGCAGACCCACTATGGAACGCAGTGATGACATCCAGCCAGCCCACGGCATGCTGCCAGCAACATGTGTACTGCTGAAACGCCATGGACCATGGCGTTTCATGCATGGCCTGCAACGCCACATTAGACTGGCGTTTGAATGGGTGTGTAACGCCACATTAGACTGGC
This sequence comes from Hordeum vulgare subsp. vulgare, assembly GCF_904849725.1. NCBI lineage: Eukaryota > Viridiplantae > Streptophyta > Magnoliopsida > Poales > Poaceae > Hordeum > Hordeum vulgare. Next base: position 75,544,789 of record NC_058522.1, on the reverse strand, counting down.
GTTTGAGTGGGTGTGCAACGCCACGTTAGACTGGCGTTTCTATGTGCGTGTGCAACGCCACGGGCTCTGGCGTTTCAAAAAAGGTCAGATCATGAAATGGTTTCAATCAAAGTTCATTCTGTGCAATACTTTCATCCCATGGGTCAAAATCGTGAAAAAACCGTCCACTTCACGGATAGGATCCGAAAAGCAACACCAGAGTTGCGAGACGTGGAAAAAATCATGAACCTTGGAAATATGCGTAGGAAGTTCCAACTGGTAGGGAACTTCTCCTCGTTTGGCAAGAATGCGAAAAGGACCAATGTAATGAGGAGCCAACTTGCCCTTGATACCGAATTGATGGGTACCCTTCAAAGGTGTAACCCGAAGGTAAGCCTTCTCATCATCTTCAAAGGTCACAGCCTTAAGATGACGATCATATTGGCTCTTTTGACGAGACTGGGCTGTTTTCAACTTTTCACGAATAATGCGAACCTTCTCTTCTGCATCCTGGATCATATCCGGGCCAAAGAGTTGCCTCTCTCCAGTTTCTGACCAATTAAGAGGTGTTCGACATCTTCGTCCATAGAGAACTTCAAAAGGAGCTTTGCCAAAGCTTGATTGATAACTATTGTTATAAGCAAATTCAGCGAATGGAAGGCACTTCTCCCAATTCGTAACGAACGATATAACACAAGCTCGGAGCATATCTTCTAGGACTTGATTCACTCTTTCTACTTGACCACTTGATTAAGGATGGAAAGCACTACTAAGAGATAAGTGAGTCCCCATAGCATTCTGAAAACTCTCCCAGAAGCGAGAAGTAAAGATACTTCCACGGTCTAAGTTAATTTCCAAAGGAACACCATGAAGAGACACTATTCGAGAGATATATAACTCTGCTAGCTGGCTAGCTGTTATACTCTCACGAACTGGAAGAAAATGAGCTACTTTGGAAAGACGGTTAATGACGACAAAGATAGCATTATTTCCTTTCTTGGTCTTGGGAAATCCGGTGATGAAATCCAAACTGACTTTATCCCATTACCATTCAGGAATAGCTAAGGGTTGAAGGGTGCCAGTAGGCCTTTGATGTTCTGCCTTAACTCGACGACAAATGTCGAAGTTAGCAATGAACTCAGCAATTTCTCTCTTCATCCTAGTCCACCAAAACCTCTGGCGTAGGTCCTGATACATCTTAGTGCTACCAGGATGAATGGTGAGAGGAGAATCATGAGCTTCCTTAAGGATTAACTGCCTTAGATGTGGATTCTTAGGTACCACTAGATGATTCTAGAAGAACACAGCACCTTGATCTTTCATGGAGAATTCATTAGCGTTTCCGCTAATAATATTCTCCTTGATCCGTGATATACCCTTATCACGCTTCTCGCCAGCAATGATTTGACCCTGAAGAGTAGGTTTCGCCACCAGGGTAGAAAGGAATCCTTGAGGAACAATATGAAGATTTAACTTCCGAAATTCCTCATAGAGATGTGGTTGACCTCGTTGTAGCATCAAATTGTTACAATAAGACTTACGACTTAGTGCATCAGCCATAACATTGGCCTTCCCCGGGGTGTAAGTTATTCCTAAGTCGTAATCCGTGATCAACTCAACCCACCGTCTTTGCCTGAGATTCAAATCCGGCTGGGTGAAGATATATTTCAGACTTTGGTGATCAGTGAAAATTTTGCAACGATTACGAAGAAGGTAATGTCGCTAGATTTTAACTGCATGGACTACAGCTGCAAGCTCAAGAATATGTGTGGGATAATTATCCTCATGTGGACCCAACTGTCGAGATGCGTATGCAATCACATGACGACCTTGCATGAGAATGCAACCTAATCCTTGTCGCGAGGCGTCGCAGTAGAAATCTGGTGGTAGCAACACAGGTGTGGAAGTCAAGCGTCTTTTCAGTTCCCGAAAACTATGCTCACACTGTGGTGTCCACTCGAACTTTTTATCTTTCTTGAGGAGTTCAGTTAGAGGCTTTGCAACCTTGGAGAAATTCTCAACAAAGCGGCGACAGTAGCTCGCTAGACCAAGAAAACTCCTAACTTGCTTAACCGATTCAGGTTGAGTCCAATCAAGGACAGCTTGAACTCTCTCGGGATTGACAGCAATACCCTAATTACCAGAGATTACGTGACCTAGATAGGTCACTTCTGGTAACCAAAATTCACATTATGAAAACTTGGAATAAAGGCGATGCTCTCGAAGTTTCATCAATACCAGCCTTAGATGCTCGACATGTTCTTGTTCGTTCTTCGAGTAGATGAGAATATCGTCGAGGTATACTACGATGAATTTATCCAAATACGTCATGAATATTGAATTCATCAAGCGAGAGAAAGTGGCTGGGGCATTGGTTAAACCGAAGGACATGACGGTGTACTCGTATTGGCCATAACGAGTGACAAAAGCCGTTTTTGGAATGTCCCCGTTCTTGATCTTGATTTTGATGGTGTCCCAACCTCAAATCCATTTTTGAGAAGACTGAGAATCCAGCGAGCTGTTCATACAGATCGTTGATCCTGGGGAGCGGATATTTGTTCTTTATGGTGACCAGATTAACTGGTCAGTAATCTACAACCATCCGATCTGTTCCATCTTTCTTCTTGACGAAGAGGACGGGACAAGCCGAAGGGGAAGAGCTAGGACGAATGAAACCTTTATTCAAGGCCTCATCTAGTTGCTTCTTAAGTTCGGCTAGCTCCAGGGGTGCCATCTTATAAGGTCTTCTGGCTATTGGAACAGTTCCCGGAACAAGATCTGTCACAAACTCTACACCTCTGTCAGGTGGAATTCCTGGCAGTTCCTTTGGGAAAACATTCGGGAAGTCACGGACTACCGAAATGTCTTCAAGTTCCGGAAGAGGGTTGGCATTAAGGGAAAAGAGTTGGCATTTGGCAACTCGAGTAGGGACATTGACTATCTCACCCGAGGGATGGGTAAGCTGAACATTTCTAGAACGAGTATCAATCTTGGCATAGTGAGCTGACATCCAGTCCATACCCAAGATGATATTGATATCCGAAAATTTTAGGGCTACCAAGGATGCTAGAAAAACTATCCTGTCTACTAGAATTTCATTGTCATAGCTTATCCTGGAGGTTTGCCACTTACTACCAGGAGTTTGGACAACCAATGGGACTGGCATATCACAAAAAGACATGTTATGCAACTGTGCATAACTTTCTGAAATGAAGGAATGAGAAGACCTAGTGTAAAAAAGAACAGACGCTGGGTGACGATTAAGAAGGAGCGTACCGAATTTGACGTCAGGATCCTCTGCAGCTTCTTCTGCTGAAACATAGTTCACACGGCCCCGTGCAGGAGTTGGCTTCACATAGTAATCTTTGCCCGACTTGCCTTGCCCAACGGACTTTCCGGGTTGCTTGGCACCCACATTCTGAGGACACTCTTGGGAATAATGCCCTGGTTCTCCACACTTGTAACAGATCACCTCATTGGCGCGTGGTGCAGCATTCCTCGCTCGACCACCATACATTTTTGCTTGGGGGTTGGTCTGATTCGTCTGAGGCGCCCCATAGGATTGCCTCGGAGTGTATCTTGGCGGCAGAGAACTATTTGGAACCCACAACCTGCATTTTGGGAACGCGGAACCAGATGACGAGCCAAAGTCACGGGAGTGCTTCTTTGTGGCTTCATAGTCGGTATGACCAGTCTCAGCACTGATCGCCTTGTTGACCAGGGCTTGGAAGCTTGTACATTCGTGGAGGCGCAAATCACGACGAAGCTCAGGGCTCAGACCCTTACGGAATCTTGCTTCCTTCTTGGCATCAGTAGACACCTCCTCTGTTGCATAGCGGGCGAGATTACCGAACTCGCGGCTATAGGCATCCACGGTCAACTTTCCCTGGGTGAATGCACAGAACTCCTCTCTCTTTCTGCCCATCAGGCCCTCTGGAATATGGTGCAGACGGAAGGGTGCACTTAAGTCTGCCCATGTGGCTGCTGGTTCAGAAGGACGCATAGCTTCAAAGTTCTCCCACCACAGATTGGCGGGTCCTTCCAGAAAGTACGCCACAAAGGTCACCTTGTCGTCCTCAGAAACATTCGCAGAGCGAATCTTGCGTGATGTTCTGCACAACCAATCATCAGCGTCGAGGGGATCGATGGAGTGATGGAACTTTGGAGGATTCAGCTTCACAAAGTCATTGAGGGACACTACAGCATTCTTAGGCTGACGAGCCATATGTTGCTCAATATGCTCTAACACACGGTTGGTCTCCCGTTTGTTTCTCTGCCTCAAGCATAACTTCCGCCAGAGAAGGCGGGTGAGGCAGTTCCTCCTGCGATGCTTGACTACCCTCGCCTTGCTCATTAGCAGGGGCACGGTTCAATCTAGTGAACACCATCCTGACAAACAAACTCACATCTCAGACCAATATCAACATCAATACTAACTATGGATTAAGAATGCACTGAACACATGGAATGCGGAAATGAATATCCGAACAACATGGTAACAAGCAACTGCTATATATACACCATGGTTCATACACACCATTACCTAGTTCAATACAACCTTAACCAAAGAGCAAACTACTGAAAACATGAAACTACTCATCAGAGGCTTCCAAGCTTCCTACACATTATTTATCTATGCCTCCAGAATTCATTTCACGACACAAGCATACTTCACAAGTCACACAGGACTGTGAAAGTACAACTACTACCATACTATCCTTCCACTCACGGTTCAGGCATCCGCATAGAACATCTCATAAAGATTGCCTCCATGGCCTGGAAGCTCAACCTGCGGATCAGGAAATACTCCAGCCTGAGACCCCTGGGATCCGTAAGGACACGGGTGTGGCCTAGATCCCCTGACTGTTGGTAGTAGAGGTCCCCGAAGAGGGGTGACTCCTCCTATAGCAGGCCAGTCAACATGAGCCGGAAGTTGGGTTCTAACAGGGTTCAACATCTCCATATCTCCATACCCTGTCTGGACTACACGTGCAAGCTGCGTCAAAGCCGTCCATAGATGGGCACGTGTAGCATAGAGCTCCATACGAAGGGCACGAGCATCCCTGTCTCTATTCTCTAGCATCTCAGCAGTGGATCCTCCATGGAGGAATCAAAGTAGACCCCACTGAGGTATCCTTCCTCACCTGGCTGAGAGGCAGGAACATAGCAGAACTCTGAATTCTACAGCAGTGCATGTCTAGCCCTCATGATGGTCAGCATTGAATAGGCAGCATATTGTACTTCCATGTCAACAGTGACCCCCAAACCATAAGACCAATGGATCGGCTCCTCAGCTCCAGGGTAATCTGGGAATACCCTAACAGTGCAGAGGTACTGACTCTGATTAAAATCTCAGTACTGATCCTCCACTTTGTACTCTAGGTACCAGCGTTAACTGGGTACTGACATCATCCTGACTAGCTTGGCCGTATGACCCGGCACATCAATGCACCTAGTCAGACGAACCACCTGACGAGAAGGATGGCCAGGCTTCTAAAAATAGAGAGTAATGCAAAAGCATTAGAGCTCTGAAGACAAAATTGGGCAGCATAACGGCTGTAAATGCTCAAAAACAATGTTGAGACAACCCAAAGAAATAGGATAGCGTAACCACTCAACTATCAAGTTCAATTCTCTGATCATCAAAACTTACTTCCTTTTCCTTGGGATAAAATAAACCCGAAGTAACTCTCGACCCGTTGTCCTATCATCTACCTATAAGAAACACAAGCCTAAGAGAAGATAAGAAACCTAGTCCTTAATCCCCGCAGAAAAGACGAGGATGACCAGAATAGAATAACTTGAAAAGAGAAGCAAGAGTCTTACGTTCCCTTCCACAAAGAATTCCCTTATATATAACTAAAGCAATTCTAGACTCAACTTCGACCAATTTGGCTTTGTAATCCTACAGTCAGTCAGGCTCTGATACCAACGCTGTCGGGACCCCGATCCTAAGCCATAGGAATCCAACCTGTAACACATCACAACTCTTTGCGGTCTCACGCACGGTTATACCCACGGCTGCAGCCTTACCTTAGCCAGGACCGTTTGCGCCTTTTGACTCGCGTATGCAATTGTGTCGCTAGCAATCCAATGACAAAGAACCCAGATTGACATGTCTAGTCATAAACCAAAGCGGCAGTTCCGCACAGGGACATGCATACATGACCCAGCAAAGCAGGTGTCGGTCACTAGCGAATGTAGACAAGTCGTAGCAAGCTACAGGGACTCCATTACATCGCATGAAATTTCCCCAAAGGGACAGACACAGTAGCTAAGAAGGACACATGCCGGTCAACCAATGTGTCCGGAGCAGTAGCGAACTACCATGGCTCATTGGAATCACAAAGGGGCATTTCCCTGTAAGGAGTGCTACTAAAGTCTATGGCTAGGTATTCGAACCCCATACATATCAAGTACAACACACGTACGCATGGCATACCGATATGTATAGATACATCAATGGCATCACAACATAACCATAAACATACAAACTTTATTTAGAAGGCTCGGAAGAGCCACACACATAATATTACAAAGGTAGGGGTCTCTTGACCCATCATCACAAGTCATACACACAATTCTTACAAGCCAGCGGAAGATTTAAAACTGTCTGAGTACGGACAGATGGAAAGATAAAGGCACATGGCCTGACTATCTACAGACCCATCCTAGGGCCAGAACGTAGTTGGGATACCAGCTACTCGTCGTCGTCGATGTCTAGGTAGAACCCTCCATTAGGGTCATTAACAACCTCTGCAACAGTTATTAAGAAAACGCGAGTACAAAAGTACTCAGCAAGACTTTAGGACAAACCATCTACTCATGCAATGTATCAATAAGGAATTGCAGGGTTTCATGCGGAAAGCCAGCATTTGACTCATGGCTAGACAACTTGCATTTTTAAATAGTTTTGACAACTTTGATTTCTCGCACACGAGTCCCCTAACACCACAACAATAATCCATCGTGGAATAATTCCGTCTCCATACGGCACGACACTCACGCTTATCTTGACAATTTTATGAGTAGCCATTATAGTTATCTATGAACAACATATGTTTCCAAGTAGTCCATATCCGCGGACGCGGCTATTCGAATAGATCATAACCCTGCAGGGGTGTACTTCTTCACACACGCTCTCGCCACTTATCGCCATATGCACGTCATGCACCTCGCCAACCTTCAAGCGGAAGCCCAGCGAGGGAGTCGGCCACGACCGTTAACCACGCTAATACTTAGTCCAGGTCTATCGCCTATCTGAGGGTAACCCGCACGGAAGTCCGGCCGAGGTTTCCACCACGGCCCCGAACGATGTGCGCAGGGTTCCCAAGTCCACCATCCGGGTGCCACTTAGTACACCGTGCCACTGCCTACCACAGCATAGCCCACCTCTAAGGTCAGCGCTATGCACGGCCTCCAGCATGACTATAAACACCAGAAACTACTTGCAACTCCTGGAGCGAGTACTAAGCGATTAATAAGTCGAGCGGGGTCATATTTGAGGGCCCATCATGTGGTAGTATCTCGTCTTGGATTACATACACGGAACTCAGTTCCTAAGGACGGTTCCAATGAAACAACCAGCCATGTACTCCTACACAGCCTTTCACCGGTACCTTTACCAAATCAGGTTCAACACACAACCTTTACTTACTGAATCACGTCTCCACAATTCTGTTCATCACCCAGATGACAGACCATACACAACTCTAAGCATAGCATGCATAGCAGGATAAGGCACATCTTGGCTCAAGCATCTACCAGGTATGCTAGGTTGCAAGGTTCAGCTATTTACTGTGACAAGGACACGTCATGCAAAGGAAGTGGGTTCAACTAACATGGTGAAAGCAGTGAAAGCATTTACCCTAATTCAAGAAATAAGAGCAGGAGCGAGAACATGGGATTTATCGGGATGATCAAAATGGTTGCTTGCCTTGTTGCTCAGCAGAGGGACAATATCCGTCAATCGGATATTCGGTGGAATCTGGAGGAGCAGGGCCTACTGGTAAAACAATATCTATCAAAAACAATCACATGCAAGAAGATGATGCATGAGCATGGCATGAAAATGAAAGGTGGTAGGCTAATGTGGCTACCATTTCTTAAGTTGAAGTTGATTTGAATCAAGATTCAAATATCACTTCAAACAAGGTATTTTCGAATACACTTTTAATTGATTCGACCTGATGCTCAGGTAATCTTGTTTTAGCATGCATGATGATGGTATGTTTGGCTGGTGGTTGTGCTTGATCATGGTTTGGTCATAGTGTTTGAAGTGGATTTCAAATGGATTTCAAATTCCAACTCCAAACTATTTAATAAGGTTATCCTATTCATCATTTTATCTGTTTGGTGATATTAACATTTTCAAACATGTTTGAAAATATCAAAATCAGATTGCTTGGATTTTTTGATCCTTTTTCATATATAAATTATTTTCATTGGAGTTACAGATTATTTTCTATGATTTTTAGAAGTTTTGGGCATTTTCTGGAATTCTTTTAAAACAGAAATTCTCTTTATTGCGTCATAACTACGTTAGCACTGCGTCAGCAGGTCAACCGACCTGGTCAGGTCAAACCTGACAGGTGGAGGCCACTGGTCAGCGACACAGGAGATAATCCCGCGCTGACCAGCCCCTAAGTGGGTTTGACCCACTGCTAGGGCCCACTGTCAGTGACTAATTAGCGCTAACTAACAGGGATTAGGCCGGCCACGTCGTCCCTTGCCGGAGACTGACCGGTGGCGACCAGATCCGCGGCGAATCTTCGCCGGAGATGCACCAGAGCTTGCTGTGGTGCTTGGAATCGAGTGCCGAGAGCACTCGGATGATCCCCAGGCTCGGCCTCATCCACTACGGGCATCAGGAGGGGCTGAGGGTGGCCGGAGGATGCCGGCGACGAGCCGAGGCGGCTGCCGGAGCTCGGGTTCGTCTGTCTCGTTGCTAGAGTGCACGAGAACTAGGGGAAATAGGGGGCAAATGCTCGTGAGCTCACTGTGGAGACGATGGAAGGCTCAGACGGCTCGGGGAGGTGTTGTAGCTGGCGATCCAACGTCGATTTGCCGGCGGCCGGAGGTTGAAGACAACGGCAAAGGGGCGCTGCAGAGCTCGGGGAGTTCGATTCTGTTGGCTTGCGCGTCGAGCTCGATGAGGCGGAGAAGATGGAGTACTCGGGGAGGCTTCCCTGTGGCCAGAGAGCTCGGTTGGCTCGAGCTCAAGCTCGTGTTAATGGCGGCAGGAGGAGAGGGAGAAGAAAACCGATGGGAGGGGGAAGAATGGAGAGCGAGAGAGGATAAGGGAGCGCTCGGGGAACTCATCCCCGTTGTCGCGCTGTCCTGGGGGCACCGGGGAGCGCCACGGTGAAGTAGGAGGTGGAGGGGGCCGCCGTGGTCGATCTCACCTCTGCCAGAAGGCAGAGGAAGAAGACAACCGTGCCCCTGTGGGCTGGGTCTCTACAGGTTAGCGTAGGATAGGCTTTTTCTTTTTCTTCTGTTTTTGTTTTCTGTTTTACTTGCTGATATTGATTGCTATTTATTTTGGCTTCAAAAAACAATTCAAAAATTAGTTTGAACAGCCCTAAGTGTTAGTTGGAATATTCCCAACTACTCCTAAACTTTTCAATATTTTTGAAAACTTGAATATTTTTTAATTCAAATATAAGGTTGAATTCAGGGGCTTTCTGATTTTAAATAAAATCCCAAGGGTGTTTTGAAAATATTTTTCTCCCGTGATAATTTGTTTTCAATATTTATCAGAAATATTGAACTTTTAAGAAGGCCATTTTGGATTCATTGATTTTGGCAAGATTTGAATTTCCTTTGAATAAGAAGTGGCTAGGGTTTTTGGTTTGTGTTTCACCACTTCCTTTGATTTTGTTTGAACTTCTTGAATGCAATGGAAGAAGACATGAGCACAAATAGTAAACCCTAGTTAGGTATCCAGGGATGTGACACAATTAGCTCAAAAAAATAAGTAAATGCACGAGAAATACCAAATGAAGTCAGAAATAGTTGAAAATATGTGATGTGCCTTTGAATGGTGCATTTTGAACACAGAAAAAGTATGGAGTTCAAATAAGTTCAAAAAAAAAGAAATCCCTTTGTAACAGACAAGTTCTTGTTCGAAACTTTGATACTTCGAAAGAGATTGTCCGTTTTGTACACGAAGTGCATCCAGTTTTTGTCGTCACCCTCTCAATTTTTTTCACATGCTATGTGGGTGAAATGATGATACCATGCCAACTTTCAACATTTTCAGAGTTCATGTGTAGTGCTTTTCAATTTCAGGGTCAATTAACTCAAAAAAAAAAGTAAATGCACGAAAAATATCAAATGAAGTCAGAAATTGTTGAAAATTTATGATGTTCTTTGAATGGTGCATTTTGAATACACAAATATTATGGAGTTCAAATAAGCTTAAAAAATGAAATCCCTTTGTAACAAACGAGTTCTCGTTCGAAACCCTGATACTTCGAAATAGATAGTCCGTTTTGTACACGAAGTGCATCCAGTTTCTATCATAACCCTCTCAACTTTTTAGCACATCCTATGTGGGTGAAATGATGATACCATGCCAACTTTTAACATTTTCAGAGTTCATTTGTAGTGCTTTTCAATTTCATGGTCAATTAGCTCGAAACAAATAAGTAAATGCATAAAAAATACCAAATGAAATTAGAAATTGTTGAAAATTTGCGATGTGCCTTTGAGTGGTGCATTTTGAACACACAAAAAGTATGGAGTTCAAATAACTTCAAAAAATGAAATTCCTTTGAAACACATGACTTCTCGTTCGAAACCGTGATACTTCGAAAGAGATTGTCCGTTTTGTACACGAACTGCATCCAGTTTTTATCGTAACCCTCTCAACTTTGTAGCACATGCTATGTGGGTTAAATGATGATACCATGCCAACTTTCGACATTTTCAGAGTTCATTTGTAGTGCTTTTCAATTTCAGGGTCAATTAGCTCAAGAAAACAAGTAAATGCACGAAAAATACCAAATGAAGTGAGAAATTACTTAAAATTTGTGATGTTCCTTGGAATGGTGCATTTTGAACACACAAAAAGTACGGAGTTCAAATAAGTTCAAAAAATGAAATTCCTTTGTAACACATGAGTTCTTGTTCGAAACCGTGATACTTCGAAAGAGATTGTCTGTTTTGTACACAAAGTGCATCCAGTTTTTATCGTAACCCCCTCAACTTTTTAGCATATGCTATGTGGGTGAAATGATGATACCATTCCAACTTTCAACATTTTCAAAGTTCATTTTTAGTGCTTTTCAATTTCAGGGTCAATTAGCTTAAAAAATAAGGAAATGCACGAAAAATACCAAATGAAGTGAAAAATTATTGAAAATTTGTGATGTGCCTTGGAATGGTAAATTTTGAACACACAAAAAGTATGGATTTCAAATAAGTTCAAAAATATAAAATCCCATTGTAACAGATGAGTTCTTGTTCGAGACCCTCATACTTCGAAAGAGATTGTCCGTTTTGTACACGAAGTGCATCCAGTTTTTGTCGTAACCCTCTCAACTTTGTAGCACATGCTATGTGGGTGAAATTATGATACCATCCCAACTTTCAACATTTTCAAAGTTCATTTGTATTTCTTTTCAATTTCAGGGTCAATTAGTTCAAAACAAAAATAAGTAAATGCACGAAAAATACCCAATGAAGTCAGAAATTGTTGAAAATTTGTTATGTGCCTTTGTATGGTGCATTTTGAACACACCCAAATTATGGAGTTCAAATAAGTTCAAAAGAATGAAATCCCTTTGTAAGAGATGAGTTCTTGTTCGAAACCCTTATACTACGAAAGACATTGTTCTTTTTCTACACGAAGTGCATCCAGCTTTTATCGTAATCCTCTCAACTTTTTAGCACATGCTATGTGGGTTAAATGATGATACCATGCCAACTTTCAAAAATTTAGAGTTCATTTGTAGTACTTTTCAATTTCAGGGTCAATTAGCTGAAGCAAATAAGTAAATGCAAGAAAAATTCCAAATGAAGTCAGAAATTGTTGAAAATATGTGATGTGCCTTTGAATGGTGCATTTTGAACACAAAAAAAGTATGGAGTTCCATAAGTTCAAAAAAATGAAATCCCTTTGTAACAGACGAGTTCTTGTTCGAAACTTTGATACTTCGAAAGAGATTGTCCGTTTTGTACACGAAGTGCATCCAGTTTTTGTCGTCACCCTCTCAATTTTTTTCACATGCTATGTGGGTGAAATGATGATACCATGCCAACTTTCAACATTTTCAGAGTTCATGTGTAGTGCTTTTCAATTTCAGGGTCAATTAACTCAAAAAAAAGTAAATGCACGAAAAATTTCAAATGAAGTCAGAAATTGTTGAAAATTTGTGATGTTCCTTCGAATGGTGCATTTTGAATACACAAATATTATGGAGTTCAAATAAGCTTAAAAAATGAAATCCCTTTGTAACAGACGAGTTCTCGTTCGAAACCCATATACTTCGAAAGAGATTGTCCGTTTTGTACATGAAGTGCATCCAGTTTCTATGATAACTACCCTCTCAAAATTATAGCACATGCTATGTGGGTCAAGTGATGATACCATGCCAACTTTGAACATTTTCGGAGCTCATTTGTAGTGCTTTTCAATTTCACGGTTAATTAGCTCAAAACAAATAAGTAAATGCACGAAAAATATCAAATGAAGTCAGAAATTGTTGGAAATTTGTGATGTGCCTTTGAATGGTGCATTTTGAACACACAAAAAGTATGGAGTTCAAATAAGTTAAAAAAATGCAATTCCTTTTAACACATGAGTTCTCGTTCGTAACCCTGATACTTCGAAAGAGATTGTCCGTTTGTACACGAAGTGCATCTAGTTTTTATCGTAACCCTCTCAACTTTGTAGCACATGCTATGTGGGTTAAATGATGATACCATGCCAACTTTCGACTTTTTAAGAGTTCATTTGTAGTGCTTTTCCATTTCAGGGTCAATTAGCTCAAGAAAATAAGTAAATGCACGAAAAATACCAAATGAAGTGAGAAATTACTTAAAATTTGTGATGTTCCTTGGAATGGTGCATTTTGAACACACAAAAAGTATGGAGTTCAAATAAGTTCAAAAAATGAAATCCCTTTGTAACACATGAGTTCTTGTTCGAAACCGTGATACTTCGAAAGAGATTGTCTGTTTTGTACACAAAGTGCATCCAGTTTTTATCGTAACCCCCTCAACCTTTTAGCATATGTTATGTGGGTGAAATGATGATACCATTCCAACTTTCAACATTTTCAAAGTTCATTTTTAGTGCTTTTCAATCTCTGGGTGAATTAGCTCAAGAAATAAGGAAATGCAGGAAAAATACCAAATGAAGTGAAAAATTATTGAAAATTTGTGATGTGCCTTGGAATGGTAAATTTTGAACACACAAAAAGTATGGATTTCAAATAAGTTCAAAAATATAAAATCCCTTTGTAACAGATGAGTTCTTGTTCGAGACCCTCATACTTCGAAAGAGATTGTCCGTTTTGTACACGAAGTGCATCCAGTTTTTGTCGTAACCCTCTCAACTTTGTAGCACATGCTATGTGGGTGAAATTATGATACCATCCCAACTTTCAACATTTTCAGAGTTCATTTGTATTTCTTTTCAATTTCAGGGTCAATTAGTTCAAAACAAAAATAAGTAAATGCACGAAAAATACCCAATGAAGTCAGAAATTGTTGAAAATTTGTGATGTGCCTTTGAATGGTGTATTTTGAACACACACAAATTATGGAGTTCAAATAAGTTCAAAAGAATGAAAGCCCTTTGTAAGAGATGAGTTCTTGTTCGAAACCCTTATACTTCGAAAGACATTGTTCTTTTTCTACACGAAGTGCATCCAGCTTTTATCGTAACCCTCTCAAATTTTTAGCACATGCTATGTGGGTTAAATGATGATACCATGCCAACTTTCAAAAATTTAGAGTTCATTTGTAGTACTTTTCAATTTCAGGGTCAATTAGCTGAAACAAATAAGTAAATGCAAGAAAAATTCCAAATGAAGTCAGAAATTGTTGAAAATATGTGATGTGCCTTTGAATGGTGCATTTTGAACACACAAAAAGTATGGAGTTCAAATAAGTTCAAAAAAATGAAATCCCTTTGTAACAGACAAGTTCTTGTTCGAAACTTTGATACTTCGAAAGAGATTGTCCGTTTTGTACACGAAGTGCATCCAGTTTTTGTCGTCACCCTCTCAATTTTTTTCACATGCTATGTGGGTGAAATGATGATACCATGCCAACTTTCATCATTTTCTGAGTTCATGTGTAGTGCTTTTCAATTTCAGGGTCAATTAACTCAAAAAAAAGTAAATGCACGAAAAATATCAAATGAAGTCAGAAATTATTGAAAATTTGTGATGTTCCTTTGAATGGTGCATTTTGAATACACAAATATTATGGAGTTCAAATAAGCTTAAAAAATGAAATCCCTTTGTAACAGACGAGTTCTCGTTCGAAACCCATATACTTCGAAAGAGATTGTCCGTTTTGTACATGAAGTGCATCCAGTTTCTATGATAACTACCCTCTCAAAATTATACCACATGCTATGTGGGTGAAGTGATGATACCATGCCAACTTTCAACATTTTCAGAGCTAATTTGTAGTGCTTTTCAATTTCACGGTTAATTAGCTCAAAACAAATAAGTAAATACACAAAAAATATCAAATGAAGTCAGAAATTGTTGGAAATTTGTGATGTGCCTTTGAATGGTGCATTTTGAACACACAAAAAGTATGGAGTTCAAATAAGTTAAAAAAATGCAATTCCTTTTAACACATGAGTTCTCGTTCGTAACCCTGATACTTCGAAAGAGATTGTCCGTTTGTACACGAAGTGCATCTAGTTTTTATCGTAGCCCTCTCAACTTTGTAGCACATGCTATGTGGGTTAAATGATGATACCATGCCAACTTTCGACATTTTCAGAGTTCATTTGTAGTGCTTTTCAATTTCAGGGTCAATTAGCTCAAGAAAATAAGTAAATGCACGAAAAATACCAAATGAAGTGAGAAATTACTTAAAATTTGTGATGTTCCTTGGAATGGTGCATTTTGAACACACAAAAAGTATGGAGTTCAAATAAGTTCAAAAAATGAAATTCCTTTGTAACACATGAGTTCTTGTTCGAAACCGTGATACTTCGAAAGAGATTGTCTGTTTTGTACACAAAGTGCATCCAGTTTTTATCGTAACCCCCTCAACCTTTTAGCATATGCTATGTGGGTGAAATGATGATACCATTCCAACTTTCAACATTTTCAAAGTTCATTTTTAGTGCTTTTCAATTTCAGGGTGAATTAGCTCAAGAAATAAGGAAATGCAGGAAAAATACCAAATGAAGTGAAAAATTATTGAGAATTTGTGATGTGCCTTGGAATGGTAAATTTTGAACACACAAAAAGTATGGATTTCAAATAAGTTCAAAAATATAAAATCCCTTTGTAACAGATGAGTTCTTGTTCGAGACCCTCATACTTCGAAAGAGATTGTCCGTTTTGTACACGAAGTGCATCCAGTTTTTGTCGTAACCCTCTCAACTTTGTAGCACATGCTATGTGGGTGAAATTATGATACCATCCCAACTTTCAACATTTTCAAAGTTCATTTGTATTTCTTTTCAATTTCAGGGTCAATTAGTTCAAAACAAAAATAAGTAAATGCACGAAAAATACCCAATGAAGTCAGAAATTGTTGAAAATTTGTGATGTGCCTTTGAATGGTGTATTTTGAACAGACACAAATTATGGAGTTCAAATAAGTTCAAAAGAATGAAAGCCCTTTGTAAGAGATGAGTTCTTGTTCGAAACCCTTATACTTCGAAAGACATTGTTCTTTTTCTACACGAAGTGCATCCAGTTTTTATCGTAACCCTCTCAAATTTTTAGCACATGCTATGTGGGTTAAATGATGATACCATGCCAACTTTCAAAAATTTAGAGTTCATTTGTAGTACTTTTCAATTTCAGGGTCAATTAGCTGAAATAAATAAGTAAATGCAAGAAAAATTCCAAATGAAGTCAGAAATTGTTGAAAATATGTGATGTGCCTTTGAATGGTGCATTTTGAACACACAAAAAGTATGGAGTTCAAATAAGTTCAAAAAAATGAAATCCCTTTGTAACAGACGAGTTCTTGTTCGAAACTTTGATACTTCGAAAGAGATTGTCCGTTTTGTACACGAAGTGCATCCAGTTTTTGTCGTCACCCTCTCAATTTTTTTCACATGCTATGTGGGTGAAATGATGATACCATGCCAACTTTCAACATTTTCAGAGTTCATGTGTAGTGCTTTTCAATTTCAGGGTCAATTAACTCAAACAAAAGTAAATGCACGAAAAATATCAAATGAAGTCAGAAATTATTGAAAATTTGTGATGTTCCTTTGAATGGTGCATTTTGAATACACAAATATTATGGAGTTCAAATAAGCTTAAAAAATGAAATCCCTTTGTAACAGACGAGTTCTCGTTCGAAACCCATATACTTCGAAAGAGATTCTCCGTTTTGTACATGAAGTGCATCCAGTTTCTATGATAACTACCCTCTCAAAATTATAGCACATGCTATGTGGGTGAAGTGATGATACCATGCCAACTTTCAACATTTTCAGAGCTAATTTGTAGTGCTTTTCAATTTCACGGTTAATTAGCTCAAAACAAATAAGTAAATACACAAAAAATATCAAATGAAGTCAGAAATTGTTGGAAATTTGTGATGTGCCTTTGAATGGTGCATTTTGAACACACAAAAAGTATGGAGTTCAAATAAGTTAAAAAAATGCAATTCCTTTTAACACATGAGTTCTCGTTCGTAACCCTGATACTTCGAAAGAGATTGTCCGTTTGTACACGAAGTGCATCTAGTTTTTATCGTAGCCCTCTCAACTTTGTAGCACATGCTATGTGGGTTAAATGATGATACCATGCCAACTTTCGACATTTTCAGAGTTCATTTGTAGTGCTTTTCAATTTCAGGGTCAATTAGCTCAAGAAAATAAGTAAATGCACGAAAAATACCAAATGAAGTGAGAAATTACTTAAAATTTGTGATGTTCCTTGGAATGGTGCATTTTGAACACACAAAAAGTATGGAGTTCAAATAAGTTCAAAAAATGAAATTCCTTTGTAACACATGAGTTCTTGTTCGAAACCGTGATACTTCGAAAGAGATTGTCTGTTTTGTACACAAAGTGCATCCAGTTTTTATCGTAACCCCCTCAACCTTTTAGCATATGTTATGTGGGTGAAATGATGATACCATTCCAACTTTCAACATTTTCAAAGTTCATTTTTAGTGCTTTTCAATTTCAGGGTGAATTAGCTCAAGAAATAAGGAAATGCAGGAAAAATACCAAATGAAGTGAAAAATTATTGAGAATTTGTGATGTGCCTTGGAATGGTAAATTTTGAACACACAAAAAGTATGGATTTCAAATAAGTTCAAAAATATAAAATCCCTTTGTAACAGATGAGTTCTTGTTCGAGACCCTCATACTTCGAAAGAGATTGTCCGTTTTGTACACGAAGTGCATCCAGTTTTTGTCGTAACCCTCTCAACTTTGTAGCACATGCTATGTGGGTGAAATTATGATACCATCCCAACTTTCAACATTTTCAAAGTTCATTTGTATTTCTTTTCAATTTTAGGGTCAATTAGTTCAAAACAAAAATAAGTAAATGCACGAAAAATACCCAATGAAGTCAGAAATTGTTGAAATTTTTTGATGTGCCTTTGAATGGTGTATTTTGAACACACCCAAATTATGGAGTTCAAATAAGTTCAAAAGAATGAAATCCCTTTGTAAGAGATGAGTTCTTGTTCGAAACCCTTATACTATGAAAGACATTGTTCTTTTTCTACACGAAGTGCATCCAGCTTTTATCGTAACCCTCTCAAATTTTTAGCACATGCTATGTGGGTTAAATGATGATACCATGCCAACTTTCAAAAATTTAGAGTTCATTTGTAGTACTTTTCAATTTCAGGGTCAATTAGCTGAAACAAATAAGTAAATGCAAAGAAAATTCCAAATGAAGTCAGAAATTGTTGAAAATATGTGATGTGCCTTTGAATGGTGCATTTTGAACACACAAAAAGTATGGAGTTCAAATAAGTTCAAAAAAATGAAATCCCTTTGTAACAGACGAGTTCTTGTTCGAAACTTTGATACTTCGAAAGAGATTGTCCGTTTTGTACACGAAGTGCATCCAGTTTTTGTCGTCACCCTCTCAACTTTGTAGCACATGCTATGTGGGTGAAATGATGATACCATGCCAACTTTCAACATTTTCAGAGTTCATGTGTAGTGCTTTTCAATTTCAGGGTCAATTTACTCAAAAAAAGTAAATGCACGAAAAATATCAAATGAAGTCAGAAATTGTTGAAAATTTGTGATGTTCTTTTGAATGGTGCATTTTGAATACACAAATATTATGGAGTTCAAATAAGCTTAAAAAATGAAATCCCTTTGTAACACACGAGTTCTCGTTCGAAACCCATATACTTCGAAAGAGATTGTCCGTTTTGTACATGAAGTGCATCCAGTTTCTATGATAACTACCCTCTCAAAATTATAGCACATGCTATGTGGGTCAAGTGATGATACCATGCCAACTTTGAACATTTTCGGAGCTCATTTGTAGTGCTTTTCAATTTCACGGTTAATTAGCTCAAAACAAATAAGTAAATGCACGAAAAATATCAAATGAAGTCAGAAATTGTTGGAAATTTGTGATGTGCCTTTGAATGGTGCATTTTGAACACACAAAAAGTATGGAGTTCAAATAAGTTAAAAAAATGCAATTCCTTTTAACACATGAGTTCTCGTTCGTAACCCTGATACTTCGAAAGAGATTGTCCGTTTGTACACGAAGTGCATCTAGTTTTTATCGTAACCCTCTCAACTTTGTAGCACATGCTATGTGGGTTAAATGATGATACCATGCCAACTTTCGACTTTTTAAGAGTTCATTTGTAGTGCTTTTCCATTTCAGGGTCAATTAGCTCAAGAAAATAAGTAAATGCACGAAAAATACCAAATGAAGTGAGAAATTACTTAAAATTTGTGATGTTCCTTGGAATGGTGCATTTTGAACACACAAAAAGTATGGAGTTCAAATAAGTTCAAAAAATGAAATCCCTTTGTAACACATGAGTTCTTGTTCGAAACCGTGATACTTCGAAAGAGATTGTCTGTTTTGTACACAAAGTGCATCCAGTTTTTATCGTAACCCCCTCAACCTTTTAGCATATGTTATGTGGGTGAAATGATGATACCATTCCAACTTTCAACATTTTCAAAGTTCATTTTTAGTGCTTTTCAATCTCTGGGTGAATTAGCTCAAGAAATAAGGAAATGCAGGAAAAATACCAAATGAAGTGAAAAATTATTGAAAATTTGTGATGTGCCTTGGAATGGTAAATTTTGAACACACAAAAAGTATGGATTTCAAATAAGTTCAAAAATATAAAATCCCTTTGTAACAGATGAGTTCTTGTTCGAGACCCTCATACTTCGAAAGAGATTGTCCGTTTTGTACACGAAGTGCATCCAGTTTTTGTCGTAACCCTCTCAACTTTGTAGCACATGCTATGTGGGTGAAATTATGATACCATCCCAACTTTCAACATTTTCAGAGTTCATTTGTATTTCTTTTCAATTTCAGGGTCAATTAGTTCAAAACAAAAATAAGTAAATGCACGAAAAATACCCAATGAAGTCAGAAATTGTTGAAAATTTGTGATGTGCCTTTGAATGGTGTATTTTGAACACACACAAATTATGGAGTTCAAATAAGTTCAAAAGAATGAAAGCCCTTTGTAAGAGATGAGTTCTTGTTCGAAACCCTTATACTTCGAAAGACATTGTTCTTTTTCTACACGAAGTGCATCCAGCTTTTATCGTAACCCTCTCAAATTTTTAGCACATGCTATGTGGGTTAAATGATGATACCATGCCAACTTTCAAAAATTTAGAGTTCATTTGTAGTACTTTTCAATTTCAGGGTCAATTAGCTGAAACAAATAAGTAAATGCAAGAAAAATTCCAAATGAAGTCAGAAATTGTTGAAAATATGTGATGTGCCTTTGAATGGTGCATTTTGAACACACAAAAAGTATGGAGTTCAAATAAGTTCAAAAAAATGAAATCCCTTTGTAACAGACAAGTTCTTGTTCGAAACTTTGATACTTCGAAAGAGATTGTCCGTTTTGTACACGAAGTGCATCCAGTTTTTGTCGTCACCCTCTCAATTTTTTTCACATGCTATGTGGGTGAAATGATGATACCATGCCAACTTTCATCATTTTCTGAGTTCATGTGTAGTGCTTTTCAATTTCAGGGTCAATTAACTCAAAAAAAAGTAAATGCACGAAAAATATCAAATGAAGTCAGAAATTATTGAAAATTTGTGATGTTCCTTTGAATGGTGCATTTTGAATACACAAATATTATGGAGTTCAAATAAGCTTAAAAAATGAAATCCCTTTGTAACAGACGAGTTCTCGTTCGAAACCCATATACTTCGAAAGAGATTGTCCGTTTTGTACATGAAGTGCATCCAGTTTCTATGATAACTACCCTCTCAAAATTATACCACATGCTATGTGGGTGAAGTGATGATACCATGCCAACTTTCAACATTTTCAGAGCTAATTTGTAGTGCTTTTCAATTTCACGGTTAATTAGCTCAAAACAAATAAGTAAATACACAAAAAATATCAAATGAAGTCAGAAATTGTTGGAAATTTGTGATGTGCCTTTGAATGGTGCATTTTGAACACACAAAAAGTATGGAGTTCAAATAAGTTAAAAAAATGCAATTCCTTTTAACACATGAGTTCTCGTTCGTAACCCTGATACTTCGAAAGAGATTGTCCGTTTGTACACGAAGTGCATCTAGTTTTTATCGTAGCCCTCTCAACTTTGTAGCACATGCTATGTGGGTTAAATGATGATACCATGCCAACTTTCGACATTTTCAGAGTTCATTTGTAGTGCTTTTCAATTTCAGGGTCAATTAGTTCAAGAAAATAAGTAAATGCACGAAAAATACCAAATGAAGGGAGAAATTACTTAAAATTTGTGATGTTCCTTGGAATGGTGCATTTTGAACACACAAAAAGTATGGAGTTCAAATAAGTTCAAAAAATGAAATTCCTTTGTAACACATGAGTTCTTGTTCGAAACCGTGATACTTCGAAAGAGATTGTCTGTTTTGTACACAAAGTGCATCCAGTTTTTATCGTAACCCCCTCAACCTTTTAGCATATGCTATGTGGGTGAAATGATGATACCATTCCAACTTTCAACATTTTCAAAGTTCATATTTAGTGCTTTTCAATTTCAGGGTGAATTAGCTCAAGAAATAAGGAAATGCAGGAAAAATACCAAATGAAGTGAAAAATTATTGAGAATTTGTGATGTGCCTTGGAATGGTAAATTTTGAACACACAAAAAGTATGGATTTCAAATAAGTTCAAAAATATAAAATCCCTTTGTAACAGATGAGTTCTTGTTCGAGACCCTCATACTTCGAAAGAGATTGTCCGTTTTGTACACGAAGTGCATCCAGTTTTTGTCGTAACCCTCTCAACTTTGTAGCACATGCTATGTGGGTGAAATTATGATACCATCCCAACTTTCAACATTTTCAGAGTTCATTTGTATTTCTTTTCAATTTCAGGGTCAATTAGTTCAAAACAAAAATAAGTAAATGCACGAAAAATACCCAATGAAGTCAGAAATTGTTGAAAATTTGTGATGTGCCTTTGAATGGTGTATTTTGAACAGACACAAATTATGGAGTTCAAATAAGTTCAAAAGAATGAAAGCCCTTTGTAAGAGATGAGTTCTTGTTCGAAACCCTTATACTTCGAAAGACATTGTTCTTTTTCTACACGAAGTGCATCCAGTTTTTATCGTAACCCTCTCAAATTTTTAGCACATGCTATGTGGGTTAAATGATGATACCATGCCAACTTTCAAAAATTTAGAGTTCATTTGTAGTACTTTTCAATTTCAGGGTCAATTAGCTGAAATAAATAAGTAAATGCAAGAAAAATTCCAAATGAAGTCAGAAATTGTTGAAAATATGTGATGTGCCTTTGAATGGTGCATTTTGAACACACAAAAAGTATGGAGTTCAAATAAGTTCAAAAAAATGAAATCCCTTTGTAACAGACGAGTTCTTGTTCGAAACTTTGATACTTCGAAAGAGATTGTCCGTTTTGTACACGAAGTGCATCCAGTTTTTGTCGTCACCCTCTCAATTTTTTTCACATGCTATGTGGGTGAAATGATGATACCATGCCAACTTTCAACATTTTCAGAGTTCATGTGTAGTGCTTTTCAATTTCAGGGTCAATTAACTCAAACAAAAGTAAATGCACGAAAAATATCAAATGAAGTCAGAAATTATTGAAAATTTGTGATGTTCCTTTGAATGGTGCATTTTGAATACACAAATATTATGGAGTTCAAATAAGCTTAAAAAATGAAATCCCTTTGTAACAGACGAGTTCTCGTTCGAAACCCATATACTTCGAAAGAGATTCTCCGTTTTGTACATGAAGTGCATCCAGTTTCTATGATAACTACCCTCTCAAAATTATAGCACATGCTATGTGGGTGAAGTGATGATACCATGCCAACTTTCAACATTTTCAGAGCTAATTTGTAGTGCTTTTCAATTTCACGGTTAATTAGCTCAAAACAAATAAGTAAATACACAAAAAATATCAAATGAAGTCAGAAATTGTTGGAAATTTGTGATGTGCCTTTGAATGGTGCATTTTGAACACACAAAAAGTATGGAGTTCAAATAAGTTAAAAAAATGCAATTCCTTTTAACACATGAGTTCTCGTTCGTAACCCTGATACTTCGAAAGAGATTGTCCGTTTGTACACGAAGTGCATCTAGTTTTTATCGTAGCCCTCTCAACTTTGTAGCACATGCTATGTGGGTTAAATGATGATACCATGCCAACTTTCGACATTTTCAGAGTTCATTTGTAGTGCTTTTCAATTTCAGGGTCAATTAGCTCAAGAAAATAAGTAAATGCACGAAAAATACCAAATGAAGTGAGAAATTACTTAAAATTTGTGATGTTCCTTGGAATGGTGCATTTTGAACACACAAAAAGTATGGAGTTCAAATAAGTTCAAAAAATGAAATTCCTTTGTAACACATGAGTTCTTGTTCGAAACCGTGATACTTCGAAAGAGATTGTCTGTTTTGTACACAAAGTGCATCCAGTTTTTATCGTAACCCCCTCAACCTTTTAGCATATGTTATGTGGGTGAAATGATGATACCATTCCAACTTTCAACATTTTCAAAGTTCATTTTTAGTGCTTTTCAATTTCAGGGTGAATTAGCTCAAGAAATAAGGAAATGCAGGAAAAATACCAAATGAAGTGAAAAATTATTGAGAATTTGTGATGTGCCTTGGAATGGTAAATTTTGAACACACAAAAAGTATGGATTTCAAATAAGTTCAAAAATATAAAATCCCTTTGTAACAGATGAGTTCTTGTTCGAGACCCTCATACTTCGAAAGAGATTGTCCGTTTTGTACACGAAGTGCATCCAGTTTTTGTCGTAACCCTCTCAACTTTGTAGCACATGCTATGTGGGTGAAATTATGATACCATCCCAACT
Organism: Hordeum vulgare subsp. vulgare; assembly: GCF_904849725.1. Taxonomy (NCBI): domain Eukaryota; kingdom Viridiplantae; phylum Streptophyta; class Magnoliopsida; order Poales; family Poaceae; genus Hordeum; species Hordeum vulgare. The sequence goes on along the minus strand of NC_058522.1, from coordinate 75,521,106 downwards.
TTCAACATTTTCAAAGTTCATTTGTATTTCTTTTCAATTTCAGGGTCAATTAGTTCAAAACAAAAATAAGTAAATGCACGAAAAATACCCAATGAAGTCAGAAATTGTTGAAATTTTTTGATGTGCCTTTGAATGGTGTATTTTGAACACACCCAAATTATGGAGTTCAAATAAGTTCAAAAGAATGAAATCCCTTTGTAAGAGATGAGTTCTTGTTCGAAACCCTTATACTATGAAAGACATTGTTCTTTTTCTACACGAAGTGCATCCAGCTTTTATCGTAACCCTCTCAAATTTTTAGCACATGCTATGTGGGTTAAATGATGATACCATGCCAACTTTCAAAAATTTAGAGTTCATTTGTAGTACTTTTCAATTTCAGGGTCAATTAGCTGAAACAAATAAGTAAATGCAAAGAAAATTCCAAATGAAGTCAGAAATTGTTGAAAATATGTGATGTGCCTTTGAATGGTGCATTTTGAACACACAAAAAGTATGGAGTTCAAATAAGTTCAAAAAAATGAAATCCCTTTGTAACAGACGAGTTCTTGTTCGAAACTTTGATACTTCGAAAGAGATTGTCCGTTTTGTACACGAAGTGCATCCAGTTTTTGTCGTCACCCTCTCAACTTTGTAGCACATGCTATGTGGGTGAAATGATGATACCATGCCAACTTTCAACATTTTCAGAGTTCATGTGTAGTGCTTTTCAATTTCAGGGTCAATTTACTCAAAAAAAGTAAATGCACGAAAAATATCAAATGAAGTCAGAAATTGTTGAAAATTTGTGATGTTCTTTTGAATGGTGCATTTTGAATACACAAATATTATGGAGTTCAAATAAGCTTAAAAAATGAAATCCCTTTGTAACACACGAGTTCTCGTTCGAAACCCATATACTTCGAAAGAGATTGTCCGTTTTGTACATGAAGTGCATCCAGTTTCTATGATAACTACCCTCTCAAAATTATAGCACATGCTATGTGGGTGAAGTGATGATACCATGCCAACTTTCAACATTTTCAGAGCTCATTTGTAGTGCTTTTCAATTTCACGGTTAATTAGCTCAAAACAAATAAGTAAATGCACGAAAAATATCAAATGAAGTCAGAAATTGTTGGAAATTTGTGATGTGCCTTTGAATGGTGCATTTTGAACACACAAAAAGTATGGAGTTCAAATAAGTTAAAAAAATGCAATTCCTTTTAACACATGAGTTCTCGTATGTAACCTTGATACTTCGAAAGAGATCGTCCGTTTGTACACGAAGTGCATCTAGTTTTTATCGTAACCCTCTCAACTTTGTAGCACATGCTATGTGGGTTAAATGATGATACCATGCCAACTTTCGACATTTTCAGAGTTCATTTATATTTCTTTTCAATTTCAGGGTCAATTAGTTCAAAACAAAAATAAGTAAATGCACGAAAAATACCCAATGAAGTCAGAAATTGTTGAAAATTTGTGATGTGCCTTTGAATGGTGTATTTTGAACACACACAAATTATGGAGTTCAAATAAGTTCAAAAGAATGAAAGCCCTTTGTAAGAGATGAGTTCTTGTTCGAAACCCTTATACTTCGAAAGACATTGTTCTTTTTCTACACGAAGTGCATCCAGTTTTTATCGTAACCCTCTCAAATTTTTAGCACATGCTATGTGGGTTAAATGATGATACCATGCCAACTTTCAAAAATTTAGAGTTCATTTGTAGTACTTTTCAATTTCAGGGTCAATTAGCTGAAACAAATAAGTAAATGCAAGAAAAATTCCAAATGAAGTCAGAAATTGTTGAAAATATGTGATGTGCCTTTGCATGGTGCATTTTGAACACACAAAAAGTATGGAGTTCAAATAAGTTCAAAAAAATGAAATCCCTTTGTAACAGACAAGTTCTTGTTCGAAACTTTGATACTTCGAAAGAGATTGTCCGATTTGTACACGAAGTGCATCCAGTTTTTGTCGTAACCCTCTCAATTTTTTTCACATGCTATGTGGGTGAAATGATGATGCCATGCCAACTTTCAACATTTTCAGAGTTCATGTGTAGTGCTTTTCAATTTCAGGGTCAATTAACTCAAAAAAAAGTAAATGGACGAAAAATATCAAATGACGTCAGAAATTGTTGAAAATTTGTGATGTTCCTTTGAATGGTGCATTTTGAATACACAAATATTATGGAGTTCAAATAAGCTTAAAAAATGAAATCCCTTTGTAACAGACGAGTTCTCGTTCGAAACCCATGTACTTCGAAAGAGATTGTCCGTTTTGTACATGAAGTGCATCCAGTTTCTATCATAACTGTCCTCTCAAAATTATAGCACATGCTATGTGGGTGAAGTGATGATACCATGCCAACTTTCAACATTTTCAGAGCTCATTTGTAGTGCTTTTCAATTTCATGGTTAATTAGCTCAAAACAAATAAGTAAATGCACGAAAAATACCAAATGAAGTCAGAAATTGTTGGAAATTTGTGATGTGCCTTTGAATGGTGCATTTTGAACACACAAAAAGTATGGAGTTCAAATAAATTAAAAAAATGCAATTCCTTTTAAGACATGAGTTCTCGTTCGTAACCCTGATACTTCGAAAGAGATCGTCCGTTTGTACACGAAGTGCATCTAGTTTTTATCGTAACCCTCTCAACTTTTTAGCACATGCTCTGTGGGTGAAATGATGATACCATGCCAACTATCAACATTTTCAGAGTCCATTTGTAGTTCTTTTCAATTTTCAGGGTCAATTAGCTTAAAAAAATAAGTAAATGCACGAAAATACCAAATGAAGTCACAAATTGTTAAAAATTTGTGATGTTCCTTTGAATGGTGCATTTTGAACACACAAAAATTATGGAGTTCAAATAAGTTGAAAAAAATGAAATCCCTTTGTAACAGACGAGTCCTCGTTCGAAACCCTGATACTTTGATAGAGATTGTCCGTTTTGTACACGAAGTGCATCCAGTTTCTATCATAACCCTCTCAACTTTTTAGCATATGCTATGTGGGTGAAATGATTATACCATGCCAACTTTCAACATTTTGAGAGTTCATTTGTAGTGCTTTTCAATTTCACGGTCAATTAGGTGAAAAGTAATAAGTAAATCCACGAAAAATACCAAATGAAGTCAGAAATTGTTGAAAATTTATGATGTGCCTTGGAATGGTGCATTTTGAGGACACAAAAAGTATGGTGTTAAAATAAGTTCAAAAAATAAAATTCCTTTGTAACACATGAGTTCTCGATCGAAACCGTGATACTTCGAAAGAGATTGTCCGTTTTGTACACGAAGTGCATCCAGTTTTTATCGTAACCCTCTCAACTTTTTAGCACATGTTATGTGGGTGAAATGATGATACCATGCCAACTTTCAACCTTTTCAGGGTTCATTTGTAGTGCTTTTCAATTTCAGGGTCAATTAGCTCAAAAAAATAAGTAAATGCACGAAAAATACCAAATGAAGTGAGAAGTTATTGAAAATTTGTGATGTGCCTTGGAATGGTGCATTTTGAACACACAAAAATTATGGAGTTCAAATAAGTTCAAAAATATGAAATCCCTTTGTAACAGATGAGTTCTCGTTCGAAATCCTCATACTTCGAAAGAGATTGTCCGTTTTGTAAACGAAGTGCATCCAGTTTTTGTCGTAACCCTCTCAACTTTTTAGCACATGCTATGTGGGTGAAATAATGATACCATGCCAACTTTCAATATTTTCGGAGTTCATTTGTAGTTCTTTTCAATTTCAGGGTCAATTAGCTCAAAACAAAAAAAAGTAAATGCACGAAAAATAACAAATGAAGTTAGAAATTGTTGAAAATTTGTGATGTATCTTTGAATGGTGATTTTGAACACATACAAGTTATGGAGTTCAATTAAGTTCAAAAAAATGAAATTCCTTTGTAACAGATGAGTTCTCGTTCGAAACCGTGATACTTCGAAAGAGATTGTCCATTTTGTACACAAAAGTCATCCACTTTTTGTCGTAACCCTCTCAACTTTTTAGCAGATGCTATGTGGGTGAAATGATGATACCATGCCAAGTTTCAACATTTTCAGAGTTCATTTGTAGTGCTTTTCGATTTCAGGGTCAATTAGCTAAAAAGAAATAAGTAAATGCACGAAAAATACTAAATGAAGTCAGAAATTGTTGAAAATTTGTGATGTCAACTAAAAAGAATCAACTAAAACATTAACTAAAAATAATGAACTAAAATTATCAAATGTTTTATTTGTTAGAAAGAATGATGTAAAACATTAACTAAAAAGAAACAAAAAAATATCAACTCAAAAGAATCTTCATAAAGTTTTTTGTTAAAACGTTAAATAGAAAAGTAGAATAAAATAGAGAAAACAAATATTTAATAGCAAAGACTTAAAATATAAACTGGGACTAAAAATTATTAAAGCTAAAAAATGCCGCCTATTGGGCCATCACGGCCTGCATACGACTAGAAACCCTACCCGACACGTGGGCGAGGATGCACGCCCCCGGGCCTAGTAGGCCCAATCGGCAACGAGAGGAGAGTTAGGCCCATTAGCCCGCAATAGAGAGGAGCTCAAATCAGCTAGCGCGGCAGTGCTTATAAAGCACTATGAGCGCTCCTCGCGCGGCGAGGTGGGACTAAAGATTGTCCTGCGCTGCGCCGGACCCAGCCCAGGTCTTTAGTCCCGGGTCGGGGCTCGAACCGGGACTAAAGACCCGCTTTAGTCCCGGGTGGAGCCACGACCTGGGACTAAGGGCCCGTGCTTCCCGCCTTTTGGGCTGCCGAAAAAGGGTCTTTAGTCCCGGGTTGTGGCTCCACCCGGGACTAATGGGTGTCTTTAGTCCCGGTTTGATCCCCGAACTCGGACTAAAGATCTTACTATATATACACCCCCGACGAAAATCCAAATGCAAATGCCCTTTCCATGCTCTTCTTCCTCTCGCTCGCCTGCAGGAACTGCTCGACAAACTGACGCCCCTGACGAACTGCTCGACACCGTCACGCTACGCGCCGTCGTTGTCGCCCTGCCGTCCTCCTCGCCGGTGCCAGACCTCCTCTTGCGCCCTCCTCCCTGTCGTCCTGCTCGCCGGTGTCGGACCTCCTCGCGCGCCCTCCTCCCTGTCGCTGGTGCCGCGCTCCTCCCCGCCTCTGTCGTCCTCCTTGATCCAACATCCCCTACCGCCGGTGAGCCGATCTCCTCTCCTCTCGGTCGATCGTCGATCGACATGCTTATGCTTAATTGTTTTGTATATAGATGCTTAGTGTTTTGTAGATTATTGCTTAATTTGGCTATTGTATATGCTTAAGTGTTATTTGTAGAATATTTGGTGAATTTAGGGTAAGGTAGGTTAGTGTTAAATAGGCCATTTGTGTTATTTGTAGGTCACTTTTGGTGTTAATAAATACGTTATTGTTAGTTTAGGGTTAAGTACGCAGGTTTATTTTATGGTAAGTAAGTTAGTTTAGGGCCTTTTAGTTTAGGTCACAGTTAGTGTTAAATATTGCAAAAGTTTGATGAATTTTGACATTTGCAAAAGTTTGTTATGTATTTGCAATTAATTAGTATATATATATGTATATATATGTAGACAATAGATTCTCTTAGTCCTTTAACAATTAATGGATATATCAAGAATGCCACATTATGTATGTGCACAAGTTGATTTTTTTATCTCATCTATGTAACCTAGCTAGCTAGCTAGCTTCTATATGTGACGTTGTGTGTTAATGTATTGAAGAAATCCATGGCTTCATTAGTACCTTGTAGTAACAGACGCTTGGCGCTATGAAGCTCTCAAAAGTTCTTTTGGAACGGAGTTCCTGATAGAATAATTCATTTTTTGGTATGAAGTTCAGCAAAGTCCTTCCAAATAGCGATATTCGGATGGCTCTTTTTGAACTGCGTACGAAAAAGCTAATTATTCTATTCGGGATTCCGTTACAAAACAACTTTGTAAAGATTCATGGCAATATGCGCCTATTACTACTAGGTAATGATGAAGTTATGGTTTTCTTGAATCCTTTGACAGTAGCCAATGCGACATATAGAAGGGTAGATGAGATGAGGAAAAATATGGATCATTTTCTACACATCCAGAATGTCGCAATTTCGTTAAATCCCTTAAAGGTTAAGAGAATCCGTTAGACGTATTTTAGAGTATAGATTCACTCCTTTTTCTCCGTATGTAAAGTTCAGAAAAGTTTATTAAATAGTAGGACATACGATGCCCGGCCCGCATCCTCGGCGTCGACTCGGTGGCGACCACCTGCTTGATAGGCGCCAGCATGCGCGGGACTGGGTTCCGCCGGGCTGGCACTGACAGGAGTTACCTTTAGGGGCATGCAGCTGGTGAAGAACCATGCTGCCGTCATCGACCCAGAGCTTCTTTGGTAGTGGTTGCGGGGGCCACTTTCGGTGCCTAGGTTGCCGGCCCCCGAGGAGGAGGTACGTTGCTGATACGTCTCCGTCGTATCTACTTTTCCAAACTATTTTGCCCTTGTTTTGGACTCTAATTTGTTGTCACACCCTGTTTTTCACCACAAGTATTTTATGTTGCAAAAATCAGAGCTTGTTAAAACTTTTTCAAATAATGTTGTGAGTGCAATGTCAGCCCTTGTATGAGTGAATGCTTGCTTGTTTGATGACTCAAACCCATGAAAAACTTATTATTTTGCTCTCTTCAAAAACCCTTTTTCCTTTATATCAAGATCACCTTCGTCATGATGGGATACACTACTAGCTCATGAAGCCAAGTGGCACTTCCAACCAAAGTTGGTGATCTGATCCACATATTATTTTCATTCATTAAAAAGATTAATTGGTGATTTAAAATACTATTTTCCTATTTTATATTTATGTCTGTTGCTAAGGCCAGGAATGATATTCCCACAAGGAAAATTACTTTCCTGCATTAAAAAATTCTGAGTAAATTCATGGAATCTCAGAAGGACATATATTTTCCATATATAAGATTTTCAACCCTATTTTATATTAATATTATTTGAGTAAAACCCTGAAAACCATTGGTGTCTGTTTTAGCTTTTTGAGATGTTTCCAAAGGAAATGATCTCAGTAAATTCCCATTAAATTACAGGAGCCCTCCCAAGCCATATTAGGTGCTCACATAAAATCTCACCTTGATCCAAGGTGGGGAAGTGCACCTAATGAGCCCAAAACCCTCTCTATCCAGAGAAGAGTTGGAACAACTCTACATTGCAAAGTTTCTCCAATGGAGCTGAAATTTGCAGAGGTGTTTGACACCCCACATGAGGACTCCACACCAAAGTTGGGATTTGTGAGACTCTGATTGGCCACACTTCTTTTGTAAAGGACAGTACTGGTCATTTTGAGGCATTTTCAAGTTTACAAAGCCAAACTTGTTCAATGGAGCTCAAATTTGGTGAAACCCCATGTTTTTACCCCCAAGACCAAACCTGTTAAGTTTCAGTTCCACTGGTGGAGTGGAAGCACCCCAAGTCACTGTCGAACACCTACTGACAGGAAGGTAAAAACCCTCCTAGCCACTGTTTTACCCAATGTCAAGGCCCCAAACTTGGTGAGTTAGAGCCCCAGAACACCCTGAGCACCCAGTCAACCAGCCCCTATCCAACTCCAAGCACTAGTGACAAGAACTTCAATTTGAGCCGCAGGGCAGTACTGGCAACACTAGTGTTCCTTGCCTCCCTTGAGCAGCTCGAGCTCCCACTAACGCACAACGGCTAGGCACACTCCCAGTAACACTCAGGACATGAAGGACACCTCCCAAGTGCCCCAGAGCGCGCCAGCATGCCGTGGCATGCCAAAACTGCGCTCTGGGCGCGCTGCAGAGAGCCTCCAGCAAAGGGACGACGCGGCGGCCAGTCCCAACCTCCCCAGTAATGTCCAAACGCTCCCCCGGCAACCATTCAATGCAAAGCTACCACCAGGGACCCTCTCCCCTCGCGCAAGAGCTTAGGCGACGCGAGCCCGTGCGCGCCCGACGGGGCCAAGCATGCACGGTCGCTGCGGCTCGACCCCACTCGCTTTCCCTCTCCGGCCGATGCACCAGGAGGTCCTAAACCACGTCCCGAACCCGCGGTTTCGCGGCCAGCACCTCACTGTGCTCGCACGCGCGCCACGGTGAGTCACCGACGCGCCCGAGTCGGCTCACCGCCGCTGGCCTATAAATAGGTCCCCCCGGCACCCTAGCACCCTCCAAGCAGCTTCAGCACAATCTGTAGACTCCCCCTAGCCGCCCAATCGAGCTCGCTGAGCCCCGGTGCTCGAGATCGACCGAGGCCCCTCCGCCTCAGAGCTCCGGTCGATCCCCGGCTACACGCCAGCTCCTGCGCTCCCCGACCTCCCATTACACTCCCCTTGACGCCAGGACCCTTTCCCCCAACTTGCCCGAGCGAATTCGTGCCCCTAGCCACTAGTTCGACACCAACCCGAAACCCTTCCGCCACGGTCACCTCGTCGCCGGCGACCCAGACCACCTCCGGTGACGTCCCGACCACGAGCAGGTAGGCGGAGGAACGAGGGACCCATTCCCGCTCCTAGATTGGCCTGAGTGTTGGAATTATGCCCTAGAGGCAATAATAAATGTATAGTTATTATTATAATTCCTGTATCAAGATAATAGTTTATTACCCATGCTATAATTGTATTGAATGAAGACTCATTTACATGTGTGGATACATAGACAAAACACCATCCCTAGCATGCCTCTAGTTGGCTAGCCAGTTGATCGATGATAGTCAGTGTCTTCTGATTATGAACAAGGTGTTGTTGCTTGATAACTGGATCACGTCATTAGGAGAATCACGTGATGGACTAGACCCAAACTAATAGACGTAGCATGTTGATCGTGTCATTTTGTTGCTACTGTTTTCTGCGTGTCAAGTACTTATTCCTATGACCATGAGATCATATAACTCACTGACACCGGAGGAATGCTTTGTGTGTATCAAACATCGCAACGTAACTGGGTGACTATAAAGATGCTCTACAGGTATCTCCGAAGGTGTTAGTTGAGTTAGTACGGATCAAGACTGGGATTTGTCACTCCGTGTGACGGAGAGGTATCTCGGGGCCCACTCGGTAATACAACATCACACACAAGCCTTGCAAGCAATGTAACTTAGTGTAAGTTGCGGGATCTTGTATTACGGAATGAGTAAAGAGACTTGCCGGTAAACGAGATTGAAATAGGTATACGGATACTGACGATCGAATCTCGGGCAAGTAACATACCAAAGGACAAAGGGAATAACATACGGGATTATACGAATCCTTGGCACTGAGGTTCAAACGATAAGATCTTCGTAGAATATGTAGGATCCAATATGGGCATCCAGGTCCCGCTATTGGATATTGACCGAGGAGTCTCTCGGGTCATGTGTACATAGTTCTCGAACCCGCAGGGTCTGCACACTTAAGGTTCGACGTTGTTTTATGCGTATTTGAGTTATATGGTTGGTTACCGAATGTTGTTCGGAGTCCCGGATGAGATCACGGACGTCACGAGGGTTTCCGGAATGGTCCGGAAACGAAGATTGATATATAGGATGACCTCATTTGATTACCGGAAGGTTTTCGGAGTTACCGGGAATGTACCGGGAATGACGAATGGGTTCCGGGAGTTCACCGGGGGGGGGCAACCTACCCCGGGGAAGCCCATAGGCTTTTGGGGAGACACACCAGCCCTTAGTGGGCTGGTGGGACAGCTCCAAGGGAGCCTATGCGCCAAGATAAGAAAAATCAAAGGAAAAGAAAAAAAAGAGGGAGAAGTGGGAAGGGAGGGGGACTCCTCCCACCAAACCAAGTCCAACTCGGTTTGGGGGGGGGAGTCCTCCCCCCCTTGGCTCGGCCGACCCCTTGGGAGTCCCTTGGACCCCAAGGCAAGGTCCCCCTCCCTCCTCCTATATATATGGGGCTTTTAGGGCAGATTTGAGACGACTTTCTCACGGCTGCCCGACCACATACCTCCATAGTTTTTCCTCTAGATCGCGTTTCTGCGGAGCTCGGGCGGAGCCCTGCTGAGACGAGATCATCACCAACCTCCGGAGCGCCGTCACGCTGCCGGAAAACTCTTCTACCTCTCCGTCTCTCTTGCTGGATCAAGAAGGCCGAGATCATCGTCGAGCTGTACGTGTGCTGAACGCGGAGGTGCCGTCCGTTCGGTACTAGATCGTGGGACTGATCGCGGGATTGTTCGCGGGGCGGATCGAGGGACGTGAGGACGTTCCACTACATCAACCGCGTTCTCTAACGCTTCTGCTGTACGATCTAAAAGGGTACGTAGATCACTCATCCCCTCTCATAGATGGACATTACCATGATAGGTCTTCGTGCGCGTAGGAAATTTTTTGTTTCCCATGCGACGTTCCCCAACAGTGGCATCATGAGCTAGGTTCATGCGTAGATGTCTTCTCGAGTAGAACACAAAAAGTTTTTGTGGGCGGTGATGTGCGTTTTGCTGCCCTCCTTAGTCTTTTCTTGATTCTGCGGTATTGTTGGATTGAAGCGGCTTGGACCTACATTACTCGTACGCTTACGAGAGACTGGTTTCATCGTTCCCCCTTTGCTCAAAGATGACTGGCAAGTGACGGTTTCTCCAACTTTAGTTGAATCGGATTTGACCGAGGAGGTCCTTGGATGAGGTTAAATAGCAACTCATAGATCTCCGTTGTGGTGTTTGCGTAAGTAAGATGCGATCCTACTAGATACCCTTGGTCACCACGTAAAACATGCAACAACAAAATTAGAGGACGTCTAACTTGTTTTTGCAGGGTATGATTGTGATGTGATATGGCCAATGATGTGATGTGATATATTGGATGTATGAGATGATCATGTTGTAATAGAAATATCGACTTGCACGTCGATGGTACGGCAACCGGCAGGAGCCATAGGGTTGTCTTTATACTAACGTTTGTGCTTGCAGATGCGTTTACTATTTTGCTAGGATGTAGCTTTAGTAGTAATAGCATAAGGAGCACGACAACCCCGATGGCAACACGTTGATGGATGATCATGGTGTGGCGCCAGTGACAAGAAGATCGTGCCGGTGCTTTGGTGATGGAGATCAAGAAGCACGTGATGATGGCCATATCATGTCACTTATGAATTGCATGTGATGTTAATCCTTTCATGCACCTTATTTTGCTTAGAACGACGGTAGCATTATGAGGTGATCTCTCACTGAAATTTCAAGACTAAATTGTGTTCTCCCCGACTGTGCACCGTTGCTACAGTTCGTCGTTTCGAGACACCACGTGATGATCGGGTGTGATAGACTCAACGTTCACATACAACGGGTGCAAAACAGTTGCGCACGCGGAACACTCGGGTTAAGCTTGACGAGCCTAGCATGTGCAGACATGGCCTCGGAACACATGAGACCGAAAGGTCGATCATGAATCATATAGTTGATATGATTAGCATAGGGATGCTTACCACTGAAACTACTCTCGACTCACGTGATGATCGGACTTGGGATAGTGTAAGTGGATCATGAACCACTCAAATGACTAGAGTGATGTACCTTTTGAGTGGGAGTTTAGCATATAATTTGATTAAGTTGAACTCTAATTATCTTGAACATAGTCTAAGTCCACTTTGAATATATTTGTGTTGTAGATCATGGCTCATGCAAGTGTCATCCTCAATTTTAATATGTTCCTAGAGAAAGCTAAGTTGAAAGATGATGGAAGCAACTTTGTAGACTGGGCTCGTAATCTTAAGCTAATCCTACAAGCTGGAAAGAAGGATTATGTCCTTAATGCTGCGCTAGGAAATGAACCACCCGCTACGGCTGATCAGGATGTTAAGAACGCTTGGTTAGCACGTAAGGAGGACTACTCAATAGTTCAATGTGCAGTCTTGTATGGCTTAGAGCCGGGACTTCAACGTCGCTTTGAGCGTCATGGAGCATTTGAGATGTTCCAGGAGTTGGAGTTTATCTTTCAGAAGAATGCCCGGATCGAGAGGTATGAGACCTCCGATAAATTCTATGCTTGCAAGATGGAGGAAAACTCGTCTGTCAGTGAACATGTGCTCAAAATGTCTGGGTACTCAAACCGTCTAGCTGAACTGGGGATTGAACTCCCGCAAGAAGCTATCACTGACAGAATCCTCCAATCACTGCCGCCAAGCTATAAAGGCTTTGTGTTGAACTACAACATGCAAGGGATGAACAAGTCTCCCGGCGAGTTGTTTGCGATGCTAAAAGTCGCAGAGTCTGAACTCCGTAAAGAGCATCAAGTGTTGATGGTGAGCAAGACCACTAGTTTCAAGAGAAATGGCAAAGGCAAGAAGGGCAATTCGAAGAAGAGCGGCAAGCCTGTTGCCAATCCGCCGAAGAAACCCAAGGCTGGACCTAAGCCTGAAACAGAGTGCTTCTATTGCAAGGGTATGGGTCACTGGAAGCGCAATTGCCCCAAGTATCTGGCAGATAAGAAGGCGGGCAAAGAAAAATCAGGTATATTTGATATACATGTTATTGATGTGTACTTAACCGGCTCTCGTAGTAGTGCCTGGGTATTCGATACTGGTTCTGTTGCTCACATTTGCAACTCGAAGCAGGAACTGCGGAATAGACGAAGGCTGGCGAAAGACGAAGTGACGATGCGCGTAGGAAACGGTTCCAAGGTTGATGCAATCGCCGTCAGCACCGTGTCACTTCAACTACCATCGGGATTAGTGATGAACTTAAATCATTTTTATTTAGTGCCTGCGTTGAGCATGAACATTATATCTGGATCTTGTTTATTGCGAGTCGGTTACTCTTTTAAGTCTGAGAATAATGGTTGTTCTATTTCTATGAGTAACATCTTTTATGGTCATGCACCGAATGTGAGAGGATTGTTCATATTGAATCTTGATAGCGATACGCATATACATAACATTGAGACCAAAAGAGTTAGAGTAAACAATGATAGCGCCATATTTTTGTGGCACTGCCGCTTGGGTCATATTGGTGTAAAGCGCATGAAGAAACTCCATGCTGATGGACTTTTGGAGTCACTTGACTTTGATTCACTTGACACGTGCGAACCATGCCTCATGGGCAAGATGACTAAGACACCGTTCTCCGGAACAATGGAGCGTGCAAGTGACTTATTGGAAATCATACATACCGATGTGTGTGGTCCAATGAGCGTGGAGGCACGCGGCGGATATCGTTATTTTCTCACCTTCACTGACGATTTAAGTAGATATGGTTATGTCTACTTGATGAAGCACAAGTATGAAACATTTGAAAAGTTCAAGCAATTTCAGAGTGAAGTGGAAAATCATCGTAACAAGAAGATCAAGTTCCTACGTTCTGATCGTGGGGGTGAATATCTGAGTTTCGAGTTTGGTGCTCACTTAAGACAATGTGGAATTGTTTCACAGTTAACACCGCCTGGAACACCACAGCGTAATGGTGTGTCCGAACGTCGTAATCGTACTTTGTTGGAGATGGTGCGATCTATGATGTCTCTTACTGATTTGCCGTTATCATTTTGGGGTTATGCATTAGAAACAGCTGCATTCACTTTAAATAGGGCACCATCAAAATACGTTGAGACGACACCATACGAACTGTGGTATGGCAAAAGACCAAAGTTGTTGTTTCTTAAAGTTTGGGGATGTGATGCTTATGTCAAAAAGCTTCAGCCTGAAAAGCTGGAACCCAAAGCGGAAAAGTGCGTCTTCATAGGTTACCCAAAGGAGACAGTTGGGTACACCTTCTATCTCCAATCCGAGGGCAAAGTGTTTGTTGCTAAAAATGGAACTTTTCTCGAGAAGGAGTTTCTCTCGAGAGAATTGAGTGGGAGGAAGATAGAACTTGACGAGGTTGTCGAACCTCTCATCCCTCTGGATGGTGGCGGAGGGCATGGGGAAACCTCTGTCCTTGCGACGCCGGTTGAGGAGGAAGTTAATGATGATGATCATGAAACTCCAGTTCAAGTTTCTGTTGAACCACGCAGGTCGACGAGATCACGCGCTGCTCCAGAGTGGTACGGTAATCCCGTCTTGTCAATCATGTTGTTAGACAACAATGAACCTGCAAATTATGAAGAAGCAATGGTGGGCCCAGATTCCAACAAATGGCTAGAAGCCATGAAATCCGAGATAGGATCCATGTATGAGAACAAAGTGTGGACTTTGGAGATACTACCTGAAGGCCGCAAGGCTATTCAGAACAAATGGATCTTTAAGAAGAAGACGGACGCTGACGGTAATGTGACCGTTTATAAAGCTCGACTTGTGGCAAAGGGTTTTTCGCAAGTTCCAGGAGTTGACTACGATGAGACCTTCTCACCCGTAGCGATGCTTAAGTCCGTCAGAATCATGTTAGCAATAGCTGCATTTTTCGATTATGAAATCTGGCAGATGGATGTCAAAACGGCGTTCCTTAACGGTTTCCTTAAGGAAGAGTTGTATATGATGCAACCCGAAAGTTTTGTCGATCCTAAAAATGCTAACAAGGTGTGCAAGCTCCAGCGATCCATTTATGCACTGGTGCAAGCATCTCGGAGTTGGAACAAACGCTTTGATGAGGTGATCAAAGCATTTGGGTTTATACAAGTGGTTGGAGAATCTTGTATTTACAAGAAAGTGAGTGGGAGCTCTATGGCGTTTCTAATACTATATGTGGATGACATATTACTGATTGGAAACAACGTGGAGCTTTTGGAGAGCATAAAAGGTTACTTGAATAAAAGTTTCTCTATGAAGGACCTAGGAGAAGCTGCTTACATTCTAGGAATTAAGATCTATAGGGATAGATCAAAACGCCTGATAGGACTTTCACAAAGCACATACCTTGATAAAGTTTTGAAGAGGTTCAAAATGGAACAGTCCAAGAAAGGGTTCTTGCCGGTGTTACAAGGTACGAGATTGAGTAAGACTCAGTGCCCAGCAACTGATGAAGATAGAGAGCATATGCGCTCCGTCCCCTATGCTTCAGCCGTAGGCTCTATCATGTATGCAATGCTGTGCACTAGACCGGATGTTAGCCTGGCCATAAGTATGGCAGGTAGGTTCCAGAGTAATCCAGGAGTGGATCACTGGACGGCGGTCAAGAATATCCTGAAGTACCTGAAAAGGACTAAGGAGATGTTTCTCGTGTATGGAGGTGACGAAGAGCTCGCCGTAAAAGGTTACGTCGATGCAAGCTTTGACAGAGATCCGGACGACTCTAAGTCGCAAACCGGATACGTATTTATTCTTAATGGGGGTGCAGTAAGCTGGTGCAGTTCCAAGCAAAGCGTCGTAGCAGATTCTACATGTGAAGCGGAGTACATGGCTGCCTCGGAGGCGGCTAAGGAGGGTGTCTGGATGAAGCAGTTCATGACGGATCTTGGAGTGGTGCCAAGTGCACTGGATCCAATAACCTTGTTCTGTGACAACACTGGTGCCATTGCCTTAGCAAAGGAACCACGGTTTCACAAGAAGACCAGACACATCAAACGACGCTTCAACCTCATCCGCGACTACGTCGAGGAGGAGGACGTAAATATATGCAAAGTGCACACGGATCTGAATGTAGCAGACCCGCTGACTAAACCTCTTCCATGGCCAAAACATGATCGACACCAGAACTGTATGGGTGTTAGATTTATTACAATGTAATTCACATGGTGATGTGAGGGCTAGATTATTGACTCTAGTGCAAGTGGGAGACTGTTGGAATTATGCCCTAGAGGCAATAATAAATGTATAGTTATTATTCTAATTCCTGTATCAAGATAATAGTTTATTATCCATGCTATAATTGTATTGAATGAAGACTCATTTACATGTGTGGATACATAGACAAAACACCGTCCCTAGCATGCCTCTAGTTGGCTAGCCAGTTGATCGATGATAGTCAGTGTCTTCTGATTATGAACAAGGTGTTGTTTCTTGATAACTGGATCACGTCATTAGGAGAATCACGTGATGGACTAGACCCAAACTAATAGACGTAGCATGTTGATCGTGTCATTTTGTTGCTACTGTTTTCTGCGTGTCAAGTATTTATTCCTATGACCATGAGATCATATAACTCACTGACACCGGAGGAATGCTTTGTGTGTATCAAACGTCGCAACGTAACTGGGTGACTATAAAGATGCTCTACAGGTATCTCCGAAGGTGTTAGTTGAGTTAGTATGGATCAAGACTGGGATTTGTCACTCCGTGTGACGGAGAGGTATCTCGGGGCCCACTCGGTAATACAACATCACACACAAGCCTTGCAAGCAATGTAACTTAGTGTAAGTTGCGGGATCTTGTATTACGGAACGAGTAAAGAGACTTGCCGGTAAACGAGATTGAAATAGGTATACGGATACTGACGATCGAATCTCGGGCAAGTAACATACCGAAGGACAAAGGGAATAACATACGGGATTATACGAATCCTTGGCACTGAGGTTCAAACGATAAGATCTTCGTAGAATATGTAGGATCCAATATGGGCATCCAGGTCCCGTTATTGGATATTGACCGAGGAGTCTCTCGGGTCATGTCTACATAGTTCTCGAACCCGCAGGGTCTGCACACTTAAGGTTCGACGTTGTTTTATGCGTATTTGAGTTATATGGTTGGTTACCGAATGTTGTTCGGAGTCCCGGATGAGATCACGGACGTCACGAGGTTTTCCGGAATGGTACGGAAACGAAGATTGATATATAGTATGACCTCATTTGATTACCGGAAGGTTTTCGGAGTTACCGGGAATGTACCGGGAATGACGAATGGGTTCCGGGAGTTCACCGGGGGGGGGGCAACCTACCCCGGGGAAGCCCATAGGCTTTTGGGGAGACACACCAGCCCTTAGTGGGCTGGTGGGACAGCCCCAAGGGAGCCTATGCCCCAAGATAAGAAAAATCAAAGGAAAAGAAAAAAAAAAAGAGGGAGAAGTGGGAAGGGAGGGGGACTCCTCCCACCAAACCAAGTCCAACTCGGTTTGGGGGGGAGTCCTCCCCCCCTTGGCTCGGCCGACCCCTTGGGAGTCCCTTGGACCCCAAGGCAAGGTCCCCCTCCCTCCTCCTATATATATGGGGCTTTTAGGGCAGATTTGAGACGACTTTCTCACGGCTGCCCGACCACATACCTCCATAGTTTTTCCTCTAGATCGCGTTTCTGCGGAGCTCGGGCGGAGCCCTGCTGAGACGAGATCATCACCAACCTCCGGAGCGCCGTCACGCTGCCGGAGAACTCTTCTACCTCTCCGTCTCTCTTGCTGGATCAAGAAGGCCGAGATCATCGTCGAGCTGTACGTGTGCTGAACGCGGAGGTGCCGTCCGTTCGGTACTAGATCGTGGGACTGATCGTGGGATTGTTCGCGGGGCGGATCGAGGGACGTGAGGACGTTCCACTACATCAACCGCGTTCTCTAACGCTTCTGCTGTACGATCTAAAAGGGTACGTAGATCACTCATCCCCTCTCATAGATGGACATCACCATGATAGGTCTTCGTGCGCGTAGGAAAATTTTTGTTTCCCATGCGACGTTCCCCAACACTGAGGACAACGGTAGCCTCGCCGACGTCCGTCTCCACCTCTCTGGCTGGAGGTAGGAGACGGACCCGACAGGTGGAGCCCACCTGTCGGTGTCCTGGGGCAGCCAGCGCGCGCAGCCGCTGACGCTGACCCCAGGGGCCCGCAGGTCAGGTTTGAACCTGGCCCACGCGCGCCTGGTGGCCGGTCTGCTCGCTGGGCCAGCTGGATCTTTTCCCCCTGGCCTTTTTCTTTTAATTTTTAACCTACAACTTAAATGATTTTTAGAAAAATATGATTCTTCCACGAGTAATTTTCTAAAAATGTGTAGTAATTGATTCTGTTGAATTTGACATTTATCAAAAACAGAAACTATTTTGGTATAATAAAATGATATTAAAAGCATTTGTTTGCTTCTGTTTGCTTTTAAATAACTATGCTTAGCTAATAAAAACCATAGGAAACATTTTCCAATATAATAAACTGAAGTTATTC
Source organism: Hordeum vulgare subsp. vulgare (assembly GCF_904849725.1). Classification (NCBI taxonomy): domain Eukaryota; kingdom Viridiplantae; phylum Streptophyta; class Magnoliopsida; order Poales; family Poaceae; genus Hordeum; species Hordeum vulgare. The sequence goes on along the minus strand of NC_058522.1, from coordinate 75,503,167 downwards.
AAACTTTGCAACATTTTTAATAGCACCTTGTGATTTGTTTTGGTGTGAGCTATTATTTATTTATTCCTTTCTCGATGGTAGAGTTACCGAGTGACGGAGGATCCGGAGCAGAAGACCTCTACGACCCCGGATACCTAGCTGACCAAGGCAAGCATCCCTTTGACCATGACTTAAGCATATGAAATGAGGCATGCTAGAATAGTAAGTACTTTTCGTTGCATGAGATCACAGTGTCGGTTCATCATTGATGTGATGGTACCGAAGGCTTCATCGAAGCACTTGCATGATAGTAATCTTAATCATATGGCTCCTCGGAGCACAAGCATGATGAGCTTGACCCTACCATCTATGAGGATCATGCTACTCTCATGTTGACTAGTAGAGTAAGATCATTGCACTGAGCTTGACCCTACCCCTTGAGGGTCATGTTAATACCATGTTGACAAGTAAAGATAGATCATATTATCATGAGCATGATGATGAGTTAAATCAAAGAGTTTATGAAAACCCCGTCGGGTGCCACTAATGCCCGAGGGTGATGATGAGTTGGTGATCACTTTTGGTGAAGTGATGCACCGGTGTTTTGGTTTGTAGTATGGTTTCGCAAATGGGATTAGATTTATGATGTGTCGAACGTCCCAACCTTACGAGTACGACCACGATACCCCTTTATGGGACGGGGCTTTGTTGATTACTCTGGTCGGTACTAGAAAAGAGCCACATTACTAGTGGCGGGAGTGATCGGTGTCACTCTCGTGATGGGGTCGTGCCAGGTAGGACGACTATGCCATTATTATGAGTTCCAGGCATAGCGTTGGTCCCAGCATGGTTGATACAGTCCAGAGTCGGTGCTCGTAAGACGTACAACATGTTGGCTGGGTAACAATCGAGTGGACCTCTTTGTGTAGTATCATCAGGGGAAAGATGATGATCGAGTACTTACCTCGGGTATACGTGGTATACTGCGAGTCGTGGATGACACGGAAGTTTCCTGTTTCTCATGGGTCCAGCGTACTACAACTGCAGAGTGTAAACTATTCGAATAGCCGTGCCCACGGTCAAGGACAGTTGGTTGGTGCTGCTTAAACTACGTCCACCGTTTCCGCATAAACCAAGTCTGTGTGTGTGGTGTTAAAAAGGTGTTGTTATAATCAGGATAATATATGACCAAGTTCGGTGACTTGGCATATAGGGTAAACCCGGATGGTTTAGTTCTAATTAATACATTGAAATTATGACAAGTCCGATGACTTGGCATATAGGGTGAACCCGGTGTGTTCAGCCCTGGGTCAGATATGTCGATATCTGTAACCTGTTCTTAGAGAGTAATTCTTTAACTTGCTGCATATACCTGGTCATTCCACCAAATTGCATTCCGCCAAAGATATATGTTACTGTTATTCTTCGCTATAAATGTTCATATCATGGGCTGTTTGCGAGTACATTCAAAGTACTCATTGGCTTGCCACTGGTTATATTATTGACCAGACATGGAAGGACCTAAGTTTTGCGACGAGTACGCCGTCGGAGACGAACCTGCGATCTAGGAGGCTTCCAAGTCAGAATGCCTGTCGGTGTAGGCTTGATGGCATGGGCACCGCTTAGCCCCTACGAGTTTCCGCTACTCGATGTATCAGTTTAATTTGGCCCTAGGCCTCGCTCTTGAACCCGACCTTCTAGTCATTTGATCTAATAATTTCGGTACTTGGATGTAAGACTCTATTATTCAGTATCTGTGTTCTGTGAACATTGATCCTTGGGGTCACTGGGCACGGCGAACTCGACTTGCTAGTCGGGGTCCCCACATTTGCATGATTTGAATGGAACTAACCCGGACTGACGCTTTTTTCAGCAGAATTGCCATGGTGTTGTTTCTGCACAGACATAAAAGTTCTAGGAATGGCCTGAAAATTTACGGAGAATTTTTCTGGAATTTATGAAAAATACTGGCGCAAGAATCAGCTTAGGAAGTGGAGCTGTGTGCCCACAAGCCCACCAGGCGCGGGCCCCCCTGGCCACGCCTGGCAGGCTTGTGTGGCCCACAACTCTCCACCGCCTCCAAATCCAGCTCTATTTAGTACGTTTTGTCCGGAAAAAAAAATCAAGGAGAAGAGTTCATCGCGTTTTACGATACGGAGGCGCCGCCACCTCCTGTTCTTCATCTGGAGGGCAGATTTGGAGTCCGTTCTGGGCTCCGGAGAGGGGAGATCGTCGCCATCGTCATCACCAACATTCCTTCATCGCCAATTCCATGATGCTCTTCACCGTTCGTGGGTAATCTCATCGTAGGCTTGCTAGACGGTGATGGGTTGGATGAGATCTATCTTGTAATCGAGTTAGTTTTGACGGGGATTGATCCCTAGTATCCACTATGTTCTGAGATTGATGTTGCTACTACTTTGCCATGCTTAATGCTTTCACTAGGTCCCGAGTGCCATGATTTCAGATCTGAACCTATTATGTTGTCGCCAATATATGTGTGTTCTTGATCCTATCTTGCAAGTTGTAATCACCTACTATGTGTAATGACCCGCCAACCCCGGAGTGACAATAGCCGAAACCACTACCGGAGATGACCATAGTCTGAGGAGTTCATGTATTCACCAAGTGTTAATGCGTTGCCTTGGTTCTTTATTAAAAGGAGAACCTTAATAACCCGTAGTTTCCATTAGAACCCTGCTGCCACGGGAGGGATGGACAATAGATGTCATGCAAGTTCTTTTCCCTAAGCACGTATGACTACATACGGAATACATGCCTACATTATATTGATGAACTTGAGCTAGTTACATATATCTCCGTGTTATAACTGTTACATGATGAATAACATCCGGCATAATCATCCATCACTGATCCCATGCCTATGAGTCTTTTCCTACTGGTCCTTGCTTTGTTACTTTGTTGCTACTGCTGTGACTGCTGCTACTGTTACTCTGTTGCTACTGTTGTTACTTTGCTGCTACTGTTGTCACTTTGCTGCTACTGATATAGGTGTGGTTGAATTGACAACTCAACTGCTAATACTTGAGAATATTCTTTGGCTACCCCTTGAGTCGAATCAATAAATTTGGGTTGAATACTCTACCCTCGAAAACTGTTGCGATCCCCTATACTTGTGGGTTATCAAGACTATTTTCTGGCGCCGTTGCTGGGGAAGCACAGCTATATTCTCTGAGTCACGTGGGATTTACGTCTACTGATCACTATGGGGAATCTCATAGATCCAAGAACTAAAGTCTTGCCCTCAACTATGAGGACAGGTAAGGAACTGCCATCTAGCTCTACACTTGATTCACCTTCAGTTATGAGTAAGTTTGCGACACCACCTCCTGCTAGAAATCTTGATATGTCGCATGTGCTTGATGATGCTACTTCTGCTGCCCATGATGCTTATGATGATGATATGCTTGATACTGCTTTGCCTGATGATGCTATTCTCGATACTTCTTTGCCGCTAGGTGCATTACTTGATGCACAAATTGCTAGAGTTGCTGCTAGATGTGATGATTTCTACTGCAACAAAAGACCTTCCAACGGCGCCAGAAATAGGAGTGTTGACGGGAGACCGTTCTTGTCTTGATACTCCTTAGCAACGGCACCAGACTTCCTCGGCAAATATGCAAAGGATTTCCTCCGTGGCCTTGGAGCCTTGCGTTGGTGTTCCGTCGAAGCGGAAAGGGTGATGTAGCGCAGCGGTGGTAAGTATTTCCCTCAGTTTGAGAACCTAGGTATCGATCCAGTGAATGAGTATCACAAGTGCCTGCACAAACACAAAAAGCTTGCTCCCAACGCTATGAAGGGGTTGTTAGCCCCTTATAGATTGTTCGCCAAGTGAGAACTGAAAGCAACAAAGTAACCAAGCAAAGTAAAAGCGAAATTGGAAACGATAGGTGTGAATAGACCCGGGGGCCGTAGTGTTTACTAGTGGCTTCTCTCATGAAAGCAAGTAGACGGTGGGTGAACAAATTACTGTCAAGCAATTGATAGAACTGCGCAAAGTCGTGACGTCATCTATGGCAATGATTATATCTAGAGGCATCACGTCCAAAACAAGTAGACCGATACTTTCTGCATCTACTACTATTACTCCACACGTCGACCGCTATCCAGCATGCATCTAGTGTATTAAGTCCGAAAGAACAGAGTAACGCCTTAAGAAAGATGACATGATGTAGATGGACAATCTCATATCTACGACAAAGCCCACCATGTTACCCTTGATGGCAACTACACGATGTGTGCCTTGCTACCCCTACTGTCACTCGGAAAGGTCACCACATGGTAAGAACCTAAAACCAAGCACTTCTCCCATTGCAAGAATCATAGATCTAGTTGGCCAAACAGAACCCAAGACTCTGAGAGACTTACGAGGATATCAAATCATGCATATAAGAAATCAACAAAGACTCAAATATATATCATAGATAATCTGATCACAAATCCACAATTCATCGGATCTCGACAAACACACCGCCAAACAGAATTACATCGGATAGATCTCTATGAAGATAATACGGAACTTCGTATTGAAGATCCAAGAGAGAGAAGAAGCCATCTAGGTACTAACTACGGACCCGTAGGTCTGAAGTGAACTACTCACGAGTCATTGGAGGGGCGATGATGTTGATGTAGAAGCCCTCCAACTCCAAAGTCCCCTCCGGCAGGACACCAGGATGGGTCTCCAGATGAGATCTCGCAGAAACAGAATCTTGCAGTGGCGGAAAAGCATTTTGGTGGATCCCTTGATTTTTTTTGTATTTTAGGGAATATATAGGCGAAGGATCTAGGTCAGGAGGGCGCCGGGGAGGCCACAAGCCTGCTGGCCGCCGCCCCGCTGGTGGCGGATAGGGATCTTGTGGGCCCACTGTAGCCTTCGTGGCTTGGCCCTCAAGCCCCTGATCTTCTTCAGTTCGGGAAAAATTTATTTTGGGGATTTTGTTCCGTTTGGACTCCGTTCCAAAATCAGATCTGAAAAGAGCCAAAAAACACAGAAAAAACAGGAACTGGCACGTGGCACTAAATTAATAAGTTAGTCCCAAAAAAGATATAAAAGATACATAAAACATCCAAGGATGACAAGATAACATCATGAAACCATCAAAAATTATAGATACGTTTGAGACGTATCAATGATACTTCTGAAACTGTTGATACTATTGAAGTAGAACCTGCTATTTTGCCTGCTAGAACTAGCTCTCCTAGACATGAATTGCCTGATATGCCTGAGTGTTATGTTATGGAGGGAGAGATAGCTGAGGACTTTCTTGCTTGTAAGGATAGCTATGATGTTGAGAAATTACTGCTCAAGTGGAAAGACAAATTTTTGAAAGCTAGGATGAAATACGACCCGAAGTTTGCTACTTCGCCTATCTTTGTCACCTATAAGGATTAAGAATTCTCTATCGACCCTAAGTTAATCACTTTGATCGAATGTGATCCTTTTCACGGTTATGAGTCTGAAATGGTTGTAGCCCATCTTACCAAACTGCACGATATAGCCACCCTATTCACTAGAGAGGAAAATATCCGCCACTACTATATCCTCAAGCTGTTTCCTTTCTCGCTAAATGATGATGCTAAAACTTGGTTCACTTCTCTTGCTACTGGTTGTGTGCATAGCCCCCAGGATATGGTCTACTACTTCTCTAAAAAATATTTCCCTGTCCATAATAAGCAAGCTGCCTTGCAGGAAATATACAACTTTGCTCAAGATGAAGAAGAGAGTCTCCCACAAGCTTGGGGGAGGCTCATCCAGCTACTGAATGTTTTGCCTGATCACCCTCTTGAGAAGAATGAAATACTTGATATCTTCTATAATGGTGTGATAGCCTGGCTTATTAGGGATGATAGACTAATCATATCAATAAGGAATTCCTTTTTTACGGGAGATCATTCGAACAGAACTCCCAGGTTAAGCGTGCTTGGCGTGACCGACCGGGAAGTTGGTCCCGGGTGCGGATGAGTGAGGACAAATTGCGCAGAAAAGACTAGTATTGATATGTGGGGCCAGTCTAGATCCCGCGAGGAGTAACAAACACTCGCGGGTGTGTCCGGGGTGTTACAAATGGACATACCGATGCTTCCAGAGACCTCCTAGATAGTTGTGCTGGTTTTGTTTTTAGGGAACGAACCGTAGAACAAGCTGAGATTCTACTGAATAACATCTTGTGCAATGAGAATGCTTGGACTATTCCCAGACCACCTCCTAAGCCAACTCCGAAGAAAAGAGGTATTCTATTCCTCAGTCCAGAAGATATGCAAGACGCTCATCAAATCTATGCGAGAGAAAGGCATTAAATCTACCACCTATCAAAGAGATCCACGGTCTTGATAACCCGATATAGGTAGTAGAAGTAAATTCTCTACGTAGGTTTGATGAGTGTGAATTCCTTTTGATACACCTGCTAGCTTATGCCTGGATGAATTTGATAACTTTGTTGCCAAACAACAGAGTTTCAATGATTATGTTAGCAGACAATTGGAACAAAATGCTCGTATGCTTAGTCATTTAAGTGCTTGTGTGGACAGAAATGTCAATGATCTTAAGCTCCTGAGTAAACATGCCTCTATGGTTACTACTCAGGTAGAACAAGTACTTAAGGCTCAGAATGACTTGCTCAATGAGTTGAATGACAATTCTGTCAGGGTCGTCACTAGAGGCGGTAGAATGACTCAGGAACCTTTGTATCCCGAGGGTCATCCGAAGAGAATTGAACAAGATTCTCAATGAGTTAGCACTGATGCACCAAGTCATCCTAGAAATAAGAAGAAATATGATAGGAACCTGCACGCTAGCAACCCTGTTGCTGCTACACCTGAGATTCCAAACGATGTCTCTGTTTCTGATGCCGAGACACAATCTGGTGATGAACATGAGTCTAATGATAATATCGATAGTGATGTTCATGTTGATGCTCAACCTAGCAATGATAAGGATGTGGAGATTGAACCTGTTGATCTTGACAACCCACAGCCTAAGGCTGGGAGATACAATTAGAATGACTTTGCTGCTAGGAAGCATGGTAAAGAAAGGGAACCATGGGTTCAGAAACCCATGCCCTTTCCTCCCAAACCATCCAAGAAAAAGGATGATGAGGATTTTGAGCGCTTTGTTGAAATGATTAGTCGTGTCTTTCTGCAAATGCGTTTGACAGATATGCTCAAAATGTCTCCGTATGCTAAGTACATTAAAGATATTGTGACTAATAAGAGGAGGATACCTGAGGTTGAGATTTCCACCATGCTCGCTAACTACACCTTCAAGGGTGGAACTCCCAAGAAACTAGGTGATCCCGGAGTGCCCACTATACCTTGCTCCATTAAAGGTAACTACGTTAGAACTGCTTTATGCAACCTTGGAGCCGGTGTTAGTGTTATGCCTCTCTCTCTTTATCGTAGACTTGAACTGGATAAGTTGACACCCACTGAAATATCTCTGCAAATGGCCGACAAATCAACTGCTTTGCGAGGATGTGCCTGATGTGGTTGCCAACGTCACTATCTTAATAGACTTTGTTATTCTGGATATTCCCGAGGACGATGCCATGGCGGTCATCCTCGGAAGACCCTTTTTAAACACTGCAGGGGCTGTTATAGATTGCAACAAAGGCAATCACTACTAGGAAAAGGGCTATAGATGATATAGACACTAATGGCGCACCACACAAGTAGTGCGCCACTACTATATAGTAGTGGCTGACCATGTGCAGGTGTGCCATTAGTGTGATGGACACTAATGGCGCACCACACACTCGGTGCGCCACTACTATAACTTTTTTATTTTCTTTGCAAAACTAATAATGGCGCACCGGGGAAGAGTGCGCCATTACTAGTTTAACTAGTAATGGCGCACCACTAACCCAGTGCGCCACTACTATAATTTTGTTTTGCAAAACTACAAATGGCGCACCACCAGCTGTTGCGCCATTAGTAACCACGGTTACTAATGGCGCATTTGTAGGTGGTGCGCCGCTACTTTTTTTTTTTGCAAAACTACTAATGGCGCACCACCAGCTGGTGCGCCATTAGTAACCAGGGTTACTAATGGCACATTTGTAGGTGGTGCGCCACTACTTTTTTTTTTGCAAAACTACCCCTCTTCTCCTAGGGTTCCCCCCGCCCAGATCCGAATCCAATCCAATCCAATCCAATACCGCCCCCTCTCGCCGGCAACGGGATGGAGGGTGTGCCACGGCTGATGCAGGGGGCGGTGAGGGAGATATGGGAGGTGCCGGACGGGCCGGCGACCATCCAGCCGGTGCTGCAGGTGGCGGACCTTCACGCCGTCACCACCAAGAACCACGTCGGCCACCAGTCGGAGCGCTACCGCATGCTGCTCTCCGACGGCATCCACTCCCAGCAGTCCATGCTCGCCACCACCCACAACCACCTCGTCAATACCGGCGCCCTCCGCCTCGGCTCCGTCGTCCACCTCCACGACATCACCTGCAACACCATCTAGACCCGCAGGTCCGCCCGCCTCTCCCCTTCGATTTCTCTCCTCCAACAATGACTGGATCTTGGCCCGCTTCCTTCCTTCAGTTCGATTCGCGGGGGCGCAAAAACCGGGGTACATATTATTATGAATCAAAAGATTTAGGGTTGCTGATGGGATCTTGGTATATACAGATGATAAGCAGCGAGACGGCGGCGCTGACGGCCAAATGCAGGACGAGAGCAGGGACAATAGGTCCCTGGTTGACAATAACACAGCGCAGACGCTGTCGAGCGAGGACATGGAGGCGATGAAGCGGCGAGGGTTCGACCGTGATCCACTGTGTCCTGGTTGAGTAGGATGCTTATTTGTCTGTTCCATGTTTTAATAGGGAGGGCGCGAGCGGCGACGCGATTGTGGAGGCTTTGATAGCTCCACATTTGGAAATAAGACCGTGTTCTCACAGGTTAGCATCAGGCCATCAGTTACTGTCTAGTTTGATTCCTTGCTCGTTCTGTAGGATGATGAGGACTGATTTAGTTCAACCGTTTCGGTTGCAGGAGAAATACAAACTGAAGAAACAAAACAAATATGCACCTAAAGTGCTTTTGCGACGCCCCTCTACCAGAAGGTATCCCGTGCTGCCCTTTTTGCAGCAGGACAAATATCGCATATGTTTTGAAAGTGAATGCTATCAAACTTGTGGTGCTGTACAGTGTGACAATCACATATGTACTGTTTGATTTGAATACAAAGATACATCTTCTGATTTGGTCCTTCTAGTGGATGTGTGGTCCAAAGTAGTGAACCAATATCTCGGAAGTATCTTCTTAGCTGAAGTTTGAAGATTGTTGTAGAGTGTGAATACGTAGGACAAGTAAGAAAGACTTTGTTGCATTATTTGTAATTTCGTTGCCTTCTACTTCCTACGTCAACGTCATGTCTCTATGGTGGTAATCTAGTCTGTTGTGCCTAAACTTACATAGCCCAGATAACCTTACATCACACCAACTTCTACCAGGTAATGTGTTACAACGTACAATTTGGAGGCATTTGAATACACGCTTCCTCTGTGTTTCTTTGAGAGATGTAGGAACATGATGATTATATATGCTATCGTCATTCATTAATACAACCAAATTTGTGCTTCTTAATTCGGAAACAGCATGAAACATATTGAATCGAGAGATAAAGTGGTTAGAGAGCGAAAATAAGAAGATGACTGAAATGAAATGTTGTTTTTGAACTTATAGACTGTGGAATTTCGTTTCCGTTGTTGTTCTTTTGAATATTCGTGTATCCTCTGTTTAATTAGAAAGTGGTGGTATAGGGTGTTCACAACAAGAAATAACTTGTCACTTTATAAAATTCGCAGTGCAAAATAATTTTTTTGGTTGGTTTGGTGGGGCTGGGTAAGTTTTAGTTTTCTCTTAATAGGACATGTCACTTGTCCAGCCTTTGGTTTCAAAGATTACCGAGCGAACTAGATTTAACTTAGCTATGTGGAAAGTTGGTGTGATTTTGAAATAATTCTGTTGTAACTCATATTTGTAAAGTGCTTGGCACTTGAAAATATAATTGCCTTTTTTTATTTGGCTCATTAGACTTAGTGCAAAATTATCTAATATTGTTATTCCCTTTTATGCTACAACATTTGTGAGACGTATTTCAAGAAGTACCGAGCTCGAATAGGGTAATTATTATTTCACTTTCATTACTTGCTAGAGCTAATCTATTGTTGTCCTTATCATCATCATAGTAAATTTTTTGATCTGGTTGCCTAGAAACAACAGAAGTGCATAGCTATAGCACTTAGTTAATGATGTCTTTTCTATGTTCCCCAGGTTTATGCGAGTTGATGCGCTCTCCCTCTTGTTGTCTATGGCAAATGTTGGTGCATGTTCAGATGTGTTTGCCGTTGATATGGTAGGGGGTTTAGTTGTTGGAGCTGTAGCTGAATGCTTAGGAGGTAAATTATGCTTTCTATTGTGACACTGGATATTATTTGGTGTTAACCAATCGAATGGAATTTAGTTTGATTGAGATTGTGCTCCATTTAATATGTTTTGTCAAAAGACACTATTTTAACCTAGCTGGTTGTTGAAAAATCACCCTGATTTCAGTGGAAAGTTGTTACATATCAATCTTTTACTTGGTATATGTGCAATAGAAAATGTTGTGGCATGTAATCACTAATTCTCACAAGTCGCGCTTGTTTCCACCAAACTGCAATATACCTCTATGAATATGAAAGCTATAGACTGATCTGCCACTGCCAGCCCGAGGTGTTTGTAAATATTTGTAAAGCTGTTACATATCAATCTTTTACTTGGTATATTTGAACTACTTATTATGAATCGAAAGATCTAGAGATGTTGAATTTGTAGTGTCCGCTCGTATGAGCTCTGAAACCTGTGCTATTTAGATGAATATGGTACTGCTCATAAAGTGAGGGGAATTTCTTGTTTGATCCCGTGTTATTTAGATGAATCTTTTTAGCTTTTCATGCCTGCTGGTGTGCCAAGAATTAGTCTGCAAGCTGCAATCTCGCTCTTGCACCGTGATTTGACGTGCCGTTGTGTTTTTGCGGGTGTACACTGAACCAATGAAATGCACTTTGCTTTTCAGGTGTTATTAACAAGTACCATTGCTAAGAACGCTAGTTCTTTAAGAAACTACCCTTGCTGTGTTATGATATTATCAGCCCATGGCGTCATGTTTTTAATTCTGCTTGTGTTGTATTTTGTGCCAATGCTGCTAAAGCAAAATTGAACCAATGGAACAGTTTACATCATGTGCTGTCATGATCTGAGTTATAGGACTTGCATAAGTGTTTGGAACCTTGTTTGTTCTTGTGACTGTGATTAAACATGCATATTCTAGATAAAAAAATCACGTGTTGGTTTGAGAATGCTATAACAAATCAAGCTTCATGACATTTCAGCTCATATAGTTTTTTATATTAGAGAGATTCTGCAGTTTAATAGAACACATCGTGAATAATTATGAATTTCCTTTTTTAGGACTATTTTTTTTGATTGTATAGCACATGAGGGAGCATTTAATCTCTTCCGCGAAAACTCCATGCCCGAAAGAAATAATCTATATTGCCTGTGTTAATACAGCCTGATTTATCTCTGTTCTTGCAATAGGTTGTACAATGGATGCATTTCACAATTTGTTGTTCTGTAATAATAAAGCTAGTCTCTCTACTATGCAGGACGCGATTGAAGAATGCCAAAAGCTCTGCGGTGGACATGGTTACCTGAACAAAAGTGGGATCCCTGAACTGTTTGCGGTCTATGTTCCCGCCTCACCTATGAAGGAGACAATGTCGTTTTGCTGTTGCAGGTTAGTGTCGTTTGGCACCTGATCCGCTTTAACCTGTTTTTTGTACCTTGGTTCTCTATTGTCCAGTAGTAGTATAATCACAACCTTGGATCCTTTCTGCAGGTTGCAAGGTTTTTTATGAAGACTGTCTCTCAGGTGGCCACTGGGAACCGACCTGTCGGCACCGTAGCTTACATGGGCAACATACAACACTTGATGCAATGCAAAAGCGATGTAAATACACCTATGTAGCTACATCTTCAGGCAGACTTCTCTTTATAACATAACTTCTGCAACTGCCTGAGACGTTTTGTCTGGAGCTTCTTTTTGGTGAAGCGATTGACCTTGTGATTGATCGTCATACTGATTCATGCATCAATGATTCTCTGCAGCCGAAGACTGGCTCAATCCTGCTACCGTAAAGGAGGTGTTTGAAGCTAGGGCCCTGAGGATGGTCGTGAATTGTGCCCAGAACATCAGCAAGGCGCCAATCCAAGAAGAAGGTTGGTGTTGCCCATAGTCAGTAATTGAAAACATCAAAACAGCTAAAGACTGGCTTAACGTTGGGTGTTTTTTGTAGCATCTCTTAGTGAATTTCTTGGTGCACTCACTGACATGGATGATCTCGTTCCTTTGCAGGTTTCTCTGAGCTCTCACCTGATTTGCTCGAGGATGTTGTGGCTCACGTCCAGCTGATCATTGTGACCAAGTGAGTAGTCGGTCTTAGGCTGGGGTTGATGCATATCTAGTTTCTGGAACAATCCAATCATTCATTTATCTTCCGCCTCCCCCTCCGTGCCATACATTCATTGAGAAGATGCAGGAGGACATCCCTGGCCCTGGGGTGAAGGAGTTGCTCCAGAAGCTGTGCAGCATCTACACGCTCCACCTACTCCACAAGCACCTGGCCGGGGAGAGGGCCACCGCCCACTTCGACGTCGACGCCATGAAGGTCGCATGGGCAGGCTCCCGCCACGCCGTCGAGGTCGCTGACCGCATGGCCAGGTTCGTTGCATCAGACCCCGTAAGCACTGCGGCACACCCCGTAAGCACAAGGGGCCTGCTGTCTACTAAAGTTTTTCTGCAAGCATACTGCATTTGTGGCGTGTCATCAGAATTGAATTGGTAAGGTGCCTATGCAACCAGTGCTCTGTGCAGGATGCTCAATATTACCTTTATTTTTTTGCTGAAATTAATAGTTAAGCATTTTTCTTTTACCAGTGCTGCATGGAAGTTTGGCACTACTGTAATTAAGCAGCATGATATTACTTAAATGTTAGGTTCCAGATGTTACCTGAATCTCTGCAGTGTTGCTATAGCCCCCTTGCATGGAATCTGTGTTCCTATATGTTCTGGTCACATGTTGTGAACCATCCTTGAATATGTATGCATGTTTTTTGTGAAACTACGTTGGATATGTATGCGTGTGTGGACTTTGAACTCATCATCGGTTTGTTATTGTTGTGAACTTGTAATATATTGGATATGTATGCATGACCATTTCATTTGTGAGTTCTTGTTGCATATGTACGCATGCTTTTGTGAAACTATATTGTTGTTGTGATCTATTGGATATGTAATATATTGTTGTTGTTGTTGTTGTGATCTATTGGATATGTAATATATTGTTGTTGTCGTGATATATTGGATATGTAATATATTGTTGTTGCTGCTCATTGAAAAAAAATGTTATTGCGCGCTATAAGCCATGTGTCCCAGGCATCGGCACCCGGTTTATAGGGTATCTCGGGCTGTAAGCCGTGTGTCCGAGGCATTCTCCCAGGCATTGGCTCTCGGTTTATATATAAATCGTGCGTGTCACATTGGCCCTCGTCTTATAAGTTTTTTTCCTGTAGTGTGTGCTCTCTATATTCTGTGCAATAATATGTTTTGTAACTTGTGCAAATATCAGAAAAAAAATAATACCTAATATTCATACTAGTGGCGCACCACTCAGCACTTTAGTGGCGCACTGCAAAAAGCACACTAGTGGCGCATCGTCAACTAGTGCGCCATTAGTAAGCCAGAGCACATGGGTCAATATGGCTCCTGGGAGGCATACTAATGGTGCACCCTGAGATATACTAATGGCGCACTTCCTGGTGCGCCATTAGTATACCAGATACTAATGGTGCACCATGAGCTATACTAATGGCGCACTGCCTGGTGCGCCATTAGTATACCAGATACTAATTGCGCACCATGAGCTATACTAATGGCGCACTGCCTGGTGCGCCATTAGTATAGCAAATACTAATGGCGCACCTGTGGTGCGCCATTAGTAAATAATTCGAATGGCATGATGCTAGTGGCGCACCTGTAGTGCGCCATTAGTAGCCAAAACAGGTGTGCCATTAGCAGGCCTTTTCCTAGTAGTGAATGTCACTTTCCATGTCAACGGTAATGAGCATACGATGCACTTTCCGAAGAAACAATATCAAGTACATTGCATCAATGCTATCGAAAAAATTTCATTGATTCTGATTGAGAGCTTTGAATGCCCTATACCTCCTGTCAAGATGAAGTATGATTTGCTTGTTGGGGAGATACACATCCCCATTGAGGTGACCTATGGACTATTCGAAAATTCTCCGTTGTCTTTTGCGATTCGAAAAGGTTTGTCGAGGAGACTTGATCAACCTCATTGACCGATTTCTTTCGATGACCATGAGATGGATGAATCGAGGAGTCACAAACCTCTGTTCGAAGCTTTCACCTTCGGTTGCTTAGAAGAAAAATGATAGATTTAGTTTAGTTTTCCCTATTTTCTGTTTTAGCGTCCGGTACAAAAGTACCCCGAAAATAAAAGTTCTCCAAACGTCCTAAAAATCAAGTATGATTTTTTCTGGATTTTTTGAAAAATACTGTGACGAAGAGCTACTTTGGGGGCTGCACCAGTGGGCCACAAGTCGTGGAGGCGCGGGCACCCCCCTGGACACGCCTACGAGGCTTGTGGGGCCCACGTGCACCCCCACGACTCATTCTAGCTCCCATCTTCTTCTCCTACCTCCAGAAAAAAATTGTTTCACAGCTCAAACCCGTGTTCTTGCTCTTCTTGCTGGGATTTTCAATCTCCTTGCTCAAAGCACCATTCTCCAAACTGTTTTGGGGAAATTACTCCTTGGTAAGTGACTCCTCCATTGGTCCAATTAGTTTTTGCTCTAGTGCCTTATACTTCACGTATTTTTGCTGCCTTGGTGACCATGTTCTTGAGCTTTGCATGCTAATTTTAGCTGGTCCCAAGTAGTTTTGATGTGTACTATGGCCTCTAGGCACTTGTCGGAGTAGTTGCTACGAGTTGCGTTGGGCCTTGTTAATTTTTCCTTAGAGTCCCTGAAAATTTCAGAATAGGAAGATGTTTAGGAGAAACTATCATGGTGGTTCCTCAAGCAAGATAGGTCCCCGTCTTGCGATTCGGGAGCCCGATCCTTACCAACCAAGGAACGCACAGTTACAACCATGTGAATGGCCTTCTGATGAATTCATGATTGAGGCAGGTTTCAAACACGAGTTTGATACACTTGTTCACAACGTCGGACTCAAAGAATTCATCTCCGATAAATGTGAACAGTATGTTGATCTCACTGCCTCTTTTGTTCATAGGTTCAAATTTTCAGTTGGCCGTGATACATCTGTACTGTTTGATCTCTATGACAAATTGTATACCATGGATTTAGAGGATTTCAATAGAATTTGCAAGATACCTATTTGGGGTAGTCTCAATGATCCTCCTAAATCTTCGGTTCGAGATTTTTTCTCTGGTATAACTGTTGGAGAAACTAGCAATATTACGCAGGCTACCATGGGGAGCATTCATTTTCCTGCCTTGCATTACTTTGCCCTCTTCACAGGCAGATGCATTAATGGCAAGATTGAGCATTGTCACCTCTGCGCACCCGACCTGAGTATTCTTAAGAGCGCAGTAACGGGTGATAGAAGTCTCAACATGGGAGCTATAATAACAAGGAGGCTGAATAATAATGCTAACGAAGGGGATTTCTTTGGTGGGATCTATGCCACTCGCATAGGAAATTTTCTTGGAGTACCCATCCGGGAAGGAGATCCCCCGCTCCATACAGCTTTCCTTGACCGCGTCGCTTTGACACGCTACCAGTTCCTTAAGAGGGATGATGAATCCCTCCTATACCATTTAATATTTAACCGGCAGCGTGTTTTCCATCCTTCCTTCTTTGACTTTCAAGTAAAACGAAGATATTACATAACCAGAGGAGAGGCATAGGAGTATGAGAGGGAGGCAAAGGTTGCTCGTCTCCGTGAGGCAGCCATTCAGGCAGTGGCTGCAGCGCTCCCGTGCAACCCCCATTATGATTTTGGGTGTCGCCCGGACCATCCTTCGGAGTAGACCAACTTAGGCCAAAAGCCTAAGCTTGGGGGAGTACATGTTTCTCACCGACTTTATATTCTTGCTTATGCTTTCACTTTGTTAGCCGGTGTTCACACTTTGCCACTGTATCATCCATGCTAGTTTATTTTCTTTTTCTTGTTCTCTTTTTGTGTGTCTGTCTAGTTTGAGAAAACCCAAAAATATTTTCTTGTTCTTCTTTTGCTTGTTGGGAGCTTTCCCGTGTAAATAGTTTTCTTTTTCTTTGGGTCAAGGTAGAAGATCATGGTTACAATGTTTAGTGGCTCTCGCATGCATATCTGTTTATCTGTAAAAGAGCCATATTACTTTGTCTTCTCCTTTGTGTTTGGCTGCAGATTCCAACATAATCCAATGCACGAGCACGCTTATTATTGTTCACATCATTCGGTCGTGCAAGTGAAAGGCAATAATGACGATATATGATGAAGTGACTGAGCCTGGAAAAGCTGGTATGAACTCGATCTATTTTGTTTTTGTAAATATGACTAGCTCATCGTTCCTAATTCAGCTTTGTTGTGGGAGAAACATGTTTGCAATGACAACTTAGAGATCATAGTTGCTGATGCCATGCTTAATTAGCTAGGAGCTTATAATTGTTTGTCTTGGATGCCCACATGAATTTTGAGATGACTGTGTTGTAGTATGATAGGATGGTATCCTCCTTTGAATAATTCGAGTGGCTTGACTTGGCCCATGTTCAGGCATGTAGTTGAAACAAAATCAACATAGCCTCGATGATATTCATGTTCGTGGTGATTTATGTCCTACTCATGCTTGCACTCAATGTTAATTAATCTCAATGCATTTTGATGACTGTTGTCGCACCCGACTTGGTCGCTTCCCAGTCTTTTGCTAGCCTTCACTTGTACTAAACGGGAATACTGCTTGTGCATCCACTTTCATAAACCCAAAGTTGTTCCATATGAGACCACCATACCTACCCATATGCGGTATCTACCTGCCGTTCCAAGTAAATTTGCATGTGCCACTCTCTAAACCTTCAAGAAATAATCTGTTTTGCATGCCCGAACCGCTCATGTGGTGACAGGGGGCTATCATTATCTTCCATGCTAGGCGTGTTAACCTCGATATGTGTTTATTCACTATCATTCACGAGAAAGGGTCCAGTAATTGGAATGCCCAGTTCCATGCCCAAATCGAAAATATAATTCCAAACAAAACTCCCCCTGGATTGATGTTGGTATGGACGGCACCCGAGGATTCGGCTAGTCGTGGAGTGTGATTGATCGGTGGTGGGGGATTGCTACTGCAACAAAAGAACTTCCAACGACGCCAGAAACACATGCTGACGGGAGACTATTCTTGTCTTGATAAACCTCAGCAACGGTACCAAGAATCCTTCTGCTACGGCTACGCCTTAAGGGACTTCCTGGGAAAATATGCTAAGGATTTCCCCCGTGGCCTTGGAGCCTTGCGTTGGTGTTCCCTCGAAGCGGAAAAGGGAGATGTAGCGCAGCGGTGGTAAGTATTTCCCTCAGTTTGAGAACCAAGGTATCGATCCAGTGAAGGAGTATCACAAGTACCTGCGCAAACACAAAAAGCTTGCTCCCAACGATATGAAGTGGTTGTTAATCCCTTATAGATTGTTTGCCAAGTGAGAACTGAAAGCAACAAAGTAACAAAGCAAAGTAAAACTGAAAGTGGAAACAATAGGTGTGAATACACCCGGGCGCCGTACTGTTCACTACTGGCTTCTCTCATGAAAGCGAGTAGACGGTGGGTGAACAAATTACTGTCGAGCAATTGGTAGAACCGCGCAAAGTCGTGACGTCATCTATGGCAATGATTATATCTATAGGCATCACGTCCAAAACAAGTAGACCAATACTTTCTGTATCTACTACTATTACTCCACACGTCGACCGCTATCCAGCATGCATCTAGTGTATTAAGTCCAAAAGAATAGAGTAACGCATTAAGCAAGATGACATGATGTAGATTGACAATCTCATATCTATGACAAAGCCCACCTTGTCACCCTTGATGGCAACTACACGATGTGTTCCTTGCTGCCCCTACTGTCACTGGGAAAGGTCACCACACGGTAAGAACCCAAAACCAAACACTTCTCCCATTGCAAGAATCATAGATCTAGTTGGCCAAACAAAACCCAAGACTCGGAGAGACTTACAAGGATATCAAATCATGCATATAAGAAATCAGCAAAGACTCAAATATATACTATAGATAATCTGATCACAAATCCACAATTCATCGGATCTCGACAAACACACCGCCAAAAAGGATTACATTGGATAGATCTCCATGAAGATCATGGAGAACTTTGTATTGAAGATCCAAGAGAGAGAAGAAGCCATCTAGATACTAACTACGGACCCGTAGGTTTGAAGTGAACTACTCACGAGTCATAGGAGGGGTGATGATGTTGATGTAGAAGCCCTCCAACTCCAAAGTCCCCTCCGGCAGGGCACCGGGAAGGGTCTCTAGATGATATCTCGCGGAAACGGAAGCTTGCAGCGGCGGAAAAGTGTTTTCGTGGATTTGCTTATTTTTTCTGTATTTTTGCGAATATATAGGCGAAGGAACTAGGTCAGGGGGGCGCCAGGGAGGCCACAAGCCTGCTAGCCGGCGCCCCCTCGTGGTGGCTACAGGGCTT
Source organism: Hordeum vulgare subsp. vulgare (assembly GCF_904849725.1). Lineage (NCBI taxonomy): Eukaryota > Viridiplantae > Streptophyta > Magnoliopsida > Poales > Poaceae > Hordeum > Hordeum vulgare. The sequence goes on along the minus strand of NC_058522.1, from coordinate 75,484,381 downwards.
GTGGGCTCCCTGTAGCTCTCCTGGTTTGGCCCACAAGCCACCTGATCTTCTTTCGTTCGGGAAAAAATTATTTTGGGGATTTTATTCCGTTTGGACTCCGTTCCAAAATCAGATCTGAAAAGAGCCAAAAACACAGAAAAAATAGGAACTGGCACTTGGCACTGAATTAATAAGTTAGTCCCAAAAAAATATAAATGGTACATAAAACATCCAAAGATGACAAGATAACATCATGAAACCATCACAAATTATAGATACGTTTGAGACGTATCAACCATCCCCAAGCTTAACTCCTGCTCGTCCTCGAGTAGGGAAGTCATAAAGAATGAATTTTTGATGCTTTCATGCTACCTAGTATAGATGTCCTTGGTAACTCCTCTTACGTGACGTGAATGTTCAGATCCATTAGATTCAAAACAATAGTTTGCTATTGACGTGGAAACAATAATAATTCAAGCAAACTAGCAAGGTAATCATGAACTTTCTAAATAACAAGCATAAAAGAAAGTTATCCCTACAAAAGCATATAGTCTGGCTATGCTCTATCATCATTGCACAACGAATTTAAATCATGCACAACCCCGGTATTGGCCAAGTAATTGTTTTCACACCTTTACTTTCTCAAACCTTTTCAACTCTCATGCAATACATGAGCGTGAGCCATGGTTCTAGCACTATAAGTGGTGTGGAGTGTGTTGGAGGTTGCAAGACAAAAATAAGAGAAGATGGTCACATTAACTAGGTATATCAATGAGATGTGGAGATGCTCATCAATAGATATCAATGCGAATGAGTAGGGATTGCCATACAAATGATGCACTAGAGCTAACTAGTGGGTGTGCATCCAACTTGCTTGCTCACGAAGACCTAAGGCAATTTTGAGGAAGCGTATCGTTGGAATATACAAGCCAAGTTATAAAATGAAAATTTCGCACTAGCTATATGGTGGTGACAAAACAAGAGACTCTCAATCATGAAGATCATGGTGCTTAATATGCACAAGTGTGGAAAGGTGGTAGCATTGTCCCTTCTCTCTTTTTCTCTCATTTTTTTTGAATGGGCTCTTAGGCCTCTTTTTATTTTTTTTTATTTTCATTTTGGTGGGCATCTTTGGCCTCTTTTATTTCCTCGCATGGGACAATGCTCAATCAAAGATGATCATCACACTTCCAACTCAAAACTTAGAGCAACGATGACTCTATATGGAATGCCTCTGGTAGTGTGCTGTGACAATGATCTAGCATGGCATAGACATTAATGGAAACATCATCCTAGCTATCTTATGATCATGCAATGGCAATGTAGATGTGGTGGCACATGTCATTGTGGTAGTTGCATGGCAATATATCTCGGAATGACTTTGAAAAAGCCATAGTAGGTAGGTATGGTGGCTGTTTTGAGGGAGGCTAATGGTGGGTTTCGTGCACCGGCGAAAGTTGCACGACACTAAGAAGATAGTGATGGTGGAAGGTGAAAGTGCATCTAAACCATGGACTCAACATTAGTCATGAAGAACTCATATACTTGTTGCAAAACTCTTATTAGTAATCGGAACAAAGCATTCAACTCATACTCCTAGGGGAAGGGTTGGTAGGTACAAACCATCGCGCGATCCCGACCGCCACACAAAGGATGACAATCAAAAGACTAATGATGCTCAGACTTCATCACATAGCGGTCCACCATACGTGCATGCTACGGGAATCACTAACTTCAACACAAGTATTTCTAGATCGACAACACCTTACTAGCATAACTTCAATATTACCATAACCACAACTCAAAACTAATTGGCATGAATCAAACTTCTCTAACTATTCAATGCACATAAAGGTGGAAGTATTCGTATCCCTTTGGATAACTACCCCTTTTGAGACTACTTTCAAAGCATAGATCAACTACCAAGCCACGCACCGCCATTCTCTAAAAGATATAAGTGAATCACATAGAGCAAAATCAACTAGTTCAAAAGATATAAGTGAAGCACATGTGAGCTGAATTGTCTACCAAAGGATATAAGTGAAGCTCGACAAAATTACGGTGAGTGCATCTCTCTCTCTCTCTAGGTGTGCAGCAAGGATGATTGTGACACAACAAAAATAAAAGACTCCTACGATACAATACGCTCCAAGCAAAAACACATAACATGTGGTGAATAAAAATATAGCCCCAAGTAACGTTACCGATGGATTGAAGACGAGAGAGGGGATGCCTTCCCGTGGCATCCCCAAGCTTAGGCTTTTACGACATCCTTGAATCTCTTGGGGTGCCTTGGGCATACCCAAGATTGAGCTCTTGCCACTCTTTATCTCTTTGTCCATAAGAACTTCACCCAAAACTTGAAAGCTTCACAACACGAAACTTAAACAGAAACTCGTGATAACATTCGTATAAGAAAGCAAACAACCACTTCCTTAGGTACTGTAGCAAACTTAAATTCTACTTATGCTGATGTCGGGTTACTATATTTTCAATCTTACATGGCTAATACCCCCCCAATACTATCCATAGTTTCATGAAAATAAGGAACCAACACAACAGAAACAGAATCTATTAACAGCAGACCATTCTGTAGCATTTTGTATACTTCTTGTACTTCTGTTTCTTAAAAACTTCTGAAACACTACGACAGTCTGAAGAATTTGCATAGTAATCATCAGCAAAAAGAATCAACTCAAAAGCTTTTACAGAAAAAAAATGAAAATTCTTTTCATGAGCAGAAAGTTTCTGTTTTTTCTAGCATGACCAAACGATCATCCCCAAGACTAATCATAACGGTTTTGCTTGGCACAAACGCAAAAAGAAACACAAAAACACAATCATAACAGAATTATGAAAGTGTGGAAAACATAAAACAGAAAGAAAAATGATAGATTCGTTGGGTTGCCTCCCAACAAGCGCTTTTGTTTAACGCTCTTAGCTAGGCAAAAGGTGATGGAATCACGTATAGTCATCTTTGGTGCTCAAACCATAAGTAGCCCTCATCATAGATTCATAAGGCAATCTTATTTTATTTCTAGGAAAGTGCTCCATGCCCTTCTTTAAAGGAAATTGAAATATAATATTCCCTTCCTTCATATTGATGATAGCACCAATAGTCCTTAGGAAAGGTCTACCAAGAATAATGGGACATGAAGGATTGCAATCTATGTCAAGTACAATGAAATCCATGGGTACATAGTTCTTATTTGCAACAATAAGAACATCACCGATCCTTCCCATGGGTTCCTTGACAGTAGAATCCGCAAGATGCAAATTAAGAGAACACTCTTCAATCACATGAAAACCAAGAATATCACATAACGACTTTGGAATCGCGGAAACACTAGGACCCAAATCACACAAAGCATTGCACTCATAGTTTTTGATCTTGATTTTGATAGTAGGTTCCCACTCATCATGAAGTTTTCTAGGTATAGAGAATTCTAGTTCGAGCTTCTCTTCAAGATATTTCATCATAGCATCTACGATATGCACGGTGAAGGCTTTGCTTTGGTTACAAGCATGTGGAGAGTTTGCAATGGATTGCATCAAAGAAATGCATTCAAACAAGGAGCAACTATCATAATTGAATTCCTTTAAATCCAAAGTAGGAGTTTCATTACTACCCAAAATTTTGATTTCTTGTACTCCACTCTCCACACCTTTATCATCAAGATGGGTGGACTCCGAATCATTGGGGCGTTTTTCAACCAAAGTGGATTCACCCTTCATCAATAGGTTTGACACGCGAAAACAAAGATTCAAGAGGAGTCACACCAAGCACTTTAAGATCTTCGTGATTTGCATCACTAGAACGCACCCTTTTAAACCATTCATGCCTAGCGCGAATTTGGGCGGTTCTTTCTTTGCTCTCATTCGTGGAGACATGCATAGCTTTCAAAGTTTCATCCAAGTTGACCTTGGGAGGAGCGCATCTAACTTTCAAAGTATCAATATCACAAGACATCCTATCAACGCTCTTAGCCAAATCATCTATTTTGAGTAGTTTTTCCTCTATGGATGCATTGAAAATCTTATGAGAGTTGATGAACTCTTTAATAATATTACTCTCTAAATCAGAGGGTAATTTGTTGTGATTTCCATAAGTGTTGTTGTAGGAATTGCCATAATTCTTAGAGGAGTTACTAGGAAAAGGCCTAGGAACATAGTTTCCTCTAAAAGCATTGTTGTTGCCAAAATTGTTCCTACCAACAAAGTTAACGTCCAAACTAGCATTGCTACTCTCAATCAAGGAAGATAGTGGCATGATAGTAGGATCTACAGTAGTGTTTCTACTAGCAACCAAATTCATCAACTCGTCCATCTTAGCACTAAGCGAGTTAATTTCTTCTATAGCGTGTACCTTTTTGCTAGCAGGCGTCCTTTCAGTGTGCCACTCAGAGTAGTTGGTCATGATATTCTCTAGGAGTTTCGTAGCGTCTCCTAACGTGATTTCCATGAACGTTCCACCTGAGGCGGAGTCCAAGATATTGCGAGAAGAGAAATTCAAGCCAGCATAAAATATTTGTATAATCATCCACAAACTCAAGCCATGAGCGGAACAATTTCTAATCATAAGCTTCATACTCTCCCAAGATTATGCAACGTGTTCATGATCAAGTTGCTTGAAATTCATGATATCGTTACGTAAGGAGATGATCTTAGCCGGCGGCAAATACTAGGATATATAAGCATCTTTGCACTTATCCCAAGAATCGATACTATTTTTAGGCAAAGAAGAAAACCAAGTTAATCACGTCATTATCCACATCTCTTTTCTTTTGCATATTGCAAAGCTCAATGAAGGTATTGAGATGGGATGCGGCATCCTCACTAGGAAGCCCAGAGAATTGCTCTTTCATAACATGATTCAGGAAAGCTGCGTTGATTTCATACGATTCCGCACTAGTGGCGGGAGCAAACAGAGTACTAATAAAATCATTATTATTGGTACTCGAGAAGTCACAAAGTTTGGTGTTTTTAGCCATGATGACTTCAACAAACAAACAAGCACACAAGCAAGCAAGAAAACCGGCGAAGGAAAACGGAAAAAAGGCTAATGAAAACGGCAAAGGAGAAAGGCAAATGAGAACGGCAATGTGAAGTGGGGGAGAGGAAAACGAGAGGCAACTGGCAAAAACAGTAAATGCAAGAGATGAGTTTGTGAGACCTACTTGGATAGATCTCTCCTTCCCCGGTAACGGCACCATAAATACTTCTGCTACTGCAAGAACAGACCTTCCAACGGCGCCAGAAACACGTGCTGACACGAGACTATTCTTGTCTTGATACTCCTCAGCAATGGCACCAGGAATCCTTCTGCTACGGCTACGCCTTAAGGGACTTCCTAGGAAAATATGCAAAGGATTTCCCCCGTGGCCTTAGAGCCTTGCGTTGGTGTTCCCTCAAAGCGGAAAGGGTGATGTAGCACAGCGGTGGTAAGTAGTTCCCTCAGTTTGAGAAGCAAGGTATCGATCCAGTGAAGGAGTATCACAAGTACGTGCACAAACACAAAAAACTTGCTCCCAACGCTATGAAGGGGTTGTCAATCCCTTAAAGATTGTTTGCCAAGTGAGAATTGAAAGCAACAAAGTAAGAAAGCAAAGTAAAAGTGAAAATGGAAACGATAGGTGTGAATAGACCCGAGGGTCGTAGGGTTCACTAGTGGTTGTTGGGGAACATCGCATGGGAAACAAAAAATTTCCTACGCGCACGAAGACCTATCATGGTGATGTCCATCTACGAGAGGGGATGAGTGATCTACGTACCCTTGTAGACCGTACAGCAGAAGCGTTAGAGAACGCGGTTGATGTAGTGGAACGTCCTCACGTCCCTCGATCCGCCCCGCGAACAATCCCGCGATCAGTCCCACGATCTAGTACCGAACGGACGGCACCTCCGCGTTCAGCACACGTACAGCTCGACGATGATCTCGGCCTACTTGATCCAGCAAGAGAGACGGAGAGGTAGAAGAGCTCTCCGGCAGCGTGACGGCGCTCCGGAGGTTGGTGATGACCTTGTCTCAGCAGGGCTCCGCCCGAGCTCCGCAGAAACGTGATCTAGAGGAAAAACCGTGGAGGTATGTGGTCGGGCTGCCGTGGAAAAGTCGTCTCAAATCAGCCCTAAAACCTCCGTATATATAGGTGGGAGGGAGGGGGCCTTGCCTTGGGGTCCAAGGACCCTCAAGGGGGTCGGCCGAGCCAAGGGGGAGGACTCTCCCCCCCAAGCCGAGTTGGACTAGGTTTGGTGTGAGGGAGTCCCCCTCCCTTCCCACCTCCTCCTTTTTTTTTTCCTTTTTCCTTTGATTTCGTATCCTTGGCGCATAGGGCCCTTTTGGGCTGTCCCACCAGCCCACTAAGGGCTGGTGCGCCACCCTTATGGCCTATGGGCTTCCCCGGGGTGGGTTGCCCCCCCCCCCCCCCGGGTGAACTCCCGGAACCCATTCGTCATTCCCGGTACATTCCCGGTATCTCCGAAAACCTTCCGGTAATCAAATGAGGTCATCCTATATATCAATCTTCGTTTCCGGACCATTCCGGAAACCCTCGTGACGTCCGTGATCTCATCCGGGACTCCGAACAACATTCGGTAACCAACCATATAACTCAAATACGCATAAAACAACGTCGAACCTTAAGTGTGCAGACCCTGCGGGTTCGAGAACTATGTAGACATGACCCGAGAGACTCCTCGGTCAATATCCAATAGCGGGACCTGGATGCCCATATTGGATCCTACATATTCTACGAAGATCTTATCGTTTGAACCTCAGTGCCAAGGATTCGTACAATCCCGTATGTCATTCCCTTTGTCCTTCAGTATGTTTACTTGCCCGAGATTCGATCGTCAGTATCCGTATACCTATTTCAATCTCGTTTACCGGCAAGTCTCTTTACTCGTTCCGTAATACAAGATCCTGCAACTTACACTAAGTTACATTGCTTGCAAGGCTTGTGTGTGATGTTGTATTACCGAGTGGGCCCCGAGATACCTCTCCGTCACACGGAGTGACAAATCCCAGTCTTGATCCATACTAACTCAACTAACACCTTCGGAGATACCTGTAGAGCATCTTTATAGTCACCCAGTTACGTTGCGACGTTTGATACACACAAAGCATTCCTCTGGTGTCAGTGAGTTATATGATCTCATGGTCATAGGAATAAATACTTAACACGCAGAAAACAGTAGCAACAAAATGACACGATCAACATGCTACGTCTATTAGTTTGGGTCTAGTCCATCACGTGATTCTCCCAATGACGTGATCCAGTTATCAAGCAACAACACCTTGTTCATAATCAGAAGACACTGACTATCATTGATCAACTGGCTAGCCAACTAGAGGCATGCTAGGGACGGTGTTTTGTCTATGTATCCACACATGTAAATGAGTCTTCATTCAATACAATTATAGCATGGATAATAAACTATTATCTTGATACAGGAATTATAATAATAACTATATTTATTATTGCCTCTAGGGCATAATTCCAACAGTCTCCCACTTGCACTAGAGTCAATAATCTAGCCCTCACATCACCATGTGAATTACATTGTAATAAACCTAACACCCATACAGTTCTGGTGTCGATCATGTTTTGGCCGTGGAAGAGGTTTAGTCAGCGGGTCTGCTACATTCAGATCCGTGTGCACTTTGCATATATTTACGTCCTCTTCCTCGACGTAGTCGCGGATGAGGTTGAAGCGTCGTTTGATGTGTCTGGTCTTCTTGTGAAAACGTGGTTCCTTTGCTATGGCAATGGCACCCGTGTTGTCACAGAACAAGGTTATTGGATCCAGTGCACTTGGCACCACTACAAGATCCGTCATGAACTGCTTCATCCAGACACCCTCCTTAGCCGCCTCCGAGGCAGCCATGTACTCCGCTTCACATGTAGAATCTGCTACGACGCTTTGCTTGGAACTGCACCAGCTTACTGCACCCCCATTAAGAATAAATACGTATCCGGTTTGCGACTTAGAGTCGTGCGGATCTGTGTCAAAGCTTGCATCGACGGAACCTTTTACGGCGAGCTCTTCGTCACCTCCATACACGAGAAACATCTCCTTAGTCCTTTTCAGGTACTTCAGGATATTCTTGACCGCTGTCCAGTGATCCACTCCTGGATTACTCTGGAACCTACCTGCCATACTTATGGCCAGGCTAACATCCGGTCTAGTGCACAGCATCACATACATGATAGAACCTATGGCTGAAGCATAGGGGACGGAGCGCATATGCTCTCTATCTTCATCAGTTGCTGGGCACTGAGTCTTACTCAATCTCGTACCTTGTAAAACTGGCAAGAACCCTTTCTTGGTCTGTTCCATTTTGAACCTCTTCAAAACTTTATCAAGGTATGTGCTTTGTGAAAGTCCTATCAGGCGTTTTGATCTATCCCTATAGATCTTAATGCCTAGAATGTAAGCAGCTTCTCCTAGGTCCTTCATAGAGAAACTTTTATTCAAGTAACCTTTTATGCTCTCCAAAAGCTCTACGTTGTTTCCAATCAGTAATATGTCATCCACATATAATATTAGAAACGCCACAGAGCTCCCACTCACTTTCTTGTAAATACAAGATTCTCCAACCACTTGTATAAACCCAAATGCTTTGATCACCTCATCAAAGCGTTTGTTCCAACTCCGAGATGCTTGCACCAGTCCATAAATGGATCGCTGGAGCTTGCACACCTTGTCAGCATTTTTAGGATCGACAAAACCTTCGGGTTGCATCATATACAACTCTTCCTTAAGGAAACCGTTAAGGAACGCCGTTTTGACATCCATCTACCAGATTTCATAATCGAAAAATGCAGCTATTGCTAACATGATTCTGACGGACTTAAGCATTGCTACGGGTGAGAAAGTCTCATCGTAGTCAACTCCTGGAACTTGTGAAAAACCCATTGCCACAAGTCGAGCTTTATAAATGGTCACATTACCGTCAGCGTCCGTCTTCTTCTTAAAGATCCATTTGTTCTGAATAGCCTTGCGGCCCTCAGGTAGTATCTCCAAAGTCCACACTTTGTTCTCATACATGGATCCTATCTCGGATTTCATGGCTTCTAGCCATTTGTTGGAATCTGGGCCCACCATTGCTTCTTCATAATCTGCAGGTTCATTGTTGTCTAACAACATGATTGATAAGACGGGATTACCATACCACTCTGGAGCAGCGCGTGATCTCGTCGACCTGCGTGGTTCAACAGAAACTTGAACTGGAGTTTCATGATCATCATCATTAACTTCCTCCTCAACCGGCATCGCAGTGACAGAGGTTTCCCCTTGCCCTGCGCCACCATCCAGAGGGATGAGAGGTTCGACAACCTCGTCAAGTTCTATCTTCCTCCCACTCAATTCTCTCGAGAGAAACTCCTTCTCGAGAAAAGCTCCGTTTTTAGCAACAAACACTTTGCCCTCGGATTTGAGATAGAAGGTGTACCCAACTGTCTCTTTTGGGTAACCTATGAAGACGCACTTTTCCGCTTTTTGTTCCAGCTTTTCAGGCTGAAGCTTTTTGACATAAGCATCACATCCCCAAACTTTAAGAAACGACAACTTTGGCCTTTTGCCATACCACAGTTCGTATGGTGTCGTCTCAACGGATTTTGATGGTGCCCTATTTAAAGTGAATGCAGCTGTTTCTAATGCATAACCCCAAAATGACAACGGCAAATCAGTAAGAGACATCATAGATCGCACCATCTCTAACAAAGTACGATTACGACGTTCAGACACACCATTACGCTGTGGTGTTCCAGGCGGTGTTAACTGCGAAACAATTCCACATTGTCTTAAGTGAGCACCAAACTCGAAACTCAGATATTCACCCCCACGATCAGACCGTAGGAACTTGATCTTCTTGTTACGATGATTTTCCACTTCACTCTGAAATTGCATGAACTTTTCAAATGTTTCAGACTTGTGCTTCATCAAGTAGACATAACCATATCGACTTAAATCGTCAGTGAAGGTGAGAAAATAACGATATCCGCCGCGTGCCTCTACGCTCATTGGACCACACACATCGGTATGTATGATTTCCAACAAGTCACTTGCACGCTCCATTGTTCCGGAGAACGGAGTCTTAGTCATCTTGCCCATGAGGCATGGTTCGCACGTGTCAAGTGAATCAAAGTCAAGTGACTCCAAAAGTCCATCAACATGGAGTTTCTTCATGCGCTTTACACCAATATGACCCAAGCGGCAGTGCCACAAAAATATGACGCTATCATTGTTTACTCTAACTCTTTTGGTCTCAATGTTATGTATATGTGTATCGCTATCAATATTCAATATGAACAATCCTCTCACATTCGGTGCACGACCATAAAAGATGTTACTCATAGAAATAGAACAACCATTATTCTCAGACTTAAAAGAGTAACCGTCTCGCAATAAACAAGATCCAGATATAATGTTCATGCTCAACGCAGGCACTAAATAAAAATGATTTAAGTTCATCACTAATCCCGATGGTAGCTGAAGTGACACTGTGCCGACGGCGATTGCATCAACCTTGGAACCATTTCCTACGCGCATCGTCACTTCGTCTTTCACCAGGCTTCGTCTATTCCGCAGTTCCTGCTTCGAGTTGCAAATGTGAGCAACAGAACCGGTATCGAATACCCAGGCACTACTACGAGAGCCGGTTAAGTACACATCAATAACATGTATATCAAATATACCTGATTTTTCTTTGCCCGCCTTCTTATCTGCCAGATACTTGGGGCAATTGCGCTTCCAGTGACCCATACCCTTGCAATAGAAGCACTCTGTTTCAGGCTTAGGTCCAGCCTTGGGTTTCTTCGGCGGATTGGCAACAGGCTTGCCGCTCTTCTTCGAATTGCCCTTCTTGCCTTTGCCGTTTCTCTTGAAACTAGTGGTCTTGCTCACCATCAACACTTGATGCTCTTTACGGAGTTCAGACTCTGCGACTTTCAGCATCGCAAACAACTCGCCGGGAGACTTGTTCATCCCTTGCATGTTGTAGTTCAACACAAAGCCTTTATAGCTTGGCGGCAATGATTGAAGGATTCTGTCAGTGATAGCTTCTTGAGGGAGTTCAATCCCCAGCTCAGCTAGATGGTTTGAGTACCCAGACATTTTGAGCACATGTTCACTGACAGACGAGTTTTCCTCCATCTTGCAAGCATAGAATTTATCGGAGGTCTCATACCTCTCGATCCGGGCGTTCTTCTGAAAGATAAACTCCAACTCCTGGAACATCTCAAATGCTCCATGACGCTCAAAACGACGTTGAAGTCCCGGTTCTAAGCCATACAAGACTGCACATTGAACTATTGAGTAGTCCTCCTTACGTGCCAACCAAGCGTTCTTAACATCCTGATCAGCCGTAGCGGGTGGTTCATCTCCTAGCGCAGCATTAAGGACATAATCCTTCTTCCCAGCTTGTAAGATTAGCTTAAGATTACGAGCCCAGTCTACAAAGTTGCTTCCATCATCTTTCAACTTAGCTTTCTCTAGGAACGTATTAAAATTGAGGATGACTGTCGCGTGAGCCATGATCTACAACACAAATATATTCAAAGTGGACTTAGACTATGTTCAATATAATTAGAGTTCAACTTAATCAAATTATATGCTAAACTCCCACTCAAAAAGTACATCTCTCTAGTCATTTGAGTGGTTCATGATCCACTTACACTATCCCAAGTCCGATCATCACGTGAGTTGAGTATAGTTTCAGTGGTAAGCATCCCTATGCTAATCATATCAACTATATGATTCATGATTGACCTTTCGGTCTCATGTGTTCCGAGGCCATGTCTGCACATCCTAGGCTCGTCAAGCTTAACCCGAGTGTTCCGCGTGCGCAACTGTTTTGCACCCGTTGTATGTGAACGTTGAGTCTATCACACCCGATCATCACGTGGTGTCTCGAAACGACGAACTTTAGCAATGGTGCACAGTCGGGGAGAACACAATTTCGTCTTGAAATTTTAGTGAGAGATCACCTCATAATGCTACCGTCGTTCTAAGCAAAATAAGGTGCATGAAACGATTAACATCACATGCAATTCATAAGTGACATGATATGGCCATCATCACGTGCTTCTTGATCTCCATCACCAAAGCACCGACACGATCTTCTTGTCACCGGCGCCACACCATGATCATCCATCAACGTGTTGCCATCGGGGTTGTCGTGCTACTTATGCTATTACTACTAAAGCTACATCCTAGCAAAATAGTAAACGCATCTGCAAGCACAAACGTTAGTATAAAGACAACCCTATGGCTCCTGCCGGTTGCCGTACCATCGGCGTGCAAGTCGATATTTCTATTACAACATGATCATCTCATACATCCAATATATCACATCACATCGTTGGCCATATCACATCACAATCATACCCTGCAAAAACAAGTTAGACGTCCTCTAATTTTGTTGTTGCATGTTTTACGTGGTGACCAAGGGTATCTAGTAGGATCGCATCTTACTTACGCAAACACCACAACGGAGATATATGAGTTGCTATTTAACCTCATCCAAGGACCTCCTCGGTCAAATCCGATTCAACTAAAGTTGGAGAAACCATCACTTGCCAGTCATCTTTGAGCAAAGGGGGTTACTCGTAACGATGAAACCAGTCTCTCGTAAGCGTACGAGTAATGTCGGTCCAAGCCGCTTCAATCCAACAATACCGCGGAATCAAGAAAAGACTAAGGAGTGCAGCAAAGCGCACATCACCGCCCACAAAACCTTTTGTGTTCTACTCGAGAAGACATCTACGCATGAACCTAGCTCATGATGCCACTGTTGGGGAACGTCGCATGGGAAACAAAAAATTTCCTACGCGCACGAAGACCTATCATGGTGATGTCCATCTATGAGAGGGGATGAGTGATCTACGTACCCTTGTAGACCGTACAGCAGAAGCATTAGAGAACGCGGTTGATGTAGTGGAACGTCCTCACGTCCCTCGATCCGCCCCGCGAACAATCCCGCGATCAGTCCCACGATCAAGTACCGAACGGACGGCACCTCCGCGTTCAGCACACGTACAGCTCGACGATGATCTCGGCCTTCTTGATCCAGCAAGAGAGACGGAGGGGTAGAAGAGTTCTCCGGCAGCGTGATGGTGCTCCGGAGGTTGGTGATGACCTTGTCTCAGCAGGGCTCCGCCCGAGCTCCGCAGAAACGCGATCTAGAGGAAAAACCGTGGAGGTATGTGGTCGGGCTGCAGTGGAAAAGTCGTCTCAAATCAGCCCTAAAACCTCTGTATATATAGGTGGGAGGGAGGGGGCCTTGCCTTGGGGTCCAAGGACCCTCAAGGTGGTCGGCCGAGCCAAGGGGGAGGACTCTCCCCCCCCCCCAAACCGAGTTGGACTAGGTTTGGTGGGAGGGAGTCCCCCTCCCTTCCCACCTCCTCCTTTTTTTTCCTTTTTCCTTTGATTTCTTATCCTTGGCGCATAGGGCCCTTTTGGGCTGTCCCACCAGCCCACTAAGGTCTGGTGCGCCACCCTTATGGCCTATGGGCTTCGCTGGGGTGGGTTGCCCCCCCGGTGAACTCCCGGAACCCATTCGTCATTCCCGGTAACTCCAAAAACCTTCCGGTAATCAAATGAGGTCATCCTATATATCAATCTTCGTTTCCGGACCATTCTGGAAACCCTCGTGACGTCCGTGATCTCACCCGGGACTCCGAACAACATTCGGTAACCAACCATATAACTCAAATACGCATAAAACAACGTCGAACCTTAAGTGTGCAGACCCTGCGGGTTCGAGAACTATGTAGACATGACCCGAGAGACTCCTCGGTCAATATCCAATAGCGGGACCTGGATGCCCATATTGGATCCTACATATTCTATGAAGATCTTATCGTTTGAACCTTAGTGCCAAGGATTCGTATAATCCCGTATGTCATTCCCTTTGTCCTTCGGTATGTTTACTTGCCCGAGATTCGATCGTCAGTATCCGCATACCTATTTCAATCTCGTTTACCGGCAAGTCTCTTTACTCGTTCCGTAATACAAGATCCCGCAACTTACACTAAGTTACATTGCTTGCAAGGCTTGTGTGTGATGTTGTATTACCGAGTGGGCCCCGAGATACCTCTCCGTCACACGGAGTGACAAATCCCAGTCTTGATCCATACTAACTCAACTAACACCTTCGGAGATACCTGCAGAGCATCTTTATAGTCACACAGTTACGTTGCGACGTTTGATACACACAAAGCATTCCTCCGGTGTCAGTGAGTTATATGATCTCATGGTCATAGGTATAAATACTTGACACGCAGAAAACAGTAGCAACAAAATGACACGATCAACATGCTACGTCTATTAGTTTGGGTCTAGTCCATCACGTGATTCTCCCAATGACGTGATCCAGTTATCAAGCAACAACACCTTGTTCATAATCAGAAGACACTGACTATCATTGATCAACTGGCTAGCCAACTAGAGGCATGCTAGGGACGGTGTTTTGTCTATGTATCCACACATGTAAATGAGTCTTCATTCAATACAATTATAGCATGGATAATAAACTATTATCTTGATACAGGAATTATAATAATAACTATATTTATTATTGCCTCTAGGGCATAATTCCAACAGTGGCCTCTCTCAGGAAAGCGAGTAGACGGTGGGTGAAAAAAATTACTGTCGAGCAATTGATAGAATCGGGCAAAGTCGTAACGTTATCTATGGCAATGATTATATCTATAGGCATCACGTCCAAAACAAGTAGACCGATACTTTCTGCATCTACAACTATTACTCCACACGCCGACCGCTATCCAGCATGCATCTAGTGTATTAAGTCCAAAAGAACATAGTAACGCTTTAAGCAAGATGACATGATGTAGATGGACAATATCATATCTACGAAAAAGCCCACCTTGTTACCCTTGATGGCAACTACACGATGTGTGCCTTGCTGCCCCTAGTTTCACTGGGAAAGGTCACCACAAGGTAAGAACCCAAAACCAAGCGCTTCTCCCATTGCAAGAATCATAGATCTAGTTGGCCAAACAAAACCCAAGACTCGGAGAGACTTACAAGGATATCAAATCATGCATATAAGAAATCAGCAAAGACTCAAATATATATCATAGATAATCTGATCACAAATCCACAATTCATCGGATCTCGACAAACACACCACCAAAGAGGATTACATCAGATAGATCTTCATGAAGATCATGGAGAACTTTGTATTGAAGATCCAAGAGAGAGAAAAAGCCATCTAGCTACTGACTACGGACCCGTAGGTCTGAAGTGAACTACTCACGAGTCATTGCGGGGTCGATGATGTTGATGTAGAAGCCCTCCAACTACAAAGTCCCCTCCGGCAGGGCACCGGGAAGGGTCTCCAGATGAGATCTCGCGGAAACGGAAGCTTGCGGCGGCGGAAAAGTGTTTTCATGGATTCCCTGATTTTTTTTCTATATTTTAAGGAATATATAGGCGAAGGAGCTAGGTCAGGGGGGCGCTAGGGAGGCCACAAGCATGCTAGCCGCCGGCCCCTGGTGGTGGCTACAGGGCTTGTGGGCTCCCTGTAGCTCTCGTGGCCTGGCCCACAAGCCCCCTGATCTTCTTCCGTTCGGGAAAAATTCATTTCGGGGATTTTATTCTGTTTGGACTCCGTTCCAAAATCAGATCTAAAAAGAGCCAAAAACATAGAAAAAATAGGAACTAGCACTTGGCACTGAATTAATAAGTTAGTCCCAAAAAGATATAAAAGGTACATAAAACATCCAAAGATTACAAGATAACAGCATGAAACCATCAAGAATTATAGATACGTTTGAGACGTATCAGGAGTCAAAACTTTACTGTTCTGTTTGGGAACCGCCTATAGCATGTGTAGCGTGGAGGATGGTGAGAACTCTTAGTCATTGTGTTGACAATGAAAGCATGCCACCCAAAATTATTATCTCTGTTTTCAAAGCTTGAGCTCTGGCACCTCTGCAAATCAATGCTTCCCTCTGCGAAGGGCATGTCTATTTATGTTCCTGTTGAGTCATCCTCCTCTTATAAATGCACCAATTAGAGAGCACCTCTGTCATTTTTATGCTTTCGTTTTAACAGTGTTGAGTATGACTGTGACTGGATCTTCTTTGCCATGAATTACAATGTTTAGTCAACCCTTGGTCTTTGAAGGTGCTCTGCATTTATGTTTTGCGGTCTCAGAAAGAGCTAGCGAGGTACCATCTGTTCGTACTGCTTCATGATTGTTTTGATTGAAGTGTTGATGTTTGACACTTATTATTATTTGCTCGTTGATGTTTGTTGTGTATCCCTAGCAACGGCGCCAGAAAGAGTTGTGTCGACGGCACTAGGAATCCTTCAGCTAGGGCTACGCCTTAAGGGACTTTCTAGGCAAGTATGCAAAGGATTTCCCCCGTGGCCTTGGAGCCTTGCGTTGGTGTTCCCTTGAAGCGAACAGGGTGTTGTAGCACAGCGACGGTAAGTATTTCCCTCAGTTTGAGAACCAAGGTATCAATCCAGCGGAAGAGTATCTCAAGATCCTGCACAAACACAAAAGCTTGCACCCAACGCTATGAAGGGGTTGTCAATCCCTTATAGATTGTTTGCCAAGTGAGAACTGAAAGCAACAAAGTAACAAAGCAAAGTAAAAGCGGAGATGTAAACGAAAGATGTGAATAGACTCGGGGGCCATAGTGTTTACTAGTGGCTTCTCTGATGAAAGCAAGTAGACGGTGGGTGAACAAATTACTGTCGAGCAATTGATAGAACTGTGTAGAGTCATGACGATATCTATGCAATGATTATTTCTATAGGCATCACGTCCGAAACAAGTAGACCGATACTGTCTGCATCTACTACTATTACTCCACACGTCGACCGCTATCCAGCATGCATCTAGTGTATTAATATTTTAAGAACAGAGTAACGCCTTAAGCAAGATGACATGATGTAGAGGGATAATCTCAAACCAATGATAAAAACCCCATCTTTTTACCCTTGATGGCAACTGCTTGATGTGTGCCTTGGTGCCCCTACTGTCACTGGGAAAGGTCACCACATGGTAGAACCCAAAACCAAGCAATTCTCTCATTGCAAGAATCATAGATCTAGTTGGCCAAACAAAACCCAAGACTTGGAGAGACTTACAAGGATATCAAATCATGCATAAAAGAAATCAGCAAGGACTCAAATATATATCATAGATAATCTGATCACAAGTCCACAATTCATCGGATCTCGACAAACACACCGCCAAAGAAGATTATATCGGACAGATCTCCATGAAGATCATGGAGAATTTTGTATTGAAGATCCGAGAGAGAGAAGAAGCCATCTAGCTACTAACTACGGACCCGTAGGTCTGAAGTGAACTACTCACGAGTCATTGGAGGGGCGATGATGATGATGAAGAAGCCCTCCAACTCCAAAGTCCCCTCCGGCAGGGCGCCGGGAGGGGTCTCCAGATGAGATCTCGCGGAAACGGAAGCTTGCGCGGCGGAAAAGTATTTTCGAGGCTCCCCTGATTTTTTGCGGAATATTTGGGAATATATAGGCGCAAGACCTAGGTCACGGGGCGGCCAGGGAAGGCACAAGCTTGCCCACCGCCGCCTCCCCCCTGGTGGCATGGTGGGAGCTTGTGGGCTCCCTGGGGCCCGCCTGGCTTGGCCCGAAGGCTCCCTGGTCTTCTTTCGTTAGGGAAAAAATCATTTCGGGGTTTTTATTCCGTTTGGACTACGTTCCAAATCAGATCTGGAAAGAGTCAAAAACACGGAAAAAAAGGAACTGGCACTTGGCACTGAATTAATAAGTTAGTCCCAAAACGATATAAAAAGGTACATAAAACATACAAAGAAGACAATATAACAGCGTGAAACCATCAAAAATTATATATACTTTTGAGACGTATCAAGCATCCCCAAGCTTAACTCCTGCTCATCCTCGAGTAGGGAAGTGATAAGAAATAATTTTTGATGCTTTCATGCTACCTAGCATAGGTGTCCTTTGTAATTCCTCTTATGTCACGTGAATGTTCAGATCCATTAGATTCAAAACAATATTTTTCTATAGACGTGGAAACAATAATAATTCAAGAAAACTAGCAAGGTAATCATGAACTTTCAAAATAACAAGGTCAAAAGAAAGTGATCCCTACAAAAGCATATAGTCTGCCTATGCTCTATCATCATTGCACAACGAATTTAAATCATGCACAACCCCGGTATTGGCCAAGTAATTGTTTCACACCTTTACTTTCTCAAACATTTTCAACTCTCACGCAATACATGAGCGTGAGACATGGTTATAACACTATAGATGGTGTGGAATATGGTGGAGGTTGCAAGACAAAAAGGAGAAGATAGTCACATTAACTAGGCATATCAATGAGCTGTGGAGATGCTCATCAATAGATATCAATGTGAATGAGTAGGGATTGCCATACAAATGATGCACTAGAGCTACAAGTATGTGAAAGCTCTTAAAGAAAACTAGTTGGTGTGCATCCAACTTGCTTGCTCACGAAGACCTAAGGCAATTTTGAGGAAGCCTATCATTGGAATATACAAGCCAAGTTATATAATGAGAATTTCCTACTAGCTATATGGTGGTGACAAAACGAGAGACTCTAAATCATGAAGATCATGGTGCTCAAAATACACAAGTGTTGAAAAAGTGGTAGCATTGTCCCTTCTCTCTTTTTCTCTCATTCTTTTGGTGGGCTCTTTGGCCTCTTTTTTATGGGCTTCTTTGGCCTCTTTTATTTCCTCACATGGGACAATGCTCCAATAATGATGATCATCACACTTTCAACTTAAAACTTAGAGTAATTATGACTCTATATGGAATGCCTTCGGTAGTGTACCGTGGCAATGATCTAGCATGGCATAGACATCAATGGAAACATCATGCTAGCTATCTTATGATCATGCAATGGCAATGTAGACGTGGTGGCACATATCATGGTGCTAGTTGCATGGCAATATATCTCGGAATGACTTTGAAAAAGCCATAATAGGTAGGTATGGTGGCTGTTTTGAGGGAGGCTAATGGTGGGTTTTGTGCACCGGCGAAAGTTGCGCCGCACTAAGAAGATAGTGATGGCGGAAGGTGAAAGTGCATCTAAACCATGGACTCAACATTAGTCATGAAGAACTAATATACTTGTTGCAGAAGTTTTATTAGTAATCGAAACAAAGCATTCAACGCATACTCCTAGGGGAAGGGTTCGTAGGTATAAACCATCGCGCGATCCCGACCGCCACGCATAGGATGACAACCAATATAATAATCATGCTCAGATTTCATCACATAGCGGTTCACCATACGTGCATGCTACGGAAATCACTAACTTCAACACAAGTATTTCTAGATCCACAACACCTTACTAGCATGACTTCAATATTACCATAACCACAACTCAAAACTAATTGAGATGAATCAAACTTCTCTAACTATTCAATGCACATGAAGGTGGAAGTTTTCGTATCCCTTTGGATAACTACCCCTTTTGGGACTACTTTCAAAGCATAGATCAACTACCAAGCCATGCACCGCTGCGCTCTAAAAGATATAAGTGAAGCACATAGAGCAAAAGTATCTAGCTCAAAAGATATAAGTGAACCACATGTGAGCTGAATTGTCTACCAAAAGATATAAGTGAAGCTCGACAAAATCACGGCGTGTGCATGTCTCTCTCTCTAGGTGTGCAGAAAGGATGATTGTGACACAACAAAAATAAAAGACTCCTACAATACAAGACGCTCCAAGCAAAGACACATAACATGTGGTGAATAAAAATATAGCCCCAAGTAACGTTACCGATGGATTGAAGACGAGAGAGGGGATGCCTTCCCGGGGCATCCCCAAGCTTAGGCTTTTACGACATCCTTGAATCTCTTGGGGTGCCTTGGGCATACCCAAGCTTGAGGTCTTGCCACTCTTTATCTTTTTGTCCATAAGAACTTCACCCAAAACTTGAAAACTTCACAACACGAAACTTCCATGGATAATATCCCCCGATACTATCCATAGTTTCATCAAAATAAGCAACCAACACAACAAAAACAGAATTTGTTAACAGGAGACCAGTCTGTAGCAATCTGTATATTTCGTATACCTGTGGTACTTCAAAAATTCTGAAACATTACGACTGTCTGAAGAATTTGCGTAGTAATCAGCAGCAAAAAGAATCAACTCAAAAGCTCTTACAGAAAACAAATGAAAATTCTTTTCGTGAGCATAAAGTTTCTGTCTTTTCCAGCATGACCAAACGATCATACCCAAGACTAATCATAACGGTTTTGCTTGGCACAAACGAAAAAAGAAACATAAAAAAAACACAATCATAACAGAATTATGAAAGTGTGGAAAACACAAAACAGAAAGAAAAATGATAGATTCGTTGGGTTGCCTCCCAACAAGCGCTTTTGTTTAACGCCCTTAGCTAGGCATTCAATGATGCTCACACAAAAGACAAGAATTGAAGCACAATGAGAGCATCCTAAAGCATGTGAAAATCACATCTAAGTCTAACATACTTCCTATGCATAGGCATTTTGTATGAAAACAAATTGTCAAGACGGCCAATAGCTATCATATGCAAGGAAGAAGAAAGAGACAATACCAATCTCAACATAACGAGAGGTAATTTGGTACCATGAAAGTTTCTACCAAAATATTTTCCTCTCTCATAGCAATTACATGTGGGATCATATTCAAATTCAATAGTATAGCTATCCCATAGGATATTCTTTTCCTGATCCACATGCATGCAAAGTTATCGCTCTTCAAACATAGTGGGATTATCATCAAATAAAGTCATGACTTCTCCAATCCCACTTCCAGTATTGTTGCAAATATCATAATCATCATGAGGTTTGAACAAATTTTCAAGATCATAAGAAAGATCATCACCCCAATCATGATTATTGCAATAAGTAGTGGTCATAGCAAAACTAGCATACCCAAGCTTAGGGTTTTGCATATTTTTAGCATGATTTTCACTAATAGGATTTATAGCGAAATCATTGCAATCATGCTTTTCATCCAAGGAGCCCTCGTGAATCACTTCATGAATTTCTTCATCACGATTTTTAGATTCACGCATCTCAAGCAAAACTCCATAAAAATAATCAATTGCCCTCAACTCACTAGCAATTCGTTCAACAATAGTGCGTCTCTTAAAGAGACTAGCTAGTGGATGAGGATCCATATCAATAGATTTTCAGCAATCGAAGATGCAAGAATATTGAAGGCACATGGCGCACAAGCAAGCAAGAAAACCGGCAAAGGAAAACGGCAAAGGCAAAGGAAAACGACAAAGGAGAAAGGCAAATGAAAACGGCAAATGTGAAGTGGGGGAGAGGAAAACGAGGGGCAACTGGCAATAAAAGTAAATGCAAGAGAAGAGTTCGTGAGACCTACTTGGATAGATCTTGCTTTCTCCTCCCCGACATCGGCGCCAGAAATACTTCTAATGTTTGTTGTGTACCCTTGCAACGGCGCCAAAAATAGTTGTGTCGACGGCACCACGAATCCTTCAGCTACGGCTACGCCTTAAGGGACTTCCTAGGCAAGTATACAAAGGATTTCTCCCGTGGCCTTGGAGCCTTGCGTTGGTGTTCCCTCGAAGCAGAAAGGGTGATGTAGCACAGCGACGGTACGTATTTCCCTCAGTTTGAGAACCAAGTTATCAATCCGGCGGAAGAGTATCTCAAGATCTTGAACAAACACAAAAGCTTGCCCTTATAGATTGTTGGCCAACACTATGAAGGGGTTGTCAATCCCTTATAGATTGTTTGCCAAGTGAGAACTGAAAACAACAAAGTAAAAAAGCAAAGTAAACGCGGAGATGTAAACAAAGGATGTGAATAGACCCGGGGGCCGTAGTGTTTACTAGTGGCTTCTCTCATGAAAGCAAGTAGATGGTGGGTGAACAAATTACTATCGAGCAATTGATAGAATTGTGCATAGTCGTGACGATATCTATGCAATGATTATTTCTATAGGCATCACGTCCGAAACAAGTAGACCGATACTGTCTGCATATACTACTATTACTCCACACGTCGACCGCAATCCAGCATGCATCTAGTGTATTGAGTTCATAAGAACAGAGTAACGCCTTAAGCAAGATGACATGATGTAGATGGACAATCTCAAATCTATGATAAAAACCCCATCTTGTTACCCTTGATGGCAACAACATGATGCGTGCCTTGCTGCCCTTTCTGTCATTGGAAAGGTCACCACACGGTATGAACCCAAAACCAAGCACTTCTCCCATTGCAAGAATCATAGATCTAGTTGGCCAAACAAAACCCAAGACTCCGAGAGACTTACAAGGATATCAAATCTTGCATAAAAGAAATCAGAAAAGACTCAAATATATATCATAGATAATCTGATCACAAGTCCACAATTCATCAGATCTCAACAAAACACACTGCCGAAGAAGATTACATCGGATAGATCTCCATGAAGATCATGGAGAATTTTGTATTGAAGATCCGAGAGAGAGAAGAAGCCATCTAGCTACTAACTACGGACCCGTAGGTCTGAAGTGAACTACTCACGAGTCATTGGAGGGGCGATGATGATGATGAAGAAGCCCTCCAACTCCAAAGTCCCCTCCGTCAGGGCGCCGGGAGGGGTCTCCAGATGAGATCTCGCGGAAACGGAAGCTTGCGCGGCGGAAAAGTATTTTCGAGGCTCCCCTGATTTTTTGCGGAATATTTGGGAATATATAGGCGCAAGACCTAGGTCAGGGGGCGGCCAGGGAAGCCACAAGCTTGCCCACCACCGCCTCCCCCCTAGTGGCGTCGTGGGAGCTTGTGGGTTCCCTGGGGCCCACCTGGCTTGCCCCAAAGGCTCCCTGGTCTTCTTTCGTTCGGGAAAAAATCATTTCGGGGTTTTTATTCCGTTTGGACTCCGTTCCAAAATCAGATCTGAAAAGAGTCAAAAACACGGAAAAAACAAGAACTGGCACTTGGCACTGAATTAATAAGTTAGTCCCAAAAAGATATAAAAAGGTACATAAAACATACAAAGAAGACAAGATAACAGCCTGAAACCATAAAAAATTATAGATACGTTTGAGACATATCACTCGCTAGTTGATTATGCCATTGATATGAGTTTACCGTGAGATCTAGATGTCATTTTCTTATGTGGTTAGCTTGTGATCTTGCTGAATTCTGGTTATGAGTTAGACATAGTTGCAACAACAAGATCAAACATAGTTCGTAAAAGTTTTTCTTTTGTCTCTTTCAGTTTGTCAACTGAATTGCTTGAGGACAAGCAAGGCTTTAAGCTTGGGGGAGTTGATACGTCTCCATCGTATCTACTTTTCCTAACTCTTTTGCCCTTGTTTTGGACTTTAATTTGCATGATTTGAATGGAACTAACCCGGACTGACGCTGCTTTCAACAGAATTGCCATGGTATTGTTTTTGCGCAGAAATAAAAGTTCTCACAATGACCTGAAAATTTACGGAGAATTTTTCTAGAATTTAAGAAAAATACTGGCGCAAGAATCAGCGGAGGAAGTAGAGCTGTGAGCCCACAAGGCCACCTGGCGCGGGCCCCCCTGGCCGCGCGTGGCAGGCTTGTGGGGCCCACAACTCTCCACCGCCTCCAAATCCAGCTCTATTTAGTCTATTTCGTCCAGAAAAAATCAACGAGAAGAGTTCGTCGCGTTTTACGATACGGAGGCGCCGCCACCTCCTGATCTTCATCTGGAGGGCATATTTGGAGTCCGTTCTGGGCTCTGGAGAGGAGAGATCGTCGCCATCGTCATCACCAACCTTCCTTCATCGCCAACTCCATGATGCTCTTCACCGTTCATGAGTAATCTCATCGTAGGCTTGCTGAACGGTGATGGGTTGGATGAGATCTATCATGTAATCGAGTTAGTTTTGATGGGGATTGATCCCTAGTATCCACTATGTTCTGAGATTGATGTTGCTACTACTTTGCCATGCTTAATGCTTGTCACGAGGGCCCGAGTGCCATGATTTCAGATCTGAACCTATTATGTTGTCGCCAATATATGTGTGTTCTTGATCCTATCTTGCAAGTTGTAGTCACCTACTATGTGTTATGACACGGCAACCCCGGAGTGACAAAAGCCGGAACCACTCCCGGAGATGACCATAGTATGAGGAGTTCATATATTCACCAAGTGTTAATGCGTTGGTCCGGTTCTTTATTAAAAGTAGAAACTTAATATCCCGTAGTTTCCATTAGGACCCCGCCGCCAAGGGAGGGATGGACAATAGATGTCATGCAAGTTCTTTTCCCTAAGCACGTATGACTACATACGGAATACATGCCTACATTAGATTGACGAACTGGAGCTAGTTACATATCTCTCCGTGTCATAACTGTTACATGATGAATAGCATCCGGCATAATCATCCATCACCGATCCAAAGCCTATGAGTATTTTCCTACTGGTCCTTGCTACGTTACTTTGCTGCTACTGCTGTCACTGCTGCTACTATTACTCTGTTGGTACTTCTGTTACTTTGCTGCTACTGTTGTCACTTTGCTGCTACTGGTTACTGTTGCTACTGCTGCTATCATACTACCTTGCTACTGATACTTTGCTGCAGATACTAAATCTTTCAGGTGTGGTTGAATTGACAACTCAACTGCTAATACTTGAGAATATTCTTTGTCTTCCCTTTGAGTCGAATCAATAAATTTGGGTTGAATACTCTACCCTCGAAAATTGGTGGGATCCCCTATACTTGTGGGTTATTGGTCGCCGTGTCAGGGAGGAGGACGAGCACGTCTGTCGCTACATGGAGGCGTTGGATGCCAGGTTCTCTAGTACCTGGTAGGTTCTTCAGGGGTCTCACCCGAGCTATGATTCGGTGATGGTCCCTGCTCTTTGTGTGTCCACCGCTCGCGCCTCAGTACAGCAACGACTCTTTGTTGGTTGATCAGTTATATATTATTCGATGTATTACTCTATTCAAGAGATGTATTATTTATGCATTCCAGATTATATATTCAATAATATTAAGTGGATTATTCAATCATGCATTAATTAAGTGGATTATATGATGTATAAAAGCGGGAGTTTTAGTTTTTAGTTAATTTAGTTTTTTATGTTTAATTAATTTGTAGATACTATGGATCCAATACACGACACAGACGAATATCAGGAAGACGTGATGCATGGCATCATCCGCGGGGATGATATTTTAGTTGGCGATGTCGATGTCACCAATCAGTTTCTGAACGAGTCCGGCGAGGGAGATGACTCTCTCAAAACACGAGGTACAAGCTACGGTGAGGTAGACGCCCACACCTCGGGCAAGGGAGGAATCGGCGGCTCCAATGAGGAAGAAGCCGACGAGGGACAAGCCGACCGCTCCGTCGAGGTGCATATATATATATATTGATAAATTAATCCTCTGCTATATACATATATTAACACTCTTTCATTTAGCCCTCCTGATCGAGCAAAACTTCAGTACGGACGAAACGAGGCCCAACCAAGAAGCTAGATGACGGTGAGAGATACAGGATCGAAACAGTCTCAAATGCAGAAGCTTGTGAAGGCATGCGGAGTTGTTGTTAGGGACCACATCCCTATCTCCACTCTAGAATGGATTAAGCCAAGGGAGGAAGGAGTCTCATATGTGGGCATAGCAGCCAAAGAAAACCTTTGGAGAAAGCTCATGCTTCATTTCACCCTGCCGGCGCCAGAGGTGGATCGAGATGAAGAGGAGCCAAATGAGGAGGAAATGAAGAGGCAAAAAGAGGCCCTAGAGAAAAAAGTCAAGGACTGTGCTCTTAATAAGATGGCCGATCTATTCACGGGCTGGGAAAAAAGATTGCACAAGGAATTTATCTTGAAAGATAAGACTCCAGATTTCGATCACGGCTATAAGAAGATAAAAGACTATTGGGCCGAACTTGTGGCATAGAAGAAATCGGAGGACTCCTTGAAAAAGTATGCAACAAATAAGATGAATGTAGGTAAGAAGAAGTACCACCATATTATGGGGCCTGGGGGCTACGGCGGTAACATGGCTGAGTGGGAAGCACTTGAGGCATCATTTCTGGAAAAATATATCACTCCACAGCCCTTAAGATGGCTCAAACGGCGAAGAAACTGGTTTTACGGGCATGGGGGCTTGTTGCATGAAGAAGGGAAGGCAATATATAACCAAAGACAGAAAGATAACCCCCTACCCATCGAGGACATTAGATGTGCAGTACAGGATGTTGAAGATGGGACGGTTCTTACCCGATAGAGAGAACGACAAGCTCACATGCACCCTTGAGAATAAGGAACACAAAGGGCGAGCACGAGGCTTACCAGGCTCCCCGCCGTGGATGCTTGCATTTTCCGAGGAAAGGAAGAGATTTCCCGATAGAAGCCATCAAAGGAGAAAGGAAAAGGAGACACGTGATAAAGCGGCAGAGGCAGACCGGCTGCATAATCTAGAAGAAGCAGTAAAGCGACAGACAACAAGGTAGCGGCCAATCTCAGCGGCTCGTGATAGAAGCTGCATCGAATTGGAAAAGCAGTGTCGCTTCCACGCAGCTCTAGGATGATGGTGATGATGCACTAACGACGGATCCTCCTCGTCACTACCAAGTGGATGATATCACACAGAGCACACCTTGTGAGCTAAAGGTGAACGTTGCTAACTTAAGGTTGACGGTGGTGGTCGGCATGGCCATATGAATTGGACATAATCCAACTTGGCATTGCTCTCTGGTTCCAAAAGGGTACACTGTCGTCACGGTGGATGAAGTGATGAAAGATTATGAGGAGCCGAAGCTCGACCACCCTACAGGTGAAGATAGGGATTTGAATAAACTTGGGGAAGTCAAGAAACAAACTGTTGTATGGCCAAAGGAGGACATCTTGCTTCCAAATTGGATGCCAAGGCCACCGACTCCTCATAGCAGCAATCCTTCTTTGCCTCCACCTCACCAGTATCGAGTGCAACCGTCGTCTTCGCCGCCTCACCAGGGTCTAGCGCAGCCATCTCCACTGCCGCATCAGCTGTCTCCGTCCAATGAGGATCAGAGAAAAACACGTAAACGTACCACCGCTAATAGTGGCGGCAGAAAGGGGTTCCGATTACCGAAACGTAAGTTATCGCCACTCCCAAAAGTACCTCATAAGTATATGAAGAAGAGACCTTGGGACTGTACTGGAGAGGACAATATTAAGAGGGCAGACGCCCATCATCAACAGTGGAAGATTTACATGGCTAAAAAGAAGAAGCCGAAAGAGCCAGAGTTCCCGGTCACCCTAGAAGATCAAGCCGCGTGCGTGAAAATGCTGAAAACCCTTGCAGATCCCATGCCACCGTTGCCAGCAGACTATGAATGCTCTATTCTCAAGTCGGCTGAGGCAAAAAAGCATCGGTTGAAGAGTAGTACGTCCAGCGTGATATCAGTTGCCCAGCTCGGACAACAGAAAAATCAATTGTGCCCCCCGCTCAAAGTGTATTCCGATACAAAGGTGTGCTCGAGCGGTATCGATTCGGAGTTTGTTGCAATATACGGAGAAGCGACCAAGGCTCAAGGCATGTCTATCGATGAGTACTTAAACCATTTGCAGGAATTTGCTGTCATAACATACGTGTACAGGTACGGGGCTCCTATCGTCAAACCTGAGTTAGTCAATGGGCTACCAACAAAAATGTGAAGATTGCATGACTAGTACATGCAAGCATGTGCTTCACAGCAAAACTGGATCTACCTTGCATATAAAGACGAGAATTTCGGGACTGGACGAGGCATGCTAATGATTGAACTCGATAAATTATTTCAGTTATACCAACAAGACGCCCTCGACAAATCTATCATCACTGCCTATTATTTGTAAGTATTATTAATTTATGTCATTAAGTCTTACTCAGCTCGTTCTTGCATGTATAATATTACTCACGACTATATTAATTTTACATAATGTAGACTCTCGAATGCAAAAGAGGACAAACCTATGACATTGGGTTCATTGACCAATATTACATTCATCACCAAAGTCTCGCAACGAATCCCTGCGACACAGAGAATAACTTCAAGTGAGTGTTACTACACATATTCTATTTTCGCTTACTCGATGTTATTATAAGTGTATAATTGACTCGTTATGCGTGCGCAGGTTCCACTTTATTATGTTAATCATTGTACCTGACGAGGGACAAGTAATAGTCATGGACCCGAAATGCACACCCCTCGCTGAATGGGCGAACATGCAGGAATGCCTCCAGAGGTAATTTCAATCATTATGGCACTATATCGGCAACTTCTCGTTCATTTTATGATAGAAAGGAATTAATATAGAACTCCTTTATTCATTTCCTTTTCTTTGCAGGGCTTGGCAACGGTTCATCGCCAAGGCTCGGGGTGTTTGGAAGTCAGAGCTTACATTTAAACAAATAGATGTAAGTAACTACTAGCAAGATTTGGGCATGTCTTTATTCTAGTCTCAATACCATTATAATTCTAGATTATGTTTTTTATTGAACTTTGTTCTTGTAAAGTGCTTGAGGCAGGAACAGGGGAACAATTTATGTGGATACTACGTTTGCGTGTTCATTCAACACACGACCCATGAGACGGGCAAAAATCGGGACATAAAAAAAATGGAAGTACGATAAACAATACTCACAACTTTATTTTATTACCGTGAATTGTGTTCGTTTTCATTGATATATATATATATATATTAACCCCTTCTTGAAATAAGATCGGAAGGTTGCGGGACGGTCTTCTACCACAGGAACGTTTACGAGCAATTCAAGAGGAAATTGCCGGATTCTTAGATGCAGAGGTCCTAGATGTCACGGGAGAATACTATTGCCCGTCGATGCAATTGATATGAAATGATATAGTGTAAAAAAGATGCATATATGTGCATGTAACTCGTGTTTACATTTTGTAATATGTTCGACAAAGCACGAAGGATGAGATGGTGTAATATATTCGTGAGGACGATGTGCAATATAGTTGTTCCTTTATTGTTGTGTATGTACCATCCAATTTAGTGCAAAACAAGAATTAAAAAGTGCCCAAAACAAGTAAATAGGAAAATAGGGGCAGAAAAATAGCCCCGTCCAATTTAGTGCAAAACCCTAAACCCAAAAAAGTGCTAAAAAAGTAGCAAAGAAATATCCCCGGTTCGTAATACGAACCGGGACAAATACCCCTCCCCCCTCGCTCCCAGCCCCGCCACGTGGAAGGTCATTAGCCCCGGTCCGGGGCCGAACCAGGGCTGGCATTAGTCCCGGTTGTTTAGTACCGGTTCGTGAACCGGGACTAATGGCCCAACCGAACCTAGACTATAGGCCCTTTTTCTACTAGTGATAGATGACCATTAATAAAGCTTGATTCCTCCCTGATACATCTCCAACGTATCTATTTTTGATTGTTCCATGCTATTATATTATCAACTTGGGATGTTTTATATGCATTTATATGCCATTTTATATCATTTTTGGGACTAAATTATTAACTCAGTGCCCAGTGCGAGTTTCTGTTTTTTTCCGTGTTTTTGACCTTTTTCAGAAAAGAATATTAAACGGAGTCCAAACGGAATAAAACGTGCGGGATGATTTTTTCCATAACAGAAGATACGCAGAGGACTTGAGAACCAAGGCAGGAGGTCTCGTGGGAGGTCACGAGCCCCTAGGCGCGCCCTAGGGGGGCGCCTAGCATGCTCGTGGGCCCCCGTGCCTCCTCTGCCCTGCCTCTTTCGCCTATAAATTCCCAAAACTCCCGAAACCTCCATAGAGAGCCACGAAAAT
Organism: Hordeum vulgare subsp. vulgare; assembly: GCF_904849725.1. Classification (NCBI taxonomy): domain Eukaryota; kingdom Viridiplantae; phylum Streptophyta; class Magnoliopsida; order Poales; family Poaceae; genus Hordeum; species Hordeum vulgare. Next base: position 75,454,638 of record NC_058522.1, on the reverse strand, counting down.
ACTTTTCTACCGCCGCAAGTTTCTGTCTCCACAAGATCCCATCTGGGGATCGTTTTGGTGCCCCGCCAGAGGGGAATTTGGACACAGAGGGCTTCTTCATCAACACCATTGCCTCTCCGATGATGCGTGACTAGTTCACCACAGACCTTCGGGTCCATAGCTAGTAGCTAGATGGCTTCTTCTCTCTCTTGGATCTTTAATACAAAGTTCTCCATGATCTTTATGGAGATCTATCCGATGTAACTTTCTATTGCGGTGTGTTGGTCGAGAACCGATGAATTGTGGATTTATGATTAGATTATCTATGAATATTATTTGAGTCTCCTCTGATTTCTTATATGCATGATTTCGTATCCTTGTAATTCTCATCGAGTTATGGGTTTCGTTTGGCCAACTTGATCTATAATTCTTGCAATGGGAGAAGTGCTTGGTTTTGGGTTCATACCGTGCGGTGTCCTCACCAAGTGACAGAAGGGGTAGCGAGGCACGCATCATGTTGTTGCCATCAAGGGTAAAAAGATGGGGTTTATGTCATATTGCATGAATTTATCCCTCTACATCATGTCATCTTGCTTAAGGCGTTACTCCGTTTGTTATGAACTTAATACACTAGATGCATGCTGGATAGTGGTCGATGTGTAGAGTAATAGTAGTAGACGCAGACAGTATCGGTCTACTTGTCTCGGACGTGATGCCTATATGTATGATCATTGCCTTAGATATCGTCATGATTTTGCGCGATTCTATCAATTGCTCGATAGTAATTTGTTCACCCACCGTAATACTTGCTATCATGAGCGAACCTCTAGTGAACACTATGGCCCCCGGGTCTATTTTACACATCATATATTCAGTTCTACAAAAATACTAAAAATACTTTGCTGCACTTTTATTTCTTTTTACCTTTTATCTCTGTCAGATCTCATCTTGCAAGTACCCGTCAAGGGATTGACAACCCCTTTATCGCATTCGGTGCAAGTTTGTTTGCCTTTGCGCATGTGCCTTAGTGCCTCATCTTGATACTCCTACTAGATTGATACCTTGGTTCTCAAACTGAGGGAAATACTTACTGCTACTGTGTTGCATCACCCTTTCCTCTTCGAGGGAAAAACAACGCAAGCTCAAGAAGTAGCACTCCCTACTTCATGTGTCTTCTACTTTTGTGTGATTGTCTATGACGCTAGTCCGCTCCGCAACCTTGGACCGGACTCGCCGGCAGGAGTTGCGGAACACGTTATCAACACGCTCTATCAGCTCTCCATCGAGCCTGCGTCAAGCCTGCACCAAGAAGGCTCTAGTCGATCGCACGGAGGTATAAGATCCGATCCATTTCTTAGCAAAAATGGATTCCTCTTGTTATCACGATTCCGTTTTTGCGCTTAGTTTATTTTTCAGATTTAATATACCTACGGTGTGGATTTCTATTTCACTAAATAGGTGGCGAAACGTCGCCGACCAATGTCGTGTTCATGGATCACAAGAGATTTGTTGACCACACCTAGGGAGACGATGATGGCACGTACTCCAGATGAGCACGACACCGCCGCAATGTATCACATGTACAAGCGTCGTGACGTCCTGCTGATGCATGATCTGTATTTCCTGAGCTGCTACAGTGCCAGCGTCATCACCATGGTCCTGCTGGCCATGACCATGACGTGCTGACGTGCAAGGACCCGACCCTGTTGGTCGCGTGAGCCGCTACCGGCCGCGCCAGTTGTGTCGCCGTGCCTTGCCCTCTCCCCCGCGCCCAAAGCATCTGCCGCGCGCGTCACGTCCTGCTGGTCTGGCCACCGCGCCAGGCCATGCCGACCGCCTGGTGCACTAGCTTGGTGCTAACCCATGTCTGGGCCTGGTGCGCTCGACCGTGTGTGCGCCTGCACGCCGCGCACGCTCGCGCTCGCCCGCGCCCGCCTCGGCTTGGGCTACGTCGCTCCACAACCTTGTGCTGGATGGCCGCCCCTCGCATGCATGGCGCAGGTTGCCTGCCGCGCGTGGCCGATGATAACGCACAAGTATAGGGGATCGCAACAGTTTTCGAGGGTAGAGTATTTAACCCAAATTTGTTGATTCGACACATGGGGAATCCAAAGAATATTCTCGAGTATTAGCAGTTGAGTTGTCAATTCAACCACATCTGAAAGACTTAGTATCTATAGCAAAGTATCAGCAGTAAGGTAGTGTGATAGCAACAGTAGCAACGGTAACCAGTAGCAATAGTGACAGCAGTAGTGAAAGAGTACAATAGCAGGAGTGACAGCAGTAGCGACAGAGTAACAGTAGCAGCAGTGACAACAGTAGCGGCAAATTAACAGTAGAAACAGTGACAACAGTAGCAGCAAAGTAACGAAGCAAGGACCAATAGGAAAAGCTCGTAGGCATTGGATCGGTGATGGATGATTATGCCGGATGATATTCATCATGCAACACTTATAACATGGAGAGATATGTAAATAGCTCCAGTTCGTCAATGTAATGTAGGCATGTATTCCGTATGTAGTCATACGTGCTTAGGGAAAAGAACTTGCATGACATCTATTGTCCATGGCTCCCGTGGCAGCGGGTTCCTAATGGAAACTACGGGATATTAAGGTTCTCCTTTTAATAGAGAACCGGAACAAAAGATTAGCACTTAGTGAATTCATGAACTCCTCATACTATGGTCATCTCCAGGAGTGGTTCCGGCTATTGTCACTCCGGGGTTGCCAGGTCATGACACATAGTAGGTGACTACAACTTGCAAGATAGGATCAAGAACACACATATATTAACGACAATAGAATAGGTTCAGATCTAAAATCATGGCACTCGGGCCCTAGTGACAAGCATTAAGCATGGCAAAGTAGTAGCAACATCAATCTCAGAACATAGTGGACACTAGGGATCAATCCCCATCAAAACTAACTCGATTACATGATAGATCTCATCCAAACCATCACCGCCTAGCAAGCCTACGATGAGATTACTCACGAACGGTGAAGAGCATCATGGAATTGGCGATGAAGGAAGGTTGGTGATGACCATGGCGATGATCTCCCCTCTCCGGAGCCCAGAACGGACTCCAGATCTGCCCTCCATAGGAAGAATAGGTGGTGGCGGCGCCTCCGTATCATAAAACGCGATGAACTCTCCTCCTTGATTTTTTTCCGGACGAAAGGGACTAAATAGAGCTGGAGTTGGAGGTAGTGGAGCTCCGTGGGCACCACAAGCCTGCTAGGCGCGGCCAGGGGGGCCCGCGCCTGGTGGGCTTGTGGGCTCCTCGTTCTACTCCTCCGGTTGATTCTTGTGCCAGTATTTTTTATATATTCCACACGAAATCCTCGTAAATTTCCAGGTCATTCCCAGAACTTTTATTTCCGTGCAAAAACAACACCATGGCAATTCTGCTGAAAACAGCGTTAGTCCGGGTTAGTTCCATTCAAATCATGCAAATTAGAGTCCAAAACAAGGGCAAAAGAGTTTGGAAAACTAGATACAACGGAGAGGTATCAGCCGACAACGTCCACACCGCCGTGCGTGCTGCGGTCGCGCGCGGCTGCTGCACCCGCTCTCGTCGGACGCTAGCCGCTCCTGGCCGCCAACGCCTGCACTCGCCGTGATCTCCGGCCGTGCCCCACTGGCCGACCCGGCCATCGCGCCCTCGCACCGCCTGTAGGTTCGCCGGCCGGTCGCGCTGCTCCACAACCCCGCGTCTAGCCACCGCGCCCTGGTGGCCGGCTGGCCGCCTCGGCCTTTGGCAACAGGCACAGCCGCCGCCGCTGCTCCGGCGCTAGGGAAATCCTAGCGTCCCGTTCGAGCCGGCTAGAGCTGGCCAGGCCTGTGGACCTTTTTTAGGCCCTCTTTCTAAAGAAAGGGGAGCACCAGGAGAGGTGGTGGTGCACTAGGCCGGCAACCCATTTTCGGCATTGAGACAGTACGTTTTCTGTTAAAAACAAACTTTAGGATTAAAAATGCTTCGGGAATTCATTTTTCGGGCTATTTTTTACGTATTAGATACGCGTAATATACTATCTCATGAAATATGATTTTATTATATGTTTGTAGTGTTGTAGATTAATTGTTTAGCACTTTTAATCATTAGGTAAATCATATAATAAAATGTATTAAATAATGAAACGTCGGTTTTTATTGATTAAGTTGATCTACATCGCATTTATGCATAAGTTTACCTGCTGTAATCTCATTACTTTTGCATAAATTGCAGATGGCCGGAATCGTCAACAAGGAGTTTCCTGGGTTGGCCCAGACAGGGCTAACCTACCTGACGTGGTCTTCGGACTGCAGGATCTAGTTCGATGGCAAGAACCTTCTGAGGGCGATCGGTAAGGGGACCCTGTTGGCCCCCACTGACCCCAAGTTCACGCAAGAAATTGTCCAGGCTCTGCATTTCCTGTGACATCACCTCTGCCCTACTCTGAAAGATGAGTATATGGCTGAGAAGAGTGCCTTTGGCCTTTGGACCGCTCTTAAGCAGCGGTTTGAGAGGCTGAAGATGTTGGAAATATGCCCTAGAGGCAATGATAAAATAGTTATTATTATATTTCATGTTTCAAGATAATATTTTATTATCCATGCTATAATTTTATTGAATGAAAACATAAATGTATGTGTGGCTATATAGACAAAACAATGTCTAGTAAGCCTCTAGTTTACTAGCCAGTTGATCAAGGATGGTTAAGGTTTTCTGACCATATGCAAGTGTTGTCACTTGATGACTGGATCATATCATTAGGACAGCGATGTGATGGACAAGACCCAAACTATAAACGTAGCATGTGATCGTGTCATTTTGTTGCTATTGTTTTCTGCAACTCAAATATTCATTCCTATGACCATGAGATCATGTAACTCACTGACACCGGAGGAATACCTTGTGTGTATCAAACGACGCAACGTTATTGGGTGACTATAAAGGTGCTCTACAGGTATCTCCGAAGGTGTCCGTTGAGTTAGCATGGATCAAGACTGGGATTTGTCACTCCGTGTGACAGAGAGGTATCTCGGGGCCCACTCGGTAATACAACATAACATATAAGCCTTGCAAAGAATGTGGCTAATGTGTTAGTCACGACATCTTGTATTTCGGAACGAGTAAAGAGACTTGCCGGTAACGAGATTGAAATAGGTATAGGGATACAGACGATCAAATCTCGGGCAAGTAACATACCGAAGGACAAAGGGAATGGTATACGGGATTATATGAATCCTTGGCACAGAGGTTCAACCGATAAGATCTTCGTAGAAAATGTAGGATCCAATATGGACATCCAGGTCCCGCTGTTGTATATTGACCGGGGAGTGTCTCAGGTCATGTCTAGATAGTTCTCGAACCCGCAGGGTCTACACACTTAAGGTTCGGTGATGTTTCGGTATAGTCGAGTCCCGGATGAGATCATGGACATCATGAGTGTTTCCGGAATGGTCCGGCAACAAATATTGATACATAGGATTGTTTCATTTGGCCTCCGGAAAGATTTCGGGTATTGCCGGCAGTGTACCGGGAGTGATGGGTTCCGAGTTTATACCGGGAGGGGGCCACCCACCTGGGAGTGAACCTAATAGCCCAACGGTGGCGCACCAGCCCTTAGTTAGCTGGTGAGTCCAGCCCAAGTGGGCTATTTTGGCTAAAAATAAAAAAAATCAAAGGAGAAAGAAAAAAAAGGAAAAAAGAGGAGGTGGGAAGGAAGGAAGGGACTCCTTCCTCCAAACCAACTTAGAGCAGGATCCCTCCTCCCTCTCGGCCGGTGCCCTAAGGCAAAGCCCCACCCCATGGCTCTTCCTATATATACTTGAGGTTTAGGGCTTTTGAGACACAACTTTTCCATGTGCAACCCTAAACCTCTACTTCGTAGTTCTTCCTCTAGATCGGTTTTCTGCGGAGCTCGGGCGGAGCCCTGCAGGAATAGATCATCACCATCACCGGCGCGCCGTCATTCTGCCGAAGAACTCATCTACTTCCCTGTCTGTCTTGCTGGATCAAGAAGGCGGAGATCGTCATCGAGCTGTACGTGTGCTGAACGCGAAGGTCCTGTCCGTTCGGTGCTAGATCGGAACGGATCGTGTGTAGGAATTTTTTGGTTTCCCATGTAACGTTCCCCAACAATGGCATCATGAGCTAGGTTCATACATAGATGTAATCTCGAGTAGAACACAAAAGTTTTTGTTGGCGTTGATGTTTGATTTTCTGCCCTCCTTAGTATTTTCTCGATTCGACGGAATTGTTGGATTGAAGCGGCCCGGACCAACATTACTCGTACGCTTACGAGAGACCGGTTTCATCGACTAACATGCAACTTGTTGCATAAAGATGACTGGCGGGTGCCTGTTTCTTCAACTTTAGTTGAATTGGATTTGACTGGGGCGGTCCTTGGAGAGAGGTTAAATAGCAATTTGCACATCTCCGTTGTGGTTTTGCGTAAGTAAGATGCGATCATACTAGATACCCATAGTAGCCACGTAAAACATGCAACAACAGATTAGAGGACGTCTAACTTGTTTTTGCAGGGTATGCATGTGATGTGATTTGGCCAAAGACATGATGTGATATATTGGATGTATGACATGATCATGTTGCAATAGTTAAATTTCGACTTGCACGTCGATGCTACGGCAACCGGCAGGAGCCATATGGTCGTCTTTAAACTAACGTTTGTGTTTGCAAATGTGTTTACTATATTGCTAGGTTGTAGCTTTAGTAGTAATAGCATAGATAGCACGACAACCTTGATGGAGGCACGATGATGGAGATCATGATGATGGAGATCACGGTGTGGCGCCGGTGACGATGAAGATCATGCCGGTGCTTTGGTGATGGAGATCAAGAAGCACAAGATCATGGCCATATCATGTCACTTATGAATTGCACGTGATGTTAATCCTTTTACGCACCTTATCTTGCTTAGAACGACGGTAGCATTATAAGGTGATCCCTCACTAAATTTCAAGATAAATTGGGTTCTCCTCGACTGTGGCCCGTTGCGAAAGTTCGTCGTTTCGAGACACCACGTGATGATCGGGTGTGATAGACTCAACGTTCACATACAACGGGTGTAAAACAGTTGCACACGCGGAACACTCGGGTTAAACTTGACGAGCCTAGCATGTGTAGACATGGCCTCAGAACACAAGAGACCGAAAGGTCGAGCATGAATCATATTGTTGATATGATTAGCATAGAGATGTTTACCACTGAAGCTACACTCAACTCATGTGATGATCGGACTTGAGGTAGTGAATTTGGATCATGCCACACTCAAGTAACTAGAGGGATGTCTATTTGAGTGGAAGTTTATTGGTAATTTGATTAGCTGAACTCTAATTGTCTTGAACATAGTCTAAGTCCACTTCGCAATATATTATTTTGTAGATCAATGGATCACGCAGTAGCAACCCTGAATTTCAATACGTTCCTAGAGAAAGCTAAGATGAAAGATGATGGTAGCAACTTTGTAGATTGGGCTCGTAATCTAAGGCTCATCCTACAAGCTAGGAAAAATAATTATGTCCTTGATGCAGCGCTAGGAGATGAACCACTCGCTACGTCTGATCAAGATGTTTTGAACGCTTGGCAAGCACGTAAGGAGGACTACTCAGTAGTTCAATGTGCAGTCTTGCATGGCTTAGAATCGGGACTTCAACGACGCTTTGAACGTCATGGAGCATATGAGATGTTCTAGGAGTTGAAGTTTATCTATCAGAAGAATGCTCGGATCGAGAGGTATGAGACCTCCGATAAATTCTATGCTTGGAAAATGGAGGAGAATTCACGTGTCAGTGAACATGTGCTCAAAATGTCTGGGTACTCAACCGTCTAGGTGAGCTGGGAGTAGATGTTCCGCAAGAGGCTATCACTGACAGAAGTCTTCAATCACTGCCACCTAGCTACAAGAGAATTGTGTTGAATTATAACATGCAAGGGATGAACAAGTCACCCGGCGAGTTATTCGCGGTGCTGGAAATCGCAGAGTCAAAACTCCGGAAATAACATCAAGTTATGATGGTCAATAAGTTCACTGGTTTCAAGAGAAAAGGGAAAGCCAAGAAGGGTAACTCCAAGAAGAGCGGCAAAATTGTTGCCACTCCGATGATGAAACCTAAGGCTGGACCTAAGCCGGAAATAGAGTGCTATTATTGCAAGGGGATGGGTCACTGGAAGCGCAACTGCAACAAGTATTTGGCTGATAAGAAGGAGGCCAACGCCAAACCAGCTATATGTGATATACATGTTATTGATGTGTACCTAACCAACTCTCATAGTAGTGCCTCGGTATTTGATACTGGTTCTGTTGCTCATATTTGCAACTCGAAGCAGGAACTACGGAATAAACGAAGGCTAGCGAAGGATGAAGTGACGATGGACACGGGAAATGGTTCCAAGGTTGATGCAATCGCCGTTGGCAGAGTCTCACTTCACTTACCATTAGCGTTAGTTATGAACTTAAATAATAGTTATTTAGTGCATGCATTAAGCATGAACATTATATCTGGATCTTGTTTATTGCGAGACAGTTACTCATTTAAGTCAGAGAATAATGGTTGTTGTATTTTTATGAGTAATATCTTTTATGGTCATGCACCCAATGTGAGGGGTTTGTTCATGTTGAATCTTGATTGTGATGACACGCATTTACATAACATTGAGACCAAAACATGTAGAGTTAACAATGATAGCGCCACCTTTTTGTGGGACTACCGCTTAAGTCATATTGGTGTAAATGTTGATGGGCTTTTGGAGTCACTTGATTTCGAATCACTTGACACGTGCGAACCATGCCTCATGGGTAAGATGACTAAGACTGCGTTCTCCGAAACAATGGAGCGTGCAAGTGACTTGTTGGAGATCATACATACTGATGTGTGCGGTTGATACGTCTCCATCGTATCTACTTTTCAAAACTCTTTTGCCCTTGTTTTGGACTTAGTTTGCATGATTGGAATGGAACTAACCCGGACTAACGCTATTTTCATCAGAATTGCCATGGTGTTGTTTTTGCGCAGAAATAAAAGTTCTCGGAATGACCTGGAAATTTACGAGGATTTTTTATGGAATATATAAGAAATACTAGCGCAAGAATTACTTGAGGGACGGAGCGAGGAGCACACAAGCCCAGGAGGCGCGGGCCCCCTGGCCGTGCCTGGCAGGCTTGTGGTGCCCTCGGGGCTCCGCCGGCTCCAACTCCAGCTCTATTTAGTCCCTTTCGCCCAGAAAAAAAATCAGGGAGAAGAGTTCATCACGTTTTACGATACAGAGCCGCCGCCACCACCTGTTCTTCCTCTGGAGGGCAGATCTGGAGTCCGTTCTGGGCTCCGGATAGGGGGAATCGACACCTTCGTCATCACCAACCATCCTTCATCGCCAATTCCATGATGCTCTTCATCGTTCGTGAGTAATCTCATCATAGGCTTGCTGGACGGTGATGGGTTGGATGAGATCTATCATGTAATCGAGTTAGTTTTGATGGGGATTGATCCCTAGTATCCGCTATGTTCTGAGATTGATGTTGCTACTACCTTGCTAAGCTTAATGCTTGTCACTAGGGCTCGAGTGGCATGATTTCGGATCTGAACCTATTTTGTTCTCATCAATATATGTGTGTTCTTGATCCTATCTTGCAAGTTGTAGTCACCTACTATGTGTTATGACCCGGCAACCCCGGAGTGACAATAGCCGGAACCACTCCCGGAGATGACCATAGTATGAGGAGTTCATGTATTCACTAAGTGCTAATGCTTTGTTCCGGTTCTCTATTAAAAGGAGAACCTTAATATCCCTTAGTTTCCATTAGGACCCCGGTGTCACGGGAGGGATGGACAATAGATGTCATGCAAGTTTTTTTCATAAGCACGTATGACTATATACGGAATACATGCCTAGATTACATTGACGAACTTGAGCTAGTTACATATCTCCCCATGTTATAACTGTTGCATGATGAATGTCATCCGGCATAATTATCCATCACCGATCCAATGCCTACATGTTTTTCCTACTGGTCCTTGCTATGTTACTTTGCCGCTACTGCTATCACTGCTGCTACTATTACCGCTACTGCTTTCACGGCTGCTACTATTACCGTTGCTACTGTTGCTATCTCACTACTTTGCTACTGAATCTTTGCTGCAGGTACTACGTCTTTCAGGTGTGGTTGAATTGACAACTCAACTGCTAATACTCGAGAATATTTTTTGGCTTCCCCTTGTGTCGAATCAACAAATTTGGGTTGAATACTCGACCCTCGAAAACCGTTGCGATCCCCTATAATTGTGGGTTATCAAGACTATTTTCTGGCGTCGTTGGCGGGGAGGCCTAGCTTTATTCTTTGAGTCACTTGTGATTTACGTCTGTTGATCACTATGAGGTATCCGAGAGATCCAAAAACTAAAGTCTTGCCCTGAACTACGAGGACAGGTATGGAACTGCCATCTAGCTCTGCACTTGATTCACCTTCAGTTATGAGTAAGTTTGCGACACCACCACCTGCTAGAAATTTTGATGTGTCGCCTATGCTTGATGATGCTACTTCTGCTATCCATGATGCTTTGCTTGATACTGCTTTGCCACTAGGTGCATACCTTGATGCACAAATTGCTAGAGTTGCTGCTGAATGTGATGATACTTCTGAAACGGCTGAAATTATTGAAGTGGAACCTGCTATTTCACTTGTTAGAACTAGCTCTACTAGATATGAATTGCATGATATACCTGAGGGTTATGTTATGGAGGGAGAGGTAGCTGAGGACTTTCTTGCTTGTAAGGATAGCTATGGTCTTGAGAAATTACTGCGCAAGTGGAAAGAAAAATCTCTGAACGCTAGGATGAAATACGATCCTAAGTTTGCTACTTCACCCATCTTTGTGGCCGATAAGGATTATGAATTCTCTGTCGATCCTGAGTTAATTACTTTGGTCGAATATGATCCTTTTCATGGTTATGAGTCTGAAACGGTTGTAAAACATCTTACTAAGCTGCACGATATAGCCACCCGATTCACGAGCGAGGAAAAGATCCGCCACTACTATATCCTTAAGCAGTTTCCTTTCTCGCTAAAGGGTGATGCTAATACTTGGTTCACTTCTCTTGCTCCTGGTTGTGTGCGTAGTCCCCAGGATATGATCTAGTACTTCTCTTAGAAATATTTTCCTCCCCATAAGAAACAAGCTGCCTTGAAGGATATATATAACTTTGTGCAAGTTGAAGAAGAGAGTCTCCCACAAGCTTGGGGGAGGCTTGTCCAGCTATTGAATGCTTTGCCTGAGCACCCTCTGGAGAGAAAAATGAAATACTCGATATCTTCTATAATGGACTAACCGATGCTTCTATGGACCACCTAGATAGTTGTGCTGGTTGTGTTTTCAGGGAACGAACAGTGGAACAAGCCGAGATTCTCTTGAATAATATGTTGTGCAATGAGAATGCTTGGACTATCCCTGAACCACCTTGCTACGACAACAAAAGTCCTTTCCCGGCAATGGTGCCAAAAATCCTTCTGTCGTCTCATGAGCTTGCGTTGGTTTTTCCCTTGAAGAGAAAAGGGTGATGCAGCATAGGAGCCGTAAGTATTTCCCTCAGTTTGAGAACCAAGGTATCAATCCAGTAGGAGAATCTCGTCAAGTCCAGAGTACCTGCGCAAACACAAAATAGCTTGCACCCAATGCTTTAAAGGGGTTGTTAATCCCTTCAAGATTGTTTCCAAAGTGAGATCTGAAGGCGGAAAGTGCAACGAAGAAAAAGTGTAAGGTTGAAAATATGGTGTGGAGCAGACCGGGGGGCCAGAGTGTTCACTAGAGGCTTCTCTCAAAATAGCAAATATCATGGTGGGTGAACAAATTACTGTCGAGCAATTGATAGAACCGCGCAAAGTCCTGACGATATCTAAGGCAATGATCATACATATAGTCATCACGTCCGAGACAAGTAGACCGATACTTTCTAAATCTACTACTTTTACTCCACACATCGACCGCTATCCAGCATGCATCTAGTGTATTGAGTTCATGACGAACAGAGTAACGCCTTAAGCAAGAGGACATGGTGTAGAGGGATAAACTGAAACCAATGATGAAAACCCCATCTTTTTACCCTTGATGGCAACAACACGATCTGTGCCTCGCTACCCCTTCTGTCACTGGTTGAGGTCACTGCACGGTATGAACCCCAAACCAAGCACTTCTCCCATTGCAAGAATCATAGATCTAGTTGGCCAAACAAAACCCACAACTCGATGCGAATTACAAGGATATGAAATCGTGCATAAGAGAGTTCAGAAGAAACACAAATAAAATTCAGAGATAATCTGATCATAAATCCACAATTCATCGGATCTCGACAAACACACCGCAAAAGAAGATTACATCGGATAGATCTCCATGAAGATCATGGAGAACTTTGTATTGAATATCCAAGAGAGAGAAGAAGCCATCTAGTTACTAGCTATGGACCCGATGGTCTATGGTGAACTACTCACGCATCATCGGAGAGGTCATGGTGTTGATGAATAAGCCCTCCGTATCCGAATCCCCCCTCCGGCAGGGCACCAGAACGTCCCCCAGATGGGATCTTGCGGAGACAGAAGCTTGCGGCAACGGAAAAGTATTTTCGATGATCTCCTGATTTTTTATGGAATTTTGGAGAATATATAGGCGCAAAACCTAGGGCAAAGGAGCCTCTGGGAGCCCACAATCCAGGGAGCCGCGACCCCCCTGGCCGCTCCATGAGGGCTTGTGGGGTCCCTGGTGGCCCCCTGCCGTGATTCTCCGGCTTCCCAATCTTTTTCTGTTTCGAAAAAATCTTTTTGGCAGTTTTATTCCGTTTGGACTCCGTTCAAAATCCCCCTCTGAAAGGGCTCAAAAACATGGAAAAAATAGGAACTCGCTCTTGGCACTGAGTTAATAAGTTAGTCCCAAAAAAAAGGCATACAAAACATCCAAAGTTTGACAAGATAATAGCATGAAACCATCAAAAATTATAGATACGTTGGAGACGTATAAAGCATCCCCAAGCTTAACTCCTGCTCGTCCTCGAGTAGGGAAGTGATAAAGACTGAATTTTTGATGTGGAATGCTACCTAGCATAGTTGTCCTTTGCAACTTCTTTCACGTGACATGAATGTTCAGATCCGTAAGATTCAAAACATTAGTTTTTTATTGACATGAAAACAATAATACTTCAAGCAAACTACCAAGGTCCAGGAAAGGAAACAATAATACATCATGAACTTTCAAAATAACAAGTCTAAGGAAAGTTATCCCTACAAAATCATATAGTCTGGCTATGCTCCATCATCCTCACACAACTAATGTAAATTATGCACAACCCCGGTATTGGCCAAGTAATTGTTTTAGAACTCTTACTTTCTCAAACCTTTTATAACTATCACGCAATACATGAGCGTGAGCCATGGATATAGCACTATAGGTGGAATAGAGTGTGGTGGTGGTTGTGAGACAAAAAGGAGGAGATGGTCATATTGATTCGGCGTATCAAAGGGCCATGTAGATGCCCATTAATAGATATCAATGTGAATGAGTAGGGATTGCCATACCAGGGATGCACTAGAGCTATAAGTCTATGAAAGCTCAAAAGGAAAACTAGTGGGTGTGCATCCAACTTGCTTGCTCACGAAGACCTAGGACAATTTTGAGGAAGCCTATCATTGGAATATACAAGCCAAGTTATATAATGAAGATTCGCACTAGCATATGCTAGTGACAAAGCAAGAAGCTCTCAATCAAGAACAAGATGGTGCTATTATGAAGCACAAGTGTGGAAAAAGATAGTAGCATTGTCCCTTCTCTCTTTTTCTCTCTATTTTTTATTTGGGCTCTTGGGCCTCTTTTTCTATTTTCTTTTTTTATTTGGCCTCTTTGGCCTTTTTTTTATTTCCTCACATGGGACAATGCTCTAATAATGATGATCATCACACTTTTATTTACTCACAGCTCAAAGCTTAGAACGATGATGACTCTATAGGAAATGCCTCCGGCAGTGTACCGGGATGTGCAACGATCTATCTTGGCGTATGACGTTGAAACTTCTTGCTAGCTATCTTACGATCATGCAATGGCAATATGAGAGTGACGACACAAGTCGTGAGACGGACCGGTGGGAGTTGCATGGCAATATATCTCGGAATGGCTATGAAAATGCCATAGTAGGTAGGTATGGTGGCTGTTTTGAGGAAGGCATATGGTGGGTTTGTGCACCGGCGAGAATTGTGCGGCACAAGAGAGGCTAGCAATGGTGGAAGGTGAAAGTGCATCTATACCATTGACTCACATTAGTCATGAAGAACTCACATAGTTGTTGCGAAAGTTTTTATTAGTAATCGAAACAAAGTGCTAAACGCATACTCCTACGGGAAGGATTGGTAGGTGTTAACCATCGCGCGATCCCGACCTCAACACAAAGGATGACAATCAATAGATCAATTATGCTCCGACTTCCTAACATAGCGGTTCACCATACGTGCATGCTACGGGAATCACTAACTTTAACACAAGTATTTCTAGACTCACAACACCCTACTAACATAACTCTTAATATTACCAAATCCACGTCTCAAAACTAATTGAGATGAATCAAAACTTCTCTTTCTACTCAATGCACATGAAGATGGAGGTTTTTGTATCCTCTTTGGGTACCTATCACCTTTGGACCTACTTTCATAGCATAAGCCAACTACCAAGTCACGCACCGCCGTGCTCTAAAAGATATAAGTGAAGCTCATAGAGCAAAAGTATCTAGCTCAAAAGATATAATTGAAGCACTATGAGCATTCTAGCAAAATCACGATGAATGCATGTCTCTCTCTCTCTGAAAAAGGTGTGCAACAAGGATGATTGGGACACGTCAAAAAGAAAAGACTCCTATGATACAAGACGCTCCAAGCAAAACACATATCATGTGGTGAATAAAAATATAGCTCCAAGTAATGTTACCGATGGATTGAAAACGAAAGAGGGGATGCCTTCCCGGGGCATCCCCAAGCTTAGGCATTTTGGTGTCCTCGAATTTGGCTTGGGATGCCTTGGGCATCCCCAATCTTGAGATCTTTCCACTCCTTATCTCTTTGTCCATGAGAACATCACCCAAAACTTGAAAACTTCACAACACAAAACTTAAACAGAAAGTCGTGATAACATTAGCACAAGAAAACAAACTACCACCTCTTTAGGTACTGTAGCAATCTTGATATCTATTTATATTGGTATTGGGCTACTGTATTCTCACATTTCCATGGCTAGTACCCCCCGATACTACCCATAGTTTCATCAAAACAAGCAACCAACTCAACAAAAACAGAATCTGTCAAAAATAGACCAGTCTGTAGCAATCTTTGTACTTCGTATACTTGTGGTACCTCAAAAATTCTGATAAATTACGACTGCCTAGGCAAAAGGCATATCAACCAGCAGCAAAACGAATCAAGTCAAAAGCTCTTTCTGAATAAAAATGAAAAATCATCTCGTCAGTGAAAAGTTTCTGTCTTTTTCCAGCAGGATCAAACAACCATCACCAAGACTAGTCATAAAGGTTTTGCTTGGCTCAAACACAAAAAGAAACACAAAAAACACAATCACAACAGAATTATGATGGTGTGGACGTAGCAAAACAGAAAGAAAAAGAAATAAATTCATTGGGTTGCCTCCCAACAAGCGCTATTGTTTAACGCCCTTAGCTAGGCATTGATAATTCAATGATGCTCACACAAAAGACAAGAATTGAAGTACAACGAGAGCATCATAAAGCATGTGAAAATCACATCTAAGTCTAACATACTTCCTATGCATAGGCATTTTATAGGAAAACAGATTGTCAAGACAACCAATAGTTACCATATGTAAGGAAGAAGAAGCACACAATATCAATCTCAACACAACGAGAGGTGAATTAGTGATATGAAAGTTTCTACCACCATATTTTCCTCTCTCAAAATAATTACATGTGGGATCATATTCGAATTCAACGATATAGCTATCACATAGGATATTCTTTTCATGATCCACATGCATGCAAAGTTGATGCTCTTCAAAAATAGTGGGATTATCAACAACTAAAGTCATGAAGTCTCCAAACCCACTTTCAATGGTATTGCAAACATCATAATCATCATGAGGGTTAAACAAATTTTCAAGATCATCAGAAAAATCATCACCCCAATCATGATCATTGCAACCACTAGTGGACATAGCAAAACTAGCATCCCCAAGCTCAGGGTTTTGCATATTTTTAGCATGATTGTCACTAATAGAATTTATAGTGAAACCATTGCAATCATGCTTTTCATCCAAGGAGCCCTCGTGAATCACTTCATAAATTTCTTCCTCACAATTTTCAGATTCACGTATCTCAAGCAAAACTCCATAGAGAAAGTCAAGTGCACTCAACTCACTAGCAATTGGATCAACATAATTGGATCTCTTAAAGAGATTAGCAAGTGGATGAGGATCCATGTCACTAGATTTTCAGCAAGCGAAGATGCAAGCATATTGAAGGCACATAGCACACAAACAAAGGAAAGGCGAACGAAAAAGGCAAACGAAGAAAAAGGAAAATTGTGAAGTAGGGGAGAGGAAAACAAGAGGCAACTGGCAAACAAAGTAAATGCAAGAGATGAGTTTGCGACACTTACTTGGATGAGTTCTGGACTTGATCCTCCCCGGCAACGGCGCCAGAAATTCTTCTGCTACGGCAAAAAAAGTCCTTTCCCGACAATGGTGCCAGAAATCCTTTCGTCCTCTCTTGAGCTTGCGTTGGCTTTTCCCTTGAAGAGGAAAGGGTGATGCAGTAGTGGAGCAGTAAGTATTTCCCTCAGTTTGATAACCAAGGTATCAATCCGGTAGGAGAATCTCGTCAAGTCCAGAGTACCTACGCAAACACAAAATAGCTTGCACCCAACGCTTTAAAGGGGTTGTGAATCCCTTCAAGATTGTTTGCAAAGTGAGATCTGAAGGCGGAAAGTGCAACGAAGAAAAAGTGTAAGGCTGAAGATATGGTGTGGAGTAGACCCGGGGGCCATAGTGTTCACTAGAGGCTTCTCTCAAAATAGCAAATATCACGGTGGGTGAACAAATTACTGTCGAGAAATTGATAGAACCGCGCAAAGTCATGACGATATCAAAGGCAATGATCATACATATAGGCAACACGTCCGAGACAAGTAAACCGATACTTTCTGCATCTACTACTATTACTCCACACATCGACCGCTATCCAGCATGCATCTAGTGTATTGAGTTCATGACGAACAGAGTAACGCCTTAACCAAGATTACATGATGTAGAGGGATAAACTCAAACCAATGATGAAAACCTCATATTTTTACCCTTGATGGCAACAACATGATGCGTGCCTCACTACCCCTTCTGTCACTGGGTGAGGTCACCGCATGGTATGAACCCAAAACCAAGCACTTCTCCCATTGCAAGAATCATAGATCTAGTTGGACAAACAAAACCCACAACTCGAAGAGAATTACAAGGATATGAAATCATGCATAAGAGAGATCAGAAGAAACTCAAATAAGATTCAAAGATAATCTGATCATAAATCCACAATTCACCGGATCTCGACAAACACACCGCAAAAGAAGATTACATCGGATAGATCTCCATGAAGATCATGGAGAACTTTGTATTGAAGATTCAAGAGAGAGAAGAAGCCATCTAGTTACTAGCTATGGACCCGTAGGTCTATGGTGAACTACTCACGCATCATCGGAGAGGTCATGGTGTGGATGAAGAAGCCCTCCGTATCCGAATCCCCCCTCCGGCAGGGCACCAGAACGTGCCCCATATGGGATCTTGCCGAGACAGAAGCTTGCGGCGGCGGCAAAGTACTTTCGATGATCTCGTGATTTTTTATGGAATTTTAGAGAATATATAGGCGCAAAACCTAGGGCAAAGGAGCCGCAGGGAGCCCACAATCCAGGGGGCCGCGGCCCCCCCTGGACGCACCATGAGGGCTTGTGGGGTCCATGGTGGCCCCCTGCCCTGATTGTTCGGCTTCCTGATCTTGTTCTGTTCCGGAAAAAATCTTTTTGGCAGTTTTTTTCGATTTGGACTCCGTTCAAAATCCTCCTCTGAAAGGGGTCGAAAACATGGAAAAAACAGGAACTCGCTCTTGGGACTGAGCTAATAAGTTAGTCCCAAAAAATATAAAAGGCATGCGAAACATCCAAAGTTTGACAACATAATAGCATGAAACCATAAAAAATTATAGATACGTTGGAGACGTATCACACCTCCGAAGCCAACTCCGAAGAAAATAGGTATCCTATTCCTCACTCCTGAAGATATGCAAGAAGCTAAGAAATCTATGCAAGAGAAAGGAATTAAATCTGAAGATGTCAAGAATCTACCACCTATCGAAGAGATCCATGGTATTGATAACCCGACACAGGTAGTAGAGGTAAATTATCTTCGTAGATTCAATGAGAGTGATATTCCTTTTGATAAACCTACTAGCTTATGCTTAGATGAATTTGATAACTTTGTTGCCAAACAACAAAGTTTCAATGATTATGTTAGCAGACAATTGGAACAGAATGCTCGTATGCTTAGTCATTTAAGTGCTTGTGTGGATAGAAATGCCAATGACCTTAAGCTTTTGAGTAAACATGCCTCTATGGTCACTACTCAGGTAGAACAAGTACTTAAGGCTCAAAATGACTTGCTCAATGAGTTGAATGACAATTTTGTTAGAGTCAACACTAGAGGTGGTAGAATGACCCATGAACCTTTGTATCCTAATGGTAATCCTAAGAGAATTGAACAAGATTCTCAAGGAGTTAGCACCGAGGTACCTAGTCATCCTAGGAAGAAAAAGAACGATGATAGGAACTTGCATGCTAGCAACCCTGTTTGTGTTACACCCAAAAATCCAAACGATGTCTCTGTTTCTGATGCCGAAACACAATCTGGTGATGAACATGAGCCTAGTGATAATATCGATAGTGGTGTTCATGATGATGCTCAACCTAGCAATGACAAAGATGTGGAGATTGAACATGTTGATCTTGATAACCCAAAACCTAAGAACAGGAGATATGATAAGAATGACTTCATTGCTAGGAAGCATGGTAAAGAAAGGGAACCATGGGTTCAGAAACCCATGCCCTTTCCTCCCAAACCATCCAAGAAAAAGGATGATGAGGATTTTGAGCGCATTGTTTAAATGATTAGACCTGTCTTTCTGCAAACGCGTTTGACAGATATGCTCAAAATGTCTCCTTATGCTAAGTACATGAAGGATATTGCGACTAATAAGAGGAGGATACCAGAGGTTGAGATTTCCACCATGCTCGCTAATTACACCTTCAAGGGTGGAACTCCTACGAAACTAGGTGATCCCAGAGTGCCCAGTATACCTTGATCCATTAAAGGAAACTATGTTAGAACTGCTTTATGCGATCTTGGAGCCGGAGTTAGTGTTATGCCTCTCTCTCTTTATCGTAGACTTGAATTGGATAAGTTGAGACCCACTGAAATCTCCTTGCAAATGGCCGACAAATCAACTGCTTTCCCTATCGGCATTTGCGAGGATGTGCCTATTGTGGTTGCTAACATTACTATCTTGACGGACTTTGTTATTATGGATATTCCCGAGGATGATGCCATGGCGGTCATCCTTGGAAGACCCTTTTTAAACACTACAGGGTCTATTATTGATTGCAACAAAGGCAATGTAACTTTCCATGTCAATGGTAATGAGCATACAGTGCACTTTCCGAAGAAACAATATTGAGTACATTGCATCAAAGATATTGAAAAAACTTCCTCGATTTTTATTGGGAGCTTTGAATGCCTTATACCTACTATCAAGATGAAGTGTGATTTGCTTGTTGGGGATATGCACATCCCCATTGAGGTAACCTAGTGACTATTCGAAAAATCTCCAGTTTTATGCGATTCGAAAAAAGTTTGTCCAGGAGACTTGATCAACCTCATTGACGGATTTCTTTTGATGACCATGAGATGGATGAATCTAGGAGTCACAACCCTCTGTTCCATACTTTTATTTTTGGTTGTTTAGAAGAAAAATGATAAATTTAGCTTTAGTTTTTCCTTCTTTCTTCTTTTTGCGTCGCTTAGAGAAGTGTCCCAAAAATATAAAAAATTCAAATGCCCTGAAAATAAAGTATGATTTTATTTTGGATTTTTTGAAAACTTCTGAGACAAAGAGCTATTCAGGGGGATGCACCAATGGGCCACAAGCCCAGGAGGCGCGAGCACCCCCCCTGGCCGCGCCTACCAGGCTTGTGGGCCCCACGTGCCCCCCTCCACTTATTCCAGCTCCCATATCCTTCTCCTACCTCCAGAAAAAAATCATTCCACAACTCAAACCCGTGTTCTTGCTCTTCTTGCTGCGTTTTGCGATCTCCTTGTGCAAAGCCCCATGCACCAAACTGTTTTGGGGGAATTGTTCCTTGGTATGTGACTCCTCCATTGGTCCAATTACTTTTTACTCTAGTGCTTGTTCGTTGCGTATTTTTGCGGCCTTGGTGACCCTATTCATGAGCTTTGCATGCTAATTTTAGTTGGTCCCAAGTAGTTTTGATGCATGATATGGCCTGTAGGCACTTGAAGGAGTAGTGGCTATGAGTTTTGTTGAGCCTCGTTCAAATTTCTCTTGAGTCACTAAAAATTTCAGAAAAGGAAGATGTTGAGGAGAAACTATCATGGTGGTTCCTCAAGCAAGAGGGGTCCCCGTCTCGCGATTGGGGAGCCCGATCCTTACCAACCGAGGAACGCACAGGTACAACCATGTGAATGTCCTTCTGATGAATTCATGATTGATGCAGGTTTCAAAGATGAGTTTGATACATTTGTTCACAACGCCTGGCTCGAAGAATTCATCTCCGATAAATGTGAACAGTATACTACTCTGACTGCCTCTTTTGTTCATAGATTCAAATTTTCAGTTGGCCGTGACAGATCCATACTATTTGATCTGTATGACAAATCGTATACCATGGATTTGGAGGATTTCAATAGAATTTGCAAGATACCTGATCGGGGTAGTCTCAGTGATCCTCCTAAGTCTTCGGTTCGAGATTTTATCTCTAGTATAACTGTTGGAGAAACTAGAGATATTACGGAGGCTATCACAGGGAGCATTCATTTTCCCGCCTTGCATTACTTTGCCCTCTTCATAGGTAGATGCATTAACGGCAAGATTCAGCATTGTCACCTCTGCGCACCTGACCTTGGTATTCTTAAGAGCGCAATAACTGGTGATAAAAGTTTCAACATGGGAGTTATAATCACGAGGAGGCCAAATAATAATGCTAATGAAGGGGATTTCTTTGGTGGGATCTATGCCACTCGCATAGCAAATTTTCTTGGAGTACCCATCCGCGAAGGAGAACCCCCGCTCCATGCAGCTTTCCTTGATCGCGCCACTATGACACATTATCAGTTCGTTGAGAGGGATAATGAATCCCTCCTATACCGGTTAATATTTAACCGACATCGTGTTTTCCATATTACCCTTCCTGCTCCTCCCTTCTTTGACTTTCAGGTAAAACGGAGATATTACATATCCAGAGGAGAGGCAGAGGAGTATGAGAGGGAGGCAAAGGTTGCTTGCCTCTGTGAGACAGCTATTTAGGCGGTAGCTGCCGCGCTCCCATACAACCCCCATTATGATTTTGGATATCGCCCGGACCAGCCGTGGGAGTAGACCAACTTAGGCCAAAAGCCTAAGATTGGGGGAGTACATGTTTCTCACCGACTTTATATTCATGCTCATACTTTTACTTTGATAGTTGGTGTTCACACTTTGCCACTGTATCATCCATGCTAGTTTATTTCTTTTTCTCGCTTTCTTCTCATGTGTTTGTTTAGATTGAGAAAACCCAAAAAGATTTCCCGTTCTTCTTTTGCTTGTTGGGAGCTTTCCCGTGTAAATAGTTTTGTTTTTCTTTGGGTCAAGGTAGAAGACCATGGTAACAATGTTTAGTGGCTCTCGCGTGCATATCTGTTTATCTATCAAAGAGCCATATTACTTTGTCTTCTCCTTTGTGTTTGCTTGCACATTGCAGCGTAGTCCAATGCACGAACACTCTTATTATTGTTCACATCATTCGGTCGTGTAAGTGAAAGGCAATAATGACGATATATGATGAAGTGATTGAGCCTGGAAAAGCTGGTATGAACTCGACCTATTTTGTTTTTGTAAATATGACTAGCTCATCGTTCCTAAATCAGCTTTGTTATGGGAGAAACATGTTTGCAATGACAACTTAGAGATCATAGTTTCTGATGCCATGCTTAATTAGCTAGGAGCATATAATGGTTTGTCTTGGATGCCAACATGAATTTCAAGATGATTATGATATAGTATGATAGGATGGTATCTCCCTTTGAATGATTCAAGTGGCTTGACTTGGCGCATGTTTACGCATGTAGTTGAAACAAAATCAACATAGCCTCTATGATATTCATGTTTATGGTGATTTATGTCCTACTCATGCTTGCACTCAATGCTGGTTAATCTCAATGCTTATTGATGACCGTTGTCGCTCTCTAGTTGGTCGCTTCCCAGTCTTTTGCTAGCCTTCACTTGTACTAAGCGGGAATGTTGCTTGTGCATCCACTTCCATAAACCCAAAGTGGTTCCATATGAGTCCACCATACCTAGCTATATGCGGTATCTACCTGCCGTTCCAAGTAAATTTGCATTTGCCACTCTCTAAACCTTCAAGTAATAATTCGCTCATGTGGTGACAAGTGGCGATTAGTATCTTCCATGCTAGGCGTGTTATCCTCGATACGTGTTTATTCACTATCACTTACGAGAAAGGGGCCGGTAATTGGAATGCCCAGTTCCATGCTCAGATCGAAAAGATAATTCCAAACAAAACTCCCCCTGGATTGTTGTGGGTATGAACGGCACCCGAGTATTCGCCTAGTCGTGGAGTGTGATTGATCGGTGGTGGGGGAGTCAAAACTTTACTTTTCTGTTTGGGAACCGCCTATAGCATATGTAGCATGGAGGATGGTGAAAACTCTTGGTCATTGCATTGACAATGAAAGCATGCCACCCAAAATTGTTTATCTCTGTTTTAAAAGCTTGAGCTCTGGCACCTCTGCAAATCAATGCTTCCCTCTGCGAAGGGCCTATCTATTTATGTTTCTGTTGAGTTGTCCTCTTCTTATAAAAGGCACCAGTTAGAGAGCACCTCTGTCATTTTTATGATTAGCTATTAATTGATATTGAGTATGACTACGACTGGATCTTCTTTGCCATGAATTAAAATGTTCAGTCAGCCCTTGGTCTTTGAAGGTGCCCTGCATTTATGTCTTGTGGTCTCAGAAAGAGCTAGCGAGATACCATCTGTTCATATTGCTTCATGATTGTTTTAATTGAAGTGTTGACGTTTGAAACTCATTATTATTGCTCGCTAGTTGATTATGCCATTGATATGAGTACATCTTGAGACCTAAATGTCATTGCTTATGTGGTTAGCTTATGATCTTGCTGAAAATCTGAATATGAGTTAGACATAATTACAGCAACAAGATCTAATAGAGTTCATAAAAGTTTTTCTTTTGTCTCTTTCTGTTTGTCAACTGAATTGCTTGAGGACAAGCAAGGCTTTAAGCTTGGGGGAGTTGATACGTCTCCATCGTATCTACTTTTCCAAACTCCTTTTCCCTTGTTTCGGACACTAATTTGCATGATTTGAATGGAACTAACCCGGACTAACGTTGTTTTCAGCAGAATTGCCATGGTGTTGTTTTGGCGTAGAAATAAAAGTTCTCGGAATGACCTGGAAATTTACGAGGATTTTTTGTGGAACATATAAAAAATACTGGCGCAAGAATTACATAGAGGGACGGAGAAAGGAGATCACAAGCATAGGAGGCACGGGCCCCCCTCGCCACGCGTGGCAGGCTTGTGGGGCCCTCGGCGCTCCACCGCCTCCAACTCCAGCTCTATTTAGTCCCTTTCAAAAAAACAGGGAGAAGAATTCATCGTGTTTTACAATACGGAGCCACCGCCACCACCTGTTCTTCCTTTGGAGGGCAGATCTGGAGTTCGTTCTGGGCTCCGGAGAGGGGGAATCAACGCCTTTGTCATCACCAACCATCCTTCATCGCCAATTCCATGATGCTCTTCATCGTTCGTGAGTAATCTCATCATAGGCTTGCTGGACGGTGATGGGTTGGATGAGATCTATCATGTAATCGAGTTAGTTTTGATGGGGATTGATCCCTAGTATCCAATATGTTCTGAGATTGATGTTGCTACTACTTTGCTAAGCTTAATGCTTGTCACTAGGGCCCGAGTGCCATGATTTCAGATCTGAACCTATTATGTTCTCATGAATATACATGTGTTCTTGATACTATCTTGCAAGTTGTAGTCACCTACTATGTGTTATGACCCGGCAACCCCGGAGTGACAATAGCCGGAACCACTCCCGGAGATGACCATAGTATGAGGAGTTCATGTATTCACTATGTGCTAATGCTTTGTTCCAGTTCTCTATTAAAAGGAGAACCTTAATATCCCTTAGTTTCCATTAGGACCACGCTGCCACGGGAGGGATGGACAATAGATGTCATGCAATTCTTTTCATAAGCACGTATGACTATATCCAGAATACATTTCTACATTACATTGACGAACTGGAGCTAGTTACATATCTCGCCATGTTATAACTATTGCATGATGAATGTCATCAGGCATAATTATCCATCACCGATCCAATGCCTACGAGTTTTTCCTACTGGTCCTTGCTACGTTACTTTGCCGCTAGTGTTGTCACTGTTGCTACTATTACCGCTACTGCTTTCACTGCTCTACTGTTACCGTTGCTACTGTTGCTATCAGACTACTTTGCTAGTGAAACTTTGATGCAGATACTAAGTCTTTCAGGTGTGGTTGAATTGACAACTCAACTGCTAATACTCAATAATATTCTTTGGCTTCCCCTTGTGTCGAATCAACAAATTTGGGTTGAATACTCTACCCTCGAAAACTGTTGCGATCCCCTATACTTGTGGGTTATCAGCGGTCCAATGAGTGTAGAGGCACGTGGCGGATATCATTATTTTCTCACCTTCAATGATGATTTGAGTAGGTATGGATATATCTACTTGATGAAGCACAAGTCTGAAACGTTTGAAAAGTTCAAGAAATTTCAGAGCGAAGTTGAAATTCATCGTAACACGAAGATCAAGTTCCTATGATCTGATCGAGGGGGCGAATATGTGAGCTTCGAGTTTGGTGCTCACTTAAGACAATGTGGAATCGTTTCACAGTTGACACCACCTGGAACACCACAACGTAATGGTGTGTCCGAACGTCGTAATCGTACTTAGTTAGATATGGTGAGATGTATGATGTCTCTTACCGATTTTCCATTATCGTTTTGGCGTTATGCATTAGAAACAACTGCATTCACTTTAAAAAGGGCACCATCAAAATCCGTTGAGTCGACACCATATGAGCTATGGCACGGCAAGAAGCCAAAGTTGTCGTTTCTTAAAGTTCGGGGATGCGATGCTTATGTCAAAAATCTTCAGCCTGAAAAGCTGGAACCCAAAGAGGAAAAGTGTGTCTTCATAGGTTACCCAAAAGAGACAGTTGGGTACACCTTCTATCTCAGATCCGAGGCCAAAGTGTTTGTTGCTAAGAATAGAGCTTTTCTCGAGAAGGATTTTCTCTCGAAAGAATTGAATGGGAGGAAGATAGAACTTGATGAGGTTGTGGAACCTCTGCACCAACAGGATGGTGGTGCAGGGCAGAGAGAAATCTTTGTCAAGGCAACACCAGTTGAGGAGGAAGCTAATGACGATGATCATGAAGCTTTGGATCAAGTTATTATCGGACCTCCCAGGTCGACAAGATCACGTACTGCTCCTGAGTGGTAAGGGAATCCTGTCTTATCTATCATGTTGTTAGACAACAATGAGCTTGCGAATTATGAAGAAGCGATAGTGGGCCCGTATTCCAAAAAATGGTTAGAGGCCATGAAGTCTGAGATAGGATCTATGTATGAAAACAAAGTATGGACTTTGGAAGTATTACCTGAAGGTCACAAGGCTATTCAGAACGAATGGATCTTTAAGAAGAAGAAGACGGACGCGGACAGTAATGTGTCAAAGGGTTTTTCACAAGTTCAAGGAGTTGACTACGATGAGACATTCTCACCGGTGGCGATGGTTAAGTCCGTCAGAATCATATTAGCAATAGATGCATTTTTCGATTATGAAATCTAGCAGATGGATGTCAAAATGGTGTTCCTTAATGGTTTTCTTAAGGAAGAGTTGTATATGCTGCAACCCGAAGGTTTTGTCGATCCAAAGAATGCTAACAAAGTATGCAAGCTCCAGCGATCCATTTATGAACTGGTGCAAGTATCTCGGAGTTGGAATAAGCGCTTTGATGAGGTGATCAAGGCATTTGGGTTTATACAGGTTGTTGGAAAATCTTGTATTTACAAGGAAGTGAGTGGGAGCTCTGTAGCGTTTGTAATATTATATGTGGATGAAATATTGCTGATTGGAAACAATGTGGAGTTTTTAGAGAGCGTAAAGGATTACCTGAACAAATGTTTTTCAATGAAAGACCTAGGAGAAGATGCTTACATATTAGGCATTAAGATCTATAGGGATAGATCGAGGCGCCTAATAAGACTTTCACAAAGCACATACCTTGATAAAGTTTTGAAGAAGTTCAAAATGGAGCAGTCCAAGAAGGGGTTCTTGCCAGTGTTAAAAGGTATAAAGTTGAGTAAGACTCAGTGTCCAATAACTGCGGAAGATAGAGAAAAGATGAGTACCGTCCCCTATGCTTCAGCCATAGGGTCTATCATGTATGCAATGTTGTGCACAAGACCGGATGCCAGCCTAGCCATAAGTATGGCAGGAAGGTTTCAAAGTGATCTAGGAGTGGAACACTGGGCGGTGGTCAAGAATATTCTGAAGTACCTGAAAAGGACTAAGGAAATGTTTCTCGTTTATGGAGTTGACGAAGAGCTCGTCGTAACGGGTTGCGTCGATGCAAGCTTTGACACTGATCCAGATGACTCTAAGTCTCAAACAGGATACATATTTATTCTCAATGGGGGTGCGGTAAGCTGGTGCAGTTCCAAGCAAAGCGTTGTAGCAGAATCTACATGGGAAGCGGAATAGATGGCTGCCTCGGAGGCTGCTAAGGAGGGTGTCTAGATGAAGCAGTTCATGATGGATCCTGGAGTTGTGCCGAGCGCACTAAATCCAATAACCCTGTTCTGTGACAACACTGGTGCCATTGCTCTAGCAAAGGAACCAAGAATTCACAAGAAGACCAGACACATCAAACGATGCTTCAACCTCATCCGCGACTATGTCCAAGGAGAGGACGTAAATATTTGCAAAGTGCACACGGATCTGAATGTTGCAGATCCACTGACTAAACCTCTTCCACGAGCGAAGCATGATCAACACTAGAACTGTATGGGTGTTAGATTCATTCCAATGTAAATCGCATAGCGATGTGAGACTAGATTATTGACTCTAGTGCAAGTGGGAGACTGTTGGAAATATGCCCTAGAGGCAATGATAAAATAGTTATTATTATATATCCTATTTCAAGATAATCGTTTTTATCCATGCTATAATTGTATTGAATGAAAACTAAAATGCATGTGTGGATATATAGACAAAACAATGTCCCTAATAAGCCTCTAGTTGACTAGCCAGTTGATCAAGGATGGTTAAGGTTTTCTGACCATATGCAAGTGTTGTCACTTGATCACTGGATCACCTCATTAGGAGAATAATGTGATGGACAAGACCCAAACTATAAACATAGCATGTGATCGTGTCATTTTGTTGCTATTGTTTTTTGCATGTCAAGTATTCATTCCTATGACCATGAGATCATGTAACTCACTGACATTGGAGGACTACCTTGTGTGTATCAAACGTTGCAACATTAATGGGTGACTATAAAGGTGCTCTACAGGTATCTCCGAAGGTGTCCGTTGAGTTAGCATGGATCAAGACTGGGATTTGTCGCTCCGTGTGATAGAGGTATATCGGGGCCCACTCAGTAATACAACATCACATATAAGCCTTGCAAGCAATGTGGCTAATGTCTTAGTCACGGGATCTTGTATTACGGAACGAGTAAAGAGACTTGCCGGTAACGCGATGGAAAGAGGTATAGGGATACCGACGATCAAATCTCGGGCAAGTAACATACCGAAGGACAAAGGGAATGGTATACGGGATTATATGAATCCTTGGCATAGAGGTTCAACCGATAAGTTCTTCGTAGAATATGTAGGATCCAATATGGACATCCAGGTCCCCTGCTGGATATTGTCCGGGGAGTGTCTCGGGTCATGTCTGCATAATTCTCGAACCCGCAGGGTCTGCACACTTAAGGTTCGGTGACGTTTCGGTATAGTTGAGTTATAGGTGTTGGTGACCGAAGGTTTTTCGGAGTCTCGGATGAGATCACGAACGTCACGAAGGTTTTTTGAATGGTCCGGAAATGAAGATTGATATATAGGATTGTTTCATTTGGCCTCCAAAGAGATTTCACGCATTGCCGGCACTGTACCGGGAGTGACGAATGGGTTCTAGATTTTTACCGGGAGAGGCCCACCCACCCGGGAGTGGACCTAATAGCCCAAGGGTGGCGCACCAGCCCTTAGTGGGCTGGTGAGGCCATCCCAAGTGGGATATTTCGGCTAAGAAGAAAAAATCAAAGGAGAAAGAAAAAAAGGAAAAAAAGAGGAGGTGGAAGGAAGGAAGGGACTCCTTCGTCCAAACCGACTTGGAGGAGCATCCCTCCTCCCTCTCGGCCGGAGCCGTAGGGCAAAGCCCCACCCCTTGCCTCCTCCTATATATACTTGAGGTTTAGGGCTTTTGAGACACAACTTTGCCACATGCAACCCTAAACCTCTACTTCGTAGTTCTTCCTCTAGATCGGTTTTCTGTGGAGCTCGGGCGGAGCCCTGTAGGAATAGATCATCACCATCACCATCACGCCGTTATGCTGCCGGAGAACTCATCTACTTCCCCATCTCTCTTGCTGGATCAAGAAGGCGGAGATCGTCATCGAGCTGTACGTGTGCTGAATACGTAGGTGCCGTCCGTTTGGCGCTAGATCGGAACGGATCGTGGGACGATGGTGATTTGAATCACAAAGTTGTTCCTATACATCAACCACGTTTCTTAACGCTTCTCACTTAGCGATCTACAAGGGTATGTGGATCCGATCTCCCTCTCGTAGATGGACATCACCATGATAGTTCTTCGTGTGCGTAGGAATTTTTTTGTTTCCCATGCAACGTTCCCCAAAAAGTACACCGTCAAGCCACGTGCAGAGGCGGAGTGGATCCGTGTGAGGTTCGCAGACTTCAAGACGGTTGAGGAGTACAATTCAGCGATGCACCAGATTTGTACAACTCTTGAGCTATGCGGTACTCAGGTTGCCGATAGTCAGAAGATTGAGAAAACCCTATCCACTTTCCATCCCGATGTGGTCCAGTCCTCACAAAACTACCACCAGGGAAACTACACGAGGTATTCACAGATGATCAAGATCCTCTAGGTGGCAGAGGCTCAGGACGAGGTTCTGAAGAAGAACTTCATCGCGCAACCACTTGGGGGAGTTCTCGTCAGGAGGTGAACGCTCTCAAGGTCCGCAAGGGAAAGAAGAAGGGCCCCACCCCTTGCTCCGGCTAAGCAGGAAAAGCCGGGCATGGGCGAAAGAGGCCTTAGGACTGTTTCTGGTGTGGATCGTTGCAGCATTTCTCCCACCAGTGTCGTGCACCACAGGAGGTGGTTGCTGCGTACAAGGCTTGGAAGGATCATAAGACACACCTCTCCTTGGTTCACGAGGAATCACCACTAGCGCTACCAGCGGCTCCCATGTTGATCCCTACAACTCGTCCTGCGCCCATCGTGGCAACCTCTACTATGCCCATTGCGCAGCCTTGGCAGTCTCTAACAACGCCGACGTTGCCATGGGGGTTGAGCACACGGTCGCCCCTACGGTGCCACCACGGGATATTGATGTTGCTACCAAGATAATGTCTATCGAGGAGGGGATCACTAGTCCGGATATTCAGGCTGAAGTCAATGGCTTCTTTGCCGAGTCTACTTAGCTTACCTCGTTAGGGATCATGATTCCGTGATTTGAGACAATGCATTCAAATAAATTCGATTCGGTTGTAAGCTCTATAGAGTACAAACTCATTCTTTATTTCATGACGCTTGGATGACATTTATATCATTCATTCATTTCATTATTTATACATGATAGTATGTTAT
The DNA here is from genome assembly GCF_904849725.1 of Hordeum vulgare subsp. vulgare. Classification (NCBI taxonomy): domain Eukaryota; kingdom Viridiplantae; phylum Streptophyta; class Magnoliopsida; order Poales; family Poaceae; genus Hordeum; species Hordeum vulgare. The sequence continues at coordinate 75,424,356 of NC_058522.1, read as the reverse complement.
GTTTTGAAATGTGTGCATTTATTATTATTGTATCTTCTTCCTCATTACATTAATTAGATGTAATATTTTAGAACGTGTGTGGCGGACGAATGGAGGAAGCATGCCTTGCCGATAGTGCCACGACACATACCATTTTACAAGAAACTAAGTGTAGCGACCCGACTCAAGACGAGTCAAGCCTCTGTGTTTCTGTGCCATCCCTGGATCAGTATGCTGGCACACACAGTACATCAATGTATATATCAAAGTGCAATCACATGTAAAATAGCGTAAAAACGGATATATACCTTAAATGTCTCAGCGGAAGCGGTCAAGGGAGTGGAGTCCCAATAAACACCAACGACAAGTTGAGTGTAGACCGTAACCCTGAATCGTACTCTTACTCGTCGAAGAAAAGTATCTGCAATGTAAGACGTTTTAGCCGTGTAGGTCAGCATATTGAATATGTCGGCAAGTCACATAAGAGAGGGGTAAAGTAATAATCAACTATCTCTACATGCATATCTGGTCGGTGGAGCTAAGTTTTGCATAAACCGGTTTTATCCTACAACAAGAGGGGTTTGAAAGCAAAATGTTACTACAAGGTTTGTTGTTAACGAGGTGGTTCCGCCAACCAGTTCTCGTACCCGAGTTGTCAATAATTACCCTCATCAAATATATATAATGGTGTTGAGAAATTCAGTTCCTTTGGCTCAAGTTGTCCATGACCGTGGACACGGCTAATCGATTAGGTTTGAGTACTCTGCAGAGTTTTGCACACGTTCCCCACAAGATTTGATCGCCTCCGTGTATGTCCTCGCACTTCAGGGTGTTTGAATACCGGATGATCAAAAGATGGTCTTTCAACGAGTCCCTCTGAATCCCTGTCAGTGCCCATCCATTCCTACTGTTCGTCTACATCTACTAGCACCGCCTGTCCAGAGTCGCCGCGTTGTCCAACCAAGCCAGAGCCCATAATGACTTGTGGCTGTGCAGGTAAGCCTTGGGTCTTGAAAATATCCGTCCGTCTCTTTGAGCCTGGCTGAAGCTTTCCGCAGGATGACATGGCCTCTCCAGCATCCCGGGCATCCACTGGGTTTTCCAGGGAGCCGATCAACCGTCCTTCACCCAGTGTTGCATTGCGTTCGAGGTCTTGAAAATCTTGTCTTAGTCCGGTCTTGATTATTATATCAACCTCGAATCACTCGTGATATTCACTCAACCGATAACCCGTCTACCTAAGCATAGCAAATATAACATTGTTGTCCCGGGGCCAAGTATCGGGGACGTTGTGTTCCTACCACATGATACTACAATTTACACTAAAGTTTCCAAGTACCTAGGCAGCATGCAATTGGGCAAAGAAAGGTGATCTACCATGCAATGAAAACATAGGTGATAGTATGATCAAAGTGACTTGCCTGTGATGTTGACGGAGAAGAATTTCTCGAGAAAATAACTTGATAGACTACTCGTCACTCTCCGATGAAATCTATATAACAAACATATCATCCACATAAGCACTCATACTAGCAATCATGCTAGCAATCAAAACAAAAGAAAGAGCTAATAGGAATCCGAAGAAACTTCAAACAAGACTAGAGAGTCCTCTACTACGTCAAACACTAAATGATTTTGTCTAACAGAAAATAATAGCAAGGAACTAAGATATAAGTTTAACTAAGATAAAATAAAGTATTTTTCACAACACTTTTTGAAAGCATTCCCAAACGGGATTTGAAACAACGATGAAAACAATTGCAAATTACTACGGAGCTAGAATTGATTTAATGAAAAAAAGAAACATAAAATAAAAACTTGTTGCAAAACTACTGTTAACTAACATAAACAAACAATAATAATCTTTCTTAAATAATAAAGAAAATATTTTAAAACAAAAGTAGAAAATGAATTAGCAAAAATCCTAAAAGCAGTGAAACAGTAATTGTTTCACATGAAACAGTGAGGTAAAATAATCAAACAAATCTGAACTTTTTACCATTGATAAATAAGATCACTAGTGATCAGTACCAAGAGGAATCAAATTAAAAGCTCTTTTTAAACTCCTGGAATAGGTAAAACAAGGTTTAAACTAAATCTGCTCTAACTTATATTTTCAAATTTCAAACATAGACAAATTATATGTTTTTAAAAACTACAGGAAATTTGTGAGCTACTGGAAAAAGAACCAATGTCATTAGACTTCGGGATCAAAAGTTGTGGCCAAAACAAGATTGAAAGTTGCTGTTTTTGCAGTCAGAACAGAAAAAAACTGCAGCTACTAGTAACTAGCAGAGGGTACATGTGGTCAGTTGCTAGTGGCTGCGGACTTGTTTGTTTCAACGCTTCGGGCAAACGGCCGAGCTCTAGCAAAGTCTACTGGCTAAAGTCATAAGTGGAAAAATAAACCACTGGTTTTCTAGGATAAACCGAAGAGGTACAAAAGATCTAATGGACCATTGCATGGAGATCTAAGGGCTAAGAAAGGATGCATGCAATAACAGAGAGATGGAGGGAGAGACTACCTGCTGGCTGTAGCTTGCACCGGCGAGAATGGAGATGTCCGGCGAGGAGGGAGCTCCGGGGGGGGGGGGTGGGGACGTCGGGCGGCGGCGGTGGGGTGCTCCTCCTCGGGGGAGGCGCTCGGGGGAGACGGAGGGGCTCGACGGGGCGCTCCGGGGCGAGGCCGAGGGGTGGTGCAGTAGGAGATGCTGCTCGTGGAGGGGGGTGCAGCAGGGGGTGGAGGGGTGGCGGCGTGGCAAGGGGGCGGCGGTGGAGGGGAAGTCCTCCTCCTCGGGGGAGGCGGCGGTGGTGCGAAGGGGCGGCGACGGGTGGCGATGGGGTGGCTCCTCCAGGGGCAGGGTAGACATGCAGTAGCTTTGCACCGGCGAGTGCAGGGAGAGGGAGGGGAGAGGGAGGCGGCGGCGGGGTGGGAACAGGGCTGCGGAGAGGGCTCGGTTTTTATAGGCCATGGGGGAGATGCTATGGAAGGGAGAAGGAGGAGATCAGGGAGGAAATCCCGAGTCTGGGGAGTAGGCTCGGTCGGCAGAGAAGAAAGGAAGGGACGAGGGAGAAGAAGGAGGCCGACGTGGGGAGATGACTCGGCCAGGTGGGAGGGTGGCAGGAAAGAAGGAAAAAAAAGGCAAGTGGCCGGTTCTAAGGGATTTTGGATCCGAGGCAAAAGGGGTTCGGGCCCAGCTATCTAGCGCCCAGGGCGGCTGCCACTAAAAAAAAATACTTCCTAATCTCTAAGTTTTTCCAAAACAGAAAATAAAAACGACAAAAAAAGAAAGTAAATCAAAATATTAATATATCAAAAAAATCAGAAAAAGAATCTCTACCCGAATAACATTTTTTTAAAGCCAAAATAAAAACTTAGAAAAAATGTTTCTTTCGGAAATTCCCAAATTTGCTATTTCTTTTTGCAATTATTTTTGCAAAAGAATTTTGGGTTTTCTTTGCTCAATTATTTCAGAGATTTGCCCGCACTTTGGAGGGCCATTTTCCTCCGCTCTCTCTCTTGCGTGCAAGAGAGTTTTCTTCGGGCTTTTCGTGCGAGAAAAATTATTGGAAATGCAAAAGAAATCAATGCAAATATCTCCGTTCAAATTCTTTATAATCGAAGAAGTCATGTCATCTTCTCTCTTGGCTTTTAAAAGCTCGAATTTGAATTCACCGGAGAAGAGGAAAGTCATTTTATTCCCTCTCTTTCAAAAGTTTCGAAAAGTTTCAAATCTCACACAAGTTTCAATCACTCAGCAAACAAACAAACAATCAATCTAATAATTATATTAACATTCCAAAATTTATAATTTTGGGATGTAACAAACTACCACACTTAAAATGAATCTCGTCCTCGAGATTCGAAGAGGCTAGAAAGAAAGGTTAGGGTTTGGGGGTCTTCTAACAATTCCAATCTCCGGCAAGGTGGGATGCTACCACACTTAAAATGAGAGATACTGGTCCCTCAAAATGCTTTAACGATCCTCTGGGGTTTTGGCAACTGACATCGCACAGTCTTCATTTAAATCCTTTGGTGATGCTCTCCCGTTGATATAAGCTTCTTCCTTCACTGGGTCTTCTTTAACTGACAGTCTCGTGGTCAATTCTAAATAACATATCGATGGTTCTTATGGTGGTCTACCATTTGTGGTTCCTGCAGAGAAAGAGGTCTTGGTTTCATTCTCACCGTAAACTTTCCTACGCATGACAACAAATGCCATGTACATGGGGCTTTTCTTATACCATTCTAAGGCTCAAACAAAAGCTTCAAAGGACGTCGTCTCTCACTATGGGTAAGTCTCTCAGATTTACCATTCCGAATAGCAAGATAAATGATAAGAGTAAGTCGTCATGGTGATCAATCCATTCCGCACCCAAATCATTTCTCTGTATAAGGTTTAGCGAATCTCGCATTCTAACACTTGGGCATCCTCACAAGCGTTGCAGAATTTCCCTTGTCCACGAACGAAGTTCGGATAATCCATTGGTTCTGCAAGCTGAACAAAGCATCTATCATTTCTTCACAATTCTCAGGTTTTCGTATGCTCCTAAGAAAACGTTTGCTGATCCATCATAGCTTCTTCCATAAGTCATATTCATTTCATAATCAATCCTTTATTACATCCTTAATTTCTTATCAAAAACTCCAATTCAAAAGTACTCTATTACAAATGCTGCCATCCACATTGTTCGGTATGGTCGAGCATTTCTGCCAACTTTATTCATCCGTCTCTCTTGGGGGTACTTAGTTCCACTCGAACTTTCCGAGGTGCTCCTTGAAATCATCCATCTTTTGCTTCATCATGGTGGTCATGGGCTTCATCTCCATCATCTCCTCACGTACTTCACTCAGGTATTCCTGGGTATGACGGAGTGTTGATTCAAGTATTTCTCCAATCTGACGTATGGCTTCCATGGAAGCTTCACGAACAGCATCAAAGAAGGTTGCTCGTGGTACACGTGAAATGAAAAAGTATTGCCCCATAGTCTTTGGACAAACTCCTTTCACATGGTGGAGGTGTACTTCCACATACCAAAGTTCTACTCCATTTTCCAAGAATGGGTAGCCTTTGTAGACTGCATCTCCTTCAAGGTGAATGTGCTTCATCATGTCCTTCAGGATTTTCGGGTAATCATGATCGCTGGTCAGGGTCATGATCGTTTCTGGTCCGTTGAGGAATGACTCGTAGAGAGTTGTCATCTGCAGGTGTCAGTAAATAGGCACTCAGAGGAATGTATATGTCTCCTTGGTAATCATGGTACACTCCTACTCAATGGATCCTGTGGGTTTAACGATTACTACCACACTTAAATGAATTATACTCATGCCTGCATAGACCATATTTTCTCATATCCTCATAATTGTTCAGAGATCTTTGTCCGAAGAGAAACAACGCATACAGTTTCAACATAGACAATCATGAGACAACAAATTCCATTTATTCATAATGTTATTACAATCTCAGGGACTTCTGTTACAAAAATTTCACACCATGATCTCATGAAAAACAAGAGTGCTTCGGATCACACTTATTGCCATGGTCAAAACTTAACTACTCCATTATAGCTTTCTTCCTTTGTGGACAATTGCTGGCAAAATGTCCTGCTTCCTTGCAACAAAAGCAAATGAGTTCTGACCAGTCTCGAGGCGTCTTAGTGTTTGCCTTTGCTCCTTGGGTTCCTGGCTTCCTTCACGAGCACATGTATTTGTGGTGGCCAAATTTCATACACTTGTAACATCTGACATGACTCAGGTCTATGTCTGCAGAGATTTGGTTCTTCCGAGGGTAATTTTTCTTCTTTCCGAACTCCTTTATTTTCGCCAGTTCTTCTATTTCAAGTGGATCAAACTCCACTTCTTCTGTCGGGAAGTTTCCCAGATACTCTTGGCTTCTCTTCGTGCAGTCCTGTGAATAATGTCCTTCTTCTCCACATGAGTAGCATGCATTGGAGAAAAATCTGGTCAGACCTTGTCCATCAGGGTCTTCAATATTTTCGTTCATCACCGGTTCTTCTAGAATCTTCTTCTTGAGGGTTTCCTTCACTGCATCTTTCTGCTGCTTGACAACTTGTTGCACCTTGGGGTAAATGTGACACTGAGCTGGGTAGTGGGTGGTTCCTTCACACAAGAAACAAGTCACATGACTAGTTGGGCATTCCTCAGCTGGGTGATCTTCTTCACAACGAGTGCATCCATTCGTGTGTTCTTCCTGGGTGTGTCCTATTTCTCCACAGATCTTGCATGCACAAGGCTTCTTCATCGGATTATCATAGCTCTTCTGAATGAGTCGGGATCTTAACAGAGTCTTCTTGAATTCGTCCCAGGTTTCTGCTCCACTAAATCCTTGTATGGCATGATGCATTTTCCACCAGATTGCAGCACTTTGTGTAAAGTACTGAAGAGCGTGTTCCACTTCATACTTCTTGGAAATCAAATTGCTCTCGAAGTAGTTCTCCATGTTCTGAATCCATATTTCAACTTCCAGCTGGGTCATTGGTCCAGATATTACAAGTCCAGCTTCATACGCCATCTATTGGGTCCAACTTTTTTGGGATGAGATGAGTAAGAGAGAGAGGGAAAGAGGGAGATACACACAATACAAACAATATTTTTGAGAATAGGTTTTATTTGTGGTTGTCGAAAAACACACACCAATGACGGCTCACAAATCATCATATCTAACGTGGGTATATAATAGGGGTTTGGACTTATAATGGTCATATAAACATTCGAACGCTTCAGGGTCTTCGAATTCTTCGGGTCTTGAGAGTCTTCAATTGGCGCAGCTTCAATTCTTCAAATGCATGATGAAATCCTCTTTACTTTGAAGTAGAACTCCGTTGATTCTTCATGAGGTCAAAGGGGTAAGGGTATTGTCTAACTATTGGAGGTGAGGGAGAACATTTGATGAAGTCAGAAGAGATGAGAAGTAAAAGGTGTTCTTGCAAATAAACTTTTTTGAGAGATCCTTTCCTAAGAAATTTCCAGTTTCTAGGGTCATGTCCTACAGTCAACATGTGCTCTGATACCATCTCTATAGCGACCCGACTCAAGACGAGTCAAGCCTCTGTGTTTCTGTGCCATCCCTGGATCAGTATGCTGGCACACACAGTACATCAATGTATATATCAAAGTGCAATCACATGTAAAATAGCGTAAAAACGGATATATACCTTAAATGTCTCAGCGGAAGCGGTCAAGGGAGTGGAGTCCCAATAAACACCAACGGCAAGTTGAGTGTAGACCATAACCCTGAATCGTACTCTTACTCGTCGAAGAAAAGTATCTGCAACGTAAGACGTTGCAGCCGTGTAGGTCAGCATATTGAATATGCCGGCAAGTCACATAAGAGAGGGGTAAAGTAATAATCAACTATCTCTACATGCATATCTGGTCGGTGGAGCTAAGTTTTGCATAAAGCCAGTTTTATCCTACAACAAGAGGGGTTTGAAATCAAAATGTTACTACAAGGTTTGTTGTTAACGAGATGGTTCCGCCAACCAGTTCTCGTACCCGAGTTGTCAATAATTACCCTGATCAAATATATATAATGGTGTTGAGAAATCCAGATAACTTCAGTTCCTTTGGCTCAAGTTGTCCATGACCGTGGACACGGCTAATCGATTAGGTTTGAGTACTCTGCAGAGTTTTGCACACGTTCCCCACAAGATTTGATCGCCTCCGTGTATGTCCTCGCACTTCAGGGTGTTTGAAGACCGGATGATCAAAACATGGTCTTTCAACGGGTCCCTCTGAATCCCTGTCGGTGCCCATCCATTCCTACCGTTCGTCTACATCTGCTAGCACCGCCTGTCCAGAGTCGCCGCGTTGTCGAACCAAGCCAGAGCCCATAATGACTTGTGGCTGTGCAGGTAAGCCTTGGGTCTTGAAAATATCCGTCCGTCTCTTTGAGCCTGGGTGAAGCTTTCCGCAGGATGACATGGCCTCTCCAGCATCCCGGGCATCCACTGGGTTTTCCAGGGAGACGATCAACCGTCCTTCACCCAGTGTTGCATTGCGTTCGAGGTCTTGAAAATCTTGTCTTAGTCCGGTCTTGATTATTATATCAACCTCGCATCACTCGTGATATTCACTCAACCGATAACCCGTCTACCTAAGCATAGCAAATATAACATTGTCGTCCCGGGGCCAAGTATCGGGGACGTTGTGTTCCTACCACATGATACTACAACTTACACTAAAGTTTCCAAGTACCTAGGCAGCATGCAATTGGGCAAAGAAAGGTGATCTACCATGCAATGAAAACATAGGTGATAGTATGATCAAAGTGACTTGCCTGTGATGTTGACGGAGAAGAATTTCTCGAGAAAATAACTTGATAGACTACTCGTCACTCTCCAATGAAATCTATATAACAAACATATCATCCACATAAGCACTCATACTAGCAATCATTCTAGCAATCGAAACAAAAGAAAGAGCTAATAGGAATCCGAAGAAACTTCAAACAAGACTAGAGAGTCCTCTACTACGTCAAACACTAAATGATTTTGTCTAACAGAAAATAATATCAAGGAACTAAGATATAAGTTTAACTAAGATAAAATAAAGTATTTTTCACAAAACTTTTTGAAAGCATTCCCAAACGGGATTTGAAACAACGGTGAAAACAATTGCACGTTACTACGGAGCTAGAATTGATTTAATGAAAACAAATAAACATAAAATAAAAACTTGTTGCAAAACTACTGTTAACTAACATAAACAAACAATAATAATCTTTCTAAAATAATAAAGAAAATATTTTAAAACAAAAGTAGAAAATGAATTAGCAAAAATCCTAAAAGCGGTGAAACAGAAATTGTTTCACATGAAACAGTGAGCTAATATACTCAAACAAATCTGAACTTTTTACCACTGATAAATAAGATCTTTAGTGATATGTACCAAAAGGAATCAAATTAAAAGCTATTTTTAAACTCCTGGAATAGGTAAAACAAGGTTTAAACTAAATCTGCTCTAACTTATATTTGCAAATTTCAAACATAGCCAAATTATATGATTTTACAAACTACAGGAAATTTTTGAGCTACTGGAAAAAGAATCAATGTCATTGGACTTCTGGATCAAAAGTTGTGGCCAAAACAAGATTGAAAGTTGTTGTTTTTGCAGTCAGAACAGAAAAAAACTGCAGCTACTAGTAACTAGCAGAGGGTACATGTGGTCAGTTGCTAGTGGCTGCGGACTTGTTTGTTTCAACGCTTCGGGAAAACGGCCAAGCTCTAGCAAAGTCTACTGGCTAAAGTCATAAGTGGAAAAATAAACCACTAGTTTTCTGGGATAAACCGAAGAGGTACAAAAGATCTAATGGACCATTGCATGGAGATCTAAGGACTAAGAAAGGATGCATGCAATAACAGAGAGATGGAGGGAGAGACTACCTGCTAGCTGTAGCTTGCGCCGGCGAGAATGGAGATGGCCGGCGAGGAGGGAGCTCCGGGGGGGGGGGGGCGACGTCGGGCGGCGGCGGTGGGGTGCTCCTCCTCGGGGGAGGCGCTCGGGGGAGACGGAGGGGCTCGACGGGGCGCTCCGGGACGAGGCCGAGGGGTGGTGCAGTAGGAGCTGCTGCTCGTGGAGGGGGGTGCAGTAGGGGGTGGAGGGGTGGCGGCGTGGCAAGGGGGCGGCGGTGGAGGGGAAGTCCTCCTCCTCGGGGGAGGCGGCGGTGGTGCGAAGGGGCGGCGACGGTTGGCGATGGGGTGGCTCCTCCAGGGGCGGGGTAGACGTGTAGTAGCTTTGCACCGGCGAGTGCAGGGAGAGGGAGGGGAGAGGGAGGCGGCGGCGGGGTGGGAACAGGGCTGCGGAGAGGGCTCGGTTTTTATAGGCCATGGGGGAGATGCTATGGAAGGGAGAAGGAGGAGATCAGGGAGGAAATCCCGAGTCTGGGGAGTAGGCTCGGTCGGCAGAGAAGAAAGGAAGGGACGAGGGAGAAGAAGGAGGCCGACGTGGGGAGATGACTCGGCCAGGCGGGAGGGTGGCAGGAAAGAAGGAAAAAAAGGCAAGTGGCCGGTTCTAAGGGATTTTGGATCCCAGGCAAAAGGGGCTCGGGCCCAGCTATCTAGCGCCCAGGGTGGCTGCCACTAAAAAAAATAATACTTCCTAATCTCTAAGTTTTTCCAAAACAGAAAATAAAAACGACAAAAAAAGAAAGTAAATCAAAATATTAATATATCAAAAAAATCAGAAAACGAATCTTTACCCGAATAACATTTTTTTAAAGCCAAAATAAAAACTTAGAAAAAATGTTTTATTCAGAAATTACCAAATTTGCTCTTTCTTTTTGCAATTATTTTTGCAAAAGAATTTTGGTTTTTCTTTGCTCAATTATTTCAGAGATTTGCCCGCACTTTGGAGGGTCATTTTCCTCCGCTCTCTCTCTTGCGTGCAAGAGAGTTTTCTCCGGGCTTTTCGTGCGAGGAAAAAGTATTGGAAATGCAAAAGAAATCAATGCAAATATCTCCGTTCAAATTCTTTATAATCGAAGAAGTCATGTCATCTTCTCTCTTGGCTTTTAACAGCTCGAATTTGAATCCACCGGAGAAGGGGAAAGTCATTTTATTCCCTCTCTTTCAAAAGTTTCGAAAAGTTTCAAATTTCACACAAGTTTCAATCACTCAGCAAACAAACAAACAATCAATCTAATAATTATATTAACATTCCAAAATTTATAATTTTGGGATGTTACACTAAGTAATTTGAGTCTATTAAAAAATCTCCGGGAAGTATTATGACAATCGCCGGCTGCGTTTCCAACATAGTTGGCTCCCGACGAGCTACTATCATACTTCCCATGGGAACAACTTTGATCATTCATGATGCGTTGTTATACCCGGAGTCGACTCGTACTCTTTTGAGATTTGAAGACATCCACGCTAATGGTTTCCATATTGAGACCGATGATGACAACGGCAAGGAGTGCCTCCTCATCACAGAGCGGGATGCAAATGGTAAACATGTTATTCAAAGGCTTCCTTCATTCGACACTAGTCTATACTACACCAAGATAGTAGCACCGCCCGTGTACACTACCCTTAAGACTATATTTAGAAGCTCCGAAATTTTCTGCCTCTCGCATGATAGGTTAGGCCACCCCGGACTTAGGATGATGAGCAATATAATTAACAAATCGCATGGCCATAATGTTAACGTGAAGAACATCTCGAATCCCGATGATTTTGTATGCTTCGCATGCGCCATGGGGAAGTTAGTCATTAGGCCATCGCCCCTCAAGGTGAGGGATGAAATACATGCGTTCTTGGAATGTATCCAAGGGGACATATGCGGTCCAATTCAGCCGCTCACATGGCCATTTAGGTACTTCATGGTGCTCATCGATGCTTCCTCTAAATGGTCCAACGTTTGCCTCCTGTCAACAAGGAACCATGCCTTTGCAAACTTGGTCTCTCAGCTCATACAAATGAGGAATAATTTCCCTCATCATCGTATAAAGACAACACCGGAGAATTTATTTCAAAGGCGTTCGATGATTATTGCATGGCAACAGGAATCAAAGTTGAGCACTTGGTACCACACGTTCATACAAACAATGGACTTGCCGAGGCATTGACTAAAAGAATCAAATTCATTGCCTGACCACTCCTTCATGGTTGTAATTTACCAACTACATGTTGGGGCCACGCTGTGTTACACGCGGCCATACTCATCAACTTTAGACCATCGGCCTACAACATCCACTCTCCCGTTCAGCTTGCGCAAGGGTCGGCACCGAAAATTTCCCACCTTTGTAGGTTCGTTTGCTAGGTATACGTACCAATACCACCACCCCAGCGATCAACAATGGGCCCACTCCGTAAGTCAGGGATATCCGTTGGTTATGAGATTGTGTCCATAATCCGGTATCTGGGCACCATGACAGGTGAATGTGACACGGCTCGTTTTGCTGATTGCATTTTTGGCGGGGATTTTTTCTCGACTTTAGGGGGAGAGAATCAACCCCTTGATGCTAAAATTCAAGAAATCACGTGGCAAGCCATGGGAATCCATGCTCATGAACAGCGCACTACTGAGACTCAAAGAGAAGTCCAAAAGATAATATATTTGCAGTCATTAGCAAATCAACTGCCTGACCACTTTAGTGACTTAAAGACTATGACAAAATTGCATATGCATGCATGCAATGCACTAGTAAGGGTCGAAATACCAAAGAAGAATGATGGTATGCCCGCTCCCGTCGAAAGACCTAAAAGGACGAGAGATCCGACTTCTCGAATCCCAAGTACTCGGGGACGTGTGATGAAAAAGGATATGAGAGATTTATTACAACCTATCACCAAAGTGCCCCAAAGTGAAACGGGGAGCCAGTCGAGACATGGCAAAAGTACGAAAAATTCAGTGCACGAAATTCTGGACTTAAACATTCCCGTAGGGGAAACACCCAGCGGAGATGTGTGCGCCATATCGGCGCGAGAAGTCTAAAGGACCTTGCTCCCATAATGGGAAATTTGGTAGAGCAAGTGTTAGCGCCAGATGCGCTCCATGACGAAATGGCCATAGATTATATTTATATGAGGGAGTCTCTGAACCGAGCAACGTTGATGGTCGACAATAACTTTGCTATGAAAATTTCCTCAATCATAGATCTTGACCCTTAGCCTAAAACGCTCGCTGATTGCAAGAAAAGTTCGGATTGGAATGATTCGCAGATGGTAATTACTACCGAATAATTATCTATCTACAAAAGGAAGGCGTTCAGACCATTTTGTCGAAATCCTCCCCCACATTCGCCCTGTTGGCCATTGGTGGGTTTTTGTTCGAAATAGAGATGAAAATAATAAGGTAGTACGGTACAAAGAAGGCTCGTTGCTCAAGGGTTAACTCAATGACCCGGTGTCGATTTTGAGGAGACCTTTTCCCCGGTCATGGAAGGACTTAACTTTAGATACTTGATCACAATGGCAGTAAACATGGTCTTGAAAATGAAATTGATGGATGTTGTCATTTCTTACCTATATGGTAACACTACTGGAATCCGGTTCTTTGCCGTCAGCCACATCTTTGCCGTCTGCTGGCTAATGGCAAACACCCTCTTTGCCGTCAGTTGACACAAGGCAGACGGCAAAGGGCTGACTGATGACAAAAGGCGGACGGCGGACGGCAAAGGGGCCGACCCTGTAACGGCCGTCTACTCCCCCTCACGCTCACTATCTCTCTCTCCCCCCCCCACACTGTCTCTCTCTCCCCCTCACCTCACTCGCCCCTGTTGCCGCCCCGCCTCGCTCCCACCGGCCACCCCCTCACCGCGGCGACCCCCTCCCTGCGGCCACCCCCTCCCGCGGCCACCCCCTCCCCACGGCCACCCCGGCCCCTACCCGCGGCCACCCCCTCCCCGCGGCCAACCCAGCCACTCCCCACTGCGACCCCCTCCCCGCGGCCATCCCCTCCGAGCGGCGACCCCCTCCCCGCGGCCACCCCTCCTCGTGGCGACCCCCTCCCCGCGGCCCTCCTCCCCTTCCCGCGGCAACACCATCCCCACGGACCTCCTCCCTCATTGGTGAGTTCATTTTTTTGTTGAGTACATTTTCTTTCATTTTTTTCATTTCATTGCATCTGTTAGTTTAGGTTACTGTCAGTGTTAATTAGGTTAATGTTAGTTTAGGTTAATTAGGTTACTATTAGTTTAGTGTTAATTAGGTTATTGTTAGTTTAGGTTAATTAGGTTACTATTAGTTTAGTGTTAATTAGGTTTCTGTTAGAGGAGGAGGAGGAGGAGGAGGAGGAGTAGAAGAAGAAGAAGAAGAAGAAAAAGAGGAGAGAGGAGAAGAAGAAAAAATAGGACCCCGACCCCCGACCCCCCGCCCACGACACCCGACGCCCGACGCAACCAACTCCCGACGCCCGACGACACCAACCCCCGACCCTCGACCCCCTACCCCCGACGCCACTGACACCCGACTCCCGACCCTCGACGACCGACACCACTGACCCCCGACCCCCGACACCTGACTCCCGACCCCCGACGCCCGACGCCACCAACCCCCGACGCCCGATGCCACCAACCCCAGACCCTCGACCCCTGACCCCCGACGCCACTGACACGCGACTCCCGACCCCCAATGCGCGACACGACTGACCCCCGACCCCCGACTCCCGACGCCCGACACCACTGACCCCCGATCCCCGACCCCTGACCCCCGACCCCCGACGCCACTGACCCTCGACCCCAGACCCCCGACCCCCTTATATGTCTCAAACGTATCTATAACTTTTGATGGTTTCATGCTGTTATCTTGTCAACTTTGGATATTTTATATACCTTTTATATCTTTTTTGGGACTAACTTACTAATTTAGTGCCAAGTGCCAGTTCCTGTTTTTTCTATGTTTTTTACTCTTTTCAGATCTGATTTTGGAACGGAGTCCAAACGGAATAAAATCCCCGAAATGAATTTTTCCGGAACAGAAGATGATCGGGGGACTTGAGGGCCAAGGCAGGAGGCCCACAGGGAGCCCACAAGCCCTGTAGCCGCGGCCAGGGGAGCCGCGGCTACCAGGCTTGTGGCCCCCCTGGAGCTCCCCTGCCCTAGCTCTTTCGCCTATATATTCCCTAAAATCCTAGAAAAAATAAGGGCGTCCACGAAACCACTTTTCCGCCGCCGTAAGCTTCCGTTTCCGCGAGATCTCATCTGGAGACCCTTCCCGGTGCCCTGCCGGAGGTGACTTTGGAGTTGGAGGGCTTCTACATCAATATCATTGCCTCTCCAATGACTCGTGAGTAGTCTACCTCAGACCTACGGGTCTGTAGTTAGTAGCTAGATGGCTTCTTCTCTCTCTTGGATCTTCAATACAAAGTTCTCCATGATCTTCATGGAGAACTGTATGATGTAATCCTCTTTGGCAGTGTGTTTGTCGAGATCCGAAGAATTGTGGATTTGTGATCAGATTATCTATGAATTATATTTGAGTCTTTGCTGATTTCTTATATGCATGATTTGATATCCTTGTAAGTCTCTCCGAGTCTTGGGTTTTGTTTGGCCAACTAGATCTATAATTCTTGCAATGGGAGAAGTGCTTGGTTTTGGGTTCATACCGTGCGGTGACCTTTCCCATTGACAGAAGGGGCAGCAAGGCACGCATCGTGTTGTTGCCATCAAGGGAAACAAGATGGGCTTTCATCATAGATTTGAGATTTTCCATCCACATCATGTCATCTTGCTTAAGGCATTACTCTATTCTTATGAACTCAATACACTAGATGCATGCTGGATAACGGTGGACGTGTGGAGTAATAGTAGTAGATGCAGAAAGTATCGGTCTACTTGTTTTGGACGTGATGCCTATATGTATGGTCATTGCCATAGATAACGCCCTGACTTTGTGCGGTTCTATCAATTGCTCGACAGTAATTCGTTCACCCACCGTCTACTTGCTTTCATGAGAGAAGCCACTAGTGAACACTACGGCCCCCGGGTCTACCCACAATTATCATCTCAGCTTTTACTTTCACTTTGCTTTGTTTACTTTTTTCTCTCAGTTCTCACTTTTCAAACAATCTATAAGGCATTGACAACCCCTTCATAGCGTTGGGTGCAAGCTCTTTGTGTTTGTGCAGGTACTTGTGACTTGACGCGATCCTCCTACTGGATCGATACCTTGGTTCTCAAACTAAGAGAAATACTTACCGCCGTTGTGCTACATCACCCTTTCCACTTCAAGGGAACACCAACGCAAGGCTCCAAGGCGGCGGGGGAATCCTTTGCATACTTGCCAAGGAAATCCCTATAGGCGTAGCCAGCAGCAGAAGGATTTCTGGCGCCGTTGCTGGGGAGCGATCGAGTCAAGATCTATCCAAGTAAGTGTCACAAACTCATCTCTTGCATTTACCTTTTTTGCCAGTTGCCTCTCATTTTCCTCTCCCCCACTTGACATTGTCGTTTTCATTTGCCTTTCTCCTTTGCCGTTTTTGTTTGCCTTTTTTCTTTTTCCTTTTTCGTTCGCCTTTTTCTCTCGCTTTCTTTATGTTTGCTTGTGTGCTATGTGCCCTCAATATGCTTGCATCTTCACTTGTGGAAAATCTAGTGACATGGATCCTCATCCACTTGCTAATCTCTTTAAGAGATCCAATTATGTTGATCCAATTGCTAGTGAGTTGAGTGCACTTGACTATCTTTATGGAGTTTTGCGTGAGATGCGTGAATATGAAAATTGTGAGGAATAAATTTATGAAGTGATTCACGAGGGCTCCTTGGATGAAAAGCATGATTGCAATGGTTTCACTATAAATTCTATTAGTGACAATCATGCTAAAAATATGCAAAACCCTGAGCTTGGGGATGCTAGTTTTGCTATGTCCACTACTAGTTGCAATGATCATGATTGGGATGATGATTTTTCTAATGATCTTGAAAATTTGTTTAACCCTCATGATGATTATGATGTTTGCAATACTATTGAAAGTGGGTTTGGAGACGTCACAACTTTAGTTGATGATAATCCCACTATTTTTGAAGATCATCAACTTTGCATGCATGTGGATCATGAAAAGAATATCCTATGTGATAGTTACATTGTTGAATTCGAATATGATCCCACATGTAATGAGAGAGGAAAATATTGTGGTAGAAACTTTCCTGTTACTAAATCACCTCTCGTGATGTTGAGATTGCTCTTGTCTCTTTCTTGTTCCTTGCATATGGCAGCTATTGGTTGTTTTGACAAATTTTTTTCCTATAAAATGCCTATGCATAGGAAGTATGTTAGACTTAGATGTGATTTTCACATGCTTTAGGATGTTCTCGTTGTGCTTCAATTCTTGTCTTTTGTGAGAGCATCATTGAATGCCTAGCTAAGGGCGTTAAACAATAGCGCTTGTTGGGAGGCAACCCAATGAATTTACCCTTTTTCTTTCTGTTTTGTTGCATCCACACTTTCACAATTATGTTGTGATTGTGTTTTTTGTGTTTCTTTTTGTGTTTGAGCCAAGCAAAACATTTATGACTAGTCTTGGTAATGGTTGTTTGATCTTGCTGGAAAAAGACAGAAACTTTTCGCTCACGAGATGATTTTTCATTTTTATTCAGAAGAGATTTTGAGTTGATTCTTTTTGCTGCTGATTTATATGCTTTTTCCCTAGACCCTCGTAATGTTTCAGATTTTTTCAGGTACCAGAAGTATACGAAGTATACATATTGCTACAGACTGGCCTGCTATTAACAGATTCTGTTTTTGTTGAGTTGGTTGCTTATTTTGATGAAACTATTGATAGTATCGGGGGGTATTAGCCATGTAAGATTGAAAATACAGTAACCCAACATCAAGATAAGTATAATTTAAGTTTGCTACAGTACCTAAGGAAGTGGTGATTTGCTTTCTTACACTAATGATATCACGAGTTTCTGTTTAAGTTTCGTGTTGTGAAGTTTTCAAGTTTTGGGTGAAGTTCTTATGGACAAAGAGATAAAGAGTGGCAAGAGCTCAAGCTTGGGGATGCCCAAGGCACCCCAAGTTGACTCAAGGATGCCGAAAAATCCTAAGCTTGGGGATGCCCCGGGAAGGCATCCCCTCTTTCGTCTTCAATCCATCGGTAACGTTACTTGGGGCTATATTTTTATTCACCACATGTTATGTGTTTTGCTTGGAGCGTCTTGTATCGTAGGAGTCTTTTATTTTTGTTGTGTCACAATCTTCCTTGCTGCACACCTAGAGAGATAGAGACATGCACTCACCATGATTTTGTCGAGCTTCACTTATATCCTTTCGTTAGGCAATTCAGCTCACATGTGTTTCACTTATATCTTTTGAGCTAGTTGATTTTGCTCTATGTGCTTCACTTCTATCTTTTGGAGCACGGCACTGCGTGGCGTGGTAGTAGATCTATGCTATGAAAGTAGTCTCAAAAGGGGTAGTTATCCAAAGGGATATGAAAACTTCCACCTTCATGTGCATTGAGTAGTTAGAGAAGTTTGATTAATCTCAATTATTTTTGAGTTGTGGTTGTGGTAATATTGAAGTTATACTAGTAAGGTATTGTGGATCTAGAAATACTTATGTTGAAGTTAGTGATTCCCGTAGCATGCACATATGGTGAACCGCTATGTGATGAAGTGTGAGCGTGATTAGTGTATTGATTGTCATCCTTTGTGTAGCGGTCGGGATCGCGTGATGGTTTATACCTACGAACCCTTCCCCTAGGAGTATGCGGTGAATGCTTTGTTTCGATTACTACTAAAACTTTTGCAACAAGTATATGAGTTCTTCATGACTAATGTTCAGTCCATGGTTTAGATGCACTTTCACCTTCCACCATCACTATCTTCTTTAGTGTCGTGCAACTTTCGCCAGTGCATAAAACCACCATTAGCCTCCCTCAAAACAGCCACCATACCTACCTACTATGGCATTTTCAAAGCCATTCCAAGATATATTGCCATGCAACTACCACCATGACATGTGCCACCACTTCTACATTGCCATTGCATGATCATAAGATAGCTAGCATGATGTTTCCATTGATGTCTATGCCATGCTAGATCATTGTCACGGTACACTACCGAAGGCATTTCATATAGAGTCATCATTGCTCTAAGTTTTGAGTTGTAAGTGTGATGATCATCATTGATGGAGCATTGTACCTTGTGAGGACATTAAAGAGGCTAGCGAAGCCCATATACAAAAAGAGTCCAAAGATGCCCACAAAAATAAAAAAATAAAAAAAGAGGCCAAAGAGCCCACCAAAAAAATGAGAGAAAAAGAGAGAAGGGACAATGCTACTATCTTTCCACACTTGTGCTTATTAAGCACCATGATCTTGATGATTGAGAGTCTCTCGTTTTGTCACCACCATATAGCTAGTGGGAAATTTTCATTATATAACTTGGCTTGTATATTCCAATGATGGGCTTCCTCAAAATTGCCTTAGGTCTTCCTGAGCAAGCAAGTTGGATGTACACCCACCATTTTTCTTTAAGAGCTTTCACATACTCTTAGCTCTAGTGCATCATTTGTATGGCAATCCCTACTCATTCACATTGATATCTATTGATGAGCATCTCCATAGCTCATTGATATGCCTAGTCAAGGTGACCATCTTCTCCTTGTTTGCCTTGCAACCTCCACCACACTCCATTCCACTTATAGTGCTAAAACCATGGCTCACACTCATGTATTGCGTGAGAGTTGAAAAAGTTTGAGAAAGTGAAGGTGTGAAAACAATTACTTGGCCAATACCGAGGTTGTGCATGATTTAAATTCGTTGTGCAAGGATGATAGAGCATAGCCAGACTATTTGATTTTGTAGGGATAACTTTATTTTGGCCTTGTTATTTTGAAAGTTCATGATTACCTTGCTAGTTTTCTTGAAGTAGTACTGTCTCCATGTCAATAGCAAACTATTGTTTTGAATCTAACGGATCTGAACATTCACTTCAGACAAGAGGGGTTACAAAGGACATCTATGCTAGGTAGCATGAAGGCATCAAAAATTCATTCTTTATCACTTCCCTACTCGAGGACGAGTAGGAGTTAAGCTTGGGGATGCTTGATACGTCTCAAACGTATCTCTAATTTTTGATGGTTTCATGCTGTTATCTTGTCAACTTTGGATATTTTATATACCTTTCATATCTTTTTTGGGACTAACTTATTAATTCAGTGCCAAGTGCCAGCTCCTGTTTTTTCTGTGTTTTTGACTCTTTTCAGATCTGATTTTGGAACGGAGTCCAAACGGAATAAAATCCACGAAATGAATTTTTACGGAATAGACGAAGATCGGTGGACTTGAGGGCCAAGGCAGGGGGCCCACAGGGAGCCCACAAGCCCTGTAGCCGTGGCCAGGGGGACCTGCGGCTACCAGGCTTGTGCCCCCCCTGGAGCTCCCCTGCCCTAGCTCTTTCGCCTATATATTCGCCTAAAAACCTGTACCAGTCAGAGAAAATCCTCCGTGTACTTAAGATGCCCTATGAGAAGATACATGCCTGTGAGAATGGATGTGCCTTATTCAGGCTTGAGTATGCGGCCTTGAACTATTGCCCCATTTGCAATTCTTCCAGGTATATTGTGGTAGACAACGGTATGGGTGAGAAGAATTAGACTAAAATCCCCATTAGTGTTCTTTGGTATCTGCCAATCGTAGCAAGACTTCAACGTCTTTTCATGGTCAAAGAGACGGCCAGACAAATGACATGGCACAAATTGGGCAAAAGAACCGAACTAGATGCGGATGGGAACAAGATGCCGGTACACACTTCAGATGGTTTTGCGTGGAGGCACTTCGATGCATTACATAAGGATAAATCGGAAGATCCAAGGCAACCTAGAGTTGCCATCAGCACGGATGGGTACAATGTGTATGGTATGATGGCAGCACAATACAGTTGTTGGCCTGTATTTGTCATTCCACTAAATTTGCAACCCGGAGAGATGATGAAAATAAAGAACATTTTCCTGACGTTGATAATTCCAGGGCCCAACTATCCGGGGAAGAATATGAATGAGTTCATGCAGCCGCTTAAGGATGAGTTGCAAGAAGCCTGGGATAATGGGATCAAGACCTACGACGCGGCTGCCAAAAAATATTTCAAAATGCATGTGTGGTACATGTACTCGACGCATAATTATCTGGCGTTTGCGCTATTCGCTGGCTGGTGTGTGCATGGAAGGTTCCCGTGCACCACATGCAAGGCAACTCTTCAGTTCCGTTGGCTGCAGGCTAGTCGCAAGTATTCTTGCTTCGACATGCATAGACAATTCCTGGATCCTGACCATAAGTTCAAAAAAGACAAGAAGAATTTCATCAAAGGTAGAGTTGTCAAAAACACTACACCAGCTGCGTTGACAGGCCAACAGACCCTTGATCAGTTAAACACTCTCGAGCCTGATCCTTTGCGTCCAGGATATTTCAAAGGGTATAATACGGAAAACGCCTGGACTCACAAGTCATGCTTATGGGATATGCCTTACTTCAAAGACCTCCTTTGCCCACACAACATCGACGTGATGCACACTGAAAAGAATATTGCGGAGGCCATTTTTGGTACATTGTTCGGCATAGAGGGGAAGTCAAAAGATAATCCTAAGGCTATAATCGACCTGGAGGCTCTATGTGATAGACCGTTGCAAATCTTGCGACAACAGAAAGGAAAGCAAAGCATAGCGAAGCCAAAGGCATGGTTCAATCTTGAAAGGCCAACTATGAGGGAAATGCTATTGTGGGTGAAAATGCGGTTGATGTTCCCCGATGGGTATGCAACGAATCTAAAGAGGGGAGCGAGTCTTGAGAAATTGAAAGTATTTTGCAAGAATGGGGGCCCCGTTCAAAATCAATGGTGCTACTTGATGGCAACGGTTCTTCCCCTTGCAACGACACCAGAAGAATGCTGCTAGCACTCTCCGACAATCGGAACTAGAAGAATGTTGTTGACGCCCACCAGCGCATGGGATCGTAGCAGTTTTCGAGGGTAGAGTATTCGACCCAATTTGTTGATCGCCAAAACAGGAGGTGAGAGGATACTCTCAAGTATTAGCATCTGAATATGTCAGATTCAACCACACCTGAAATATTAGTATCTGCAAGCACAATAGTAACAACAAAGTAGTATGATAACAATAGTGTCAGAAACGATCTGTTGACAACAGACTATTCCTAACGATTGTATCAATGGGGCCAAGTTGCCTCGTTGACGGAAGTTGTCAGTTCCTATCAACGACAAGCGAATCAAGATTGTAGCAGGTAGCAGCAGTGTAACGAGCAATAGCAGCATCAAGGAAAAGCAGTAGTGACAGGACTAGCAAGTAGCAACAATAGCAGCAGAGCAAGACAAGTAACAGTAGTAATAGAAGTAGTAACAGCAGCAGCAAGTAGCAACAGTAGAAAGCAACAGTAGGACAAACTCGTAAGCACTGGGTCGGTGATTTGTTTGGATGATATTCATCGTGCAACAGTTATAACACGGAGAGATATGTGGCTAGCTCCCGTTCGTCAATGTGAAGTAGGAATGCATTCCGTGTGTCGTCATACGTCATTAGGGAAAAGAACTTGCATGACATCTATTGTCCATCCCTCCCGTGGAAGCGGGGTCCAAAAGGAAACTACGGGATATTAAGGTTCTCCTTTTAATAAAGAACCGGACCAACGCATTAGCACTTGGTGAACACATGAACTCCTCAAACTATGGTCATCACCGGGAGTGGTTCCGGTTATTGTCACTCCGGGGTTGCTGGATCATAACACATAGTAGGTAACTACAACTTGCAAGATCGGATCTAAAACACACATATATTGGTGACAACATAATAATTTCAGATCTGAAATCATGGCACTCGGGCCCTAGGGACAAGCATTAAGCATGGCAAAGTAGTAGCAACATTAATCTCAGAACATAGTGGATACTAGGGATCAATCCCCATCAAAACTAACTCGATTACATGATAGATCTCATCCTACTCATCACCGCCCAGCGAGCCTACGAATAGATTACTCACGAATGACGAAGAGCTTCATGGAATTGGAGAGGGAAGAAGGTTGATGACGACGATGGCGACGATTTCCCCTCTCCGGAGCCCAAGACGGACTCCAGATCTGCCCTCCAGATGAAGAACAGGTGGTGGTGGTGCCTCCGTATCGTAAACGCGACGAAAACTTCTCTTTTTTATTTTTTCTGGGATGAAATGAACTTGTAGACCTGAGATTGGGGGTGGTAGAGCCGTGTGGGCCCCACAAGCCTTCCCACCGCCACCACGGAGGTGGTGGCGGAGCCAGGGCTTGTGGCCCACTGGCCCACCCCCTCAGGTGGAACTTGGGGCGGATATTTTTCATATTTTCCAAAACTCCTCCGCGTAAATTTTCAGGACGTTTGGAGAATTTTGATTTCTGCACAAAAATAACACCAAGGCAATTCTGCTGAAAACAGCGTTAGTCCAGGTTAGTTCCATTCAAATCATGCAAATTAGAGTCCAAAACAAGGGCAAAAGAGTTTGGAAAAGTAGATACGATGGAGACGTATCAACTCCCCCAAGCTTAAAACCTTGCTTGTCCTCAAGCAACTTAGTTGACAAACAGAGAGAGAAAGAAAAACTTTGACAAACTCTGTTTGATCTTGTTGTTGCAACAATGTCTAACTCATAACCAGAATTTCAGCAAGATCACAAGTTAACCACATAAGCAAGTGACACAAAGGTCTCACGGTAAACTAATATCAATGGCATAATCAGCTAACGAGCAAATAATAATGAGTTTCAAATACCAACACTTGAATCAAAACAAGCATGAAGCAATAGGAATAGGTGGTATCTCGCTAGCTCTTTCTGAGACCGCAAAACATAAATGCAGAGCACTTTCAAAGATCAATGGCTGACTAAACATTGTAATTCATAGCAACGAAGATCTAGTCATAGTCATACTCAATATCAATCAAAAGCAAAGCATAAAAATGACAGAGGTGCTCTCTAATTGGTGCTTATAAAAGAGGAGGATGACTTGATAGGAAAATAAATAGACAGGCCCTTCGCAGAGGGAAGCATTGATTTGCAGAGGTGCCAGAGCTCACGTTTTAAAACAGAGATAATAATTTTGGGTGGCATGCTTTCATTGTGAACGCAATGACCAAGATTTCTCAATATCTTCCATGCTACTCATGCTATAGGAGGTTCCTAAACAGGAAAGTAAACTTTTAACTCCCCCACCACCAATCAATCACACTCCACGTCTAGTTGAATCCTCGGGTACCGTCCATACTAACATCAATCCGAGGGGAGTCATGTTTTACAATTATGTTTTCTTGTGAATGACAGTGAATAAACACATGTTGAGGATAACACTCCTAGCATGGAAGATACCAATAGCCCCCTGTCACCACATGAGCGGTTCGGGCATGCAAAACAGATTAGTTCTTGAAGGTTTAGAGAATGGCACATGCAAATTTACTTGGAACGGCAGGTAGATACCGCAAGTAGGTAGGTGTGGTGGACTCTCATGGCAAAACTTTTGGGTTTATGGAAGTGGATGCACAAGTGATGACCCACAAGTATAAGGTATCAATCGTAGTCCTTTCGATAAGTAATAGTGTCGAACCCAACGAGGAGAAGAAGGCTTTGATAAATGGATTTCAGCAAGGTAATAACTGCAAGCACTGAAAGTAGCGGTAACAAGTGATTGTGTAGCGAGGTGAAACGTAGCGAGCAAAAAAGTAACAAGTAACAAGTAGTAGCAAAGGTGCAACAGGTGGCCCAATCCCTTTTGTAGGAATGGACAAGCTTGAACAAAGTCTTAAAGGAGGAAAAACGCTCCCATGGACACACGGGAATTTCTGTCATGCTAGTTTCAACATGTTCATATGATTCGCGTTCGTTACTTTGATAGTTTGATATGTGGGTGGACCGGCGCTTGGGTACTGCCCTTACTTGGACAAGCATCCCACTTATGATTAACCGCTCTCGCAAGCATCCGCAACTACAAAATAAGAATTAAGACAAAGTCTAACCATAGCATTAAACTAGTGGATCCAAATCAGCACCTCATGAAGCAACGCATAGACTGGGGTTTAAGCTTCTGTCACTCCAGCAACCCATCATCTACTTACTACTCCCCAATGCCTTCCTCTAGGCTCAAATATGGTCAAATGTTATGTAGTCGACGTTCACATAACACCACTAGAGGAAAAACAACATACGGCATATCAAAATATCGAACGAATATCAAATTCACATGACTATTATTAACATGACTCATCCGATGTCCTCATGAACAAAAGTAACTACTCACAAGACATTATCATAATCATGATCAGAGGTGTAATGAATAGCATCAAGGATCTGAACATAAACTCTTCCACACGGTAATCCAACTAGCATCAACTACATAGAGTAATCAACACTACTAGCAACCTTACAAGTACCAATCGGAGTCGTGAGACGGAGACTGATTACAAGAGATGAACTAGGGATTGGAGAGGAGATGGTGCTGATGAAGATGTTGATGAAGATGCCTCCCCTCCTACGAGAGGAGTGTTGGTGATGACGATGGCGACGATTTCCCCCTCCGGGAGGGAAGTTTCCCCGGCAGGATCGTCCTGTGGGAGCTCTAGATTGGATCTGCTCAAGTTCCGCCTCGTGGCGGCGGCGAAACCACGAAAAAGCTCCCTCTTAATTTTTGCATACCAGGACGCTTCATATAGCAAAAGAGGGGGGCTAGTGGGCCTTCAGGCAGCCCACAAGCCTGCCCTGCGCCACTAGGCGGGTGGTGGCGGTGGGCAAGCTTGTGGGGATCTGGTGGCCCCCCTCCCGTAGTTCTTTCGCCCAGTATTTTTAATATATTCCAGAAAAAATCCACGTAAATTTTCAGGGCATTTGGAGATGTGCAGAATAGTGGACTAGGATTTGCTCCTTTTCCAGTCCAGAATTCCAGCTGCCTGAAATCTCCCTCTTCAAATAAACCTTGCAAAATAAGAGAGAAAAGGCATAAATATGGTACCACAAGTAATATAACAGCCCAAAAAGCAATAAATATCAACATGAAAGCATGATGCAAAATTGACGTATCAGCTCCCCCAAGCTTAGACCTCGCTTGTCCTCAAGCGAAAAACAAGTTCCATAAACATGTCCACATGTTGAGGGACGAAGGTGCCGACAAAACATAATACGGACATGAGGGCATCATGATCACACATAGAACAACAATACATCATAAAGATTCTTATGGGAAAGTAACAATTCCTTCAGAAAGCAAAGCATGAAGCAAAAACCTTACCGAGAAGTAACCAACAATAGTCCATAGTCATTGAAGCAATTGCAATTTATCACAACATCGGAAAGAGTCAAATAAGAGCATGTAAGGCAAACCCACATACTCAATCATCTTTTTTTTCCAGAATTGTTACAACTCACGTGGTACTCAAGGTGTCAAAGTTTCAGCTGGACACGGAGGAAGATAGGGGCTTATAGTTTTGCCTCCTAACGGTTTACCTCAAGGGTAAAGTCAACAACAATAAAGCATAAGTACTCAACTCCAAGTTGATATATGAATATAGATCTTTCCCAAGCATCTGACGGTAGCCAAGACAAAGGCAAAAAGGGAATTGGTGATGATCACCATGACTCTTACAAGGGTAAAAAGTAAAGGTACAAGATAGGCCCTTCGCAAAGGGAAGCAGAGGTTGTTGTGCGCTTTTGAAGTTTGAATTCGTGTCCTCTTAGTGTGGAGGAACGTCACTTTATATTGCCTCCTGTGACAAAGAACTTTATTATGCAGTCTGTCGCTTTTATGTCTTCCTCATCGCAGGTTCGTACAAAGCTTATTTTCCACACACTAATAGATCATATATATTAGAGAGCAATTTTTATTGCTTGCACCGATGACAACTTACTTGAAGGATCTTATTCAATCCATAGGTACGTATGGTGGACTCTCATGGCAAAACTGGTTGGAGGTATATGGATGCACAAGTAGTATCTCTACTTTGTGCGGGAGTTTTGGCTAATACGAGGTGGAAGCAATCGTCACATGATAAGGGAACTCTAATCATATAACATTGTTTGGAACCAAGCAAACACAATTCATTATGTTGTCTTCCTTGTCCAACATCTACTCCTAGGCATGTAATAGGTTGGTGAGTGCTCACAATTGTAAAAAGTGTCTAAGATGATATATTTACATGTGAGCCACTCTTTCCTTATTACTTCTTATTAATTGCAACAATGACTAATGTCTATGTCGATTTATTCTCAAGAAGTTTCAATCATAATACGTGTCATAAGTGAAGTTATCACTTTCCATAAGATCGTCTCATGATCTTTCATGCTATCGTTCTTTTCATACTTTTTGATCATGGCACAAAGCAAAGCCCTTGAGTAAGACACTCTTTATTAAATAGCTTGTAATCTCGAATACAACGGGGGAGAGATAAAAGCAAAAGACTCAAACTAAAAACTAAAGACTTATTCCTCTAAAAGAAGAAATAAAAACTGAAAAGGAAAGAACTAAAACAAATGTAAAAGCAAAAGATATAAAGGTGATACGATACCAGGGCAACTCCCCCAAGCTTGGCAGAAGCCAAGGGGATTGCCCATACCAATGCTTAGTTGTCTTCCTTTGGTGGTGATGGTGGTGTTGTTGGAGCAGTCTGATCCTCCGTCTTCCAAGGCATAGGTGCTCCATCATGGCAGGATGAACGAGTCGCCGGAATCCTCTAATCTGCAGCCAACCTTATTGATTTAAATCTGTACTCATACTCATAGTTTTGATTCTACAGGTCATAGATCTGTCCCTGAAGTTGGTCAACCCTATCGTAGAGCCTGGAGAGGTGTTTCCCAATATCAATGGCATCCATCTTGTGATTGCTAGTGAACTCCGTGATCATCGTGTGGTTGGCGTTGAGTCCACGCTCCACCATCCCTTGGCACTTGAAGACTTGTTGCTCCATTGTTTCGAGCCTCATATCCACGCTTCCGGTCTTCTTAGGCCCCTCAACATCACGGATGTGCAACATCCCCTCGCTCATCTTGATAGATTGAGGGTGTTTCAGCACTTCCGTGAGGTAGGGATTGATGACCTTCTAGAAGATCTTGTCCTTAGGAGCGTTTGGGGAAGTCATGACGATCTAGATCTG
Organism: Hordeum vulgare subsp. vulgare; assembly: GCF_904849725.1. NCBI lineage: Eukaryota > Viridiplantae > Streptophyta > Magnoliopsida > Poales > Poaceae > Hordeum > Hordeum vulgare. The sequence goes on along the minus strand of NC_058522.1, from coordinate 75,396,802 downwards.
CGGCAGAAACAAGCTTGAAACGAAAACAGAGGAAAACTGAGCGATACGGAGATCAAAACCTTTGGGCGACTATATATTGATTTTTTTCTGGGCCAGAAGGAGTCTTCCGCAAGAAAACGGAGTCCAGGAGGCACACGAGGTGCCCACAAGCTTGCCCACCGCCACCAGGGGGGTGGTGGCGGAGTGGGCCCTTGTGGCTGCCTCGTTTGCTCTCCGCACTGCTTTTTATTTTTCTAATTTTCCAAAAATTCCAAAACTGAGGAAATTTCCTATTGGAAAAGTATCGGAGTCCAATTTCTTGCCGAAACAGATACATCTTCGTTTTCAAGGACTGAAATAGGCTGATAAAGATCCCTTATGTACTCCTCAGGAGCTATGACATTGATGATATTGTTCTCAACATTTATGGGAGTACCACAGATGTAATTCTTGATTCTTTGCCCATTTACCACTCTAGGAAAATTTCCTTCCGTGTTATTGATTTTGAAGGCACCGGAACGATATACTTCCTTGACAACATAGGGACCTTCCCATTTAGAGAGAAGCTTGCGTGCAAACAATCTCAAATGAGAATTGTATAGCAAGACATAATCACCTACATTGAACTCTCGTTTCTGTATTCGTTTGTCGTGCCATCTCTTAACCTTTTCCTTGAACAACCTGGCATTCTCGTATGCCTGGGTTCTCCATTCATCTAACAAGCTGATATCAAACAACCGCTTTTCGCCGGCAAGTTTGAAATCAAAGTTGAGCTCTTTGATTGCCCAATAAGCTTTGTGTTCCAGCTCAAGAGGTAAATGACACGCCTTACCGTAAACCATTTTATACAGTGACATGCCCATGGGATTCTTATAAGCAGTCCTATAAGCCCATAGTGCATCGTCAAGTTTGCCTGACCAGTTCTTTCGAGATCTATTGACGGTCTTTTGTAAGATCAACATGATCTCCCTATTACTCAAATCCACTTGACCACTAGACTAAGGATGATAAGGAGATGCAACTCTATGGTTCACATCATACTTAGCTAGCATCTTGCGTAAAACACCATGAATGAAGTGTGAACCGCCATCAGTCATCAAGTATCTAGGGACTCCAAATCTTGGGAATATGACTTCTTTAAGCATCTTAATAGAGGTGTGGTGATCAGCATTTTTAGTGGGGATAGCTTCTACCCACTTGGTAACGTAATCCACAGCAACAAAATGTGAGTGTACCCATTGGAACTCGGGAAGGGTCCCATATAATCAAAGCCCAGACATCAAATGGTTCAATGACAATTGAATAATTCATAGGCATCTCCTGACGCTTACTGCTATTCCCTATCCTTTGGCATTCGTCACAAGACAATACAAACTTACGGGCATCCTTGAAGAGAGTGGGCCAATAGAAACCTGATTGCAATACCTTATGGGCAGTTCTATTTCCACCATGGTGTCCTCCGTAGGCTTCGGAATGACACTTCTGCAGGATCTGTCCTTGTTCATGTTCAGGCACACAACGTCTAATAACGCCATCTACTCCTTCCTTATAAAGGTGAGGATCATCCCAAAAGTAGTGTCTCAAATCAAAGAAGAATTTCTTCTTTTGTTGATAGGTGAAACTGGGTGGTATGTATTTGGCTACGATATAGTTTGCATAATCGGCATACCATGGTGCACTATGTGAAGTGCGGATGACACTTAATTTCTCATCAGGAAAGTTGTCATCAATAGGTAGTGGGTCATCAAGGACATTCTCTAGCCTAGACAAGTTATCTGCTACAGGGTTGTCAGCACCCTTTCGGTCAACGACGTGCAAATCAAATTCCTGTAGCAGGAGAACCCATCTTATCAGCCTAGGCTAAGCGTCCTTCTTCTGCATAAGGTACTTAATAGCAGCATGATCAGAGTGAATAGTGACTTTGGAGTCAACTATGTAAGATCTGAACTTTTCACATGCAAACACAACTGCTTAAAATTCCTTCTCCGTAGTGGCATAGTTTCTTTGGGCACTGTCTAGAGTTTTACTAGCGTAGTGAATGACATTCAACTTATTGTCAACTCTTTGTCCTAGAACAGCACCAACAACATAATCACTAGCGTCGCACATGATTTCAAAGGGCAAGTTCCAGTCAGGTGGTTGAACAATAGGTGCGGTTATCAAAGCCTTCTTAAGTATTTCGAAAGCTTCCTCACAATCCTCATCAAAAACAAAAGGAACATCCTTCTGCAAGTGGTTGGTAAGAGGCCTAGTAATCTTAGAGAAGTCTTTAATGTACCTTCTATAGAAACCAGCATGACCTAGGAAACTTCGTATACCTCTGATATCTGTGGGGCACGGCATTTTCTCAATTGCATCAACCTTAGCCTTATCAACTTCAATGCCTCTTTCAGAGATTTTGTGTCCAAAGACGATACCTTCATTAACCATAAAGTGGGACTTCTCCCAATTCAAGACGAGGTTGGTTTCTTCGCATCTCTGTAAGACTCGATCAAGGTTGCCGAGGCAATCATCAAAGGAAGACCCTTAAACGGAGAAGTCATCCATGAAAACCTCGACGATCTTTTCACAGAAGTCAAAGAATATAGCCATCATACATCTTTGGAAGGTGGCAGGTGCATTACATAAGCCAAAAGGCATACGTCTACAGGCAAAGGTACCGAAGGGGCAGGTGAAAGTGGTTTTCTCCATATCAGATTGTGCAACAGGTATTTGCGAGAAACCTGAATAACCGTCTAGAAAGCAGAAGTGTGTGTGCTTTGATAGCATTTCTAGCATTTGGTCGATGAATGGCAAAGGATAATGATCTTTCCTGGTTGCCTTGTTCAGTTTCCGGAAGTCTACCACCATTCTATAGCCGGTAATAATCCTTTGTGGGATTAGTTCATCCTTATCATTAGGAACGACGGTGATACCTCCCTTCTTAGGTACGCAATGTACTGGACTTACCCAATCACTATGACCAACAGGATAAATGATTCCTTCTTCCAGAAGCTTTAATATTTCTTTTCTAACGACCTCTTTCATCTTAGGATTTAATCTCCTTTGATCATCAGCAACTGGTTTAAAGTCAGGATCGGTTTAATCTTCTGCTGACATAGAGTAGGACTAGTACCCGTAAGATCATCAAGAGTATAACCAATAGCAGCGCGGTGCTTCCTCAGGGTTTTTAGTAACTTCTTCTCTTCGCGCTCTGAGAGGAGAGCACTAATAATGACAGCGTATATCTCCTTCTCATCAAGATAGGCATACTTAAGAGTATCAGGCAACTGTTTAAGCTCGAACACAGGATCACCCTTTGGTGGGGGAGGATCCCCAAGCAGTTCAACAGGAAGATTATTCTTGAGAATAAGATATTGTTCTAAGACAATTTTATCTATCTCATCTCTCTCCTCCATATGCATATCATTTTCATGCTCAAGCAGATATTGCTCTAAAGGATCCGTAGGAGGTACGACAATAGAGGCAAGAGCAATGATTTCATCCCTACCAGACGACTCTCTTTCATGGGGTTGTCTTCCAAACTTGGAGAAGTTAAATTCATGAGACACACCCTCGAAACTTACTGTGATAGTCTGGTTGATGCAATCAATGTGAGCATTAACAGTGTTGAGAAAGGGTCTACCAAATATGATGGGACAAAAGATATCTTGTGCAGTACCAAGGACGAGGAAATCAGTAGGGTACTTCGTCTTACCACAAAGGACTTCTACGTCTCTCACAATTCCCGGAGGGCAGATAGTGTCTCTATTAGCTAGCGTGATAGTGACATCAATGGGTTCTAACTCAGCAGGTGCAATCTTATCCTTGATTTCATCATATAGAGAACGGGGTATTGCACTAACACTAGCTTCCATATCACATAAACCATGGTAACAGTGATCTCCTATCTTAAGAGAAACAACGGGCAGGCCAACTACAGGTCCGTGTTTGTCTTTCGCGCGAGGTTTAGCAATTCTAGCGGAGTCCTCACAGAATTTGATAACATGTCCATCTATGTCTTCAGCTAAGAGATCTTTGATAATAGCAACACTAGGTTCCACTCTAATCTCCTCAAGGGGTGCAAGTGCTCTAATGTAACCCCTACGTATCACAGTTGGAGCTTTAGAATAATCCTTTATCCTAGCAGGGTATGGTGGTTTCTTAGTGTAAGCACAAGGAACAACACGATCACTAAAAGCTATGATTTTCTCCTCAACTACATTGGTTTTGGATATGTTGCTTTCTACATGAGGATGATATTTAAACCACTTCTCTTTGGGAAGATCAACGTGAGAAGCAAAAGATTCACATAGAGAAGCTACTATCTCAGAGTCAAGTCCATACTTAGCGCTAAAATCTCTAGAAGTGTTTGTCTCAACAAAAGATTTAACGCAATCAAACTGGAAATTCATACCTGACTCCTTACCTAGCTTCCTCCAACTCCCAATCTTCAGAGTTGCGTTTGATTCTCTCCAATAAATTCCACTTGTGATCAATATCCTTCTTCATAAAAGAACCGGCACAAGAAGTGTCAAGCATGGTACGATCTTCATGAGAAAGCCGAGCATAGAAGTTTTGAGTGATGATTTCTCTCAAGAGGTCATGATTGGGGGCATGAATATAGCATTGATTTAAGCCTCCCCCAAGCTTGAGCTATGCTTTCCCTGTCATGAGGCCAAAAGTTATAAATAAAGTTCTGATCACGATGTACTAAATGCATAGGTTAGAACTTTTGATGAAATTCCAATTTCAACCGATTGTAGCTCCATGATCCAGTATCATCACATAGCCTATACCATGTCAACGCCTTATCCTTAAAAGATAAAGGAAAGACTTTCTTCTTTACCTCATCTTCGAGCAAACCTGCAAGCTTAAAAAAACCACAAACTTCATCTACATAGATTAGATGAAAGTCTAGATGTGAAGATCCATTTCCTGTGAAAGGATTAGCCAGCAGTTTCTCAAGCATACGCAAAGGAATTTCATAAAAGATATTTTCAGTAGGTACCTCAGGTTGAGGAGCAACTCCTCGTGCTTCCGTTCGTGGTGAATATACCCCGAACAAACTCCTCAAAGAAACAGTTTCCATAGTGACAAGTGACAATAAATTTCAGCACAATATATAAATGTTTCCTTACCAATTTCCACTTACCAAAGGCGCTTCACTCCCCGGGAACGGCGCCAGAAAAGAGTCTTGATGACCCACAAGTATAGGGGATCAATCGTAGTCCTTTCGATAAGTAAGAGTGTCAAACCCAACGAGGAGCAGAAGGCTGTGATAAACGGATTTCAGCAAGGTAATAACTACAAGCACTGAAAGTAGCGGTAACAAGTGATCGTGTAGCAAGGTGAAACGTAGCGAGCAAAAAGTAACAAGTAACAAGTAGTAGCAAAGGTGCAGCAAGTAGCCCAATCCCTTTTGTAGCAAGGGAAAAGCCTGAACAAAGTCTTAAAGGAGGAAATACACTCCCGAGGACACACGGGAATTTCTGTTATGCTAGTTTTATCATGTTCATATGATTCGCGTTCGTTACTTTGATAGTTTGATATATGGGTGGACCAGCGCTTGGGTACTGCCCTTACTTGGACAAGCATCCCTCTTATGATTAACCTCTCTCGCAAGCATCCACAACTACCAAAGAAGAATTAAGACAAAGTCTAATCATAGCTTTAAACTAGTGGATCCAAATCAGCCCTCACGAAGCAACGCATAGACTGGGATTTAAGCTTCTGTCACTCCAGCAACCCATCATCTACTTACTACTCCCCAATGCCTTCCTCTAGGCCCAAATATGGTGAAGTGTTATGTAGTCGACGTTAACAAAACACCACTAGAGGAAAAACAACATACAACATATCAAAATACCGAACGAATATCAAATTCACATGACTATTATTAACATGACTTATCCCATGTCCTTAGAACAAAAGTAAGTACTCACAAGACATAATCATAATCATGATCAGAGGTGTAATGAATAGCATCAAGGATCTAAACATAAACTCTTCCACCAAGTAATCCAACTAGCATCAACTAAAAAGAGTAATCAACACTACTAGCAACCTTACAAGTACCAATCGGAGTCGTGAGACGGAGATTGATTACAAGAGATGAACTAGGGATTGGATAGGAGATGGTGCTGATGAAGATGTTGATGAAGATGCCTCCCCTTCGACGAGAGGAGTGTTGGTGATGACGATGGCGACGATTTCCCCCTTCGGGAGGGAAGTTTCCCCGGCAGGATCGTCCTGCCGGAGCTCTAGATTGGATCTGCTCAAGTTCCGCCTCGTGGCGGCGGCGAAACCACGAAAAAGCTCCCTCTTGATTTTTTCCAGACCAGGATGCTTCATATAGCAAAAGAGGGGGGCTAGTGGGCCTTCAGGCAGCCCACAAGCCTGCCCTGCGCCACCAGGGGTGGTGGTGGCGGTGGGCAAGATTGTGGGGCCCTGGTGGCCCCCCTCCGGTAGTTCTTTCGCCCAATATTTTTAATATATTCCAGAAAAAATCCACGTAAATTTTCACGGCATTTGGAGATGTGCAGAATAGTGGACTAGGATTTGCTCCTTTTTCTAGTCCAGAATTCCAACTGCCTGAATTCGCCCTCTTCAAATAAACCTTGCAAAATAAGAGAGAAAAGGCATAAATATGGTACCACAAGTAATATAACAACCCAAAAAGCAATAAATATCAACATGAAAGCATGATGCAAAATGGACGTATCAACAAGCAGTATTCCGCTTAGTACAAGTGAAGGCTAGCAAAAGACTGTGGAGCGACCAACTAGAGAGCGACAACAGTCATCAAGATGCAATGAGTTTGACTAACATTGAATGCAGGCATGAATAGGATATAAATCACCATGAACACGAACATCATAGAGGCTATGTTGGTTTTGTTTCAACTACATGCATCAACATGCGCCAAGTCAAGCCACTTGAAACATTCAAAGGAGAATACCATCCTCTCATACTACATCATAGTCATCTCAAAACCTATGTTGGCATTCAAGACAAACCATTATAAGCTCTCAGCTAAATAAGCATGGCATCAGAAACTATGATCTCTAAGTTGTCATTGCAAACATGGTTCTCTCAAAACAAAGCTAAATCTGGGTCGATAAGCTAGTCATATTCACAAAAACAAAATAGATTGAGTTCATACCAGCTTTTCAGTCTCAGTCACTTCATCATATATCATCATTATTGCCTTTCGTTTGCACGATCGAACGATCTGCATAATAATAAGAGTGCTCGTGCATTGGACTAAGCTGAATCTGCACGCAAACACAAAGGAGAAGACAAAGAAATATGGCTCTTTGAAAGATAAACAGGTAAGCACATAAGAACCACTAAACATTGTAATCAATATCTTCTACCTTGATCAAAGAAAAAGAAAGCTATTTACACGGGAAAGCTCCCAACAAGCAAAAGAAGAAAGAAAAATCTTTTTGCGTTTTCTCAAAAGGACACGAAACAAGAAAACAAGAAATCAAAAATAAACTAGCATGGATAATACAGTGGTGAAGTGTAAACATCGGCTAACAAAGGGAAAGCATAAGCATGAATGTAAAGTCGGTGAGAACACGTACTCCCGCAAGCTTAGGCTTTTGGCTTAGCTTGGTGTACTCCCATGGATTGTCCTGGCGAAACCCAAAATCATAATGGGTGTTATACGGGAGTGCTGCAGCCACTGCCCGAATAGCTGCCTCACAAACTGTAGTCCCCCAAGTGTAAACCTTCCCTATTTGGAACCTATTGCAAGTGGGTCCACCTTGTCAGGGATATAATGATATCATTTGTGCCATGACTTCATGTGATGTCCCTTGTATTTTTCTTCCTTGCATGCATGCATGTCATATCATCTCTTCCATGTATCTTTGTGACTTTGAGTTTGCAAGTGTGGTGGTGTTGATGTTGTGTCTAGTGATTTCATGTGGTGTTGGTGCATATGTGTTGTGGTGAGTAGTAGTAATAGTGTGGTGTTGGATCTTTGCAACCCTTGCTTAAGAAAAATCCCCTCTCTCTCTTTATTCCCTAGTTGAAATATTTACTTGCTCCTAAACTGGTTTAAAAATGTCTGTTAATTAGGGGATATTGTGGGTGTTAAGTTCTGCAAGTTTGGTGATTTTAAAAAGTGTTTTAAACAGGTGCAATAAATACAAAACAGAGGCATTAATTCTGTTTTGTGAAATATTGCTTTCTCCTAAAAATCTTGATCTTGTTTTATTTAATTAGGTCATATTTTTCTATGACCAGGGGGTATTTTCTTTGAATTATCCGAGTAGTTTTGTCTTGTTTTATTTTCTTCCCTTGCTGGCCTTTCCTTTAAATAGTAGAGCCTGCAAGGTTTTCTTCCCTTTTAAATAGCGCCAGTGGGCTTCCTCTCAACTAGGCCGGCCCATCTTCTTCCCTCGCGCAGCACCAGGAGCCCACCCCGTGCTTCCTTCCTCTTCTCACACCGTCTCTTCCCCCCTGCTCCTTTCCGTCAGGGGCTGAGTGAGAGAGCCAGTACCACCGTGAGCAGCAGCAACGTTGAGGCCCCCTTAAAACACGTTGGCGTCCGTGCCTCTCCCACTCCTAGGGTTTCCCCTCTCCCCAGATCGCCGCCGCCACCTTTCTTCCTTCTCTTTCTCTCTTCTCCCGTCGGCAGGTAAGCCTCTGTAGGGCAGCAGTGAGATAGGAGTAGCCCATTGCGCCGTCATCCGCGCGTTTGTCGTCTCTGGCACCGGCCAGCATGTCCGGGAGCTCGGGGTGGTTCCCCGCGACCCATTCCCGGCGCTAAGAGCCACGGGGAGCGACCACACCGACGAGCTCGACCTCGTCAACGGCGCGAACCTGGTGGTCTGCCTCCTCTTCTTCGGTCCGTGATTCGGGCTTCGTCGTCGTCGATCTGCCTCATCTCCGGTGCCCTCCTCCTCCGATCCAAACCTCTACTTCCTCCCCAAGGTGAGGATCAACCTCTCCTTCCTTCCTCCTTCGTAGATCATCCTAGATCCGGCATGTGCGCGTGTGTGCTCTCTGTCTCGAGCAGTAGAAGTAGAAGGTGCAGGTGGTGGTCGTGCCGTGGCGTCTAGGTAGTGTTAGGTGCAGTAGCAGTGGATCTCTAGGGGTCCCCTTCACCTCGTTTTGCTCCAGCCTCCGGGAGCAGCAGCAGCAGGACGAGGAGCCAGCGATCTCTCTGCCGCCGCGCCTCTCTGTCGTTGTAGATCGGCAGCGGGTAGATGATCGTGGTGCAGTAGATGTCTAGCGCAGTTCTTGTGAGGCAGTAGATTGGTGAGTGCACGCGGTAGTTGTGGGCAGCAGGCATGCGTTTCTCCTCCGGTAGCGCAGCGTAGCAGTAGCAGCAATGGCGCGGAAACCCGGCAACCTCCCTGTCGCTGGTGCGTCTCGGTGCAGAGCCTGGTTCGGCTGCTTGTAGTAGCTTAGCTGGCTAGTTTCCCCCGTTCTAACAGTAGCCGTGTCGTAGCGCGTCGGTGTATGTCTCTTCTTGTTTCCTTGAGGTGCAGGGTTCGAGTCCCCTATGGTGCACCCCCTTTTGGGTTTTCTTTTCCTTATTCACTAGATGCAGCAGCAGAAGTATACCTTGCTAGCTGAGCCCTCTCTGTCAAAGCCAAAATAGTAGTAGAGTGGCAACAGCAGCGGTGCAGTGCAGAGAGGGCTTGGGATCGAACCCCCCCCCCAAGCCTCTCTATTTTATTTTCCTTCCCCTGTTTTATTTTTCTTTGCTCTGAAATTTTGCTGCTAGCAACAACTATAGCAGTGCATGTGAGACCAGTAGATGTTAATCTAGTTTTATTTTGTTTGTTTGTGTCCCTGTTGCTGCAAATGTAGGTGTGTATGTAAGATATGTGTGGGTGTTTGCACTAGGTGTAGTGGTTGTATGAGTGCATATGAAGCTTGTGTGTGTGTGTGCTTACACATGGTGTTAGCCACATGTGTAGGTGTGTGTGTGGTGCCTCCCTTGTGGTTGATGTAAGTGTAGGTGGTTTGTGTTATTTTTCTTGAGTGGCTAGATTATGGCAGATTGTGTGTGTGTGTGTTGCACACCATGTGGTGGAGCTAGTGTATGTATGCATGTGTGTGTAAGTGCCATATGCATGTGTTAGCATTATTTTGTGTTGCTAGCATGTGTAGGTGGTGTGGTTCCTACTAGATGACATCCATATCAGTTGATGATATGCATGTGGTGAAAACATCCCAATTTGCAACTTGTGCACCTCCACATGCTAAATATGGGAGAGGGCATGAGGTGTGTGTGTGGGTGACATAGTGAGAGAAGTATTTGTGTTGTTGATGTGCTTGACACCAACATGGGGTCCAAACCCTCATGTCCATATTGTCCCTGTGCACATCAGCATAGCTATGTGATAGTTGTTTTAGTGAGAGTTGCATGAAATGTTGCACTATTCACTATGTTGGATTCTATGTAGTTTTTCCTTCCTAGTTTGAGCTCAATTGCTCCAAGCAAGTGCATGTGTTTTATATATGGTTTTGGGGTAGAAAGATCCCAGGAATCCATTTGTGAAATCATTTTTACCATTGGAACATTTTTCTGGAGAAGTCATATTTGCATTTTCTTCTAAGTTTAGAGCTTGGTTCCATGGATTATGATGTGCTCTTGTATTTGTTTCTTGATTGTGGTAGTAGAGGGTGACCCCCTCTACCACATGTTGGTTTCAATTAATGATTTGGAATTCATGTGTGAAAGTTGTGCCAATCCAAAGTAGGCACGTGGCTGAAATTCCAGATTAGTGAAAATCTGAGATTTTCACTAAGTCTGAGAATCTGTTTATATTTTCTTCTCCTGTAGATGAGGTTGTGCTGGTCATTGTGTTGTGATCTATCCCTAGCTTTCAACTAGAAAGTTGGACCTGATATGTTTTTCTAGCTCCCTGTAAAATTTCATCTCATTTGGAGCACTGTAGGTATTGTTTTGGCTGCTGTCAAAAAGCTTCAGAGCAAAGACAGAAAGTTAGGTGCAGGAATTTTCACCAAGTCCCTGTGATCTGATGGTTTTGGGAAAGTTTGCAGCCTTGTATCTTCCTGTGTTTAATTCCTTTTTGTGTGATTCTTGCTTGTGCTGGTAGTATTCTTGGCTGTAGGTGCTACAGCCACATATATTATTTGTCATAGTTGGGTGGCTGTAGGTGCTTTGCATGTAGCTCACAAAGTGCTATGATGCAGTTTATGGCAGATTATGTAGTTTTGTCATTTTGAAGTTTGTGAGTGCTTAGTTGATATTGTGGTGTTCTTCTTTGCTCCACCCCATCCATGATGGGTTGTTTTATGTCTTGGCAACCTGGGAATACCAGATTGTGTCATTTGAGTGTGTGGTGATGATTTTGACACGTAGGACTTCATATCTTGTTTCGTTTATTCCCGTTGATCCGTAGCTCCGATTGTAATGTTCTTTATATGGTTTTGCATCGTTTTCATGAGACGCATCTGATCATGTCATTCTCATGCATGTCAAAATAGGTTAGCATGCAGTTCTGTCCAGGAACTTGGTTTAGCTCCTGAAGCTTGTGTTAGTGATAGAAATAGTGATGCATGCTCTTTTTCATCTCATGCATCATGTGCTTGTTGCATCTTGAGGTGATGGTGTTCATTGGATGTTATTCTTATGTTTGGTAGCACCGGGATTGGAGAACGAGTACGTGGATTCAGGAGAGTACATGCAGGACGAACGAGAACCATTCCAAGCTGAGGATATCACAGGCAAGATGATATGACCTTGATTCCATCTATAGACTTGTTATGCTAGTTTGCGTTTCCATGTCATATTGCTCGCTGCCTACCACTGAATTAAATTGCCTCCTGATATGCCATGAAACCAAACACTTGTCCCTTCCTAGCAAACTTGGATGGCTAAGTAGGCTTTGCTCAGCTACTAATGTTAGCGTTGCTAGATGTAGGTGCTTTGCCTCATGTGATAACATGAGCTTGATATTATTATCTAAATTCTGTTATTTAATTAATGCACCTATATATTTGGCAAATAACGGAAGGCCTAGCCTTTTGCCGGGTGCTTTGTTCCGTTATTGCCGCCATAGTTACCGGCTACCGGTGTTTGATTCCGTAATGATCGCTCCTAACATGTTCGGGGTTGTTATGGGGACCCCCTCAATAAATCGCGTAGTGCTAAGGCTTGTCCAGCAGGACCCAACATTGGTGTTAATTTGCTAATCACTTAATAATAATCTGCATAGGGAATAGCTACCCCGAGGAATTTAATCAACAACCCGGGCAGTGCTCCTCATGAGTGTTGGTCCAAACTAGAGCACTGTTCGGGGCCAACTCAGGGCAACTTGAGAGATTTCTATAAGGCCACTGTACGCGTCGCTGATCCGTCGTGTCCTAAGACTGAGATACGCGGCTCTTATCAGGGTCGTCGAAACGACGGGAGGTCCTGCTAGCCTTGCCTTACCTTTGCGACTGTACGCGTCGCTCATCCGTTGTGTCCTCAGACTGAGATATCTTGCGTATAGGAATCCCAGTGAAGCTTTGGTTTTCCCCAGAGTTGAGGTTTTCCTCTTAGGAATCTGACGAGATCACGAGATTCGTGATAGAGGATTACTTTGCGACATGTGTACGTTTGTGATGGACTAGTTGGAGCACCCCTGCAGGGTTTAATCTTTCGGAAAGCCGTGCCCGCGGTTATGTGGCAACTTGGAATATTTTGTTAACATCCGGTTCTACATAACTTAAACATAAGATAATAAAATTGCCAACCGTGTGCGTAACCGTGACTGTCCCCTCGAAGATGTCTCTTCAATCGTGAACACGGTGGGGTTATGATTAACGTAGGTAGGTGTTCAGGATCACTTAGTGATCAAGTATTCACGACCGCTAGTATTGTCCACCTTCATAAATGCTCTACGTAAGTTAGCCACCAAATCAAGCTTAGGATGCTGCAACCTTAAACACCTCACCTTATCCTACCTAATAACTTGACTAGTTCTGGCACCAAGGTCTTAGATTGCTGAGTCCCCGTGGCTCACGGATTCGTCCACAATACCAACAGGTTCAGGTACCCCAGAGACAGATGATCCTGACGGCACGCAGCTGGCGTGGCAATACGATGAGGAGGCAGACCGCATGTACGTGAACTATCCAGAAGATTGAGGCGTGGTCGTGATCGTGGGCCTGCAGGCAGGGTAGCATAGCCTTTCTATGTTTCGTAGTCCGTAGCGGAACTACTTTGGTTGTATGCGTGATGTACTCTGATATATTTATGAGAAGGCAATTTAACCCCTGATTGTCTATCTTTATTATTATGTATGTGTTGTGTTACCTGTTTGTGATACGCTTAGAATTCGGGGCCTCGATCCCCAGATCGGAAAGGACCGCATCTTGGTCTTTACAAGTTGGTAATCAGAGCCTTACGACCATAGGAGCCTTTGTTTGATCGTACTTGGCCGAGTCGAGTCTTGAAATGTTTTGAGTCTTAGTTATATCGGAGAGTAGGATTCTTTTTTCTCCTCTTCTATGCTCTAGTGAGGTTCCCGCCTTAGGAAATCTTTAACTCTACTCCTTTTCTCGCTCAAATTTTTTTTAGGATCACGCGGGTATTTGTGAAATCTATATGATTTCGATGTGACGGAGTCCTGTCCTGGTGCCTCCTATCTGCTTTATGTTTCAGGGGAGTTCAGCTCCAGGGGATTCTTGCGCACATCGCCATCATTCAGATTTCTGAGTATCTAAGAACGAAGGATGTTCTTTATTGCTTCAATACTGGTAGTGGTGAGATAACCTCGATGTCCCCAGTACTGGTGCAGATTATTCGGGGGTACTACCACACTTGGTATCGTTGTGATCACGAGGGTTTGTTGTAGATGAAGGTCTGAGATGCTGGTTGTGTGTTGAAGGATGTGATACAGGTGACGGGTTAGTTTAGGAGTTGTGTGAAATACTCCTTGTATCCGTGTACCAGATTGCATGACCAGTTATTTCGGGAATTCATAGGTGGGATATCAAGTAGTATCTTATAGGACTATCTTCCTACAGACGCTTGATTGAGGTTTGGGAAATCTCGATCATATGTTTGTTCCGAGCAATTCTAGATCACACTTGTTTGAAGTGGTCCTTATCGGAATTTTGTCGCCCGTCACTTTGAGGATGCATTCTTGCTATGTTGTTCAAGTGCAATTGCTAAATTCTGTTCAGATATTCTGTCTTTTGATTCAGCAATATCTTCAATTATTCTATGGACTAATATGCTATCCGTCTTCAGGATGGCTCCACCGACTCGTCAGAACCCAGGGCGTGAGGACATGTCGCCTCCACCACCTCCTCCCCCTCCGCCGCCGCCGCCGCCTCCTCCTGCAGAGGCCTGGCAAGCGGTGATGGCAGCTACTAATGCAAACACCCAGATGCTGATTCAGTTGCCGCAAGAGAGAGCCAACCAATAGCCAGGCAATTTTCAACATGGTGGAAATCAGTTTGTGAGTCTGAGTCAGTTCCTGTCAAACCAGCCAAAGACGTTCACTTCATGCGACCAGCCATTTGATGCAGAAGATTGGATCTGTGATATGAACGAACATTTCGACTGTAGCAATGTGCGTCCGGAGGATTATGTCATGTTTGCAACGTTTCAGTTGAAGGGGCAGGCTTCTATATGGTGGCAACAGCTCAAGGACTCCAGAGGCGCCAGAGTGATGTCTTGGGACGAGTTCTGTCGTGACTTTAGGTCCCACTACATCCCATCCAGTTTTGTGGAGGAGATGCGTGAGAATTTCAGGCGTTTGAAGCAGGGCGGCAATTCCGTGTACAAGTACAATGTTGAGTTCCACGAGCTGGCCCGTTACGCGCTGCAGGATATCAGGATCAGAAGAACAAGATTTATCAGTTCAGGGGTGGCTTGAAAGAAGACTTGCAGTTGGCTCTTGCCTTGCACGATCCTGAGGAGTTCGACAAGTTCTACAACCTAGCTCTCAGAGCAGAGGCAGCCTTGCTCAGGATGGAAAATTCCAAGAAGCGCTTCAGAGATTCCACCTCTTCTTCGACTCAGGTGGTTCAGAAGCAACAGAGGTTTTGGGTTTCTCCTCCTCCTCCTCGGCACTCACAGCGACTGAAGCACTCAGGTGGTCGTGGTTCTTCCCACCCACCCAACCCTGGCTTCCAGCAAAGATATCAGCATCAGAAGCAAGGGCCTCCTCAGACTCAGTACCGGCAGCCAGCAGATGTCACTTGTCACAAGTGTGGGCAGAAGGGTCACTATGCCAACAAATGTACTTCTCAGCTCCTACTGCCGCCTCCTCCTCCAGGCAAACCTCCAAGCAATGCTCTTGTCATGTTCAACCCCAGATCAGCGCGAGTCAACATGGTGAACGCAGCTGAAGCAGACAACTCCTCTGATGTGATCATGGGTAACCTCCTCGTCAATGATATTCCTGCTAAAGTGTTATTTGATTCTGGTGCTTCTCATTCGTTCATGTCTACAACATTCTTTGCCGAGCATGATTTTGATTCTGAGTATTTGAAGAAGGCATTGCATGTGGTGTCACCCGGTACTCTTATGAGCGCCAATAAAGTGGTTCGTGATGTTTCTGTCAAGATAGGCAGTTATTCCTTTCTAGCGTCTCCTATTGTCTTGGGAAATTCCGACATCGACTTGATTCTTTGTATGGACTGGCTGGCCATGAACAAGGCATCAATTGATTGTGAAGCCAAAGAAGTGAAGCTTACCCATTCTTCGGAAGACGTGATTATATTCGCGGCGCGCTATGATACAATCCGTCTGTTCTCTTTGAATGAAAAGCGTGAGATTAATCCTATTGAGCAAGTACCAGTGGTCCGTGAATTTCAAGATGTGTTTCCTGAAGAGCTGCAAGGCATGCCTACGCACCGTGAAGTTGAGTTTGTCATTGAGCTTGAGCCAGGCACAGAGCCAGTGTGCAAACGGTCGTACAAGCTGGGTGTAGAAGAATTGAAGGAACTTAAGAGGCAACACGATGAGTAGGAGCGTTTGGGTTTGATGAGACCCAGCTCGTCTCCGTGGGGCTGTCGTGTTCTGTTTGTCAAGAAGAAGGATGGCACAGACCGGTTGTGTGTCGATTACCGTCCATTGAACAAGAAGACAATCAGGAACAAATATCCACTTCCGAACATAACTGAGTTGCTCGAACAATTGAAAGGTGCTAAAGTATTCTCCAAGCTTGATCTCAGAATGGGCTATCATCAAATTCGCATTCGCGAGGAAGACATTCCGAAGACGGCCTTCAGGACTAGTTTTGGCTCGTATGAGTATACGGTCATGTCTTTTGGTCTGGCAAATGCTCCTCCGACATTCTGTCGATTGATGAACTATATTTTCTCCCCGTACAAGAATTAATTTGTCTTGCATTATCTCACCGACATTCTGGTCTTTTCTGAGACTGAGCAAGAACATGAAGAACATCTCAGATTTGTGCTTGATAAGCTGAGAGAGTACAAGCTGTATGCTAAGTTTTCCAAGTGCGAGTTCTGGCTGAAAGAAGTGGTTTATCTTGGGCACATTATCTCTGCCGAGGGCATTAAAGTTGATCCGTCCAAGGTTCAGGCCATTGTTGAATGGGAGCCTCCGCAGAATGTGAAGCAGCTTCGAAGCATCCTCGGGCTTGCTGGCTATTGCAGAAGGTTCGTTGATAACTTCTCCAAGATCGCCAAGCCGCTCTCAAGTCTTCTTCAGAAGGGTGTTAAGTATGCTTGGTCTCCAGAGTGTCAACTGGCCTTCGATACACTCAAAGAGAAGCTTACCTCCACTCCGGTCTTGGCCCCTCCGGATGATTCCAAGCCGTACCAGGTCTTTTGCGAGGCTTCTCTCCAGGGTCTTGGTGCAGTCCTGATGCAAGATAAGAAGGTGGTTTCTTATACCTCCAGGCAGTTGAAGCCTGCGGAGAAGAACTTTCCTGTGCATGATCTCGAGCTAGCAGCTGTGGTACACGCCTTGATGACTTGGAGACATCTCTTGTTGCAGCGTAAGGTTGAAGTCTTCACCGATCACAAGAGTCTCAAGTACATCTTCACTCAGCCTAACTTGAATCTTCGGCAAACACGTTGGGTGGAAATGCTCCAGGATTTTAATGCGAGTGTTGAGTACACGCGAGGCAAGGCAAATGTCGTGGCAGATGCATTGAGCAGGAAGGCATATTGCAACAGTCTGATTCTGCAACCTCTCCAGCCGGGTCTTTGTGAGTCTTTCAGGAAGCCCACACTTCCGCTAGTACCTCTGGGATTTCTTGCGAACCTTTAGATCTCTCCTACCTTGGAAGATCAGGCCAGAGCAGCTCAGCTTCTTGACGCTATGGTGAAGAAGGTCAAGATTGGCGTGGGAAAGAGTCTCCCCAAGTATAAGTGCTTCACTGTTGATGTCAGGGACACGTTGTTTTCCGAGGATCGCCTTGTCGTCCCGAAAGGTGATCCCAGAAAGGTGATCATGGAAGAAGCTCATAACTCTCTGCTCTCTATTCATCCTCGAAGCTCCAAAATGTACCATGACTTGAAGCAGACCTTCTGGTGGACTCGTATGAAACGTGAGATTGCTCAGTTCGTAAACGAGTGTGATGTATGTCGAAGGGTGAAAGCAGAACATCAACGCCCACCAGGCATTTTGTAGCCTTTGCCGATTCCCGACTGGAAGTTTGATCACATTGAGATGGATTTCGTCACCGGGTTTCCGAAGTCCAAGAAGGGTAATGATGCTATCTTCGTCGTGATCGACAAGTTGAGTAAAGTGGCTCATTTTCTTCCAATCAAGGAGTCCATTTCAGCAGCTCAGTTGGCAGAGTTGTACGCCTCCAGGATTGTCTCTTTGCACGACGTGCCTATGATGATCTCTTCAGATCGCGGAAGTATCTTCACTTCCAAGTTCTGGGACTCCTTTCAGTCTGCTATGGGCACGAAGATCCGCTTCAGCACAGCGTTCCATCCTCAGACTAGTGGTCAAGTGGAGAGAGTGAATCAAGTTTTTGAGGATATGCTGAGAGCCTGTGTTATGTCTTTTGTCATGAAGTGGGAAGATTGTCTGCCTTTCACGGAGTTCTCGTATAACAACAGTTATCAAGCTAGTTCTGGCAAGGCTCTGTTTGAAATTCTCTATGGCACGAAGTGCCATACCCGCTCAACTGGTCCGAGACCGGTGAGCGTCAGATCCTTGGGAATGATATGATAGAAGAAGCTGAGGAGATGTGTCAGATCATTCGCGACAACCTCCGAGTGGATCAATCCCGTGAGAAGAGCTATTATGATAGCAAGCACCGTGACATGTCTTATGAGCTTGATGACTTTGTCTATCTCAAGGTGTCGCCTATGAAGGGTATGCAGCGCTTTGGCATCAAAGGCAAGCTTGCGCCTCGTTTCGTTGGTCCGTTCAGAGTGGTTGGCAAGAGAGGCAACCTTGCGTACCAGCTCGAGCTCCCATCAACCTTTGCAAACGTAAATGATGTGTTCCATGTTTCTCAGCTTCTGAGGTGTTTTAAGACCCCCGAGCGCACTGTGCATCTTCAAGATATTGACCTTCAGCCTGACCTTTCTATTCGTGAGCATCTAGTTGCGGTTCTTGAGGCGACTGAGCGCAAGACCCGTAACAAGACTGTCAAATTTCTCAAAGGGCAGTCGTTACACCATTCCGATAAAGAGGCGTCTTGGGAACGTGAGGATCACCTCCGTTCCGAATTTCCCGATTACTTTCAGTCTTAGATCTCGAGGGCGAGATCTTCTTTGTAGTGTTGGAGAGTTGGTAGTGCCCCAAGTGTAAACCTTCCCTATTTGGAACCTATTGCAAGTGGGTCCACCTTGTCAGGGATATAATGATATCATTTGTGCCATGACTTCATCTGATGTCCCTTGTATTTTTCTTCCTTGCATGCATGCGTGTCATATCATCTCTTCCATGTATCTTTGTGACTTTGAGTTTGCAAGTGTGGTGGTGTTGATGTGGTGTCTTGTGATTTCATGTGGTGTTGGTGCATTTGTGTTGTGGTGAGTAGTAGTAATAGTGTGTTGTTGGATCTTTGCAACCCTTGCTTAAGAAAAATCCCCTCTCTCTCTTTATTCCCTAGTTGAAATATTTACTTGCTCCTAAACTGGTTTTAAAATGTCTTTTAGTTAGGGGATATTGTGGGTGTTAAGTTGTGCAAGTTTGTTGATTTTAAAAAGTGTTTTAAAGAGGTGCAATAAATACAAAACAGAGGCATTAATTCTGTTTTGTGAAATATTGCTTGCTCCTAAAAATCTTGATCTTTTTTTATTTAATTAGGTCCAATTTTTCTATGACGAGGGGGTATTTTCTTTGAATTATCCCCAATAGTTTTGCCTTGTTTTATTTTTTCCCTTGCTGGCCTTTCCTTTAAATAGTAGAGCCTGCAAGGTTTTCTTCCCTTTTAAATAGCGCCAGTGGGCTTCCTCCCTCCTAGGACGACCCATCTTGTTCCCTCGCGCAGCACCAGGAGCCCACCCCGCGCTTCCTTCCTCTTTTGACGCCGTCTCTTCCCCCTGCTCCTTTCCGTCAGGGGCTGAGAGAGAGAGCCAGTACAACCGTGAGCAGCAGCAACGTCGAGGCCCCCTTAAAACGCGTTGGCGTCCGTGCCTCTCCCATTCCTAGGGTTTCCCCTCTCCCCAGATCGCCGCCGCCACCTCTCTTCCTTCCCTTTCTCTCTTCTCCGTCGGCAGGTAAGCCTCTGTAGGGCAGCAGTGAGATAGTTGTAGCCCGTCGCGCCGTCCTCCGCGCGTTGGTCGTCTCCGGCGCCGGCCAGCATGTCCGGGAGCTCGGGGTGGTTCCCCATGACCCATTCCCGGCGCTAGGAGCCCCGGGGAGCGACCACACCGACGAGCTCGACCTCGTCAACGGCGCGAACCCGGTGGTTTGCCTCCTCTTCTTCGGTGTGCGGTTCGGGCTTCGTCGTCGTCGATCTGCCTCATCTCCGGCGCCCTCCTCCTCCAATCCGAACCTCTACTTCCTCCCCAAGGTGAGGATCAACCTCTCCTTCCTTCCTCCTTCGTAGATCAGCCCGGATCTGGCATGTGTGCATGAGTGCTCTTTGTCTCGAGTAGCAGCAATAGCAGGTGCAGGTGGTGGTCGTGCCGTGGCATCTAGGTAGTGCTAGGTGCAGTAGCAGTGGATCTCTAGGGGTCCTCTTCACCTAATTTTGCTCCGGCCTCCGGGAGCAGCAGCAGCACGACGAGGAGCCGGCGATCTCTCTGCCGCCGCGCCACTCTGCCGTTGTAGATCGGCAGCAGGTAGATGATCGTGGTGCAGTAGATTGGTGAGTGCCCGCGGTAGTTCTTGTGAGGCAGTAGATTGGTGAGTGCCTGCGGTAGTTGTGGGAAGCAGGCGTGTGTTTCTCCTCCGGTAGCGCAGCGCAGCAGCAGCAGCAACGGCGAGGAAACCCGACAACCTCCCTATCGCTGGTGCGTCTCGGTGCAGAGCCTGGTTCGGCAGCTTGTAGTAGCTTAGCTGGCTAGTTTCCCCCATTCTAACAGTAGCCGTGTCGTAGCGCGTTGGTGTATGTCTCTGCTTGTTTCCTTGAGGTGCAGGGTTCGAGTCCCCTATAGTGCACCCCCTTTTGGGTTTTCTTTTCCTTGTCCAGTAGATGCAACAGCAGAAGTATACCTTGCTAGCTGAGCCCTCTCTGTCAAAGCCAAGACAGTCGCAGAGTGGCAACAGCAGCGGTGCAGTGCAGAGAGGGCTTGGGATCGACCCCCCCAGGCCTCTTTATTTTATTTTCCTTCCCCTGTTTTATTTTTCTTTGTTGTGAAATTTTGCTGCTAGCAACAGCTATAGCAGTGCATGTGAGACCAGTAGATGTTAATCTAGTTTTCTTTTGTTTGTTTGTGTCCCTGTTGCTGCAAATGTAGGTGTGTATGTAAGATATGTGTGGGTGTTTGCACTAGGTGTAGTGGTTGTATGAGTGCATATGAAGCTTGTGTGTGTGTGTGCTTACACATGGTGTTAGCCACATGTGTAGGTGTGTGTGTGGTGCCTCCCTTGTGGTTGATGTAAGTGTAGGTGGTTTGTGTTATTTTTCTTGAGTGGCTAGATTATGGCAGATGGTGTGTGTGTGTGTTGCACACCATGTGGTGGAGCTAGTGTATGTATGCATGTGTGTGTAAGTGCCATATGCATGTGTTAGCATTCTTTTTTGTTGCTAGCATGTGTAGGTGGTGTGGTTCCTACTATATGACATGCATATGAGTTGATGATATGCATATGGTGAAAACAGCCCCATTTGCAACATGTGCACCTCGACATGCCAAATATGGGAGAGGACATGAGGTGTGTGTGTGGGTGACATAGTGAGAGAAGTATTTGTGTTGTTGATGTGCTTGACACCAACATGGGGTCCAAACCCTCATGTCCATATTGTCCTTGTGCACATGAGCAAAGCTATGTGATAGTTGTTCTAGTGAGAGTTGCATGAAATGTTGCACTATTCACTATGTTGGATTCTATGTAGTTTTTCCTTCCCAGTTTGAGCTCACTTGCTCTATGCAAGTGCATGTGTTTTATATATAGTTTTGGGGTAGAAAGATCCCAGGAATCCATTGGTGAAATCGTTTTTGCCATTGGAACAATTTTCTGGAAAAGTCATATTTGCAATGTCTTCTAAGTTTAGAGCTTGGTTCCATGGATTATGATGTGCTCTTGTATTTGTTTCTTGATTGTGGTAGTAGAGGGTGACCCCCTCTACCACATGTTGGTTTCAATTCATGATTTGGAATTCATGTGTGCATGTTGTGCCCATCCAAAGTAGGCACGTGGCTGAAATTCCAGATTAGTGAAAATCTGAGATTTCACAAAGTCTGAGAATCTGTTTATATTTTCTTCTCCTATAGATGTAGTTGTGCTTGTCATTGTATTGTGATCTAGCCCTAGATTTGAACTAGAAAGTTGGACCTGATATGTTTTTCTAGCTCCCTGTAAAATTTCATGTCATTTGGAGCCCCGTAGGTATTGTTTTGGCTACTGTCAGAAAGCTTCAGAGCGAAGACAGAAAGTTAGGTGCCGGAATTTTCACTAAGTCCCTGTGATCTGACGGTTTTGTGAAAGTTTGCAGCCTTGTATCTTCCTGTGTTTAATTCCTTTTTCTGTGATTCTTGCTTGTGATGGTAGTATTCTTGGCTAGATACAGCCACATATATTATTTGTCATAGTTGGGTGGCAGTAGGTGCTTTGGATGTAGCTCACAAAGTGCTATGATGCAGTTTATGGCAGATTATGTAGTTTCGTCATTTTGAAGTTTGTGAGTGCTTAGTTGATGTTGTGGTGTTCTTCTTTGCTCCACCCCATCCATGATGGGTTGTTTTATGTCTTGGCAACCTGGGAATGCCAGATTGTGCCATTTGAGTGTGTGGTGATGATTTCGACAC
The DNA here is from genome assembly GCF_904849725.1 of Hordeum vulgare subsp. vulgare. NCBI lineage: Eukaryota > Viridiplantae > Streptophyta > Magnoliopsida > Poales > Poaceae > Hordeum > Hordeum vulgare. The sequence goes on along the minus strand of NC_058522.1, from coordinate 75,374,494 downwards.
GTAGGACTTCATATCTTGTTTCGTTGATTCCTGTTGATCCGTAGCTCCGATTGTAATGTTCTTTATATGGTTTTGCATCGTTTTCATGAGACGCATCTTATCATGTCATTGTCATGCATGTCAAAATAGGTTAGCATGTTGTTCTGTCCAGGAACTTGGTTTAGCTCCTTAAGCTTGTGTTAGTGATAGAAATAGTGATGCATGCTCATTTTCATGCCATGCATCATGTGCTTGTTGCATCTTGAGGTGTTGTTGTTCATTGGATGTTATTCTTATGTTGCGTAGCACCAATATCGGAGAACAAGTACGTGGATTCGGGAGAGTACGTGCAGGACGAGCAAGAACCATTCCAAGCTGAGGATATCACAGGCAAGATGATATGACCTTGATTCCATAGCCTTTTGCCGGGTGATTTGTTCCGTTATTTCCTCCATAGTTATCGGCTACCGGTGTTTGATTCCATAGTGATCGCTCCTAAGACGTTTGGGGTTGTTATGGGGACCCCCTCGATAAATCGCGTAGTGCTAAGGCTTGTCCGACAGGACCCAACATTGGTGTTAATTTATTAATCACTTAATAATAATCTGCATAGGGAATAGCTACCCCGAGGAATTTAATCAACAACCCGGGCCAGTGCTCCTCATGAGTGTTGGTCCAAACTAGAGCACTGTGCGGGGCCAACTCAGGGCAACTTGAGATATTTCTATTAGGCCACTGTACGCGTCGCTCATCTATCGTGTCCTAAGACTGAGATACGCGGCTCTTATCAGGGTCGTCGACACGACGGGAGGTCCTGATAGCCTTGCCTTACCTTAGCGATATATCTTGCGTATAGGAATCCCAGTGAAGCTTTGGTTTTCCCAAGAGTTAAGGTTTTCCTCTAAGGAATCCGACGAGATCACGAGATTCATGATAGAGGATTACTTTGTGGCCTGTGTACATTTGTGATGGACTAGTTGGAGCACCCCTGCAGGGTTTAATCTTTCGGAAAGCCGTGCCCGCAGTTATGTGGCAACTTGGAATATTTTGTTAACATCCGGTTCTAGATAACTTAAACATAAGCTAATAAAATTGCCAACCGTGTGCGTAACCGTGACTGTCCCCTCGAAGATCTCTCTTCGATCGAGAACACGGTGGGGTTATGATTGACGTAGGTAGGTGTTCAGGATCACTTAGTGATCAAGTATTCACGACCGCTAGTATAGTCCACCTTCATAAATGGTCTACATAAGTTAGCCACCAAATCAATCTTAGGATGCTGCAACCTTAAACACCTCACCTTATCCTACCTAATAACTTGACTAGTTCTGGCACCAAGGTCTTAGATTGCTGAGTCCCCGTGGCTCACGGATTCCTCCACAATATCAACAGGTTCAGGTACCCCAGAGACAGATGATCACGACGGCATGCAGCTGGCGTGGCAGTACGATGAGGAGACAGACCGCCTGTATGTGAACTATCCAGAAGATTGAGGCGTGGTCGTGATCGTGAGCCTGCAGGCAGGGTAGCATAGCGTTTCTATGTTTTGTAGTCCGTAGCGGAACTACTTTGGTTGTAAGCGTGATGTACTCTGATATATTCATGAGAATGCAATTGAACCCCTGATTGTCTATCTTTATTATTATGTATGTGTTGTGTTACCTGTTTGCGAGACGGTTAGATGCGCTCCTTTTCAATTTGGGGCCTTGATCCCCAGATTGGAAAGGACCGCATCTTGGTCGTTACACAAAGTCGAGCAGTAGCCGCCTCCCTCTCATACTCCTCTGCCTCTCCTATGGTTATATAGTATCTTCGTTTTACCTGAAAGTCAAAGAAAGCAGGAGCAGAAAGGGTAATATGGAAAACACACTGCGGGTTAAATATCAAGCGGTATAGGAGGGATCCATGATCTCTCTCAAGGAACTGGTAGCGTTTTAGAGCGACACGATCAAGGTAGGCTGTACGGAGAGGAGGGTCTTCTGGACGGATGGAAACTCCAAGAAAATTTGCTAAACGCGTAGCATAAACTCCACCAAAGAAATCCTCCTCACTAGCATTTTTATTCAGCCTCCTTTCTATTATAGCTCCCATATTGAAGCTTCTGTCACCTGTTACTGCGCTCTTAAAGATACTAAGGTCGGAAGCGCATAGGTGACAATGTGCACCCTTGCCATTAATGCACCTACCTATGAAGAGGGCAAGGTAGTGCAAGGCAGTGAAATGGATGCTTCCTATGGTGGCTTGCGTGATATCTCTAGTTTTTCCAACAGTTATATTGGAGACAAAGTCTTTGACCAAAGACTTAGAAGGATCATTAATACTACCCCCATCGGGTATCTTGCAAATCCTATTGAAATCCTCCAAATCCATGGTATAGAATTTATCGTACAGATCAAACAATATGGATGAGTCACGGCCAACTGAACATTTAAATCTATGCACGAAAGAGGCAGTGAGCATAGCATACTGTTCACATTTATCTCACAGGAATTCTTCTAACCCGGCATTGCGGACAAGTGTATCAAACTCATCCTTGAAACCTGCTTCGATCATGAACTCATCGGAAGGCCATTCATGTGGTTGTACCGGTGCGTCCCTTAGTTGAAAAGGTTCGGGCTCCCGAAAAGAGAGACGAGGACCCTTCCTACTTGAGGAACCACCATGAAACTTCCTCCTGAACATAATTTCCTTTTGCTGAAATTTTTGAAGTTCAAGAGAAAAGTGAATGAAGACCCACCACACCTAGTAGCAACTACTCCTACTACTGCCTAGAGACCGCATCACACGCTAAAACTACTTGGGACCAGATAAAATCAACATTTCTAGCTCAAGAACAGGGTCACCAAGGTAGCAAGAATACGCGAAGGATAAAGCACTAGAGCAAAAACTAATTGGACAAATGGAGGAGTCACTTACCAAGGAGTAATTTCCCCAAAACGGTTCGGTGAATGGTGCATTGAGCAAGGAGATCTAAAATTACACCCAAATGAGCAAGAACACGGGTTTGAGTTGCGAAACATTTTTTCTGGAGGCAGAAGAAGAGGGTGTGAGCTGGAATGAGTGGAGGGGGTCCCTGTGGGCCCCACGAGCTTGTACCCTGCCACCAGGGGGGTAGGTGGCGGTGGCAGGGCTTGTGGCCCAGTGGTCTGGGCCCCAGGCCAGCTCTCTGGTCCAGAAATTTTCAAAAATTCCAGAAAAAATCATACTAAATTTTCACGACCATTGGAGAACTTTTATTTTCGAGGTATTTTTCTCCGGGACGCTAAAACAGAAAACAGGGAAAAACTAAACTAATTCTATCATTTTTCTTCTAAGCAAAAGAAAATGAAAGTTCAAAACAGAGGTATGTGACTTTTTGATTCATCCATTTCATGGTCATCGAAAGAAAAACCGTCAATAGGGTTCATCAAGTCCTCATGACAAAACCTTCTCAAATCACAAGAGAGAATGGAAAATTTTCGAATAGCCACTAAGTTACCTCAATGGGGATTTGTATCTCCCAAACAAGCAAATCATACTTCATCTTGACATGACGAATAGGGCATTCAAAGCTCCCAATGAGAATCGATGAAGTCTTTTCGATAGCATTGATGCAATGTACTTGATATCGTTTCTTCGGGAAGTGCACTGTGTGCTCATTACCGTTGACATGGGAAGTGACATTGCCTTTGCTGCAATCTATAACAGCCCCTACAGTGTTTAAAAAGGGTCTTCCAACGATGACAGCCATGGGATCGTCCTTGGGAATATCCAAGATAACAAAGTCTGTTAAGATAGTGGTATTAGCAACCACAACAGGCACATCCTCGCAAATGCCGATAGGGAAAGCAGTTGATTTGTTGGCCATTTGCACAGAAATTTCTGTGGGTGTCAACTTATCCAACTCAAGTATACGATAAAGAAAGAGTGGCATAACAGTAACACCGGCTCCAAGGTCACATAAAGCAGTTCTTACGTAGTTTCCTTTAATGGAACAAGGTATAGTGGGCACTCCGAGATCACCAAGTTTCTTAGGAGTTCCACCTTTGAAAGTGTAATTGGCAAGCATGGTGGAGATATCAAGATCTGGTATCTTCTGTTTATTAGTCACGATATCTTTCATGTACTTGGCATACCGAGACATCTTGAGCATATCAGTTAACCGCATCTACAGAAAGATGGGTCTTATCATCTCAACGAAGCGCTCAAAATCCTCATCATCCTTTTTCTTGGATGGCTTAAGAGGAAAGGGCATAGGTCTCTGAACCCATGGCTCTCTTTCTTTACCATGCTTCCTAGCAGTGAAGTCATTCTTATCGTATTTCTTAGGTTGTGGGTTATCAGGATTAACCGTAGGTTCAATCTCCACATCCTCGTCATTGCTAGGTTGAGCATTATTATGAACATCACTGTCCATATTGTCACCAGGTTCATGTTCGTCACTAGATTGTGTTTCTGCATCAGGCGCAGAAATATCATTAGGTTCTTCAGGTGTGATAGTATTTGGTGAACTGGCATGCAGGCTTCTATCATCCTTCTTCTTCTCCTTAGGATGACTAGGTGTATCAGCATTGATTCCTTGAGAATCTTGATCAATTCTCTTAGGATGACCTTCAGGATACAAAGTTTCCTGAGTCATTTTATCTCCTCTAGTAATGACTCTGACAGAGTTGTCATTTAATTCATTGAGCAAGTCATTCTGAGCTTTAAGTACTTGTTCTACCTCAGTAGTAATCATAGAGGCATGTTTACTCAGAAGCTTCAGATCATTGACATTTATGTCTACACAAGCACTTAAATGGCTAAGCATACGAGTAATTTGTTCCAAATGCCTGCCAACATAATCATTGAAACTCTGTTGTTTGGCAACGAAGTTGTCAAATTCATCAAAGCATAGGCTAGCAGGTTTGTCGAAAGGAATATCACTCTCATCAAACCTACGCAGAGAATTCACCTCTACTACCTGTATCAGGTTATCGAGACCATGGAGCTCTTCGATAGGTGGTAAATTTTTAACATCTTCAGATCTAATGCCTTTCTCTTGCATAGATTTCTTGGATTCTTGCATATCTTCGGGACTGAGGAATAGAATACCTCTTTTCTTCCCGAGTTGGCTTAGGAGGTGGTTCGGGAATAGTCCAAGCATTATCGTTGATCAAGATGTTATTCAGTAGGGTCTCAGCTTGTTCTACAGTTCGTTCCCTAAAAACACAACCGGCACAAGAATCTAGGTGCTCTCTAGAGGCATCAGTAAGTCCGTTATAGAGGATATCAAGTATCTCGTTCTTCTTAAGAGGGTGATCAGGCAAAGCATTCTGTAGCTGGACGAGCCTCCCCCAAGCTTGTGGAAGACTCTCTTCTTGGAGTTGAGCAAAGTTGTATATTTCCTGCAAGGCAGCTTGCTTCTTATTGGCAGGGAAATATTTCTCACAGAAGTAATAGATCATCTCCTGGGGACTACGCACACATCCAGGAGCATGAGAGGTGAACCAGGCTTTAGCATCATCCTTTAGAGAGAAAGGAAACATCTTAAGGATATTGTAGTGGCGAATCTTCTCCTCATTAGTGAAAAGGGTGGCTATATCGTGATGTTTGGAAAGATGGGCTACGACCGTCTCAGAATCATAACCGTGAAAAGTATCAGATTCGACTAGACAGATTATCTCAGGATCGACAGAGAATTCATAATCCTTATCGGTGATAAAGATAGGTCAAGTGGCAAACTTCGGGTCATATTTCATCCTAGCTTCCCAAGATTTTTCCTTCCACTTGAGAAGTAATTTCTCAGCGTCGTAGGCATCCTTACACGCAAGAAAATCCTCAGCTATCTCTCCCTCCATAACTAAACCCTCAGTTATATCAGGAAAGTCATATCTAGGAGAGCTAGATCTAGCAGGAGCAAAAGCAGGTTCTATCTCAATAGTATCAGCAGTTTCAGAAGCATCACGAGCATTGGCAGTAACTCTAGCAATATGAGCATCAAGGAACACCCCTAGTGGAACATCAGGCAAAGTAGTATCTCTAGCAGTATCAAGCATAGCATCATCAGGCAAAATAGCATTTCTAGCATCATCAGGCAAAGCAGTATCAATCATAGCATCTCTAGCAGTATCAAGCATAGCATATCTAGCAATATCAGGCATAGTATCAAGCATAGCATCTCTAGGAGTAGCATCATAAGCATCATCAAGCACAGGCGACATATCAAGATTTCTAGCAGGAGGTGATGTCGCAAACTTACTCATAACTGAAGGTGAATCAAGTGCAGAGCTAGATGGCAATTCCTTACCTCCCCTCGTAGTTGAGGGCAAGACTTTGGTCTTCGGATCCTTCAGATTATTCATAGTGATCAGTAGATAGAAATCCCAAGTGACTCAGAGAATATAGCAATACCTCCCCGGCAACGGCGCCAGAAAAATACTTGATGTCAACGGTTCTTCCCCTTGCAACGACACCAGAAGAATGCTGCTAGCACTCTCCGGCAATCGAAACTAGAAGAATGTTGTTTACGCCCACCAGCGCGTGGGATCGTAGCAGTTTTCGAGGGTAGAGTATTCGACCCAATTTGTTGATCGCCAAAACAGGAGGTGAGAGGATACTCTCAAGTATTAGCAGTTGAATATGTCAGATTCAACCACACCTAAAAGATTAGTATCTGCAAGCACAGTAGTAACAGCAAAGTAGTATAATAACAACGGTGTCACAACCGATCTATTGACAGCAGACTATTCCTAACGATTGTATCAATGGCGCCAAGTTGCCTCGTTGACGGAAGTTGTTAGTTCCCGTCAACGACAAGCGAATCAAGGTTGTAGCAGGTAGCAGCAGTGTAACGAGCAATAGCAGCGGCAAGGAAAAGCAGTAGTGACAACAGTAGCAAGTAGCAACAGTAGCAGCAGAGCAAGACAAGTAACAACAGTAGTAATAGCAGCAACAAGTAGCAATAGTAGCAAGCAAGAGTAGGACAAACTCGTAGGCAATGGGTCGGTGATTTGTTTGGATGATATTCATCATGCAACAGTTATAACACGTAGAGATATGTGGCTAGCTCCCGTTCGTTAATGTGATGTAGGCATGCATTCCGTTTGTCGTCATACATGCATAGGGAAACGAACTTGCATGACATCTATTGTCCATCCCTCCCGTGGCAGCGGGGTCCAAAAGGAAACTACGAGATATTAAGGTTCTCCTTTTAATAAAGAACCGGACCAACGCATTAGCACATGGTGAACACATAAACTCCTCAAACTATGGTCATCACCGGGAGTGGTTCCGGTTATTGTCACTCCGGGGTTGCCGGATCATAGCACATAGTAGGTAACTACAACTTGCAAGATCGGATCTAAAACACACATATATTGGTGACAACATAATAATTTCAGATCTGAAATCATGGCACTCGGGCCCTAGTGACAAGCATTAAGCATGGCAAAGTAGTAGCAACATCAATCTCGGAACATAGTGGATACTAGGGATCAATCCCCATCAAAACTAACTCAATTACATGATAGATCTCATCCTACTCATCAGCGCCCAACGAGCCTATGAATAGAATACTCACGAACGACGAAGAGCTTCATGGAATTGGAGAGGGAAGAAGGTTGATGATGACGATGGCGACGATTTCCCCTCTCCGGAGCCCAAGACGGACTCCAGATCTGCCCTCCTGATGAAGAACAGGTGGTGGCGGCGCCTCCGTATCGTAAACGCGACGAAAACTTCTCTTTTTTATTTTTTTTCTTGGACGAAAGTGAACTTATAGACCTGAGATTCGGGGCGGCAGAGCTGTGTGGGCCCCACAAGCCTGCCCACCGCCACCAGGGGGGTGGTGGCGGAGCCAGGGCTTGTATCCCACTGGCCCACCCCCTCAGGTGGAACTTGGCGCGAATATTTTTCATATTTGCCAAAACTACTCCCCGTAAATTTTTCAGGACGTTTGGAGAACTTTGATTTCTACAAAAAAATAACACCAAGGCAATTCTGCTGAAAACAACGTCACTCCAGGTTAGTTCCATTAAAATCATGCAAATTAGAGTCCAAAAAAAGGGCAAAAGAGTTTGGAAAAGTAGATACGATGGAGACGTATCACTACTCAACTGAGAGGATGCATAAGACGCTTGGAGCTAAGTGTAAAAATAAAAGTAGAATTGAAGCATTCATTACTGAGGAGGCGGCAAACTTCGTGACAGCACACTACGAAGCGAAAAATCATCATTTGCATAACCCGAAGCCTTGGTACAATGATGGCGATCCAAAAAAAGTTCGATCCAACCTCAGCCTATTCAATGGTAAGCTCGCACCATCCGGTGCTTCTAAAGGGAAATTGTTGGATGTCGAAGAATGGCGGACCATTTCATTGTATATCTTCAATAACCTAACAGAAGTGCGGCCATACATCGAGTAAGTTCTCGGTAAATTATTCTTCCGCAACTTCTAATTGCTCTGAACTACTCTTATCCCCGGATATTTGATATAGTCGATACGTCGCCGAATTCTCGGATGGAGCGGTCATCGAAAAGGATTCCGTCGAAGAGTATGAGATTCTCACAAAGCATGCAGGCGACTATCCCGGTTCCATCTCTTGGTTCAAACAAAGGGTAATTAATTACCATTAAGGGCCCATTTGATTTCTTGGTCTAATTTGCGGCTGATGCATCCATTATTTCGTATTAAACTTGTAGGTTGATGCAGAGTCTACGGACGCAGAGTTGAGACAAGTCGCTAATGGTTTTGACTATAAGGTCCATTCATTTGACAAATACAACATCAACGGGTATCACTTTCGTACCTTTGGCAAAGAGCTATCTATGCCCGACCTGAAGACTACAAACTGTTCTGTCTCTGCTATCGGCGAAGGAGGCACCGAGTATTATCGAAGAGTTGAAGCAATTTATGAACTTCTATTCTATGGTGAAAACCCACCGACCGTCGTACTCTTCAAATGTTATTGGTTTGAGCCGAGGGAGACTAGAAGAACTCATGAACATATAGGACTAGTCGAAATCAACCAGAACACCCACTTAGATGTTCCCGATGTCTATATTACGGCTCAACAAGCGACACAAGTTTTCTATCTACCATGGGCCTACCAAAGTGATCCAAATCTCAAAGGTTGGATGCCGTTTATGAAGTGCCACCATATTTTAGACCACCTACCCTCAATGAAGAGGATTAGGAACCTCACATTAACCCAGACACATATGAAGGAGAATTCTTCCAAGAAACACGTATGTCCAAGAAACGTTTCAAGAACCGCTCTACTTCACCCCAGAACATTGAAGTAGACAGCAACAGTGAATCCGTCTTAACCCCTGAGCCCGAACAGGAAGAGCTGGAAGAAGAAGAGGTTACTGCTGCGGATGGCCTGTCACTTCTTGACCGATTACATAATGGTGGCCTTCCACATGTTCTTCCTGATAGTGATGATGATGATGCATTTATTGATGATAGTGCTGATCATGATGCATTTATTGACCCCGAAGCATATATAGACGAGCACGATTGTTATTAGTTCATGTCAGGTATTCAACTATTATACTATATAAATTTTGAGTTCATGTTAGGTATTCAATTTTTATTAGTCTTGTTGGTATTTATGACGATGATACACTTAAATTATATACATTTTATTACTCATGTTGGTATTTACGTTATACTAATTTCATTTACTCTTTGTCATGGCAGGTGTTGAAACATGGTGGGAAAGGGTCGAAAGCACTCTGCGGCTCCTTCTTCGTCGGCGGGTGGTGGGATGGGTACTTTCATTCCTGCCTCGCCTCTTCGGAGAGCGTTGCTCTCTACTCTGCAAGGAGCGCCCCCCGTGAGAGGAGGTCGACCCCCCGCGAAGCCGAGAGGTACTAAAGGGACACGTTGTATTCATGTTGGTATTTATGTTGTACTCATGTTGTATGCATATTGGTATTTATATACATTTAATTACTCATGTTTGTATTTATGTTGTACTAAAGGTACACGTGGCCGCGAGAGAGGTAGGGCGGTGGCTGCCACGCCTTCTGAGGTGGAGGCTACACGGTCTCTGCCACCACCCCAAGCTGATTCACCTGAGCACAGGACTTCTGGGGTGGATTCGTCTGAGGTGGAGGCTACACGGTCTCCAGTTGACGAGCCTCGGGTCGACGAGCCTTCGACCCACGAGACTCATGTCCCAGAGGCTTCGTTCCAGGCGACTCCAGAGCAAAGCAGGGATGAGGGTACGTCCCTAGAGACCCAGTGGGATACCTGTGCTGAGCCAAGTGGCCATGCTGGTAGCGACGAGGAGCTGGGTGAGGGCGCTACCGTCTACCAGCGTGGTAGTTCGGGGCTCCCGCTTGTGCAGGTGACCCCCGAGCAGAGGTGGTCGATTAGGCCAAATGGGGAAAAGTAAGTTAATTTACTCTTATTTAACCATTTGCCTTCACGTTTTCTCAAATATCTAATGTTTTGGCTTTAATTTGTCATACCGTAGGGGTTGGATTGTTGCCAAGGGTGTCCGCAAGCCCAACATCGTCGATGTTGTTTTGTGCCACGCGAGGGCCGACATGGTGATCCGACAGTTCTGGGTAATTTCTCCTTCACACAATTATAAATCAACCATAGCTAGTTATTGTACTAATCGGTGTTGTCTCGTTTGCAGACCTAATACAGGTGTGAGGAGGGATACGAGGAGGACACGGCAAAGGTTATCGAAACCGAATGTCGCCACCTACTTCAAAACTTTCGGCACGAGGCTCGGGTGCAGGCTGTTCGAGACTACTATGCCACGCGGTGTATTAGGAAGGACAAGGCGAAGTGCCGTGATTCTAAGATGGAGAAGGAGCATTACATGAAGATAATTACATATTATTAAGGATTTGTAGTTAGTTTCCTTGATTTGGTTCTTACGCGCTCAAATTTCTCTTTATTAACTTAGGTGCCCCCGAGATGGTGTGTGGATAAGATGGATTGTTGGGAGGCCTTGGTGGATCAGTGGTGCTCCAAAATGTGGGAGGCCAGCCACAACAACACCAAGGAGAGGCGTGGAAAATGATTGGTGTGCCACACCATCAAGGAAGCGTCAACTTAATCCAATTTGGCGAGAACTGGGTATGTGGTTTTCTTCATGCCTCATGCAATTCATTCTTAATGCTATCTTGAGCCCTTTACTAATACAATTTTCCTCTCTCTCTCTTTTAGGCGCGTCACAATAAGACGGAGGTGCCACAGATGTACGATATGTATGCGATGGCCCATACTGCCTCGTACAAGAAGGTCAAGGCATTCTCTGAGTTTGACCTCGAGCATCTTGAAAACTTCAGCAACATATCCTACCACCACAAGCTCGTGAAGTACAAAGATCACGGGAAGGAGAGGAAAGGGGAGGACTTTAACCCGAGCGAGGAGCCTATTAATCCAGAGCTGGTGATGATAGCTGGCAACAGGAGGCCCCATGGCTCGGTCGCCATTGGAGACGGCCTTATACGTTGTCCTAACACTCTTCGGAAGATAAAGGCACGCCAAACAAGCTCCTGTCCGGAGATAACACCTCGCCCACGGCCAGTCGAGCTCGCCATCGAGGTTAGTTTAATGGACTCATCAATCTTTCCGCATTATGTTGTCTGTTGGAACCAATATGATTACAATGCTAACAATGAGTTGTGTTGCATGTTGCTATTTTGAAAGAGAGAGAGGCAATGCATGCGGTTATGGCGGAGAAGGATAAGGAGACGAGGGAGCAGGAGGAGAGGACGACTGCATTGGTGGAGGCGGAGAGGGCACGGAATGATGCGTCTAACAGGGCCATATACGAGCTCTTCGTGGTAAGTTTCTTCTTCATATTATTTTTAAATCTTGCATTTTATTGTCCGTTTCATTAATAACTAAAAAGTTTGACTTGTCGAAACCAAATGTACAATCTATGTGCGAGAAGACCAACCAAGTCCCTCCGACGATGCCAGTCGTTAACATGGCGGGGACGGTAAGTTTCATTTCAGTGCAGTGATCTTAAGAGTGTCCTCATGCTAACGACACATTGCAAACGATGTTTGGTGCAGAATATCTCCCGAAACGCATCGCATGACCCTTCTACAGTGGAGCCTTCTCCAGGGAAGCCTTCTCGAGGTGAAACAAGCCACAACCACCGTGCTTCACCCCCGTGATGACGATAATGGTATGTTATTTCTAGTGTTTTAATAAAAATTACATATACTTAGCTAAGTTCTCTTCTAGTGTTTTAATAATGGCTTAATAAGCATAGTTTGCTCTGGAATGACCTATTTTACCCAAGTTAGCTCCGAAATGACCTATAGTTAGCTAGGCTTCCACCTAAATGGCATAATTAGCTTGGTTAGCTCCAAAATGGTCTATTTAATAAAACATGACCTATACTTAACTAATTATCCTCGAGATGACATAATTAGCTCCAAAAAGGCATTCTTAGCTAATTATCCTCCAAAATGACATATTTAACCCAAGCTAGCTCCGAAACGACATATAGTTAGCTAGGCTTCCACCTAAATGACATAATTACCTTAGTTAACTCCAAAATGACCTATTTAATAATAAATGACCTATAGTTAGCTAAGTTCTCTCCTAAATGACATAATAAGGCTAACTTAGCTCCAAGATGATCTATTCCCCCTAACTTAGGTATTAAATGGCCTATAATTAGCTTAGCTAGATCCAAAATGGCTTAATAAGCATAGTTTGCTCCGGAATGACCTATTTTACGCAAGTTAGCTCCGAAATGACCTATTGTTAGCTAGGCTTCCACCTAAATGACATAATTAGCTTAGTTAGCTGCAAAATGGTCTATTTAATAAAACATGACCTATACTTAGCCCGAAGAAGGGGATAAGAGGAGAAGAAAGAGGAAAATGAAAAGAAGGAAGAAGAAGAAGAAGAGAAGAAGAAGAAGAGAAGAAGAAGGACAAGAAGAAGGAGAAGAAGGAGGAGAAGAAGGAGAAGGAGCTCCTCCTTCTCCTTCTTCCTGATTCTCCTTCTTCTTTTCTTCTTCTTCTCCTCTTCCTTCTCCTTCTCCTCCTCCTCCTCCTCCTCCTGCTCCGTCTTCTTTTTCTTTTTCTTCTCTTCTTCTTGTACGTAGCTTAGACTCATCCAACAAAGACTAAATTGGGTAATTATCCTACAAAATGACATAATTAGCTTTGGTAGGTGCAAACATCATAAGAACCTTGGTTAGCTCATTAAATGACCAATTTAGCTAAAAATGAAATAATAAGCTCAAAATGGCATAAGAACCTTGGTTAGCTCATGAATATTATATACTTAGCTTGGCTTCCACCTAAATGGTATAATTAGCCAATTTAGCTCCAATATGGCTTAATAAGCAAAGTTGGCTCCAAAATGACATATTTAACCCAAGTGAGCTCCGAAACGACCTATACTTAGCGAGGCTACCACCTAAATGACATAATTAGCTTAGTTAGCTCCAAAATGACCTATTTAATAAGAAATGACCTATAGTTAGCTAAGTTCTCTCCTAGATGACATTATAAGGCTTGCGTAGCTCCAAGATGACCTATTCCCCCTAACTTAGGTATTAAAAGGCCTACAATTAGCTTAGCTAGATCCAAAATGGCTTAATAAGCATAGTTTGCTCTGGAATGACATATTTTACCCAAGTAGCTCCGACATGACCTATAGTTAGCTAGGCTTCCACCTAAGTGACATAATTAGCTTACTTCGCTCCAAAATGGTCTATTTAATAAAACATGACCTATACTTAGCTAATTATCCTTGAAATGACATAATTAGCTCCAAAAACGCATTCTTAGCTAATTTAGCCCGAAGAAGGGGACAAGAGGAGAAGAAAGAGGAAAAATGAAAAGAAGGAACAAGAAGAAGAAGAGAAGGAGAAGGAGAAGGAGGAAGAAGAAGGAGAAGGAGGAGGAGAGAAGCTCCTTCTCTTCTTCTCCTCCTTCTTCTCCTTCTTCTCGTCCTTCTCCATTTCTTCTTCTTCTCCTCTTCCTTCTCCTTCTCCTCCTCCTTCTCCTCCTCCTCCTCCTTCTTCTTCTTTTTCTTCTCCTTCTTCTTCTCTTCTTGCTTCTTCTCTTCTTGCTTCTTCTCTTTCTTCTTCTACGTAGGTTATTTTCCCCAACAAAGACATAATTAGCTAATTATCCTCCAAAATGACATAATTAGCATAGTTAGGTAAAAACATCATAAGAACCTTGGTTAGCTCATTAAATGACAAATTTAGCTCCAAAATGGTCTATCTAATAAAACATGACCTATACTTAGCTAATTATCTTTGAAATGACATAATTAGCTCCAAAATGAAATATATTGCGCTAATTATCCTCGAAATGACATAATAAGGCTAACTTAGCTCCAAGATTACCTATTCCCCTATCTTAGGTATTAAATGGCCTATAATTAGCTTAGCTAGATCCAAAATGGCTTAATAAGCATAGTTTGCTCCGGAATGACCTATTTTACCCAAGTTAGCTCTGAAATGTCCTATAGTTGGCTAGGCTTCCACCTAAATGACATAATTAGTTTAGTTAGCTCCGAAATGGTCTATTTAATAAAACATGACCTATACTTAGCTAATTATCCTCGAAATGACATAATTAGCTCCAAAAAGGCATTCTTAGCTAATTATCGTCCAAAATGACATATTTAACCCAAGTTAGCGTTGAAACGACATATAGTTAGCTAGTCTTCCACCTAAATGACATAATTAGCTTAGTTAGCTCCAAAATGACCTATTTACTAATAAATGACCTATAGTTAGCTAAGTTCTCTCCTAAATAACATAATAAGGCTAACTTAGCTCTAGGATGACCAATTCCCCCTAACGTAGGTATTAAATGGCCTATAATTAGCTTAGCTAGATCCAAAATGGCTTAATAAGCATAGTTTGCTCCGGAATGACACATTTTACCCAAGTTAGCTCCGAAATGACCTATAGTTAGCTAGGCTTCCACCTAAATGACATAATTAGCTTAGTGAGCTCCAAAATGGTTTATTTAATAAAACATGACCTCTACTTAGCTAATTATCCTCGAAATGACATAATTCGCTCCAAAAAGGCATTCTTAGCTAATTTAGCCTCAAGAAGGGGAGAAGAGGAGAAGAAAAAGGAAAATGAAAAGAAGGAAGAAGAAGAAGAAGAGAAGAAGAAGAAGAAGAGAAGAAGAAGGACAAGAAGAAGGAGAAGGAGGAGAAGAAGGAGAAGGACCTCCTCCTTCTCCTTCTCCTCTTCTCTTTTCTTCTTCTTCTTTTCTTCTTCTTCTCCTCTTCCTTCTCCTTCTCCTCCTCCTCCTCCTCCTCCTTCTTCTTTTACTTCTTCTTCTCTTCTTGCTTCTTCTCTTTCTCTTCTTCTACGTAGCTTAGACTCATCCAACAAAGACTAAATTGGGTAGTTATCCTACAAAATGACATAATTAGCTTAGGTAGGTGCAAATATCATAAGAACCTTGGTTAGCTCATTAAAATGACCAATTTAGCTAAAAATGAAATAATAAGCTCAAAATGGCATAAGAAACTTGGTTAGCTCATGAATATTATATACTTAGCTTGGCTTCCACCTAAATGATATAATTAGCCAATTTAGCTCCAATATGGCTTAATAAGCATAGTTAGCTCCAAAATGACATATTTAACCCAAGTGAGCTCCGAAACAACCTATAGTTAGCTAGGCTGCCACCTAAATGACATAATTAGCTTAGTTAGCTCCAAAATGACCTATTTAATAAGAAATGACCTATAATTACCTAAGTTCTCTCCTAAATGACATAATAAGGCTTGCGTAGCTCCAAGATGACCTATTCCCCCTAACTTAGGTATTAAATGGCCTACAATTAGCTTAGCTAGATCCAAAATGGCTTAATAAGCATAGTTTGCTCCGGAATGACACATTTTACCCAAGTTAGCTCCGAAATGACCTATAGTTAGCTAGGCTTCCACCTAAGTGACATAATTAGCTTACTTAGCTCCAAAATGGTCTATTTAATAAAACATGACCTATACTTAGCTAATTATCCTTGAAGTGACATAATTAGCTCCAAAAACGCATTCTTAGCTAATTTACTCCGAAGAAGCGGACAAGCGGAGAAGAAAGAGGAAAAATGAAAGGAAGGAAGAAGAAGAAGAAGAAGAGAAGGAGAAGGAGAAGGAGGAAGAAGAAGGAGAAGGAGGAGGAGAGAAGCTCCTTCTCTTCTTCTCCTCCTTCTTCTCCTTCTTCTCGTCCTTCTTCATTTCTTCTTCTTCTCCTCTTCCTTCTCCTTATCTTCCTCCTCCTTCTTATTCTTCTTTTTCTTCTCCTTCTTCTTCTCTTCTTGCTTCTTCTCTTCTTGCTTCTTCTCTTTCTTCTTCTACGTAGGTTATTTTCCCGAACAAAGACATACTTAGCTAATTATCCTCCAAAATGACATAATTAGCATAGTTTGGTAAAAACATCATAAGAACCTTGGTTAGCTCATTAAATGACTAATTTAGCTCCAAAATGACATAATAAGGTCAAAATGGATTAATAATCATAGTTGGCTACAAAATGACATATTTTATCCAAGTTAGCTCTAGAATGACCTATACTTAGCTAAGTTCTCTCCTAAATGACATAATAAGGCTATGTAGCTCCAAGATGACCTATTCCACCTAACTTAGCTATTAAATTGCCTATACTTAGCTAAGTTCTCTCCGAAATAACCTATATATATACTTCTTCATCTAGTATTATTCTTCTAACTTTCTTATTTGTCATTTTGCAGATTACATTCACTTCACGGGAAGCTTGGGTTATATTGATGGAATGCTTGAAGATGATTTCTTGTACCATGGCTTCACGGAAGCTTGAATTGAAACTATTGTAGTATATGGATATATATGAAACTTTGTATGCATGTGGATGAAACTGGTGTAATATATGGTTTGGTACGGATGCAACTTGCATAACATGTATGTACTATGGATGAAAGTTATTTTAATATGGTTATGAGTACGACAACAAATTTATTTTTGTCAAATACAAATATATATATATATATATATCCAGATTATTGTGAAAATTGCAGGATATAATAAGAAATAAAATAAAAAGGGGTTGGTTCCCCCCTTTGCCGTTTGCCCCCACATGGAAAAGGGGGGAGGGCAGATGGCAAAGAGGGGAGAGAGAGGGGCTGGTTCCCCCCTTTGCCATCTACCCCCATATTGCAAAGGGGGGAGGGAAGACGGCAAAGAGGGGAGAGAGAGGGGCTGGTTCCCCCCTTTGCCGTCTACCCCCCACATGGCAAAGGGGGGAGGGCAGACGACAAAGAGGGGAGAGAGAGGGGCTTAGTTCCCCCCTTTGCCGTCAGCCACCTCATGGAAGAGGGGGGGGGAGGGTAGACGGCAAAGAGAGGAGGCCTGCCGTTAACACTTAACGGGACCGTTGGTGTATCTGCCGTCCCATTTAATCTGCCGTCTGCCCCCTCATGGCAAAGATTCTTTGTCATCCGCTTTAAAGAAGCAGACGGCAAAGAACGTCTTCACCGGAATTTTTGTTGCCGTCTACTTTGCCGTCTGCTGACCGACGACAAAGCCTTTGCCGTCCGTGGTTCCCCCTTTGCCGTCAGCCATGGCAGACGGCAAAATTATAAATTCCAGTAGTGTAACTTGGATTCGAACATATACATGAAGGTTCCTGAAGGTATCCCTGTTCCGAACCATGATAGAGAAAACATGAGTCTATTCAGTGTTCAACTTCAAAAGACATTGTACGGACTTAGAGAGTCTGGTAGAATGTGGTATAATCACCTAAGTGATTTCCTTCATCAGAAGGGCTACACAAGCAATACAGATTGCCCATCTGTTTTTATATGGCGATCCCAAGATGGATTCTATATAATCTCGGTGTACGTGGACGATTTACACATAATCGGTACACCTCAAGATATTGAGGAAGCGAGTTCCTACCCGATGTCGGAATTCGAGATGAAGGATTTGGGTAAAACCAAGTTTTGTCTAGGTCTGCAACTTGAACATTCCCTTGATGGGATTCTAGTGCACCAGTCGGCCTACGCCTAGAAGGTGTTGGAAAGATTTGGATTTGACAAGGCATATCCTTCTAAGACCCCGATGGTCGGGAGATCTTTACAGCCAGACAAGGACCCGTTCAGGCCTAAGGAAGAGCGGGAGGAAACTCTGGGACCAGAGGTTCCTCACCTAAGTGCAGTTGGAGCACTCATGTACACGACAAGACATTTCTTTTACCGTCAATTTGCTTGCTAGGTACAGTTCTGAACCTACCAAGAGACATTGGAAAGGTGTCAAGGACGTCTTCAGTTACCTGCAAGGGACCAAAGATCTTGACCTATTTCATAGAAGGAATCAAGACCCATCCCTTATAGTCTATGTCGATGCTGGGTATCTGTCGGACCCTCATGATTGCAAATCACAGATTGGATATGTTTTACTTTATGGTGGGATTGCATTCTCCTGGAGATCAACCAAGCAAACACTTGTGTCAACCTCCACGAACCACTCGAAAATAATTGCACTATTCGAGGCATCAAAGGAATGTGTATCGCTTCAGCGGATGATCAGCCACATTCAGGAGACGTGTGGGCTGAACAACGTACAAACCCCTACCATTATCTATGAGGATAATGTTGCTTGTGTTGCACAAGTTCAGATGGGTTATGTGAAGAGTAACCTCACAAAACATATTAGTCCCATGTTCTTCTATGCACACGAACTGCAACAGATGATCGAGGTGAGAGTCTTGCATACTAAGTCGTGTGACAATCTTGCTGATATGTTCATTAAATCGTTACCGGCATCATGCTTTAAGAGGTGTGTGTATGAAATCGGTATGATCAGACTTAGAGAGATGCAAGGTTCAGGGGGAGAAACTTCACAAATTCGTCGCTAAAATCTCGATCCCGGTGATCGAGTACACAACCAGGTGGTTGAGTGGATTGTACTCCTTTTCTCTTGAGTGAGTTTTACTGATGTTTCTCACCTAAGGTTTTTAACGAGGCAATTAGTGAAATACAACAACGTATACTATGTGCTTTTTCTCTTTTCCCACTGGGTTTTTTAGAGTTTTGAGACATGGATATACGGATAATTACCCAAGGGGGAGTGTTGGGAAACTGGGCCTGGCCCGGTTGCACGTGCGTTGGTAGCGAGGCTAGCTAGCGTGCGAGGCACACAGCCAACCCCTATCGTTTTCTAATCTCACGTTAGATGGGTACTTATCCCTTAATCCCATACCCCTATATAAGAAGAGAAGATGTAATCATTGTAACAGACATGATCATTAATAAAGCTTGATTCGTCCCTACTTTCTGTGTTTTCTACTTTTGTGTGCTTGTCTATGACACTTCTCTGTTCCGCAATCTTGGACCGGACTCGCCGGCACGTGTTGCGGAACATTTAGAATATGAAACACGTTTGTAGCTAAGTGGTTCGCTAAAACCTATAGCTATCCAAACGATCGACCAATACTTGTTTTCCGCGCACGATGGCCGGCCACGGTGTGTATTATCTAATGTTTTAAATAGCGGGCTACGGCAAATAGCGGCGAGCCTCTAAATAAGCTATAGCGGAGCAATAGCGGGCTATAGCGGCATATTTGTACATGATACCATTTAGCGGCACCCTGCTGAAAAGGCTATAGCGAGGCTATAGCCCATGGGCTATTTAAAACTATGGTATTATCCTGACCTGTCCCTCGCAAAGGGCAACCGATGGCTCGTCCCTGGCTCCGCTCAGAGCTCGTCGTCCCCGGTGTGATCGCCCGAAGACGCATCCACGGCATAGGAGCACCTGTGATGGCGGCGCATCTCGGACGTTCACCCGCATACATGGCTAGGGTCTTTGCGGGAGGAAGAGGAGGCGCCGGTAAGAGCATCTCCAACAGCCGCGCTATACAAGCGCCGCGCCGAAAAAAGGCTGTATTTAGCGCGCGCGCGACGCGGCGGCAGCTCCAGCGGGCGCGCAAAAACGGCGCGCGCGCCATTTCCAATTGAGCGCGCTGGCCGAAACGCAATCCCGCGCCCATTATTTGCTGCGCCGGCTCCCGCGCGCGCGACTCTCCCGCGCTCACTCCTTCTTTCTTCTGCGCTCTCTCCTGTTCTCTCCTGCGCTGGCTGTGCACTCTCTGCGCTCGCTCTGCACTCTCGCGACCGCTCCATCCGACCACGCCGCCGCCTCCATCCGACCGCGCCGCCGTCGCCGCTCGCGCCACCGTTCGGCGCTGCCCCGGACTATCCCCGAGCCGCCGTCGCCGCCCGCGCCCGCCGGCGCTTCCCCGGCCTGTCTCCGCTGCGGCCGCCGCCCGCGCCCCCCGTTCAGGCGCTTCCCCGGCCTCCCCGCGCCGCCGCGCTTCCGCCCCACCCCTCCTAGTCCGGCCTCCCCTCGCGCGCCTCCGACGTCCAAGGAACAGCGCCCCACCGCTCGCTGCCGCGCCGCGCCCGCAAGGTGTTCGACAAAATGCCTACAAGGTATGTATTTCTTCAAATTTATGAATTTGGTGCATGTTTTGAATTGTAGTTTTTTATAGTATAGTATTGAACATTGTAGATGAGTTCGTCGTATGATTCTTCCGAAAAAGAATTTGATATGGAAGAGGAGGAGGATCTTGCAATGATCATAGCTATGCATATCAATAAAAAACCGAAGCACGGTGGTTCGGTTATGGGTCGGGAAATTTTTTGGAGAGATAGGATTGATGCCCATAACAGATTGATGAAGAACTATTTCGTGGAGAATCCCACATACCCGGAGTCGTATTTTCGTCGCCGGTTTAGGATGAGCACAGACTTGTTCAAGCGCATTGCAGAGAAACTTGCGAGCCATGACCGGTTTTTCCAGCAAAGGAGGAATGCCGCCGGAGAGCTCGGGCATAGCACCTTTCTGAAGGTGACAGTCGCTTTGCGTATGTTGGCATACGGTATCCCGACTGATTTAGTTGATGATCACTTGGCTATGGTTGAGAGCCAAGCCATCATGTGTGTCAAGCGCTTTGAAGTGGGAATTGTGCAAGTGTTTGGCGAGGAGTATTTGAGATCTCCCACTGCTGAAGACGCCGCAAGGCTATTGGCGATGAACAAATCTCGCGGCTTTCCTGGCATGCTTGGCTCAATAGATTGCATGCATTGGAGTTGGAAATATTGTCCTAAGGCATGGCATGGGCAATTCCACGGCCAAAAAAAGGGTTCCACTATAATCCTTGAAGTGGTGGCCGATCATGAGACTTGGATTTGGCATGCATTCTTGGGACATCCCGTGCGAGTGCGACGGAGGGCTGAAAGGGTTGCCCGTTTTGTTGCCTCGTATCATGCCATTCGGCGTCCCGCAACACACAATGATCTTCAGAAGGATCGGATTAAAGAGTGGTGGGCATGGCATGGACGACAAAGAGCGTGATTTTATTGCATTATTTGTATCGTATTGTTCATGAACTATTGGTTGTGTTCATTGCATTATTTGTTGTACTGAACGAGAAACTATTTGTTTGAGTTGTAATAACTATTTATTGTTGATTTATTTTGTTTGTTTGATCGTTTTTCTCACTATTTTTTGAAATGTATATGTGGTTTGTGCCTGCTGCGCGCTGCATTTTTGGGCACTGCTGGAGCACGGCGCGCGTGCTGCATTATAGCACGGTTGTTGGAGCCAGCGCCTATCTCTGCGCTAAACCAGCCGACGCTCGCGCTGTAAAAACATTTTTTAGGCGCGGCGCGAAGCGCGGCTGTTGGAGATGGTCTAAATTTGTTTCCGGTTTGACGCTTGGTTTTTTCCCGAGGCGGGGAATACGGATTGGATGAAAAAACCGACTGGGAATCTGGGATGCGGGAGAGTCGGACGAAAACACCAGCGAAACGAGTGCGAGCAGGAAACAGAACGCTGTATGTATATATAGCCAGATAATATACTAGTCCTAGGAGGAGAGACCGTGCAAATTACTCGGTGCTCATATATAATTATATATTCGTAATCGACCAAAACGCGTCCTAAGATGGCGGCGACGCAGATGATCCTTGGCGACGGCAGCACCAAATCGCCAGCAGCGGCGCAGTGGTCCGACCTCCCCGATGACCTCCTCGGCATGGTCCACTTCAGGGTTTTATCCCTACGCGATCGCGTGCGCTCCTCCGCCGTCTGTAAGTTGTGGCGTGAAGCTGCTGCACGCCTCCCGGCACCGCCTCCCCCCCCCCCCCCGCTGCTGCTCCTATCGCCGAACAGCTGCAGCAGGACTAAGCACCTGTGCAGCCCCGATGACAGCTGGGTCTTTCGCGTCCCAGGCAAGTTGGTCAATAAGCGGTTCGTTGGCTCCCACAGCAATGGCTGGATCGCCCCAATCGACAGTTCCGAACTCATGATCGTGAACCTGTTCTCCGGTGCTGAGGTGGTGATATGCTCAACGAGGCCGGGCTATCTGCAAAATCCTTTTGCGAAAATTATCTTTTCTCAAGTCCCCACCTCAAGCAGCTGCATAATCGCTGCCATCAGTTCAGATTGGTTAAGCATTGCACTATGCAAAGTTGGTGCGATAACATGTGGATCACAAAAGGTTGGCGCAAGCAAATATTTGGGGACATCGCCTTTTGCAACGGTGACCTTTATGGGCTCTTACATCGTTCCAAGGAATTGGTCAAGTTTGGAATTAGCATGGAAGAAGACGGCATACCGATGGTCACATCCACCCACCATCTGTCCGTCCAAAGATTCCCTGGTTCCAATCCGCATTTTGATTCTGCCTATATCCTTGAGCTACATGGGCAGTTATTGATGGCCGTAAGAAGCCGGTGGTTACCCAACTGTGAGCGGTTTTTCAAGGTCTTTGGGCTCTTCCATGCCGTCATCGGCGAGCCTTACCAGTACAAGTGGGAAGAGGTGACGGACTTCGGTGACCATGCCTTATTCTTAGGACCGAGATCTTCTATGGCAGTGCACGTACCAGTAGGTGCGGAGCGTCGCGGTCTAGAGAGAAACCACATCTATTACTCGAGCCCTAACTACTCTATGGAAATCAGGCTGCCAGGCTACGAAATGTATTCGGTGATATCAAGCAGCGGTGACCGTATGTATTGCAGGGAAGACCCAACCGTCGGCGATGGTGTGAAGAGAACAGGTATTTCATACTAGGTTGGAATAATACTGCTACGTGGACATACCCTCAAGCCTTTTAGCTCATGTATCCCTATCTCCACTAATAAAAGCAAAAGAAGGCAGATCCAACTCTACATCTGGACTGTCTAAACATTGATCAACGGTCTGGATACGTCGTTAACGAAAACGGTTTTCGTTAGAGCTAAACTAATCGCACACCCCCCACCTCATCTCGTCAATCCCGTCTCTGCCCGCTCGCCCCGCGCCGCGCCGCGCCGCTCGCCGCGCTCGCCCCGCTCCCCCCGCTGGCGCCGCTCCCCCTGCCGCGCCGCTCGCCCCGCCGCGCCGCTCGCCTCGCTCGCCGGCCGGGCCGCGCTCGCCCCGCCTCCCCCGCTCGCCCCGCTCGCCACGTGCCGCACTCGCCCCGCCTCCCCCCGCGCGCGCCGCACGATGCCATCCGCCTCCCCCTCGCCACGTCCTTGTCCAGGAAGAAGCCCGCCGGCGCGAGTTACAGGTCCGTCCCAGATCCTGCTCCTCCTCCGCCTCGCTTCCCACAAAAGTTCATCTTTATAGTTTGTATCTTCAAATCAAATTGATGTTTGTGATTAGACTTTTATTTTCAATTCAAGGAGATGCTGCATTGTTAGCCGAACCATGATTTGTGATGCTTACCTTCAACTTGAAGCCTTGAATCTAATGATACTATATGCTAGCCTTAGGCGACATGATTCAGGTTGTAACATAACATTGTTCGAACTCTTTGGAAGGTAGGCTACTTCTTTTCCTTTAAAAACTACACATGCATGATGGAAACCTGAGGGCTTTCCAAAGACAATTAGTGCTCATAAATTAATGCCATGACAGCTACTACAAGGTGCTTCCTACAAGCACAATAAGAGTCATTACTAACTCTTCATAATTTTTTGACGGAGATTAACACTAGCTTAGGGACAAAACTAAGTAGAGTAACTTGCAATGCCAGGCTGCCAGCCTATCTCCTACAGTAGTTTATTCTTTGAAGCTACTGTAATCTGGACTGCAAGTTCTCCTGTGTAAACTGGTAAAAAGGGATAATGGGGTATTGCATTTGAGTATGCTAGCCGGCCGACAAGGCCATGAGAAGAAAAATAGGCGCAACGGAGCTGCATGAGCAATGAGAGAGAGGCGCATGCGTACTAATGTTGGTGTTGACCATCTACTGCCAAGTCTGAATCAACAGACATTACTAAGAGAAGCCAAAATAATCTTCTGTTCTTGTCATCTTTTCTCGGTAGGTCTGTCTTTCGTCATGAGTACTACTGTCAGCGGAGAGGAAAATGGAGGGGATACTTGAATGACTACATCAACAAAACTGCACAAATGGTTGCATGCCAAATAACAAAAACAGTCATTGGTATGTGTTAAAACCACATATACTGTTTATCATAGTACTTTTCACTAATTATTGCTTGTATGTCAAAAACAGTAATTGGTATGTGTTAAAACCACATATACTGTTAAAACCACATAAACTGCACAAATGGTTGCATGCCATCTACTGCCAAATTAGTACTTTTCACCGAAAACTGTTTATCATAGTCCTTGTATGTCAATGACCAAAACCTTCAGCCCACATTTCACAGGAAAACTCAAGATAAAACCCTGATTGCAAGGGTAATAATGCTTACGACTATGAAAGCTTATTCTTCCTTTTTACAGTGAAAGACTAATAGTTGACATCTTCTGCCACATAGATAGATGGCATGCTTAATTTCTATATGTCTAACTGCCTACAAAATGTAACAAGTATAGTGTTGATTGTTGAAGAAAATAAAAATAACAAATGTATACCTTAAATATATCAACACCTAGATCAGGGATGTCAAACTGGACCTTGTTACAATCCCGCTCCATGATTACCACTTTACCATCAGCAAGTTCTCTGGTACTCGGGTGATGAACAATGACATGCTGGCCAACTGAAAAAGGGGTGCTGCACTTGGTAACCTATTTTCTGGACATAGCTTGCGGTTGAAAATATACTCTAAAGTTTTTTTTAAATATATGAGCAAAAATGTCTGAATTATTCACACATTGATAAGTATAATAGTATTGCTCTTAAATAACTGCGGTACGTATAGCTGTATTTACGTGATATGTTGATGCGAACCACATCTTACTTGCTGTTGTTTCCGTCTCTGAAGTGTTGTCAACTTATTGTCTTAACTGTTTTTTATATGGAAGCACGCGTGTTAGCATATGTTCCTGTCCCTAACCTGTTCTGGTCACGAATATTGATTTCAAATGTTCTTTTCAGTTTTGTTGAGAAGATAAAACATGTGAGATTGATGTTTTAAATCAGCGAGGGGACTCGTGTCTTCATCATTGTTCGTAACGGTAATTCATATCTATCTTACGGTTACTTACCAATGCAGTAAGCTTTAGCTAAAATTGCCCACAAAAACTCACTGTGACACACACAATCTGTAGTAAAATTAATGGAGCATTGACTGGTGGAGCCCGGGCAACTGCTCAGGCTAGCCAGCCATTGGCTCCGCCACTGCAATTGAGTGTTCGGTTGAGAGACCACCTCATCCCAGGATGATTTGTCCATCATGAGATGAGCACATGAATTTGGCGCGACAGTACTGTCTCTCATTTTATAAGTAGTGGGCTTACGAGGGATGAGGTGGTAATGGAGCCAAAGAAAACCTCAAACCACAAAAATTGATTAGATCCAGAGTTAGGATCAGAGTATCCATTCAGCATGTGTTTCTTTGCACCAGATACATCAGGTGCTCCTGTCCATTCATTCGTAGTAGAACATTTTGCACAGTTGTAAGCTTCAGTCCTGTACACACAAGAAGTAAACCATGGAGAGTATATTCGTAGTTTACTTTCTGTTTCTACTTGCAGATATCAAGTTAAAAGTCTGAAATTTCCAAGAACTAAACACTCGCAATTCATGACTATGTTTTTGGAGAAATTTCTGATACCAAGGGTGACAGACCCCTAAATTTACATTCCATTTTGTCGGGAAACTCAATGTAGCAATCGACTTCGCAGCCATAGTACATTGCAGTATCACAATTAACAGCGCCGCGGATCTCCGTTCGGGGCCCGGCCCGTCCCCGCCGCCCGATCGCCCCGCCGCGCCGTCGCCGCCATGGTACGCGGATCTGAGCTCTCGCCCCCGCTCCTCCCGAATCAGTCTCCGTCCCGTTTCGCCGCAGTTTTCGTGCCGCGCGCGCCGGGATCTGACCAGTTGCTCGTTTTTCCTGCGGCCGCTCAGGTTGGAGATCAAGGTGCGCCCCCCGCCCGACCCCGTGCTGGATCTCGGCCCCGCTGTCCCGTTTTGGTTGCTGCCGTTGCTCTTGTCGTTGGGTTAGTTGGAGAGCTGATTTCGTGTTCGTTTTTGTTGGTGTGATCAAAGGAAGTTCGCGCAGCGGTCGGAGAGGTTCAAGTCGGTGGATCTGCACCCCACCGAGCCATGGCAAGTGCCCGCGCCTTCCTGGCGTTCAGTGCATTTCGGCCGCGTCTGCGGTGTCGGTGCTGCTTGTAATTACGGTTGATAACTTGTTTTTTTTGCAATGGCGCATGATCCTAGCAAGCTTGTACTCGGGGACTCTCTGCATCTGTGACTACCAGACGCAGGCAAGGCACTTGAGCTCTTTTTATGTTCAGTTTTTGTCCCTCTTGTATAATGTTGAATCTCTTGAAGTAACTGTTATGTACTTCAGTTCGTACTCGTAATAATCGATCAAGTACTAACACCACTAACACATGAATAGAACAGGATTAAGGCTGTCTCAATTCCTAACGCTAGAGCTTGATTTCTCATGTATTTTCTGTTGTTCATGATCTGCATCCTTGTTTATTGGTCAGTCGTGGAGAATTTCCCATGCCGTAATTCTGATCATGTGCTGTAAGCTTTCGACAAGTAGAAAGTGCTGTAAGGATTAAGAACTTCAGCACCTGGACCCTCCCCGCTGACACATATAGCTTGTTTTAGGCTTGTCACTCTTGTTAGATAGTACTGATACCCTCTCTGCTGACACATATACCCTCTTGCGAAAAATATGAAATGGTGACATAAGTACATCCTTTACTATTTCGTTATCTAGATTTAGTCGATCTATTTAGGATACAATAAGCCAAACTGAGCTTGCACAGTAGAATCTATGCTAATTAGGTTTTAACAAGATGAATTATGCACTTACGGTGTACTATGTCAAAAACTTTCCCTGGCTCCTCTCCTCATTTTGTTGCTCAATATTATTTACTAATTTAATTCTTGACATGTATATCTGTGGAGTACTTTTGTATAAAGTTTAAAAGCTGGCTCCACAGAATTTGATTATTTAATATGTTGTTTTTGTATATCTTGCAAACCATGGTGAAATCATTCGAAGTTTCAGAGCTGCCAGGTATACAACATACATATCATCAAATGTAAATAGAAATTGGGCTGAAAGTGGAATCTGGAAACGACTTAAGTATATGATGCATATTTGAACAAAATTTCAGTGCGGTCGGCAAAATTTGTGTCAAGGAAACAATGGGTTGTTGCCGGTGCAGATGATATGTTCATTCGTGTCTACAACTACAATACCATGGACAAAATTAAAGTTTTTGAGGCTCATACTGATTATATCACATGTGTAGTAGTCCATCCAACTCTTCCATATGTGTTGTCATCATCTGATGACATGTTGATAAAGCTTTGGGACTGGGACAAAGGGTGGATGTGCACTCAAATCTTTGAGGGGCATTCACACTATGTCATGCAGGTTACTTTCAATCCAAAGTATACTAACACTTTTG
This sequence comes from Hordeum vulgare subsp. vulgare, assembly GCF_904849725.1. NCBI lineage: Eukaryota > Viridiplantae > Streptophyta > Magnoliopsida > Poales > Poaceae > Hordeum > Hordeum vulgare. The sequence continues at coordinate 75,346,696 of NC_058522.1, read as the reverse complement.
CAAGTGCATCTCTTGACCGCACTACAAAGGTCTGTTACACACCCCCTCGTCTGCATTGACATTTTAGTATGAGCCATGACTCATGATGTGGTCTTGTTCATTAATGCTTCTTAATCTGAAATGGCAGATATGGAGTTTGGGTTCTCGAGATCCAAATTTTACGCTAGATGGACATCAGAAGGGTGTGTGAACTGCATTGATTACTTCACTAGTGGTGACAGGCTCTATTTGATTACTGGTTCCGATGACTCCACTTCAAAGGTCTGTCTTTTGTACCTGCTGTAGTATTTTGAACCTTCAAGTGTTGGTTCAGTCCTAAGATGGATAATTATGATAAACCAGGTCTGGGATTATCAAGCCAAGAGTTGTGTTCAGACTCTTGAAGGCCATACACACAACATTTCTGGGATTATGTCATGCAGTTTACTTTCAATCCAAAGGATACTAACACTTTTGCATATGCAGGAATTAAATTCTCATGTATGTTTGTAATATTAGTCAAAACGTGCATTTGCACATGCTCAATTACTAGTACTAGAAGGAGTCCGCGCGGCGTGCCACTTTTCTGTACGGGCTTCTCTTTTTACCCTAGTTTTGGTTGAACCTGTTTCTGTTAGATGTAGTCATGAAAATGGGAGTTACTCGCAAGAAAAATGAAAATGGGAGTGGTTGGCGGCAACCCTCCACATGTCATCGTATGAGGCAAAAGTAACGCTCCTTCTTATGGATATGATGTACACACGCACAAAACTCTGGGAGCATGATATATTCATTATTCAATTAGAGTTTCTTTTTGAAAGGTTCAAATATAATATCAAACACGAGTTTTGTTGATTGAATATTGCATTGAATATAGTAGAGCAAAGAAGAAACCCTTGCCCGATCATCACCCACGTCGAACAACATATTAATTGTAGAAAGGGAAGACAGATACAAACAAATCATTAATAAACCGACCATTTTTTTAGAGCAACCACATAAATTTTATTAATCCAAAATCAAGTTACATGAAGCAACACATGTGAATAATTAAAGATACACCGGGATAAATCTTTTTAGCCTAAAAACTTTGCAGAAAACATCCTAAGAGATCAAGAAATACAAAAAGATTCATAAGATTTTCCATAACCACCGAAGCCAAACTCCAACAACGCTGCCAAGCCGCACACTGAAAGAGACGCCGAACCTCCTTCATTGCAAGATCCAAAAAAACACGATCGCCAACGAGGCTTTGTGAGTCGATGAACATGCCTCCTACACGCAACAAGGCACATGTCGCGGTGGCACGTCAACAAGGGGACGTCCAATTTGGGATAGGATGAGATACACTTCAACTAAAATCATGTTTCGAGAGTTCCAATTCTTCACCAAGTGCATTCTATCGGGACTCGGCAAATTTTCTGTCCGCCGAGTTTGATCCAAAATTGGACTCGACGGAATAAGCAACTCGGTAGTGCAGTGGCTTTGCAGGTTCTGTAGAAAAACGACCCAAGAAACAATCAAAAAACATGGCAGAATATCAAGTTTGCTGAGCTCTCGACGGAAACAACTTGATAAATTATGAAAGGTGGGCCTTGATGTGTAGGAGGCGACAAAGCCGTGACAACGACCTTTATTTGCCTAGTTTCTTCAAATGGAAACTTGGTAAACATTTTCTTATTTTCATTTTTTCAAATTGGAATGTGAGGGTCATATCTTTGCCGAGTTTTGTCCGGTTGAGACACGGTAAATATTTATCAGTTTTTCACTTTTAAAAAACAGAATACCAGGTGTCAGAGTTTTACTAGTGGTTGTGCTAGAAAACTCAGTAATCACTGACAAGTGAGCCCAGGCATCACGTGCAATTGACCAGCTAATCATGTGTCCCATTATACCGAGTTTCAAAACTTGGCAAACGATGTATTTCATCTTAAATGAGGAACGAGCGAGGTGTTCGCTCCAAAGGAAAACACTCACTCTCCTCACTCTGCCCAACCTCTCACAAACCATCTACCTAGCTAGCTCTCTCTCCTTCGACGATGGTTCACCACTATGGGAGTTCTGGATTAGGGGGTCCTCAGATTGTCGGGTTATCCCTATGGGCCAACCATATGGGATGCGTCATTGAAGACCGGATTGTCTGACAACTTCATACTCAAGATGGAAAGCTCCCAAGACTAGACGTGCACTCCAAGCCAAGAGGACCAGTTCGGCCCATCTATCCCCGGCTAAGGTCGGTTACGTGTAACCCTAGGAACCCTGGTGTCTATATAAACCGGAGGTTCTTATGTGCATAGGCAGGTCATCTCATCTAGGGGTTTAGCTCATATGATCTCAAGGTAGATCAACTCTGTAACCTTCGTCACCCATCAATATAATCAAGCAGGATGTAGGGTTTTATCTCTTCAAGAGGGCCCGAACCTGGGTAATACCGCCTCCCCCTCTCTCCTGCAATCCATCTATCCTAGGTCTACTGTTCGGGACCACCTACCCAAGATCTATCGGTTTTGACACAGACATTATGCTTTCATTGAGAGTTCCACCGCCTTATCACTGGAAGGATCGATGGCTCGCCTGATCATCAGCGATCGAATCTACAACGAGGGCATCTTCGCACCCGGACACATCCGCACGCTTGGCAGCATCACGCTGCGCGTAGACTCAACTCGCCTTCCGAGCCAGATTAGAGGTTTCGTCCCCGGTCAACAAATAAGGTTTAGAGACTTTGAATTCTACATCGACTCGTGAAACAATTTGTTCCCCGCCAAAGTCACGGCCTCGGCCGATGAAACTCAAAATCCTGAATCCTTGGCTCCAGGTCCCTTGTCCGACCACGGCCTTGGTCCCCTCTTTGTAGAAGAGTTAACCTTGAGCTCGGACCCGGCCGTTATGTTAGGACAATAGAAAACAGTTATTGCCGAACTTGCATCCCTTGAGGAAGCTATGGAGGTCAACTCCAAAAATCTCGAAAATATTTATGAGGACAGCCTTTGGATGTTAAACGAGATATGATCAGATCCAGTCACTTCATATCTCATATAACGGGAGCCCGACCCATGTGAAGATTGGCTCCGAGGTGGATTATGAGGACTTTTACGGCCCACCCACCACCGACTTGAACGCCACTGTCGAAGTCTTAATCGACGCATTGGACTATGTCTTCAAAGAGCTCGAGGACATGGACGATGAGGCCTACTGCACAACCCCCGTAAACACTGGGCAATGGACCGCAACATTCACCTCCGACGTTTACATGGTAGACACGCCCTGTGACACGGGTGACGTCACACCCAAGCAAAACGGCAATAAGCCCACGGAGGAGCCCTCAAAGCACCAAAAACCGCGTAAGCGTGCCAAGGCAAATAAGGGAAGGGGCTCCACACAAGATACATGTAAAACATGACCTGAGAAGACCACCGTAACACCGAAGCTCCTGTGCAGTAATCGGAGGAACATGCAAATGCCGATCCCGGCGACCTCAGCAATTCGAACAACGACGATTACCTCCCCCCCAGTTGGCGACGAAGACGACCTTGAAGCAAAAGACTTCATAATCCCAAAAGACACCGAAGGCCAGGAGAAGTTCTAGGAGCGGCTTATAGCTACCGCTCACGGCCAAAAAGCAAATCAACGACAACTCTAGGACGAACATGATACCATTAATAGTAGGTGGACCAAAATCCCAGCGGCCAAAGAAGGATACGGCAGGGAGTGTCCGGATGAAAAGAAAACCTACCCACACCGAAGCGTGCTCCCTCAGTTCAATGACGAGGCCCAGAACATGTGTCCTCCCGGCGCACGGACTACGACCAGCCTGACCGCCCGCCCCGAGGGCGCGATGGAGCGGTCGGAGAGAACGAGTATAGACCTAAGCCTCCCCATAGAAAAGGAGAAGAACATATGCACGCTTGGGACACACCTGACCGACGATACGTTAGATCAGGTCACAACTGATCCATCTATAGATCCACGAGGTACTCTGTCACGCCCAAGATGCGACCCTATCCACAATTTGGCACGAGGGCCTCATCAGGAATAGAAGCGCATCTCGTCGTGTCGCAAGAATGGATATCGTTACAAGTACATGTACTGAAAAGAAGATATATATATATATATATATATATATATATATATATATATATATATATATATATATAATTGGCTTACACTCGCCACAAGCTACATCAGAGTCACATCAAGAGTAAGAGCAGGGTCCGACTACGGACGAAAAACAAACGAGAAAATAAGAACGACGTCCATCCTTGCTATCCCAGGCTGCCGCCCTGGAACCCATCCTAGATCGATGAAGAAGAAGAAGAAGAAGCAACTCCAAATGAACAATCAACGCGCTCGCGTCAAGTAACCTTTACCTGTACCTGCAACTGGTGTTGTAGTAATCTGTGAGCCACAGGGGACTCAGCAATATCATTTCCAAAGGTATGAAGACTAGCAAAGCTTAATGGGTGAGGTATGGTTAAGTGGTGAGGTTGCAGCAGCGGCTAAGCATATATTTGGTGGCTAACTTATGAGTACAAGAAATAAGAGGGGGAAGATCTACGCATAACGGACGTGAACTGCTGATGATCAAATCAATGATCCTGAACACCTACCTACGTCAGGCATAACCCCACCATGTCCTCGATCGGAGAAGGAACTCACGAAAGAGACAGTCACGGTTACGCACACAGTTGGCATATTTTAATAAAGTTAACTTCAAGTTATCTAGAACCAGTGTTAAATAAAGCTTCCACATTATCACATAACCGCGGGCACGGCTTTCCGAAAAGATTTAACCCTGCAGGAGTGCTCCAACTAGTCCATCACAAATTACCACAAGCCGCATAGAAATCCACAATCACGAAGCTCGCGATCTCGTCGGATTCGCTAGTGGAAGACCACAACCCTGAGATTACCCAAAGCATCACCGGAATCCCGATGCACAAGATATTCCGTCAAAGGTAAAACAAATCCAGCAAGGCTGCCCGACGTGTCGATGATCCCGATAGGAGCCGCGTATCTCGTTCTCAAGACACGACGGATGAGCTAGACGACGGGATCGCTAAACCTCTGGGCGACCAGAGGGACGCCGGACATCGCTCAGGTCGGACCAACACTCATGAGGAGCACTGGCCCGGGGGTTGATTAAATTATCCTCGGGTTCCGGAAAGTCCCTATGCAATTTTATGAGGTGATTAGGAAAATGTAGTACCAAAGTTGGGCCTTGCCAGACCAGCTTTAATCTAAAATGAATTATCAAGGGGGTGCCCATAACAACCCCGATCGTGTTAGGAACGCTCAATTATGGAACATAACACCGGTAGCCGAAACTAAGGGGGCAAAGGTGGAACAAAACACCAGGCTAGAAAGGTCGAGCCTTCCACCTTTTACCAAGTATATAGGTGCATTAAATTAAATAGCATTAATATGGTGATATGACAAGTTGTCACGCCCAAGATGCGACCCTATCCTCAATTTGGCACGGAGGCCTCGTCAGGGATAGAAGCGCATCTCGTCGTGTCGCAAGAATGGATATCGTTACAAGTACATGTACTGAAAAGAAGAGATATATAACAGAGTTGGCTTACACTCGCCACATGCTACATCAGAGTCACATCAGTACATTACATAATCATCAAGAGTAAGAGAAGGGTCCGACTACGGACGAAAACAAACGAGAAAATAAGAACGACATCCATGCTTGCTATCCCAGGCTGCCGGCCTGGAACCCATCCTAGATCGATGATGAAGAAGAAGAAGAAGCAACTCCAAATGTACAATCAACGCGCTCGCGTCAAGTAACCTTTACCTGTACCTGCAACTGGTGTTGTAGTAATCTGTGAGCCACAGGGGACTCAGCAATATCATTTCCAAAGGTATCAAGACTAGCAAAGCTTAATGGGTGAGGTATGGTTAAGTGGTGAGCTTGCAGCAGCGGCTAAGAATATCTTTGGTGGCTAACTTACGAGTACAAGAAATAAGAGGGGGAAGATCTACGCATAACGGACGTGAACTACTGATGATCAAATGAATGATCCTGAACGCCTACCTACGTCAGACATAACCCCATTGTGTCCTCGATCGGAGAAGGAACTCATGAAAGAGACAGTCACGGTTACGCACACAGTTGGCATATTTTAATAAAGTTAACTTCAAGTTATCTAGAACCAGTGTTAAACAAAGCTTCCACGTTATCACATAACCACGGGCACGGCTTTCCGAAAAGATTTAACCCTGGAGGGGTGCTCCAACTAGTCCATCACAAATTACCACAAGCCGCATAGAAATCCACAATCACGAAGCTCGCGATCTCGACGGATTCCCTAGTGGAAAACCTCAACTCTCAGATTACCCAAATCATCACCGGAATCCCGATGCACAAGATATTCCGTCAAAGGTAAAACTAATCCAGCAAGGCTGCCCGACGTGTGGACGATCTCGATAGGAGCCGCGTATCTCGTTCTCAGGACACGACGGATGAGCTAGACGTCGGGATCGCTAAACCTCTGGGTGACCGGAGGGGCGCCGGACATCGCTCAGGTGGGACCAACACTCATGAGGAGCACTGGCCCGGGGGTTGATTAAATTATCCTCGGGGTCCGGAAAGTCCCTATGCAATTTTATTAGGTGATTAGGAAAATGTAGTACCAAAGTTGGGCCTTGCTAGACCAGCTTTAAGCTAAAATGAATTATCAAGGGGGTCCCCACAACACCGATCGTGTTAGGAGCGCTCAATTATGGAACATAACACCGGTAGCCGAAACTAAGGGGGGCAAAGGTGGAACAAAACACCAGGCTAGAAAGGTCGAGCCTTCCACCTTTTACCAAGTATATAGGTGCATTAAGTTAAACAGAATTAATATGGTGATATGACAAGGTGTCACGCCCAAGATGCGACCCTATCCTCAATTTGGCACGAAGGCCTCATCAGGGATAGAAGCGCATCTCGTCGTGTCGCAAGAATGGATATCGTTACAAGTACATGTACTGAAAAGAAGAGATATATAACAGAGTTGGCTTACACTCGCCAAATGCTACATCAGAGTCACAGCAGTACATTACATAATCATCAAGAGTAAGAGCAGGGTCCGACTATGGACGAAAACAAAGGAGAAAATTAGAACGACGTCCATCCTTGCTATCCCAGGCTGCCGGCGAGGAACCCATCCTAGATCGATGAAGAAGAAGAAGAAGCAACTCCAAATGAAAAATCAACGCGCTCGTGTCAAGTAACCTTTACCTGTACCTACAACTGGTGTTGTAGTAATCTGTGAGCCACACGGGACTCAGCAATATCATTTCCAAAGGTATCACGACTAGCAAAGCTTAATGTGTGAGGTATGGTTAAATGGTGAGGTTGCAGCAGCGGCTAAGCATATATTTCGTGGCTAACATACGAGTACAAGAAATAAGAGGGGGAAGATCTACGCATAACGGACATGAACTGCCGATGATCAAATGAATGATCATGAACACCTACCTACGTCGGACATAACCCCACCGTGTCCTCGATCGGAGAAGGAACTCACGAAAGAGACAGTCACGGTTACGCACACAGTTGGCATATTTTAATAAAGTTAACTTCAAGTTATCTAGAATCAGTGTTAAACAAAGCTTCCACGTTATCACATAACCACGGGCACGACTTTTCAAAAAGATTTAACCCTCCATGGGTGCTCCAACTAGTCCATCACAAATTACCACAAGCCGCATAGAAATCCACAATCACGAAGCTCGCGATCTCGTCGGATTCCCTAGTGGAAAACCTCAACTCTGAGATTACCCAAAGAATCACCGGAATCCCGATGCACAAGATATTTCGTCAAAGGTAAAACTAATCCAGCAAGGCTGCCCGATGTGTCGACGATCCCGATAGGAGCCGCGTATCTCGTTCTCAGGACACGATGGATGAGCTAGACGTCGGGATCGCTAAACCTCTGGGTGACCAGAGGGGCGCCGGACATCGCTCAGGTGGGACCAACACTCATGAGGAGCACTGGCCTGGGTGTTGATTAAATTATCCTCTGGGTCCGGAAAGTCCCTATGCAATTTTATTAGGTGATTAGGAAAATGTAGTACCAAAGTTGGGCCTTACCAGACCAGCTTTAATCTAAAATGAATTATCAAGGGGGTCCCCATAACAACCCCGATCGTGTTAGGAGCGCTCCATTATGGAACATAACACCGGTAGCCAAAACTAAGGGGGCAAATGTGGAACAAAACACCAGGCTAGAAAGGTCGAGCCTTCCACCTTTTACCAAGTATATAGGTGCATTAAATTAAATAGCATTAATATGGTGATATGACAAGGTGTCACGCCCAAGATGCGACCCTATCCTCAATTTGGCACGAAGGCCTCGTCAGGGATAGAGGCGCATCTCGTCGTGTCGCAAGAATGGATATCGTTACAAGTACATGTACTGAAAAGAAGAGATATATAACAGAGTTGGCTTATACTCGCCACATGCTACATCAGAGTCACATCAGAACATTACATAATCATCAAGACTAAGAGCAGGGTCCGACTACGGACGAAAACAAACGAGAAAATAGGAACGACGTCCATCCTTGCTATCCCAGGCTGCCGGCCTGGAACCCATCCTAGATCGATGAAGAAGAAGAAGAAGAAGCAACTCCAAACGAACAATCAACGCGCTCGCATCATGTAACCTTTACCTGAACTTGCAACTGGTGTTGTTGTAATCTGTGAGCCACAGGGGACTCAGCAATCTCATTTCCAAAGGTATCAAGACTAGCAAAGCTTAATGGGTGAGGTATGATTAAGTGGTGAGGTTGCAGCAGCGGCTAAGCATATATTTGGTGGCTAATCTTACGAGTACAAGAAATAAGAGGGGGATGATCTACGCATAGCGGACGTAAACTATTGATGATCAAAAGAATGATCCTGAACACCTACCTACGTCAGACATAACCCCACCGTGTCCTCGATCGAAGAAAGAACTCACGAAAGAGACAATCACGGTTACGCACACAGTTGGCATATTTTAATTAAATTAACTTCAAGTTATCTAGAACCAGTGTTAAACAAAGTTTCCACGTTAACACATAACCGCGGGCACGGCTTTCCGAAAAGGTTTAACCCTGCAGGGGTGCTCCAACTAGTCCATCACAAATTACCACAAGCCGCATAGAAACCCTCAATCACAAAGCTCGCGATCTCGTCGGATTCCCTAGTGGGAAACCTCAACTCTGAGATTACCCAAAGCATCACCGGAATCCCGATGCACAAGATATTTCGTCAAAGGTAAAACTAATCCAGCAAGGCCGCCCGACGTGTCGACGATCCCGATAGGAGTCGCGTACCTCGTTCTCAGGACACGGCGGATGAGCTAGACGTCGGGATCGCTTAACCTCCGGGTGACCAGAGGGGCGCCGGACAACGCTCAGGTGGGGCCAACACTCATGAGGAGCACTGGCCCGGGGGTTGATTAAATTTCCTCGGGTTAATTACTCCCTATGCAGTTCATTTGTTATTAGGCAAATGTAGTACCAAAGTTGGGCCCTGCCAGACCAGCTTTAATCTAAAACAAATTATCAAGGGGGTCCCCATAACAACCCCGATCGTGTTAGGAGCGCTCATTTATGGAACATAACACCGGTAGCCAAAAACTAAGGGGGCAAAGGTGGAACAAAACAGCAGGCTAGAAAAGGCCGAGCCTTCCACCTTTTACCAAGTGTATAGGTGCATTAAATTAAATAGCATTAATATGGTGATATAACAAGGAACCCATGTTTTGCATGGAAGCATCTGCACCTGCAACTAGCAACGCTAACAACATGGATAAGCAAGCGGTAACATAGACAAACAGTGGTTTGCTAGGTCGAACAGGTTGAAGGTTACCATGGCATTGTTGAGAGGCTGATATTTAACAAGTGGTAGGCAACGAGACATAAACGATAGAAGCGATAAACTAGCATGGCAATGATAGTAATGGTATCTGAGGAAATGGTCATCTTGCCTGAGATCCCGCTTGGAAGAAGAGTGACTCCGTGAAGCAAACGAACCGACATAGTCGAACGGGTCCTCACATCCGACACGCTTGCGGAACTCTATCGAGACGAAGCAAACCGAAAACACAAATCATCACACGGAATTCACCACACGATGTACAACACATATGATGCATGAGCAGATGGGTACATGCAAGTCACGGCATGACAATTCACACAATCAAACACTACACATTAAGTGAAGTTCAATAAGCAACGAGTTGCATATTGAAGAATCTCCACGTTTAATTATTTAGTTCTATCCCGATTAGATACACGTCAATATTAAAGGTGGTTAAACATGGCAAGAGGTGAAGCGCAATCAAACTATCTATCTAGGCATTTTAAATGAGGTCGGAAATGACTTATAGCATCTCCGAGACAACCTCATATGTTAATTTACAAATCTGACCAGATCTGAACTAATGCATTTAATTGGTTGTTAAACCGCAAAACAAATAGGTTCACGTGATTCTACGTGTCATGGCAAGCAATCTACACATAAAGAACATCTCCAACGGAGCTACGAACTAAAAGTTACAAGCACCGCAAGATATGATGGCATGAATGCAATATGTGTGCAACGGCGGCTACGAGCACTTCAACACATGCAACCAGCAAGAGAAAATGAAACTATACGAGATCCTAAGCAAGTTTCATGGAGGACACGATCAAATCAGAGCTATGGTTCAACAACTACGAGCAAAACAAGAAATCACTACAATCTGCCAAAATCAGCCACATAGCATTTTCCACGCCCCACAACTACGGCTACACAACTCTGATATTCTCAAGCAAGGCATGGCACGGAAGAGGGCAAGAAGCACTACTACAAACAACTAACAACAACTAGCATGGCATCATTGAACACTAGGAAAAGAGTCACAAAATGGCATCTCACACACTATTTCAGACTTAGTGAAAATTCCACCTCATGAAAGTGCAGTTTTCGATCTGAAGCTATATTGACAGCAGAAAAACTAATAGCTACAGGACTCCAAATGGCATGAAAATTTACAGCATGCTAGAGAAACACAAGGGGTACAACTAACTCCATTGGACCAACCTCAAAAGAGCTACAGATCACAAGATGCAAGCAAGACAAGACAACAACAAAATATAACAGATTCCAGACTTAGAAATATTTCAGCACGTTTAAAACAGCACTATTTCTACCAACTTGAGGGCTGTCGAAAGACACCTGAACATGCATTTCTATTGCAACTAAAAAATACCAGGGGCTAGTCTAAACACCCAAGAGCAACTTCCTAGTTGACAACTCCGTCACACGACGCACGGAATAAATCCAAAGAAATAAACAAAAGGGCATCACGGCAAAATATCGCGCGAACTAATTTACTCAAAAGCTAAAACTAATTGCACAGAGAAATCCATGGGATTTTTCTACTCCGGAAACATATAAAATATGTGGGGTTGCAACACAAAATAAAGCCGCACTTAAATGCGGGAAAATAACCTATATACGGGAAAATAAACTACCGGCAAACCCTACACGTAAAAATACCAATGACCGCTCTAAAATACATGGAATAATGGTCCCTAAAACATGGACATTTAATCTATGGTAGACGGCCAGTCCGGACACACGCGAAAAATAATCACGGGCACTAATCTAATGGGACAACACGTTACTGTAGGCAAACAGTGGGTCAAACCTCATCAAGCATTTATGCAAGTTGCAAAAACGGATACTACGCGAAATTATACACCAAAACCATATACAATATGTCGCGATCCAACTTACAGTTAAGAATCTACGAGCGTTATAATATCTAACATTTCCTGAATTCATAAATTCGCAGAAAACCTAAAACTAAATGGGCCTAATAGGGCGGCGCAGGTAAGCTATTCGCCGCTCGAGCGCAGCATAGGGGGGCCAGGGCAGTCTCACCTTCGGGCCTGGGGAGAGGAGGCCTCTTGGGCCGGCGGTTGGAGGGAGGCCGAGGGTGGCGTGGCTCGGGGGCCAGCTGGGCCGGCCTGGGCGGCGCGCGGCAGGGGGCCGAGCTGGCGGCGGCCCAGGATCGCTGCGAGGCGGTCAACGCCTCTCGAGGAGCTCCTTGTCTCGGTCCAGATCAGGACCGAGGCAAGGCGGCAGAGGCTGGCCGAGCTCCAGCACGCGGTCCAACGAGGTCTTGCGGCGGCGGGGTCGGCCGGATCCGGGCTAGACCGGACCGGGACAAGGTTCGCCGGCGCCGGGGTCACAAGTTGGGGCCGGCGCCATGGATTCGTGTGGGACAGAGAGAGGAAGAAGAGGTCAGGGAGAGAGAGGAGAGGGAAGGAAGAGAGAGCAGGGAGGAGGGGGCCCGGCGGGGCTCTGCTCCGGCGAGCTCCGGCGGGATGAGCTGTGGCGGCCGACGACCAGCGAGGGGCGACGCCTGGAGGAGAATTCGAGCACGGTGGCAGCGGCGGCTGGTGCTGGTGCTGGTCCAGATCGGGCCCGAGCGGGCCAGATCTGGGTTGCACGGGCCACGGCGGTGGGAGGCCCTGGAGGGCCACGTGGCGCACTCCGGTTGGCTGCGAGGGCAGCTGCCGGCGGCTCAGGTGGCGGCCGGTCCTCTCGGGCGGTGCCAAGTGGCGAGGTGGTGGCGACTCGGCGGGGAAAACGAGGCACGAGGGTTTGGGTGTCTAAATAAATAGGAAGGGGGTCTATAAATAGAGAAAAGGGGGCTAGGTTTTGCGAAACTTCGACCCGGATCCAACCGTGCGGTCGAATTCGGACGATTCCGCACGCGGGAATGGGTACTTGGCCGTGTAGGGTGGTTTACCGGAGACGAGAGGGCGAACGGGCGGCGCGGCAACGAATTTTAAAACACCGACAGATGTCCGACGGTTGACCGAGTACGGTGCCGCTACGGTCGACCGTTCGGGTACCAGACAAACTCCGATCACGACGAAATTCGACAGGTGGCCTGGCTATAACTAATCACGACCGCATGCCAAGTTTCACCTCGATCAGAGAAAGTTTTACGCACACTTTAAAAACTGGGTTTCGAACGATGCCGCCGGCGCGTGCAAGTGCGGTCGGACTCAGAACGGACAATGTCGAGAACCGGCAACTACTAACGGATGCAAGTTTTTGAAAACTGGCGGCAACGGAGATGTCGATGCAATGCAGATGATGCGAATGATGCGATGATGATGCGACAAAAGAAAATAGACACACGACGAAAACGGAAAGAAAGGGGAATCTTCTGGAACGTCGGCCTCGGGCTGTCACACAAGGGACCCATATTAACACATGGAAGCAACTGCACCTGCAACTAGCAACGCTAACAACATGGTTAAGAAAGAAGTAACATAGCCAATCAGTGGTTGGCTAGGTTGTGAATAGTTGAAGGTTTCATGGTATTGTTGAGAGGCTCATATGTAACATGTGGTAGGCAACGAGACGTAAACGGTAGCAACGGTAAAACTAGCATGGCAATGGTAGTAATGGTATCTAGGGAAATGGTCATCTTGCCTGAGATGCCGCTTAGAAGAAGAACACCTCCGTGAAGCAGACGAACCAACGTAGTCGAACGGGTCCTCACAATTCGACACGCTTGCGAAACTCTATCGAAACGAAGCAAACCGGAAACACAAATCAACACACGATATACACCACACGATGCACAACACATATGATGCATGAGCAGCTGAAAACATGCAAGTCACGGCATGGCAAATCACACAAACAAACACTACACATTAAGTGAAGTTCAATATGCAACGAGTAGCATATTGACGAAACTCCACGTTTATTTATTTAGTTCTATCCCGATTAGGTACACGGCAATATTAAATATGGTTAAACATGGCAAGAGGTGAAAAAAATTTAACTACCTATCTAGGCATTTTAAATGAGGTTGGAAATGACATATAGCACCTCCGAGACGACCTCACATGTTAATTTACAATTCTTTCCAGATCTGAACTAACACATTTAATTAGTTTTTAAACAGCAAAACAAATAGGTTCACGTGATTCTACGCATCATTTCAAGCAATCTACACATAAAGAACATCTCCGACGGAGCTACGGCTCAAAAGATACAAGCACCGCAAGATATGATGGCATGAATGCAATATGTGTGCAACGGCGGTCACGAGCACTTCAAAACTTACAACCAGCAAGATAAAAGGAAACTACACGAGATTCTAAGCAAGTTTCATGTAGGACACGATCAAATCGGAGCTACGGTTCAACAACTACGAGCAAAACAAGAAATCACTACAATCTGCCAAAATCAGCCACATAGCATTTTCTACACCCCACAACTACGAGCTACTCAACACAAATATAATCAACCAAGGCATGACACGAAAGAGGGCAAGAAGCAATACAACAAACAACTAACAACAACTAGCTTTGCAGCAAGGAACACTAGGGAAACAAGTCACAAAATGGCTTCTCACAGGCAGTTTCAGACTTAGTGAAAATAACACTTCATGAAAGTGCAGTTTTCGGTCTGAATGCATATTGACAGCAGCAAAACCAATATCTACAGGACTCCAAATGGCATGAAAATTCACATCATGCTAGAGAAACACAAGGGCTACAACTAACTCCATTGGACCAACCTCAAAAGAGCTACAGATCACAAGTTACAGGCAAGACAAGACAGCAACCAAATATAACAGATTCCAGACTTAGAAATATTTCAGCACCTCTAAAACGTCACTATTTCTAGCAACTTGAGAGCAAGCAAACCACACCTAAACATGCATTTCCATTGCAACCAAAAATACCAAAGAACAACTCCCTAGTTGACAACTCCGTCAAACGAAGCACGGAATAAATCGTAAGAAAAAGACAAGAGGGCAACATAGCAGAATATCTCGCGAACTAACTTGCTCTAATGCTAAAACTAATTGCACAGAAAAATCCAATGGATTTTTCTACCCCGGAAACATATGAAATATGTGGGGTTGCACAACAAAAATAATGCCACACCTAAATGCGAGATAATAACCTAAACACGGAAAATAAACTAGGGGCTAAACCCTACATGCAAAAAAATGAGTGACTACTCTAAAATACATGGCAATAGGGATCCTAAAACATGGACATTTCTACTACGACATTCGAGCAACCCGGACACACGCGAAAAATAAATACGGGACGTATGCTAATGGAACAGCGCGTAAAACTATGCATTTGGCGCATCAAACTACTTCAAACAAATGTGCAAGTTATAAATTCGTGATCTACGCGAAAAGTTACACAAGATACATATGCTACACGTCGCGATCCGATTTACGGATAATAATCTACGGGCGATCTAATATTCATCTAATTTCTGGAATTTATTAATTCCGAAAATTCCTAATTACTAATGGGCCTAACAGGTGGGCGCAAAATAGATAACATCTGCCTGGGCGAGGGAAAAAACAAAAGGCCTGGGGAGGTTCATGTCGTGGTCCTGTGGTAGATCTGGAGGAGGCAGCCGGCCTTCGGCCGAAGGGGCGCGGGATCTGGGCCGGCCTGGGGCTGCTGGGGGAAGCTGGCCCACGCGAGGCGTGGCGGCCCAGGCGAGGCGAGGTGGCGACGCCTGGCGGCTCGGGCGGTGGGCGTTCTCCTCGTCCTCCCGCACGGGACCGAGGACCTGGCGGCTGCTGTCGGCGGACGGCTCCGGCCAAGGCGCGGAGGGACCCGGAGGTGCAGATTTGGGCGGATCTGGGGCGGCCGGACCCATTCCCGCCGGTGGCGGCTCGATCCGGCGCCGGGGCATAGAGATCGGGACTCGCTTCCATGGTGGGTTCCTGCATGGCAAAGAGAGAGAGAAGACGAGTGAGATGGAGGCCGAGATGAGGAGGAAGAGGGCGGTGGGCTCGACCCGGTGGTCGCCGGCGGCGGGATCTCGCCGGAGTGGTGCGGCGGCGGGGCCGGACAGGGTCGGCGGGGCACTGCAGCTGGGGCTGCTGCCTCGGGCACGGGCTGCCATGGACGGGAGCTTGCTAGGGTTAGGTTACGGTCCCGGGGCGGGCTCCAGATGGGCCTGGCGGGCCCTGGCGCGGGAGGAGAGCGGAGAGGTAGAGGGAGAGGTGGTGGCTGTGTGTGGGGGGGCACGGAAATCGAGGCATGGGCTAGGGTTTGCCTAAAATGGCAGGGAGGGCATCTATTTATAGGAAGGGGCTAGGTTAGAGGGTATTTGGGTGTTTTTCGACCCTCCGATCGCGATCGTGCGGTCTGATCGGAGAGGCGTGTTAGGGTTAGCTATGTAGAGTGGCATTGGCTAAGATGAGAGGGAAGTGGTGCGGCGCGGCAACGGTTTCTAAAACACCGATAACCGTTCGACGATAGACCGAATACGGTGCTGCTATGATCGACCGTTCGGGTACCAGACGGACTCTGATCGCGACGAAACTTGACAGGCGGCCTACATATATTAAAATAAGACCGCACGTCAAATCTCAACCCCATCAGAGAAAGTTTTACACACACTTTTGAAAACAAGATTTAAACGTTGTCGCGGGCGCGTGCGAGTGCGGTCGGGCTCAGAACGGACAACGACTAGAACCGGTAACTAACAACGGATGCAAGTTTGAAAACTGGCGGCAACGGAGATGCCGATGCAATGCAGATGATGCGCATGATGCGACAAAAGAAATTAGACACACGACGAAAACGGAATAAAAGGGGAATCTTCTGGAACGTCGGCATCGGGCTGTCACATACTCCCCCACTCGATGGGATGACGAACCACATTGGGTCGCTTACAAAAGCAGAGGCCGGGAACCGTACCGGGCTCAACCCGGAGCCGATCTCCGGCACATCTTAGCCCGGATCAGAGGAGCCACTCACCCATTGTGTTTCATAGTTGAGGTCATGCAACACCAATTCCTGAAAGGGTTTGAGCCCGTAAGCATAGAAGATTTCCTTCTCCACATCCATATGGCCAAACGAGACGATCTCTATGCCATCAAATACTTGTCCCTAAAACTCAAAGAACCGGCATGGCACTGGCTAAATAGCCTACCTGAAGACTCCATTGGGAGGTGGGAAGACCTCGAGGAGGCTTTCCTATCTAACTTTCAGGGAGCCTATGTTCGGCCACCGGATTAATCTAACCTACGCAACGTCCTTCAAAAGGCGTGAGAATCAGCGAGAGAACTCTGGAACCGGTTCCTTACCAAGAAGAATCAAATCGTTGACTGCCCGGATGCCGAAGCAATAGCCTCTTTTAGGCACAACATCCGGGATGAATGGCTGTCCACACAACTTGGCTATGATAAGCCGAGAATAATGTCTCCTCTTACTTCCCTCATGATCCGCTTTTGCGCGGGCGAAGATAATTGGATAGCCCGGCAGAGCCACAATGCGAACGACCCTGGAACCTCTGAAGTTCAGGATGGAAATGGCATACCAAAAAAAACAAGAACAAATGACACCATCATAACGGTGATGCTGACGACACAACAGTAAATGTTGGATTCCGCAGTTCAAAACCCGGACAGCGGAAGAAGCCCTTCAAAGGGAACAAGGACGGACCAACCGCATGGGATAAAATCATGGAACGACCTTGCCACATCAATAGCACCCAAGATAAGCCCGCCACGTACACCAACCGTAATTATTGTGTGTTCAAACAGGTTGGCCAGCTGGCCATCGACGAACAAAACGGGGGCCCAAAAGTGAAGACGACGAGGAGCCCCGCAGCCCGAACAATGGGGGCCAAAAACAGTTTCCTCCTGAGGTCAAAACCATGAACATGATCTATGTCACACATATTCCCAAAAAGGAGAGGAAGAGGGCCCTTCGAGAGGTTTACGTCGTAGAGCCTATAGCACCAAAATATAATCCATGGTCGGCCTACCCAATCCCCTTTGACCACATGGATCATCCGTGCAGTATCCGTCATGGAGGGTCGGATGCCCTCGTCCTAGACCACTCACTAGAGTCCTCATGGATGGAGGAAGCAACCTTAATATGATTTATTTATATACAATGAAAAAGAGGGGCATAGACCCATCACGAGTCAAACCAAGTCACACTACCTCTAAGGGAGTGATTCCATGCGTCGAAGCCCGCTGCTCTGGTACGATAACACTGGAGGTTATATTTGGCTCACCAGACAACTTCCTCAACAAAGACTTGATGTTCAACACAATCTCCTTTCGCAGCGGATACCACGCACTGCTCGGCCGCATAGCTTTCACCCGCTTCAACACCGTGCCCCACTACGCCTACATGAAGCTCAAATGCCCAGACCCAAGGGAGTCATCACTGTCAATGACAATACAAAGTTGTAACGGCCCAAGTGCTTTCTTTCCTCTTTTGTAAGCTTTTCCATATGTGGCAACCATGTTGAGGCTATGTTATGGAGTTGAAGTGTGGTTTATCATTTCATGTGCATCTCATGCATCATGCATATCTTGCTTGATCCTTTTGCTTAGTCTTTGTTCTTGGTGTTGTGCCACCCTGGTGATGTGGTTGCATGTGTCTTGTGATGTTCTTGTGGAGTGTGGTGTGGGTGCAACAAGGGCCCTTCAAAAATCTTTGTCGCACCATGGACCAAATAAACCCATCTCTCTTTTCTAACTTGTGGAAGAATTTAAGTTTCTGTTTTGGCCATTAAAACTGTCCAACATCTTTGGAAAACCTTTTAAATATTTGCGGGTGGCAGCCCTCACCTATTTGAATATTCCTCCTTTGTTTTATTTAAAAAAAACAGGGCCTATTTCTATTAAAACCAATTATTTTCCTTGCTCAAAAATGCCACACCCATTTATAAAAAATAGGGGGCTCATTGTGTTTTTCCAAAAGGTATTTTACCTTGTCATAACCCCTTACCTTTTCCTAGATTTTATTTCTCTTCAAACTGGTTGTTTTAAAAATAACGATAGGCAGTGTTTATTCTAGTAGAGAGAGAGAGAGAGAAAGTTGGGCATTTTTTCCTCTCTCGGGCCCATCTTCTCCTTCCTGGCACTGGCCCATCTCCCCTTTCTCTTTGGCGCCAGGGCCCGTTCCCATCTCCTCCCTCCTCACGCCGTTTCTCCCCTGTCTACTTTCTGTCAGAGAGTGCGTGAGAGAGAGCGCGTCGCCGTGGCTCACGGACGTCGAGGCGCCGTCCCCTCCTACCCTATTTAGAACCTCGGCGTGAGTGCCCCGCGTAGGGTTTCCTCTTCTTTCCCCATCGCGCCGCCAGCCTCTTCTCCCACCTTCTTTCCCCCTCTCCAAGGTAAGGTTCACAAGTTCACGCAGAGAGAGCAGGCCGTCGATCCCTGCCGTCCCCTCGTCGCCGGTAGATCCTCCGTGGAGGCCAAGGTGGTAGGGAGGATGCTGGATCCTCCCTCGATCCGTTCCCGCCGCTAGGGAACCGGACCCCCTCCTCTGCCGTCTCCTCGATGTCGACATCGTCGGAGACTAAGCGGAGCAGCAGGTTGTCATAGGCCTCCACGTCTCTTCTTCCCCTTCGCGGCGTCAAGCTCGTCTCCGACCCCCCCCCCCAGGGTGAGCGCCATCTCCTCCTCTTCCTTCCCGCGCATAGGGTCTCCTCTTAGCGCGTGTTCATCGCTAGCGTCGAGCTCTGCTTGGCCCGGTGCAACAGTCCCGTCGCACCGCCGTCGTGGGCTAACTCCCAGTGAGTTATCCCCGACAATGGATCCTCCAGGCACCCCGTATCTCTCGCTGGTGGTTGGTTTGCCGGATAGTCGCCGGAGTGCTCTTCGCCGTCGTCCCCTGTTCCGGCTGCTGCTGCTCTGTCTGTTGCTTAGCAGCAACTTCAGTGGTAGCAGTAGTTGCAGCAGCTTCGGTGTGTTGTAGAGGCTTGGCTCACGTGAAGTGCAGGTGCAGCAGCCCGGTAGTGCGGCTAGGCAGGTGCAGCGACTCTCCTCGAGTAGCAGAAGCAGCTTCGGCGATGGCAGCGCGCAGTAATTGCACGTGGAGAGAGCTTCGTGGTAGAACAGGCCCTGTGTGGTTAGACTTGTTAGGCAGAAGCCCGTTTCGTTCGATCCCCTCCTCCTTGCCTAGTGGCAACCTATCCATCCGCGCTGTGCAATGACCAGTAGGGTCATGGGGTCGAACCCCTACACACCCCCTCGCCCCCCATTTTTATTCCTTTGTTTTTCTTCTTCGTGCACTAGGTTTGCTGCGGATTTACCTTACCTGTCATTTGACCCCCTATATGTTCAGTAGCAGCGGTGCAGCACAGTGGCAGAGGGGTGGACATGCCTGGATGAGGTCCAGGGTTCGAACCCCACTCTGCCTGTTTTATTTTTCGTGTCTGTAGCTGAGCAGGATCTAGTGTGGTTGTGTGTTGATGTGTATGTGGATGAATGTGTTGATCTGTTGTGCCTATGGTGTAGCAGTGTATGTGGCTAGTGTGTGTGCAGATGTGTGTGTGTGTGTGAGAGTGGGCCCCCTAGTCCCACATGTCATACAGTGGGGAGCCACTGCTAGGTGGGACCCCCTCCTCATTATATTTCTCCTTGTAATTATTTATTTTGTTGTGAGTATTCCTGGTGCTAAAAGTGGCATATTCCCATTTATGGAAATGTCCAAATCTGGACTTGCCAAATAGGGTTGTCTAAAGAACAGTTCCTATTCTTGAATTATTGACGTGGTTTGATTCAATGTCAGATTCCTTTTCTTGTTTATGATGTTTTCTAGATGCAAAGGTGGCAATGTGATATACGGATTTGGGGTAGAAAATCCCAGTGAATCCAATCGTGTTGTTAGTTTCTGGTTTTGAGCATCTGAGTAAAAATCCCCTTGTGGTGAGGTGGCAATAGATTTATCGATGTAGGTCTATTTTATGTGCTTGTTTGGAGCAGTGTATGCATGCCTCAGATTGTCTGTTGCATCATTTCTTGCTGGGGTTTATTAGATGTTGTTTCTTTTGGGTAGTTACAAGGGTCGGAAACAAGTATGAGGAGTCTGGAGAGTTCGTGCAGGAAGAACAAGAGCAGTTCCAGTCTGAAGAAATCACACGCAAGATGATCATGGCCTTGACACCATTTCTAGCTTTGTTATGCTTAGCATTACGTCTCCTTCGTTACATGTCTGCTACCTACCACATGATATATAGGCCATCAAACTTTGCCATGAAACCTGAAACACCTCCCCTCCTAGCAAATATAATTTGGCTAAGTATGCTTGCTCAACCACAAATTGTTAGCGTTGCTAGTTGCAGGTACCAGCTGGTCCATGTGATAACATGGGCAATTTGTTGGGGAACGTTGCATGGGAAATAAAACATTTCCTACGCACACGAAGACCTATCGTGGTGATGTCCATCTACGAGAGGATATTAGATCTGTGTACCCTTGTAGATCGCTAAGCGGGAAGCGTTAAGAAAAGCGGTTGATGTAGTGGTACAACTTCGTGATTCAAATCACCGTCGTCCCACGATCCGTCCCACGATCCGTTCCGATCTAGCATCGAACGGACGGCACCTCTGCATTCAGCACCCGTACACCTCAATGTCGATCTCGGCCTACTTGATCCAGCAAGCAAGATGGAGAAGTAGATGAGTTCTTCGGCAGCGTGATGGCGCTCCGGTGGTGATGATGATCTACTCCTGCAGGGCTCCTTCCGAGCTCCGCAAAAATCCGATCTAGAGCCAAAACTATGTGGCATAGGCTTGAGTTGCACGTGGCAAAGTTGTGTCTCAAAAAGCCCTAAACCACCAATATATATAGGAGGAGGGGAGGGGCTTAGCCTTGGGGCACAAGGGCCCCGAGGGTGCGCCGGCCGAAGGTGGAGGAGGACTCCTCCTCCAATTCGGTTTGGGAAGGAGGAGTCCTCCTCTTCCTTCCCACCTCCCTCTTTCCTTTTTTTCTTTTTTTCCTTTGGTTTTTTCACATGTGGCGCCATAGCCTTCTTCGGATGATTCCATGATACATCTTCATCGTATCTACTTTTCCAAACTCTTTTGCCCTTATTTGAACTCTAATTTGCATGATTTGAATGGAACTAACCCGGACTGACGCTGTTTTCAACAGAATTGCCATGGTGTTGTTTTTGTGCAGAAATAAAAGTTCTCAGAATGTCCTAAAAATTTACGGAGATTTTTCTGGAATAAAAGAAAAATACCTGCGCAAAGATCCATCGGAGGGGGCGTGCCAGTGGGCCACAAGCCCATAGGCCGCGGCCACCCACCTAGGTCGCGCCGTGCTGGCTTGTGGGGCCCACGTGGCACCATCGCCCCAAACTCAGCTCTATTTATTCCGTCTCGCCCGGAAAAAAATCAGAGAGAAGGTTTTACCGCGTTTTGCAATACGGAGGTGCCGCCACATCATGTTCTTCATCTAGAGGGCAGATCTAGAGTCCATTTCGGGCTCCGGAGAGGGGAAATCGTCGCCATCGTCATCATCAACCTTCCTCCATCGACAATTCCATGATGCTCTTCAACGTTCGTGAGTAATCTCATCGTAGGCTTGCTAGACGGTGATGAGTTAGATGAGATCTATCATGTAATCAAGTTAGTTCTTGACGGGGATTGATCCCTAGTATCCACTATGTTCTAGATTGATGTTGCTACTACTTGTCTATGCTTAATGCTTGTCATTAGGGCCCGAGTGCCATGATTTCAGATCTGAACCTATTATGTTCTCGCCAATATATGTGTGTTTTATATCCTATCTTGCAAGTTGTAGTCACCTACTATGTGTTATGACCTGGCAACCCCGGAGTGACAATAGCCGGAACCACTCCCGGAGATAACCATAGTATGAGGAGTTCATGTATTCACCGCGTGTTAATGCATTGGTCCGGTTGTTTATTAAAAGGAGAACCTTAATATCCCGTAGTTTCCATTAGGACCCCACTGCCACAGGAGGGATGGACAATAGATGTCATGGAAGTTATTTTCCCTAAGCACGTATAACTACATACGGAATACATGCCTACATTAGATTAACGAACGGGAGCTAGTGACTTATCTCTCCGTGTTATAGCTGTTACATGATGAATCACATCCGTCATACTCATCCATCACCGATCCACCGCCTACGAGTCTTTTACTACTGGTTCTCGCTACGTTACTTTATCTTGGCTTGTCCCTTGCTACAAAAGGGATTGGGCCATTTTTGCTACTACTGTTGCTACTGCTGTTACTTTGCTACTGCTGCTACTGCTGTTCCTTGCTACTCCGGTGTTACTTGTTGCAATACTTTTCTGGAGCCGTAGCCGGGGAAGCATTCTTCTCAACAATAATCCCCCGTCAACATGCTATTTACTGGCGCCATTGATACAACAGTTAGGAATAGTCTACCTTGCCAACAGATCGTTTCTGGCACCATTGCTATCATACTACTTTGCTACTGATACTTTGCTTGCAGACACTAATCTTTCAGGTGTGGTTGAATCTGACATACTCAGCTGCTAATACTTGAGAATATTCTTTCGTTTCCCTTGTGTGAACCAACAAATTTGGGTTGAATACTCTATGCTCGAAAACTGCTGCGATCCCATACGCTTGTGGGACATCAAGGCTTTTTCTGGCGCCGTTGACAGGGAAGCACAGCTATATTTTTTGGGTCACCTGGGATTGACGTCTGCTGATCACTATGAGGAATCCGAAAGATCCAAGAACTAAAATCCTACCTTGCACTCCGAGGAGAGGTAAGGAACTGACATCTAGCTCTGCACTTGATTCACTTTCA
Organism: Hordeum vulgare subsp. vulgare; assembly: GCF_904849725.1. Classification (NCBI taxonomy): domain Eukaryota; kingdom Viridiplantae; phylum Streptophyta; class Magnoliopsida; order Poales; family Poaceae; genus Hordeum; species Hordeum vulgare. The sequence goes on along the minus strand of NC_058522.1, from coordinate 75,323,102 downwards.
GTTTTGAGTAAGTTTGCGACTTCGCCTCTTGCTAGAAATCTTGATATGTCGCGTGTGCTTGATGATGCTACTTCTGCTGCCCATGATGCTTATGATGCTATGCTTGATACTATGCCTGATGATGCTATGCTTGATAACATGCCTGATGCTGCTATGCTTGATACTATGCCTGCTATGCCTGATACTGCTTTGCCACTTGGTGCATTCCTTGATGCACAACTTGCTAGAGCTGCTGCTAGATGTGATGATAGTTCTGAAACTACTGATACTATTGAAGTAGAACCTGCTACTATGCCTGAATTGCCTGTTATGCCTGATACGCGCTATGTTATGGAGGGAGAGATAGCTGAGGATTTTCTTGCGTGTAAGGATAGCTATGATGTTGAGGAACTTCTGCGCAAGTGGAAAGAAAAATCTCTGAACGCTAGGATGAAATACGACCCGAAGTTTGCTACTTCACCTATCTGTATGACGATAAGGATTATGAATTCTCTGTCGACCCTGAGTTAATCACTTTGGTCGAATCTGATCCTTTTCACGGTTATGAGTCTGAAACCGTTGTAGCCCATCTTACCAAACTGCACGATATAGCCACCCTGCTATTCACTAGTGAGGAAAAGATACGCCACTACTATATGCTCAAGCTGTTTCCTTTCTCGCTAAAGGATGATGATAAGACCCGGTTCACTTCTCTTGCTCCTAGTTGTGTGCGTAGTCCCCCAGCTATGGTCTACTACTTCTCTGAAAAATATTTCCCTGCCCATAAGAAGCAAGCTGCCTTGCAGGAAATATACAACTTTGCTCAAGCTGAGGAAGAGAGTCTTCCACAAGCTTGGGGGAGGCTTATCCAGCTACTAAATGCTTTGCTTGATCACCCTCTTTAGAAGAATGAGATACTTGATATCTTCTATAATGGACTTACCGATGCTTCTAAACACCACCTAGATAGTTGTGCCGGTTGTGTTTTTAGGGAACGAACCGTAGAACAAGCTGAGATTCTGCTGAATAACATCTCGTGCAATGAGAATGCTTGGACTATTCCCGAACCACCTCCTAAGCCAACTCCGATGAAAAGAGGTATTCTATTCCTCTGTCCTGAAGATATGCAAGAAGCCAAGAAATCTATGCGAGAGGAATGCATTAAATCTGAAAATGTCAGAAATCTACCACCTATCGAAGAGATCCATGGTCTCGATAACCCGATACACGTAGTAGAAGTAAATTCTGTGCGTAGGTTTGATGAGAGTGATATTCCTTTTGATAAACCTGCTAGCCTATGGATGGATGAATTTGATAACTTTGTTGCCAAACAACAGAGTTTCAATGATTATGTTAGCAGACAATTGGAACAAAATTCTCGTATGCTCAGTCATTTAAGTGCTTGTGTGGACAGAAATGTCAATGATCTTAAGCTTCTGAGTAAACATGCCTCTATGGTTACTACTCAGGTAGAACAAGTACTTAAAGCTCAGAATGACTTGTTCAGTGAGTTGAATGACAATTCTGTTAGACTCGTCACTAGAGGCGGTAGAATAACCCAGGAACCTCTGTATCCTGAGGGTCATCCGAAGAGAATTGAACAAGATTCTCAAGGAGTTAGCACTGATGCACCTAGTCATCCTAGAAAGAAGAAGAAAGATGATAGGAACCTGCACGCTAGCGACCCTGTTGCTACTACCCCTGAGAGTCCAAACGATGCCTCTATCTCTGATGCTGAAACACAATCTGGTGATGAACATGAGCCTAATGATGATATCAATAGTGATGTTCATGAAGATGCTCAACCTAGCAATGAAAAGGATGTGGAGATTGAACCTAGTGTCGATCTTGATAACCCATAGCCTAAGACAAAGAGATACGAGAAGACTGACTTCACTACTAGGAAGAATGGTAAAGAAAGGGAACCCTGGGTTCAGAGACCCATGCCCTTTCCTCCCAAACCATCCAAGAAAAAGGATGATGAGGATTTTGAGCGCTTCGTTGAAATGATCAGACCTGTCTTTCTATAGATGCATTTGACAGATATGCTCAAAATGTCTCCGTATGCTAAGTACAAGAAAGATATTGTGACTAATAAGAGGAGGATACCTCATCTTGAGATCTCCGCCATGCTTGCTAATTACACTTTCAAGTGTGGAACTCCTAAGAAACTAGGTGATCCCGGTGTGCCCACTATACTGTTGGAAATATGCCCTAGAGGCAATAATAAATTAGTTATTATTATATTTCTTTGTTCATGATAATCGTTTATTATCCATGCTATAATTGTATTGATTGGAAACACAGTACATGTGTGGATACATAGACAAAACACTGTCCCTAGTAAGCCTCTAGTTGACTAGCTCGTTGATCAAAGATGGTCAAGGTTTTCTGACCATAGGCAAGTGTTGTCACTTGATAACGGGATCACATCATTAGGAGAATCATGTGATGGACTAGACCCAAACTAATAGACGTAGCATGTTGATCATGTCATTTTGTTGCTACTGTTTTCTGCGTGTCAAGTATTTGTTCCTATGACCATGAGATCATATAACTCACTGACACTGGAGGAATGCTTTGTGTGTATAAAACGTCTCAACGTAACTGGGTGACTATAAAGACGCTCTACAGGTATCTCCGAAGGTGTTCGTTGAGTTAGTATGGATCGAGATTGGGATTTGTCACTCTGTGTGACGGAGAGGTATCTTAGGGCCCACTCGGTAATACAACATCACACACAAGCCTTGCAAGCAATGTAACTTAGTGTAAGTTGCGGGATCTTGTATTACGGAACGAGTAAAGAGACTTGCCGGTAAAACGAGATTGAAATAGGTATGCGGATACTGACGATCGAATCTCGGGCAAGTAGCATACCGAAGGACAAAGGGAATGACATACGGGATTATATGAATCCCTGGCATTGAGGTTCAAACGATAAGATCTTCGTAGAATATGTGGGATCCAATATGGGCATCCAGGTCCCGCTATTGGATAGTGACCGAGGAGTCAGTCGGGTCATGTCTACATAGTTCTCGAACCCGCAGGGTCTGCACACTTAAGGTTCCACGTTGTTTTATGCGTATTTGAGTTATATGGTTGGTTACCGAATGTTGTTCAGAGTCCCGGATGAGATCACGGACGTCACGAGGGTTTCCGGAATGGTCCGGAAACGAAGATTGATATATAGGATGACCTCATTTGATTACTGGAATGTTTTCGGAGTTACCGGGAATGACGAATGGGTTCCGAGTGTTCACCGGGGGGGGGGGGGCAGCCCACCCCGGGGAAGCCCATAGGCCTTGGTGTGGCGCACCAGCCCTTGGTGGGCTGGTGGGACAGCCCAAGAAGGCCCTATGCGCCCTAGATTGAAAATCAAAGAGAAAAGAAAAAAAAGGAGGTGGGAAGGGAGAGAAGGACTCCACTTTCCAATCCTAGTTGGACTAGGATTGGAGGAGGACTCCTCCTCCCCTTGGTGCGCAGCCCTTGGGGCTCCTTGAGCCTCAAGGCAAGCCTCCCCTCCCTCCTCCTATATATATGGAGCTATTAGGGCTGATTTGAGACAACTTTTCCAAGGCAGCCCGACCACATACCTCCACGGTTTTACCTCTAGATCGCGTTTCTGCGGAGCTCGGGCAGAGCCGTGCTGAGATTAGATCACCACCAACCTTCGGAGCACCGTCACGCTGCTGGAGAACTCATCTACCTCTCTGTCTCTCTTGCTGGATTAAGAAGGCCGAGATCATCGTCGAGCTGTACGTGTGCTGAACGCGGAGGTGCCGTCCGTTCGGCACTAGATCGTGGGACAGATCGCGGGACGGTTCGCGGGGAGGATCAAGGGACGTGAGGATGTTCCACTACATCAACCACGTTCACTAACAGTTCTGCTGTGCGATCTACAAGGGTACGTAGATCGGAAATCCCCTCTCATAGATGGATATCACCATGATAGGTCTTCGTGCGCGTAGGAAATTTTTTGTTTCCCATGCGACGTTCCCCAACGGTGGCATCATGAGCTAGGTTCATGCGTAGATGTCTTCTCGAGTAGAACACAAAAGTTTTTGTGGGCGGTGATGTGCGTTTTGCTGCCCTCCTTAGTCTTTTCTTGATTCCACGATATTGTTGGATTGAAGCGGCTCGGACCGACATTACTCGTACGCTTACGAGAGACTGGTTTCATCGCTACGAGTAACTCCATTGCTCAAAGATGACCGGCGAGTTTCGGTTTCTCCAACTTTAGTTGAATCGGATTTGACCGAGGAGGTCCTTGGATGAGGTGAAATAGCAATTCATATATCTCCGTTGTGGTGTTTGCGTAAGGAAGATGCGATCCTACTAGATACCCATGGTCACCACGTAAAACATGCAACAAGAATTAGAGGACGTCTAACTTGTTTTTGCAGGGTATGCTTGTGATGTGATATGGCCAACGATGTCATGTGATAAATTGGATGTATGAGATGATCATGTTGTAATAGTTAATATCGACTTGCACATCGATGGTACAGCAACCGGCAGGAGCCGTAGGGTTGTCTTTAAACTAACGTTTGTGCTTGCAGATGCGTTTACTATATTGCTAGGACGTAGCTTTAGTAGTAATAGCATGAGTAGCACGACAACCCCGATGGCGACACGTTGATGGAGATCATGATGATGGAGATCATGGTGTGACGCTGGTGACAAGAAGATCGTGTCGGTGCTTTGGTGATGGAGATCAAGAAGCACATGATGATGGCCATATCATGTCACTTATGAATTGCATGTGATGTTAATCCTTTATGCACCTTATCTTGCTTAGAACGACAGTAGCATTATGAGGTGATCTCTCACTAAAATTACAAGACGAAATTATGTTCTCCCCGACTGTGCACCGTTGCGATAGTTCTTCGTTTCGAGACACCACGTGATGATCGGCTGTGATAGACTCAACGTTCACATACAACGGGTGCAAAACAGTTGCACACGCGGAACACTCGGGTTAAGCTTGACGAGCCAAGCATGTGCAGACATTGCCTCGGAACACATGAGACCGAAAGGTCGAGCATGAATCGTATAGTTGATATGATTAGCATAGAGATGCTTACCACTGAAACTATTCTCGACTCACGTGATGATCGGACTTGAGATAGTGGATTTGGATCATGTACCACTCAAATGACTAGAGAGATGTACTTTTTGAGTGGGAGTTCTTAAGTAATATGATTAATTGAACTAATTGTCATGAACATAGTCTAATGGTCTTTGCGAATTACGATGTAGCTTGCGGTATAGCTCTACTATTTTTATATGTTCCTAGAGAAAATTTAGTTGAAAGTTGATAGTAGCAAACTTTGCAGACTAAGTCTGTAAAACCGAGGATTGTCCTTGTTGCTACACAGAAGGCTTATGTCCTTAATGCACCACTCGGTGTCCTACACCTCGAGCGTCGTCTATAGATGTTGTGAACATCCGACATACATGTTTCTGATGACTACAAGATAGTTCAGTACAAAATACTTAATGGCTTAGAAGCAAGGCGCCGAAGACGTTTTGAAACGTCACGGAACATAAGAGATGTTCTAAAGAGATGAAATTGTGATTTCATGCTTGTGCCCTTATTAAGAGGTATGAGACCTCCGACAAAATTCTTTTTCCACGAAGTAAAGGAGAAAATCTTAATCGTTGAGCGTGTGCTCAGATTATCTGAGTACGACAATCGCTTGAATCAAGTGGGAGTTGATCTTCCAGATAAGATAGTGATGGTTCTCCAAAGTCACTGCCACCAAGTTGTGAGAGCTTCGTGATGAACTATAACATATCAAGGATAGACACAATGATCCTTGAGCAATTCGCGATGTTTGACACTGCGAGAGTAGAAATCAAGAAGGAGCATCAATAGTTGATGGTTAGTAAAACCACTAAGTTTCGAGAAAGGCAAGGGCTAGAAGGGATACTTCGTGAAACGGCAAAGCAGTTGCTGCACTAATGAAGAGACCCCAGATTAAACCCAAGCCCGGGAGTAAGTGCTTCTGTTATGAGGGGAACAGTCACTGAGGCGGAGCAACTCCAGATACTTGGTAGATAAGAAGGCTGGCAAAAGTCAAAAGAAGTATATTTGATATACATGATGTTGATGTGTACTTTACTAGTACTCCTAGTAGCATGAGGGTATTGGATACCGGTTCGGTTACTAAGTGATTAGTAACACGAAATGAAAGCTACGGCATAAACGGAGACTAGCTGAAGGCGAGGTGACGATACGTGTTGGAAGTGTTTCCAAGGTTGATATGATCAAATGTCGCACGCTCCCTCTACCATCGGGATTGGTGTTAAACCTAAATAATTGTTATTTGGTGCTTGCGTTAAGCATGAACATGATTGGATCGTGTTTATTGCAATACGATTATTCATTTAAAGAGAATAATGGTTACTCTATTTTCTTGAATAATCACCTTCAATGGTTTATTGAATCTCGATCGTAGTGTTACACATGTTCATGATATTGGTGCCAAAAGACACGAGGTAATGATGATAGTACCACTTACTTGTGGCACTGCCGCTTGAGTCATGTTGTTATAAATTGCATGAAGAGGCTCCATGCTGATGGATCTTTGTAGTCACTTGATTTTGAATCACTAGTGACATGCAAATCATACCACATGAGCAAGACCTTGTTTTCATTGAGATGAAACAATATAGTAACTTGTTGGAAGTGATACATTTTGATGTATGCAGTCCAATGGGTGGTGAGGCACGTAGTGGATATCATTATGTTCTTACTTCAATGACGATTTGAGTAGATACAAGAGTATTTACTTAATGAATCACAAGTCTGAAATATTGAAAAGTTCAATTCTGTTTCAGGAGTGAAGTTCATCGTAACAAGAGGATAAACTGTCTACGATATGATCATAGAAATGAATATCTGAGTTACGAGTTTTGGTACGCAGTTAAGACAATGTGGAAATTGTTTCGCAGTTCATGCCACCTGGAACATCATAGTGTGATGATGTGTCTGAACGTCATAGCCACGACTATTTGGTATGGTGCATGCTATGATGTCTCGTATCGAATTACCACTATCGTTTATGGGTTATGCATTAGAGACAACCGCATTCACTTTAAATAGGGCACCACGTATTTCCGTTGAGATGACACAGTATAGACTGAGGTTCAGAGAAATCTAAACTGTCGTTTCTTGAAAGTTTGGGGCTTCGACACTTATGTGAAAAAGTTTCAGTCTGATAAGCTCGAACCCAAAGCAGATAAATGCATCTTCATAGGATGTCCAAAACAGTTGGGTACACCTCCTATCTCAGATCCGAAAGCAAAGTGTTTGTTTCTAGAAACGGATCCTTTCTCGAGGAAAGGTTTCTCTCGACATAATTGAGTGGGTGGGTGGTAGAACTTGATGAGGTTATTGAAACATCACTTCAACCAATGTGTAGCAGGGCGCAGGAAGTTGTTCCTGTGGCGCCTACACCAATTGAAGTGAAAGCTGATGATGGTGATCATCGAGCATCGGATCAAGTTACTACAAACCTCATAGGTTGACAAGGTCGCGTACTACTGCAGAGTGGTACGGTAACCCTATCTTGGAGGTCATGTTGTTGAGCAATAGTGAACCTACGAGTTATGGAGAAAGCAATGGTGGGCCCGGATTCCGACAAATGGCTGGAAGCCATGAAATCCGAGAGAGGATCCATGTATGAAAACAAAGTGTAGACTTTGGAAGAACTACTTGATGGTCATAAGACTACTGAGTAAAGATGGATCTTTAAAAGGAAGACAGACGATGATGGTGATAAGTCACTATTAAGAAAAGCTCGACTTGTCGCAAAGATGTTTCCGACAAGATCAAATAGTTGACTATGATGAGACTTTCTCACTCGTAGCAATGCTAAAAGTTTGTTAGAATTATGTTAGTAGTTGCTGAATTATTTATGAAATATTGCACATAGGATGTCAAAACATTGTTTCCTCGACGGTTTCCTTGAGAAAACATTGTATGTGATACAACCAGGAGGTTTTGTCGATCCTAAGGATACTAGCAAGTATGCAAGCTACAGCGATCCTTCAATGGACTGGTGCAAGCATCTCGGAGTTGGAATATACACTTTGATGAGATGATTAAAGATTTTGGGTTTGTACAAGGTTTATGAGAAACTTGTATTTCCAAAGAAGTGAGTGGGAGCACTATAGAATTTCTGATAAGTATATGTGGTTGACATATTGTGGATCAGAAGTAATGTAGAATTTCTGTAAAGCATACAAGGTTGTTTGAAAGGAGTTTTCAAAGGAATACCTGGATTGCGCTACTTGAATGTTGAGCATCAAAGATCTATGGAGATAGATCGAAAGCGCTTAATAGAAGTTTCAACAAGTTTTTGAAGGAGTTCCAAATAGATCAGCAAAGAAGGAGTTCTTGGTTGCGTTGCGAGGTGTGAATTTGAGTAAGACTCAAAACCCGACCCCCGCAGAATAAAGAGAATAGACGAAGGTCGTCTTCTATGCCTTAGCTGTAGACTCTAAAGTATGCCGTGCTGAGTACCGCACCTGATGTGTGCCTTGCAGCAAGTCTGTTAAGAGGTACACAGAGTGATCCAGGATTGAATCACTGATCAGCGGTCAAATTTATCCTTAGTAACTAAACAGACTAAGGAATTTTTCTCGATTATGGAGGTGGTTAAAGGGTTCGTCGTAAAGGGTTACGTCGATGCAAGCTTTGACACTAATCCGAATAACTATGAGTAGTGAAACGGATTCGTATAGTAGAGTGGATATTTGGAGTATTTCCGAATAACACATAGTAGCAGCATCTATAAGATGACATAAAGATTTGTAAAGAACACACGGATCTGAAAGTTTCAGAACCGTTGACTAAAACCTCTCTCACGAGCAAGACGTAATCAGACCCCATAACTATATGGGTGTTGGATTCGTTGGAATCACATGGTGATGTGAACTAGATTATTGACTCTAGTGCAAGTGGGAGACTGTTGGAAATATGACCTAGAGGCAATAATAAATTAGTTATTATTATATTTCTTTGTTCATGATAATCGTCTATTATCCATGCTATAATTGTATTGATTGGAAACACAGTGCATGTGTGGATACATAGACAAAACACTGTCCATAGTAAGCCTCTAGTTGACTAGCTCGTTGATCAAAGATGGTCAAGGTTTCCTGCCATAGACAAGTGTTGTCACTTGATAACAGGATCACATCATTAGGAGAATCATGTGATGGACTAGACCCAAACTAATAGACGTAGCATGTTGATCGTGTCATTTTATTGCTACTGTTTTCTGCTTGTCAAGTATTTGTTCCTATGACCATGAGATCATATAACTCACTGACACCGGAGGAATGCTTTGTGTGTATCAAACGTCGCAACGTAACTGGGTGAATATAAAGATGCTCTACACGTATCTCCGAAGGTGTTCGTTGAGTTAGTACGGATCGAGACTGGGATTTGTCACTCCGTGTGACGGAGAGGTATCTTAGGGCCCACTCGGTAATACAACATCACACACAAGCCTTGGAAGCAATGTAACTTAGTGTAAGTTGCGGGATCTTGTATTACGGAACGAGTAAAGAGACTTGCCGGTAAAACGAGATTGAAATAGGTATGGGGATACTGACGATCGAATCTCGGGCAAGTAACATACCGAAGGACAAATGGAATGACATACGGGATTATATGAATCCCTGGCACTGAGGTTCAAACGATAAGATCTTCGTAGAATATGTGGGATCCAATATGGGCATCCAGGTCCCGCTATTGGATATTGACCGAGGAGTCACTCGGGTCATGTCTACATAGTTCTCGAACCCGCAGGGTCTGCACACTTAAGGTTCGACGTTGTTTTATGTGTATTTGAGTTATATGGTTGGTTACCGAATATTGTTCGGAGTCCCAGATGAGATCACGGACGTCACGAGGGTTTCCGGAATGGTCCGTAAACGAAGATTGATATATAGGATGACCTCATTTGATTACCGGATGGTTTTCGGAGTTACCGGGAATGTACCGGGAATGACGAATGGGTTCCGAGTGTTCATCGGGGGGGGGGGGGGGGGCAGCCCACCCAGGGAAGCCCATAGGCCTTGGGGGTGGCGCACCACCCCTTGGTGGGCTGGTGGGACAGCCCAAGAAGGCCCTATGCGCCATAGATAGAAAATCAAAGGGAAAGAAAAAAAAGGAGGTGGGAAGGAGAGAAGGACTCCACTTTCCAATCCTAGTTGGACTAGGATTGGAGGAGGACTCCTCCTCCCCTTGGTGCGCAGCCCTTGGGGCTCCTTGAGCCTCAAGGCAAGCCTCCCCTCCCTCCTCCTATATATATGGAGCTATTAGGGTTGATTTGAGACAACTTTTCCAAGGCAGCCCGACCACATACCTCCACGGTTTTACCTCTAGATCGCGTTTCTACGAAGCTCGGGGGGAGCTCTGCTGAGATTAGATCACCACCAACCTCCGGAGCGCCGTCAGGCTGCCAGAGAACTCATCTACCTCTCTGTCTCTCTTGCTGGATCAAGATGGCCGAGATCATCGTCGAGCTGTACGTGTGCTGAACGCGGAGGTGCCGTCCGTTCGTCACTAGATCGTGGGACGGATCGCGGGACGGTTCGTGGGACGGTTCGCGGGGCGGATCGAGGGACGTGAGGACGTTCCACTACATCAACCGTGTTCACTAACGCTTCTGTTGTGCGATTTACAAGGGTACGTAGATCGGAAATCCCCTCTCGTAGATGGACATCACCATGATAGGTCTTCGTGCGTGTAGGAAACTTTTTGTTTCCCATGCGACGTTCCCCAACATATACCTTGCTCCATTAAAGGCAACTACGTTAGAACTGCGTTGTGCGACCTTGGAGCCGGTGTTAGTGTCATGTCTCTCTCTCTATCGTAGACGTGAACTGCATAAGTTGACACCCACTGAAATCTCTCTGCAAATGGCCGACAAATCAACTGCTTACCCTATCGGCATTTGCGAGGATGTGCGTGTTGTGGTTGCTAACACCACTATCTTAACAGAATTTTTATCTTGGATATTCCCGAGGATGATGCCATGGCTGTCTTCCTCGGAAGAACCTTGTTAAACACTGCAGGGGTTGTTATAGATTGCAACAAAGGCAATGTCACTTTCCATGTCAATGATAATGAGTAGACGCTGCACTTTCCGAAGAAACAATATCGAGTACATTGCATCAATGCTATCGAAAATACTTCATCGATTCTTATTGGGAGCTTTGAATGCCCTATTCCTCGTGTCAAGATGAAGTATGATTTGCTTGTGGGGGAGATACACATCCCCATTGAGGTGACCTAGTGACTATTCGAAAATTCTCCGTTCTCTTTTGCGATTCGAGGAAGTTTTGTCGAGGGGATTTGATCAACCCCATTGACGGATTTCTTTCGATGTCCATGAGATGGATGAATCAAGGAGTCACAAACCTCTGTTCCAAGCTTTCACTTTAGGTTGCTTAGAAGAAAAATGATAGATTTAGTTTAGTTTTCCCTGTTTTTTGTTTTAGCGTCCGGTAGAAAAGTACCCCGAAAATAGAAGTTCTCCGAACGTCCTGAAAATCAAGTATGATTTTTTCTGGATTTAAAAAAAAATACTGGGAGAAAGAGTCTGTGTGGGGGCCACACCAGTGGGCCATAAGCCCTAGGGGCATGGGCACCCCCCTGACCGCGCCACCCAGGCTTGTGGGGCAAACAGGCACCCCCTCCAGTCATTCTTGCTCTCATCCGCTTCTCCTACCTCCAGAAAAAATCATTTCGCAGCTTAAACCCGTGTTCTTGCTCCTCTTGCTGGGATTCTCGATCTCTTTGCTCAGATTACTGTTCTCCGAACTGTTTTGGGGAAATTACTCCTTGGTAAGTAACTCCTCCATTGGTCCAATTAGTTTTTGCTCTAGTGCCTTATACTCTGCGTATTTTTGCTGCCATGGTGACCATGTTCTTGAGCTTTGCATGCTAAGTAGAGCTGGTCCCAAGTAGTTTTGATGCGTAATATGGCCTCTAGGCACTTGTGGGAGTAGTTGCTATGAGTTTTGTTGGGCCTTATTCACTTTTCCTTATAATCACTAAAAATTTCAGAAATTTTCAGAGATAGAAAAGGGAAAAGATGAGGAGGTTCTTAAGAGGCTCTTCAAGCCGTGACCCCAAGGATGATGGGAGAGAGAAGAAGCCCAAGTATCCAGTCCCTCGAGTCGCAGAAGTGCGAGTGTGCGAATGGCCAAGCGACGTGTTCTTACGGGCCGCTGGAATTTATGAGGACTTTTATCACTTGGTGGAGAACGTAGGCCTTACCGCCTTCGTTGAAGATAAGTGTCCGCAATACCTCCTCCTCACTAATATCTTCGTACAAAGCTTTAACTTCTATTCGAGGAAGAATCCGCCTATGGTTGATTTTAAACTTTATGATATCCCCCAGCGCATGTCACCCCAGGATTTTTGCAATGTTTGCAAATTGCCTTTTGTTGGGGATATTCATGAACCTCGTCCACGGGACTTGGAAGCTTTCATCGGTACTATTGCTGTAGGAGACGAGAGAGGAGTGTCTTGCGCTAGAGCTGCTAGCATTCATTTTCCCATGCTTTGGTACTTCTCATTATTTGTGGGAAAATGTTTGATTGGCCGTGGGAAAGCTGGGTCACTTGGTTCCCCAGATCTTGCGGTCTTGCGCGAAGCCCTTTATAATGATAAAACTTATAGCTTGCGCGCTATAGTAGCTCAACGGTTGAACCTGAACCGTTCTAAAGGTGTTGTCTATGGAGGTATCTATGCTACCCGTCTTGCCAGACACTTTGAGATACCTATTAGACTGGATGAGGAAGAAGAGATTCTTCTTCCCGAGAGATATCTAGATTACGATAGCATGGTTCGCCATGACTTTCTTGATAGAGATATATGTAGAAGGATGATTTATAACATGGTATTTAGTCAGGGTACTCGTGAGACTATTACTTTGCCTGCTCCTTCTTTGTTCAATCTTCATGCTGGCAGGTACACTATTATGCCCTCGGACATCTACGCATATTGGGGCTTAGACCAACCACAGGTGCCCGTGCCCGAGCCACTAGTCGAGTACCAGACAACAGTTTATCAGTGGGAGCCAGAGGAGCTCACACAGTAGTGGCATCCTTAGTCCACTCCGAAGTACCCCGGAGCTGGTTATTTCCCTCCTTGGGAGTAGACCAAGTTAGGCCAAAATCCTAAGCTTGGGGAGTACGTGTTCTCACCGACTTTACATTCTTGCTTATGCTTTCACTTTGTTAGCTGGTGTTCACACTTTGCCACTGTATCATCCATGTTAGTTTATTTTCTTTTTCTCGTTTTCTTTTCGTGTGTCTGTCTAGTTTGAGAAAACCCAAATAGATTTTCCTTTTCTTCTTTTGCTTGTTGGGAGCTTTCCTGTGTAAATAGTTTTCTTTTTCTTTGGGTCAAGGTAGAAGATATTGGTTACAATGTTTAGTGGCTCTTGCATGCATACCTGTTTAGCTTTCAAAGAGCCATATTACTTTGTCTTCTCCTTTCTGTTTGCCTGCAGATTCCAGCGTAGTCCAATGCACGACCACACTCATTATTGTTCATATCGTTCGGTCGTGCAAGTGAAAGGCAATAATGACGATATATGATGAAGTGACTGAGCCTGGAAAAGTTGGTATGAACTCGATCTATTTTGTTTTTGTAAATATGACTAGCTCATCATGCCTGATTCAGCTTTGTTGTGAGAGAAACATGTTTGCAATGATAACTTAGAGATCATAGTTGCTTATGCCATGCTTATTTAGCTAGGAGCTTATAATGGTTTGTCTTGGTTGCCAACATGAATGTTGAGATGACTATGATGTAGTATGATAGGATGGTATCCTCCTTTGAATGTTTCAAGTGGCTTGACTTAGCGCATGTTCACACATGTAGTTGAAACAAAATCAACATAGCCTCTATGATGTTCATGTTCATGGTGATTTAGGTCCTACTCATGCTTGCACTCAATGTTAGTTAATCTCAATGCATTTTGATGATTGTTGTCGCTCTCTAGTTGGTCGCTTCCCAGTCTTTTGCTAGCCTTCACTTGTACTAAGTGGGAATACTGCTTGTGCATCCACTTCCATAAACCCAAAGTTGTTCCATATGAGTCCACCATAACTACCTGTATGTGGTATCGACCTACCGTTCGAAGTAAATTTGCATGTGCCACTCTCTAAATCTTCAAGAAATAATCTGTTTTGCATGCCCGAACCGCTCATGTGGTGACAGGGGGCTATTGGTATCTTCCATGCTAGGCGTGTTATCCTTGATATGTGTTTATTCACTATCATTCACGAGAAAGGGGCCGGTAATTGGAATTCCCAGTTCCATGCTCAAATCAAAAAGATAATTGCAAACAAAACTCCCCCAGGATTGATGTTGGTATGGACGGTACCCGAGGATTCGGCTAGCCGTGGAGTGTGATTGATTGGTGGTGGGGGAGTCAAAACTTTAATTTTCTGTTTGGGAACCGCCTATAGCATGTGTAGCGTGCAAGATGTTGAGAACTCTTAGTCATTGCGTTAACAATGAAAGCATGCCACCCAAAATTATTATCTTTGTTTTCAAAGCTTCAGCTCTGGCACCTCTGCAAGTGAATGCTTCCCTCTACGAAGGGCCTGTCTATTTATGTTCCTGTTGAGTCATCCTCCTCTTACAAAAGCACCAATTAGAGAGCACCTCTGTCATTTTTATGCTTTGCTTTTAACTGTGTTGAGTATGACTGTGACTGGATCTTCATTGCCTTGAATTACAATGTTTAGTCAGCCCTTGTTCTTTGAAGGTGCTCTGCATTTATGTTTTGCGGTCTCAGAAAGAGCTAGCGAGATACCATCTATTTGTACTGCTTCATGTTGTTTTGATTGAAGTGTTGACGTTTGAGGCTTATTATTATTTGCTCGCTAGTTGATTATGCCATTGATATGAGTTTACCGTGAGACCTAGACGTCATTTGCTTATGTGGTTTGATTGTGATCTTGCTAAAATTCGGGTTGTGAGTTAGACATAGTTGCAATAACAAGATCAAACAGAGTTCGTTAAAGTTTTTCTTTTGTCTCTTTCAATTTGTCAACTGAATTGCTTGAGGACAAGCAAGGCTTTAAGCTTGGGGAGTTGATACGTCTCTGCCGTATTTACTTTTCCGAACTCTTTTTCCCTTGTTTTGGAGTCTAATTTGCATGATTTGAATGTAACTAACCCGGACTAACGCTGTTTTCAGCAGAATTGCCATGGTGTTGTTTTTGTGTAGAAATAAAAATTCTCGGAATGTCCTGAAAATTTACGGAGATTTTTTCTGGAATAATAGAAAAATACCTGCACAAAGATCCACCAGAGGGGGCGTGCCAGTGGGCCACAAGCCCACAGGCCGCGGCCACCCCCCTAGGTCGCGCCGTGCAGGCTTGTGGGGCCCACGTGGCACCACCGCCCCCAAACTCAGCTCTATTTATTCCGTCTCACCCGGAAAAAATCAGAGAGAAGGTTTCATCGCGTTTTGCGATATGGAGGCGCCGCCACATCCTGTCCTTCATCTGGAGGGCAGATCTGGAGTCCATTTCGGGCTCCGGAGAGGGGAAATCGTCGCCATCGTGATCATCAACTTTCCTCCATCGACAATTCCATGATGCTCTTCATCGTTCGTGAGTAATCTCATCGTAGGCTTGCTGGACGGTGATGAGTTGGATGAGATCTATCATGTAATCGACTTAGTTCTTGACGGGGATTGATTCCCAGTATCCACTATGTTCTAGATTGATGTTGCTACTACTTGGCTATGCTTAATGCTTGTCACTAGGGCACGAGTGCCATGATTTCAGATCTGAACTTATTATGTTGTCGCCAATATATGTGTGTTTTAGATCCTATCTTGCATGTTGTAGTCACCTACTATGTGTTATGACCCGGTAACCCCGGAGTGACAATAGCCGGAACCACTCCCGGAGATGACAATAGTATGAGGAGTTCATGTATTCACCGCGTGTTAATGCGTTGGTCCGGTTCTTTATTAAAAGGAGAACCTTAATATCCCGTAGTTTCCATTAGGACCCCGCTGCCAATGGAGGGATGGACAATAGATGTCATGCAAGTTCTTTTCCCTAAGCACGTATGACTACATACGGAATACATGCCTACATTAGATTGACGAACGGGAGCTAGTTACTTATCTCTCCGTGTTATAGCTGTTACATGATGAATCACATCCGTCATACTCATCCATCACCGATCCACTGCCTATGAGTCTTTTACTACTGCTTCTCGCTATGTTACTTTGTCTTGACTTGTCCCTTGCTACAAAAGGGATTGGGCCATTTTACTTCTACTTTTGCTACTGCTGTTACTTTGTTGCTGCTGCTACTGCTGTTCCTTGCTACTCCGCTGTTACTTGTTGCAAGACTTTTCTGGAGCCGTCGCCGGGGAATCATTCTTCTCAAGAATAATCCCCCGTCAACGTGTTATTTACTGGCGCCATTGATACAACAGTTAGGAATAGTCTGCCTTGTCAACAGATCGTTTCTGGCACCGTTGCTATCATACTACTTTGCTACTGATTCTTTGCTTGCAGACACTAATCTTTCAGGTGTGGTTAAATCTGACACACTCAGCTGCTAATACTTGAGAATATTCTTTCGCTTCCCTTGTGTGAACCAACAAATTTGGGTTGAATACTCTACCCTCGAAAACTGCTGCGATCCCATACGCTTGTGGACATAATTCCGCCAGCCCACTAAGGGCTGGTGCGCCACCCAAAGGCCATGGTCTCACTCCCGGGTGGGTGGGCCCCTCTCGGTAAATACCCGGAACCCATTCATTACTCGAGGTACACTGCCGGAAATGCCTGAAACTTTCCGGTGACCAAATGAAACCATCCTATATACCAATATTCGTTTCCGGACCATTCCATAAATCCTCGTGACGTCCGTGATCTTATCCGGGACTCTAAACAACATTCGGTAACCACACATATAACTCGACTATACTAAAATATCATCGAACCTTAAGTGTGCAGACCCTGCGGGTTCGAGAACTATGTAGACATGACCCGAGACACTCCTCGGTCAATATCAAATAGCGGGACCTGGATGCCCATATTTGGATGCTACATATTCTTCGAAGATCTTATCGGTTGAACCTCAGTGCCAAGGATTCATATAATCCCGTATGTCATTCCCTTTGTCCTCTGGTATGTTACTTGCCCGAGATTCGATCGTCGATATCCGCATACCTATTTCAATCTCGTTACCGGCAAGTCTCTTTACTCGTTCAATAATACAAGATCCCGTGACTTACACTTAGTCACATTGCTTGCAAGGCTTGTGTCTGATGTTGTATTACCGAGTGGGCCCCGAGATACCTCTCCGTCACACGGAGTGACAAATCCCAGTCTTGATCCATACTAACTCAACGGACACCTTCGGAGGTACCTGTAGAGCACCTTTATAGTCACCCAGTTACATTGCGACGTTTGATACACACAAGGTATTCCTCCGGTGCCAGTGAGTTATGTGATCTCATGGTCATAGGAACAAATACTTGACATGCAGAAAACAATAGCAACAAAATGACACGATCACATGCTACGTTCATAGTTTGGGTCTAGTACATCACATGATTCTCCTAGTGATGTGTTCCAGTTATCAAGTGACAACACTTGCATATAGTCTGAAAACCTTGACTATCCTTGATCAACAGGCTAGCCAACTAGAGGCTTGCTAGGGACATTGTTTTGTCTATATATCCACACATGTATCTATGTTTTCATTCAATACAATTATAACATGGATAATAAATGATTATATTGAAACAGGAAATATAATAATAACTATTATATCATTGCCTCTAGGGCATATTTCCAACACAATTTGATATCGTCATATTATCTGTTAATTAAATAATGCACCTATATACTTGGTAAATAATAGAAGGCCTAGCCTTTTGCCGGGTGATTTTTTCCGTTGTTGCCTCCTTAGTTTCGGCTACCGGTGTTTTATTCCATAAGTGAGCTCTCCTAACGCGTTCGGGGTTGTTATGGGGATCCCCTTGATAAATAGAATAGTTTTAAGACTTGTATGGCATAGGGAATAGCTTAATAATAAAAAACATAGGGAATAGCTACCCCGAGGAATCTAATCAAACCCCTGGCCAGTGCTCCTCATGAGTGTTGGTCCAAACTAGAGTCGTGTGCGGGGCCAACCTGGGGCAACTCTGGAGATCTCTATCAGGCCACTTTATGCTGCGCTCATCCGGCCGTGTCGTGAGAACGATATACGCGGCTCCTATCGGGATCGTCGACACGTCGGGAGGTCTTGCCAGATTTATCTTACCTTAGCGATATATCTTGCGCATTGGGATTCCGGTGAGACTTTGGGTTTCCTCAGAGTTGAGGTTTTTCCTCTAAGGAATCCGATAGATCACGAGTGTCGTGGTAGAGGATTACTCTGCGGCCTGTGGCAATTAGTGATGGACTAGTTGGAGCACCCCTGCAGGGTTTAATCTTTCAGAAAGCTGTACCCGCGGTTACGTGGCAAACATGGATATTTTGTTAACATCCAGTTCTAGACAACTTAAAGTAATTCTAATAAAACTTGCCAACTGATTGAGAAACCGTGACTGTCTCTTTAGAGCTCCTTCTATGATCGAGAACACGGTGGGGTTATGAATGACGTAAGTAGGGGTTTAGGGTCACTTAGTGATCATCTAGATATCGACCGTCTTGCGTAGTCCACATATGATAACTCTGTTCTTCGTAAGATAGCCTCCATATAAGCTTAGGTTGCTGCAAACTCATACACTTAACCTTCTTCACCCATTTAACTCAGTTAACTCAATACCGAGGTCATAGGATTGTTGAGTCCTCGTGGTTCACGGTTTACAGGTACAAGTACCCCTGATGCAGGAGCTCTCGATGATAGCCAACTGAAGTGGGAGTTAGATGAGGACAACGGCAGGCTATACGTGACTTATCCGGAGGACTAGAGGTCGTGGTCGTGATCGTGGTTCTAGTATGCGGGATATCATAGCTTTTTCTATTTGTCTTGTCCTTAACCGGACCATTCCATGTTTTGTATGACTTTATTACTATGTTCTTATCAGATGGAAAGTGTATGCCCTACTTGTCACTCTTTCAGTTATTGTAACGTTATGATTATCTCGCTTGCGAAACACGTAGATGAGCCTCTTTCCCCTTTGAGGCCTCGCCCCCAAATAAAGAAAGGACCGCATCTTAGTCGTTACAAGTTGGTAATCAGAGCCTTACGACCATAGGAGCCTTTGTGTGATCGAACTTGGCCGAGTCGAGTCTAGCAAAACTATTTTGAGTCTTAGTTCTATCGTAGAGTAGGTTTCTTTGTTCTCCTCTTCTATGCTTTGATGAGGTTCACGACTTAGAAAATTTTAATTCTACCCCTCTTCTCGCTCAAAAAATTTTTAGGACCACGCGGATATTTTTGGAATCTATATGATGTCGATGTGACGGAGTTCTGTCTTGGTGCTTCCTGTCTGACTTGATTTCTTTTGGGGAGTTGAGCTCCAGGGCATTCTTGAGCACATCGCTATCATTCAGATTTCTTAGTATCCGAGGATAGAGGATGTTCGAAATTGCTTCAATACTAGTAGTGACGAGAGGAGTCTGGCTTCCCCAGAACTAGTGCAGATAGTTCCGGATGTATCGCCACACTTACTATCGTTGTGATTATGAGGGTTTGTGATAGATGAAGTTCCAAGATTATGGTTATGTGTTGACGGATGTGATACACTGGACGGGTTAGATAGGTGTTGAGTGATTATTACTCCTTGTATTCGTGGACCAGATTGCATGACCAGTAATTTCTGGAGTTCTTAGGTGGGATCTCAGGTAGTTACTTATAGGACATTCTTCCAACATATGCATGATGTGAGGTTGGGATTCAACATTCAGTGGGTCCGTTTGTTCACGGTCATCTTACAACGGTTCTCGTTGTGTCTTAAGAGTCCTTGTAGCTTGCTATGACTCGGGGACGCTTCGTATGTCGTGTGCACTGCCTTGCACAAGATGGCTACTGTAAGGTCGAACCCGTGCAATCATATCCATGAAGATATCGGATGGAATCTCGTTCATACGTTTGTTCCGAGCAATCCTAGCTCATACTTGGTTTGCGACTGGCCTTTAATCAGATGTTGTCGGCAGTTACTTTGATGGAGCATTCCTACTAATTATTGTTCGAATGCAATTGCTAAGTATTCTTGTTCAGATATTTTGTCGATTGATTCAGCTTTACCTGGAATGTTAATCTCTGGTCTAACGTGTTGTCCATCTTTAGGATGGCTCCACCAACTCGCCAAAATCCGGGTCGTGAGGGTGCTGATCCTCCGCCACCGCCTCCTCCGCCTCCTCAGCCGCCGCCTCCTCCTCTAGAATCATGGCAAGCGGCGATGGCTGCAACAAATGCTAACACTCAGATGTTACTTCAACTATTGCAAGAGAGGAACAATCAACAACAGGGTAATTTCAACCATGGTGGTCATTAGTTTGCAACTCTGAATCAATTCCTGGCGAACCAGCCGAAGTCCTTCACGTCTTGTGACCAGCCATTTGACACCGAGGACTGGATTCGTGATAAGAACAAACACTTTGATTGCAGTAATGTGTGATCAGAGGACTTCGTCAAGTTTGCAACATTTCAGCTCAAAGGACAGGCGGCAGAATGGTGGCAAATGTTGAGGGACTCCAGGGGCGGCAGAATCATCAGCTGGGACGATTTCTGCAGAGATTTCAGGTCTCCCTATATTCCGTCTAGCTTTGTGGAATAGATGGCTGAGAAGTTCAGACACTTGAAGCAAGGAGGATCTTCTGTGTACAAGTACAACGTCTAGTTTCATGAGCTGGCTCGGTATGCTAAACATGACATCCCAGATCAAAAGAGCAAGATTTATCAGTTCAAAGGTGGTCTGAAGGAAGACTTGCAGTTGGCCCTTGCCTTGCACGATCCCGAGGAGTTCCATAAGTTCTACAACTTGGCTCTCAGGGCTGAAGCAGCTTTGCTCAAAGTGGAGAATTCGAGGAAGCGTTTCAAAGATTCCAGTTCCTCGCCCTCAACTGAGGTGGTCGAGAAGCAGCAGAAATATTGTGTGTCTCCTCCTCCTCAGCAGATTCAACGGTTCAAGCTGTCAGGTGGTTGTCGTTCTTCCCACCCACCCAACCCAGCTTTCCAGCAGAGGTTTCAGCAGCAGAAGCAAGGGAATCCTCAAGTGCAATTCCATCCGTTGTCAGATGTGACTTGTCACAAGTGTGGGCAGAAGGGTCACTACTCCAACAAGTGGACTACTCAGCAGCGTGTTCCGCCCCCTCCTCCAGTGAAGCCTTGAGGCAATGCAATGGTGAAGTTCAATCCCAGGTCTGCGCGAGTCAATATGGTCAATGCAGCAGACGCAGAAAATTCATCACACGTGATAATGGGCAATCTCTTGGTTAATGATATTCCTGTTAGGGAAGGTTGCATGGGAAACAAAAATTTCCTACGCACACGAAGACCTATCATGGTGATGTCCATCTACGAGAGGAGATCTGGATTTACGTACCCTTGTAGATCGCACAGCAGGAAGCATTAAGAAATGCGGTTGATGTTGTGGAACGTCTTCACGTCCCTCGATCAGCCCCACGAACCGTCCCACAAACCTTCCCGCGATCCTTCCCACGATCCATTCCGACCTAGTGTCGAACGGGCGGCACCTCCGCGTTCAGCACATGTACAGCTCGACGATGATCTCAGCCTTCTTGATCCAGCAACCTAGACGGAGAAGTAGATGAGTTCTCCGGCAGCGTGATGGCGCTCGGGTGGTGGAGACAATCTACTCATGCAGGTCTCCGCCCGAGCTCCGCAGAAATACGATCTAGAGGAAGAACTATGGTGTCTAGATCTGAGTTGCATGTGGCAAAAGTTGTCTCAAATCAGCCCTAAATCACCACTATATATACGGCCAAGGGAGAGGAGGAGTCCTACTCCAATCCTACTCCAATTAGGATTGGAAAGTGGAGTCCTTCTCTTCCTTCCCACCTCTCTTTTTTTCTTTTCTTTGGTTTTCTCCTTATGGCGCCAAGGCCCTCTTGGGCTGTCCCATCAGCCCATTAAGGGCTGGTGCGCCACCCCTAGGCCATTGGCTTCCCAAGGGTGGGTTGTCCCCCTCCCGGTGAACTTCCGGAACCCATTCGTCACTCCCAGTACATTCCCAGTAATGCCCAAAAACCTCCCGGTAACCAAATTAAGCTATCCTATATATCAATCTTCGTTTTTGGACCATTTTGGAAACCCTCGTGACGTCCGTGATCTCATCCGGGACACTGAACAACATTCGGTAACCACACATATAACTCAACTATACTAAAAACATCATCGAACCTTAAGTGCACAGACCCTGCGGGTTCGAGAACTATGTAGACATGACCTGAGGTACTCCTCGGTCAATATCCAATAGCGGGACCTAGATGCCCATATTGGATCCTACATATTCTCCGAAGATCTTATCGGTTGAACCTCAGTGTCAAGGATTCATATAATCCCGTATGTCATTCCCTTTGCCCTTCGGTATGTTACTTGCCCGAGATTTGATCGTTGGTATCCGCATACCTATTTCAATCTTGTTACCGAAAAGTCTCTTTACTCGTTCCATAATACAAGATCCCTTGACTTACACTTAGTTACATTGCTTGCAAGGCTTTTGTGTGATGTTGTATTACCGAGTGGGCCCCGAGATACCTCTTCGTCACACGGAGTGACAAGTCCCAGTCTTGATCCATACTAACTCAACGGACACCTTCGGAGATACCTGTAGAGCACCTTTATAGTCTCCCAGTTACGTTGCGACGTTTGATGGCACAAGGTATTCCTCCGGTGCCAGTGAGTTATATGGACTCATGGTCATAGGAATAAGTACTTGACACACAGAAAACAATAGCAATGAAATGACACGATCAATATGCTACGTATATAATTTGGGTCTTGTCCATCACATGATTCTCCTAACGATGTGATCCCGTTATCAAGCGACAACACTTGCCTATGGCCAGGAAACCTTGACCATCTTTGATCAACGAACTAGTCAACTAGAGGCTTACTAGGGACAGTGTGTTGTCTATGTATCCACACATGTATTTGAGTTTCCAATCAATACAATTCTAGCATGGACAATAAACGATTATTATGAACAAGGAAATATAATAATAACTAATTTATTATTGCCTCTAGGGCATATTTCCAATGGTCTCCCAGTTGCACTAGAGTCTAATCTGTCTATCCCATGAAAGTCGGGTTACACTGCGGGGTATATCACCATGTTGGATAGGGCGAGTCAGAAAGCTCAAGCGCCACCCAAGATAGCAGTTTCGTCGGCTCATAAGGTCGCGATAGGATAGGGCGAGTCAGAAAGCTCAAGCGCCACCCAAGATAGCAGTTTCGTCGGCTCATAAGGTCGCGACAGGATAGGGCAAGATCGAAAGCTCAAGCGCCACCCAAGATAGCAGTTTCGTCGGCTCATAAGGTCGCGACTGGATAGGGCGAGTCAGAAAGCTCAAGCGCCACCCAAGATAGCAGTTTCGTCGGCTCATAAGGTCGCGACAGGATAGGGCGAGTCAGAAAGCTCAAGCGCCACCCAAGATAGCAGTTTCGTCGGCTCATAAGATCGCGACAGGATAGGGCGAGTCAGAAAGCTCAAGCGCCACCCAAAATAGCAGTTTCGTCGGCTCATAAGGTCGCGACAGGATAGGGCGAGTCAGAAAGCTCAAGCGCCACCCAAGATAGCAGTTTCGTCGGCTCATAAGGTCGCGATTGGATAGATCGAGTCAAACAAGCTCAAGCGCCACCCAAGGGAGACTTTTGTATCAAAAGCTCGAGTATTTAGACCGGCTTAATTTTTCTGTAATGACCCGGGGTTCTTGAATTATTAATCCCAGTTGAGCCTGCCGAGCCATGTCCATGTAGCCCCCGAGTCTTAAGTCGACTCACGGAGGCGGCTTGAGAGTCTCCATACTTGATTGTGGCATAAATCGGCAGAGAAAAGATACTGGTACTCGCTCCATCTCCGAGATATAAAGCCACTGCACCGACAAGTTGATGTTATCCGGACCGTGAGGGTGGCGACTTGCGTCCTTCTGTTAGGCGGCTCGTACAGGCGAGCATTGCACCGGCAGGTTCATGTAATCCGGACCGTGAGGGTGGCGTCTTGCATCCTTTGTTGGGCAGCTCGTATAAGCGAGCACCGCACCGGCGGGTTGATATAATCCGGTCCGTGAGGCCGGCGACTTGCGTCCTTCTGTTGGGCGGCTCATACAGGCGAGCAATGCACCGACAGTTTGATGTAATCCGGACCGTGAGGGTGGCGACTTGCGTCCTTCTGTTAGGCGGCTTGTATAGGCGAGCATTGCACCGGCAGGTTCATGTAATCCGAGTCGTGAGGGTGGCGACTTGAGTGCGATAGTTGTCTGGCGTTTTGGCATGGACTCGAGAATCAACTCTAGCATTGTAAGCCGCCTTGGTTGCACATACGCGAAACCTGGCCTTGTCATTGTAAACCATTCTAGTTGCACAGACGCGGGAGTTGGCTGCGTCCTTGTAAGCCACCTTGGATAATGATTCACCCTCGTCATTTGTAGATCGGCGCGGACGGTGAGTCGCCCATGACATTACAGGCCGACGCGAATAGTGAGTCACCCGTGGCGTTGATTGACACGAGCTTTGTGCTCGCAATATAACGCCAATTTAGTAATGAGTATTTGTCCTGCGTAAAAAATATCACAAACCGAAGTAATTGTTTTCAAGAATATGAATTGACAAAGTATATAGGATGGATATCACCTGGATTAGGGGACGTTGTGTATTTCCTGAATGGCTTCTGGTGATAGACACAATAAAATGTACGAGTCGTACTTTTTCTATCTTCTTTTTGTCTTGATGTGATGAAGAAAACACACTGTGGCTCTTGAGCTCCACCTTCAGTGAGAAGTATTACTAGTAGGAGTACTACGCAACATAGCAACAACAGCCCTTTGCAGTCTGTACATGACGGAGCTCATCTTCATCATGCATGAAGAAACAGATGTGGTGGGCGCAAGCAGCTCCTCCTCTGCAGAACCTGGTGTAGTACTATGTCGGTCGCAGTTGGCTCAAGGCAAGGAGAGCCACGACAGCTGCGGCAGGCGCGACAGGGTGAGCCGGCTCAACGCGAGGCAACGGTGGCATGGCAAGTCACGACGGCGGCGGCAGAGCGTGATGAGGTGAGTTACAACAGCGGTGGTAGGTGCGACGGGGCGAGCCGACTCAAGGTGAGGCGACGGGGGGGAGGCGAGTCACGGTGGCGGCAGCAGGCGGGCTAGGTGAGTCGGCTCCACGCAGGGCCGCGACGGCGGCGACTGAGTTCGTTGTCACATATCCTTCCGGCTCGCGGCTTGCTTCGTAACTTCTCCTTCCTTTATTCTCGAAGTAATCTCCTGATAGCCTCCTCTTATCTGCGTAGGAATTAGGCTTCCCGTGAAGTAGCACCAGTGGAGTACTACATGACGATCCCTTGTATTTGACGCTGTCTTCACGGATTTGGCAAGGCGGCTATGGCTTGTGCGGGCGCAGTGGAGGCGACGGTAAGCGGGGTATGACGCGAGGAGGCCAGAGAGGCGGAAATGGCAGGTGCAAGCCAGCGACTGGGCGTACGTGTATACAGCGGTGGCGGAAGACGTCTCTGCGATGAGAGCCGGCCATGGTGAAAACCGGCATGTCAGACATTCCTGCGTGCGTGCAAGCTAGTCTCCGTGCAAACCATCCACCTCCCTGCCTGCTTGTAAGCTAGCTTCCGAGCAAACCATCCACCTCCCTGCCTGCTTGTAAGCTAGCTTCCGAGCAAACCATCAACCTCCCTGCATGCTTGTTCAGGCTAGTTTAGTATGGGCGCGTATTGCACTATACTAGGATCCATCCATCATCTACGTATTCCATAGTGGCAGAGGCACAGCGGGGGCAAGACGACAAAGTAGCTCGAGGCAAAGCTTGGAGTGCAGAGGCGAGGCGACTCGAACACGCGGCAATGATGGCTACACGACGGCTAAAAGCGCGGTGGCTCAAAGCGAGATGGAGCAACGCAAACGCAGCGCATCAAGCGCGGTGGGGTGGAGCCGACGGCGGCGCAGAAGCGAGCGATAGCACAGGCGACGTGCGGACGCGCGCGGAGGATCAGCCGGAGGTGGCGCGAGGCTCTACCATGACCTGGGCGGCTGCGATGAGGGAGACTTGGATGGCGCGCATCGATGCGGGAAGCCGGCGAGGCGGCTACGGCGAAGGTGACTCAGATGGCGCGCATCGACAAGGTAGGGCCGGCAAGGCGGCTACGGAGGGAGGCCGAGCCGACCACGGTGCGGTGGCAGCAGAGGCGAAAATCGGCTCGAGGGCAGGCAGCTGCGGCGTTGGAGCGAGGCGGGTGACGCGGCGGGCCGGCTTGTGCGAGAACAGCTGCAGCGGCGAAGCGCAGTCGAGGGCGACTCAGGTCAGGCTTGACCTGAGTCAGAACTTGATCCGTTTCTATCGTGGTGACAACCAGGCTCCGAAATCAAGCGGTGGATGGATCGATTGCTTCTCGAAGCCGGTATCCCTGGGCTGCAATAATAGATGTATAATGCTCGTTGGAAGCGCGCACCGGAGGCGACTTGCAGCGGCGGAGGCTGGCGGCTTGGACCCGAGGCGGCAGCGGCTGGCTCGACGGGGCGAGGTGGAGAGACGTGGCGACCGGCTCAGCAAGGGGATGCGCGGCGATGGAGGCGGACTACTACTAAGTCCAAGTAGTATATTTATGTGGTTAGTAAATTGAAGGTGTTTCACAAACTGCCTCGGATTAGTTGGAACCCTGGCACACCTGATCTTGCCGATCTCCTCATCTTTGTATTTCGCTGATCACCATGGCACACACGGCGGCTGTAGAACAAGGCGAATCCAAGTCCTGCCCGGTTTGCCGAATCCATCGTTGAAATTTCTTCCAATCTGAAGTGATGAACTTCGAGTTGGTGCAGATCTGAGTCGGCTCTCTTTTTTATCCGGCCAATTGCGAGCCTCTTGATCCTCGGTTGGACTCCCTCCAAGAACACAATACCACCATGCGCTAAGCCACACGGTGGGCGCCAACTGTCGTGGTTTTGTCACAGCAGATGTCCTCGTGAGAGAACTTAGGTGTGAGGCCATCGCAACCATGTGGCGACTTGAAGGGGTTGGTCGGAATCGAGAGACACGAGTTTACCCAGGTTCAGCCCCTCCGATGGAGGTAAAAGCCTACGTCCTGCTTGTGCTTCATTGATGAAGATGATGATCTCAATTACAGGGGTGCAGACTCGCCACCTCTAATCTCGTGGGTGTCTAATCTGTCTCTTTCATGATTTGTCTTGTCTAGACCTAAGTTGTGAATCTTGTCCCTCTTGGGGTGCCTTACCCCTCCTTATATAGGTGGAAGAGGTAAGTTTACATGTAGAGTCCTATTGGAAGTAGGAATAGGACTAGTCTCTCTTGAATCCTAATCTGGGTCTTGTTTCCTTCTTGTGGGAGTCTTTCCTCTTCTTGGGCCTTCTCTTGTGAGTCGGCCCTCCTGGCCTCTCTATGAGTCGCCTTATGCCAGGGTGCACGCTGGGTCTTGGGCCTTCGTCATTTATCTAAGTCGCTTGTGGGGACAAGTATGAGTCGCTCGCCAGGTCACTGCTGAGTCGCTGGTGAACCGCCAAGTCCTTTGACGTGTCATACTCCAAGCCGGGTTACACTGCGAGGTATATCCCCGACACATATAGTTCCGGGTCTGATCACGTCTTGTTCGTGAAAGAGGTTTTAGTCAATGGTTCTGAATCTTTCAGATCAGTGTGTGCTTTACGAACCTTTATGTCATTTCATAGATGCTGCTAGTACGTGGTATTCAGAAATACTCCAAATATCTTCTCTACTATACGAATCCGTTTTACTACTCATAGTTATTTGGATTAGTGTCAAAGCTTGCATCACCGTAACCCTTTACGACGAACTCTTTAACCACCTCCAGAATCGAGAAAAATTCCTTAGTCTATTAGTTACTAAGGATAACTTTGACCGATGTTCAGTGATTCAATCCTGGATCACTCTCTGTACCTCCTAACAGACTTGTGGCAATGCACACATTAGGTGCGGTACACAACATGGCATACTGTAGAGTCTACGGTTAAGGCATAGGGGACGACCTTCCTCCTTTCTCTTTCTTTTACCGTGGTCGGGCTTTTTCGTCTTACTCAAATTCACACCTTACAACACAACAAATAATTCTCTTTGCTGATCTATTTTGAACTCCTTCAAAAACTTGTCAAGGCATGCATTTCATTTGAAAGTTCTGCTTAGCATTTTGATCTATCTCCATAGATCTTGATGCTCAATGTTCAAGTAGCTCTATCCAGGTCTTCCTTTGAAAAAAACCCTTTCAAACAACCTTTATGCTTTACAGAAATTCTACATTACTTCCGATCAACAATATGTCAACCACATATACTTTATCAGAAATACTATACTTCTCCTACTCACTTCTTTGGAAATACAAGTTTCTCATAAACCTTGTACAAACCCAAAAGCTTTGATCATCTCATCAAAGCGTATATTCCAACTCCGAGATGTTTGCACCAGTCCATAAGAGGATCGTTGGAGCTTGCATACTTGTTACTATCCTTAGGATCGACCAAATCTTCTAGTTGTATTACATACAACCTTTCCTCAAGTAAACGTCAGGAAACAATGTTTTGACATCCTATGTGCAATATTTCATAAATCATGCAGCAACTACTAACATAATTCCAACAGACTTTTAGCATCGCTACGAGTGAGGAAGTCTCATCATAGTCAACTCTTTGATCTTGTTGAAAACATCTTTGCGACATGTTGAGCTTTTCTTAGTGGTGACTTTTGACCATCATCGTCTGTCTTCCTTTTAAAGATCCATCTTTACTCAACAGTCCTACGACCATCAAGTAGTTCTTCCAAAGTCTACACTTTGTTTTCATACATGGATCCTCTCTCGGATTTCATGGCCTCCAACCATTTGTCAGAATCCGGGCCCACCATTGCTTCTCCATAGCTCGCAGGTTCATTGGTGTTCAACAACATGACCTCCAAGACAGGGTTACTGTTGGGTATGTTACCTGTGGGTAACCCGCCCTTAATGGGACGGGTCACCAAAGGGGCGACTCACCTTTGGCCATGTGTCTTGTGGCCCAGGAGTTGTGGGGCGGTTCAAGATGACCGTACGGATGATGGAACATCAAGGAAGCTCTTGGTCGTGAGGAGCACGACAACTTAGAGATAAGGAAAACTACAAAGTGTAGGATAGCAGGACTTTGTAAACCCTAGGGACTTGACCTGTATATAAAGGCGCGTCCCAGGGAATGGTCGGGCGAGTTAGAGAGAATCGAGAGCTAGGTCAGGCGAGTTACACCCTCCTTGTAATCGAAACCATCATCAATCTACACAAAGCAGGACGTAGGCTTTTACCTCCTCACGAGGGGCCGAACCTGGGTAAATCCGAGTCTCGCTTTCACTCACCCTCTTTGAGTCACCACCAAGGTGCGATGGCTCCATCTTTAAGTCCTTTCACGAGGACATCTGCCGTGACAAAACCATGACAGTTGGCGCCCACCGTGGGGCTAGCGCACGGTGGAGTTGAGTTCTCGAAGGGAGCCCTATCAGGGTTTGAAAGCTACGCTGTCGGCATCATGACCAAGAATCGCCATGGGAAGTACTACATCGACAACTCACTATGGGAATCGGAGGCTGATTCCGTTGAATCTGGCTACCGAGTCCACTTCGGGAACATCAACATCTTCATCGGCATGATCGGGACGCCCGTTCCTGAGCCGGACACCTCCATCGACATCATCGAGCCGGCCAGGTACGTCCTCCCCATCACACGGCGGAATAAGAGCCGCCAGGTTTTCGTCGGCTTTACGCAGGGAGGCGACTCGCAAGACGAAGAGGCGGGCCAGGACGTCAATCCCGTCAATTTCGACGGCGAGTCATCCATGGGCGAGACGGCGTCGATCCACCCGCTTGTGGAAGGGCAGCTCGGGGGGCTATCACTGGCGATGGATCCCGAAGTCCTCGAGAGATCTCACCAGCAAATGGTCATCTACATGGCGGGATCAACACATCCTCCTCAGAACCCGACTGGGAACAACGAGACCGGAGGAACTCCAAACCTCGAGCGCAAAACATGACGGAACTGGCAACGGAGATAGCCAACCTTATGGAAACCCCGGTCACGTCTGAGAATCTGGAGTCGGTCAATGCTGAGCTAGCCAAGCTGGGGGAGGGAATGGCCAATGGAAGCAGAAGCCACCAAGTTCGACACACAGCGAGCTGCGGTCGCCGCAGAGACCGATCGACTGAACACGGAAGGCTGGCGGCTTGGGATACAGCAACGCGCCTCAGACGCCGTCCAGCAAAGAAGACATGGTGGGCGCGTCCCAACAGACTTACACCCAACTCGCCTCTTTGACACCCCCGCACCCCTGGGGCGGGTCCTGACCGGCCTCTGCAAGCCGCCCCGAGTGGAGGAACGATTCCGCCACCCAATCCACCGCCGGATCAGCCCATGGACGCTCATGCGACTCGATTCTAGACACCACGGGGTCACTTCTCAAACCTCGTCGACAACGTGTTGGCCGCAACCCGCCACCTATGGAAACACCCCGACCGAGATAGAAGCTAGAAACGCCATCGAGATGCTCAAAACGGCCGTGGTCCAACACGTGCAGTATTCTCATAGCCTTAATCGGCTCCACTCTACGCCTCAGGCGAGTCACACCAGAAGTCGCCACGAGGATTTCCCCGCAGTGACCAGCGGGCCCCTGCGGCTCCGCCAACATGATCTACTTGGGATGCCTGACACACGAGCCCAGGATATTGTGGACGCTGCACGAGCCGCGCGGCACATGGAGCCAACGGCCATGGCGGGTCAGGTCTATCTGGCCTACGTGCCCCAGACGCCCGTGCCCCTGGATGGTGGAGGCAAGCACATTGGAGTATCATGTCTCGTGCCGGCTTTGCGCAACGAGCGCATGCCAAAGGACTTCAAAGGACCCAGGAAGGTTACCAATTACTCGCCAGATCTCGAGCCCGGTCATGGATCCAGAGCTATGATCTCGTGATGGATACGCTGGACATTAGCGAGGCGGTTTGCGCAAAGTACTTCACCATGATGCTCGAAGGGACGGCACGCACTTGGTTGAAAAATCTGCCGCCCAACTCTATCAACACCTGGGTGGAACTGAAGGAGTGCTTCATTAAGAACTTCAGAGGGACATGCAAATGCCCGATGACCATCGTCGACTTACAGCACTGTGTTCAGCGACCGGATGAGTCGGCCCACCATTGGATCCGGCGAGTTGCGGAAGTTATTCATTCGTCGGAAGGTATTTCGACAGCTCAGGCGGTGTTGATCGTGGAGAAAAATTGCCACTACGAGCCTCTGGTGCTGAAACTAGGGAGACTCAAGCGAAAGGTACAGGACATGGGCGAACGGATGGATGCCCTTACCGGATATGCTAAGTCGGATGACACTAACGATCCCAGGGAGGGCGACGATAAAACCGGAGCTACCCGCAAGGGTGAGTTGCAAAAGTGCCAATCCTAGTTCCAGAACCGGGGAAATAACCACCATGCGGGCATGGCAAGAAGCGGCAGCAGGAGGGTCATGTAGAGTTTGTAGCTAATACTAATACTGGCAATTCAAACCCGCGTCAGAAGAAACGGGGATTCAGTGGGAAGAAACCGCGTAACTACCATGAAATGCTCAAGGGCCCGTGCCCACAGCATGCTAGAGCTGATGGACCGGCGACTCACTCATGGGAGGATTGCTATGTGATGCAAGAGTTCTGGGCTGAGGCGCTCAAAAGGAGCCAAGGCGGCGAGAAGGGTCAGCGACAGGAGCAACCCGGCCCGTCCGGGTCACGACAGGTCACATTCGGGGGCTTTCCCAACCAAGGACAACAGAGCGGGTCGCAGCATAATGCCGGTCAATACGAAGTTCATAACCCGCAATATCACCCACCGGGAATATTCCAACAACCTCCCCCGCAAGGAGACCCCCAGCGACAGGAGGACCGGGGCGGGTTCCAAAACAACCCCAAGAAGTTGAACAACGGGCAGTATCATGTGTTCACCACTAACACCTGTAAACGGGATCGCAAGGTAAAGCACAGAACTTTCATGGCTGAGCCGGCGCTTCCTCGATACCTTCACTGGTCAGAGCAGCCCATATCATGGAGCCAGGAAGACCATCCGCCCCAGGTCGACAACCCTGGCGACTTAGCCCTGGTCGTGGCTCCTCAAGTCGGAGGATACACCCTCTCCAAAGTCCTTATGGACGGGGGCAACAGCATCAACATCTTATACTTCGACACTTTCCAGCGGATGAACCTCCTCGAGAAGGACCTGATGCCATCATCCACGGTTTTCCACGGTATTTTGCCTGGTAAGTCAGCGTACCCCATTGGGCGGATCAAACTTAATGTGGCTTTTGGCATGGAATCAAACTACAGGAGCGAGTCTCTCTTTTTCGAGGTGGTCAAGATCAAGAGCCCCTACCATGCGCTGTTTGGACGACCAGCATACGCCAAGTTCATGGCCCGCCCATGTTATGTTTATCTCAAGCTCAAGATGCCTGGACCCAAGGGTCCCATCACCGTCCATAGCGACAGAAAAATAGCCCAAGAATGGGAGGAAGGAGATGCCGCCTATGCCGAGTCAGCTTGCGTGGCCGAGGAGCTTAAGTTTCATCAATCCCGCGTCGACCCGGCAAACATGACGCCGCTCAAAAAGCCAACTATCGATTCTGAGCCGCCCCTCAATTTCAAACTAGCAGACGGCACCAAGGTCATTGATTTTACGCCGGGCGACTCAACCAAGCAGTTCACTATTGGGGTGGGTCTTGACCCCAAATAGGAAAGCGCGCTCATCGAATTCATCCGAGAGAATCGGGACATCTTTGCATGGAAACCTTCTGACATGCTGGGTGTGCTGAGAGAATTCGCTGAGAACCATCTCAATACTGACCCCAAGGTTAAGCCGGTGTGGCAGTACCTCCGCCGGTTTAATAAAGAGCGCCATAAGGCGATTGGAGAAGAAGTGGCCCGGCTCCTTGCCACCGGGTTCATCATCGAGGTTTTTCACCCGGAGTGGCTGGCTAGCCCGGTCTTGGTACTCAAGAAGAACAACACTTTCCGCATGTGCATCGATTACACGGACCTTAATAGAGCCTGCCCAAAGGATCCATTCGCCCTTCCTCGCATTGACCAAATCATTGACTCGATGGCGGGTTGCGAACGTCTATGCTTCTTGGACGCTTACTCAGGATAGCACCAGATAAAAATGGCGGTGGCGCATCAGGAAAAGACATCCTTCATAACCCCTTTCGCAGCTTTCCGTTATGTGTCCATGCCATTTGTGCTTAAAAGCACGGGGGCGACTTACCAGCGTTGCATCCAGAATTGCCTAAACAACCAGATAGGCCGTAACATCCACGCTTACATGGACGACATCATGGTCAAATCTCATCGCAAGGAGTCGCTGTTGGAAGATCTCAAAGAAACATTTGACAACCTGCGTGTTTACCAGATGAGGCTCAACCGCACCAAGTGCGAGTTTGGTGTCCCGGCAGGGAAGCTGTTGGGTTTCTTGGTGTGAGAACGAGGAATCGAGGCCAACCGTGAGAAGATTGCCGCGATTACTTCTCTTGGGAAACCAGCCAACGTTAACCAAGTACAGTGCATGGAGGGTCGAATCGTGGCTTTGAGCCATTTCATAAGTCGCCTTGGGGAGCAGGCCATCCCTCTCCATCAGCTAATCAGGAAGACCGATCATTTCGTGTGGACAGATGAGGCCAACGATGCTTTCGAAGCCTTGAAGCAGCAATTAGCTAACCCGCCGGTGCTAGCGGCCCCGGCAGACAAAGAGCGAAAGGAGGAAGGGAAGGAATACCCCATCCAAAGGCTGGTATACTTCATCAGCGAAGTCCTTAGTCTCTCCAAGCAACGTTACCCACATTGGCAAAAGTTGGTTTTTGGGGTGTTCATGGCAAGTTGAAAGTTGAAGCATTACTTTGAGGAACACCCGGTCACGGTCGTCAGCTCGGCTCCACTCGGCGACATTATACATAACCGAGAGGCCACTGGACGGATTCCTAATTGGGCCATTGAGCTGGGCCCTCATCAGATTCGGTATACACCTCAGACGGCTATCAAGTCTCAAGCGGTCGTGGACTTCATCAATGATTGGACCGAGTTACAAATCCCTGAGGAAAGACCAGATCTTACATATTGGACCATCTACTTTGATGGGTCCAGACAGTTGGAAGGCTCGGGGGCTGGCGTGGTGATAACTTCGCCTCACGGTGACAAGTTTTGCTATGTCCTCCGACTCATGTTTCCATGTACTAACAATGCAGCAGAATACGAAGCTTTGCTTCATGGTTTGCGACTCGCCAAGGAGATGAACCTCACAAGAGTGAGATGCTTGGGTGATTCCGATCTGGTGGCGCAGCAGGTTTCTGGCACTTGGGATTCACGAGACCCATTGATGGCGGCTTACAGACGGGCTGTGTCGGACGTGGCGGGTCATTTCAGTGGCTACCAAGTGGATCACATCGATCGACGGCTTAATGAAGCAGTAGACGCTCTTTCCCGCCTCGGTTCACAGCGTAAGTCGGTTCCTCCCAATCACTTTTTGGATATATTGTATAACCCGTCAGTAAAACTGCCTTCGGAAGAAGACCTGGCGGTACCAGACCCCGAATCTCAACTCGTGGCGGCTGTTCACGCTACTCCGGATTGGGCGACTCCCTATATGGCGTATCTCACCAGAGGCGAGTTACCTGCCGATGAGTTGCTAGCACGCCAAGTTATCCGCCGATGCAAATCTGTGGTCATAAATAATGGCGAGTTACATAAGCGTAGCACCTCAGGAGTATTCCAAAGATGCATTTATTCTGAGGAAGGCTGTATGATCCTCAATGAGATTCATGCAGGCGACTGTGGTCATCATGCTGGATCACGATCCTTGGTTTCTAAAGCCTTCAGGCATGGGTTTTATTGTTTGAAGGCTCACGCAGACGCGGAGGAAATCGTTCGTCGATGTGATGGCTGCCAAAAGTTTGGGTGACAGACGCATGTGCCGGCTCAGGAATTGCGGATGATACCAATCACTTGGCCGTTTGTAGTATGGGGGCTCGATATGGTCGGCCCTTTCAAAACGTCGTCTAATAAAAAGACTCATCTGTTGGTGGCGTTGACAAATTTACCAAATGGGTGGAAGCAGAACCTGTTAGCAACTGCGACGCTGAGACGGCTGTCAATTTCTTGAAAAAGCTAATCTTCCGGTTTGGATATCCACATAGTATCATTACACATAACGGTACCAACCTTTCCAAAGGCGCAATGCAAGAGTTCTGCTCACGGGCGCATATCCGACATGATGTTTCTGCGGTGGCGCACCCCGAGTCTAATGGATAGGCAGAAAGGGCGAATCAGGAAATATTACGAGGGATTAAGCCCCGACTCAAGGTGCCCCTGGAACGCAGGCCAGGATGTTGGGTTGAGGAGTTACCCTCAGTTTTGTGGAGTATCAGGACGACTCCAAACCGCTCCATGGGTTTTACTCCCTTCTTCCTGGTCTATGGGGCTGAGGCGGTGTTACCAAGCGACATCAAACATGATTTTCCGCGAGTTGCCTCTTACGTGGAGCAGGAGAACGAGTCGGCACGGCAAGACTCGTTGGACGCCTTGGAGGAGAAACATGACTTGGCCGCCTCATGGTCGGCGATTTACCAATAGGATTTACGCCATTATCGTAGCCGCCGAGTCAAGAGCTGAGCTTTCCAAGAAGGTGACTTAGTGCGCCGTTTGATTCAAGATCATAATGGTATGCACAAATTGTCACCTCCATGGGAGGGACCGTTTGTCATCAGCAAAAATCTTCGGAACGGCTCCTACTACTTGATGGATCTTCGTCAGATCGACCAACCATGGAGGTTGAGACAACTCGCCCCTGGAACATAGCCCATCTGCGGCCTTATTATACATAGAGCCATGAGCTCCCCTTTTCTCTTTTATCATGTTTTTGTAATCCATGAATTATGAAAGCAATAAAGCCGGCACGCACGAATTTCGGGGTCCTTTCCCGTTTCAGCTTTTGAAAGCATGAGTCTTTATTGTTCTATAAGTCGCGCAAACATGGACGCTATCAACATGAGAGAGCATAGGTCGCCATACTGCACTTATTTCAAAACTGGATGCTGTTAAGCCAAAGAGGACCAAAAGTTGCCATGTCGCACGGTTCAAACATAAGCGCCTTATATGGTTTTTTGAGAAGTAAACCAGCTTACTTGGGGGCTACTAGTTCCCAAGTCGTTTTGCAGTAAGAGCGTATACGCTTCTGTAATTCTTATGCCTGGTTTCTTCCTAAACCATAGGTCACTTGGGGGTTTCCACTCATTGAGTTCAGCCTGGATACCCTCTTGGCTAGCGAGAAATTACCGCATTACAAATGGTTATACTGGACTATGTGTTGAAGAAGTCGCCACATGGACCTATGTACTCAAGGCGAGTCAATCTGTTATTTGGTCCCTGAACTCGTCTTGGTTAAAACATAAAAGGTACCGGCCAGAGTCACACATGGAAAACAGAGAAACCATTGGTTCATTGAACCCGCTTCACGGAAGCTTGACTCGCGCCTGATCAGCCGGTCTAAAATAACAAAGCTTTCTTAAAAAGCTTCCCAAGGTTAACACTAGAGTTACTTGAACTCTTCTTATCCTATCGAAACTCATTGAGTCGATAATTTTTGTTGCACCGTACTTGATTATAACTCGCCTCGGCTCATGTTTTTGCTAACCCGGGGACTGATTTATCTCTCGCCATGATTCAGGGGGCTGGTTTATTCCTGGACATACACTTGCCGAAATAAAGGTATTGTTTTCCTACCAGACCAGGACAAATTTGGAGCCATTGCTTGATTCATGCAAAAGTCGCAAGCGAGTCATAAAAAGGTTCACGGACTACAAGTAGGTTCCATCCAAAAGACAATATGGCATGTTTGGTGTTTCACACACACTAGCAAGATAATTGCATGGCTCTCGTGGCCAAAATGGGCATCATTCCTCAGCAAAGGAAGAATCCATGGGCGAGTCAAGCCGCCGCCGAGTCGCCTTGCCTTGAGATTTCTCCGCTTTCAATGCATAAGTCGCCCAGTTTCTAGTTACACTTGGACAAGGCGATGAACTCATCCTCCTCAGCCAGGAAGTGAGACAAGTCCAAGTCAAGATTAAAAGGATTCCTGGGGCGGCTGGGAACCAAGCTAGCAATCTGATATGAAGGAGGCGTCACTTTATTTTTCTTTTCATCATAGGCGGAGTGATACTTCTTCAGTTCAAAACTCGCCGCCAATTGAGTCGCCGCGTAGCGCGATTCTACGATTGTCTGCTTATAATCCACTTCGGTGAATTCTGTGCCATCAACCTTCAGCTCAGAGTAGCCGGCGACTATTTCCTCGGTTTTATGCTCCGGGGCATATGCAAGGCACCGACTTAGGGTGTTCAACACACCTGTTCTTACGGCTGATCTCTTTAGTTCTTCTACTTGAGGAGGGAGCGTGGACAAGAAGCCGAGCATTTGCTTGATGGTCATTGTTGGTTTTTTACTGCCCATCACCGCCTTGATTGATAACATGCCTCTCGTGTATAGCTGCTCAGCAAAGGTGTATATGTCTCTCAATTTACTCATATGGCAGCTTGACGGCTCGGGCACCTGCAATAGTGGCATAAGTATTTGGTGATTTTTTTGATCCCAACCTGGGTAGTCAAAAGAAGTTCGGCGATCAAACTTACCAAACATGGCGACTGTCATATTGGATATATGCTTTTTCAAGCGAGTCAGCTCCTATTGGGCGGCCTTCAGTTTTTCTTTTGCTTGTTCAGCACGCTTCAAGGTGGTGGCTTGGTTGTCGTTGGCTTTCTTCTCAAACATTTCTTGGTCAGCCTTCATTTTTTCTAACTCGGCTTGTAGGAAGCGGAATTTAGCCTCTAGCCCAGAGTAAGCATCCTGTTGACTAGTCAAATTCTTCTTTAAGTCGGCTACCGCCGCCTCACTCTGGGCCATAGGCTCCTGCAGATAATATTTGGGGAGACGGCTACAGGTTGAAGTTTTCTTTTACAAGACCCGACTCATCTTCTAAAAAGATGACCCGGCCCTTGGGGGCTACAAGTTGAAGTTTTCTATTACAAGACCCGGCTCATCTTCTAAAAAAAGATGACCCGGCCCTTGGGGGCTACAGGTTGAAGCTTTCTCCTGCAAAGACCCGGCTCATCTTCAAAAAGATGACCCGGAACTTGGAAGGCTAATGAGTATAGGAACATATATCCGCATACCTCGTGTTTGGTCCTCATTAGTCGGAGAAGGCTTTTGTTCAGCTCAAAATCCTTCTCTAGGTGAGTTGTGAAGCCGGAGCATAGCTGGTCGAATTCCAGCTTCTCGTATTGAGGAAGTTTGAGGTGTTCAGAGTCGCCGTTAGGAGAAAGGCGACTTCCCTTCGATGTATGTTTGGAGAGCACGACAGTTGGAGGAGTAGAGTAGCCATAGTTGGTAACCACGACGACTGGATTGTCGGTTGCGTTGACACAGCTTGGCGGGTTACTTGGGCCAGCGGTTTCTTTCAAAATGACGGGCGAGTCATCCCGGGCATCGGGAATGTCGCCTATAGGAGTGTCGCCTGCAGGAATTTCGCAAGACGCCTTTTGCTCCCCTTCAGGCTCAGGAATAGATGTGTCCGCACCTAAGGCATTAGATGATTGTTGTGCAGAAGGAGAGTCGCCGGTTTTCCTTTTCTTTGCTTGTGCCCTGCGATAAAGCGCCAAGGTTAAAAGCATATGTTATGGTTTAAAGAGCTTGGGTTAACAGTGTAAACTTACCCTTGCACGCGAACCATCGGCGGGAGAGCAGAGATAGCCGAGTCACTAGATGTGGGAGGAGAAGTATGACAGGACAAAGACTTGAAAGTCACAAAAATGGTGGGTTATATTTGACACATCAAAAGATATAACAAGACACGCACACCTCACTGGTCCGTTTGCGACTTGTCGTTTTCTCGGGCAGTCCAGTGACCAAGTCGCCAGAGCGACTGCGGGTCTTGCGAGAGGGGGTGAATCTTGCTTTCTTCAAAAGGAAATCAGGGTCAATATAAGCATGAGGATGAGATATGGGCACTTCTCCGCAGATCCGCCTGGCTGGTATAGGGGAAGAAGAAGCTGAGTCGGAAGAAATGGAAATTACCTCGACTGCATCATCCTTGCTCTCATCGTCATCACCCTACATTAAAAGATATATGGTATAAACTTAAGTCGGAACATGTAGAGAAGGGACAAGGAAAAAGCCTTACCTCAGAATTTGCCTCGTCTGCATGAGAGTCGCCAACAAAAGAGGAATCTTTGATGGCGGTTTTCTTCCCGCTCACCGTCTTCTTCTTCTTGGGCGGTGCCTTGGTGGACTTTGGGGGGACGGCTTTGGGACCCCTCCTCCAAAACACATCGGTTTTCTGACAAACAAAGGCAGGTCTTTAACAATGAAAGTTGCTAAGATTCTTTGGAGGCACCGGGTTAGCACGGCAGAAGTATAAACAAGACAAATGGCGGCTTAGATTCTTACTGGAGGCACCGGGTTAGCACGGCAGAAGCCTCTAAGGCCGATCTTGGCACATTCTTCTAGAGACTCGCCGGTTAATCTCTTGATGACTCCGATGATTTCGCTCTCTGAAAGTTGGCGGCGACTGGCGTGCTGTGGATGCTCTAAGGTGCCATCATAATCATACATCAACCCGTTGTGGCGGCTCAAGGGAAGGATATTCCACTCTATCCAGCAGCGGAACAGGTCGATCCCGATGAGCCCGTTGTTGTACAAGAATTTCAGATCTAGAAAAAGTGAAATGAACTCCGACTCTTCTTCTTCAGTAAGCTTGTCACGGAATTTGAAATCCATAGGCAAGCGATCCGCTCTGAAACTCGGAAGAGGGTTCTCGCCTGGTGGAGGAGTCTTCTGGCAGTAGAACCATGACTCAGCCTATCCTTTGGGGTGGCTGGGCAAAAGAACGGCCGGGAATCCACGCTCGCGGCTTCTCTGAACGTTGATCCCTCCAAGCTCATGGTTAGGACCGTTGGAGAACTCGGTCTGGCGGTTTAAGTGGAAGAAGTTCTAGAACAAAGGGATCGAGGGTTCTTTTTGTATGTACACTTCACAGAAGACCTGGAATTGGCATAGATTGGTGATGGAGTTGGATCCTAGGTCTTGAGGATGAAGGTTGAGGAAGTGCAGGGCGTCTCGGAAGAACTTTGATCCAGGCAGCTTGAATCCACGCTCGAGGTAATCGGTAAAGATCACCACTTCTCCTGGCCCCGGGTTGGGAATCGGCTCGCCCGGGCCGATTCTCCAACCAGTAATCTCTTTACTGTCAAGGAGACCCGCCTGAACGTATTTCTAGAGTGTGGCATCGTCGACTTTGGTTGGCAACCAATCACACTTTGTGATGGTCATGACTACAAAAAAATGGAGTGCGAGGCAACTCAGCAAAGATTAGAAAGTATTCTAACCCGCTGGTATGGGTGCATGGTGTTCACAAAAGGGTTCAGTAACTCGCCCACCAGACAGAAAGAAAGGGGCGTCCTGACTACAGTAATTAAACTGAGTCGCCACGAGGACTAAAGTTAAAAGGCGACTCTCGAAAACGTTCTTGTCCTTAGAGATATTCTCAATGGGTGAAATTAACATGTTCCTATGGACAGGCAGAAAGCTATGGATCTACAGACAGGTAAAAAATACGGAAATATCATCCGAGGAAATGGCGATGAACTGCGTGCACAGTACAACTACAGAGCTAGTCAACAGAGCACGGGTTTGAACTAGTGGGAGGTTGAGATTAAAATGGCTGATGCTTATTGCAATCTAAAGCTAATCATGGCAACGGGGAGCAGATCTAACGTATCTCGAGGTGTTCATCCCGCCATTGAGTTGACAGCTATAGCCATGGAGTTCTTAGTCTGCACCTAAGAGAGGGAAGAAGTGTACCTGACAATAAGGGATCGCCGCCGGGGACGGAGGCTCGGGCCTTTGTGTTCCTTGCCGCCGGGAAGCCGCGGTCGATGGAGAAAGACTTCGGGAGCCGAGGGTGATGCCAGGCGCTGGAGCCGAGGATGATGCCGGGACGCTGGAGCTTGGAGACGGTGTCGGGAGGCTGGTGCGTGGAGACGAAGGCGAAGACGAAGGTAGATTGGGGGTAGGTGACGAGGATTCCCTTCCCCCCATTTCTCTCGCTATTTAAGGAGCAGGAACGGGAAACGAGGCTGTCAATGCGGGAATCGAGGCGACAAGTCAGTAAACGCAATGATGGCGCCTAGATTTTCGGGATAAATAATTATGGGCGAAAGATTGTCTAACAGTTACAGTGTTTGGGAACTGGAACCGAGGAGCTGAGGCGACACCCTTTAAATATTGTATGGCGACTCAGGTTAGAGCGCCACGAATGGCGGCTCAGCATTCACCAAAGGCTGGAAATAAGGAGAGTCGCCCCAAGATTGAAGGGAGTTTATTGACACGAATGAATTCATGACGATCTGGGGCCTAATGTTGGGGATGTTACCTGTGGGTAACCCAGCCTTAATGGGTCGGGTCACCAAAGGGGGGACTCACCTTTGGCCATGTGTCTTGTGGCCCAGGAGTTGTGGGGCGGTTCAAGAAGATCGTACGGATGATGGAACGTCAAGGAAGCTCTTGGTCGTGAGGAGCACGGCGACTTAGAGATAAGGAAAACTACCAAGTGTAGGATAGCAGGACTTTGTAAACCCTAGGGCCGGGACCTGTATATAAAGGCGAGTCCCGGGGAAAGGTCGAGCTAGTTAGAGAGAATCGAGAGCTAGGTCAGGCGAGTTACGCCCTCCTTGTAATCG
Organism: Hordeum vulgare subsp. vulgare; assembly: GCF_904849725.1. NCBI lineage: Eukaryota > Viridiplantae > Streptophyta > Magnoliopsida > Poales > Poaceae > Hordeum > Hordeum vulgare. The sequence goes on along the minus strand of NC_058522.1, from coordinate 75,281,119 downwards.
AAACCATCATCAATCTACACAAAGTAGGAGGTAGTCCTTTACCTCCTCACGAGGGGCCGAACCTGGGTAAATCTGAGTCTCGCTTTCGCTCACCCCCTTTGAGTTGCCACAAAGGTGCGATGGATCCATCTTTAAGTCCTTTCACGAAGACATCTGCCGTGACAAAACCACGACAGTTACCGTACCACTCTGTAGTAGTACGCGACCTTGTCGACCTACGAGGTTTGTAGTAACTTGATTCGAAGCTGAATGATCACCATCATCGTCTTCCACCTCAATTGGTGTAGGCGCCACAGGAACATCTTCCTGCACCCTGCTACACACTAGTTCAAGTGACGGTTCACTAACCTCATAAAGTTCCACCACTCTCCCACTCAATTCTTTCGAGAGAAACCTTTCCTCGAGAAAGGACCCGTTTCTAGAAACAAACACTTTGCTTCCGGATCTGAGATAGGAGATGTATCCAACTATTTTGGATATCCTATGAAGATGCATTTATCCGCTTTGGGTTCGAGCTTATCAGACTGAAACTTTTTCACATAAGCATCGCAGCCCCAAACTTTTGAGAAACGACAGCTTAAGTTTCTCCAAACCATAGTCTACACTGTGTCATATCAACGAAAATACGCGGTTCCCTATTTAAAGTGAATGCGGTTGTTTCTAATGCATAACCCATAAACGATAGTAGTAATTCGATAAGAGACATCATAGTATGCACCATATCAAAATAGGGCATGGCTATGACGTTCGGACACACCATCACACTATGGTGTTCTAGGTGGCATGAATTGCGAAAAAAATTCCACATTGTCTTAACTATGTACCAAAACTCGCAACTCTGATATTCATCTCTATGATCATATTGTAGACCGTTTATCCTCTTGTCACGACGATCTTCATTCTGAAATAGCTTTGAACTTTTCAATATTTCAGACTTGTGATTCATCAAGAAAGTACTCCTATATCTACTCAAATCGTTAGTGAAGTAAGAACATAATATCCACTGCATGCCTCAGCACTTATTGGACTGCACGCATCAAAAATGTATTACTCCGAACAAGTTACTCTCTTGTTTTATGTGGCATGATTTGCATGTCTCAAGTGATTGGAAATCAAGTGAGTCCAAACGATCCATCTCTATGGAGCTTCTTCATGCATTTATACCAACATGTATGGTTTGCATGTCTCAAACGTTTCAAAAATGAGTGAGTACGAAGATCCATCAGCATGGAGCTTCTTCATGCATTTTCTACCAACATGACTCAAGTGGAGTGCCACAACTAAGTGGTACTATCATTATTAATTTGTATCTATTGGCACCAATATTATGAACATGTGTAACACTACGATCGAGATTCAATAAACCATTGAGGGTAATTTATTCAAACAAATAGAATAACTATTATTCTTTTTAAATGAATAATCATATTGCAATAAACTCGATCAAATCATGTTCATGCTCAACGCAAACACCAAATAACAATTATTTAGGTTTTACCACCAACCCCGATGATAGAGGGAGCGTGCGATGTTTGATCACATCAACCTTGGAAACACTTCCAACACTTATTGTCACCTCGCCTTTAGCTAGTCTCTCTTTATTCCATAGATTTTATTTCGAGTTAGTAATCACTCAGCAACCGAACAGGTATCCAATACCCTCGTGCTACTGGGAGTACTAGTAAAGTACACATCAATATCATGTATATCAAATATACTTTTGTCGACTTTGCCACCCTTCTTATCTACCAAGTATCTAGGTTAGCTCCGCCTCAGTGACCGTTCCCCTCATAATAGAAGCACTTAGTCTCGGGTTTGGGTTCAATCTTGGATTTCTTTATTAGAGCAGCAACTGGTTTGCCGTTTCATGAAGTATCCCTTCTAGCCCTTGCCCTTCTTGAAACTATTGATTTTACTAACCATCAACAATTGATGCTCCTTCTTGATTTCTACTTTCACAGTGTCAAACATTACGAATCGCTCAAGGATCATCATATCTACCCTTGATATGTTGTAGTTCATCATGAAGCTCTAGCAGCTTAGTGGCAGTGACTTTGGAGAACCATCACTATCTCATCTGGAAGATTAACTCCCACTTGATTCAAGCGATTGTTGTACTCAGACAATCTAAGAACATGCTCAATGATTTGAGCTTTTCTCCTTTACTTTGTAGGAAAAGAATCTTGTCGGAGGTCTTATACCTCTCAACAAGGGCACGAGCATGAAATCTCAATTTCATCTCTGAGAACATCTCTTATGTTCCGCAACGTTTTCAAAAACGTCTTTGGCGCCTTTCTTCTAAGCCATTAAGTATTTCGCACTGAACTATCACGTAGTTATCAAAAGCGTGTATGTCAGATGTTCGCAACATCCACAGACGACGCTCAAGGTGCAGCAGACTGATTGGTGCATTAAGGACATAAGCCTTCTGCGCAGCAATGAGGAAACACCTGAGTTTTACGGACTCAGTCCGCAAAGTTGCTACTATCAACTTTCAACTAAATTTTCTCTAGGAACATATAAAAACATAGAGCTATAGCGCAAGCTACATCATAACTCACAAAGACCATTAAACTATGTTCATGATAATTAGTTCAATTAATCATATTACTTGCTCTGGCCCAAGGACGCCGCGTCGCGCCGCCCCGACTCCCCGACGACCGTCACAGCCGTCCTCCTCCTCGACCTGCCGCCGTAAGAGCTACTCCTCTTCACCTCTTGTTTTATTATAATCGAATTAGTACAGCTGAAGGATGCGTACTAGCACTAGTTTTTATCGAAAATCAGTAAAAGTTTGAAATTTCATAGTAAGGCAGCCCCTCCTCTTAAGAATTCATGTCCAAGTGTATTGTAATGCCAAGGATTTATCTTTTATTCCATTCTCCCATTGGTTGCTAAACATATTTGAAAGTAAAATCAATGGTGTTCCTGCATTAACCTCAGATCTACTCCCCGCGTCCAGAAATACTTACCGCTTACCGGAGAAATTGATAAAATTAGATGTATCTAGAATTATAATACATCTAGATACATCCATTGCTCCGATCGGACGGAGGTAGTATTAAGTAGTAATGTGTTAGATCGAATCCATACTAAACGATGATAGAGGCGACCATACTATATTCAGTATTTAAAAGGTCCATGTTGTATGGATATGTATACTATCAGCACAAGCATGTGTTCATACAGAATCCTTGATCAACTTTATTATGCTTTATTCCAGGAGACAATTTACTTTTAGTTCCATCCACTCTACAGTTTATTTGCTTCAATTGCTCTACATTATTCTGGTGTTAACTTCTCCAAATGCATGGTACTACGGAGTGCAGAAAATCCTACACTCCTCAGTTTATGTAGTACCCCAACTAACTTCATGATTCTTCATTACTTGCTACTATCATGGATTTTCCGACCATAAAATTGAGTGACCTCTTTGGGGAGGCTATTCTTTGAGAAGATCAAAGTACAACATGGTTTCTTGCTTTGTAACATTGCCTGATACCAGATTTTAACCGACCAGAACATGATTTCCATAGCCTGAGTATAATTGACTCTGATTAACTCCCTACCTTTGCTAGTGCAAACTCTTACCAACTACTCCCTCCGTCCCAAAATTCTTGTCTTAGCTTTGTCTAGACCTGGGAGAGGGGTTTCCTAAGACGTCCCAGGCTCGGCGCCCCCTCCACCTTCCCTTCACCCATTGTTCCTGATCATAAAAAAAGTGGTGTCATTAGAAAAGAGAAAAGTTTAGGGTTGAGCACATTATTCTATCTTCGAAGATCGACCCGGTACCCTCCCCAAAAAAAGATCGACCCCGTCCAGCTGATTCATCAGCACAACGACGTGGGAAGCACTATGTTGTGGTGTGTGTGCTTCCACCGGACAAAACAATGAAATTTTGAAACATCCCTGTCAACCATAATACTCTCAACAAAAATACTACTACTACTACTACTATACGGTGCCATGCGCCACTCGTGCAAGATTTCTTGGACCAGTAAACTCGTTATCGTTCAACCAAACGCTACTGAAAAGATCCACAGAAAAGTTGATTGAGCAGAAGGAGGAAAGTTGTGATTGGCGTCGATGAAGGAAACGAATCAGGGGGCGTTGTGCGAAGTTGGCTGACCGTGATGTATAGCATGGAGGAGGCGACGATGGTGCGGTAGCGGCCGAGCCACGAGTCGGCGATGGCGGCCGAGCAGCGGCAGGATGGACGCGGCGCTGGACCAGGCGTTGACGGCGGCGGCGGCCGTGCTGTCCCCGAGCGGGCCGGTCAGGTAGCTGATGAGGTTGAGGAGATGCCGTAGTACGCGAACCCCCGAGCCACCGACCCCCGACGCCATTGACCCTCGACCCCCGACCCCCGACGCCACTCACCCTCGACCCCGCCCCCCTACCCCGACCCCAGACGCCACTGACCCCCAACTCCCGAGTCCCGACACCTCTTCGGCCTCTTGTTGACCGAAAAGATCCCAACCCCCGACGCGAGTGACCCTCGACCCCCGACGACACTGACCCACATAGTTATGAGTTAGGTCACATAGTTATGTTAATTATAAAAACATCATATTTGTGTTGATCGTGTGAATTTCAATGTGCAGTTGTTCGACGACCTCCACGTGCGTTGGACGAGCTCCGCCCTTGCGTTTGTTGGTGTGCACAAATGACTTCTCCTCCTACCCCCTTAATTTGCTCTGTCCCGGTCTTCGTGCCGATGAAACTTGCTAGCTATAGGTTTCTTCAATAATGAGTATGCGTGACCAGTATGCGTCTCCCATTCGAAAGGACGACATCTATAAATATGCATTTCTTTGCATATTTATAACCGCCATCCTTTCGAATTGTCCAACATTATGGATGGACAGCCCGAGTATGTGTAGATTGGGTTCGTTTTCCCGTATGCTGTGCTCTGGATCCGATGTAAAATTTCGTCAGTGCCTCCCTGTTGTTCTCCGGTTACACATCCTCTCTGCTTATTGCCGAGACGTGTATCAGGAGAACAATGGGGAGGTGCTGCCGAAATTCTGCGTCGCATCTAGATTAGAGCATGGGAAAATGAACCCAATCTACACATACTCGGGTGGGATTAGGACCTATCTTTACCTATTAGCGTGTAGGTTGAATGGACGTAATAAAACTGACAAACTTGATTAGCGTATGAATATAGATGATGAATTATATATTTATTTTTGTGCACCCATAGGTAGCTAGGCAACATGAGTGATCGTGCTTGGATGTACACTGGTCACCCTAGTCAGAAAGACATGACCCATGAGTGGTTAACAAAATCCAGGGGGTTTGTGAGAGCCGCATTTGCAAATGGCCAGCAAAAAACATGGTGCCTGTTGGGGATATTACCTGTTAATAACCCGCCCTAGTTGGGTCGGGTCACCGAATCAGGCGATTCATCTTAGCGTGATTCGGGCCTTGGCCAGACAAGGCCGAAAGTCGTGTGGCAGTTTATAATCTCCGGAAAGTCTCCAAGCTTTGGAAGATGGCGCCTTGGAGACCGTAGAGGTCACGGTTTGTAGGAAGTAAAGTACCCTTGTAAACCCTAGGGATTCGACCTGTATATAAAGGCGAGTCCCAGGGAAGCAGAGGGCAGGTTAGAAATCATCGAGTGCTAGGTTTGGCGAGTTACACCCTCCTTGTAATCGAAATCATATCAATACAACTCAAAGTAGGACGTAGGCCTTTACCTCCTCACGAGGGGCCGAACCTGGGTAAATCGCCGTGTCTCTCCTATTCAACCCCTTTGAGTCGCCACCAAGGTGCGATGGCTCCAGTACTAAGTCCTTTCACGAGGACATCTGCCGTGACAAAACCACGACAGTTGGCGCCCACCGTGGGGCTTCCGCACGGTGGAGTTGAGTTCTCAAAGGGAGCCCTACCAGGGTTTCGGAGTTACGCGACGGGGCTCATGACCCGTAGCCGCCGCGGGAAGACCTACATCGACAATCGGCAATGGGGGCCCGAGGCGGATTCAATCGAATCTGGTTACAGGGTCCCCTTCGGCAAGATCAACATCTTCATCGGCATGATCGGATCATCCGTGCCTGAGCCGGACATCTCCACCGACATCGTCGAGCCGGCCAGGTACGTCCGCCCAGTAGTGACGCCAAATCTGACTCGCCCGGTCTTTGTTGAGTTCACGCAGGGATCGGAGGAACCAAAACGCTCGGCGTCCCAGGAAACAACACCAGTCAATACTGATGACGAATCATCCATGGGCGATTCAGATTCAATCCGGTCTCTACATGGGGATTGTCTTGGGGGCTTGTCGCTAGCCATGGACCCCGAAGTCCTTGACCGAACCCGCCGCCAGATCGCCATTTATATGGCAGGGGCGACTCAACCCTCGCAAAAGCCTACATGAGGCGATGGAACCGGCGAGACGTCTAGAAGCCTGGCCGCTGTCCTGGTGGAATTAGCGGCAGAAATCACAAGGCTGATGGCGACTCCCCTCACGCCAGAAAATCAGGAGGAGATAAACGCGGTGCTGGCGAAACTCAGAGAGGCAATGGCGAAGGCTCATCGGGATGCCGAGGTGGAGTCCGCCGGGATCGAGACTCGACATGCTCAAATTGCGGCCGAGAGGATTCGCTTAAATACTGACAACTGGCGGCTCGAAAGACACCAACGCGCATCTGACGCCGTGCATCAACGGAGACACCAAGGTCGCCTGCCTCATGATCTCAACCCGACCCGCCTGTTCGATACTCCGCGAACCCCGGGGGCGGGAGCCGCCCCAGGTGGAGGACCGGGTCAACCACCTAACCCGTCAGGTCAGACAATTGAGGATCGCATTCCCTGATTCCGGACGCCTCAAGGCCACTTTTCCAACCCGGTGGACAACGTCCTAGCTACAAGTCGCCATCTGGAATCTCTTCCGATTCACGGCAACACCCCTGCCGAGATAGAAGCATGGAACGCCATTGAGATGTTGAAGACGGCGGTGGTTCAAAACGCCCAGTTCTCACATAGCCTAGATAGGCTGCATTCCACTCCCCAGGCGAGTTACACCAGGAGTCAGCCAGAGGATCAGCCCGCCCTAAACAGCGGGCCGCAACCCGTCCCTCAGAACAACCCGCCTGATCATCAGAACCCGCCGGGCCGGGATCTCCCGAACATCCAAATCGCCCCGGCCCCTGTCGTCGGGAGCGGTGGGCGAGTGGGGGTGCCATGCTTGGCCCCCGCCCTTCGCAACGAAAGAATGCCCAAAGATTTTAAGGGACCAAGAAAGGTGCCTAACTACACCCCGGACCTTGAGCCGGCATCGTGGGTTGAGAGTTATGAAATCGCCATGGACATGCTCGACGTGAACGAGGCAGTTTGCGCCAGATACTTCACGATGATGCTCGAGGTGTCAACACGTACTTGGTTGAAAAACTTACCTCCCAACTCCATCCAGACTTGGGCCGAGTTGAAATAGCGATTCATCCAAAACTTCCGAGGAACCTGCAAACGACCAATGACGATCGTCGATCTGCAGCACTGCGTTCACACCCTGATGAGTCGGACCACCATTGGTCACGGTGGGTTGCGGAAATTATCCATTCGTCAGATGGTATTATGGCGACTCAGGCTGTGTTGATCCTCGAGCAGAATTGCCATTATGAACCCTTGGTACAGAAATTGGGGCGACTCAAGCAAAAGGTCCAAGACATGGGAGAGCAGATGGACAACCTCACTAGGTATGCTGAAGCGGACGACACCAAAGATCCCAGTGAGGACGGTAAAGCTAATTCTCCCAAGAAAGGCGAGTCATCCAAAAATCATACCCGGTTCCAGGGACGTAACCGCCACAATCAAGGAGCCAATGGCAAGCGAAGGTAGCAAGAGGAACCCTCGGACTTAGTCGCCAACACCAACACCAACAGTGGCAACCAACGCTAGAAGAAAAACAGGGATTTAGTGGGAAGAGGCCGCGTAACTATGAAGAGTTACTCAAGGGCCATTGCCCACACCATGCCACGGCAGACGGTCCGACGACTCACTCCTGGGAGAACTGTTTCGTAATGCAGGAGTTTCGGGCGGAGGCGATCAACAAAAGCCAAAACGATGACCCGGACCAACGGCAGGAGTAGGGGGCTCAGGGAGGCCCGCAGCCAAGCAGCGGCCAGTATCCGGTGCACCACCAGCGGCGGTATAACCCGCCAGGGGCCTTTCAGCAGCCGCCCCACAGGGGGCTCCGCAGGGTCAGGATGACAATGGAGGTTTCCGTAACAATCCCAAACAGTTAAGCAATGGGTAGTATCACGTTTTCACCACCAATGCTTGCAGACATGATAAAAAGGTGAGTCACCGGGCGTACAGTGTGTCTGAGCCGGTGCTTCCCAGGTACCTCCACTGGTCTAAACAGATCATATCATGGAGTAGGGAGGATCACCCGCCAAGAGTTGACAATCCTGGCGATTTAGCGTTGGTCGTGGCTCCCCAAGTTGGGGGCTACACCTTGTCCAAAGTGCTAATGGATGGTGGCACCAGCATTAATATCTTGTATTTTGACACTTTCCAAAGGATGAACCTATTGGAAAAGGACCTGATGCCTTCAACCATGGTTTTCCACGTAATCGTCCCGGGCAAGTCGGCGTACCCCATAGGCCGAGTCAGACTCACAGTGGCGTTTGGAATGGCGCAGAATTACAGGTCCGAGTCACTGATATTCGTGGTGGTCAAATTGAAAAGCCCCTACCATGCGTTATTTGGGTGGCCGGCTTATGCCCGTTTCATGGCTCGCCCATGTTATGCTTACCTTAAGCTCAAGATGCCCGGTCCTGAGGGACCTATCACGGTTGATGGGGATAGAAGGATTGCAAAGGAATGTGAAGAAGGCGACGCGGCTTACGCGGAAGTCGCCTGCGCTGCACAGGAGCTCAAACACCATAGGGCCAATGTTGACCCGGCAGACATGTCACCCCTAAAGAAGCCAACGACAGATGCTAAGTCGCCCCTCAAGTTCAAACCAACGGATGACAATAAAACAATCGATTTCGTTCCCGGCGATTCATCCAAGCAGTTCACCATCGGGACGGGTCTGGATCCCAAATAGGAAAGCACGCTCATGGAATTCATCCGTGAGAATCGGGACATCTTCGTATGGAAACCTTCTAACATGCCTGGTGTGCCGAGAGAATTCGCTGAGCACCATCTTAATGTTGACCCACAGGCAAAACCCATCCAGTAGTATCTTCGCAGGTTTAACGAGGAGCGACGCAAGGCGATCGGGGAAGAGGTCGCCCGTCTGTTAGCCGCCGGATTCATCGTGGAAGTTTTCCTCCCCAAATGGCTGGCTAACCCGGTTTTGGTACTCAAGAAGAACGATACCTTCCGTATGTGCATTGATTACACGGACCTCAACAGAGCTTGTCCGAAAGATCCTTTCTCTCTTCCCCGCATAGACCAGATCATTGACTCGGTGGCGACATGCAAATGATTGTGCTTTTTGGACGCCTACTCAGGATATCACCAGATCAAGATGGCCGTGGAGGATCAAGAGAAAACAGCTTTTATAACCCCCTTTGGGGCTTTTTGCTGTGTGTCCATGCCTTTTGGACTCAAGAGTGCGGGGGCGACTTATCAGCGCTACATCCAGAATTGCCTCCGCAACCAAATCGGTCGCAACGTCCACGCCTATGTCGACGATATTGTGATCAAAACCCGCCAGGGTGAGACGCTACTGGAGGATCTCAAGGAAACTTTCGATAATCTGCGGGTATATCAGATGAAGCTGAATCCCACCAAGTGTGTTTTTGGTGTTCCTGCAGGGAAATTGTTGGGCTTCCTGGTGTCTTAGCGTGGCATTGAAGCTAACCCGGAAAAAATCAAAGCAGTTACATCCCTTGGAAAGCCGGCAAACATTAATCAAGTTCAACGACTGGCGGGTCGCATTGCGGCTCTATATCGTTTGGTAAGTCGCCTGGGTGAAAAGGCGATTCCTCTTTATCAGTTACTAAAGAAATCTGACCGGTTTGTTTGGACGAATGAGGCAGACGAGGCGCTCGAAGCCTTGAAACGGCAATTGGTTAACCCGCCGGTCCTGGATACCCCGACTGAGAAAGAGCCCATGCTTCTGTATGTTGCGGCAAACTCCAAAGCAGTAACTGTGGCAGTGGCCGTTGAAAGAAAGGAGGAAGGGAAGGAGTATCCAGTGCAACGCCCGGTGTATTTTATCAGTGAAGTGCTAACCCTTTCCAAGCAACGGTACCCACATGAGTCGGAAACTTAAGCATTATTTCCAAGAACACCCTATCACAGTGGTTAGCTCTGCCTCCCTTGGGGACATCATCCGTAATCGGGAGGCAACAGGGCGGATTGCCAAGTGGGCGATTGAACTTGGGCCGCATCACGTGCAGTACACCCCCCGCACAGCCATCATGTCTCATGCCTTAGTTGATTTCATCAATGACTGGACGGAGTTGCATGCTCTGGAAGACAGGCCTGATCTTACTTACTGGACTATTTATTTTGATGGATCTAGACAACTGGAAGGCTCGGGGGCTGGTGTGGTATTGGTATCCCCTCAAGGAGATAAATTCTGTTATGTCCTCCGACTCATGTTTCCGTGCACTAACAATGCTGCGGAATACGAAGCTTTGCTTCACGGCTTGCGACTCGTCAAGGAGATGAATATAACGTGAGTCAGGTGTTTTGGCGACTCTGATTTGGTGGCGCAACAAGTTTCGGGTACCTGGGATTCTCGAGACCCCATGATGGCGGCTTACAGAAGAGCTGTGTCTGATGTGGCGAGTCATTTTCATGGTTATCAGGTTGACCACATTGATCGGCGCCTCAACGAGGCGGCTGACGCCCTTTCACGTCTTGGTTCCCAGCGAAAGCCAGTTCCTCCCATTGTTTTTCTGGATATTTTGCATAACCCATCCGTGGTTTTACCATCGGAGGAGGAGTTGGCAATACCAGATCCCGAGTCTCAGCTCGTGGCGGCTCTCCACGTCACGCCGGATTAGGTTCTTCCCTATCTGGCTTATCTTGCCCGAGGCGAGTTACCAACACACGAAGTTTCGGCTCGTCAAATCGTTCGGCGCAGCAAATCCATGGTGATCATCAAAGGAGAGTTATATAAGCGGAGCGCCTCTGGAGTTTTTCAACGACGCGTTTCCTCCGAAGAAGGATGCATAATCTTAAATGACATTCATTCCGGAGACTGTGGGCATCATGCCGGGTCACGCTCTTTGGTGTCAAAAGCTTTTCGTCATGGTTTCTTTTGGTTGACGGCTCATGCAGATGCGGAAGATATAGTTCGTCGGTGCGAGGGATGCCAGCGTTATGGATGACAGGCTCATGTGTTGGCTCAAGAATTAAGAATGATTCCCATCACTTGGCCTTTTGCGGTCTGGGGGTTAGACATGGTTGGCCCCTTTAAAATGTTATCCAATAAGAAAACCCATTTGCTGGTGGCGGTTGATAAGTTCACCAAGTGGGTTGAGGCGGAACCTATTGGAGCAGGCGATGCGGAGACAGCGGTCAAGTTCTTGAAGAAGCTGATCTTCCGGTTTGGATATCCTCACAGTATCATTACTGATAATGGTACTCACCTGTCCCAAGGGGCGATGCAAGAGTTTTGCCGTGGAGAACATATCCGGCTTGATGTTTCTGCGGTCCCTCACCCACAATGTAATGGGCAGGCGGAACGGGCGAATCAGGAGGTTTTACGAGGAATTAAGCCACGACTCATGGTTCCCCTGGAGAAAACCCCAGGATGTTGGGTCGAAGAATTGCCTTCAGTGATGTGGAGTATCCGGACCACCCCGAACCGGTCCACGGGTTTCACCCCTTCCTTTTTGGTCTACGGAGCAGAAGCCGTTCTTCCTACTGACATAAGGCATGACTAACCAAGAGTCGCCGCATATGTGGAGCAAGACAATGAGCTGGCGTGTCAAGACTCCTTGGATTCCTTAGAGGAGGCACGTGACTTGGCTACGGCCCGTTCGGCCATCTATCAGCAGGATCTACGGCGTTATCACAACCGCCGAGTTAAGAGCCGGACCTTTTAGGAAGGCGACTTAGTTCTTCGGTTGATACAAGATCTTGCTTGCATGCATAAGTTGTCACCACCATGGGAAGGACCGTTCGTCGTCAGCAAGAATCTTCGCAACGACTCTTATTATCTAGTGGATCTTCGGCCTAACCGGTCAACCACGGAGGCTGAGTCAACTCGCCCTTGGAATATTGCCCACTTGCGGCCTTATTACACTTGAGCTCTTAAGCTCTGCATTTTGTAAGTTTTTCAGTTTCATTATGAAGTAATAAAATTAAAATGCTCCCCGACTTGGGGGCTTACTCATTGAGATCAATTTTGTCATCCTGTTGCGACCTTATGAGCCGACAGAATTATTATCTTAGGGTGGCGCTTGAGCTTTCTGACTTGCCCCATCCTGTCGCGACCTTATGAGCCGACGAAACCATCATTTAGGGTGTGTGCTTGAGCTTTCTGACTCGCCCCATCCTGTAGCGACCTTATTAGCCGACGAAACTATCATTTAGGGTGCGCGCTTGAGCTTTCTGACTCACCCCATCCCGTCGCGACCTTATGAGCCGACGAAACTATCATTTAGGGTGCGCGCTTGAGCTTTTTGACTCGCCCCATCCTGTCGCGACCTTATGAGCCGAAGAAACCATCATTTAGGGTGCGTGCTTAAGCTTTCTGACTCGCCCCATCCTGTTGCGACCTTATGTGCTGACGAAACTATCATTTAGGGTGCGCGCTTGAGCTTTCTGACTCGCCCCATCCTGTCGCGACCTTATGAGCAGACGAAACTATCATTTAGGGTGCGTGCTTGAGCTTTCTGACTCGCCCCATCCTGTCGCGACCTTATGAGCCGACGAAACTCTCAATTAGGGTGCGTGCTTGAGCTTTCTAACTCGCCCCATCCTGTCGCGACCTTATGAGCCGACAAAACTATCATTTAGCTGCACACTTGAGCTTTCTCACTCGCCCCATCCTGTCGCGACCTTATGAGCCGACGAAACTATCATTTTGGGTGCATGCTTGAGCTTTCTGACTCGCCCCATCCTGTCGCGACCTTATGAGCCGACGAAACCATCATTTAGGGTGCGCGCTGTAGCTTTCTGACTCGCCCCATCCTGTCGCGACCTTATGAGACAGCGAAACCATCATTTAGGGTGTGTGCTTGAGCTTTCTGACTCGCCCCATCCTGTCGCGACCTTATGAGCCGACGAAACCATCATTTAGGGTGCGCGCTTGAGATTTCTGACTCGCCCCATCCTGTCGCAACCTTATGAGCCGACGAAACTATCATGTAGGGTGTGTGCTTGAGCTTTCTGACTCGCCCCATCCTGTCGCGACCTTATGAGCCGACGAAACCATAATCTATGGTGGCGCTTGAGTTTTCTGACTCGCCCCATCCTGTCGTGACCTTATGAGCCGACGAAATTGCTATTTTTTATTTTCCTTCCTGGCACTGCCACAAGGTTTTCCAAACCTTTTTCCTGATTCATCTTGAAAATATTTGTTATCATTTATTATTTATTTGATTTCACATATGTTTTTCAAGCTTAAAACAGGTTGATGATCAAAATCAATTCATCTATGGCGGATTAAGCATTATAAATAATTTTCAAACGGCGGATCCATTATTTCAAATCGCCTTAAGGGCGACATAAGGATTCTTTTCGAAAGTATCACAAAAGCAGTACCGATTCCTAAAGGAGACCTATTACATGGCTCTTAGGACCAAATCAATGAAGTTTATTCTGCTGGCACCCTCGGATCATTTTCCTGCGAGCTTTGGCTGACCTCAATTTGCAAGTCGCCCAAAACCCAGTTACATTTGGCCAGAGCCACGAAGTCATCCTCATCGGTCAGGAGTGATGAAAGATCTGCGTCCAAGTCAAATGGGTTCTTGGGTCGCCGTGGAGTTAAGCTGGTCGTCACAAAGGTTGGCGGGTTGACCTTCTTGTTCTTGCTATCATAGGCACCCTGATACTTTGATAAGTCCAGACTTGCATCAAGTTGACTCGCCACCAGTCGGGAGTCCTTGACGACATGCTGATAGTCCTCTGCAACGAATTCTGACCCGTCATCCTTGAGTTGAGGAAAGCCCGCTGCTACTTCTTCCGGGTTAATCTCAGGAGCATACGCTAAGCAGCGACTTAATGTAGTCAGCACTCCCTTCCGGGCGGCTAACCGTGTCAACTCGCCAATCTGGGGAGGAAGCGTGGATAGGCAGCCAAGCATCTTCTTTATGGAGGTTATAGGCTCCTTGGCACCCATCACTGCTTTAACAGTTAGTACACTGCCGGTATACAGCTGCTCTATCAGCGTGTAAATCGCCTTCAGCATCAGCACGCAATCATCTTGAAGATTGGCGGCCCTTGGACCTGTGCAAGGGGTAATGATAATCAGCGACTCAGGATAAGAGTTATTGGTTTAAACAAAGATCAAAGTTTAGAGTATTTTACTAAAGACGGCTTGCGCCATGTTTGAGATATGACGTTTCAAGCCAGATAGCTCTTGTTGCACAGTAGCCATCTTGGCTTCAGCTTTCTCTGCTCTTTTTGTTGCAGCATCTTGGTCAGCTTGAGCCCTTTTTAAATCGGCTTTTAGTTTTTCCATCTCAGCTAACACCAATTGATACTTCTCCTCCGACTTGGTTCGGGCATCTTGCTGATCAGATAAGTTTTTCTTTAAATCGCCAAGTGCTGATTCAGTCTGAATAAGAGTTTCCTATTGAAGTACATGATAAGGGGCAAGTCTCAGAACTATTGCAAGAAATATCCCTGACACTTGGGGGCTAATGTATAAGTTTTTTTTTCAGATAAAATTATACAGCATCAAGACCCGGCTCATCTTTTTACTAATAACCCGGCCCTTGGGGGTTACTGTTGAAAAAAATTTCTAAGTGATCAAGACCCGGCTCATCTTTTTACTGATGACCCGGCCCTTGGGGGTTACTGGTCGAAAGTTTTTCTAAGTGATCAAGACCTGGCTCATCTTTTTACTGATGACCCGGCCCTTGGGGATTACTGGTCGAAAGTTTTTCTAAGTGATCAAGACCCGGCTCATCTTTTAGTGATGACCCGGCCCTTGGGGGTTATTGGTGGAAAGTTTTTTTAAATAATCAAGTCCCGGCTCATCTTTTTACTGATGACCCGGCCCTTGGGGGTTAATGGGGATAGTATAATATATAACAAAGCTTACCTCATGTTTATTTTTTAGCATCTGGAGCAGGATTTTCTCCATCTCATAACTCACCTCCAGGCGACTTGCAAAACGAGAGAAGAGTTCTTTGAATTCCAGATGTTCATATTCAGAAAGCCTCGCCTTGGAGAGTCCAGACTCAGGAATGGTTTGAGAGGATGATGGCACATGCTTTGACAAAACCGTTGTGGCCGGTTTAGAGAAGCTGGTACCCGTGATAATTACAGCATTCGTGTCTTCTGCTGTTGTCAATGGACTTGGCGGCTTAGGGGCATCCGTCGTTTCCTTGGGCGAGCTAGGAAGATCCATTTGATCCTCAGGCTCGTCTTGATCCGGGTTATCTTGGATCGGCGCTGACTCTTTGATGGGCTCTGAAATTATGATACGAGTTGACCCGCTGGTCTTCCTCTTCTTCGCCTGTGCCCTAAAAAAGGGGAGAGGCGCATTAAAAGACTGAAAAATTATCACCCTCAGATTCAAAGTAAAATTATCAAAGGACTTACCTAGGGACTCGAATCATTGGCGGAAGTGTCGACATTACTGAATCGCTAGATGTAGGAGGAGAATTCTGCAAGAATTATACATCAAAGATATAGGCAGGTTACAGACGTGATCCAAAGAAACATGAAGAAGTGTTGTTCATGGGTACCTCATTTGGTTTCCTCTTGTTCTTTGCTGGTAAGCCGGACACCAGATCACCGGAATGACTTCGAGTCGTCCGATTTGAAGTATGTTGTGCTTTATTCAGTAGAAAATTTGGGTCCAAACAAGCATTTGGATGTGAGAAGGGAACTTTCCCACAAATTCGCCTGGCCGGCTTAGGTGGAGAAGGAGATGAATCGGAGGAAACATAAATTACCTCTACAGAATCCTCCTGGCTTTCGTTGTCTTCATTCTATTCAAGAGAGGCAGAGACATAAATACAAGGTTAATAGTAGCGGATGGCGAGTGAAAAGAGGATAGGTTTTTACCTCTGAAGGTGCGTCGCCGACTTGAGATTCATCGGCTTTTGATGGCTCGGCCACAACAGCTTTGCCCTTGCCCTTGGTTTTCTTTGGGGGCGGCTTAGCTTGCTTCATGGCTGGCCTTTTGGGTTTCTTGTACCAAAACTTATCACCTTTCTGGAATGACATATGTTATAAAGGGCCACAATTCTAATGAAACATAAGAAGTAAAGACAAAAGGCGGGTTAAAATTGCTTACCTTGGGCGCCGGATTAATTTTGCAGAAGGGTTTGAGGCCGATTTGGCCGCATTTTCCCGCAGGCTCGCCGGTCAGCTTTTTGATGATGGCGACAATATCCTTTTCCGTTAAAGCCGTATGGAAATAACATTGAGGTTGATCTAAGGTGCCATCAAATTTGCACATTAGCCCGTCCCGGTGACTCAAACGGAGGATGCGCCATTCGACCCAGCAGCGGATCAAGTCGACCCCAGTAAGGCCGTTGTTTGTCACAGATCTTAACTCGGACAATACTGGGATAAAATCTGATTCCTCCTCTTCGGTGAGCTTGTCCGGAAGCTTGAAATTCGTTGGAGGCGATCTTTCCTATAGCCGAGAAAGTTGTTTTCGCCTGCAGGCGAGGTCTCTTGACAATAGAACCAAGACTCGCCCCAGCCTTTGGGATGGCTTGGCATGGCGAGTGAGGGAAACGGGCTATCCCTGCGACGCTGAACATTTACACCGCCAAGTTCCAGGCTGGGGCCATTGTGAAATTCCGTTTGGCGATTTAAGTGGAAAAAGTACCAGAATAAGGGAACTGATGGTTCCATCCACAGGTAAGCCTCACAGAACACTTGGAACTGGCATAGGTTACTTATCGAATTAGGTCCTAGATCCTGGAGGCGGACGTTCATGAAAGCCATGGCGTCTCTAAGGAACTTTGATCCAGGCGGCTTAAAACCTCACTCAAGGTGTTCGACGAAAACGACTATCTCCCCTTCTTTGGGGTTGGGGAGATCCTCTCCGAACCCGGTACGCCAACCGATAACATCCTGAGGGTCCAAATTGCCCGTTTTCACATAATCTGCTAGTATGGTATCGTCGACTTTGGTAGGGAGCCAGTCACTTTTGAAGACGGTGCCCATGCTACAAAGGAGTAAAGTACGGGTGAATTTACACGCTTGAACATCTACCGTAAGAGGTGAAATAAGTTCATTTGACTCGCCAAGTAATTTTTTGACGGACTGAGGAAATTTTTTGACCCGCCATATAAAGATCCGGGTCGGGTTGCTATGGCGACTTCCGAAGTTTGGCTACTCACAAGAGTTGTGTCTTAAGGCGTCGGAGACATTTGTTCAAAATGGTGAAGCATGAAGACTACAAACAGCTTTTACGCGATGAACGGTAAACTATGGATCTACTGGACAGCCGAAAAAAATGAGAAAAATGACTCGACACGGCAACTGACTACCAGGATAAGATAATGTTGTTCGTTTGATGAAATATTGCTCTAAACACGAAATCAAGGGCGGATAAGTGAAGGTATTAAAAACGTTAGCTATCTCGTCGTCATTAATTCTAATCAGTCAAGGACAGGCAACAGATATTCGCGAAGGCATCAAGAACATGGCGATGATGAAACTTCGAACAGGGATGGGGATCTGTTTTTAAATAAGCGGTGACCTAACCTGATGAGTTCGGTCGGAGGTGGTCGACGGCGATGGAGGCTTTTGGCGGAGCACGAAAGTCTTGGTTGGGCGCGGAGATCTTCGGTGGCAACGGAGTGCCTAGCAACAGCGAGGTGGTCGACGGAGGTGAGATGGTCGATGGCGGCGAGCAGCTCGGCCGCGGTACGGAGCTTGACGGCGACAAAGATCTGTGGGCGGCGCCAAATCTTTCGGGCGACGACAGGAACTACGGTCGGCGGCAGAGCCCTCGGAAGGCAGTAAGGTATCCTCGGTGTGATAATGGGAGGAGATTGACGAGACTGGTCAGTGGAAAGCACCCGTCCTGTCCCCCACCTATTTAACAGGGCAGGCGCTGGAATCGAGGCGCCGTGAGCGGGAACCGCCAAAGGATAAAAAGATTCGCTATAATGGCGCTCCATATTTTTTGGGATAACGATATCAAAGGATCCCTTAGGATTATGTAAGTCTTCCCAGAATCCAAGGGATAAGAAGATGACAACGAGAAATGGATTGGCGATTTAAGTTCTTCCGTGATAGATGGCGGGTTAAAGTTTCTGACGTGTGGAGAAGGATGAAGGATGAATCGCCTTTAACTGAGAGAAAATATTGGCGTGAAGAGAATTCATGTCAAT
This sequence comes from Hordeum vulgare subsp. vulgare, assembly GCF_904849725.1. Taxonomy (NCBI): domain Eukaryota; kingdom Viridiplantae; phylum Streptophyta; class Magnoliopsida; order Poales; family Poaceae; genus Hordeum; species Hordeum vulgare. The sequence goes on along the minus strand of NC_058522.1, from coordinate 75,262,673 downwards.
CTGGGGCCTAATGTTGGGGATATTCCCTGTTAATAACCCGCCCTAGTTGGGCCGGGTCACCGAATCAGGCGATTCATCTGAGCGTGATTCGGGCCTTGGCCTGGCAAGGCCGAAAGTCGTGTGGCGGTTTATAATCTCCGGAAGGTCTCCAAGCTTTGGAAGATGGCGACTTGGAGGCCGTAGAGGTTACGATTTGTAGGAAGGAAAGTACCCTTGTAAACCCTAGGGATTCGACCTGTATATAAAGGCGAGTCCCAGGGAAGCAGAGTGCTAGGTTTGGCGAGTTACGCCCTCCTTGTAATCGAAACCATATCAATACAACTCAAAGCAGGACATAGGCCTTTACCTCCTCACGAGGGGCCGAACCTGGGTAAATCGCCGTGTCTCTCCTGTTCAACCCCTTTGAGTCACCACCAAGGTGCGATGGCCCCAGTACTAAGTCCTTTCTCGAGGACATCTTCCGTGACAAAACCACGACAGTGCCCCTGTCCCAACTGCGACAACTGGAAAAAGCAGACAAAGTTTGAAATGGGTAAACACCTGCAGAAGTGGGGTTTTACGCCTAATTATATGGTGTGGAATTTTCATGGTGAGTCGGACCAACGTGCCAGAGCTGAGGTGATTCGTCATCGCACCGACGAGCATGGTACCGGGATTGAAGACATGGTGCAAGACTTTGATGATGCTCGGGATTCGGACGATGAGATGGAGGAATCTGCAAAGGCCTTCTATGAAATGTTGGAGTCTTCAAAATGTCCTCTCCACGAGCAGACTGAGATTTGTCAGCTGGATGCCATCGCGCAATTAATGGCTCTAAGGGCTCAATTCAACCTAGGAAGGGAATGCTACGACTCGATGATGACGATATTTGGACGCTTTCTACCAAAGGCCATGTACTGCCTGCAAACCTGTACCAGTCAGAGAAAATCCTCCGTGTACCTAAGATGCCCTATGAGAAGATACATGCCTGTGAGAATGGATGTGCCTTATTTAGGCTTGAGTGTGCCGCCTTGAACTATTGCCCCATTTGAAATTCTTCGAGGTATATTGTCGTAGACAACGGTATGGGTGCGAAGAATCAGACCAAAATCCACATTATTGTTCTTCGGTATCTGCCAATGGGACCAAGACTTCAACGTCTTTTCATGGTCGAAGAGACGGCCAGACAGATGACAAATTGGGCAAAAGAACCGAACTAGATGCGGATGGGAACAAGATGCTGGTACACACTTCAGATGGTTTTGCGTGGAGGCACTTCGATGCATTACATATGGATAAATCGGAAGATCCAAGGCAACCTAGAGTTGCAATCAGCACGGATGGGTTCAATGTGTATGGTATGACGGCAGCACAATACAGTTGTTGGCCTGTATTTATCATTCCACTAAATTTGCCACCCGGAGAGATTATGAAAAGAAAGAACATTTTCCTGACGTTGATAATTCCAGGGCCCAACTATCCAGGGAAGAATATGAATGTGTACATGTAGCCGCTTCAGGATGAGTTGCAAGAAGCCTGGGATAATGGGATCAAGACCTATGACGCGGCTACCAAAACAAATTTCAAAATGCATGTGTGGTACATGTACTCGACGCATGATTATCCGGCGTTTGCGCTATTCGCTAGCTGGTGTGTGCATGGAAGGTTCCTGCGCCCCACATACAAGGAAGCTCTTCAGTTCCGATGGCTGCAGGCTGGTCGCAAGTATTCTTGCTTCGACATGCATAGACAATTCCTGGATCCTGACCATAAGTTCAGAAAAGACAAGAAGAATTTCATCAAAGGTAGAGTTGTCAAAAACACTGCACCAGCTGCGTTGACAGGCCAACAGAGCATTGATCAGTTAAACGCTCTCGAGCCTGATACTTTGCATCCAGGATACTTCAAACGGTATCATACGGAATACGCCTGGACTCACAAGTCATGCTTATGGGATCTGCCTTACTTCAAATACCTCCTTTTCCCACACAACATCGACGTGATGCACACTGAAAAGAATATTGCGGAGGACATTTTTGGTACATTGTTCGGCATAGAGGGGAAGTCAAAAGATAATCCTAAGGCTAGAATCGACCTGGAGGCTCTATGTGATAGACCGTTGCAAAACTTGCGACAACGGAAAGGAAAGCAAAGCATAGCGAAGCCAAAGGCATAGTTCAATCTGGAAAGGCCAACTATGAGGGAACTGCTATTGTGGGTGAAAATGCGGTTGATGTTCCGCGATGGGTATGTTGCAAATCTAAAGATGGTAGCGAGTCATGAGAAATTGAAAATATTTGGTCTCAAGAGTCATGATTGTCACATATGGATTGAGCGGGTAATGTCGGTGATGTTGCATGGCTTTATCTCTGAGGATGAATGGCTAGTACTAGCAGAGCTGAGCTATTTCTTCCGTTCTCTTTGTGCGAAAGAACTATCGCTTGGCGTGCTAGATGAAATGGAAGAGTTGGTGGCGGAGTTGATCTGCAAATTAGAAAAGATCTTTCCACCGGGATTCTTTAATCCAATGCAACATTTGATTTTGCATCTCTCGACCGAGGCAAGAATGGGGGGGGCCGTTCAAAATCGATGGTGCTACTCATCTGAGAGGATGTGGAAGACGCTTCGAGCTAAGTGTGAAAATAAACGTAGAATTGAAGCATTGATGGCCGAGGCATTCATTACTGAGGAGGCGGCAAACTTCGTGACAACACACTACGAAGCCAAAAATCATCATTTGCATAACCCGAAGCCTCGGTACAATGATGGCGATCCAAAAAAAGTTCGATCCAACCTCAGCCTATTCAAAGGTAAGCTCGCACCATCCGGTGCTTGGAAAGGGAAATCGTTGGTTGTCGAAGAATGGCGGACCATTTCATTGTATATCTTCACCAACCTAACAGAAGTGCGGTCGTACATCGAGTAAGTTCTCGGTAAATTATTGTTCCGCAACTTCTAATTTATTTGAACTACTCTTATTCCCGGATATTTTACATAGTTGATACGTCATCGAATTCTCGGATGGAGCGGTCATAGAAAAGGATTCCGTTGAAGAGTATGAGCTTCTCGCAGAGCATGGAGGCGACTATCCCGGTTTCATCTCTTGGTTCAAACAAAGGGTAATTAATTACCATTAAGGGCCCATTTGATTTCTTGGTCTAATTTGCGGGTAATGCATCCATTCTTTCGTATTAAACTTGTATGCTGATGCAGAGTCTATGGACGCCGAGTTGAGACAATTCGCTAATGGTTTTGACTATAAGGTCCGTTCATTTGACAAATACAACATCAACAGGTATCACTTTCGTACCTTTGGCAAAGAGATATCTATGCCCGACCTAAAGACTACAAATTGTTTTGTCCCCGCTATCGGCGAAGGAGTCCCCGCTATCATGAACTTCTATCCTATGGTGAAAACCCATCGACCGTCGTAGTCTTCAAATGTTATTGGTTTGAGCCGAGGGAGACTAGAAGGACTCATGAACATATAGGACTAGTCGAAATCAACCAAAACACCCACTTAGATGTTCCCGATGTCTATATTACGGCTCAACAGGCGACACAAGTTTTATATCTACCATGGGCCTGCCAAACTGATCCAAATTTCAAAGGTTGGGATGTCGTTTATGAAGTGCCACCACATTTTAGACCACCTACCCTCAATGAAGAGGATTACGAACCTCACCTTAACCCAGACACATATGAAGGATAATTCTTCCAAGAAACACATATGTCCAAGAAACGTTTCAAGAACCGCTCTACTTCACCCCAGAACATTGAAGTAGACAGCTACAGTGAATTCGTTTTAACCCGTGAGCCCGAACAGGAAGATCTGGAAGAAGAAGAGGTTACTGCTGCAGATGACATGTCACTTCTTGACCGATTACATAATGGTGGCCTTCCACATGTTCTTCCTGATAGTGATGATGATGATGCATTTATTGATGATAGTGATGATCATGATGGATTTATTGACCCCGAAGCATATATAGACAAGCACGATTGTTATTTGTTCATGTCAGGTATTCAACTATTATACTATATATAAATTTCGAGTTCATGTTAGGTATTCAATTTTTATTAGTCATGTTGGTATTTATGAAGATGATACACTTAAATTATATACATTTTATTACTCATGTTGTTATTTATGTTGTACGAATTTCATTTACTCTTTGTCATGACAGGTGTTGAAAGATGGTGGGAAAGGGTCGAAAGCACTCCGCGGCTCGTTCTTCGTCGGCCGGTGATGGGATGGGTACTTCCATTCCTGCCTCGCCTCTTCGGAGCGTGTTGCTCTCTACTATGCAACGAGCGCCCCCCGTGAGAGGAGGTCGACCCCCCACGAAGCCGAGAGGTACTAAAGGTACACGTTGTATTCATGTTGGTATTTATGTTGTACTCATGTTGTATGCATATTGGTATTTATATACATTTTATTACTCATGTTGGTATTTATGTTGTACTAAAGGTACACGTGGCCGCGAGAGAGGTAGGGCGATGGCTAGCACGCCTTCTGAGGTGGAGGCTAACGGTCTCCGCCACCACCCCAAGCTGATTCACCTGAGCACACGACTTCTAGGGTGGATTCGTCTGAGGTGGAGGCTACACGGTCTCCGATTGATGAGCCTCGGGTCGACGACCCTCAGGTCGACGAGCCTTCGACCAACGAGACTCGTGTCCTAGAGGCTTGGTTCTAGGCGACTCCGGAGCAAAGCAGGGATGAGGGTACGTCCCAGAGACCCAGTGGGATACCTGGGCTGAGCTAAGTGGCCATGCTGGTAGCGACGAGGAGCTGGGTGAGGGGGCTACTGTCTACCAGCGTGGTAGTTTGGGGCTCCCGCTCGTACTGGCGACCCCCAAGCAGAGGTGGTCAATTAGGCCAAATGAGGACAAGTAAGTTAATTTACTCTTATTTAACCTTTTGCCTTCACGTTTTTCTCAAATATCTAATATTTTGGCTTTATTTTGTCATAGCGTAGGGGTTGGATTGTTGCCAAGGGTGTCCGCAAGCCCAACAAAGTCCTTGGTGTTCTTTGCCGTAAAAACTTCCCAGGGTTTGTTACGTTGCCCGGTCGGGAGCGAGAGGTAGGAATGACCTGGGAGCACTACTTGGGTGCCCCAGCCCCGCCAGAGGTGGAGATCGACGGTGTTTTGTGCCACACGAGGGCCGACATGGTGATCCGACAGTTCTGGGTAAATTCTCCTTCACACAATTATAAATCAACCACAACTAGTTCTTGTACTAATCGGTGTTTTCACGTTTGCAGACCTACTACACGTGTGAGGAGGGATATGAGGAGGATGCGGCAAAGGTTATCGAAACCGAATGTCGCCGCCTACTTCAAAACTTTCGGCACAAGGCTCAGGTGCAGGTTGTTCGAGACCACTATGCCACGCGGCGTATTAGGAAGGACAAGGCGAAGTGCCGTGATTCTAAGATGGAGAAGGAGCATTACATGAAGGTAATTACATATTATTAAGGCTTTGAAGTTAGTTTCCTTGATTTGGTTCTTACGCGCTCAAATTTCTCTTTATTAACTTAGTTGCCCCCGAGATGGTGTGTGGATAAGATGGATTGTTGGGAGGCCTTGGTGGATCAGTGGTGCTCTGAAACGTGGGAGGCCAGCCACAACAACGCCAAGGAGAGGCGTGGCAAAATGGTTGGTGTGCCACACCATCAAGGGAGCGTCAACTTAATCCAATTTGGCGAGAACTGTATATGTTGTTTGCTTCATGCCTCATGCAATTCATTCTTAATGCTATCTTGAGCCCTTTACTAATACAATTTTCCTCTCTCTCTCTTTTAGGTGCGTCACAATAACACGGAGGTGCCACAGATGTACGACCTGTATGCGATGGCCCATACTGCCTCGTACAAGAAGGTATAGGCATTCTCTGAGTCTGACCTGGAGCATCCAGAAAACTTCACCAACATCTCCTACCACCACAAGCTCTTGAAGTACTGAGATCACGGGAAGGCGAGGAAAGGGGAGGACTTTAACCCGAGCGAGGGGCCTATTGATCCAGAGCTGGTGATGATAGCTGGCAACGGGAGGCCCCATGGCTCGATTTGGAGACTGCCTTATACGTTGTCCTAACACTCTCCAGCAGATAAAGGCACGCCAAACGAGCTCCTGTCTGGAGATAACACCTCGTCCACGGCCTGTCGAGCTCGCCATCGAGGTTAGTTTAATGGACTCAACTATCTTTCCGCATTATGTTGTGCGTTGGAACCAATATGATTACAATGCTAACAATGAGTTGTGTTGCAGGCTGCTATTTTGAAAGAGAGAGAGGCAATGGAGGAGGCTATGGCGGAGAAGGATAAGGAGATGAGGGAGCTGGAGGAGAGGATGACTACATTGGTGGAGGCGGAGAGGGCATGGAATGATGCGTCTAACACGGCCATATACGAGCTCTTCTTGGTAAGTTTCTTCTTCATGTTATTTCAAATCTTGCATTTGAATGTCCGTTTCATTAATAAATAACAAGTTTGACTTGTCAAAACCAAATGTACAGTGTATGTGCGAAAAGACCGGCCAAGTCCCTCCGCCGATGCCAGTCATTAACATGGAGGGGACGGTGAGTTTCATTTCAGTGTAGTGATCTTAAGAGTGTCCTCATGCTAACGACACATTGCAAACGATGTTTGGTGCAGAGTATCTCCCGAAAAGAATCGCACGACCCTTCTACAGTGGAGCCTTCTCCAGGGCAGCCTTCTCTAGGTGAAACAAGCCAGAGCCACCGTGCTTCACCGCGGTGATGACGATAATGGTATGTTATTTCTAGTGTTTTAATAAAAATTAAATATACTTAGCTAATTATCCTCCAAAATGACATATTTAACCCAAGTGAGCTCCGAAATGACCTATAGTTAGCTAGGTTTCCACCTAAATGACATAATTAGCTTAGTTAGCTCCAAAATGACCTATTTAATAAAAAAATGACCTATAGTTAGCTAAGTTCTCTCCTAAATGACCTAATTAGGCTTACGTAGCTCCAAGATGACCTATTCCCCCTAACTTAGGTATTATATGGCCTATAATTAGCTTAGCTAGATCCAAAATGGCTTAATAAGCATAGTTTGCTCCGGAATGACATATTTTACCCAAGTAGCTCCGAAATGACCTATAGTTAGCTAGGCTTCCTCCTAAATGACATAATTAGCTTAGTTAGCTCCAAAATGGTCTATTTAATAAAACAAGAACTATACTTAGCTAATTATCCTTGAAATGACATAATTAGCTCCAAAAAGGCATTCTTAACTAAATTAGCCCGAAGAAGGGGACAAGAGGAGAAGAAAGAGGAAAAATGAAAAGAAGGAATAAGAAGAAGAAGCGAAGAAGAAAAAGAGAAGAAGGACAAGAAGAAGGAGAAGAAGGAGGAGAAGAAGGAGAAGGAGGCTCCTTCTCCTTCTTCTTCCTCCTTCTTCCTCCTTCCCCTTCTCCTTCTTCTTTTCTTCTTCTTTTCCTCTTCCTTCTCCTTCTCCTCCTCCTCCTCCTCCTCCTCCTTCTTCTTCTTTTACTTCTTCTTCTCTTCTTGCTTCTTCTCTTTCTCTTCTTCTACGTAGCTTAGACTCATCCAACAAAGACTAAATTGGCTAATTATCCTACAAAAAGACATAATTAGCTTAGTTAGGTGAAAACATCATAAGAACCTTGGTTAGGTCATTAAAATGACCAAGTTAGCTAAAAAATGAAATAATAAGCTCAAAACGGCATAAAAACCTTGGTTAGCTCATTAATATAATATACTTATCCTGGCTTCCACCCAAATGATATAATTAGCCAATTTAGCTCCAATATGGCTTAATAAGCATAGTTAGCTGCAAAATGACATATTTAACACATGTGAGCTCCGAAACGACCTATAGTTAGCTAGGCTTCCACCTAAATGACATAATTAGCTTAGTTAGCTCCAAAATGACCTATTTAATAAAAAATGACCTATAATTAGCTAAGTTCTCTCCGGAATGAAATAATAAGGCTTACATAGCTCCAAGATGACCTATTCCCCCTAACTTAGGTATTATATGGCCTATAATTAGCTTAACTAGATCCAAAATGGCTTAATAAGCATAGTTTGCTCCGGAATGACATATTTTACCCAAGTAGCTCCGAAATGACCTATAGTTAGCTAGGCTTCCACCAAAATGACATAATTAGCTTAGTTAGCTCCGAAATGGTCTATTTAATAAAACATGACCTGTACTTAGCTAATTATCCTCGAAATGACATAATTAGCTCCAAAAAGGCATTCTTAGCTAATTTAGCCCGAAGAAGGGGACAAGAGGAGAACAAAGAGGAAACATGAAAAGAAGGAAGAAGAAGAAAAAGAGAAGAAGAAGGACAAGAAGAGGGAGAAGAAGGAGGAGAAGAAGGAGAAGGAGCTCCTCCTCCTTCTTCTTCCTCCTTCTTCCTCCTTCTGCTTCTCCTTCTTCTTTTCTTCTTCTTCTCCTCTTCCTTCTCCTTCTCCTCCTCCTCCTCCTCCTCTTCCCCCTTCTTCTTTTACTTCTTCTTCTTTTCTAACTTCTTCTCTTTCTCTTCTTCTACGTAGCTTAGACTCATCCAACAAAGACTAAATTGGCTAATTATCCTACAAAATGACATAATTAGCTTAGTTAGTTGAAAACATCATAATAACCTTGGTTAGCTCATTAAGATGATGCGTTAGCTAAAAAGTGAAATAATAAGCTCAAAATAGCATAAGCACCTTGGTTAGCTCATGAATATTATATACTTAGCTTGGCTTCCACCTAAATGATATAATTAGCCAATTTAGCTCCAATATGGCTTAATAAGCATAGTTAGCTCCAAAATGACATATTTAACCCAAGTGAGCTCCGAAACGACATATAGTTAGCTAGGCTTCCACCGAAATGACATAATTAGCTTAGTTAGCTCCAAAATGAGCTATTTAATAAAAAATGACCTATAGTTAGCTAAGTTCTCTCCTAAATGACATAATAAGGCTTACGTAGCTGCAAGATGACCTATTCCCCCTAACTTAGGTATTAAATGGCCTATAATTAGCTTAGCTAGATCCAAAATGGCTTAATAAGCATAGTTTGCTCCGGAATGACATATTTTACCCAAGTAGCTCCGAAATGACCTATAGTTAGCTAGGCTTCCACCTAAATGACATAATTAGCTTAGTTAGCTCCAAAATGGTCTATTTAATAAAACATGACCTATACTTAGCTAATTATCCTCGAAATGACATAATTAGCTTCAAAAAGGCATTCTTAGTAATTCAGCCCGAAGAAGGGGACAAGAGGAGAAGAAAGAGGAAAAATGAAAAGAACGAAGAAGAAGAAGAAGAAGAGAAGAAGAAGGAGAAGGAGCAAGAAGAAGGAGAAGGAGAAGGAGGAGAGAAGCTCCTTCTCCTTCTTCTCCTCCTTCTTGTCCTTCTTCTTGTCCTTTTTCTTTTCTTCCTCTTCTCCTCTTCCTTCTCCTTTTACTCCTCCTCCTCCTTCTTCTTCTTTTTCTTCTCCTTCTTCTTCTCTTCTTGCTTCTTCTCTTCTTGCTTCTTCTCTTTCTTCTTCTACGTAGGTTATTTCCCCAACAAAGACATACTTAGCTAATTATCCTCCAAGATGACATAATTAGCATAGTTAGGTAAAAATCTTGGTTAACTCATTAATATGACTAATTTAGCTCCAAAATGACATAATAAGGTCAAAATGGATTAATAATCATAGTTGGCTACAAAATGACATATTTTATCCAAGTTAGCTCTAGAATGACCTATACTTAGCTAAGTTCTCTCCTAAATGACATAATAAGGCTATGTAGCTCCAAGATGACCTATTCCACCTAACTTAGCTATTAAATGGCCTATGCTTAGCTAATTTCTCTCTGAAATAACCTATATACTTCTTCATCTAGTATTATTCTTCTAACTTTCTTATTTGTCATTTTTCAGATTACATTCACTTCATGGGAAGCTTGGATTATATTGATGGAATGCTTGAAGATGATTTATTGTACCATGGCTTCATGGAAGCATGTATTGAAACTATTGTAGTATATGGATATATATGAAACTTTGTATGCATGTGGATGAAACTGGTCTAATATATGGTTTGGTACGGATGGAACTTGCATATTATGTATGTACTATGGATGAAAGTTATTTTAATATGGTTATGAGTACGGCAACAAATTTATTTTTGTCAAATATATATATATATATATATATATATATATATATATATCCTGATTATTGTGAAAAATGCTCGATATAATAAGAGATAAAATAAAAAGGGGCTGGTTCCCCTCTTTGCCGTCTGCCCCCACATGGCAAAGGGGGGATGGTAGACGACAAAGAGGGGAGAGAGAGGGGCTTGGTTCCCCCCTTTGCCGTCTGCCCCCACATGGCAAAGGGGGGATGGCAGACGGCAAAGAGGGGAGAGAGAGGGGCTTGGTTCCCCCCTTTGCCGTCTATCCCACATGGCAAAGGGGGGATGGCATACGACAAAGAGGGGAGAGAGAGGGGCTTAGTTCCCTCTTTGCCGTTAGCCCCCTCGTGGCAAAGGGGCGGAGGGCAGACGGCAAAGAGAGGAGGCCTGCCGTTAACACTTAACGGGACCGCTGGTGTATCTACCGTCCCATTTAATTTGCCGTCTGCCCACTCATGGCAAAGATTCTTTGTCGTCCGCTTTAAAAAAGCAGACGGCAAAGAACCTCTTCACCGGATTTTTTTTCCCGTCTACTTTGCCGTCTGCTGACCGACGGCAAAGCCTTTGCCGTCCTTTGTTCCCCCCTTTGCCGTCACCCATGGCAGACGACAAAATTATAAATTCTAGTAGTGACATGTCTACTTTCTGCAACAACTATATTTGCTACAGTAAACTAACAAATTTACAGATAGATGAGGACCATCAAATGCTTAAAAAGTACCTGCGCCAAAGTTGGCCTATGCGACGACTAATGATCTTCTGGCAAAATCGACGGAGGCGATGGCACATTATCTTGCGGCCAAGTCGATGGCAGAGAAGTCGACGGTCTTGACGGTTGCAAAGTCGACGGATCCAGTAAGCAATTAAGCTAATTGATAACTGAAATAAGAGAAGATCTTCCAGAATTACTACAACATCGTATCCAAGAATTACTGTAACCAAGTTGAAGAATCTGATAGGAACAGGAGATATAATATACTTGAAGATGCAAACCAAAGAAACAATAGTGTATGACATATTACAATGGTGGTAGCAATATAATGGAACTAATCTCTTTTTTTTTAATTGTAAAATAAATCTGAAGTATGGAAGCAGCATATGAGAAAGAAGAAGCATATGTGATATAATCTAAAGTTACCATGAGGAGGAAGCATGGAAATGTGCTCTGTAAATATGACTATTCTTAATTGGAGGCCCAATTAAATAAGGTTCTGCCATGATGAGGAGATGCAAGTTTCTACTATCTGCATGCCTAATTCATCAAAATAAAGTGTGGAACAGAAGAAGCATTATATCTTGTGATAGTAGAAGCACATGTTACTAACTGGAAGCTCCACTGTAGGAAGTATGAAAAAATTTCTATCTCAACATAACTCATTTCAATTGGAAATGTATAAATTTGAAAACAGAAATTAACTGAAGAGAGGAGCAGGCATATCTATGCAAGTTCATGTGATCTAAATGCTACCTAGATAATCAAATTCAGGATGCTTTAGTGATCAAATACACAATGGGAAGAACAAATACACACATAGCAGCAGTCAAAAAGTCTACACACACTGAACATATCTACCAATGAATATTTACAATATTGTTGATCTCCTCCATTTTCACTACTTGTGCAGAAGTAGAAATTTCATGCTCTGATGTGCTACTGTTCCTTACTTGTGGTTATATTTTCTATTAAATTATTTGATATATACTTCTTTCCTAATTAAATCCTGCTACCTTGTCTTACCTGACACAACAAAGCATTCTTGAGGACCTGAAGCCGGGAGAGCCATATATATACAAAGTCCAAGGGATTGTGAGAGTAGTGAGAGCCTTACAAAGTTTTTTTTGAGTATTAACCAAATATGTGTATGTACCCTTCTAAGGTGCCTCCTTTCTAAAGGAAAAGTATACTTCTCTCTCTCTCAAAAAATAAAAGGAGAAGTATACATGCGCAGATGTGCTATGTTTTACATAAAATCAGATGCTTACATACTAGTTCGGAAGCTTAGTATGTTGTTCAGGGTACTAACAAAAGGCATTATACACTAACCCCCAAAAAGCAGTGCAAACTACCTCTTAAAAAGAAGTATATACTACGCAGAGGGAAAAGTATATGCTATATTGTTTTGCTAAATAACAGTATATGCTAATTGAGATGTTGAGCAGTATATACCCACAAAAAGGTCAGCATGTACTATGTAGTAATCTTTAAAAATGATGTACATACTCATTCAAAAAAAAACTCAATACATACTCCTTTAAAGAGGTTGTATATATGATATAGATTCTCTTTGGAAAAATGGAGTATACTCCTTGGAAAAATTGCAGTATATACTCCTTTCAAAATGGAGTAGGTATGTACCCACGTATATACTCCAGAGAAATATCTCAGTATATGCTCCTTGTTGGAAAAAATAGCAGCATATAAACACCTTAAAATGTAGTACACTTCCTGCGGATGTAAGATATACCTTCATAGACTTATTTATTGTTTCATATATACCTCTTCATAAATTGATAGCATACTACCTACACAAGTTTCGGATGTATGGCATATACTCCTTTCTGCATATCATCTATATATACACTGTTAATGTACTACGGGCACTAATTTTTTTAATGCATATTATCTATATATACACTGTTAATGCTATACTACCTTGGTTGTCAACTATATACGCTTCTACCTGCCGGAGTGGGTCGTCCTGGCCGTGCTTGAGCTCGGGCCAAATCTCTTGGTCGCCCTAGTAGGAGACCCCTGCCCCTCCTCCTCGAGAAGAGCAGGGCCGATGGCTAGGTGCGCCCCTTCTCCTCCTTCTTGAGCTGGACAAGGACGACACCCTCCTATCGTCGTTGCTGTCTCCACACCATGTTAACCTATAGGAAAGGGTCGGATAGGACAAAAAGGTGAGGAGGAGAGGGTGGATCCAGGAGAGTAATGATGGGAAGGTCCTACCTAGGCAATGCCGGCGACGGATCCTGCGAGCTTCGCCTCGCCATCGCCAGTTCCGGCGGGTTCCGGCGGGGAAACCATAGCCTCGGGCGAGCGTGCAGGCCCTGAGACACGGACCTCGACGGAGGGGAGGGTGGTGCTGATCTGAGCTCAGTTCCAAAGGCAGTGAACGAACTCATCGGTGGATCTTGGGGAGCAGCGCACGGACGGAGCTTGCCGGAACCAGGCGGCGGAAGAGGGGAGATTGTAGGTTGGTGGGGAAAGATTGGTTCACCAGAGAGACAAAGAGAGAGAGAGATTGGTGCAGTGGGCTGCTCCTTTTTTCCTTCCTCCTTGTCTTTAGATGGATGGATGGATCGGTGGACCTTGGGATTGTCGGGAATGGATGGTAGGATGTTTGCCATGTCATAAATCCATGGCACAAATGATTCCACCAATGAAAATTAAGCATATGCAATTGTGTGTTTTTTATTTTGAGAATTAAGCATAGTTTTTAGGAAAATGTTATCAACAACCGATGGATAATCTCAGTTGGATCCGCCCCTCGGTTTTTAGGGAATTAATTAGTCGGGGTCGGGACAAGCGGGGCGTGCATGGAGATCGATCGATGGTTGTTTTTACAACTTGTTTTTTGTTTTATAAAATAATGTGTCAGGGAGGAAACCGAACCATGCCGGGATTTAGATCGAACGACTCCCGCCCGAAGATCCGACGACTGTCGAGCTAGTGGATGTTTACTAGACGTCTAGCGGTAGACGCATATCGCTTCCCTAGTTTTTGTCGTTTGTTAGGTCTGAGGCTCCGTCCATCATTTCACTTGGTGGATGTTTATTTGTGGGTTTCACATGTCAATGTTGTGTCAAGATTCACCCACTAGCTAGGAATGGTCCCGCGTGTCGTTTTACCGCATTTTAAAATGCACATGAAAAATTCAAAAAATCGGAAAAATGGAAAACCTTTGCATTGTGTCATTATATGTGACCAAGTTACCAGAAAAAATAATAAACTTGGAATATGACAATTATTTTAAAAAAGCGTTCTCGCATGTCAGCCGCATGGTCACCGCGTGACGGTGGCGTTGCCACGTGTTCTGGATGGCCTAGGCATGTAGGTGAAATTTTCAACGTACTTATACTTTGTGGCCTTGTCAACATCTATATATACAAGACACGTAGGCGAAATTGACGAGTTGTCTACCTAGTCACGTGTATTTAAGCCTATGATCTTCTTAATTTTGTCATGGAAGACCTACAATGCGGGCATAAATAGAGCTACACATCCTATTGACCATTTTTTGTAATGGGCATAAATAGAGCTACACATCCTAGAGATGTTAAAAAATTTCTAGGATTTGGACCCTCTTAGACACCTCATGACCTTTTATATATTTTAGTCATAGATCTATGACCAATAAAACCGTCATCATTATTTTTTGTCATAAATGCCCTTATTCCTAGTAGAGAGTGTCAAGGATTCATATAATCCCGTATGTCATTCCCTTTGTCCTTCGGTATGTTACTTGCCCGAGATTTGATCGTCGGTATCCGCATACCTATTTCAATCTCGTTACCGGCAAGTCTCTTTACTCGTTCCGTAATACAAGATCTCGTGACTTACACTTTGTCACATTGCTTGCAAGGCTTGTGTGTGATGTTGTATTACCGAGTGGGCCCCGAGATACCTCTTCGTTATACGGAGTGACAAATCACAGTCTTGATCCATACTAACTCAACGGACACCTTCGGAGATACCTGTAGAGCACCTTTATAGTCACCCAGTTACGTTGCGACATTTGATGCACACCAGGTATTCCTCCGGTGCCAGTGAGTTATATGATCTCATGGTCATAGGAATAAATAATTGACACGCAGAAAACAATAGCAATAAAATGTCAGGATCAATATGCTACGTATATAATTTTGGTCTTGTCCATCACATGATTCTCCTAATGATGTTATCCTATTATCAAGCGACAACACTTGCCTATGGCCAGGAAACCTTGACCATCTTTGATCAAGGAACTAGTCAACTATAGACTTACTAGGGACAGTGTGTTGTCTATGTATCCACACGTGTATTTGAGTTTCCAATCAATACAATTCTAGCATGGATAATAAACGATTATTATGAACAAGGAAATATAATAGTAACTAATTTATTATTGCCTCTAGGGCATATTTCCAACAATTCCTGCAAAGATTTTATTTGATTCTGGTGCATCGCATTTCTTCATGTCTCGCCCATTTTTCGTCAAGCATGAGTTTGATTATCAAGATTTGACTAATCTTATGTTAGTGGTCTCTCCTGGTTTGATTATGAATTCTAGTCGCATAGTTCAGGATGTCGCTTCTCCAATTGACCTTGGCAAGTCCGATATTGATCTGATCCTTGGGATGGGTTGGCTGGCTATGAACAAGGCATTTCTTGATTGTCAAGCTAACTCATCCTTTGGAGGACGTGATTACCTTCGCGGCATGCGATGACACGATCCGTTTGTTTTCCTGGAAATAGAAGGGTCAGATCTCTCCAATTTCCCATGTCCTAGTGGTCTGCGAGTATGAAGATGTATTTCTAGAAGAACCGCCAGGACTGCCTCCGCACCGGGAAGTTGAGTTTGTAATTGAGCTTGAACCGAGTACTGAACCAGTATACAAGCGGCCATATATACTGGGTCCAGAAGAGCTGAAAAAGTTGAAGAAGCAGCTTGATGAGAAAGAGCGTCAGGGTCTGATCAGGCCAATATCTTCTCCTTGGGGTTCTGGGGTTCTTTTTGTCAACTAGAAGGATGGCACGGACCGATTTTGTGTCGATAAGAAACAAGTATCAACTTTCCAACATCAATGAGTTGTTCGAGCAATTGAAAGGGGCTAAGATCTTCTCAAAACTTGATCTCAGGATGGGCTATCATCAGATTCGCATTCGTGAAGTTGACATTCCCAAGACTGCCTTCATGACAAGCTTTGGCTCGTATGAGTACACAGTGATGTCTTTGGGTCTCGCCAATGCTCCACCGACCTTCTGTCGGATGATGAATTATATCTTCTCCCCACTCAAGAATGAATTTGTCTTGTTGTATCTTGATGACATTCTGGTCTTTTCTGAAACTAAGGAAGAGCATGAAGATCATCTTCGGCTTGTGCTTGATAAGCTAAGAGAGCATATGTTCTATGCTAAGTTTTCTAAATGTGAGTTCTGGTTGAAGGAAGTTGTGTACCTTGGGCACATCGTCTCTTCTGAGGGCATCAAAGTTGATCCATCAAAGGTGCAGTACATTGTTGAGTGGGAACCTCCTGAGAATGTGAAGCAGCTTCGAAGCTTTCTCGGGCTTGCAAGCTATTATAGAAGATTCGTTGAGAATTTCTCCAAGATTGCTAAGTCTCTCTCAATCCTTCTTTAGAAGGTGTGAAGTTTGCCTGGTCTCCAGGGTGTCGGTTGGACTTCTACACACTCAAAGAGAAGCTCACTTCTACTCGAGTCTTGACTCCTCCTAATGATTCCAAGTCTTATCAACTGTTCTCTGGTGCCTCTCTTCAAGGTCTTAATGCAGTTCTGATGCAAGACAAGAAAGTTGTGACAGCCTGATGCCGGCGTTCCACAAGATTGGCCCTTTATTCCATTTTCGTCGAGTGTTTATTCTTATTTGTCGCATCATCATCGCATCATGCGCATCATCTGCATTGCATCGGCGTCCCGTTGCTGCCAGTTTTCAAAAACTTGCATCCGTTGTTAGTTGTCGGTTCTCGTCGTTGTCCGTTCTGAGCACGACCACACACGCACGCACCCGCGACATCGTCAAACCCTGTTTTTAAAAGTGTGTATAAAAATTTCTCTGATTGGGTTGGAATTTGACGTGCGGTCTTATTTTCATATAGCTAGGCCGCCTGTCGAATTTCGTCGCAATCGGAGTCCGTCTGGTACCCGAAAGGTCGACCGTAGCGGCACCGTATTTGGTCTACCGTCAAACGTTTATGGGTGTTTTAAAAATTATGTTGCTGGGTTCCCGTTCTCCCTCTCATCCCCGCCTAGCCCCTCCGCACAGTGCACCGACCCTACACGCAACCTAGTCCAAAAACCTCCCGAAACCAAAATCGGGTGCTCGTGATTGTTGGGTCCGGATCAACACCGTTTTACCATAAACATCTTCGGTTTGTCCAGTGGACTTCCTAACCTATTTATCTCGACCACCCAATCTAAATCGGAAGGTCGAGATGAACCTACAACTAGCCTGCTAGCTATATATTTGGAACATAGACTATCCACCCAAAACCTAGTTTCTAGGGATCCATCCCCTAGCACCACCTTGCTTTCCCCACCAGGCCAACCAACAACGAGAGCCCGAGCCGAACCGTGTAGCCAGCTCGCCCGCAGCAGCCTCCTCTCTCGATTTGAGATCCGGCCCGATCCTGGCCGCAGCGAGGTGCCCCATGACGGAGTGCCTCCCAAGGCAGCCAGCCGCCCGTGCCTTCGGTCGCCGCCCCCTGCCGCGAGTTAGCGCCCTCGGCCGCGGCTACCTCCTCCCCACGATCTGCATCGGGGATCCAGATCGGGAGCCGTTGACCGCGCCGCCCAAGGCTGCTCTCGCCTGGCCTTCGCTCGCCAGCTTCCGCGTGTGAGCCTCTAGGCCGGCACCTATCCAGCGCCGCTCCGTGGGCCCCGCGCCGTCCCAGAGTCGGCGCCGCAGCGGCCCCAGGACGCCTCCCCTCTGCTCTGCTAAATCCCGGCCCAGTCGGTCTCCTTCCCCGCCGCCAGGCCTGCCTCCTCTTCAGATCCGGCCCAGCCCGCGAAGGTAACCCCCAGATCCCTATGTTGTGCCACGAGCGTGATTTAGTTATTCAGCGCTGCCCAGTTTCGGCCCGGTAGAACATATTAGGCCCGCTAGCTATGTTTTTTTTAGGATTTTGGATTTTATTTTAATTCCAGGTTTGGCTATTAGAACGTTCGTAGTTTTTATTCCGTATGTCGGATCGGAGCAAGTAATATATGTAAATCGGGTAGTTTTCCGTGTATATTAACATTTTGCAACTTGCATGCATGTTTGAATTAGTTTGACCGCCAAATGCCTAGTTTTGCTTGCTTTCCCAATAGGAATTGTTCCGTATTTATTTTTCATGCGTGTCCGGATTGGTCGAACCCCGTAGATAAAACGTTCATGTTTTAGGAGCCCTTTTGCCATGTATTTTAGAGCAGTCGGTTGTATTTTTGCATGTAGGATTCCGTCGCTAGTTTTCTATACCGTGTTTAGGACATATTCCCGCATATACATGTGGTGATGTTTTTATGTTGCAACCCCTCATGTTATATATGTTTTCGGGGTAGAAAAATCCATAGAATTTAACCGTGTATCTATTTTTAGCTTTTGAGCAAGTTGGCGCGTGTGGTATTTTGCATGTTGCCCTTTTGTTTATTTTGTGGGATTTAATCTGTGCGTGATTTGAAGGAGTTGTCAACTAGAGATATGCCCTTGGATGTTTAGTCTAGGCCTTTTAATTTTGGTTGCACTAGAAATACATGTTTAGGTGTGGTTTGCTTGCTCTCAACTTGCTAGGAAATAGTGCTGAGTTGGAGATGCTTAAATATTTCTAAGTCTGAATTCTGTTATATTTTGTTGTTGTCTTGTCTTGAGTTTATGTGATGATCTATAGCTCTTTGGAGGTTGATGCAATGGAGTTAGTTGTAGACTTTGGGATTCTCTAGCATGCTGTCAATTTTCATGCCATTTGGAGTCCTGTAGATTATGTTTTTGCTGCTGTCAATATGCTTTCAGATCGAAAACTACAGTTTCATAAACTGTTATTTTCACTAAGTCTTAAACTGTGTGTGAGGAGCCTTTTTGCGACTTCATTTCTTAGTGATCCATGATTCCATGCTAGATGTTATAAGTTGCATGTGGTACTGCATGTTGCCCTCTATCGTCTCATGCCTTGGTTGATTATATTGGTTTTGTGTAGCTCGTAGTTGTGGGGCGTAGAAAATGCTATGTGGCTGATTTTGGCAGAATGTAGTGATTTCTTGTTTAGCTCGTAGTTGTTGAACCGTTGCTCCATTTTGATCGTGTCCTATATGAAACTTGCTTAGAATCTCGTGTAGTTTCATATTTTCTTGCTGGTTGTATGTTTTGAAATGCTTGTGACTGTCGTCGCACACATATTGCATTCATGCCATCATATCAAGCGCTGCTTGTATCTTTTGAACCGTAGCTACATTGGAGATGTACTCTATTTGTAAATTGCTTGTAACTACGCGTATAATCACGTGAACTTATTTATTTTGCGGTTTAAAAACTATTTAAACATGTCAGTTCAGATCTGGACAGAATTGTTAATTAACACATGAGGTCGTTCCGGAGATGTTATATGTTATTTCCGACCTCATTTAAAATGCCTAGATAGGTAGCTTAATTGCGCTTCACCTTTTGCCACGTTTAGCAACATTTAATATTGCCGACTATCTAATCGGGATAGAACTAAATAATTCATATGTGGAGTTTCGTCAATATGCAACTCGTTGCATATTGAACTTCACTTAATGTGTAGTGTTTGACTGTGTGAATTGTCATGCCATGTCTTGCATGTGTTATTGTTCATGCATCATCTCTGTCATGCATGTGCCGTGGTGAATATCTGTGTTGATGCCTGTTTTCGGTTTCCTTCGTCTAGATAGAGTTCCGTAAGCTTGTCGGATTGTGAGGACCCATTCGACTACATCGGTTCGTCTACTTCATGGAGTCATTCTTCTTCCAAGTGGGATCTCAGGCAAGATGAACATTTCCCCAGATACCATTACTATCATTGCCATGCTAGTATTATCATTTCTGTCGTTATGTCTCGTTGCCTACCACCTGTTAAATATCAGCCTCTCAACAATGCCATGAAAACCTTCAATCTGTTCACAACCCAGCAAACCACTGATTGGCTATGTTACCGCTTGCCTAACCATGTGTTAGCGTTGCTAGTTGCAGGTGCAGTTGTCTCCATGTGATAACATGGCTTCCTTGTTATATCACCATATTAATGCTATTTAATTTAATGCACCTATATACTTGGTAAAAGGTGGAAGGCTCGGCCTTTCTAGCCTGGTGTTTTGTTCCACCTTTGCCCCTTAGTTTTGGCTACCGGTGTTATGTTCCATAATTGAGCGCTCCTAACACGTTCGGGGTTGTTATGGGGACCCCCTTGATAATTCGTTTTAGATTAAAGCTGGTCTGGCAAGGCCCAACTTTGGTACTACATTTGCCTAATAACCTAATAATAATGCATAGGGACCCGCCGGCACCCACAGAGTAATTTAATCAACCCCCGGGCCAGTGCTCCTCATGAGTGTTGGTCCCACCTGAGCGATGTCCGGCGCCCCCTGGTCACCCAGGGTTTAGCGACCCCGACGTCTAGCTCATCCGTCGTGTCCTGAGAACGAGATACGCGGCTCCTATCAGGATCGTCGACGGGTACTTGTAACGATATCCATTCTTGTGAAACGACGAGATGCGCTTCTATCCCTGACGAGGCCCTCGTGCCAAATTGAGGATAGGATCGCATCTTGGGCGTAAAAAAAGTGGTAGCTTATACCTCGATGCAGTTGAAGCTAAGTGAGAAGAATTACCCCACTCATGATTTTGAGTTGGCGGCGGTGGTACATGCTCTGATGACTTGGAGACATCTCTTGTTGGGCAGACAGGTTGAGGTCTACACCGATCACAAGAGTCTCAAATACATCTTCACCCAGCCTAGTCTCAAAATTCGGTAAACTCATTGGGTGGAAATGATCCAAGATTATAATACGAGCGTTGACTACACTCCAGGCAAAGCTAATGTCATTGGAGATGCTTTGAGTAGAAAGGCTTACTGCAACAGTCTTATTCTGAAGCCTCTCCAGCCCGATCTTTGTGAATCTTTCAGGAAGCTCAACCTTCAGTTAGAACCTCAGGGATTTCTTGCTAATCTCGAGATTTTTCCTACATTGGAAGACCAAGTACGACAAACTCAATTTCTTGATGTGATGGTGAGGAAAGTTAAGATTGGCTTGTCAAAGAGCATTCCCAAATATAAGTGCTTTCGTGTTGATGACAGAGATACCTTGTTCTTCGAAGATCGCCTTGTCGTTCCACAGGGGAGCTCAGGAAGGTTATCATGGAAGAAGCCCATAATTACCTTCTATCGATACATCCAGGAAGTTCCAAAATGTATCAGGATCTGAAGCAGACCTTTTGGTGGACTCGCATGAAGCATGAAATTGCCCAGTTCGTGAACGAGTGTGATGTTTGTCGCAGAGTGAAAGCAGAGCATCAAAGTCCAGCAGGTCTTTTGCATCCCTTGCCCATACCCAAGTGGAAATTGGATCATGTTGAGATGGATTTTGTCACTGGGTTTCCGAAGTCCAAGAAAGGGAAAGATGCTATCTTCGTCGTCATCGACAAGTTGGCAAAAGTCGCTCATTTCCTTCCAGTCAAGGAGACCATTTTGGCAGCTTAGTTTGCAGAGTTGTATATGTCAGGGATAGTCTCATTCCATGGTGTTTCAATGCTGATATCTTTGGATCACGGAAGCATCTGTACTTCCAAGTTCTGGGATTCATTTCAGTCTGTGATGGGTACTAAGATTCGATTTAGTACAACTTTCCATCCTCAGACAAGTGGGCAAGTTGAGAGAGTCAATCATATCCTTGAGGATATGCTCAGAGCCTATGTGATTTATTTTGACATGAAGTAGGAAGAGTGCCTACCATTTGCCAAGTTCTCATACAACAACAGCTTTCAGGCAAGCTCAGGCAAGGCTCCATTTCAGGCAAGGCATTAAAGGAAAGCTTGCTCCTCGTTGTGTTGGTCCTTTTATAATTGTTGGGAAGAGAGGCGAATTTGCATATGAGTTAGAGCTTCCTTCCAACTTCTCGAATGTGGATGACGTGTTTCATGTCTCTCAGCCCCGGAGATGCTTCAGGACTCCCGAGCGCACAGTTGATCTCCAGGATATCGACCTCCAGCCCGACCTATCCTACCATGAGCATCCAGTTGCAGTTCTTGAAGTGACTGAGCGCAAGACCCGCAATAAGTCAATCAAGTTTCTCAAAGTGCAATGGTCACATCATTCCGACGAAGATGCCACTTGGGAGCGCGAGGACCACCTCCATTCCGAATTTCCAGAGTTCTTGCAGTCCTAGATCTCGGGTCAAGATCCTCCTGTAGTGTGGGAGAGTTGTAGCAGCCCAAGTGCTTTCTTTCCCCTTTTGTATGCTTTTCCATATGTGGCAACCATGTTGAGGCTATGTTATGGAGTCGAAGTGTGGTTTAACATTTCACGTGCATCTCATGCATCATGCATATCTTGCTTGATCCTTTTGGTTAGTCTTTGTTCCTAGTGTTGTGCCACCCTGGTGATGTGGTTGCATGTGTCTTGTGATGTTCTTGTGGAGTCGGGTGTGGGTGCAACAAGGGCCCTTCAAAAATCTTAGTTGCACCATGGACCAAATAAACGCCTCTCTCTTTTCTAACTTGAGGCAGAACTTAAGTTTCTGTTTTGGCCATTAAAAATGTCCAACATCTTTGAAAAACCTTTTAAATATTTGTGGGTGGCAACACTCACCTATTTGAATATTCTTCCTTTGTTTTATTAAAAAACACGGCCAATTTCTATTAAAACCAATTATTTTGATTTCTCAAAAATGCCCCGCCTATTTATAAAACATAGGGGGCTCATTGTGTTTTTCCAAAAGGTATTTTACCTTGTCATAAGCCCTTACCTTTTCCTAGATTTTATTTCTCTTCAAACTGGTTGTTTTAAAAATAACGATAGGCAGTGTTTATTCTAGCAGAGAGAGAGAGTTGGGCATTTTTTTCCTCTCTCGGGCCCATCTTCTCCTTCCTGGCGCTGGACCATCTCCCCTTTCTCTCTGGCGCCAGGGCCCGTTCCCCTCTCCTTCCTCCTCACGCCATTTCTCCCATGTGTGCTTTCCGTGAGAGAGTGTGTGAGAGAGAGCGCGTCGCCGTGGCTCACGGACGTCGAGGCGTCGTCCCCTCCTCCCCTATTTAGAACCTCGGCATGCGTGCCCTCCGTAGGGTTTCCTCTTCTTTCCCCATTGCACCGCCAACCTCTTCTCCCTCCTTCTTTCCCCCTCTGCAAGGTAAGGTTCAGAGGTTCAGGCAGAGAGAGTAGGCCGTTGATCCCCGTCGTCCCCTCTTCTCCGGTAGCTCCTCCGTGGAGACCAAGGTGGTAGGGAGGATGCTGGATCCTCCCTCGATCCGTTCTCGCCGCTAGGGAACCGGATCCCCTCCTCTGTTGTCTCCTCAACATCGACATCGTCGAAGACATAGCGGAGTAGGAGGTCATCGTAGGCTGCCCCATCTCTTCTTCCCCTTCTCGGCGTCGAGCTCGTCTCCAAACCCCCCACCCAAGGGTGAGCGCCATCTCCTCCTCTTCCTTCCCACGCATAGGGTCTCCTCTTAGCGCGTGTTCATCACCGGCATCGAGCTCTGCTTGGGCGGTGTAGCAGTCCCGTCACGCCACCATCGTGGGCTAACTCCCAGTGAGTTATCACTGGCAATGGATCCCCCAGGGACCCCATATCCCTCGCCGGTGGTCGGTTTGCCGGATAGTCGCCGGAGTGCTCGTCGCCGTCATCCCCCGTTCTGGCTGCCGGTGCTCTGTCTGTTGCTTAGCAGCAACTTCAGTGGTAGCAGTAGTTGCAGCAGCTTCGGTGTGTTGTAGGGGCTTGGCTCAGGTAAAGTGTAGGTGCAGCAGCCCGGTAGTGTGGCTAGGCAGGTGCAGCGGCTCTGCTCGAGTAGCAGAAGCAGCTTCGGCGATGGCAACGTGCATTAGTTGCAGGTGCATAGAGATTCATGGTAGAACATGTCCTGTGCGGTTAGACTTGTCAGGCAGAAGCCCGTTTGGTTAGATCCTCTCCTCCTAGCCAAGTGGCAACCGATCCATCCGCGTCGTGCAATGAACAGTAGATCATGGGTTCGAACCCCTGCACACACACCCGTTTTTATTCCTCTGGTTTTCTACTTCGTGCACTAGGTTTGCTGCGGACTTACCTTACCTGTTATTTGACCCCCTATATGTTCAGTAGCAGCGCTGCAGCGTAGTGTCAGAGGGGTCGACATGCGTGGATGACGTCCAGGGTTCGAACCCCACTCTGCGTGTTTTATTTTTCCTGTCTGTAGCTGAGCAGGATCTAGTGTGGCTGTGTGTTCATGTGTATGTGGTTGTATGTGTGGATCTGTTGTGCCTGTGGTGTAGCAGTGTATGTGGCTAGTGTGTGTGTGCAGATGTGTGTGTGTGTGTTTATGAGAGCGCCCCCCTGGTCCCACATGTCATACAGTGGAGAGCCACTACCAAGTGGGACCCCCTCCTCCTTATATTTCTCCTTGTAATTATTTATTTTGTTGTGAATATTCCTGGTGCTAAAAGTGGCATATTTACATTTCTGGAAATGTCCAAATCTGGACTTGCCACATTGGGTTGTCTCAAGAACAGTTCCTGTTCTTGCATTATTGATGTGGTTTGATTCTATGTCAGATTACTTTTCTTGTTTGTGATGTTTTCTGGATGCAAAGGTGGCGGTGTGATATATGGATTCGGGATAGAAAATCCCAGTGAATCCAATGGTGTTGTTAGTCTCTAGTTTTGGGCATCTCAGTAGAAATTCCCTTGTGGTGAGGTGGCAATAGATTTATTGATATAGGGCTGTTTTATGTGGTTGTTTGGAGCAGTGCATGCATGCCTCATATTGTCTGTTGCATAATTTGTTGCTGATGTTTATTATATGTTGTTTCTTTTCGGTAGTTACTGGGGCCAGAAACGAGTACGAGGAGTCTGGAGAGTTCGTGTAGGAAGAACAAGAGGAGTTCCAGTGTGAAGAAATCGCAGGCAAGATAAACATGACCTTGACCCCGTTTCTAGCTTTGTTATGTTTAGCGTTATGTCTCCATCGTTACATCTCCGCTGCCTACCACATGATATATAGGCCATCAAACTTTGCCATGAAACCTCAAACACCTCCCCTCCTAGCAAATATTGTTTTGCCAAGTAGGCTTAAGATTGCTCAACCACTAATTGTTAGCGTTGCTAGTTGCAGGTGCCAACTGGTCCATGTGATAACATGGGCAATTGATATCATCATATTATCTATTATTTAATTAATGCACCTATATACTTGGTAATTAACGGAACGCCTAGCCTTTTGTCGGGTGATTTGTTCCAATATTGTCGCCTTAGTTTCGGCTACCGGTGCTTTATTCCATAACTGAGCGCTCCTAACACATTCGGGGACCCCCTTGATAAATCGTATAGTGCTAAGACTTGTCTGGGAGGACCCAACTTTGGTGTTAATCTCGTAATAACATAATAATAAAAAGCATAGGGAATATCTACCCCAAGGAATCTAATCAACCCCCGGGCGAGTGCTCGTCATGAATGTTGGTCCAAACTAGAGTCGTGCGCGGGGCCAGCCCGGGGCAACTCGGGAGATCTCTATCAGGCCACTTTATGTTGCGCTCCTCCGGTAGTGTCCTGAGAACGAGATACGCGGCTCCTATCGGGATCGTCGACACGTCGGGAGGTCTTGCCAGATTTGTCTTACCTTAGCGATATATCTTGCGCATTGGGATTGCGGTGAGACTTTGGGTCTCCTCATAGTTGAGGTTTTCCCTCTAAGG
Source organism: Hordeum vulgare subsp. vulgare (assembly GCF_904849725.1). Classification (NCBI taxonomy): domain Eukaryota; kingdom Viridiplantae; phylum Streptophyta; class Magnoliopsida; order Poales; family Poaceae; genus Hordeum; species Hordeum vulgare. The sequence continues at coordinate 75,236,918 of NC_058522.1, read as the reverse complement.
AATCTGACGAGATCATGAGTGTCGTGGTAGAGGTTACTATGCGGCCTGTGGTAATTTGTGATGGACTAGTTGGAGCACCCCTGCAGGGTTTAATCTTTTAGAAAGCCATGCCCGCGGTTACGTAGCAAACATGGATATTTTATTAACATCCGGTTCTAGACAACTTAAAGTAATTCTAATAAAACTTGCCAACTGAGTGAGAAACCATGACTGTCTCTTCAGAGCTCCTTCTCTGATCGAGAACACGGTGGGGTTATGAATGACGTAAGTAGGGGTTCAGGGTCACTTAGTGATCATCTAGATATCGACTGTCTTGCATAGTCCACATATGATAACTCTCTTCTTCATAAGATAGCCACCATATAAGCTTAGGTTGCTGCAAACTCATACACTTAACCTTCCTCACCCATTTAACTCAGATAAACTCGATACCAAGGTCATAGGATTGCTGAGTCCTCGTGGTTCACGGTTTACTACAAACACCCATAGGTACAGGTACCCCTGATGCAGGAGCTCCCGATGATAGCCAGCTGAATTGGGAGTTCGATGAGGACAGCGGCAGGCTGTACGTGACTTATCCGAAGGACTAGAGGCCGTGGTCGTAATCATGGGCCTAGCATGCCGGATATCATAGCTTTTTCTGTTTATCTTGTCCCTAGTCGGACCATTCCATGTTCTGTATGACTGTATGACTATGTTCTTATCAGATGGCAAGTGTATGCCTTACTTGTCACTCTTTGAGTTATTGTAACGTTATGATTATCTCGCTTGCGAAACGCGTAGATGCACTTCTTTCCCTTTTGAGGCCTTGCCCCCAAATAAGGAATGGGCCGCATCTTTGTCATTACAAAAGTGCTATCTCTGGACAGAGGAACACACATCCGCACTAGCAGCTGAATGCCAACATGACAGTGAAACATCAAGCCACAGACCGGCAATCAAGGCATAGAAGGAAGGCAAGCGAGCCCGAGATCAATCAGATTTGGTGGAGACATCTTCGGCTGAGAGTAAATAGGGATGCGCCTCCCACGACATGACCCAAATACCTTCAAGGTATGTCCGTCGTAGACACGATTTCATCCTTAAAATCCCATGGGAAGCCATGGGAGCCACCTGCCAGGGATCATGTGATAGGTTCAACCGTACCATGGTCTAAAACACCTCTACGGACAAAAAGGAGGGTATCATGAAGAACCTCAAGCATCAAACTTCCCCGTTTCATCAGCAGCTTCTCAAGACCCTCTACTCAATGTCCCCCTGCTGAGAACAACTTCCTTCAAAAGATAGTGTTGGCGATATTATCCCGCCATATGACCCGCCCTGAGAGGTCGGGTCAAGATGATGGAGGCTCACGGTTCATACTCAAGATGGGCCCTCACTAATGAAGCAGAAGGCGCAACATGGTTTACCAAAGAGAGCTAACGGCGGCCCAAGACACGGAGAGGGCAACTCTCGGCTCACAAGGGAGAAGGACGCCCGAAATTTCCTTGCTTAAGGAGTAAGGCGAGTTAGAGACATAACGGGTCATGGATCATAACGTGACCCGGACTATTGTGAACCTAGGGACTCGACCTGTATATAAAGGCGAGTCTCTAGGGCTGGTAGACTTACGTTACAATCAATCGAGAGCTAGGTTAGCGAATATGCACCCTTGTAATTGATTTCATCATCAATACACACAAAAGAAGGACGTAGGCTTTTACCTCCATCGGAGGGGCCGAACCTGGGTAAACTCATCTCTCGTTCCAGATCAACCCCTTTGAGTCGGCACCTAGCTGCGATGGCTCCATCACTAAGTCCTTTCACGAGGACATCTGCCGTGACAAAACCTCGACAGTTGGCGCCCACCGTGGGGCTTGCGCACGGTGGATTTGAGTTCTCAAAGGGAGCCCTTCTAGGGTTCGGGAGCTACGCGGTTGGTCTCATGACCAAGGGCCGCGTGGAAAGTGCTACATCGACAATTCGAGCTGGTGTCCTAAGGCTGGTTCAATCGAATCTGGTTACCGGGTCCCCTTAGGCAAGATTCATGTCTTCATCGGCAAGATTGGTGCGCCCGTTCCCATTGTTCAAGAAATCGGTAACTGGTAGTTGCTCGTTCGGCTTGGGAGTAGCGATTAATTGGTGAATCGGCCTGTTAACTGGATTAATCTGTCGACCATTAATCAGTAGATTAAAGAGAAACTTGCCAACTTATATCTAAAGTTTTTATGTATCATACCATAATTCCATGCACCTAGTTATGTAATATACCAAAATATTCTATTGTAGGCATATAAAAAATAGATAAGAGGTAAAATTAATAATCATTATACATCTAAATATATAAAATCTCAAAATTCAAAATGAGCGATTAAACCAGGTTGGGGGTTACAACCTCTCCAAGGGCCTCATGGACGGAGGCAACAAGATCAGCATCTTATACTATGATACCTTCCGGCGAATGAATTTTTCTGAGAGAGACTTTGTCGCGGGTATAAGCCTGACAGTAGATGTGTAGGGTACGAATGAGATGGGCAGAGTCCTAGCTACGGCGATGTTGTATGAGTTCAGGCCCCTCAGCGGTGGAGGTAACAGCCCTACGTCTCAGTGCTCTCGGAGCTTGCTGTCGAGTGGAATACGGAATACAATGATTTGCTAACCCCTCTACCAGTGGGGGAGGGCGGCTTATATAGAGTGCGCTGCCCTCCACAACGGTTCTGGTACAGGTGTGGAGTAGTGGGGATTGAATGCGTACGTTACAGGTAACGTATGCTCTAAATGCTAATAAATGCACGTGGAAACGTACGGCAGTTTCCCTCCAGAGAGGTTACGATGTACCGAGTGTAGCCAGTCGGTTAGCTTGGTATCCTCCGAATGCTAGTCTCCGACAGGATGGTTGAGGACCTCTTAATTCAGTCAGGACTGACTAGGGCCTTGTCCTTTGTGAGGGGTAGTCCTTGGGTAGGACCTATATGACAGGCTTATGACCCTACCCTAGGACTATGACCCCATCATTAGTCCTCGAATGGATTGGGGTTGAAACGACGAAGCGGTGCTTGAAGTTTGGATCCGACTGGAACAGATTTGGCTTGGGCGTTGCTTACCTCGATCCATTTTATCTTTTCTGACCAACTATCCGAGTGGAAGTATTTGCGAAACAGACTCTCGGAAGCCGAGTGCTTCTGCGACGTCTTTTGACCCGACCGGTCAACTGACAGCGGCGGATTTTCCGGGATCTTCAAATTTTGGTTTTCGCGTGTCCAGCGGGGATGACGCCGGCATGCTCGAGTAGCGCCTGACGCCTCGATTCTCGCGCCTTCAACTCCTCCACTTATATCGCCGCGGCCGGTCAAGTGGATAAGGTTTCGGGGCCACCCGCCAGCGACCCAGTCGGAACCCTATTTAAATGTCGGCGGCGAGGCTTCTTCGTTACGCTCGCCGAATCTTTCGCTCTCGCCTGCTCCATCTTCCTCGCCACCTCCAGCGCTCCTACACTCCTTCCTTCTCCTTCCTCCCGAGGGTTCGCCGTCGCCTCCATGACCAAGGGTCAGACCAGCAAGATGGAGGCCAGGAAGTAGAAGGGCAAGGCGGCGGCGCCTGCTCAGCGGCGGCAGCGACCGCTGCCGGCGGGGTGGATTCAGGGCGACTTCCTCCCCTCCACGGTGACGGTGGGGGATCTGCTGCAGCTGGTGGAGCACGGAATGATCGTGCATAAGTCCTGGAGGCTGCCGGCGGAGGACGAGGTCGAGCCAGCGCCTCGGGAGGGGGAGCGCGTCCTGCTCCTCAGCCACGTCCACCGAGGTTTTTCTTTGCCCCCGCATCCTTTCTTCAAGGGCATCATGAATCACTTCAGGGCCCAACTTCACCATTTTCTTCCGAATGCCATCGCCCATCTTTCTGCCTTTATAGTTTTGTGCGAGTGTTTCATCGGCTGCCCTCCCCATTGGGGTTTGTTCAAACACATCTTTTCCGCCAGATCCCAAACCATCGAACGACTTAGCCAGTCGGATGACAAGACGCATCTCCTCCAGCTCTGCGGGGGTTTAGGTTTTCAGAAGAAGAGTCGGAGTAGTTATCCTGCTCTTCAGTTAAGTGAGTCGGTCAGGAGCTGGCAGTCGACGTGGTTCTACTTCCAGGATATCGCCTGTCCGAATGCGTCGACTGGGCTGCCTCCTTTTAGTTTAGATCGGCCCACTCCGCCTAAGCAACTCGCGGTCTCGAAGGCGGAGAAGATCGACATTCAGCCCTTGGTCGAGGCACTCGTAGACGTCGTCAGGAGGGGGGTCACCGGCATAGACTTGCTGGAGGTCTTCCTTGGTCGGCGGATCCAGCTTCTGCAGGCTCGCAACCATGCCATGTGGCATTACACGGGGCCCGAAGATTCCACTCGGACCAACATGGTGGGCGTGACTGAGGAGAGGGTGACCTCGTGGGTGCTCCAAATCACGGGCCCTTGCGAGAATCCCAAAGGATCCCGGCGAGTGAAGCCTTACAGCGCGGATCATCCTCCACCGAATCAGGTGAGTGACACTTGTCGAGTGCACTGAACTGTCTTAATTCTTGTCGTTTGTCTATATCTCTGTGTGATGTCTGATGCCGCCGACTGAATTTTATGCACGAGTGGACCAACTGGTTCTCCCCCGTCTCGAACGGGAACCCGGCCGAGGAGGAGGAAGGCAGCGAGGAGGGCAGCGTGGAGAGCGTTGAATATGTCTCCGACAGCGGGGAGTCAGAGGAAGAGACCAGCGAGGAAGAGGAGGAAGATGAAGAGCAGGACTCTCCGCCTCCACAAAAAGAGCATCGGACCAAGCGCCGACACGAACCTGTCGTTCCCTCGGCCCCTCCAGCATCTTCGAGTGCTCCGCCTACTGTCCCGGTGGTCCCGAGTGCTCGGAGCACCAAAAGGGCCTGGGATGCTGCCGCTGAGCCTGCGGGTCAGTCTTCCAAGGCGGCCAGACCGAGTGGGTCCAAACCTCGGAAGGCTCTGCCGCGGATGAGGGTTACTGTCCCCGTCACCTCCACGTAAGTGTATCGATCCTCTAATTTCTTCTAATATCCGAGTGAATTCTTGTTCATTGGTCGAATGGATTTTACTCGACAGAGTCGCTACTTCTGCCACCTCTCTAGCGCGTCAAGAAGATGACCCCATGGACACGGACAACGTCGTCTCGTCCCAGCCAGGTACGTTGTAGTGACTCCGAGTGTTTTATTCTACCATAGGTTCTGCCTCTTTCCTATTCTGAGACCTCGTGTCATTCGGCCCGTCAGGGGCGATTTGCCTGGACGAGGGGGACCAGAGAAGAGCCGACCCAGCCGTGGAGCCTGTTCTTGAGGCTGCTCCTCCCGCTGACGCTCTCGCCGTCGACTTGCTGCCGACTGAGGCGCTGCCGCCGACTGAACCGGCGTTGGTGGTTGAGGTGCCGACTGGAGCGGACCTCGGGATGCCTCAGGAGCTTCCGACGATGCCAGGCTCGTCGAATGCCGAGTTCAACATCCGGCGTCTCCCGAAGGAGCAGGTGGGAGCGGCCAAGGGAGCCATGGTGCAGGCGGAGCTGATGCCTGGGGAGGCCAAGAGGGCCTACGACTCCGTCGCGTCCTTGTACCAGCGGAGCCTGGAGCTGCGGGATGATATCCGAGTAAGTGGGCTAGTAAGTATTTACTTTTCTCTTGTAACCTACTGGGTGTTTTTGGATAGCATCTGGTGTTCGCAATGGGTTCATTCTGAGTGAACCCAGTGGGTGTAGTCTCCGAGACTTCTGTCGAGTGCTTGCACCGGCAGTTGTCTTTATACGTATTGTCTGTGCTTTGGTCAGGTCTGTAAATAACATGACCGAGTGCGCGTAGTTGTGGCACTCGGAGTGCACTTACAGTAAGAGTCCCCGAGAGTAATTTGTACTCAGGTCGGGTATTATTCGCCTCGTACGCGTAGGTGATAACATGCATCTCAATAGGGCAGACCTGCTTGAGCTGCATGCCACTGGGGTCACTCTTAGTGAACCCACTGGGTGTAGTCCCCGAGACCGCTGTCGACTGCTTGCGTCGGCAGTGGTCTTAAGAACTTAGACTTTTAACTGTTGAACTTTCTGATTGTTCCTTGGTGCTTGGTGGCAGAAAACTTGTGAAATGGGGACGGCCTATGAGGCTCTCAGAGCGGAGAGGAACCAGTTCGCTGGGGAGCATGATGCGGCTATGCTCGCAATGGTCGGCATGAAGGATGCTCTAGAGGGACGAGAGAAGTCCTTGGAGGAGGCGCGTGAAGCGAACAAGGTGTTGACTGAGGAAGTGGAAAAGATGAAGAAACAGAGGACTGCTCTCACGAATCAGATGGTCGTCCTGAATAAGCGATGCACCGCTCACGAGAAGTATGTCAGCGACTGGGCTAGGCAGATGATGACGCGTCTGGCTGGTAAGTCTTATGTTTTGCCGAGTGCTTGTACTGTGTGCGTGACACTCGGCGTTTATTATATGTTTGCCCTTTTGTTGCAAACTTTTGCGTTGATGCTGAAGCTGAAGCGGCGGACGTGGAGCGGTCCATTCGCGACAACGTGCCACTCGGCGAGGACGCCAATCGGGATCTGGTCCGGGCGCATATCCGCGTAGGCAAAGTGGGTCCTTTCATCGGTCGACTGAGAGAGGTCGTCGGCCGAATCGAGAAGGAACTTTGGCCAGAGGATGAGTCGCGGCAGGAGATGGAGAACCTGATGGCCCGACTGGAGGAGATTCCCAACCGAGTGCAGTCGTGGAAGAAATCTGCAGCTCGTTGCGGTGCAGATGTTGCTCTGTCCCTGGTCCGAGTCCATTGCAAGGAGGTGCGCGAGGAGAAGTTGAAGACACTGAAGGTCGCCAACACGAAGAAGCTTTGATTCGAAGACTTCATGGAGACATTCCTTGAGAGTGCTACACGCATCGCCAACGGAATCGACTTGGACACCTTCGTGGAGCCCTCCAGTCCTGGCGCCGACCCAGCTGACGCGTGAAAAAAACTTTATCCTCGGTATGCCGAGTGTTAATCTGTAAGAAACTTTGGCCACTGCTGTTGGCCGTCACATTCTTAGATCGGTGTGGGTAAGCTTGACCCGCACCGAGTAAACTATCTTTGCTAGAGCTTTGAATCGAATTTTTGCTCTTCTGTTGCAATTTTGATTCGGGTTTTTGTTTGGCGTTTCTTGGTGAAGCCAAAGGCAAACATTCGGAACATGTCAGTTGTTTTGACATCTGCATGAGCCTCATTGAGGGTCCGTGGAATTCCCTAAGTCTCCGAGTGTGACGTTAAAAGTACACTCGGAGAAGGTTAATACTTAGGCGACTCTTGATCGCAGCTAAGCCCCCCGAGTGTGACGTGTAGTGCACACTCGGAGATGGTTAGTACTTAGGCGATTCTGGATCGCAGCTAAGCCCCCGAGTGTGACGTGTAGTGCACACTCAGAGATGGTTAATGCTTAGGCGATTCTGGATCGCAGCTAAGCCCCCGAGTGTGACGTGTAGTGCACACTCAGAGAAGGTTAATACTTAGGCGATTCTGGATCGCAGCTAAGCCCCCGAGTGTGACGTGTAGTGCACACTCGGAGATGGTTAATACTTAGGTGATTCTGGATCACAGCTAAGCCCCCGAGTGTGACGTGTAGTGCACACTCGGAGAAGGTTAATACTTATGCGATTTTGGATCGCAGCTAAGCCCCCGAGTGTGATGTGTAGTGCACACTGGGAGAAGGTTAATACTTAGGCGATTCTGGATCGGAGCTAAGCCCCCGAGTGTGATGTGTAGTGCACACTCGGAGAAGGTTAATACTAGCGATTCTGGATCGCAGCTAAGCCCCCGAGTGTGACGTGTAGTGCACACTCGGAGAAGGTTAATACTTAGGCGATTCTGGATCGCAGCTAAGCCCCCGCGTGTGATGTGTAGTGCACACTCGGAGAAGGTTAATACTTAGGCGAGTCTGGATCGCAGCTAAGCCGCCCGAGTGTGAGGTGCAGTGCACACTCGGAGAAGGTTAATACTTAGGCGATTCTGGATCGCAGCTAAGCCGCCGAGTGTGACGCGTAGTGCACACTCGAAGAAGGTTAATACTTAGGTGATTCTCGATCACAGCTAAGCCCCTGAGTGTGACGCATAGTGTACACTCGGAGAAGGTTAATACTTAGGCGATTCTGGATTGCAGCTAAGCCCCCGAGTGTGACGTGTAGTGCACACTCGGAGAAGGTTAATACTTAGGGATTCTGGATCGTAGCTAAGCCCCCGAGTGTGACGTGTAGTGCACACTCGGAGAAGGTTAATACTTAGGCGATTCGGATCGCAGCTAAGCCCCCGAGTGTGACGCGTAGTGCACAGTCGGAGAAGGTTAATACTTAGGCGATTCTGGATCGCAGCTAAGCCCCCGAGTGTGACGTGTAGTGCACACTCGGAGAAGGTTAATACTTAGGCGATTCTGGATCGCAGCTAAGCCCCCGAGTGTGACGTGTAGTGCACACTCGGAGAAGGTTAATACTTAGGCGATTCTGGATCACAGCTAAGCCCCCTTTTTTTTTGAGACCGAAGTCTACGACCGCGGAAGTACTTTGAATCTGCTTTATATTATTTCGCCAACACTTGTTCTTTAGATTGCTTCAGTCGACGGTCACGTGTAGAAGCGCTTCAGGAGATCTCCGTTCCATGCACGCGGCTCGTCTGTCACCCTCTCGATGTTGTAGAGTCTGTATGCTCCGTTGTTCAGCACCTTGGAGATGACGAAGGGTCCTTCCCAGGCCGGAGCCAACTTGTGACGTCTTTGCTGATCCACTCGGAGCACCAGATCGCCTGCTTGGAACGTGCGACTTCTGACGTGGTGTGCATGAAAACGCCGCAGATTTTGTTGATAAATGGTCGAGCGAGTTAATGTCATCTCCCGCTCCTCCTCCAGAAGATCCACTCCGTCTTGTCTTGCTTGTTCTACTTCGGCTTCGGAGAAGAGTTCGACTCGTGGCGCATTGTGAAGCAAGTCACTCGGAAAGACCGGTTCTGCTCCATAAACGAGGAAGAACGGTGATCGCCCTGTGGATCTGTTCGGGGTTGTGCAAAGTCCCCAAAGCACTGAAGGTAGCTCGGGAACCCAAGCACCAGCGGCATGTCCTATCTCTCGCAGGAGTCGGGGCTTCAAACCTTGCAAAATAAGTCCGGTTGCCCGCTCTGCTTGTCCATTGGACTTAGGATGTGCTACAGAAGCAAAATCCACTCGGATGCCTTGGCTTGTACAGAAACCTTTGAATCCGTCCGAGTCAAAGTTTGTCCCATTGTCCATGATTATACTGTGAGGTACACCGAATCTGAAGATGATGTCCTTGACGAACTTGACGGCTGTTGAGGCATCGAGCTTCTTGATGGGCTTCGCTTCGATCCATTTCGTGAACTTGTCGACTGCCACCAACAGATGTGTATATCCACCTTGGCCTGTCTTGAATGGGCCGAGTGTATCTAATCCCCACACTGCAAACGGCCACACTAGAGGGATCGTCTTCAACGCAGACGTTGGCTTGTGGGACCTGTTGGAGTTGAACTGGCAGCCCTCACATCCATCAACCATATCCTTAGCCATCTGGTTAGCCTGCAGCTAAAAGAAGCCAGCCCTGAATGTCTTGGTGACGATTGCTCTCGAAGAAGCGTGATGACCGCAGGTCCCCGAGTGAATATCCTCCAGAATCAGCTGCCCCTCCTCTGGGGAGATGCATCATTGAAGAATGCCTGAGATACTTTCCTTGTACAATTGCCGATCAATGACAGTGAATGACTTCGACCTGCGGACTATCTACCTGGCTTGTACTTCGTCTTCTGGAAGTTCTTGCCTCAAGATATATGCCATGATCGACACAGTCCAATCGGGAATGACAGCCAGAATCTCCATGACCAGATCAACCACAGCAGGTACATCGACTTCAGTCGGATCTGTTGTGCTCTTGGGTTGTACTGGTTCCTCTGTGAAAGGATCTTCTTTGACTGAGGGGAGGTGGAGGTGCTCGAGGCAGACTTCACTCGGGATTGGTCTCCGAGTGGATCCGAGTTTTGCTAACTCGTCAGCTGCTTGGTTCTTCAGTCTTGGAACATGATGAAGTTCTAGACCTTCAAACTTGTTCTCAAGCTTCCTCACTGCATTGCAGTATGTAGTCATGGTGGGGTTTCTGACATCCCACTCTTTCATCACTTGATTGACCACCAGATCTGAATCGCCGTAGACCATCAGGCGACGGACACCGAGTGAGATGGCCATACGCAACCCGTAGAGGAGAGCTTCATACTCCGCCTCGTTGCTGGAGGAATCGAAGTGTATCTGTAGCATGTACTTGAGCTTGTCGCCCTTTGGTGATATGATCACAACGCCAGCGCCGGAGCCATTCAACATCTTGGACCCATTGAAGAACATTGTCCAATGGGCCGAGCAGATGTGAGTCGGTTGCTGTTGTTCTACCCATTCTGCTATGAAGTCAGCCAGAGCTTGAGACTTAATAGCTTTCTTGGCCTCGAACTTGATGTCACAGTACAGCATCTCCATCGCCCACTTCGCCACTCGGCCTGACGCATCTCGATTGTGGAGAATTTCCAACAATGGAGCATCAGAAACGACAGACACCGAGTGGTCTTGGAAATAATGGGCCACCTTCTTCGCAGTCATGTAAATCCCGTAGATAAGTTTTTGATAATGTGGATACCTCTGCTTGGAAGGGGTCAAGAGTTCGGAGACGTAGTACACTGGCCGCTGAACTTTGTATGCTTTGCCTTCTTCTTCTCGTTCGACTGTAAGAACAGTACTGACGACATGATTTGTAGTCGCGATATACAGAAGAAGGGGCTCTTTACTGAGCGGAGCAGTAAGAACCGGCTGGGTGGAAAGCAGGACTTTGTGGTCGTCGAATGCGACTTGGGCTTCATCTGTCCACTCGGAAGTATGTGATTTCTTCATGAGTCGGTACAGAGAAAGTGCTTTTTCACCGAGTCGACTGATGAACCTACTCAAAGCCGCTAGGCAACCTGTGAGCCGTTGAACATTGTGTATTCTGACCGTCCTCTCCATTCGGACGATGGTCCCGATCTTTTCGGGGTTGACGTCGATCCCTCGTTCGGAAACGAAGAAACCGAGTAACTTTCCGCTGGGAACACCGAATGAACATTTGGCTGGGTTGAGCTTGATATCGTACCTACGAAGGTTGGCGAATGTTTCTGCCAAGTCAGTCAGCAGGTCGGAACCTTTGCGTGACTTGACTACGATATCATCCATATATGCCTCCACATTCCGACCGATCTGATCGAGGAGACATTTTCGGATCATGCGCATAAAGGTAGCTCCTGCATTCTTCAGACCGAATGGCATAGTGATGTAGAAGAAGCACCCGAATGGGGTGATGAAGGCTGTTTTTAACTCATCGGGGCCATACAGACGGATCTGATGATAGCCCGAGTAGGCATCGAGAAATGACAGACGCTCGCAGCCCGCAGTCGAATCGACAATTTGATCTATGCGGGGGAGCGGAAAATGGTCTTTCGGGCAGACCTTATTGAGATGCTTGAAGTCGATGCACATTCAGAGCGACTTGTCCTTCTTGGGCACCATGACAACATTGGCGAGCCACTCGGAGTGGTGAACTTCGCGAATGAAGTTGGCTGCCAGCAGCTTGGCCAGCTCTTCCCCGATTGCCTTCCTCTTGTGCGCGGCGGACCGGCGCAGGCGCTCTCGGACAGGCCGAGCCGTGGAATCCACGTGCAGTCGGTGCTCAGCCAACTCCCTGGGTACACCTGGCATGTCAGAGGGTTTCCATGCAAAGATGTCCCAGTTCTCACGGAGGAATTGGGTGAGCTCGGCTTCCTATTTAGGATCGAGGGTGGTGGAGATGTTCGTCGGGGCAGCAGTGGCGTCCGTCGGGTGGATGCTGACCTTCTTCGTCTCTCCCGCCGACTGAAATGCAGACTCTGAAGCCGGCTTCTTCGAGCGCATCAGGTCGGCGGGGTCGGCTGTTTTCTTGTACTCGTCCAGCTCGAGGACGGCTATCTGCTGGTCGGCGATTCTTGATCCCTGCTGCAGACACTCTTCAGCCCGCTGCCGATTGCCTGTGATGGTGATCACACCTTTCGGGCCTGGCATCTTCAGCTTCAGGTACACGTAACATGGACGGGCCATGAAGTGCGCATACGCTGGGCGACCCAGAATTGCGTGATAAGCCCTCTGGAAGTCAACCACTTCGAACGTCAGCTTTTCCATGCGGAAGTTCTTGTCGGAGCCGAAAACGACGTCCAACGCGATCTGGCCGAGTGACTTGGCCTTCCGTCCAGGGACGACTCCGTGGAACTGCATGCTGCTCTCGCCGAGTTTGGACATCGGGATGCCCATCCCCTTGAGGGTGTCGGCGTACATGATGTTCAAGCCGCTGCCGCCATCCATGAGGACTTTGCGCAGTCGGACTCCTTCTACCACCGGGTCGACGACCAGGGCCTGTCTCCCCGGGGTGGGTACATGTGCCGGATGATCCGACTGGTCGAAGGTGATCGCAGTCTGAGACCATTTGAGGAACTTGGGGTTGGAAGGGGTGGCCATGTTCACCTCTCTGTTCACCAGCTTCAGTCGGCTCTTGCTCTCGACGTCAGCAAAGATCATCAGGGTTGCATGGACTTGGGGGAACGGATCCTCCTTATCCTCCTCATCCTGTTCATGGTCCTTCTCGCTCGGTTGCCCTTCGCTGAACCCCTGGATCAGGAGGCGACACTGTCGAGTGGTATGCTTCGCATATATGGGGTTGCCTTCTTCGTCCATCTTCGTATGAAACGGACATGGCTGGTCCAGGATGGGGTTATTGAACTGCTTCTTCTTGGGGGTGAACTGAGCCTTCCCTTTACCCTTGAACTTGGCATTGGTTACGGTTGCAGCCTCCGCATGCGGAGCGGTCGGAGCTTTCTGCTTGTGCTTCCGAGTGTTGCCCCCATCGCCATCAGGGACTGTTTTGTGCTCGCCGCTCCGGATGCGGTCCTCTTCTTCGCCATTTGCGTACGTGTTGCTATTTCCATCATCTTGCTCATGGAGATGTCGCCTGTTCGGCCGAACTTCAGGTACAGATCCCTGTACCGCACGCCTGCCTTGAAAGCGCATACTGCTTGATGCTCGGTGACGTTCTCCACCATGTGATAGAGAGTTGTCCAGCGTTGGATGAAGTCACGCAGGGGCTCATTCTGCTTCTGGACGCAGTGCTGGAGCTCCACAAGGCCAGCAGGGCGCTTGCACGTCCCTTCGAAGGTCCTGATGAAAACTCGGGCCAGATCTGCCCAACTGTAGATGCTTGAGGGGGCCAACTGGTTTAGCCACGCTCGCGCCAAGCCGTCGAGCATCACAGGGATGTGCTTCATGGCGGCGTGGTCGTCCCCTCCTCCGATCTGGACCGCCACTCGGTAGTCATCCAACCACGTTTCTGGCTTGGACTCTCCTGTGAACTTGCTAATTCCCGTCGCCAATCGGAAGTTGGGAGGGATGTCAGCTGAACGGATGGCTCGACTGAAACACTCGGGACCAGACACGGTGGCCCTTCTTTCACTCGGACGGTCGGTATCGCGACCATCGCGGTGGGCTCGACCTCTGTCGACTCTCCGCTGGGCGATATGTCCCCTTGCGTCGGGTCTTGGGTCGTAAGTGTCGCCGACTCAACGCCGATCATCATGATGACGGGACCCATATGGCCCACCCCGCCAAGGGGTGGGTGAGCGGCGGCGATCTTCATGAATCATGGAACGGCTGCCTCCCCTGTGGCGCTGATGGGAACCAGGGCTGTGAACCAACCGATGCGTATTCGCGTGGAGGGAACTATTATAGATCCGGTTGTGCGACTGGGAGACCGCTGAATTCTGCTGCTGTGCCGTGTGCAACAGGGCTCGGATCTGCTCGATTCCTCTACCAGCCTGTGAATCAGTCGGCTGGAGGGAATCGGCTATCTTGGAAGCTGCAGCCAAGTTGAGGAGTGGTGTGCGGAACAGCTCCATGTTGCTCCGCCGAGTGTGCCGACTAGCAGAACGGCGAGGTGGACGACATGCGCCGGACGCTTCGCCGATCTCGTGCTAGTTCCGGACAGCCTGACGGGGTTCTTCATGGGAGTTGGCCATGTGTACTTCTGCTGCGGGCCCGTGACCCGCATACTCGGAAGGAAACTCAGTCGAAACCGAGTCCGAGTGCTGGGACGACGGGGCAACCACAACGGACTCAAGAACCGCCACTTGCGAATATGCGTTCTGGCGCGCTTGGGCGTGTTGCATCCAACGCTGGAGCCGCGGACCGCTTGACGCGGCGTGTGACGGCGGTGTAGGTCGACACCGGAGCCGACCCCTGGAGAAGAAGAATGCCGCGGGCGCCGGCACGGAAGTGCGTAGCCCCGCGACGGGGAAGCGCCTCGATGTCGAGGGGCGCATCCCAAAGCCACGCCGAATCGTCGACGATGAATGAGAGAGCACCGAAGAAGATCTGGTGACCCATGCTCGAATCTCCACCGGACGACATGACGAAAGGAACTAGTCGCAAACTCGCCGGAAGTCGCTTAGACGCCTGCCCCAAGGTGGGCGCCAACTGTCGCGGGTATAATCCTAACAGTAGATGTGTAGGGTACGAATGAGACGGGCAAAGTCCTAGCTACGACGAGGTTGTATGATTTCAGGCCCCTCAGCGGTGGAGGTAACAGCCCTACGTCTCAGTGCTCTCGGAGCTTGCTGTCGAGTGGAATATGGAATACAATGATTTGCTAACCCCTCTACCAGTGGGGGAGGGCGGCTTATATAGAGTGCGCTGCCCTCCACAACGGTTCTGGTACAGGGGTGGAGTAGTGGGGATTGAATGCGTACGTTACAGGTAACGTATGCTCTAAATGCTAATAAATGCACCCGGAAACGTACGGCAGTTTCCCTCGAGAGAGGTTACGATGTACCGAGTGTAGCCAGTCGGTTAGCTTGGTATCCTCCGAATGCTAGTCTCCGACTGGATGGTTGAGGACCTGTTACCGACTGGATGATGGGGACCTCTTAATTCAGTCGGGACTGACTAGGGCCTTGTCCTTTGTGAGGGGTAGCCCTTGGGTAGGACCTATATGACAGGCTTATGACCCTACCCTAGGACTATGACCCCATCAGACTTGATGCCTTCGACCACGGTCTTTCATGACATTGCCCAGGCAAGTTGGCATATCCAGTTGGGGGAATCAAGTGAAACATGGATTTTGGTAATGAGTCCAATTATAGGAGAGAGGCTCTGATGTTTCAGGTGGTCAAGATCAAGAGTCCTTACCATGATCTGTTCAAAGGCCGGCTTACACCCGCTTCTTAGCCCGGTCCTGCTATGTGTACCTCAAGCTCAAAATGCCGAGTCCTAAAGGAACCATCACAGTCAGTGGAGACGTCCCCTATGCTGAGTCTGCCTGTGTTGCAGAGGAGTTGAAGTTTCACAAAGCCAATGTGCACCCGGTCAACATGAGACCGCTAAAAAAACCCACTGTTGATTCTGAGCCGCCTCTCAAGTTCAAGCCGGCGGATGACACCAAGCAAGTTTACTTCACCCCGGGCGAGTCTTCTAAGCAATTTACTATTAGGACAGACCTAGATCTCAAATAGGAAAGCATGCTCATCGAATTCATCCGTGAGAATTGGGACATATTTGCATAGAAACCCTATGACATGCGAGGAGTACCGAGAGAATTCGTTGAGCACCATCTCAATGTGGATCCCAAGATTGAAGGCAGTCTGAGAGTACCTTCGTCATTTTAACGAGGAGAGGCGTAAAGCAATTGGGCAAGAAGTCGCCCGGCTCTTGGCTGCCAGGTTCATCATCGAAGTTTTTCATACAGAGTGGTTGGCTAACCCGGTCTTAGTTCTCATTAAGAACAAAACTTTTCGCATGTGCATTTATTATACAGATCTCAACAAAGCTTGCCCGAAGGATCCTTTTGCCTGTTGGGGAACGTTGCATCAGAAACAAAAAATTTCCTACGCACACGAGTGGAGATTAGATCTACGTACCCTTGTAGATCGCACAGCGGGAAACATTTAGAAACACGGTTGATGTAGTGGAAGTTCTTCACGTCCCTCGATCCGTCCCACGAACCGTTCCGCGACCCATCCAACGATCTGTTCCGATCTAGCGCCGAACAGACTACACCTCCTCATTCAGCACACGTACAACACGAGGATGATCTCGGCCTTCTTGATCCAGCAAGCAAGACAGAGCAGTACATGATTTCACCAATAGCGTGATGGCTCTCCGGTGGTGGTGGTGATCTACTCCTGCAGGACTCCGCCCGAGCTCCGTAGAAATCTGATCTAGATGTAAAACTATGTGGAATAGGCTAGAGTTGCACGTGGCAAAGTTGTGTCTCAAAAAGCCCTAAACGACCAATATATATAGGAGCAGGGTAGGGCCTAGCCTTGGGGATCAAGGCTGTCAAGGGTGCGCCGGCCAAGCGGGAGGAGTTGGACTCCAATCCCAATTCGGTTTGGTGGGGAAGGAGTCCACTCCTTCCTTCCCACATCCCTCTTTTTTTTCTTTCCTTTCCTATTATTGCTTGTGGCGCCATAGCCTTCTTCGGATGACTCTACCAGCCCACTAAGGACTTGGTGCGCACCCTAAGGCCTTGGGCTCACTCCCGGGTGGGGTGGCCCCTCCCGGTAAACAGCCGGAACCCATTCGTCACTCCCGGTACACTGCTGGAATTGCCCGAAACATTCCGGTGACCAAATGAAACCATCCTATATATCAATCTTCGTTTCCGGACCATTCCGGAAACCCTTGTGACGTCCGTGATCTCATTCGGGACTCCGAACAACATTCGGTAACCACACATATAACTCAACTATACTAAAACATCATCGAACCTTAAGTGTGCAGACCTTGCGGGTTCGAGAACTATGTAGACATGACCGAGACACTCCCCGGTCAATATCCAATAGCGGTACGTGGATGCCCATATTGGATCCTACATATTCTCCGAAGATCTTATCGGCTGAACCTCAATGCCAAGAATTCATATAACCATGTATGTCATTCCCTTTGTCCTTCGTCATGTTACTTGCCCGAGATTCGATCGTCGGTATCCGCATACCTATTTCAATCTCATTACCGGAAAGTATCTTTACTCGTTCTATAATACAAGATGCCGTGAATTACACTTAATCACATTGCTTGCAAGGCTTGTGTGTGATGTTGTATTACCGAATGGGCCCCGAGATACCTCTCCGTCACACGGAGTGACAAATCCCAGTCTTGATCCGTACTAACTCAACGGACACCTTCGGAGATACATGTAGAGTACCTTTATAGTCACGCAGCTTCGTTGTGACGTTTGATACACACAAGGTATTCTTCCGGTGCCACTGAGTTATATGATCTCATGGTCATACGAATAAATACTTGACACGCAGAAAACAATAGCAATAAAATGACACGATCAATATGCTACGTACATAGTTTGGGTCTAGTCCGTCACATGATTCTCCTAATGATGTGATCCTGTAATCAAGCGAGAACACTTGTCTATGGTCACGAAACCTTGACCATCTTTGATCAACGAGCTAGTCAACTAGAGGCTTACTAGGGACACTGTTTTGTCTATTTATCCACACATGTATCTATGTTTGCAATCAATACAATTAGAGAATGGATAATAAACGATTATCATGAACAAAGAAATATAATAATAACTAATTTATTATTGCCTCTAGGGCATATTTCCAACAGTCTCCCACTTGCACTAGAGTCAATAATCTAGTTCACATCACTATGTGATTTTAACGAGGTATTCCAACACCCATATGGTTCTGGGGTTTTATCGCGTTTTGCTTGTGAGAGAGGTTTTAGTCAACGGTTCTGAACCTTTCAGATCCGTGTGAACTTTACAAATCTTTATGTCATCTTATAGATGCTACTACTACGTGCTATTCGGAAATATTCCAAATATCTACACTACTATACGAATCAATTTTACAACTCAGAGTTATTCGGATTAGTGTCAAAGCTTGCATCGACGTAACCCTTTACGATGAACTCTTTAACCACCTCCATAATCGAGAAAAATTCCTTAGTTCATTAATTGACTATATAACTCTGACCGTTGTTTAGTGATTCAATCCTGGATCACTCTCTGTACCTCTTAACAGACTTGTGGCAAGGCACACACTAGGTGTGGTACACATCATGGCATACTTTAGAGTCTATGGCTAAGGCATAGGAGACGACCCTCGTCCTTTCTCCTTCTTCTGCCATGGTCGGGTTTTGAGTCTTACTCAAATTCACACCTTACAACACAGCCAAGAACTCCTTCTTTGGTGATCCATTTGGAACTCCTTCAAAAACTTGTCAAGGCATGCATTTCATTGAAAGTTCTATTAAGCGTTTTGATCTATCTCTATAGATCTTGATGCTCAATGTTCAAATAGCTCTATCCAGGTCTTCCTTTGAAAATCTCCTTTCAAACAACCTTTTATGCTTCACAGAAATTCTACATTACTTTCTATCAACAATATGTCAACCACATGTACTTATCAGAAATACTATAGTGCGCCCACTCACTTCTTTGGAGATACAAGTTTCTCATAAACCTTGTACAAATCCAAAATCTTTGATCATCTGATCAAAGCGTATATTCCAACTCTGAGATGCTTGCACCAGTCCATAGAAGGATCGCTGGAGCGTGCACACTTGTTAGCATCCTTATGATCGACAAAACCTTGTGGCTGTGTCACATACAACCTTTCCTCAAGGAAACCGACAAGGAAACAATATTTTGACATCCTATGTGCAATATTTCATAAATAATGCAGCAACTACTAACATAATTCCAACAGACTTTTAGCATCGCTACGAGTGAGAAAGTCTCATCATAGTTAACTCTTTGAACTTGTCGGAAAGATGCTTGTGACAAGTCGAGTTTTTCTTAATGGTGACTTTTCACCATCATAGTCTGTCTTTCTTTCAAAGATCCATCTTTACTTAATAGTCATATGACCATCAAGTAGTTCTTCCAAAGTCTACACTTTGTTTCCATACATGGATCCTCTCTCGGATTTCATGGCCTCCAGCCATTTGTCGGAATCTGGGCCCACCAACGCTTCTCCATAGCTCGTAGGTTTATTGTTGTTCAACAACATGACCTCCAAGAGAGGGTTACCGTACCACTCTGTAGTAGTACCCGACCTTGTCGACCTACAAGGTTTGCAGTAACTCTATCCAAAGCTCAATGATCACCATCATCAGTTTCCACTTCACTTGGTGTAGGCGCCACACGAACAACTTCCTGCGCCCTGCTACACACTGGTTGAAGTCACGGTTCTTTAACCTCATCAACTTCCACCACTCCCCCAATCAATTATTTCGAGAGAAACCTTTCCTCGAGAAAGGACCCGTGTCTAGAAACAAACACTTCGCTTCCGGATCCGAGATAGGAGATGTATCCAACTGTTTTGGATATCCTATGAAGATGCATTTATCCACTTTGGGTTCGAGCTTATCAGATTGAAACCTTTTTCACATAAGCGTCGCAGCCCCAAACATTCGAGAAACGACAACCTTGGTTTATCCAAACCATAGTCTATACTGTGTCATCTCAACGGAAATATGCAATGCCCTATTTAAAGTGAATGTGGTTGTCTCTAATGCATAACCCATAAACGATAGTGGTAATTCGATAAAAGATATCATAGTATGCGCTATATCCAATAGGGCGCGGCTATGACGTTCGGACACACCATAACACTATCGTGTTCTAGGTGGCATGAACTACGAAACAATTTCCACATTGTCTTAAGTGTGTACCAAAACTCGCAACTCAGATATTCATCTCTATGATCATATCGTAGACAGTTTATCCTTTAGTCACGATGATCTTCACTCTGAAATAGCTTTGAACTTGTCAATATTTCAGACTTGTGATTCATTAGGTAAATACTCATGTATCTACTCAAATCATCAGTGAAGTAAGAACATAACGATATCCACTACGTGCCTCAGCACTCATTGGACTGCACACATCAAAAATGTATTACTTCAAACAAGTTACTCTCTTGTTCCATGTGGTATGTTTTGCATGTCTCAAGTGATTCAAAATCAAGTGAGTCCGATCCATCTGCACGGAGTTTCTTCATGCGTTTATACCAATAGGTATGGTTTGCATGTCTCAAACGTTTCAAAAATGAGTGAGTACAAAGATCCATCAGCATGTAGCTTCTTCATGGATTTTGTACCGTCATGACTCAAGCGGCAGTGCCACAAGTAAGTGGTACTATCATTATTACTTGTATCTTTTTGCACCACTATTATGAACATGTGTAACACTACGATCGAGATTCAATAAACCATTGAAGGTAATTATTCAAGCAAATAGAATAACCATTATTCTCTTTAAATGGATAATCGTATTGCAATAAACACGATCCAATCATGTTCATGCTCAATGCAAACACCAAATAAAAATTATTTAGGTTAAACACCAATCCTGATGGTAGAGGGAGCCTGCGGTGCGTGATCACATCAACCTCGGAAACACTTCCAACACTTATCGTCACCTCGCCTTTAGCTAGTCTCCATTTATTCCGTAGCTTTTATTTCGAGTTACTAATCACTTAGCAATCGAACCGGTATCTAATACCCTCGTTCTACTAGGAGTACTAGTAAAGTAGACATCAATATCATGTATATCAGATATACTTCTGTTGACTTCGCCAGCCTTCTCATCTACCAAGTATCTAGGGTAGCTCCGTCTCAATGACCGTTCCCCTCATAATAGAAGCACTTAGTCTCGGGTTTGGGTTCAATCTTTGGTTTCTTCATTAGAGCAGCAACTGGTTTGCCGTTTCATGAAGTATCCTTTCTAGCCCTTGCCCTTCTTGAAACTAGTGGTTTTACTAACCATCAATAATTGATGCTCCTTCTTGATGTCTACTTTCGTAGTGTCAAACATTGCGAATCGCTCAAGGATCATCATATCTATTCTTGATATGTTATAGTTCTTCACGAAGCTCTAGCAGCTTAGGGGCAGTAACTTTGGAGAACCATCACTATCCCATCTGGAAGATTAACTCCCACTTGATTCAAGCGATTGTTGTACTCAGACAATCTGAGAACATGCTCAACGATTTGAGCTTTTCTCCTTTAGTTTCTAGACAAGGAATCTTCTCGAAGGTCTCATACCTCTCAACAAGGGCACGAGCATGAAATGTCAATTCATCTCTTAGAACATCTCTTATGTTCCGTGACGTTTCAATAACGTCTTCGGCGCCTTGCTTCTAAGCCATTAAGTATTACGCACTGAACTATCACGTAGTCATCAAAAATGTGTATGTCAGATATTCACGACATCCACAGACGACGTTCGAGGTGCAGCACACCGAGTGGTGCATTAAGGACATAAGCCTTCTACGAAGCAATGAGGACAATCCTCAGTTTTACGGACTCAGTCCGTAATGTTGCTACTATCATCTTTCAACTAAATTTTCTCTAGGAACATATAAAAATAGTAGAGCAATAGCGCAAGCTACATCATAATTGGGAAAGACCTTTTGACTATGTTCATGATAATTAGAGTTTAATTTAATCAAATTACTTAATAATCAAAGTACATTTCTCTAGTCATTGAGTGGTACATGATCCAAATCCACTAACTCAAGTCCGATCATCAGGTGAGTTGAGCATAGTTTTAGTGGTAAACGTCTCTATGATAATCATATCAACTATAGGATTCATGCTCGACCTTTCGGTATCATGTGTTCCGAGGCCATGTCTGCACATGCTAGGCTCGTCAAGTTTAGCCTGAGTGTTCCGCGTGTGCAACTGTTTTGCACCCGTTGTATGTGAACGTTGAACCTATCAAACCCGATCATCACGTGGTGTCTCGAAACGACGAACTGTCGCAATGGTGCACAGTCGGGGAGAACACAATTTCATCTTGAAATTTTAGTGAGAGATCACCTTATAATGATATCGTCGTTCTAAGAAAAATAAGGTGCATAAAAGGATTAACATCACATGCAATTCATAAATGACATGATATGGCCAGCATCTTGTACTTCTTGATCTCCATCACTTAAGCACCGACATGATCTTCTTGTCACCGGCGCAACACCATGATCTCCATCAACGTGTCGCCATCGAGGTTGCCGTGTTATCTATGCTATTACTACTAAAGCTACGACCTAGCAATATAGTAAAATCATCCGCAAACAAAAACTTTAGTTTAAACATAACCCTATGGCTCCTGCCTGTTGCCGTAGCATCGACGTGCAAGTCAATATTAACTATTACAACATTATCATCTCATAAATCCAATATATCACATCAGGTCATTGTCCATATCACATCACAAGCATACCCCGCAAAAACAAGTTAGACGTCCTCTAATTTGTTGTTGCATGTTTTACGTGGCTGCTATGGGTATCTAGTATGATCGCATCTTACTTACGCAAAAACCACAACGGAGATGTGCAAATTGCTATTTGACCTCTCCAAGGACCACCTCGGTCAAAACCAATTGAATTAAAGTTGAAGAAACTAACACCCACTAGTCATCTTTATGCAACGAGGTTGCATGTCAATCGATGAAACCAGTCTCTCGTAAGCGTACGAGTTATGTCGGTCTGCACCGCTTCAATCCAACAATACCGCCGAATTGATAAAAGAGTAAGGAGTGCAGCAAATTGAACATCGACGTCCACAAAACCTTTTGTGTTCTACTCGAGATAACATCTACGCATGAACCTAGGTCATGATGCCACTTTGGGGAACATTGCATGGGAAACAAAAAATTTCCTACGCACACGAAGACCTATCATGGTGATGTCCATCTACGAGTGGAGATTAGGTGTACGTACCCTTGTTTATCACATAGTGGGAAGCGTTAAGAAGCGCGGTTGATGTAGTGGAACGTCTTCACGTCCCTCGAACCGTCCCACGATCCGTTCTGATCTAGCGCCGAACGGACGGCACCACCGCGTTCAGCACACGTACAACTCGACGATGATCTTGGCCTTCTTGATCCAGCAAGCAAAACGGAGAAGTAGATGAGTTCTCCAGAAGCATGACGTCGCTCCACTGGCGGTGATGATCTACTCCTGCTGCGCTACGCCTGAGCTCCGCAGAAATCCGATCTAGAGGTAAAACTATGTGGAATAGGCTAGAGTTGCACCTGGCAAAGTTGTGTCTCAAAATGCCCTAAACCACCAATATATATAGGAGGAGGTGAGGGGCTAGCCTTGGGTCTCAAGGCTCTCAAGGGTGCGCCAGTCAAGGGGGAGGAGTTGGACTCCAATCCAAATTCGATTTGGTGGGGAAGGAGTCCACTCCTTCCTTCCCACCTCCCTCTCTTTGTTTTCTTCTTTCCTTTGGTATTTTTGCTTGTGGCGCCATAGCCTCCTTGGGCTGACTCCACCAGCACACTAAGGACTTGGTGCGCCACGCTAAGGCCTTGGGCTCACTCCCGGGTGGGGTGGCCCCTCCAGGTAAACATCAGGAACCCATTCGTCACTCCCGGTACACTATCGGAATTGCCCGAAACTTTCCGGTGACCAAATGAAACCATCCTATATATCAATATTTGTTTTCGGACCATTTCGGAAACCCTCGTGACATTCGTGATCTCATCCGGTACTCTAAACAACATTCGTTAACCACACATATAACTCAACTATACTAAAACATCATCGAACCTTAAGTGTGCAGACCCTGCGGGTTCGAGAACTATGTAGACATGACCCGAGACACTCCTCAGTCAATATCCAATAGCGGGACCGGGATGCCCATATTGGATCTTACATATTCTCCGAAGATGCTATCGGTTGGACCGTAGTGCCAAGGATTCATATAATCCCGTATGTCATTCCCTTTGTCCTTCGGCATGTTACTTGCCCGAGATTCGATCGTGGGTATCCGCATACCTATTTCAATCTCGTTACGGGCTAGTCTCTTTACTCGTTCTATAATACAGGATCCCATGACTTACACTTAGTCACATTGCTTGCAAGGCTTGTGTGTGATGTTGTATTACCGAGTGGGCCCCGAGATGCCTCTCCATCACACGGAGTGACAAATCCCAGTCTTGATCCATACTAACTCAAGGGACACCTTCGGATATACCTGTAGAGTACCTTTATAGTCACCCAGTTACGTTGCGACGTTTGATACACACAAGGTATTCTTCCGGTGCCAGTGAGTTATATGATCTCATGGTCATAGGAATAAATACTTGACATGCAGAAAACAATAGCAATAAAATGACATAATCAATATGCTACGTACATAGTTTGGGTCTAGTCCGTCCCATGATTCTCCCAATGATGTGATCCCGTTATCAAGCGACAACACTTGTCTATGGTCGGGAAACCTTGACCATCTTTGATCAACGAGCTAGTCAACTAGAGGCTTACTAGGGATAGTGTTTTGTCTATGTATCCACACATGTATCTATGTTTCCTATCAATACAATTATAGCATGGATAATAAACGATTATCATGAACAAACAAATATAATAATAACAAATTTTTTATTGCCTATAGGGAATATTTCCAACATTGCCCTCCCCCGTATGGATCAGATCATTGACTCTACGATGGATTGCGAGCGTTTGTACTGTCTAGATGCATACTTCGATTACCACGAGATCAAGATGGCCATAGAGGATCAGGAGAACACGGCTTTCGTAACTCCCTTCGATGCTTTCTTCTATGTCTCTATGCCCTTTGGGCTTAAGAGCGCGGGGGCGACTTATCAATGTTGTATACATAACTGTTTGCACAGTCAAATTGGGCGCAATTTTCATGCCTACGTTGATGATATCGTAGTGAAATCCCAGAAGAAGGAGCTGCTTTTAGATGATTTCAAGGAGATGTTCGACAACCTTCGCATATACCAGATGAAGCTTAACCCAACCAAATCTATTTTTGGTGTTCCTGCAGGCAAGTTATTGGGCTTCCTGGTGTCAGAACGAGGCATTGAAGCTAACCCGGATAAAATCAAGGCGATAACTTCGCTTGGCAAGCCGGCCAACATCAACGAGGTCTAGCGCATGGTGAGTCGTATTGCAGCATTGAGCCATTTCATAAGTCGCCTTCGTGGGAAGGCCATCCCCCTCTACCAGTTTCTCAAGAAAACAGATCATTTTGTTCGGAGGGATGCAGCTAACGAAGCTTTTGAAGCCCATAAGAAACAACTTGCTGAGCTACCCGTGTTAGGTCCCCGACTGATAAGGAACCTATGCTCCTTTACATTGCTACTAATTCAAATGGAGTGAGTGTGGCGGTGGTTGTTGAGCACAAGGAAGAAGGCAAAGAATATCCGGTTCAGCGACCGGTGTATTTTGTCACTGAGGTGTTAACTTTGTCTATGCAACGATACCCGCATTGGTAGAAGCTGGTCTTTGGGATTTTTATGGCAAGCCAAAAGTCGAAGCATTACTTTCAGTAGCACCCAATCACTGTGGTCAGTTCGGTACAAATGGGGGACATTATACACAACCACGAAGCTACTTGGCAGATTTCTAAGTGGGAAATTGATCTTGGTCCCCACCATGTGAAGTATATGCCTCACACGGCCATCAAGGCTCGGGGTTTGTGGATTTCGTCAACGAGTGGACCGAGTTGCAGATTCCAGAAGATAGGCATGATACCAGGTACTGGACTATCCGTTTCGACAGTACTAGGCAGTTGGAAGGCTCAGGAGCTGGCGTGCTGTAACCTTATCCACGGGGTGACAAGTTTTGCTATGCCTTGCGTCTCATGTTTCCTTGCACGAACAATACGGTGGAGTACGAGACTCTGTTACATGGGCTTAGGATAGCTAAGGAGAGGAACCTTAGCCAGGTCACATGCTTGGGCGACTCAGATTTGGTGGCTCAAAAAGTCTCTGGAACTTGGGAGTCCAACACTACTAGAAAAAAGGTTGTTAGTGGCGTGCCTATTTTGGCTATTAATGGAGCACTATAGGTGCGCCATAATTATCACGCCACTACTAATAAATAGTAATGGCACACGCCTGGTGTGCCACTGTTAATCTACATAACAGTGGCGCACCACCTAGTGCGCCATTACTATCCCAGACACTAATGGCGAACCACCTGGTGCGCCATTACTATCCCAGACACTAATGGCGCACCACCTGGTGCGCCACTAAAGTGAAATTTGGTGCACCACTACTATGAATATTAGGATTTTTTTTGCTTTTCTGATATTTGCAAAGGTTACAAAATACATTATAGCACATAATATAAACACCACAGCATATAAACAACAGATTTATCGAATGCAACAGAAGATTAGTCTCCCAATACAATTCATCATATTAGTCTCCGAATTCAAAATAACAAACAAAGTTAGAACATTACAAGTCTCGAGATCGCGAGTAGCGATTTTGTCTTCACGCTCATTCACGACATACGACAGCATCTCTATGCACTAGACAAAGAAAACATTAGTAGCAATTCATAGATAATATATAAGAAATATATAAGTATGCAGCAAAAGGATCAGAAGAGAAAAGCAACACATTAATAGCACGATTCATGGTCCTACTAATAAATAGCATCGACAACATATAAGTTGAACGACTGCCCAAACTAAAGAGACATACAAGTTCATTAAAGTTTAATTACAATATGAGCTAATCGATATTTCAGAACTACATAGCATCATTACTTTCGACTTGACTCAGGGACCGGAGCGTGGATGAAGCCGCCATCTTTCGTGATGGTCATGAATGTGCGGTCGTTGTCAGTCTGCATTTGTAGCGTTGTGTCAATTTCATTGTTCGACGCTTGACAGTTCAGGTAGAACTGCCCCAATCTAGGAATGACATCTTGATAGATGATTTCTGCAAACTCCGACTGGAAGCGAAAGAATTCTTGTCTGATGTCCTCGTCTTGGATTTCCGACAAGCGTGCGGCCCATTCTTTGAGATCATTTGGTAGCATACGGTGATGCTGGTCCCGTACGATCGCCCGCATGTGATGGAGGGCGTAGTAGGCATCCTTCTGACTGCCAGGCGGCTGCTTGACGCAGGGGAACATCGTTACGTGGGTGAAAACGTTCTTGCCGTACCTACAAATTGGCCTCCTGAAGGTGCCTCCAGATTTGGCGTAGCCAGGGAGGGCCTCAACAAGAACTTTATTGATATTTGTGTAGTCATTCTTCGACTAACGGTCCGAGTCGAAATACGGGGCCATGGAATATTTCGGGCTTAATAGGATGATTGTGCAATGTGTGTCACTGCACAAAACACAAAATGTTAGAAAAAAAAAAGAACGATCAAAATCTAAGAAATCATATGTTACGGGGTAATGAGTGGATGACTTACTCGGAAAAGTAAGGCACGAGGAAGTTATCCTTATCTGCGTTCGCCAGAATGACGCCTTCGAGGTATGAACTCGCGACTTGCCGGTCCCTAGCGCTGCCCAAGATCTTGGCACGCATGTAGAAGGGTTCAATTATCAGGATGTCCGGGGTCTTGTCTCTAATGATCCGCATCTCCATACTGAGCGAAAATAGCCGAATGAAGGTGTAGTGCAGCCGATAAAGGTTAAGAATAGTGAAGATGTCATCAAACCGCAGGACGATCATACGCCCGATGGTGCTATCGACAAAGCCCTTGCCCTCTGGTACCTTGGCCACGAAAACCGAGTATGTCACATCATTCTCGGAGAGACGTCGCTTCTCCATATACAGAATAGCATCATGCAGACTCCGCATAGCACCGGTTGCAGCATTGAGCAGATTAGTTGGTAGCATCGGCCTACCCGCTACATGAACCCTCCTCGAGATATCCTTAGATATTGGTGGCCCATCTTGAGAACGGATCATACTCGGTGCCGGCTGGCTCACACCCTTGTTATTTTTTCTTTTCCGTCTCTTCTGCTTCTTCTGTTGTAATGGGATCGAGTTCTTCTCAGAGACCACCTTCTTGAGTGTGTTGGGACTGATAATATTTCGCACCTCGGCTATTTGAGTCTAAGTGAAGGCGGCAGCTGGAGTCGTCTCCTGAGAACTGAACAGACGACGCCTGTTGCAATTGGGTTTCTCCGCGGTACCAGCTAGATCGCCATCGTGTTTTGTAGGGTTGGGTTCTTGAGAAGGAGGCCCGAACAATTCGCCACCGTACCCATGTTCGTTGATGTACTTATTGATGTTGGAAAATGTACCGTCGTCGTCGTCCGGATCCTATGCCATATGCATGTCCGGATCAGCTGACGGCGGTAGCGTTGCGGCGGTCTTGCCATGGCTTGGCGTCGGCACGAGTGGCGGTGTTCTATGTGGGGTGGTGTCCCCTGCAACCAAACGAATCTGGCTCTTCGGCCAAAGCATGGGCCAGTTTAAGCAGACGCTGAGGGTCATCACATCATCTTCGTCGCCCCAGGGGGTCGATACAGAGGTAACCAGTCGTCCCAGCCCCGCAGCACCCGAACCAGTTGAACCCTATACACGGTGGGTGGCATCGGATTACCATGGAACACGCGGTTGCCCGGTTCAACGATTTTGGCCTTGGCGACATCGATCAACTCGCCATCCACGAAGTGCAGGAGAGTGCATGGAACGTTGGCGGCGCCTTGCGAAAACATGTAGGGCGTCAGGGATGCACAATCAAAGTCAAGGAGATTAAGTCATCGGCCGAGGCTTAGTTACCGTGATGGTGTCGAACTCGGCTAATGTCGAGGCACCGCCAACGGCGGGCGTGCAAGTGATGGAGGGGCCGCTTGTTGCCGAGGTGCCGACCGGCGTATTCTTCCCACACACGGGTGCATTAAGCTCCAATTCCGGCGGCGACGCCGGAGGCACCAGCAATGTCACCTCCGCGGAGACACCGATGCCGGCGCGTTGTGCGAGTTCTGCCCGTGAATCTGGGAATCGGGGGCGGCCCCTGTTGGCCGCCCGCAATCCACCCCCGCAGCCCCTCAAGCAAGGAAGGCATAATGGCGGTGATCGTCGCTCCCAGTTTGTCTCGCACTTGCTCTTGAACTATCTCTGGAATCCGCGCAACTTGTTCCTTGAGTTCTTTAACATTGCGCTCCTGGCTTTCCGAGATGGTCTTTCTCTAGTTTCGCCCGGCCTTATAGTATTCCGACCATTTCGTGGACAAGCCTTTGCCGGCCACACGACCAGCTGACGATGGCTTACTGAACTTATCCTTGTGTTTCATTACGTCTAACGCCTTATTTAAAGTGGTGTCCCAAGGGGCAGACGGGTAGCTCTGAGACCCCGCGCTACTGCTTTCAGTTTCCTGCGGAAGGAACGTGAACCATTTAGAAATTTGGCTTCATTAATTAGAATGCATCCATATGGAGCTAATTACGCGGGGGTGTATTCCTTACGAGAACACGCTCAAGCTCCTTCACCTTCGGATCCTGGTAAGCTCTTTTGTTACCGGGTCCACCTTGTACCAGGCGCTGACATAGTTCATGGTCTGCTTTTCATGGTATTTATCGAAGAGGGGCGGTAGGCCTTGCTCGGCACGCTCCGTGTCCTCCTTGTCCCATTTAGGTTCTGCCACTCTGTAACTGCCACTACTAGAAATAGGCTATTAGTGGCGCACCTATTTCGCCTATTAATGGCGCACTATAGGTGCGCCACTATTATCACGCCACTACTAATAAATAGTATTGGCGCACCTCTGGTGCGCCACTATTAATATACATAACAGTGGCGCACCACCCGCTGCGCCATTAGTACGCCCAGAAGTGCGCCACTGCTGTGGGTTTACTAATGGCACACTTGTAGATGGTGCGCCACTACTATTAATATTTGGATTTTTTTTAGCACATTGTAGCACGTCATCATCAGCATCGTCATCATCATCATCATTGTTACCTGTGCACTTTTAGATGGTGCACAGGTTACAAAATACATTGTAGCACATCATCATCATCATCGTCAACTCTAACACATTGTAGCACATCATCACATCATCTTGGAAATAGCTAATAATCATCATATTCATTACCACCAATAGTATTTAATACATTGTAGCACATCATCACATCATCACATTGTAGCACATAATAACACATTGAACCTAGGACCTACTCCTGTGCTTAGGAAGAATATCAAAAAACAAGATAGGCCCTGACTCTCCATTATGGAGAATGGAGATCATCTTGTCCCCAATTGTTGGCCTATGCACAATGTTGCTTCCAAACAGCTCTCTAGGATAGACCATACATTTTTTCCAATCTTTGATTGTCATGACTTCATCGGTTTTAGAAATCCGGTATGGACAGGAGTACATCAGACACCTAGGATTACATGGCCGTGCTAGTCGTATCATCATAACATGACCGCTACCTCTTGGTAACATTAGATGAGGCACACAATCTTCTGTTGAGAAACATAGTATTAGCTTTGTAGCCAGCAATGTAGTTTAGTTTTACAAGAATTTATGCAAAAGATGCATGGATGTCGTAATAGTAGAAAATCTTACCATGCAATCTCCATGCATGTTACTGTAGTTCACCAGGTGCACTAGTGGCACATATTGACCATAGTGTGGGGAAGTTTGCTGATTGGTATTGTACTTCTCAAGATCAATGATAAAATGGACAAGATGATGTATCTCCTGACAAGTTAATTCTGCTTCATCTTTGTAGTAATAGGTTCTCTCTACCATTTTCCATACATTTTTTGAAGAATGAAAATAAGCTGTCAATGGAAATAAGTTGTCAACTATTTTTGAATAAACAATATAAATTACTTAATAAATGTGGTTGAGAAACTCACATAATGGTAGAACTAGAGGCGTCTGCACATCGACCCTGATGTCGATATTACCTTCAGTTTCATCTTCCGGACGAATATCAAAGGTGATAAGCATATTAGGCTCAAATGCATAAGCCTTGCATAGTGCTACCCAAGTTTTGCATTCAAAATAGGAGTAGGTGTCTGCATTGTACAATTTTACGGCAAAAGTATAACCATGATCGGTCCTCAAGTGAACTATCTTTACCTCCCTAGTTTCTTCATTACTGAAACCAATCTTATCCAACACATAATGTCTTGCATGGCAGGGGATGCGCTAGTAGAATAGTAAAAAATAAAAATTATAAGTTGAAGCAAAAGAAGTCATGCTTAACTACGAAAAAAGACTTGTCGTTGTGACTTACTATTTCC
Source organism: Hordeum vulgare subsp. vulgare (assembly GCF_904849725.1). Lineage (NCBI taxonomy): Eukaryota > Viridiplantae > Streptophyta > Magnoliopsida > Poales > Poaceae > Hordeum > Hordeum vulgare. The sequence continues at coordinate 75,205,830 of NC_058522.1, read as the reverse complement.
ACTTGGAAGTCCCCATCCAGCATGATGCTGAAGCGCCTATCATCAACAAGGAAAGGCGTGTCGCAAAGGCCGCGCTTGTCTTGGCAGTATTCGCACATAACGTATTCGTCGTCACACGATAATTCCTAAAACAGAGAAAATTTGGGCATGCCATTTACTAAAAAGTGGACATATGGAGCGCCTGAAATTTGCCGGAACGGAAATGAATCAACATTCCTGCAAAACAAGCAAAGCTACCAAACATGAAGAGCACTCTTTCGGTGCAACGGAAGTATCAAAAAGGAAAAGCATGAATGAACAAGAATAAAGAACATCAATATTCTACTTTCATCTTTGTCAGATAATAATTGTTTCAGATAATAATTGGCAAACATCATATCATAGGAGGGGAATGTGAGGATTAAACAGCACCATCACAAGTTAACAACAGCAGCTACATAGTTATCTACATCAACCAGAAAATGCATTTGTTTCATATCATCGGCACATGAGTAACAGAGATGAAACGATTCGCCTACATCTTAACTGTCTTTTGCCTGGTAACCAAGCTTCAAACTAAAGTGTCATGGTTCATCTTAAGGCAACCAAACAGCATAACTTGAATCAGTAGTTCAAAAACACTAAAGCACACAAAATATAATCATGTCATTTCAAATAGCTTCTAGTTATGCTGTTTTAAACTGATGTTTGGTGTGTTTTTGCTATTTGAAGCTATTCTGATGCAGTTCAAATATAATCATGTCACTTCAAATAGCTTCAAATAGCATCACAATAGCAAGGTTCATTTTAAGGCACACCAAATACAATCATTGTTCAAAAACACTAAAACACACCAAATATAATCATCAGTTCAACGCTTCCAGGGACAACAGGTAATGGTCCTTCACATGACACGTGAGCTTCTGTCACCAGCATCTCTTAAACAATGGGATCACATGCCCTGCACTTTGGTCATGACTGCAAAGTTAATTCCTTTGCGAAGTGGCAGGAACAGAGGCTTTACGCTAATAATCATCTCGACATGATGAAGCTAAACTGTGTTGGATGCATATTCTGAAGGACCGATAAAGTGAGAATAGAAAATTCAATTGTGGGTTTGCAGTTACATAAATGTAGTGCACTTTATGGTGTTCACCTTGATAGGTAAAAAATTACAGTTCATTTTATATTGAGAAAGGGGCTAGTGGCAAGCAAATTGATGTACATCCACAACAAGCCTAACGTGTGCTACATTAGGGGAATTACTGAATTCGCTGATGGAAAGCTAAGAAAGCCCTGTTGCTCTGATCTGCTTGATCTTAAGATTGCAAAAGAGATTGACCATCTAGTTCAAGCTATCGTAGATGATAGTGGCAAACTTTACAAGCGAGTCTTCGCTGATTATAAACTGGTTCAAGACAGATTGTATGTCCATTTACCCAAGGGGGTGATATGAAAACCATCACCAACAACCCTTAATGGGCTCAGCTGGAATCCTTTTACTCCACCAAGCCTGATTATTAGCTGTGCTATGCTGAATTGGTTGGTTGTCCTAGTTCCGGCACCTGATATTTCTCTCGACAGTGGAGGCTGGAAGTTCTAGATCAGCTAACACATGAACAAGACCACCATCTATGTTCAATCTATGTTAAAAAATGCGGGGGAGGGAGGGGGCGAACCTCGGGGTAAACCTCAGAGCCAAAGGAGGGGAGCACGGCGGAGGCAAACGGGGAGGCACCAACGCCCTTGTAGTCGCCCATCATCGGGGGTTCCTGGCGGCGATGGGGAGAGGCATGGAGCGTGGACGGCGCGGTGCGAGCCGGACGGTGGCACAACGGCGAGGGGGGAGCAGGAGGTTCAGCCGGCGGCAGCAGGTGTGGTGGGGGAGGCGGCCGAAGGGCCAGCCGGCGGCGGCAGGTGTGGTGGGAGGGGCGGCCGGAGGGAGGAGAGCGGGAGTTTTTGGATTTGGATCGGGAGGGAGAGCCACGAGGGGAGGGGAGCGGGAGTTTTTCTTTCACTTCTGGTTATCAATGGCGCACCCACATAAAAATGCGCCATTGGTAACCAGGATTACTAATGGTGCACCTGGGAAGAATGCGCCATCAGTAGTTTTTAAAAAAGAAACTGAAAAAAATATCAGTAGTTGCGCACCGTTGACGTGGTGCGCCATTACTAGTTAAAACTAGTAATGGCGCACTTCCCATGGTGCGCCACTGGTAAGTGTAGGAAAGGGAGGGGGGCAGGTCAAAGATAGTAATGGCGCACTAGACACAGGGTGCGCCATTAGTGTTATGGACACTAATGGCGCACCTGTATCTGATGCGCCACTGCTATATAGTAGTGGAGCACCACATGCATGGTGCGCCATTAGTGTGCATATTAGCTATAGGATTTTTTCTAGTAGTGCGTCGGGACCGAGTTTGTGGACCCCTAAGTTCAAGTCCCGCATATCTTTCCCCCACTAAATTGATTCCGCGGATGCGTTGCTCTCCCACTTGATCTTGAACTCCAGGTAGTCAGCTTCGCTGATCGAAGGATTTCTCTCCTTGATCTTCTCATAACTATCACCTCTTAGAATCCTTCTCTTCACCGCGGCTCTCAAAGTAGCCAGGGTCGTGCTCATCTTCGTGAGGGAGGCACTGTTCACTTCATTCCCTGAGAGGTGTGTGTTTTCGACGTTGCCGGGGAACTTGTATCGTTCGTGCAGCTTCGTGAAGAGGAGGTTGCGCGAATTCGCTCGGTCTTGATGCCTTAGGTTCTCGGTGTTGATCGAGACGGTGCTCCGGAGAATGCACCCGAGTTGTCCCGTGTACCCACCGACTAATTATTTGGGCGCCATTGGATGCCCACTGGAGGACACTTCAGTAAATTCCTCCTTGACGGTGCCGATCACGTTCGGGCGCCGGTCCTTCCATTGCTTCTTCGGTTGGCTGCCATCTGTGTGTTCGCTGCCGTCATCAATGGTGGCATCCTCGGCGGCACCATCAGTGGTGTCATCCCCGACGCCACTAGGGGTTGTGTAGTCGGGATCGGTGTCTTCCGCAGCATCATCATAGCCGTGAGGTTCTTCCACCAGCTCGTGGGACAGCTCCCAGAACTGCTTGCCCGAACCGCCGACCTCATCGTTGCTGGCAATGTTCGCTCTTAATAGGAAAAAGGCTACTAGAGTTAATGGATGAGATGAGGGTAGTATCTATTCTTCTCATATTTAGAGGAAAACTGAGAATAAAACATGCAAATTTATATGATGAAGATGAAGATTTGGGAGGAGAGCTTAGGTTAGAGAAGATGCGGAGATCAACATATTGAAGAATTACTCTCCCCGCCTCAGAATATGAGTCCCAGTTTTATCTTTATTTCTTGATTTATAAAATATTCTTACATTGCTTGACTGGCAACTGATAATACCATCGCGCCTCGACATCGAACTTGACCCCTAAGATATGATCCGAAGGATATGGGTCATGTGCCTTGTGCTAGTGCTGCCAAGTAGCCATCACAAATCCACCGTCCGCCTAGATTTTTCCCCGTTTTAAGGTCTTATATGCTAGCTTGAAGTACTAGGAATTAACTAACGATCTTTATTTGCCTACCCTAGATCAGTTTTTTTAGCTTTTCACTGTACTGCCATGCTAATGGTTCTTCTAGGCCTTCACTACTGTGTTTTCAGAAATTCAATAGGTGGAGCAAAAAGATGGTGGCAGGTGAGTGCAAGCATGTAACCAATGCATTGGGCTATTCTGTGTGTTCTGCCATCCTAGAATAATTTACTATACTATATGTAATCCGAATGATACCTAATTTGCATATTTTGTCAAAGCATAAAGACAAGAAACAACACGCCACTCTATTTAGAAAAAAATAACTAGGGCCCTCATGCAAGATGATAAACCCGACCCTGTGTAATTATATAAGTACTATGTATGTATTGGTTGTTCTTGGGCAATTGATACTACTTGCTGAAGCTGCTACTCATTGTAGTTATATGTGTATGAATTGGGATTATGGGATGCTATATGCTAGATGGAATCATATCAAATGAAGAGAAACAAATAAATCTATGTCTAATATAAGGGGGATCGTAGTACCTAGCGATACAAATTGATTGGGTATTTGTTGGGAATTAACAAGATCTTCTCCTCTGTCAGAAGATCTAAAAATTGTATTATGGGGAAGGTGTGTCATCGTCATGTAATTTAGCAAGAGGAAATGAGCATCAAGGATAGAGGACTTGGGAGGCGAGAGGAGAAGATAAGGGAACGGGAAGGTTTCAAAATCACGTACAGGGTGCAGTAAAGCTAGCTCCTTGTTCATTCCTGGCCTCCTGGGCTGATTGTTTCAGCTTTTTTTGCTGATGGAATGGGCCCTATAGACTAATATATCTAGCCATATGCATAATTGGGTCGGGGCCCCAAAAATTTGGGGACCCTGTGCGGTGGCACCTGCTACAATTGCGCAGAGGGATGGCCCTGTGTGGTGGCGCGACATGCAGTGGATTAGCTGGACATTGAAAAGCTGCCACTCTTAAGGGAATTTGTTTGATACATATTTTGTCAAAGCATAAAGACAAGAAACATCCTAGAAAAAAGGACTAGTCCTTGCCAACAACCTCGGGTCAGTTTTTTATAGCTTTTTAGGTTTCTAAAATAAGCAGTCCTCAACTAAAAATATTTTTCTAAAAGTCTAGTAATCAAGTCTTAATTAGTAGACTTTGCTTCGGTTGTGAATCGGGCACCTTCTAGGTCAAGAAAATTGGGCATGACCTTTGCTAATTTTCTTGACCTAGGAGTGCCCCATTCTCAACTGAAACGGAAATTAATCAACGTTTCAGGAGAAAGGGGTAACCTTTAGAAGCCAAGCTAAACAGCTTGACGTAAATCCAATTTCAGCTATCAAACTTCTTTATCTATTCAACTTAGTCAGCCAAGAGCAGGGCCGTCTTCAAGGTACCCACAGAAATTACTCACTTTCTTGTGATTGAATTTGCGATTAATTGTGATGTACATGCCTTTTATATCCTTCAGACTGATGCTATCATGTTCATGTATGACGAATTGCGTTCTTGATTATCAAGTAGTAATTGAATTGCTCGGCGTGTTATTTTCCCCAACTTCGTTTAGTAGCAGATCTATACTTCTCCGGGAAAAGATACATGAAGAAGAATGATCTGTTCTCGCGTGCTTAATAGCCAAAATTATGAAAGTTTATTAAACCTCAGTTGTGTGATAATTAGTTAATACATGTTCCAGGAGATCGATCTGTTTGCTTTGTTTCGAAAAATAAAAAATGTAACTATGTGCTCCTGTTGATTGCTTAGTTTAACGACATGCTTTCCCGTTCCTGTTCCTGACTTATATCTCGACCTACTGGATGATTTCATTCTTATAATAACTTTAAATATGGTAGTTTCTCGCAATTGTTTCCAAGTAGTGTTTCAAATTTTTTGCAGAGTTTTATAATTTAGCTACACAAGTAGAAGACCTCCTTTCCTGTATCCCAACTGGGAAATAATTCTGGAAACAACACCCTTTTATTTTGGCATGGTTCTGGCATCATGTTTATGGCAATAGCTTCACTCGAATGGTTGTGGCCAGTATTTTAGTCAAATTCAGAAACTACATGAGGCAGGACGAACTACAATTCATACAAGAATTCAAGAACCCCTCTCGATCCTTCTCCCCATTAGCCACATAAGGCACCAAGAACTAGCACAAACCTAACTAGCAGGGAAGGGCCCGCGAGTGCCAACCGAATCCATGCAAGAATTAAACCTGGGTTAGCAGCGGGAAGGGGATCGAGGCGCTCATAGTTTTGGCGGTCCGGGGGGAGCGAGGAGGCGTCGGGGCCTGGAGGAGCGGTCTCGGCGGCGGTCTCGGCGAGCGGCTTGCAGAGCGCGCGGTAGACGATGGCGCCGACACCCTGGCCGATCTCCTCGTGTAGCTCGTAGTCCTCGGCGCGGATCGGGTCAGGAGCGAGCCTCCGTCGACGTCAGGAGCGAGCCGTGGAGGAGGAGGGAGTCCCCAGCGGTGCTTCCCTCGATCCGGTGGCATCCTCGATAAGACCTGGTTCAAGTGAGAGGAGAGGTAGGAAGAAACAACGGGCTGTGGGGAGAGTGAGGGGAGGGGGGAATGAATTGGTATTGTGGGGGGAGGGTTAGCAATGGCACACCATTTAGGGGTGCGCCATAAGTAAGGTGATAGCAATGGCGCACCTTCTGGTGATGCGCCATAAGTAAGGTGATAGCAATGGCGCACCATCTCCTGGTGCACCATTACTAATTTTCTATTTTTTATTTTGGATTTTTAGTTGCATGTAATAATTTCGCCGCCTATCTAGTAATACTTTGTATTTAGTTCATCTATTTTCTTACTACGAACTATGTCCGACCAAGAACTATGTCCTTTGGGACATATTCTTCTATATATTTGTAGGTTTGGTCCACATTCGAATGTTGAACTACATAGTAGCATCCTTTGTATGGATTTGGTTGGATCTTTGAGGACTACAACCATGCGTGAGGACAAATAAACGGTGGCTAATCGCTATCCATGGACGTCTAAAGGGGCATATTTGGCAACCCTGGTTATAGATACCGTGACAACGTAGATATAATTACCATGTGAACTGGTTGTAGATAAGTATTCCCCTCTCACCCTGGTCCATGATGACCCACAAGTATAGGGGATCAATCGTAGTCCTTTCTATAAGTAAGAGTGTCGAACCCAACGAGGAGCATAATTAAGGCTCTGATAAGCAGATTTCAGCAAGGTAATAACTTTAAGCACTGAAAGTAGCGGTAACAGGTGATTGTGTAGCGAGGTGAAACGTAGCAAGCAAAGAGTAACAAGTAACAAGTAGTAGAAATGGTGCAGCAAGTGGCCCAATCCCTTTTGTAGCAAGGGACAAGACTGAACAAAGTCTTATAGGAGGAAAAACGCTCCCGAGGACACACGGGAATTTCTGTCATGCTAGTTTCATCATGTTCACATGATTCACGTTCGTTACTTTGATAGTTTGATATGTGGATGGACCGGTGCTTGGGTACTGCCCTTACTTCGACAAGCATCCCACTTATGATTAACCTCTCTCGCAAGCATCCGCAACTACAAAAGAAGAATTAAGACAAAGTCTAATCATAGCATTAAACTAGTGGATCCAAATCAGCCCCTCACGAAGCAACGCATAGACTGGGGTTTAAGCTTCTGTCACTCCAGCAACCCATCATCTCCTTACTACTTCCCAATGCCTTCCTCTAGGCCCAAATATGGTGAAGTGTTATGTAGTCGACGTTCACCTAACACCACTAGAGGAAAAGACAACATACAACATATCAAAATACCGAACGAATATCAAATTCACATGACTATTATTAACATGACTTATCCCATGTCCTCAGGAACAAAAGTAACTACTCACAAAACATAATCATAATCATGATCAGAGGTGTAATGAATAGCATCAAGGATCTGAACATAAACTCTTCCACCAAGTAATCCAACTAGCATCAACTACAAAGAGTAATCAACACTACTAGCAACCTTACAAGTACCAATCAGAGTTGCGAGACGAAAATTGGTTACAAGAGATGAACTAGGGATTGGAGAGGAGATGGTGCTCATGAATATGTTGATGAAGATGCCTCCCCTCCGATGAGAGGAGTGTTGGTGATGACGATGGCGACAAATCCCCCCTCCGAGAGGGAAGTTTCCCCGGCAGGATCGTCCTGCCGGAGCTCTAGATTGGATCTGCTCGGCGAAACCTCAAAAAAGCTCCCTCTTGATTTTTCTGGACCAGGACGCTTCATATAGCAAAAGAGGGGGGGGCTAGTGGGCCGTCAGGGAGCCCACAAGCCCCCACTCCCCCACCAGGGGGTGGCGGTGTCACGGCTTGTGGCGCCTTGGCAGCCCCCCTCCGGTAGTTCTTTCGCCCAATATTTTTTATATAATCCAGAAAAAATCCACGTAACTTTTCAGGGCATTTGGAGATGTGCAGAATAGTGGACTAGGATTTTCCAGTCTAGAATTCCAGCTGCCTGAATTCTCCCTCTTCAAATAAACCTTGCAAAATAAGAGAGAAAAGGCATAAATATGGTACCACAAGTAATATAACAGCCCAAAAATCAATAAATATGAACATGAAAGCATGATGCAAAATGGACGTATCAGTCGACATCTCACCTTTTCACTTTCTCAAAATGAATACATTTTCAACATCTGGAATGGTTGAACCAAAAGGTCATAGCCCATGAGCTTAATGCGTGCTCGATAACTGGGCTACTTAAGCTCGCAACTCGCTTCTTAATGAAAAGAGCCAATCACTCATTTCCAATTGTTTAGCCAACGGTTTGCACCTAACCCATCCATAAAGCTCACGGAGAGAGACACTTACAAAATATTATGTTATGAGGTGATATCACATTGTGCAAAGATTTAGAATTAGATGACATGGTTGAAATCAAGTGACATGAAATAACAGTCATCAAAGATTAACCTTGCCACTGACACACACACGCGGCCGACACATCGTGATTCGATCTTAGCTATATTTTCACAATGATATTCTGGCACTTCTCTCTCGCGGTTGAATAATTTCGCCCTGGAATACCTTGAATTCTTCTCTTGAACGGATGTCCTTTAGGTAGGGTGTTCGTGCTTCCTCTTGTGGTGTGTGCTACTTCATCGTTGTCGTCATCTTCCATCTTCGGGTCGCCGTACTTATCGTAGTCTTGCTCATTGGCCACTCCATCAATTCCGATGATGTTCCTTTTGCCTCTCCTCACAAAAACACGACTCAGCTTTCACGGGTCGGTAACGAAGAAGCATTGGTCCACTTGGCAAGACAATACCCATGGCTCATTTTTCGCGGTGACGTTTGCGGCCGCGATCTTGAATTTGTCTTCGTTTATGACCCTGGTGGTGAAATACCGGTCTTCTTTTAGGACGCTCTTGGCCCATCTGACATGGAACATCAGAACCTTTTTTCCAGCGTAGCTCAACTCCCAGATCTCCTTGATCCTTCTGTAGTATCTATCCTTGTCGTTACCATTGTAGGATTCCATCGTTACCTCGGAGTTCAGATAATCGCTCTTCATGTCCTTTTCCTCGGTGTAGAATGTGTAGCCATTGATATCGTATGCCTCATAGGTCATAAGGTTGTGCTCGGCGCCCTGTGACAAGGCGAATATGAGTTTTTCTTCTGCGGAAGAATCCTCATGTAAAGGGTAAGACAGAAGCTTGTCCTTGAACCAACACATGAAACATGAGTTGTGCCCTTTGATTATATCTCCGTCCGTCCTCTACTGGCCTCGGTCATTGTACGTCTTCTCTATAATGGTTTTGAGCTCTACCACCCAAGGATCGACATGTCTATGTGTTGTAGAGCGACTAGGTTTGCTCTTTCAATGTCGGCGAGTCGACCCTTGAAGTCGACATGCATTTCGCGGTGACCCCATCCAGGGAGCCTGCCGAGGTACGTGTTGACGGGTAGACCAACGGGGTTCTCGATGACTAGATTATTCGTGTAGAACGTGATGCACTCTTCGGTCAGAAAGCCGAGGGCTATGCTTCCATCTGGGCGTGCCCTGTTGCGAACGTATCCTTTGATGACACCATGCATCCTCTCGAACGGCATCATGCTGTGCAGGAACGTCGGCCCGAGTTTGATGATATCCTCCACAATATGGACCAGCAGATGCACCATAACGTCGAAGAATGCGGGCGGGAAGTACATCTCAAGCTCGCATAGTATCACCACGATCTCTGCCTGTAGCCTTCAGAGTTGCCTCACGCCAACTGACTTCCGAGAGATGACGTCGAAAAAGTTGCATAGGCCAAATAGCATTTCACGGACGTGCGCGTCCATGATCCCACGCATTGCAACTGGAAGTATCCGCGTCATCATCACGTGACAGTCGTGAGACTTCATCCTGCTGAACTTCTGCTTCGCTGAGTCTAGGTATCTGCTTATCTTCCCCGTGTAACCGTAAGGAAGTTTTACTCCTACGAGGCAGGTGAAAAACTGCTCGATCTCCTTCTGACTTAGAGTGAAGCACGTGGGAGGGCAGTCATATTCGATCTTCTTGGCATTTTTGCCTTTGAGACGACTTTCCTTGTCCTTCACCTCATCATCATCATCAACATCATTAGGGCATTTTGCGTGAAGCTCCTCCCTGATGCCCATTGATTGCCAGTCTGCCCTTGCTTTCGGCCCATCTTTGGTCCTCTCTGGCATGCTGAGCGGGGTATCAAGCAAACTCTCGAACACGTTCTTTGTGATATGCATGACATCAAGGCTGTGAGGCACACGGAGGATCTTCCAGTACGGCAAGTCCCAGAAAACATACCTCTTTCGAATTTTTCAACAACTCGTCTATTTCCTCGCCAATCATCGTACGTGGGGGTCTTCGGGGTTCGGTTTCACCATGGAACAGATCCTTGCGTTTTATCCATGCGTCATCGTCGCGAAGCCACCTTCGATGTCCCATGAACATGGTTTTCGAAGACCCGGGAACTCTATCTAGGTGGCGATACGTTGTGTCATCCATGCGCCTGACGCATGCACAAAATCGTGGACCACTAGCCCCGCGACATATCCGTAACCGAGATAGTCGTGCACCATCGTGAGCAGTGCGGCTCTCATAGGGTGATATAGTTTCACTGCGGCGTCTTACGTATTGGCTCGCGTTTTCTACAGCGTGTCTAGCTCCTCTTTCAGCAGCCCCAGATACAGATTAATGTCCTGGTTGTTTCGGCTCTTCAATTAGCATACTCATGTGAATGTACTTCCTCTTCATGCACAACCAAGGGGGAAGGTTTTACATCCACACAAACATAGGCAAGGTCCTATGTGTGCTTCTCTGGCTGCCAAACGGATTGACTCCATTGGTGCTCGCGCCCAGCATGATGTTCCTTGGATCGTCCCCAAATTCTGGGTGTTCGAAGTTCAACGCTTGCCACTCGCTCGCATCGTTAGGGTGACTCAGCATCTTGTCTTTTTTATTTATCTCTGGATCATCTCCGTCATCTTCTCGCTTCTTCTCCTCCGTATCCGCGTGCCAACGCAGGAGCTCTGCTTGCTTAGGGTCCGTGAAATACCGCTGCAGATGAGGAGTGATCGGAAAGTACCACACAACTTTTTGAGGAGGTTTCTTCCTCTTCTTGTATCGAGTGACGCCGCACACCGGACATATGGTAGACTCCACGTGCTCATCCCGATAAATGATGCAATCGTTCATGGACACATGGTATTTCATGTGCGGTAAATCCAGAGGACACTTCGCCTCCTCGAAACTGGTCGTGCGAGAATGACATGTTCTCGTCGAAGCATGTGTCGGTTATTTTGTGTTTTACCTTCATCTACAGAGCCATGAGCGTTACTTTCAGGCGGGTATCCTCGGGACTACATCCTTCATACAATGGAGTAACCGCGTCTATCTCCAGTTGATCCATCTTGGCTTTCTCTCGGGCGACAGCTCTTGCGTTACCCAACTACTTGAAAAGCAGCTCTTGAATATGAGGGTCCTGCACCCAGCCCATCGATGGTCCATCATCGTCTGCTCCGGCATCTTCATCTTCCTGATGATGCCCTTCGTCTTGATCTTCCTCATCATCATGTCCGGCATCTTTTACATGATGACTGTGTCCTGCATCTACTTCGTGATCATGTCCTGGAGATTCTTCGTCTTCTCGGCCGCCCTCGCCACCATTGTCTTGATGCCCTTCCTTATTTCTTGCCTGGCACCCATGGACAACTTCATAATCATCTTCATCACCTTGCCACCGATAGCCATCCATGAAACCACGCACGAGCAGGTGGTCCCGCACCTGTCTGGAATCTGGGTCCATAAGGCTCTCCAGCTTGCATCTTCGACACATACATCTTATCTCCCCTTTTTCTTTTGAAGCATCTTGGCCTTCATGGAGCTCAAAAACCTATTCACGATGCCTTTGGTCATCGTGCGGACCATGGTCGCCTGCGGGGTAGAGCAAAATGATATTTTAGAACCAATTTTTTTTGGCATGACTTTGTATAAAAACTAGACCAAAAATAAGGCATAGTGCCAAATTCTCGCCGAAATGGAAATGAATCAACATTCTAGCAAAATATTGGCAACTATCGCATTTCAAAAGTGGTGAACGAGGAATCACCCTCCGAGAACCACCGTCGGTCAAACTATACTACAACGCTAACATCGGGTTACGTAAGGAGGTGTCACCCTCGGTATCCGATAGTAGCTCTACGGTGTCGTACAACTAAGGGGGGTGTAAGTGCTATGTTGGGTCTTGGCTCATCGATCAGTTGATCGAGACTAGACGATAAAGCGGAGGCAACTAGTCTAAGGGGGGCAATGGGGATGACTGAGCCACCTATATTAAGCAATCTGAAGTGCGGGACTCGAAAGTAGTTGTTCATCAAAAATATGTTATGCATCAGATATAGGAGCTAACTAAAATAGTAGCAAAATTCTAATGCAAGCATGAGGGAGAAATAAGTTGGGGATATAGGAATTATCAAGGGCGTTTGTGTTGCTCTGCGGCAAAGGGCTGGTCATCCGGTGGGTAGTCGTACCCCGCAGTAGGGTCATTATCGGGGTCTACCGGTAAGAAGAGGGGGAAGAAACAATAAATATAAACATAGATGCAACACTAAGCATGACATGGCAGAATGCAGGGCTAGGCATGAGCTAACGCAGTAACATCCGTCATAGACGGATTGGGAAAAATATCAGATGATATTTCCCACGTCTCTCGCTACTACCGGTCACATGAAAAATGATGGAAAAGTTCCATGTTCGCTATGCTAGGGACGGGTGACAGACGAACGGATAGTGTATCCGGGTTCGTCTCGTTCTGCTGATCAACTTTCATGTTCAAAATATTTTCATCTGACTTAGAGTTTATTTTACATTAATTTTTAAAGCTTTATTAATTATTAGGACTTAAACAGATTTAATTAATTCAGACATTTAAATATGACATCATGGTGATGTCAGCATGACATTACTAGTAAACATGGCTTTGTCTTGTCAAATATGACAAGTGGGTCCCACATGTCATTGACACATTTTAATTAAGGTTTAATTAATAATAATCAAGTTTAATTAATTGGGGGTGGGACCCATATGTCATACTGCTTAGGATAATTAATTTACAGAATTAATTAAGAGTTACTTAATTAATTAATTTAATCTTAAACATCACATTAAGTAATTAACTACTTAATTAATTAATTCACTAATTAATTAATATAACTATTTATTTATTTATTTGTAGTTTTTATATTCTTTTGGGGGGTAGGGTCGTGGGACCCCATGTCATTCACACACGGAGAGGGGGGTGTTTTACCCCAAGACACTAAACACACGGGGGTTAATCCCCCTTCTTTAATAGGGAAATGCCCCGGGGGCAACCAGGGCGAGGCCATGGTCAGGGAGGCTGCCGGTGGCTGTGTTGGCCGGTGCTGGTGGCGCCGTCCAGCGGCAGCGGGGTCAGGGCGCACGGCGAGTGCCCGACCCGGGGGAGGCCGAGGCCACTGTAGAGCTGCGGCCGGCCATGGGGTGCGGCGGCTGTAGCAGCGGCGGCCGGAGCAGCGGTGGCCTGGGCCATCGAGACGAGGCCGACGCGGTGGCGCACAGTTGGGGAGGCGGGGCGAGGCGTGCAAAGGGAGGGTGAGTCGGCTGCGAGGCAAATGGGGCGCAACGAGGGGAGAGGGGGGGCCGTCGGAGCGCCGGGCGGCACCGTGGTCGCTGGAGTGCGACGGAAGGGGGGAGGGGAAGAGTGGATGGGTAGGGACCGGGGCTCACTTGCGGTACAGGGGGGCTAGTTTAGCGAGGCTTGGGGTAGCCGGTCGGGGAGGATGATGGGGACGTACGACGGGGGCATCGGAGGAGGCCGGTTGGAGGTGGCCGGCGGCGGGGCACCGGCAGAGCGATGCGGCCCCTAGCCCTGATCCGTCCTGGATCGGGAGGGGAGGGGGAAGGAGCGTGGGGGGCTGGTGGCTGCGGGGGTTGAAGGGGGCACGGGCCCCTCGTGCTCGTGGCTCGAGCCGCCAGAGGGGGTTCACGAGAGTGAGGGACGGAGGGTTGGGGAAATGGAAACCCTAGGTGAGGGGGTGAGTGTCCTTTTATAGGAGGGGTGAGGGTGCTGGTGTGGGCCGGCGGGATGGGACTGGATGGGTCGGCCCGGGGGGAGGGGGTGTTCTTCTTCTTCTTCTTCTTTCCTTTTATTCCAGTCTTCTCTTTTATTAGTTTATGTTCTTTATTATTTTAGTGAGAAATATTCTTATAAAATTATGCCACTTGGCCAAATAATAAAGTGGGAATATTTGTCACACCCGCAAAAGTTCGGGGGGCCTTTTGAAATTATTTGATAACCATATAATTCACACGGGCATTTAGGAAATGAATTGGCGTGTGTTTTATTATTTTGAGGCACTAAACACTTTACAAAATTATTAGTTGTAATTTTATAAAAGCTTAGGGAATATTTGCAACACAACGAACATTTTTATTTCATTGTTTGAATAAACTTTATTTTGAAATTAACTTAAACATGAAACTGTTTTGATTTTTAACACGTAGCAATTTGGCTTAGTTAATCTTTATGATGTGGCACGATTAGCATGTGATTACTGTAGCGCAACTACATTGGTTACTGTAGCTTAATCCGGGGATGTCACATAAAGATAGCACTGTCGAGAAAAGACTTGATGTGGGCGTAATCCTTTTCCTTCATGTTCTTCGACGAGTCCAAGTAAAGAGTGTGGGAGAATCAGGGGTAAAGGATGATGAGGACGGCGCGCCCGGCGCTGTGCAAAATAAGTACACCTAAAATTAGCCTCCATGCGTGCAACTGAATGATTGAAATCGAAGGAAAGATTGTTGGGGAACGTCGCATGGGAAACAAAAATTTTCCTACGCGCACGAAGACCTATCATGGTGATGTCCATCTACGAGAGGGGATGAGTGATCTACGTACCCTTGTAGATCGTACAGCAGAAGCGTTTAGAGAACGTGGTTGATGTAGTGGAACGTCCTCACGTCCCTCGATCCGCCCCGCGAACAATCCTGTGATCAGTCCCACGATCTAGTACCGAACGGACGGCACCTCCGGGTTCAGCACACGTACAGCTCGACGATGATCTCGGCCTTCTTGATCCAGCAAGAGAGACGGAGAGGTAGAAGAGTTCTCCGGCAGCGTGACGGTGCTCCGGAGGTTGGTGATGATCTCGTCTCAGCAGGGCTCCGCCCGAGCTCCGCAGAAACGCAATCTAGAGGAAAAACAATGGAGGTATGTGGTCGGGCAGCCGTGAGAAAGTCGTCTCAAATCTGCCCTAAAAGCCCCATATATATAGGAGGAGGGAGGGGGACCTTGCCTTGGGTTCCAAGGGATCCCCAAGGGGTCGGCCGAGCCAGGGGGGAGGACTCTCCCCCCCAAACCGAGTCCTACTTGGTTTGGTGGGAGGGAGTCCTTCCCCCTTCCCACTTCTTCCCTTTTTTTTCCTTTCCTTTGATTTTTTCTCCCTTGGCGCATAGGGGATTGGTGGGCTGTCCCACCAGCCCACTAAGGGCTGGTGTGACCCCCCCAAATACCTATGGGCTTCCCCGGAGTGGGTTGCCCCCCTCCGGTGAACTTCCGGAACCCATTCGTCATTCCCGGTACATTCCCGGTAACTCCGAAAACCTTCCGGTAATCAAATGAGGTCATCCTATATATCAATCTTCGTTTCCGGACTATTCCGGAAACCCTCGTGACGTCCGTGATCTCATCCGGGACTCCGAACAACATTCGGTAACCAACCATATAACTCAAATACGCATAAAACAACGCCGAACCTTAAGCGTGCAGACCCTGCGGGTTCGAGAACTATGTAGACATGACCCGAGAGACTCCTCGGTCAATATCCAACAGCGGGACCTGGATGCCCATATTGGATCCTACATATCCTACGAAGATCTTATCGTTTGAACCTCAGTGCCAAGGATTCGTATAATCCCGTATGTCATTCCCTTTGTCCTTCGGTATGTTACTTGCCCGAGATTGGATCGTCAGTATCCGCATACCTATTTCAATCTCGTTTACCGGCAAGTCTCTTTACTCGTTCCGTAATACAAGATCCCGCAACTTACACTAAGTTACATTGCTTGCAAGGCTTGTGTGTGATGTTGTATTACTGAGTGGGCCCCGAGATACCTGTAGAGCATCTTTATAGTCACCCAGTTACGTTGCGACGTTTGATACACACAAAGCATTCCTCCGGTGTCAGTGAGTTATATGATCTCATGGTCATAGGAATAAATACTTGACACGCAGAAAACAGTAGCAACAAAATTACACGATCAACATGCTACGTCTATTAGTTTGTGTCTAGTCCATCACGTGATTCTCCCAATGACGTGATCCAGTTATCAAGCAACAACACTTTGTTCATAATCAGAAGACACTGACTATCATTTATCAACTGGCTAGCCAACTAGAGGCATGCTAGGGATGGTGTTTTGTCTATGTATCCACACATGTAAATGAGTCTTCATTCAATACAATTATAGCATGGATAATAAACTATTATCTTGATACAGGAATTATAATAATAACTATACATTTATTATTGCCTCTAGGGCATAATTCCAACAGTCTCCCACTTGCACTACAGTCAATAATCTAGCCCTCACATCACCATGTGAATTACATTGTAATAAATCTAACACCCATACAGTTCTGGTGTCGATCATGTTTTGGCCGTGGAAGAGGTTTAGTCAGCTGGTCTGCTACATTCAGATCCGTGTGCACCTTGCATATATTTACGTCCTCCTCCTCGACGTAGTCGCGGATGAGGTTGAAGCGTCGTTTGATGTGTCTGGTCTTTTTGTGAAACCTTGGTTCCTTTGCCAGGGCAATGGCACCAGTGTTGTCACAGAATAAGGTTATTGGATCCAGTGCACTTGGCACCACTCCAAGATCCGTCATGAACTGCTTCATCCAGACACCCTCCTTAACCACCTCCGAGGCAGCCATGTACTGCGCTTCACATGTAGAATCTGCTACGACGCTTTGCTTGGAACTGCACCAGCTTACTACACCCCCATTAAGAATAAATACGTATCCGGTTTGTGACTTAGAGTCGTCCGGATCTGTGTCAAAGCTTGCATCAACGTAACCCTTTACGGCGAGCTCTTCGTCACCTCCATACACGAGAAACATCTCCTTAGTCCTTTTCAGGTACTTCAGGATATTCTTGACCGCTGTCGAGTGATCCACTCCTGGATTACTCTGGAACCTGCCTGCCATACTTATGGCCAGGCTAACATCTGGTCTAGTGCACAGCATCGCATACATGATAGAACCTATGGCTGAAGCATAGGGGACGGAGCGCATATGCTCTCTATCTTCATCAGTTGCTGGGCACTGAGTCTTACTCAATCTCGTACCTTGTAACACTGGCAAGAATCCTTTCTTGGACTATTCCATTTTGAACCTCTTCAAAACTTTATCAAGGTATGTGCTTTGTGAAAGTCCTATCAGGCGTTTTGATCTATCCCTATAGATCTTAATGCCTAGAATGTAAGCAGCTTCTCCTAGGTCCTTCATAGAGAAACTTTTATTCAAGTAACCTTTTATGCTCTCCAAAAGCTCTACGTTGTTTCCAATCAGTAATATGTCATCCACATATAATATTAGAAACGCCACAGAGCTCCCACTCACTTTCTTGTAAATACAAGATTCTCCAACCACTTGTATAAACCCAAATGCTTTGATCACCTCATCAAAGCGTTTGTTCCAACTCCGAGATGCTTGCACTAGTCCATAAATGGATCGCTGGAGCTTGCACACCTTGTCAGCATTTTTAGGATCGACAAAACCTTCGGGTTGCATCATATACAACTCTTCCTTAAGGAAACCGTTAAGGAACGCCGTTTTGACATCCATCTGCCAGATTTCATAATCGAAAAATGCAGCTATTGCTAACATGATTCTGACGGACTTAAGCATTGCTACGGGAGAGAAAGTCTCATCGTAGTCAATTCCTGGAACTTGTGAAAAACCCTTCGCCACAAGTCGAGCTTTATAAACGGTCACATTACCGTCAGCGTCCGTCTTCTTCTTAAAGATCCATTTGTTCTGAATAGCCTTACGGCCCTCAGGCAGTATCTCCAAAGTCCATACTTTGTTCTCATACATGGATCCTATCTCGGATTTCATGGCTTCTAGCCATTTGTTGGAATCTGGGCCCTCCATTGCTTCTTCATAATTTGCAGGTTCATTGTTGTCTAACAACATGATTGATAAGACGGGAGTACCGTACCACTCTGGAGCAGCGCGTGATCTCGTCGACCTGAGTGGTTCAACAGAAACTTGAACTGGAGTTTCATGATCATCATCATTAACTTCCTCCTCAACCGGCGTCGCAATGACAGAGGTTTCCCCTTGCCCTGCGCCACCATCCAGAGGGATGAGAGGTTCGACAACCTCGTCAAGTTCTATCTTCCTCCCACTCAATTCTCTCGAGAGAAACTCCTTCTCGAGAAAAGTTCCGTTCTTAGCAACAAACACTTTGCCTTCGGATTTGAGATAGAAGGTGTACCCAACTGTCTCTTTTGGGTAACCTATGAAGACGCATTTTTCCGCTTTGGGTTCCTGCTTTTCAAGCTGAAGCTTTTTGACATAAGCATCACATCCCCAAACTTTAAGAAACGACAACTTTGGCCTTTTGCCATACCACAGTTCGTATGGTGTCGTCTCAATGGATTTTGATGGTGCCTATTTAAAGTGAATGCAGCTGTTTCTAATGCATAACCCCAAAACGATAACGGCAAATCGGTAAGAGACATCATAGATCGCACCATCTCTAACAAAGTACGATTACGACGTTCGGACACACCATTACGCTGTGGTGTTCCAGGCGGTGTTAACTGTGAAACAATTCCACATTGTCTTAAGTGAGCACCAAACTCGAAACTCAGATATTCACCCCCACGATCAGACCGTAGGAACTTGATCTTCTTGTTACGATGATTTTCCACTTCATTCTGAAATTGCTTGAACTTTTTCAAATGTTTCAGACTTGTGCTTCATCAAGTAGACATAACCATATCTACTTAAATCGTCAGTGAAGGTGAGAAAATAACGATATCCACCGCGTGCCTCTACGCTCATCGGACCACACACATCGGTATGTATGATTTCCAACAAGTCACTTGCACGCTCCATTGTTCCGGAGAACGGAGTTTTAGTCATCTTGCCCATGAGGCATGGTTCGCACGTGTCAAGTGAATCAAAGTCAAGTGACTCCAAAAGTCCATCAGCATGGAGTTTCTTCATGCGCTTTACACCAATATGACCCAAGCGGCAGTGCCACAAAAATATGGCGCTATCATTGTTTACTCTAACTCTTTTGGTCTCAATGTTATGTATATGCGTATTGCTATCGAGATTCAATATGAACAATCCTCTCACATTCGGTGCATGACCATAAAAGATGTTACTCATAGAAATAGAACAACCATTATTCTCAGACTTAAAAGAGTAACCGTCTCGCAATAAACAAGATCCTGATATAATGTTCATGCTCAACGCAGGCACTAGATAACAATGATTTAAGTTCATCACTAATCCCGATGGTAGTTGAAGTGACACGGTGCCGACGGCGATTGCATCAACCTTGGAACCGTTTCCTACGCGCATCGTCACTTCGTCTTTCGCCAGCCTCCGTCTATTCCGCAGTTCCTGTTTCGAGTTGCAAATGTGAGCAACAGAACCGGTATCGAATACCCAGGCACTACTACGAGAGCCGGTTAAGTACACATCAATAACATGTATATCAAATATACCTGATTTTTCTTTGCCCGCCTTCTTATCTGCCAGATACTTGGGGCAATTGCGCTTCCAGTGACCCATACCCTTGCAATAGAAGCACTCTGTTTCAGGCTTAGGTCCAGCCTTGGGTTTCTTCGGCGGATTGGCAACAGGCTTGCCGCTCTTCTTCGAATTTCCCTTCTTGCCTTTGCCGTTTCTCATGAAACTAGTGGTCTTGCTCACCATCAACACTTGATGCTCTTTACGGAGTTCAGACTCTGCGACTTTCAGCATCGCAAACAACTCGCCGGGAGACTTGTTCATCCCTTGCATGTTGTAGTTCAAAACAAAGCCTTTATAGCTTGGCGGCAGTGATTGGAGGATTCTGTCAGTGATAGCTTCTTGCGGGAGTTCAATCCCCAGTTCAGCTAGACGGTTTGAGTACCCAGACATTTTGAGCACATGTTCACTGACAGACGAGTTTTCCTCCATCTTGCAAGCATAGAATTTATCGGAGGTCTCATACCTCTCGATCCGGGCGTTCTTCTGAAAGATAAACTTCAACTCCTGGAACATCTCAAATGCTCCATGACGCTCAAAGCGACGTTGAAGTCCCGGCTCTAAGCCATACAAGACTGCACATTGAACTATTGAGTAGTCCTCCTTATGTGCTAACCAAGCGTTCTTAACATCCTGATCAGCCGTAGCGGGTGGTTCATCTCCTAGCGCAGCATTAAGGACATAATCCTTCTTCCCAGCTTGTAAGATTAGCTTAAGATTACGAGCCCAGTCTACAAAGTTGCTTCCATCATCTTTCAACTTAGCTTTCTCTAGGAACGTATTAAAATTCAGGATGACACTTGCGTGAGCCATGATCTACAACACAAATATATTCAAAGTGGACTTAGACTATGTTCAAGATAATTAGAGTTTAACTTAATCAAATTATATGCTAAACTCCCACTCAAAAAGTACATCTCTCTAGTCATTTGAGTGGTTCATGATCCACTTACACTATCCCAAGTCCGATCATCACGTGAGTCGAGAGTAGTTTCAGTGGTAAGCATCACTATGCTAATCATATCAACTATATGATTCATGATCGACCTTTCGGTCTCATGTGTTCCGAGGCCATGTCTGCACATGCTAGGCTCGTCAAGCTTAACCCGAGTGTTCCGCGTGCGCAACTGTTTTGCACCCGTTGTATGTGAACGTTGAGTCTATCACACCCGATCATCACGTGGTGTCTCGAAACGACGAACTGTAGCAACGGTGCACAGTCGGGGAGAACACAATTTCGTCTTGAAATTTTAGTGAGAGATCACCTCATAATGCTACCGTCGTTCTAAGCAAAATAAGGTGCATAAAAGGATTAACATCACATGCAATTCATAAGTGACATGATATGGCCATCATCACGTGCTTCTTGATCTCCATCACCAAAGCACCGGCACGATCTTCTTGTCACCGGCGCCACACCATGATCATCCATCAACGTGTTGCCATCGGGGTTGTCATGCTACTTATGCTATTACTACTAAAGCTACATTCTAGCAAAATAGTAAACGCATCTGCAAGCACAAATATGTTAGTATAAAGACAACCCTATGGCTCCTGCCGATTGTCGTACCATCGACGTGCAAGTCGATATTTCTATTACAACATGATCATCTCATACATCCAATATATCACATCACATCATTGGCCATATCACATCACAATCATACCCTGCAAAAACAAGTTAGACGTCCTCTAATTTTGTTGTTGCAAGTTTTACGTGGTGACCAAGGGTATCTAGTAGGATCGCATCTTACTTACGCAAACACCACAACGGAGATATATGAGTTGCTATTTAACCTCATCCAAGGACCTCCTCGGTCAAATCCGATTCAACTAAAGTTGGAGAAACCGTCACTTGCCAGTCATCTTTGAGCAAAGGGGGTTACTCGTAACGATGAAACCAGTCTCTCGTAAGCGTACGAGTAATGTCGGTCCAAGCCGCTTCAATCCAACAATACCGCGGAATCAAGAAAAGACTAAGGAGGGCAGCAAAACGCACATCACCGCCCACAAAACTTTTTGTGTTCTACTCGAGAAGACATCTACGCATGAACCTAGCTCATGATGCCACTGTTGGGGAACGTCGCATGGGAAACAAAATTTTTCCTACGCGCACGAAGACCTATCATGGTGATGTCCATCTACGAGAGGGGATGAGTGATCTACGTACCCTTGTAGATCGTACAGCAGAAGCGTTTAGAAAACGCGGTTGATGTAGTGGAACGTCCTCACGTCCCTCGATCCGCCCCGCGAACAATCCTGTGATCAGTCCCACGATCTATTACCGAACGGACGGCACCTCCGCGTTCAGCACACGTACAGCTCGACGATGATCTCGGCCTTCTTGATCCAGCAAGAGAGACGGAGAGGTAGAAGAGTTCTCCGGCAGCGTGACGGTGCTCCGGAGGTTGGTGATGATCTCGTCTCAGCAGGGCTCCGCCCGAGCTCCGCAGAAACGCAATCTAGAGGAAAAACTATGGAGGTATGTGGTCGGGCAGCCGTGAGAAAGTCGTCTCAAATCTGCCCTAAAAGCCCCATATATATAGGAGGAGGGAGGGGGACCTTGCCTTGGGGTCCAAGGGATCCCCAAGGGGTCGGCCGAGCCAGGGGGGAGGACTCTCCCCCCCCCCCCAAACCGAGTCCTACTTGGTTTGGTGGGAGGGAGTCCTTCCCCCTTCCCACTTCTTCCCTTTTTTTTCCTTTCCTTTGATTTTTTCTCCCTTGGCGCATAGGGGATTGGTGGGCTGTCCCACCAGCCCACTAAGGGCTGGTGTGACCCCCCCAAATACCTATGGGCTTCCCCGGAGTGGGTTGCCCCCCTCCGGTGAACTTCCGGAACCCATTCGTCATTCCCGGTACATTCCCGGTAACTCCGAAAACCTTCCGGTAATCAAATGAGGTCATCCTATATATCAATCTTCGTTTCCGGACTATTCCGGAAACCCTCGTGACGTCCGTGATCTCATCCGGGACTCCGAACAACATTCGGTAACCAACCATATAACTCAAATACGCATAAAACAACGTCGAACCTTAAGCGTGCAGACCCTGCGGGTTCGAGAACTATGTAGACATGACCCGAGAGACTCCTCGATCAATATCCAACAGCGGGACCTAGATGCCCATATTGGATCCTACATATCCTACGAAGATCTTATCGTTTGAACCTCAGTGCCAAGGATTCGTATAATCCCGTATGTCATTCCCTTTGTCCTTCGGTATGTTACTTGCCCGAGATTCGATCGTCAGTATCCGCATACCTATTTCAATCTCGTTTACCGGCAAGTCTCTTTACTCGTTCCGTAATACAAGATCCCGCAACTTACACTAAGTTACATTTCTTGCAAGGCTTGTGTGTGATGTTGTATTACTGAGTGGGCCCCGAGATACCTCTCCGTCACACGGAGTGACAAATCCCAGTCTTGATCCATACTAACTCAACTAACACCTTCAGAGATACCTGTAGAGCATCTTTATAGTCACCCAGTTACGTTGCGACGTTTGATACACACAAAGCATTCCTCCGGTGTCAGTGAGTTATATGATCTCATGGTCATAGGAATAAATACTTGACACGCAGAAAACAGTAGCAACAAAATGACACGATCAACATGCTACGTCTATTAGTTTGGGTCTAGTCCATCACGTGATTCTCCCAATGACGTGATCCAGTTATCAAGCAACAACACTTTGTTCATAATCAGAAGACACTGACTATCATTGATCAACTGGCTAGCCAACTAGAGGCATGCTAGGGACGGTGTTTTGTCTATGTATCCACACATGTAAATGAGTCTTCATTCAATACAATTATAGCATGGATAATAAACTATTATCTTGATACAGGAATTATAATAATAACTATACATTTATTATTGCCTCTAGGGCATAATTCCAATAAAGATATGTGCGGATAATTTACATTGGATGATAAGGCACGAGAATCGTATCCTTGTCCTTATTGGCGACCATGAAATCGACGAAGTAGTTACTAGCGTATTCATGGTGTTTTGGGCAGACTGCCAAGAAGCCCTCGTGCATGAAGTTCGGGTCACCGACACAGATATAAGGTATCTTCTCAAACCTTTTGATGTGGTTCATGTGTAAGGCAAAAAGGCGGAAAACGTAAAATCCAGGATCTTTTCCGTGGGGAATGTGTCGACGTACAACCTTTCCTGCGGCACGTTAACCACGTAGAGAAGAGGCCTGCCGTTAACACTTAACGGGACCGTTGGTGTATCTACCGTCCCATTTAATTTTCCGTCTGCCCCCTCATGGCAAAGATCCTTTGCCGTCCGCTTTAAAAAAGCAGACGGCAAAGAACCTCTTCACCGGATTTTTTTGCCGTCTACTTTGCCATCTACTCACCGACGGCAAAACCTTTGCCGTCCGTTGTTCCCCCCTTTGCCGTCAGCCATGGCAGACGACAAAATTATAAATTCTAGTAGTGACATGTCTACTTTCCGCAACAACTATATTTGCTACAGTAAACTAACAAATTTACAAATAGATGAGGACCATCAAATGCTTAAAAAGTACCTGCGCCAAAGTAGGCCTACGCGACGGCTAATGATCTTCTCGCAAAATCGACGGAGGCGATGGCACATTGTCTTGCGGCCAAGTCGATGGCAGAGAAGTCGATGGGCTTGACAGTTGCAAAGTCGACGGATCCAGTAAGCAATTAAGCTAATTGATAACTGAAATAAGAGAAGATCTTCCAGAATTACTACAGCATCGTATCCAAGAATTACTGTAACCAAGTTGAAGAATCTGATAGGAACAGGAGGTATAATATACTTGAAGATGCAGACCAAAGAAACAATAGTGTATGACATATTACAATGGTGGTAGCAATGTAATGGAACTAATCTCTTTTTTTAATTGTAAAATAAATCTGAAGTATGGAAGCATCATAGGAGAAAGAAGAAGCATATGTGACATAACCTAAAGTTACCATGAGGAGGAAGCATGGAAATGTGCTCTGTAAATATGACTATTCTTAATTGGAGGCCCAATTAAATAAGGTTCTGCCATGATGAGGAGATGCAAGTTTCTATTATCTACATGCCTAATTCATCAAAATAAAGTGTGGAACAGCAGAAGTATTATATCTTGTGATAGTAGAAGCACATGTTACTAGCTGGAAGCTCCACTGTAGGAAGTATGAAAAAATTTCTATCTCAACATAACTCATTTCAATTGGAAATGTATAAATTTGAAAACAGAAATTAACTGAAGAGAGAAGCACGCATATCTATGCAAGTTCATGTGATCTAAATGCTACCTAGATAATCAAATTCAGGATGCTTTAGTGATCAAATACACAATGGGAAGAACAAATACACACATAGCAGCAGTCAAAAAGTCTGCACACACTGAACATATCTACCAATGAATATTTACAATATTGTTGATCTCCTGCATTTTCACTACTTGTGCAGAAGTGGAAATTTCATGCTCTGATGTGCTACTGTTCCTTACTTGTGGTTATAATTTCTATTAAATTATTTGATATATACTTCTTTCCTAATTAAATCCTGCTACCTTGTCTTACCTGACACAACAAAGCGTTCTAGAGGACCTGAAGCCGGGAGAGCCATATATATACAAAGTCCAAGGGATTGTGAGAGTAGTGAGAGCCTTACAAAGTTTTTTTTTGAGTATTAACCAAATAAGTGTATGTACCCTTCTAAGGTGCCTCCTTTCTGAAGGAAAAGTATACTTCTCTCTCTCTCAAAAAATAAATGGAGAAGTATACATGCGTAGATGTGCTATGTTTTATATAAAATCAGATACTTACATACTAGTTCGGAAGCTTAGTATGTTGTTCATGGTACTAACAAAAGGCATTATACACTAACCCCCCAAAAGCAGTGCAAAGTACCACTTAAAAAGCAGTATATACTACGTAGAGGGAAAAGTATATGCTATATTGTTTTGCTAAATAACAGTATATGCTAATTGAGATGTTGAGCAGTATATACCCACAAAAAGGTCAGCATGTACTATGTAATACTCCTTAAAAATGATGTACATACTCATTCAAAAAAAACTCAGTACATACTCCTTTAAAGAAGTTGTATATATGATATAGATTCTCTTTGAAAAAATGGAGTATACTCCTTGGAAAAATTGCAGTATATACTCCTTTAAAAATGGAGTAGGTATGTACCCACGTATATACTCCAGAGAAATATCTCAGTATATGCTCCTTGTTGGAAAAAATAGCAGCATATAAACACCTTAAAATGTAGTACACTTCTTGTGGATGTAAGATATACCTTCATAGACTTACTTATTATTTCATATATACCTCTTCATAAATTGATAGCATACTACCTACACAAGTTTCGGATGTATGGCATATACTCCTTTCTGCATATCATTTATATATACACTGTTAATGTCCTACAGGCACTAATTTTTTTAATGCATAGTATCTATATATACACTGTTAATGCTATACTACCTGGGTTGTCAACTATATACGCTTCTACCTGCTGCAGTGGGTCGTCCTGGCTGTGCTTGAGCTCGGGCCACATCTCTTGGTCACCCTAGGAGGAGACCCCTGCCCCTCCTCCTCGACAAGAGCAGGGCCGATGGCTAGGTGCGCCCCTTCTCCTCCTTCTCGAGCTGGACAAGGACGACACCCTCCTGTCGTCGTCGCTGTCTCCACACCATGTTAACCTATAGGAAAGGGTCGGATAGGAGAAAAAGGTGAGGAGGAGAGGGTGGATCCAGGAGAGTAATGATGGGAAGGTCCTACCTAGGCAATGCCGGCAACGGATACTGCGAGCTTCGCCTCGCCATCGCCGGTTCCAGCGGGTTCCGGCGGGGAAACCCTAGCCTCGGGCGAGCGTGCAGGCCCTGAGACACGGACCTCGACGGAGGGGAGGGAGGTGCTGATCTGAGCTCAGTTCCAAAGGCGGTGAATGAACTCATCGGCGGATCTTGGGGAGCAGCGCACGGACGGAGCTTGCCGGAACCAGGTGGCGGAAGAGGGGAGATTGTAGGTTGGTGGGGAAGGATTGGTTCACCAGAGAGACAAAGAGAGAGAGATTGGTGCAGTGGTCTGCTCCTTTTTTTCCTTCCTCCTTGTCTTTAGATGGATGGATGGATCGGTGGACCTTGGGATTGTCGGGAACGGACGGTTGGATGTTTGCCATGTCATCAATTCATGGCACAAATGATTCCATCAATGAAAATTAAGCGTATGCAATTGTGTGTTTTTTATTATGAGAATTAAGCATAGTTTTTAGGAAAATGTTATTAACAACCGATGGATAATCTTAGTTGGATCCGCCCCTCGGTTTTTAGGGAATTAATTAGTCGGGGTCGGGACAAGCGGGGCGTGCATGGAGATCGATCGATGGTTGTTTTTACAACTTGTTTTTTGTTTTATAAAATAATGTGTTAGGGAGGAAACCGAACCATGCTGGGATTTAGATCGAAGGACTCCCGCCAGAAGATCCGACGACTGTCGAGGTAGTGGATGTTTACTAGACGTCTAGCGGTAGACGCATATCGCTTCCCTAGTTTTTGTCGTTTGTTAGGTCTGAGGCTCGGTCCCTCATTTCACTTGGTGGATGTTTATTTGTGGGTTTCACATGTCAATGTTGTGTCAAGATTCATCCACTAGCTAGGAATGGTCCTGCCCGTCGTTTTACCGCATTTTAAAATGCACATGAAAAATTCAAAAAATCAGAAAAATGGAAAACCTTTGCATTGTGTCATTATATGTGACCAAGTTACCAGAAAAAATAATAAACTTGGAATACGACAATTATTTTCAAAAAGCGTTGTCGCATGTCAGCCGCATGGTCACCGCGTGACCATGGCGTTGCCACGTGTTCTGGATGGCCTTGGCATGTAGGCGAAATTGTCAACGTACTTATACTTTGTGGCCTTGTCAACATCTATATATACAAGACACGTAGGCGAAATTGACGAGTTGTCTACCTAGTCACGTCTACTTACGCCTACGATCTTCTTAATTTTGTCATGGAAGACCTACAATGCGGGCATAAATAGAGATACACATGCTATTGACCATTTTTTGTAATGGGATTAGGACCTTCTTGATAGAGATGTTAAAAAATTTCTAGGATTTGGACCCTCTTAGACACCTCATGACCTTTTGTATATTTTAGTCATACATCTATGACCAATAAATCCGTCATCATTATTTTTTGTCATAAACGCCCTTATTTCTAGTAGTGAGTGTCAAGGATTCATATAATCCCGTATGTCATTCCCTTTGTCCTTCATATGTTACTTGCCCGAGATTTGATCGTCGGTATCCGCATACCTATTTCAATCTCGTTACCGGCAAGTCTCTTTACTCGTTCCGTAATACAAGATCTCGTGACTTACACTTTGTCACATTGCTTGCAAGGCTTGTGTGTGATGTTGTATTACCGAGTGGGCCCCGAGATACCTCTCCGTTAAACAGAGTGACAAATCCCAGTCTTGATCCATACTAACTCAACGGACACCTTCGGAGATACCTGTAGAGCACCTTTATAGTCACCCAGTTACGTTGCGACATTTGATGCACACAAGGTATTCCTCCGGTGCCAGTGAGTTATATGATCTCATGGTCATAGGAATAAATAATTGAC
This sequence comes from Hordeum vulgare subsp. vulgare, assembly GCF_904849725.1. Taxonomy (NCBI): domain Eukaryota; kingdom Viridiplantae; phylum Streptophyta; class Magnoliopsida; order Poales; family Poaceae; genus Hordeum; species Hordeum vulgare. The sequence goes on along the minus strand of NC_058522.1, from coordinate 75,177,380 downwards.
ACGCAGAAAACAATAGCAATAAAATGACACGATCAATATGCTACGTATATAATTTTGGTCTTGTCCATCACATGATTCTCCTAATGATGTTATCCTATTATCAAGCGACAACACTTGCCTATGGCCAGGAAACCTTGACCATCTTTGATCAAGGAACTAGTCAACTATAGACTTACTAGGGACAGTGTGTTGTCTATGTATCCACACGTGTATTTGAGTTTCCAATCAATACAATTCTAGCATGGATAATAAACGATTATTATGAACAACGAAATATAATAGTAACTAATTTATTATTGCCTCTAGGGCATATTGCCAACAATTCCTGCAAAGATTTTATTTGATTCTGGTGCATCGCATTTCTTCATGTCTCGCCCATTTTTGGTCAAGCATGAGTTTGATTATCAAGATTTGCCTAATCTTATGTTAGTGGTCTCTCCTGGTTTGATTATGAATTCTAGTCACATAGTTCGGGATGTCGCTGTCAAGATGGGTAACTATTCTTTTTCAGCTTCTCCAATTGACCTTGGCAAGTCTGATATTGATCTGATCCTTGGGATGGATAGGCTTGCTATGAACAAGGCATTTCTTGATTGTCAAGCTAAAGAAGTCAAGCTAACTCGTCCTTTGGAGGACGTGATTATCTTCGCGGAACGCGATGACACGATCCGTTTGTTTTCCTGGAATGAGAAGGGTCAGATCTCTCCAATTTCCCATGTCCTAGTGGTATGCGATTATGAAGATGTATTTCCAGAAGAACCGCCAGGACTGCCTCCGCACCGGGAAGTTGAGTTCGTAATTGAGCTTGAACCGAGTAGTGAACCAGTATGCAAGCGGCCATATAAACTGGGTCCAGAAGAGCTGAAAACTTGAAGAAGCAGCTTGATGAGAAAGAGCGTCAGGGTCTGATCAGACCAATCTCTTCTCCTTGGGGTTGTGGGGTTCTTTTTGTCAACAAGAAGGATGGCATAGACCGACTTTGTGTCGATTAGAAACAAGTATCCACTTTCCAACATCAATGAGTTGTTCGAGCAATTGAAAGGGGCTAAGATCTTCTCAAAGCTTGATCTCAGGATGGGCTATCATCAGATTCGCATTCGTGAAGTTGACATTCCCAAGACTGCCTTCATGACAAGCTTTGGCTCGTATGAGTACACAGTGATGTCTTTGGGTCTTGCCAATGCTCCACCGACCTTCTGTCGGATGATGAATTATATCTTCTCCCCACTCAAGAATGAATTTGTCTTGTTGTATCTTGATGACATTATGGTCTTTTATGAAACTAAGGAAGAGGATGAAGATCATCTTCGGCTTGTGCTTGATAAGCTAAGAGAGCATAAGTTCTATGCTAAGTTTTCTAAATGTGAGTTCTGGTTGAAGAAAGTTGTGTACCTTGGGCACATCGTCTCTTCTGAGGGCATCCAAGTTGATCCATCTAAGGTGTAGTACATTGTTAAGTGGGAACCTCCTGAGAATGTGAAGCAGCTTCGAAGCTTTCTCGGGCTTGTAAGCTATTGCAGAAGATTCGTTGAGAATTTCTCCAAGATTGCTAAGTCTCTCTCAAGCCTTCTTTAGAAGGTGTGAAGTTTGTCTGGTCTCCAGGGTGTCGGTTGGACTTCTACACACTCAAAGAGAAGCTCACTTTTACTCCAGTCTTGACTCCTCCTAATGATTCCAAGTCTTATCAACTGTTCTCTAATGCCTCTCTTCAAGGTCTTAATGCAGTTTTGATGCAAGAGAAGAAAGTTGTGACAGCCTGATGCCGACGTTCTAGAAGATTGCCCCTTTATTCCATTTTCGTCGAGTGTTTATTCTTATTTGTCGCATCATCATCGCATCATGTGCATCATCTGCATTGCATCAGCGTCCCGTTGCTGCCAGTTTTCAAAAACTTGCATCCGTTGTTAGTTGTCGGCTCTCGTCGTTGTCCGTTCTGAGCACGAGCACACACGCACGCACCCGCGACATCGTCAAACCCTGTTTTTAAAAGTGTGTATAAAAATTTCTCTGATTGGGTTGGAATTTGACGTGTGGTCTTATTTTCATATAGCTAGGCTGCCTGTCGAATTTCGTCGCAATCGGAGTCCGTCTGGTACTCGAAAGGTCGACCGTAGCGGCACCGTATTTGGTCTACCGTCAGACGTTTATCGGTGTTTTAAAAATTACGTTCCCGGGTTCCCGTTCTCCCTCTCATCCCCGCCGAGCCCCTCCGCATAGTGCACTGACCCTACGCGCAACCTAGTCCGAAAACCTCCCGAAACCCAAATCGGGTGCTCGTGACTGTTGGGTCCTGATCAACACCGTTTTACTGCAAACATCTTCGGTTTGTCAAGTGGACTTCCTAACCTATTTAGCTCGACCACCCGATCTAAATCGGAAGGTCGAGATGAACCTACAACTAGCCTGCTAGCTATATATTTGGAACATAGACTATCCACCCAAAACCTAGTTTCTAGGGATCCATCCCCTAGCACCACCTTGCTTTCCCCACCAGGCCAACAAAGAACGAGAGCCCGAGCCGAACCGTGTAGCCAGCTCGCCCGCAGCACCCTCCTCTCTCGATCTGAGAGCCGGCCCGATCCTGGCCGCAGCGAGGTGCCCCACGACCGAGTGCCTCCCAAGGTAGCCACCCGCCCGTGCCTTCGGTCGCCGCCCCCTACCGCGAGTTAGCACCCTCGGCCGCGGCTACCTCCTCCCCGCGATATGCATCGGGGATCCAGATCGGGAGTCGTTGACCGCGCAACCCAAGGCTGCGTCACCTGGCCTTCGTTCGCCAGCTTCCCCGTGGGCCCGCGCCGGCCCAGAGTCGGCGCCGCAGCGGCCCTAGGACGCCTCCCCTCTGCTCCGCCAAATCCCGGCCCAGTCGGTCTCCTTCCCCGCCGCCAGGCCTGCCTCCTCTTCAGATCCGGCCCAGCCCGCGAAGGTAACCCCCAGATCCCTATGTTGTGCCACGAGCGTGATTTAGTTATTCAGCGCTGCCCAGTTTCGGCCCGGTAGAACATATTAGGCCCGTTAGCTATGTTTTTTTAGGATTTCGGATTTTATTTTAATTCCAGGTTTGGCTATTAGAACGTTCAAAGTTTTTATTCCATATGTCGGATCGGAGCGAGTAATATATGTAAATCGGGTAGTTTTCCGTGTAGATTAACATTTTGCAACTTGCATGCATGTTTGAATTAGTTTGACCGCCAAATGCCTAGTTTTGCGTGCTTTCCCAATAGGAATTGTTCCGTATTTATTTTTCGTGTGTGTCCGGATTGGTCGAACCCCGTAGATAAAATGTTCATGTTTTAGGAGCCCTTTTGCCATGTATTTTATAGCAATCGGTTGTATTTTTGCACATAGGATTCCGTCGCTAGTTTGCTATACCGTGTTTAGGACATATTCCCGCATATACATGTGGTGTTGTTTTTAGGTTGCAACCCCTCATGTTATATATGTTTTCGGGGTATAAAAATCCATAGAATTTAACTGTGTATCTATTTTTAGCTTTTGAGCAAGTTGGTGTGTGTGGTATTTTGCATGTTGCCCTTTTGTTTTTTTTGTGGGATTTAATCTGTGCGTGATTTGAAGGAGTTGTCAACTAGAGATATGCCCTTGGATGTTTAGTCTAGGCATTTGTAATTTTGGTTGCAATAGAAATCCATGTTTAGGTGTGGTTTGCTTGCTCTCAACTTGCTAGGAAATAGTGCTGAGTTGGAGATGCTTAAATATTTCTAAGTCTGAATTTTGTTATATTTTGTTGTTGTCTTGTCTTGAGTTTATGTGATGATCTATAGCTCTTTGGAGGTTGATGCAATGGAGTTAGTTGTATACTTTGGGATTCTCTAGCATGCTGTCAATTTTCATGCCATTTGGAGTCCTGTAGATTATGTTTTTGCTGCTTTCAATATGCTTCCAGATCGAAAACTACAACTTCATAAACTGTTATTTTCACTATGTCTGAAACTGTGTGTGAGGAGCCTTTTTGCGACTTCATTTCCTAGTGATCCATGCTTCCATGATAGATGTTATAAGTTGCATGTGGTAGTGCATGTTGCCCTCTATCGTCTCATGCCTTGGTTGAGTATATTGGTTTTGTGTAGCTCGTAGTCGTGGGGCGTAGAAAATGCTATGTGGCTGATTTTGGCAGAATGTAGTGATTTCTTGTTTAGCTCGTAGTTGTTGAACTGTTGCTCCGTTTTGATCGTGTCCTATATGAAACTTGCTTAGAATCTCGTGTAGTTTCATATTTTCTTGCTGGTTGTATGTTTTGAAATGCTTGTGACTGTCGTCGCACACATATTGCATTCATGCCATCATATCTTGCGTTGCTTGTATCTTTTGAACCGTAGCTCCGTTGGAGATGTTCTCTATGTGTAAATTTCTTGTAACGACGCGTAGAATCACGTGAACTTATTTATTTTGCGGTTTAAAACTATTTAAACATGTTAGTTCAGATCTGGACAGAATTGTTAATTAACACATGAGGTCGTTCCGGAGATGCTATATGTCATTTCCGACCTCATTTAAAATGCCTAGATAGTTAGCTTAATTGCGCTTCACCTTTTTCCATGTTTAGAAACATTTAATATTGCCGAGTACCTAATCGGGATAGAACTAAATAATTCATATGTGGAGTTTCGTCAATATGCAACTCGTTGCATATTGAACTTCACTTAATGTGTAGTGTTTGACTGTGTGAATTGTCATGCCATGTCTTGCATGTGTTATTGTTCATGCATCATCTCTGTCATGCATGTGCCGTGGTGAATATCTGTGTTGATGCTTGTTTTCGGTTTCCTTCGTCTCGATAGAGTTCCGTAAGCTTGTCGGATTGTGAGGACCCATTCGACTACATCGGTTCGTCTGCTTCATGGAGTCATTCTTCTTCCAAGCGGGATCTCAGGCAAGATGAACATTTCCCCAGATACCATTACTATCATTGCCATGCTAGTATTATCGTTTCTGTCGTTATGTCTCGTTGCCTACCACCTGTTAAATATCAGCCTCTCAACAATGCCATGAAAACCTTCAACATGTTCACAACCTAGCAAACCACTGATTCGCTATGTTACCGCTTGCCTAACCATGTGTTAGCGTTGCTAGTTGCAGGTGCAGTTGTCTCCATGTGATAACATGGCTTCCTTGTTATATCACCATATTAATGCTATTTAATTTAATGCACCTATATACTTGGTAAAAGGTGGAAGGCTCGGCCTTTCTAGCCTGGTCTTTTGTTCCACCTTTGCCCCTTAGTTTTGGCTACGGGTGTTATGTTTCATAATTGAGCGCTCCTAACACGTTCGGGGTTGTTATGGGGACCCCCTTGATAATTCGTTTTAGATTAAAGCTGGTCTGGCAAGGCCCAACTTTGGTACTACATTTGCCTAATAACCTAATAATAATGCATAGGGAACCGCCGGCACCCACAGAGTAATTTAATCAACCCCCGGGCCAGTGCTCCTCATGAGTGTTGGTCCCACCGGAGTGATGTCCGGCGCCCCTTGGTCACCCAGGGTTTAGCGATCCCGACGTCTAGCTCATCCGTCGTGTCCTGAGAACGAGATACGCGGCTCCTATCGGGATCGTCGACACGTCGGGCGGCCTTGCTGGATTAGTTTTACCTTTTACGAGATATCTTGTGCATCGGGATTCCGGTGATGCTTTGGGTAATCTCAGAGTTGAGGTTTTCCACTAAGGAGTCCGACGAGATTGCGAGCTTCGTGATCGAGGATTTCTATGCGGCTTGTGGTAATTTGTGATGGACTAGTTAAATCTTTTTGGAAAGCCATGCCCGCGGTTATGTGGCAACGTGGAAACTTTGTTTAACACTGGTTCTAGATAACTTGAAGTTAACTTAATTAAAATATGCCAACTGAGTGCGTAACCGTGACTGTCTCTTTCGTGAGTTCCTTCTCCGATCGAGGACATGGTGGGGTTATGTCTAACGTAAGTAGGTGTTCAGGATCATTCATTTGATCATCAGTAGTTCACGTTCGCTATGCATAGATCATCCCCCTCTTTGTTCTGGTACTCGTAAGCTAGCCACCAAATATAATGCTTAGTCGCTTGTTGCAGCCTCACCACTTAGCCTTACCTCACCTATTAAGCTTTGCTAGTCTTGATACCTTTGGAAATGAGATTGCTGAGTCCCCTGTGGCTCACAGATTACTACAACACCAGTTGCAGGTACAGGTAAAGGTTACTTGATGCGAGCGCGTTGATTGTTCATTTGGAGTTGCCTCTTCTTCTTCTTCTTCTTCATCGATCTAGGATGGCTTCCAGGCCGGCAGCCTAGGATAGCAAGGATGGAGGTCTTTTTCTTTTCTCGTTTGTTTTCGTCCGTAGTCGGACCCTGCTCTTCTTCATGATGTTTATGTATTGTACTGATGTGACTCTGATGTAGCTTGTGGTGAGTGTAAGCAAATTCTATATATCTCTTCTTTTCAGTACATGTACTTGTAACGATATCCATTCTTGCGAAACGACGAGATGCGCTTCTATCCTTGACGAGGCCCTCGTGCCAAATTGAGGATAGGATCGCATCTTGGGCGTGAAAAAAGTGGTAGCTTATACCTCGATGCAGTTGAAGCTAAGTGAAAAGAATTACCCCACTCATGATATTGAGTTGGCGGCAATGGTACATGCTCTGATGACTTATAGACATCTCTTGTTGGGCAGACAGGTTGAGGTCTACACCGATCACAAGAGTCTCAAATACATCTTCACCCAGCCTAGTCTCAAAATTCGGCAAACTCATTGGGTGGAAATGATCCAAGATTATAATACGAGCGTTGACTACACTCCAGGCAAAGCTAATGTCATTGGAGATGCTTTGAGTAGAAAGGCTTACTGCAACAGTCTCATTCTGAAGCCTCTCCAGCCCGATCTTTGTGAATCTTTCAGGAAGCTCAACCTTCAGTTAGAACCTCAGGGATTTCTTGCTAATCTCGAGATTTTTCCTACCTTGGAAGACCAAGTACGACAAGCTCAATTTCTTGATGTGATGGTGAGGAAAGTTAAGATTGGCTTGGCAAAGAGCATTCCCAAATATAAGTGCTTTCGTGTTGATGACAGAGATACCTTGTTCTTCGAAGATTGCCTAGTCGTTCCAAAGGGGAGCTCAGGAAGGTTATCATGGAAGAAGCCCATAATTACCTTCTATCGATACATCCAGGAAGTTCCAAAATGTATCAAGATCTGAAGCAGACCTTTTGGTGGACTCGCATGAAGCGTGAAATTGCCCAGTTCGTGAACGAGTGTGATGTTTGTCGCAGAGTGAAAGCAGAGCATCAACGTCCAGCAGGTCTTTTGCATCCCTTGCCCATACCCAAGTGGAAATTGGATCATGTTGAGATGGATTTCGTCACTGGGTTTCCGAAGTCCAAGAAAGGCAAAGATGCTATCTTCGTCGTCATCGACAAGTTGGGAAAAGTCGCTCATTTCCTTCCAGTCAAGGAGTCCATTTTGGCAGCTTAGTTTGCAGAGTTGTATATGTCAGGGATAGTCTCATTCCATGGTGTTCCAATGCTGATATCTTCGGATCACGGAAGCATCTTTACTTCCAAGTTCTGGGATTCATTTCAGTCTGTGATGGGTACTAAGATTCGATTCAGTACAACTTTCCATCCTCAGACAAGTGGGCAAGTTGAGAGAGTCAATCATATCCTTGAGGATATGCTTAGAGCCTGCGTGATTTATTTTGACATGAAGTAGGAAGACTGCTTACCATTTGCCAAGTTCTCATACAACAACAGCTTTCAGGCAAGCTCAGGCAAGGCTCCATTCGAGATTCTTTATGACGGGAAGTGCCGTGCCCCGCTCAATTGGTTAGAGACTGGTGAGCGTCAGAATCTTGGGAATGACATGATTGCTGAAGCAGAAGAAATGTGTCGTGTCACTCGGGATAATCTCAAAGAAGCGCAGTCTCGTCAGAAGAGCTACTACGATAGGAAGCGTCATGACATGACTTTTTAGCTCGATGATTTCATGTATCTCAAAGTGTCTCCTATGAAGGGCACTCAGCGCTTCGGCATCAAAGGAAATCTTGCTCCTCGTTTTGTTGGTCCTTTCGGAATTGTTGGCAAGAGAGGCGAATTTGCATATGAGTTAGAGCTTCCTTCCAATTTCTCAAATGTGGATGACGTGTTTCATGTCTCTCGGCCCCGGAGATGCTTCAAGACTCCCGAGCGCACAGTTGATCTCCAGGATATCGACCTCCAGCCCGACCTATCCTACAATGAGCATCCAGTTGCAGTTCTTGAAGTGACTGAGCGCAAGACCCGCAATAAGTCAATCAAGTTTCTCAAAGTGCAATGGTCACATCATTCCGACGAAGATGCCACTTGGGAGCGCGAGGACCACCTCCGTTCCGAATTTCCAGAGTTCTTCCAGTCCTAGATCTCGGGTCGAGATCCTCTTGTAGTGTGGGAGAGTTGTAGCAGCCCAAGTGCTTTCTTTCCCCTTTTGTAAGCTTTTCCATATGTGGCAACCATGTTGAGGCTATGTTATGGAGTCGAAGTGTGGTTTCACATTTCATGTGCATCTCATGCATCATGCATATCTTGCTTGATCCTTTTGGTTAGTCTTTGTTCTTGGTGTTGTGCCACCATGGTGATGTGGTTGCATGTGTCTTGTGATGTTCTTGTGGAGTCGGGTGTGGGTGCAACAAGGGCCCTTCAAAAATCTTAGTTGCACCATGGACCAAATAAACGGCTCTCTCTTTTCTAACTTGAGGCAGAATTTAAGTTTCTGTTTTGGCCATTAAAAATGTCCAACATCTTTGAAAAACCTTTTAAATATTTGTGGGTGGCAACACTCACCTATTTGAATATTCTTCCTTTGTTTTATTGAAAAAACAGGGCCAATTTCTATTAAAACCAATTATTTTGATTTCTCAAAAATGCCCCACCTATTTATAAAAATAGGGGGCTCATTGTGTTTTTCCAAAAGGTATTTTACCTTGTCATAAGCCCTTACCTTTTCCTAGATTTTATTTCTCTTCAAACTGGTTGTTTTAAAAATAATGATAGGCAGTGTTTATTCTAGCAGAGTGAAAGAGAGTTGGGCATTTTTTTCCTCTCTCGGGCCCATCTTCTCCTTCCTGGCGCTGGACCATCTCCCCTTTCTGTCTGGCGCCAGGGCCCGTTCCCCTCTCATTCCTCCTCACACCGTTTCTCCCATGTGTGCTTTCCGTGAGAGAGTGTGTGAGAGAGAGAGCGTCGCCGTGGCTCACGGACGTCGAGGCGTCGTTCCCTCCTCCCCTATTTAGAACCTCGGCATGCGTGCCCCGCGTAGGGTTTCCTCTTCTTTCCCCATTGCGCCGCCAACCTCTTCTCCCTCCTTATTTCCCCCTCTGCAAGGTAAGGTTCAGAGGTTCAGGCAGAGAGACTAGGCCGTTGATCCCCGTCGTCCCCTCGTCTCCGGTAGCTCCTCCGTGGAGACTAAGGTGGTAGGGAGGATGCTGGATCCTCCCTCGATCCGTTCTCGCTGCTAGGGAACCGGATCCTGTCCTTTGTTGTCTCCTCAACGTCGACATCGTCGAAGACATAGCGGAGCAGAAGGTCATCGTAGGCCGCGCCGTCTCTTCTTCCCCTTCTCAGCGTCGAGCTCGTCTCCAAACCCCCCACCCAAGGGTGAGCGCCATCTCCTCCTCTTCCTTTCCACGCGTAGGGTCTCCTCTTAGCGCGTGTTCATCACCGGCATCGAGCTCTGCTTGGACGGTGCAGCAGTCCCGTCACTCCACCATCATGGGCTAACTCCCAGTGAGTTATCACCGGCAATGGATCCCCCAGGGACCCCGTATCCCTCGCCGGTGGTCGGTTTGCCGGATAGTCGCCGGAGTGCTCGTCGCCGTCATCCCCATTCCGGCTGCCGGTGCTCTGTCTGTTTCTTAGCAGCAACTTCAGTGGTAGCAGTAGTTGCAGCAGCTTCGGTGTGTTGTAGGGGCTTGGCTCAGGTAAAGTGCAGGTGCAGCAGCCCAGTAGTGTGTCTAGGCACGTGCAGCGGCTCTGCTCGAGTAGCAGAAGCAGCTTCAGCGATGGCAACGCGCAGTAGTTGCAGGTGCAGAGAGATTCATGGTAGAACATGTCCTGTGTGGTTAGACTTGTCAGGCAGAAGCCCGTTTGGTTAGATCCCCTCCTCCTAGCCAAGTGGCAACCGATCCATCCGCGCCGTGCAATGAACAGTAGATCATGGGTTCGAACCGCTGCACACACACCCATTTTTATTCCTCTATTTTTCTTCTTCATGCACTAGGTTTGCTGCGGACTTACCTTACCTGTTATTGACCCCCTATATGTTCAGTAGCAGCGCTGCAGTGTAGTGTCAGAGGGGTCGACATGCGTGGATGAGGACCAGGGTTCGAACCTCACTCTACGTGTTTTATTTTTCCTGTTTGTAGCTGAGCAGGATCTAGTGTGGCTGTGTGTTCATGTGTATGTGGTTGTATGTGCGGATCTGGTGTGCCTGTGGTGTAGCAGTGTATGTGGCTAGTGTGTGTGTGCAGATGTGTCTCTGTGTGTGTGTTTATGAGAGTGCCCCCCCTGGTCCCAGATGTCATACAGTGGAGGGCCACTACCAAGTGGGACTCCCTCCTCCTTATATTTCTCCTTGTAATTATTTATTTTGTTGTGAATATTCCTGGTGCTAAAAGTGGCATATTTACATTTCTGGAAATGTCCAAATCTGGACTTGCCACATTGGGTTGTCTGAAGAACAGTTCTTGTTCTTGAATTATTGATGTGGTTTGATTCTATGTCAGATTACTTTCCTTGTTTGTGATGTTTTCTGGATGCAAAGGTGGTAGTGTGATATATGGATATGGGATAGAAAATCCCAGTTAAACCAATGGTGTTGTTAGTCTCTGGTTTTGGGCATCTCAGTAGAAATTCCCTTGTGGTGAGGTGGCAATCGATTTATCGATATAGGGTTGTTTTATGTGCTTGTTTAGAGCAGTGCATGCATGCCTCATATTGTCTATTGCATAATTTGTTGCTGATGGTTATTAGATGTTGTTTCTTTTGGGTAGTTACTGGGGCCAGAAACGAGTACGAGGAGTCTGGAGAGTTCGTGTAGGAAGAACAAGAGCAGTTCCAGTCTGAAGAAATCACAGGCAAGATGAACATGACCTTGACTCCGTTTCTAGCTTTGTTATGCTTAGCATTATGTCTCCATCGTTACATCTCCGCTTCCTACCACATGATATATAGGCCATCAAACTTTGCCATGAAACCTCAAACACATCCCCTGCTAGCAAATATTGTTTTGCTAAGTAGGCTTAAGATTGCTCAACCACTAATTGTTAGCGTTGCTAGTTGCAGGTGCCAACTGGTCCATGTGATAACATGGGCAATTTGATATCATCATATTATCTGTTATTTAATTAATGCACCTATATACTTGGTAATTAATGGAACGCCTAGCCTTTTGTCGGGTGATTTGTTCCGATGTTGTCGCCTTAGTTTCGGCTACCGGTGTTTTATTCCATAACTGAGCGCTCCTAACACGTTCGGGGACCCCCTTGATAAATCGTATAGTGTTAAGACTTGTCTGGGAGGACCCAACTTTGGTGTTAATCTCGTAATAACATAATAATAAAAAGCATAGGGAATATCTACCCCGAGGAATCTAATCAACCCCCGGGCGAGTGCTCCTCATGAATGTTGGTCCAAACTAGAGTCGTGCGCGGGGCCAACCAGGGCCAACTCGGGAGTTCTCTATGAGGCCACTTAATGTTGCGCTCATCCGGTGGTGTCGTGAGAACGAGATACGCGGCTCCTATCGGGATCGTCGACACGTCGGGAGGTCTTGCCAGATTTGTCTTACCTTAGCGATATATCTTGCGCATTGGGATTCCGGTGAGACTTTGGGTCTCCTCATAGTTGAGGTTTTCCCTCTAAGGAATCAGACGAGATCATGAGTGTCGTGGTAGAGGATTACTATGCGGCCTGTGGTAATTTGTGATGGACTAGTTGGAGCACCCTTGCAGGGTTTAATCTTTTAGAAAGCCATGCCCACGGTTACGTGGCAAACATGGATATTTTGTTAACATCCGGTTCTAGACAACTTAAAGTAATTCTAATAAAACTTGCCAACTGAGTGAGCAACCATGACTGTCCCTTCAGAGCTCCTTCTGTGATCGAGAACACGGTGGGGTTATGAATGACGTAAGCAGGGGTTCAGGGTCACTTAGTGATCATCTAGATATCGACTGTCTTGCGTAGTCCACATATGATAACTCTGTTCTTCATAAGATAGCCACCATATAAGCTTAGGTTGCTGCAAACTCATACACTTAACCTTCCTCACCCATTTAACTCAGATAAACTCGACACCAAGGTCATAGGATTGCTGAGTCCTCATGGTTCACGGTTTACTACAAACACCCACAGGTACAAGTACCCCTGATGCAGGAGCTCCCGATGATAGCCAGCTGAAGTGGGAGTTCGATGAGGACAGCGGCGGGCTGCACGTGACTTATCCGGAGGACTAGAGGCCGTGGTCATGATCGTGGGCCTAGCATGCGGGATACCATAGCTTTTTCTGTTTATCTTGTCCCTAGTCGGACCATTCCATGTTTTGTATGACTGTATGACTATGTTCTTATCAGATGGCAAGTGTATGCCTTACTTGTCACTCTTTGAGTTATTGTAACGTTATGATTATCTCGCTTGCGAAACGCGTAGATGCGCCTCTTACCCTTTTGAGGCCTTGCCCCCAAATAAGGAATGGGCCGCATCTTAGTCATTACAAAAGTGCTATCTCCGGACAGAGGAACACACGGCCGCACTGGCAGCTGAATGCCAACATGACAGTGAAACATCAAGCCACAGACCGGCAATCAAGGCATAGAAGGAAGTAAAGCGAGCCCGAGATCAATCAGATTTGGTGGAGACATCTTCGGATCAGAGTAAATAGGGATGCGCCTCCCACGACATGACCTGAACACCTTCAAGGTATGTCCGTCGTAGACACGATTTCATCCTTAAAATTCCATGGGAAGCCATGGGAGCCACCCGCCAGGGATCATGTGATAGGTTCAACCGTGCCATGGTCTAAAACACCTCTACGGACAAAAAGGAGGGTATCATGAAGAACCTCAAGCATCAAACTTCCCCGTTTCATCAGCAGCTTCTCAAGACCCTCTACTCAATGTCCCCCTGCTGACAACAACTTCCTTCAAAAGATAGTGTTGGGGATATTATCCCGCCGTATGACAGCCCTGAGAGGCCGGGTCAAGATGATGGAGGCTCACAGTTCATACTCAAGATGGGCCCTGACTAATGAAGCATAAGGCGCAAGGTGGTTTACCAAAGAGAGCTAACGGCGGCCCAAGACATGAAGAGGGCAACTCTCGGCTCACAAGGGAGAAGGACGCCCGAAATTTCCTTGCTTAAGGAGTAAGGCGAGTTAGAGACATAACGGGTCATGGATCATAACGTGACCCGGACTATTGTAAACCTAGGGACTCGACCTGTATATAAAGGCGGGTCTCTAGGGCTGGTAGACTTACGTTACAATCAATCGAGAGCTAGGTTAGCGAATATGCACCCTTGTAATTGATTTCATCATCAATACACACAAAAGAAGGGCGTAGGCTTTTACATCCATCGGAGGGTCGAACCTGGGTAAACTCATCTCTTGTTCCCGATCAACCCCTTTGAGTCGGCAACTAGCTGCGATGGCTCCATCACTAAGTCCTTTCACGAGGACATCTGCCGTGACAAAACCTCGAAAGTTGGCGCCCACCGTGGGGCTTGCGCACGGTGGATTTGAGTTCTCAAAGGGAGCCCTTCTAGGGTTCGGGAGCTACGCGGTTGGTCTCATGACAAAGGGCCGCGTGGAAAGTGCTACATCGACAATTCGAGCTGGTGTCCTAAGGCTGGTTCAATCGAATCTGGTTACCGGGTCCCCTTAGGCAAGATTCACGTCTTCATCGGCAAGATTGGTGCGACCGTTCCCATTGTTCAAGAAATCGGTAACTGGTAGTTGCTCGTTCGGCTTGGGAGTAGCGATTAATTGGTGAATCGGCCTGTTAACTGGATTAATCTGTCGACCATTAATCGGTAGATTAAAGAGAAACTTGCCAACTTATATCAAATGTTTTTATGTATCATACCATAATTCCATGCACCTAGCTATGTAATATACCAAAATATTCTATTGTAGGCATATAAAAAATAGATAAGAGGTAAAATTAATAATCATTATACATCTAAATATATAAAATCTCAAAATTCCAAATGAGCGATTAAACATTTAAACTTATCCATATACTTGGTAACATACATCACATAATATACTACAGATAACAGCCAAAACCAACAGTTCCATCCATCCATCTACAAAATTATAAATCATAATCTACTAATATATGAATGATGGGTTCTCCACTAAGGTATGGGTGGGGAGATGGTAGTACCTTGACTGTTGGTGACGCCATTGAGGAAGACATTGGGGAGCATCCCATGGGAGATGATGGGGAGTGTCCAAGGGGGTTTGGGTCGAGGCAAGCGACCAGAATGGCGGAGCAACTAGATCTTGCAGGTGTGGTGTGGAGACTAGCACTGGTTAGAACACGACTAGCCACCAGCCAGGTTAGGAGGGGATGAAAGGACCATGAGGAAGCGTGAGGAGGGCCAAACCCTAGGTATTTAGTAGAAAGAGGGGGCAGCAGACATTATGTGCCAAAATTTTGGGATTCATTTGCCCACTAGTTAATAGGCCAGTAGTGATTAATCAGTCTAGCAACTAATTAATCGGTATGACAACTCATTAATAGGTCTAACTGGCCAATTAATCGGCACAACAAGTTAATGCGATGAATACGTGGTATTCGATTTGGTCACCCTAAGAGTAGCGATTAAGTGGCAAGTTAACTAGTTAGTCGGACGAATTCTTGAACACCCGTTCCCAAGCCAGACATCTACACCGATATCATCAAGCCCGCTCGGTTCGCCCAACCTGCCAAGCGTCAGGTCAAGCAGTGTCACGTCTTTGTTGGCTTTACGTAGGGGGTCAGCCTCCTAGATGAGCCAACGACCGATGGAGACACCTTTGTTAACTCTAACAACGAGTCGTCCATGGAGGACACATACTTAATGTGCCCTCTCTATGAGGGGAGGCTTGGGGGCTTTCTTGAGGCGTCGATCTCTGAAGGCCCGCAGGGGCCACGTCGCGAGGTAGCTATCTACATGGCAGGGGCAGCGTCGACTCAAAATCAGCCAAATGCGGCAGCCGCCAATGGAGTTAGCGGATCTGGAAAAACGACACCCCAAGCCATGACGGATCTGATGGTCAAGATGTCAAAACGTGTGGCATTCACCGTTACTGCCGATAATCAGGAGGAAATCAATGCAGAGCTAGAAAAACTGTGTGAAGAGATGGCCAAGATACAACGTGACATTGACACTGAAAACTCCCGGATGACAGACCAGTAGGTTCAAATTAACGAAGAGGTGGAACACTTGAAGGCTGAGGCATGGTGGCTCAAGCGTCGGTTAGTCGCCTCCGATGCGGTGCACCAGCGGAGGCATCAGAGTCATCTCCCGACCAATCTTAACCCACTCGTTTATTTTTCACCCCACACACGCGTGGTGCAGAGCATAACCTGCCTTGACAGACTAATCAACAGGTTGAGCCTGCTCAGCGGCCACCGACCCAGCAGTCGGCTCAGCCTCCGCCGGTCCAGTCGTCGGTTCAGCGTTTCCAAACACCGCAGGTCCACTTCTCCAACCCTATAGACAACATGCTAGCTGCAACCAGCAACTTGGAGTCTCTCCCCATTCATGGAAACGCCCTAATCGAGGTGGAAGCAATGAACGCGATCGAGATGCTAAAGACGGCTGTGGTTCAACATGCAAAATTTTCTTACAACCGTGATCGGTTGCACTCCACACCCCACGCCAGTCACACCAAGAGCCGCCATGAATATCCCCCGGCGGTTTCCAGCAGCAGTCGCTGGCAGTAACCTGAAGTCAACTTGCCCAGACCGCCAATGTCAGGCACTTGTGAATGCGGCTCGAGCCGCCCTTCAGGCAGAGGCGGTGGCAGCGGTGGCGGGTCAGGTGGTTCTGACTAACGTTCAACCGACACCTGCATACAGTGAGTCGGGGGAAAGGCACATAGGCATCCCTTGCTTGTTGTTTGCTCTTCGCAATGAGCGCATGCCTAGAGATTTCAAACATCCTCGCAAGGTGCCAAGTACACGCCCAATCTTGGTCCACATGCGTAGATTGAGAGTTATGAGCTTGCTATGGATATTCTTGATGCTAGTGATGCAGTATGCGCCAAATATTATACGATGATGTTGGAAGGACTGGCTCGCACGTGGTTGGAAAAGTTACCACCCAACTCCATCAACACTTGGGCAGAATTGAAGGAGCGATTCATAAAGAACTTCCGAGGAACTTGCAAACGCCCAATGACGGTCGTAGATCTACAATATTCCGTTCAACGTATGGATGAGTCGGACCACCATCGGATGCGTTGGGTTGCGGAGAGTATTCACTCGTCGGATGGCATCACAGCGGCTCAAGTTGTGCTGAATTTGGAGAAGAATTGTCACTTTCAACCCTTGGTATTGAAGCTTGGTTGTCTTAAGCAGAAGGTGCAAGATATGGGCGAGTTGATGGACACCCTAAGCAGATATTCCGAGTCGGATAGCACGAAGGATGCCGTCTCAGATGATGATAAAGCTAGTGAAGTTAAGAAAGGAGATGGAACCAAGAGTCATTCTCAAGCTCCTGGATGCAATGGCAGCCACGGAGGTCAAGGAAAGAGAAGACATCAAGATGGCATGTTAGATTTCGTTGCCAATACCAGCGCCGGGCCAAGAAACCAGCGTTGGAATACTGGTCAAACTCGAGGCCATAGTAGGAGAAAAGCACGTAATTACAAGGAGATGTTCAAGAGACCTTGTCCTAAGCACAGTAACCTGGATACCCCGTCTACCCATTCTTGGGAAAATTGCGTTGTGATGCAGAAATTCCATCTTCAAGCGTCCAACGACAACCAAGGGGAAACGGTGGTGGACATCTGAGTCAGTTTGGTCCTGGCG
This sequence comes from Hordeum vulgare subsp. vulgare, assembly GCF_904849725.1. NCBI lineage: Eukaryota > Viridiplantae > Streptophyta > Magnoliopsida > Poales > Poaceae > Hordeum > Hordeum vulgare. The sequence goes on along the minus strand of NC_058522.1, from coordinate 75,160,339 downwards.
GGTCACAACGGGGCTCATTCGGCGGTTTCCCTCGTTCCGGCCTCATTGGCAAGGCGGCTCGAATAATGGTGGCGGACAACATTCTGGCCAGGGTAACCAGCAATACAACAATCAAGGTGGCTTTCAGCAGCAGAGCAACCAAGGCGGATTTTAGAAGTAGAACAACCCGGGCGGTTTTTAGAGCAACCCTGACCAGCTGAATAGTGGTCGATACCATGTTTTCACCACCAACACCTATAAATGCGACAAGAAAATCAAACACAAGGCGATCAACATGGTGAGCCGGTGGTTCCCAGATATCTCAATTGGTCTGAGAAGCCCATAACATGGAGTAGAGATGATCACCCTCCCCGGGTTGATAATCCCGGCGACTTAGCACTAGTGGTGGCGCCACAGGTTGGGGGTTACACCCTCTCCAAGGGCCTCATGGATGAAGGCAACAAGATCAACATCTTATACTATGATACCTTCTGGCGAATGAATTTTTCTGAGAGAGACTTGATGCCTTCGACCACGGTCTTTCATGACATTGCCCAAGCGTCCTTACCATTATCTGTTCGAAGGTCGGCTTACGTCCGCTTCTTAGCCCGGTCCTGCTATGTGTACCTCAAGCTCAAAATGCCGAGTCTTAAATGAACCATCACAGTCAATGGAGACGTCCCCTTTGCTGAGTCGGCCTGTGTTGTAGAGGAGTTGAAGTTTCACAAAGCCAATGTGCACCCGACCAACACGAGTCCGCTAAAAAAACCCACTGTTGATTCTGAGCCGCCTCTCAAGTTCAAGCCGGCGGATGACACCAAGCAAGTTTACTTCACCCCGGGCGACTCTTCTAAGCAATTTACTATTAGGACAGACCTGGATCCCAAATAGGAAAGCACGCTCATCGAATTCATCCGTGAGAATTGGGACATCTTTGCATCGAAACCCTGTGACATGCGAGGAGTACCGAGAGAATTCGTTGAGCACCATCTCAATGTGGATCCCAAGATGAAGGCAGTATGAGAGTACCTTCGTCATTTTAACGAGGAGAGGCGTAAAGCAATTGGGGAAGAAGTCACCCGACTCTTGGCTGCCGGGTTCATCATCGAAGTTTTTCATACAGAGTGGTTGGCTAACCCGGTCTTAGTTCTTAGTAAGAACAAAACTTTTCGCATGTGCATTGATTATACAGATCTCAACAAAGCTTGCCCGAAGGATCCTTTTGCCTGTTGGGGAACGTTGCATGAGAAACAAAAAATTTCCTACGCACACGAAGACCTATCATGGTGTTGTCCATCTATGAGTGGAGATTAGATCTACGTACCCTTGTAGATCGCACAACGGGAAACATTAAGAAACACGGTTGATGTAGTGGAAGTTCTTCACGTCCCTCGATCCGTCCCACGAACCGTTCCGCGACCCATCCAACGATCTGTTCCGATCTAGCGCCGAAAGGACTACACCTCCGCATTCAGCACACGTACAACACGACGATGATCTCGGCCTTCTTGATCCAGCAAGCAAGACGAAGAAGTAGATGATTTCACCGATAGCGTGACGGCTCTCCGGTGGTGGTGGTGATCTACTCCTGCAGGGCTCCGCCCGAGCTCCGCAGAAATCCGATCTAGACGTAAAACTAGGTGGAATAGGCTAGAGTTGCACGTGGCAAAGTTGTGTCTCAAAATGCCCTAAACCACCAATATATATAGGAGCAGGGCAGGGGCTAGCCTTGGGGCTCAAGGCCGTCAAGGGTGCGCCGGCCAAGCGGGAGGAGTTGGACTCCAATCCCAATTCGGTTTGGTGGGGAAGGAGTCCACTCCTTCCTTCCCACCACCCTATTTTTTTTCTTTCCTTTCCTATTATTGCTTGTGGCGCCATAGCCTTCTTGGGATGACTCTACCAGCCCACTAAGGACTTGGTGCGCCACCCTAAGGCCTTGGGCTCACTCCCGGGTGGGGTGGCCCCTCCCGGTAAACACCCGGAACCCATTCGTCACTCCCGGTACACTGCTGGAATTGCCCAAAACATTCCGGTGACCAAATGAAACCATCCTATATATCAATCTTCGTTTCCGGACCATTCCGGAAACCCTTGTGACGTCCGTGATCTCATCCGGGACTCCGAACAACATTCGGTAACCACACATATAACTCAACTATACTAAAACATCTTCGAACCTTAAGTGTGCAGACCCTGCAGGTTCGAGAACTATGTAGACATGATCGTGACACTCCTCAGTAATATCCAATAGCGGGACCTGGACACCCATATTGGATCCTACATATTCTCCGAAGATCTTATCGGCTGAACCTCAATGCCAAGAATTCATATAACCCATTATGCCATTCCCTTTGTCCTTCGTCATGTTACTTGCCCGAGATTCGATCGTCGGTATCCGCATACCTATTTCAATCTCATTATCGGAAAGTATCTTTACTCGTTCTATAATACAAGATGCCGTGAATTACACTTAGTCACATTGCTTGCAAGGCTTGTCTGTGATGTTGTATTACCGAGTGGGCCCCGAGATACCTCTCCGTCACACGGAGTGACAAATCCCAGTCTTGATCCATACTAACTCAACGGGCACCTTCAAAGATACATGTAGAGTACCTTTATAGTCACGCAGCTACGTTGTGACGTTTGATAAACACAAGGTATTCTTCCGGTGCCAGTGAGTTATATGATCTCATGGTCATACGAATAAATACTTGACACACAGAAAACAATAGCAATAAAATGACACGATCAATATGCTATGTACATAGTTTGGGTCTAGTCCATCACACGATTCTCCTAATGATGTGATCCCGTTATCAAGCGACAACACTTGTCTATGGTCAGGAAACCTTGACCATCTTTGATCAACGAGCTAGTCAACTAGAGGCTTACTAGGGACACTGTTTTGTCTATGTATCCACACATGTATCTACGTTTGCAATCAATACAATTATAGAATGGATAATAAACGATTATCATGAATAAAGAAATATAATAATAACTAATTTATTATTGCCTCTAGGGCATATTTCCAACAGTCTCCCACTTGCACTAGAGTCAATAATCTAGTTCACATCACTATGTGATTTTAACGAGGTATTCCAACACCCATATGGTTCTGGGGTTTGATCGCGTTTTGCTTGGGAGAGAGGTTTTAGTCAACGGTTCTGAACCTTTCAGATCCGTGTGAACTTTACAAATCTTTATGTCATCTTATAGATGCTACTACTACGTGCTATTCGGAAATATTCCAAATATCTACACTACTATACGAATCCATTTTACAACTCAGAGTTATTCGGATTAGTGTCAAAGCTTGCATCGACGTAACCCTTTACGACGAACTCTTTAACCACCTCCATAATCGAGAAAAATTCCTTAGTTCATTGATTGACTATATAACTTTGACCGTTGTTTAGTGATTCAATCCTGGATCACTCTCTGTACCTCTTAACAGACTTGTGGCAAGGCACACACTAGGTGCGGTACACATCATGGCATACTTTAGAGTCTATGGTTAAGGCATAGGAGACGACCCTCGTCCTTTCTCTTTCTTCTGCCATGGTCGGGTTTTGAGTCTTACTCAAATTCACACCTTACAACACAGCCAATAACTCCTTCTTTGGTGATCCATTTTGAACTCCTTCAAAAACTTGTCAAGGCATGCATTTCATTGAAAGTTCTATTAAGCGTTTTGATCTATCTCTACAGATCTTGATGCTCAATGTTCAAATAGTTCTATACAGGTCTTCCTTTGAAAATCTCCTTTCAAACAACCTCTTATGCTTCACAGAAATTCTACATTACTTTCTATCAACAATATGTCAACCACATGTACTTATCAGAAATACTATAGTGCTCCCACTCACTTCTTTGGAAATACAAGTTTCTCATAAACCTTTTACAAATCCAAAATCTTTGATCATCTGATCAAAGCGTATATTCCAACTCTGAGATGCTTGCACCAGTCCATAGAAGGATCGTTGGAGCGTGCACACTTGTTAGCATCCTTAGGATCGACAAAACCTTGTGGTTGTATCACATACAACCTTTCCTCAAGGAAACCGACAAGGAAACAATATTTTGACATCCTATGTGCAAAATTTCATAAATAATGCAGCAACTACTAACATAATTCCAACAGACTTTTAGCATGGCTACGAGCGAGAAAGTCTCATCATAGTCAAGTCTTTGAACTTGTCGGAAACATGCTTGTGACAAGTCGAGTTTTTCTTAATGGTGACTTTTCACCATCATAGTCTGTCTTTCTTTCAAAGATCCATCTTTACTTAATAGTCATATGACCATCAGGTAGTTCTTCCAAAGTTTACACTTTGTTTCCATACATGGATCCTCTCTCGGATTTCATGGCCTCCAGCCATTTGTTGGAATCCGGGCCCACCAACGCTTCTCCATAGCTCGTAGGTTTATTGTTGTTCAACAACATGACCTCCAAGACAGGGTTACCGTACCACTCTGTAGTAGTACGCGACCTTGTCGACCTACAAGGTTTGCAGTAACCTGATCCAAAGCTCAATGATCACCATCATCAGTTTCCACTTCACTTGGTGTAGGCGCCACACGAACAACTTCCTGCGCCCTGCTACACACTGGTTGAAGTCATGGTTCTTTAACCTCATCAACTTCCACCACTGCCCCACTCAATTCTTTCGAGAGAAACCGTTCCTCGAGAAAGGACCCGTGTCTAGAAACAAACACTTTGCTTCCGGATCCGAGATAGGAGATGTATCCAACTGTTTTGGATATCCTATGAAGATGCATTTATGCACTTTGGGTTCGAGCTTATCGGATTGAAACCTTTTTCACATAAGCGTCGCAGCCCCAAACATTCAAGAAACGACAGCTTTGGTTTCTCCAAACCATAGTCTATACTTTGTCATCTCAACGGAAATATGTGATGCCCTATTTAAAGTGAATGTGGTTGTCTCTAATGCATAACCCATAAACGATAGTGGTAATTCGATAAGAGATACCATAGTATGCGCTATATCCAATAGGGCGCGGCTATGACGTTCGGACACACCATAACACTATGGTGTTCTAGGTGGCATGAACTGCGAAACAATTTCCACATTGTCTTAAGTGTGTACCAAAACTCGCAACTCAGATATTCATCTCTATGATCATATCGTAGACAGTTTATCCTTTAGTCACGATGATCTTCACTCTGAAATAGCTTTGAACTTGTCAATATTTCAGACTTGTGATTCATTAGGTAAATACTCATGTATCTACTCAAATCATCAGTGAAGTAAGAACATAACGATATCCACTGCGTGCCTCAGCACTCATTGGACTACACACATCAAAAATGTATTACTTCAAACAAGTTACTCTCTTGTTCCATGTGGTATGTTTTGCATGTATCATGTGATTCAAAATCAAGTGAGTCAAACGATCCATCTGCATGGAGTTTCTTCATGCGTTTATACCAATAGGTATGGTTTGCATGTCTCAAACGTTTCAAAAATGAGTGAGTACAAAGATCCATCATCATGGACCTTCTTCATGCATTTTGTACCGTCATGACTCAAGCGGCAGTGCCACAAGTAAGTGGTACTATCATTATTACTTTGTATCTTTTGGCACCACTATTATGAGCATGTGTAACACTACGATCGAGATTCAATAAACCATTGAAGGTAATTATTCAAGCAAATAGAATAACCATTATTCTCTTTAAATGAATAATTGTATTGCAATAAACACGATCCAATCATGTTCATGCTCAATGCAAACACCAAATAACAATTATTTAGGTTTAACACCAATCCCGATGGTAGAGTGAGCGTGCGATGTGTGATCACATCAACCTCGGAAACACTTCCAACACTTACCGTCACCTCGCCTTGAGCTAGTCTCCATTTATTCCGTAGCTTTTATTTCGAGTTACTAATCACTTAGCAATCGAACCGGTATCTAATACCCTCGTTCTACTTGGAGTACTAGTAAAGTAGACATCAATATCATGTATATCAAATATACTTATGTTGACTTCGCCAGCCTTCTCATCTACCAAGTATCTAGGGTAGCTCCGTCTCAATGATCGTTCCCCTCATAACAGAAGCACTTAGTCTCGGGTTTGGGTTCAATCTTTGGTTTCTTCATTAGAGCAGCAACTGGTTTGCCATTTCATGAAGTATCCTTTCTAGCCCTTGCCCTTCTTGAAACTAGTGGTTTTACTAACCATCAATAATTGATGCTCCTTCTTGATGTCTACTTTCGTAGTGTCAAACATAGTGAATCGCTCAAGGATCATCATATCTATTCTTGATATGTTATAGTTCTTCATGAAGCTCTAGCAGCTTAGGGGCAGTGACTTTGGAGAACCATCACTATCCCATCTGGAAGATTAACTCCCACTTAATTCAAGCGGTTGTTGTACTCAGACAATCTGAGAACATGCTCAACGATTTGAGCTTTTCTCCTTTACTTTGTAGACAAAGAATCTTGTCGAAGGTCTCATACCTCTCAACAAGGGCACGAGCATGAAATGTCAATTTCATCTCTTAGAACATCTCTTATGTTCCGTGACGTTTCAATAACGTCTTCGGCGTCTTGCTTCTAAGCCATTAAGTATTACGCACTAAACTATCACGTAGTCATCAAAAACGTGTATGTCAGATGTTCGCGACATCCACAGCCGACGCTCGAGGTGCAGCACACCGAGTGGTGCATTAAGGACATAAGCCTTCTGCGCAGCAATGCGGACAATCCTCAGTTTTACGGACTCAATCCGTAATGTTGCTACTATCATCTTTCAACTAAATTTTCTCTAGGAACATATAAAAATAGTAGAGCTATAGCGCAAGCTACATCATAATTGGCAAAGACCTTTTTACTATGTTCATTATAATTAGAGTTTAATTTAATCAAATTACTTAATAAACTCCCACTCAAAAAGTACATTTCTCTAGTCATTGAGTGGTACATGATCCAAATCCACTAACTCAAGTCCGATCATCAGGTGAGTTGAGAATAGTTTTAGTGGTAAGCATCTCTATGACAATCATATCAACTATAGGATTCATGCTCGACCTTTCGGTCTCATGTGTTCCGAGGCCATGTCTGCACATGCTAGGCTCGTCAAGTTTAGCCTGAGTGTTTCGCGTGTGCAACTGTTTTGCACCCGTTGTATGTGAACGTTGAGCCTATCACACCCGATCATCGCGTGGTGTCTCGAAACGACGAACTGTCGCAACGGTGCATAGTCGGGGAGAACACAATTTCATCTTGAAATTTTAGTGAGAGATCACCTTATAATGATATCGTCTTTCTAAGCAGAATAAGGTGCATAAAAGGATTAACATCACATGCAATTCATAAATGACATGATATGGCCATCATCTTGTACTTCTTGATCTCCATCACTTAAGCACCGGCATGATCTTCTTGTCACCGGCGCGACACCATGATCTCCATCATCATGATCTCCATCAATGTGTCGCCATCGAGGTTGTCGTGTTATCTATGCTATTACTACTAAAGCTACGACCTAGCAATATAGTAAAAGCATCTGCAAACACAAACGTTAGTTTAAACATAACCCTATGGCTCCTGCCGGTTGTGGTAGCATCGACGTGCAAGTCAATATTAACTATTACAACATTATCATCTCATAAATCCAATATATCACATCAGGTCATTGGCCATATCACATCACAAGCATACCCCGCAAAAACAAGTTAGACGTCCTCTAATTTGTTGTTGCATTTTTACGTGGCTGCTATGGGTATCTAGTATGATCGCATCTTACTTATGCAAAAACCACAACAGAGATGTGCAAATTGCTATTTGACCTCTCCAAGGACCACCTCGGTCAAAACCAATTGAATTAAAGTTGAAGAAACTAACACTAGCCAGTCATCTTTATGCAACGAGGTTGCATGTCAATCGATGAAACCAGTCTCTCGTAAGCATAAGAGTTATGTCGGTCTGCACCGCTTCAATCCAACAATACCGCCGAATTGATAAAAGAGTAAGGAGTGCAGAAAATTGAACATCCACTTCCAAAAAACCTATTGTGTTCTAGTCGAGATAACATCTACGCATGAGCCTAGCTCATGATGCCACTTTGGGGAACATTGCATGGGAAACAAAAAATTTCCTACGCACATGAAGACCTATCGTGGTGATGTCCATCTACGAGTGGAGATTAGATGTACGTACCCTTGTTTATCACATAGTGGGAAGCGTTAAGAAGCGCGGTTGATGTAGTGGAACGTCTTCACGTCCCTCGAACCGTCCCACGAACCGTTCCGTGATCCGTCCCACGATCCGTTCTGATCTAGCGCGGAACGGACGGCACCTCCGCGTTCAGCACACGTACAGCTCGATGATGATCTCGACCTTCTTGATCCAGCAAGCAAAACGGAGAAGTAGATGAGTTCTCTGGAAGCATGACGTTGCTCCACTGGTGGTGATGATCTACTCCTGCTAGGCTACGCCTGAGCTCCGCAGAAATCCGATCTAGAGGTAAAACTATGTGGAATAGGCTGGAGTTGCACCTGGCAAAGTTGTGTCTCAAAATGCCCTAAACCACCAATATATATAGGAGGAGGGGAGGGGCTAGCCTTGGCGCTCAGGGCTCTCAAGGTTGCGCCAGTCAAGGGGGAGGAGTTGGACGCCAATCCAAATTCGGTTTGGTGGGGAAGGAGTCCACTCCTTCCTTCCCACCTCCCTCTCTTTGTTTTCTTCTTTCCTTTGGTATTTTTGCTTGTGGCGCCATAGCCTCCTTGGGCTGACTCCACAAGCCCACTAAGGACTTGGTGCGCCACTCTAAGGCCTTGGGCTCACTCCCGGGTGGGGTGGCCCCTCCAGGTAAACACCCGGAACCCATTCGTCACTCCCGGTACACTATCGGAATTGCCCGAAACTTTCCGGTGACCAAATGAAACCATCCTATATATAAATATTCGTTTTCGGACCATTACAGAAACCCTCGTGACATTCCTGATCTCATCCGGTACTCTAAACAACATTCGGTAACCACACATATAACTCAACTATACTAAAACATCATCGAACCTTAAGTGTGCAGACCCTCCGGGTTCGAGAACTATGTAGACATGACCCGAGACACTCCTCAGTCAATATCCAATAGCGGGACCGGGATGCCCATATTGGATCCTACATATTCTCCGAAGATGTTATCGGTTGGACCTTAGTGCCAAGGATTCATATAATCCCGTATGTCATTCCCTTTGTCCTTCGGCATGTTACTTGCCCGAGATTCGATCGTCGGTATCCGCATACCTATTTCAATCTCGTTACCGGCTAGTCTATTTACTCGTTCTATGATACAAGATCCCATGACTTACACTTAGTCACATTGCTTGCAAGGCTTGTGTGTGATGTTGTATTATCGAGTTGGCCCCGAGATGTCTCTCCGTCACACGGAGTGACAAATCCCAGTCTTGATCCATACTAACTCAATGGACACCTTCGGAGATACCTGTAGAGTACCTTTATAGTCACCCAGTTACATTGCGACGTTTGATACACAAAAGGTATTCTTCCGGTGCCAGTGAGTTATATGATCTCATGGTCATAGGAATAAATACTTGACACGCAGAAAACAATAGCAATAAAATGACATGAACAATATGCTACGTACATAGTTTGGGTCTAGTCCGTCCCATGATTCTCCCAATGATGTGATCTCGTTATCAAGCAACAACACTTGTCTATGGTCAGGAAACCTTGACCATCTTTGATCAACGAGCTAGTCAACTAGAGGCTTACTAGGGATAGTGTTTTGTCTATGTATCCACACATGTTTCTATGTTTCCTATCAATACAATTATAGCATGGATAATAAACGGTTACCATGAACAAACAAATATAATAATAACTAATTTTTTATTGCCTACAAGGAATATTTCCAACATTGCCCTCCCCCGTATGGATCTGATCATTGACTCTACGGCGGGTTGCGAGCGTTTGTACTCTCTAGATGCTTACTCCGGTTACCACAAGATCAAGATGGCCATAGAGGATCAGGAGAAGACGGCTTTCATAACTCACTTCGATGCTTTCTGCTATATCTCTATGCCCTTTGGGCTTAAGAGCGTGGGGGCGACTTATGAATGTTGTATACATAACTGTTTGCACAGTCAAATTGGGAGCAATTTTCATGCCTACGTTGATGATATCGTAGTGAAATCCCAGAAGAAGGAGATGCTTTTAGATGATTTCAAGGAGATGTTCGACAACCTTCGCATATACCAGATGAAGCTTAACCCAACCAAATCTATTTTTGGTGTTCCTGCAGGCAAGTTATTGGGCTTCCTGGTGTCAGAACGAGACATTGAAGCTAACTCGGATAAAATCAAGGCGATAACTTTGCTTGGCAAGCTGGCCAACATCAACGAGGTCTAGCGCATGGCGAGTCGTATTGCAGCATTGAGCCATTTCATAAGTCGCCTTCATGGGAAGGCCATCCCCCTCTACCAGTTTCTCAAGAAAACAGATCATTTTGTTCGGAGGGATGCAGCTAATGAAGCTTTTGAAGCCCTCAAGAAACAACTTCCTTAGCTACCCGTGTTAGGTCCCCGACTGATAAGGAACATATGCTCCATAACATTGCTACTAATTCAAATGGAGTGAGTGTCGCGGTGGTTGTTGAGCGCAAGGAAGAAGGCAAAGAATATCCGGTTCAGCGACCGATGTATTTTGTCACTGAGGTGTTAACTTTGTCTATGTAACGATACCCGCATTGGTAGAAGCTGGTCTTTGGGATTTTTATGGCAAGCCAAAAGTCGAAGCATTACTTTCAGTAGCACCCAATCACTGTGGTGAGTTCGGTACAAATGGGGGACATTATACACAACCACGAAGCTACTTGGCAGATTTCTAAGTGGGCAATTGATCTTGGTCCCCACCATGTGAAGTATATGCCTCACACGGCCATCAAGGCTCGGGTTTTGGTGGATTTCATCAACGAGTGGACCGAGTTGCAGATTCCAGAAGATAGGCCTGATACCAGGTACTGGACTATCCGCTTTGACAGTTCTAGGCAGTTGGAAGGCTCAGGACCTTGCGTGCTGTAACCTTCTCCACGGGGTGACAAGTTTTGCTATGTCTTGCGTCTCATGTTTCCTTGCACGAACAATACGGTGGAGTACGGGACTCTGTTACATGGGCTTAGGATAGCTAAGGAGAGGAACCTTAGCCAGGTCACATGCTTGGGCGACTCAGATTTGGTGGCTCAAAAAGTCTCTGGAACTTGGGAGTCCAACACTACTAGAAAAAAGGTTGTTAGTTGCGTGCCTATTTTGGCTATTAATGGAGAACTATAGGTGCGCCATTATTATCACGCCACTACTAATAAATAGTAATGGCACATGCCTGGTGCGCCACTGTTAATCTACATAACAGTGGCGCACCACCTAGTGCGCCATAACTATCCCAGACACTAATGGCGAACCACCTGGTGCACCATTACTATCCCAGACACTAATGGCGCACCACCTGGTGCGCCACTAAAGTGAAATTTGGTGCACCACTACTATGAATATTAGGATTTTTTTGCTTTTCTGATATTTGCACAGGTTACAAAATACATTATAGCACATAATATAAACACCACAACATATAAACAGCAGATTTATCGAATGCAATAGAAGATTAGTCTCTGAATACAATTCATCATATTAGTCTCCGAATTCAAAATAACAAACAAAGTTAGAACATTACAAGTCTCGAGACCGCGAGTAGCGAGTTTGTCTTCACGCTCATTCACGACATACGACGGCATCTCTATGCACTAGACAAAGAAAACATTAGTAGCAATTCATAGATAATATATAAGCAATATATAAGTATGCAGCAAAAGGATCGGAAGAGAAAAGCAACACATTAATAGCTCGATTCATGGTCCTACTAATAAATAGCATCGACTACATATAAGTTGAACGACTGCCCAAACTAAAGATACATACAAGTTCATTAAAGTTTAATTACACTATGAGCTAATCGATATTTCAGAACTACATAGCATCAGTACTTTCGACTTGACTCAGGGACCGGAGCGTGGATGAAGCCGCCGTCTTTCGTGATGGTCATGAATGTGCGGTCGTTGTCAGTCTGCATTTGTAGAGTTGTGTCAATTTCATTGTTCGACGGTTGACAGTTGAGGTAGAACTGCCCCGATCTAGGAATGACATCTTGATAGATGATTTCCGCAAACTCTGACTGGATGCAAAAGAATTCTTGTCTGATGTCCTCATCCTGGATTTTCGACAAGCGTGCGGCCCATTCTTTGAGATCATTTGGTAGCATACGGTGATGCTGGTCCCGTACGATCGCCCGCATGTGATGAAGGGCGTAGTAGGCATCCTTTTGACTGCCAGACGGCTGCTTGACGCAGGGGAACGTCGTTACATGGGTGAAAACGTTCTTGCCGTACCTACAAATTGTCCTCCTGAAGGTGCCTCCAGATTTGGCGTAGCCGGGGAGGGCCTCATCAAGAACTTTATTGATATTTGTGTAGTCTTTCTTCGACTAACGGTCCGAGTCGAAATATGGGGCCATGGAATATTTCGGGCTTAAGAGGATAAGTGTGCAATGTGTGTCACTACACAAAACACGGAATGTTAGAAAAAAAGAACGATCAAAATCTAAGAAATCATATGTTACGGGGTAATGAGCGGATGACTTACTCGGAAAAGTAAGGCACGAGGAAGTTATCCTTATCTGCGTTCGCGAGAATGACGCCTTCGAGGTATGAACTCGCGACTTCCCGGTCCCTAGTGCTGCCCAAGATCTTGGCACGCATGTAGAAGGGTTCAATTATCAGGATGTCCGGGGTCTTGTCTCTAATGATCCGCATCTCCATACTGAGCGAAAATAGCCGAATGGAGGTGTAGTCTAGCGGATAAAGGTTAAGAATAGCAAAGATGTCATGAAACCGCAGGACCTTGCCCTTGCCCTCTGGTACCTTGGCCACGAAAACCGGGTATGTCACATCATTCTCGGAGAGACGTCGCTTCTCCATATAAAGAATAGCATCATGCAGACTCTGCATAGCACCAGTTGCAGCATTGAGCAGATTAGTTGGTAGCATCGGCCTACCCGCCACATGCACCCTCCTCGAGATATCCTTAGATATTGGTGGCCCGTCCTGAGAACGGATCATACTCGGTGCCCGCTGGCTCACACCCTTGTTATTTTTTCTTTTCCGTCCCTTCTGCATCTCCTGTTGTAATGGGATCGAGTTCTGCTCAGAGACCACCTCCTTGAGTATGTTGGGGCTGATAATATTTTGCACCTCGGCTATTTGAGTCTAAGTGAAGGCGGCAGCTGGAGTCGTCTCCTGAGAACTGAACAGACGACGCCTGTTGCAATTGGGTTTCTCCATGGTACCAGCTAGATCGCCATCGTGTTTTGTAGGGTTGGGTTCTTGAGAAGGAGGCCCGAACAATTCGCCACCGTACCCATGTTCGTTGATGTACTTATCGATGTTGGAAAATGTACCGTCGTCGTCGTCCGGATCCTATGCCATATGCATGTCCGGATCAGCTGACGGCGGTAGCGTTGCGGCGGTCTTGCCATGGCTTGGCGTCGGCACGACTGGCGGTGTTCTGTGTGGGATGGTGTCCCCCGCCCCCAAACGAATCTGGCTCTTCGGCCAAAGCATGGACCAGTTTAAGCAGACGCTAAGGGTCATCACATCATCTTCGTCGGCCCCAGGGGGTCGATACAGAGGTAACCAGTCGTCGCAGCCCCGCAGCACCCAAACCAGTTGAACCCTATACACGGTGGGTGGCATCGGATTACCATGGAACACGCGGTTGCCCGGTTCAATGATTTTTGCCTTGGCGACATCGATCAACTCGCCGTCCACGAAGTGAAGGAGAGTGAATGGAACGTTGGCGGCGCCTTGCGAAAACATGTAGGGCGTCAGGGATGCACAGTCAAAGGCAAGGAGATGAAGTCATCGGCCGAGGCTTAGTTACCGTGATGGTGTCTAACTTGGCTAATGTCGAGGCACCGCCAACGGCGCGCGTGCAAGTGATGGAGGGGCTGCTTGTTGCCGAGGTGCCGACCGGCGTATTCTTCCCACACACGGGTGCATTAAGCTCCAATTCCGGCGGCGACGCCGGAGGCACCTGCAATGTCGCCTCCGCGGAGACACCGATGCCGGCGCGTTGTGCGAGTTGCTGCCCGTGAATCTGGGAATCGGGGGCGGCCCCTGTTGGCCGCCTGCAATCCACCGTGCAGCCCCTCCAGCAAGGAAGGCATAATGGCGGTGATCGTCGCTCCCATTTGGTCTCGCACTTGCTCTTGAACTATCTCCGGGATCCGCGCAACTTGTGCCTTGAGTTCTTTAACATTGTGCTCTTGGCTTTCCGAGATGGTCTTTCTCTGCTTTCGCCCGGCTTTATAGTATTCCGACCATTTCGTGGACAAGCCTTTGCCGGCCACACGACCAGCTGACGATGGCTTACTAAACTTATCCGTGTGTTTCATTACGTTCAACGCCTTATTTAAAGTGGTGTCCCAAGGGGAGAGGGTAGCTCTGAGACCCCGCGCTACTGCTTTCAGTTTCCTGTGGAAGGAACGTGAACCATTTAGAAATTTGGCTTCATTAATTAGAATGCATCCATATGGAGCTAATTACGCGGGGGTGTATTCCTTACAAGAACACGCTCAAGCTCCTTCACCTTCGGTTCCTGGTAAGCTCTTTTGTTACCGGGTCCACCTTGTACCAGGCCCTGACATAGTTCCTGGTCTGCTTTTCATGGTATTTATCGAAGAGGGGCGGTAGGCCTTGCTCGGCACGCTCCATGTCCTCCTTGTCCCATTTAGGTTCTGCCACTCTGTAACTGCCACTACTAGAAAAAGGCTATTAGTGGCGCACATATTTTGCCTATTAATGGCGCACTATAGGTGCGCCACTATTATCACGCCACTACTAATAAATAGTAATGTCGCACCTCTGGTGCGCCACTATTAATATACATAACAGTGGCGCACCACCCGGTGCGCCATTAGTAGGCCCAGAAGTGCGCCACTGCTGTGGGTTTACTAATGGCGCACTTGTAGATGGTGCGCCACTAATATTAATATTTGGATTTTTTTAGCACATTCTAGCACATCATCATCATCATCATTGTTACCTGTGCACTTTTAGATGGTGCACAGGTTACAAAATACATTCTAGCACATCATCATCATCATCGTCAACTCTAACACATTGTAGCACATCATCACATCATCTCGGAAATAGCTAATAATCATCATATTCATTACCACCAATACTATTTAATACATTGTAGCACATCATCACATCATCACATTGTTGCACATAATAACACATTGAACCTAGGACCTACTCCTCTCATTAGGAAGAATATCAAAAAACAAGATAGGCCCTGACTCTCCATTATGGAGAATGGAGATCATCTTGTCTCCAATTCTTGGCCTACGCACAATGTTGCTTCCAAACAGCTCTCTAGGATAGACCATACATTTTTTCCAATCTTTGATTGTCATGACTTCATCGGTTTTAGAAATCCGGTATGGACAGGAGTACATCAGACACCTAGGATTACCTAGCCGCGTTGGTCGTATCATCATAACATGAACGCTACCTCTTGGTAACATCAGATGAGGCACACAATATTCCGGGATTTTCTGTTGAAAAACATAGTATTAGCTTTGTAGCCAGCAATGTAGTTTAGTTTTACAAGAATTTATGCAAAAGATGCATGGATGTCGTAATAGTAGAAAATCTTACCATGCAATCTCCATGCATGTTACTGTAGTTCACCACGTGCACTAGTGGCACATATTGACCATAGTGTGGGGAAGTTTGCTGATTGGTATTGTACTTCTCAAGATCAATGATAAAATGGACAAGATGATGTATCTCCTGACAAGTTAATTCTGCTTCATCTTTGTAGTAATAGGTTCTATCTACCATTTTCCATACATTTTTTGAAGAATGAAAATAAGCTGTCAATGGAAATAATTTGTCAACTATTTTTGAATAAACAATATAAATTACTTAATAAATGTGGTTGAGAAACTCACATAATGGTAGAACTGGAGGCGTCTTCACATCGACCCAGATGTCGATATTACCTTCAATTTCATCTTCCAGACGAATATCAAAGGTGATAAGCATATTAGGCTCAAATGCATAAGCCTTGCATAGTGCTACCCAAGTTTTGCATTCAAAATAGGAGTAGGTGTCTGCATTGTACAATTTTACGGCAAAAGTATAACCATGCTCGGTCCTTAAGTGAACTATATTTACCTCCCTAGTTTCTTCAGTACTGAAACCAATCTTATCCAACACATAATGTCTTGCATGGCAGGGGATATGCTAGTAGAATAGTAAAAAATAAAAATTATAAGTTGAAGCAAAAGAAGTCATGCTTAACTACGAAAAAGACTTGTCGTTGTGACTTACTATATCCAATTGGAAGTCCCCATCCAGCTTGATGCTGAAGCACATATCATCAACTAGGAAAGGCGTGTCGCAAAGGCCGCACTTGTCTTGGCAGTATTCGCACATAACGTATTCGTCATCACACGACAATTCCTAAAACAGAGAAAATTTGGGCATGCCATTTACTAAAAAGTGGACATATGGAGCGCCTGAAATTTGCCGGAACATAAATGAATCAACATTCCGGCAAAACAAGCAAAGCTACCAAACATGAAGAGCACTCTTTCGGTGCAATGGAAGTATCAAAAAGGAAAAGCATGAATGAACAAGAATAAAGAACATCAGCATTCTACTTTCATCTTTGTCAGATAATAATTGGTTCAAATAATAATTGGCAAACATCATATCATAGGAGGGGAATGTGAGGGTTAAACAGCACCATCACAAGTTAACAACATCAGCTACATAGTTATCTACATCAACCAGAAAATGCAATTGTTTCATATCATCGGCACATGAGTAACAAAGATGAAACGATTCACCTACATCTTAACTGTCTTTTGCCTGGTAACCATGCTTCAAACTAAAGTGTCATGGTTCATCTTAAGGCAACCAAACAGTATAACTTGAATCAGTAGTTCAAAAACACTAAAGCACACCAAATATAATCATGTCATTTCAAATAGCTTCTAGTTATGCTGTTTTAAACTGATGTTTGGTGTGTTTTTGCTATTTGAAGCTATTCTGATGCAGTTCAAATATAATCATGTCACTTCAAATAGCTTCAAATAGCATCACAATAGCAAGGTTCATTTTAAGGCACACCAAATACAATCATTGTTCAAAAACACTAAAACACACCAAATATAATCCTTAGTTTAACGCTTCCAGGGACAACAGTCAATGGTCCTTCAGATGACACGTGAGCTTCTGTCACCGGCATCTCTTAAACAATGGGATCACATGCCCTGGACTTTGGTCATGACTGTAAAGTTAATTCCTTTGCGAAGTGGCAGGAATAGAGGCTTTACGCTAATAGTCATCTCGACATGATGAAGCTAAACTTTGCTGGATGCACATTCTGAAGGACCGATAAAGTGAGAATTGAAAATTCGATTGTGGGTTTGCAGTTACATAAATGTAGTGCACTTTATGGTGTTCACCTTGACAGGTAAAAAATTACAGTTCATTTTATAATGAGAAAGGGGCTAGTGGCAAGCAAATTGATGTACATCCACAACAAGCCTAACGAGGGCTACATTAGGGGAATTACTGAATTCGCTGATGGAAAGCTAAGGAAGCCCTGTTGCTCTGATCTGCTTGATCTTAAACTGGTTCAAGACAGATTGTATGTCCATTTACCCAAGGGGGTGATGTGAAAACCATCACCAACAACCCTTAATGGGCTCAGTTGGAATCCTTTAACTCCACCAAGCCTGATTATTAGTTGTGCTATGCTGAATTGGTTGGTTGTCCTAGTTCTAGCACCTGATATTTCTCTCAACAGTGGAGGCTGGAAGTTCTAGATCAGCTAACACATGAACAAGACCACCATCTATGTTCAATCTATGTTCAAAAATGCGGGGGAGGGAGGGGGCGAACCTCGGGGTAAACCTCACAGCCGAAGGAGGGGAGCACGGCGGAGGCGAAGGGGGAGGCAGCGACGCCCTTGTCGTCGCCCATCATCGGGGGTTCCTGGCGGCGGTGGCGAGAGGCAGGGAGCGGGGAGGGCGCGGTGCGAGGCGTACGGTGGCGCAGCGACGAGGGGGAGCAGGGGGTTCAGCCGGCGGCGGCAGGTGTGGTGGGGGAGGCGGCCGGAGGGCCAGCCGGCGGCGGCAGGTGCGGTGGGAGGGGCGGCCGGAGGGAGGAGAGCGGGAGTTTTTGGATTTGGATCGGGAGGGAGAGCCACGAGGGGAGGGGAGCGGGTGTTTTTTTTTCACTTCTGGTTATCAATGGCGCACCCACATAAAGATGCGCCATTGGTAACCAGGATAACTAATGGCGCACCTGGGAAGAATGCGCCATCAGTAGTTTTTAAAAAAGAATCTGAAAAAAATATCAGTAGTTGCGCACCGTTGACGTGGTGCGCCATTACTAGTTAAAACTGGTAATGGCGCACTTCCCATGGTGCGCCACTGGTAAGTGTAGGAAAGGGAGGGGGGCCAGGTCAAAGATAGTAATGGCGCACTAGACACAGGTGCGCCATTAGTGTTATGGACACTAATGGCGCACGTGTATCTGATGCGCCACTGCTATATAGTAGTGGAGCACCACATGCATGGTGCTGCATTAGTGTGCATATTAGCTATAGGATTTTTTCTAGTAGTGCGTCGAGACCGAGTTTGTGGACCCCTAAGTTCAAGTCCCGCATATCTTTCCCCCACTGACTTGATTCCGCGGATGTGTTGCTCTCCCACTTGATCTTGAACTCCACGTAGTCAGCTTCGCTGATCAAAGGATTTCTCTCCTTGATCTTCTCATAACTATCACCTCTTAGAATCCTTCTCTTCACCGCGGCTCTCAAAGTAGCCAGGGTCGTGCTCATCTTCATGAGGGCGGCACTGTTCACTTCATTCCCTAATAGGCGTGTGTTTGCGACGTTGCCGGGGAACTTGTATCGGTCGTGCAGCTTTGTGAAGAGGAGGTTGCGCGAATTCGCTCGGTCTTGATGCATTAGGTTCTCGGTGTTGATCGAGACGGTGCTCCGGAGAATGCACCCGAGTTGTCCCGCGTACCCACCGACTAATTATTTGGGCGTCGTTGGATGCCCACTGGAGGACACTTCAGTAAATTCCTCCTTGACGGTGCCGATCACGTTCGGGCGCCGGTCCTTCCATTGCTTCTTCGGTTGGCTGCCATCTGTGCGTTCGGTGCCGTCATTAATGGTGGCATCCTCGGCGGCACCATCAGTGGTGTCATCCCCGACGCCGCTAGGGGTTGTGTACTCGGGATCGGTGTCTTCCGCAGCGTCATCATAGCCGTGAGGTTCTTCCTCCAGCTCCTGGGACAGCTCCCAGAACGGCTTGCCCGAACCGCCGGCCTCATCGTTGTTGGCCACGTTCGCTCTTAATAGGAAAAAAGGCTACTAGAGTTATTGGATGAGATGAGGGTAGTATCTATTCTTCTCAGATTTAGAGGAAAACTGAGAATAAAACATGCAAATTGATATGATGAAGATGAAGATTTGGGAGGAGTGCTTAGGTTAGAGATGATGCGGAGATCAACATATTGAAGAATTACTCTCCCCGCCTCGGAATATGAGTCCCAGTTTGATCTTTATTTCTTGATTTATAAAATATTCTTACATTGCTTGACTGGCAACTGATAATACCATCGCGCCTCGACATCGAACTTGACCCCTAAGATATGATCCGAAGGATATGGGTCATGTGCCCTATGCTAGTGCTGCCAAGTAGCCATCACAAATCCACCGTCCACCTAGATTTTCCCCCGCTTTAAGGTCTTATATGCTAGATTGAAGTACTAGGAATTAACTAACGATCTTTATTTGCCTACCCTAGATCAGTTTTTTTAGCTTTTCACTGTACTGCCATGCTAATGGTTCTTCTAGGCCTTCACTACTGTGTTTTCAGAAATTCAACAGGTGGAGCAAAAAGATGGTGGCAGGTGAGTGAAAGCATGTAACCAATGCACTGGGCTATTCTGCGTGTTCCGCCATCCTAGAATAATTTACTATACTATATGTAATCCGAGTGATACCTAATTTGCATATTTTGTCAAAGCATAAAGACAAGAAACAACACACCACTCTATCTAGAAAAAAATAGCTAGGGCCCTGATGCAAGTTGAAAAACCCGACCCTCTGTAATTATATAAGTACTATGTATGTATTGGTTGTTCTTGGGCAATTCATACTACTTGCTGAAGCTACTACTAGTTGTAGTTATATGTGTATGAATTGGGATTATGGGATGCTATATGCTAGATGGAATCATATCAAATGAAGAGAAACAAATAAATCTCTGTCTAATATATGGGGGATCATAGTACCTAGCGATACAAATTGATTGGGTATTTGTTGGGAAATAACAAGATCTTCTCCTCTGTCAGAAGATCTAAAAGTTGTATTATGGGGAAGGTGTGTCATCGTCATGTAATTTAGCAAGAGGAAATGAGCATCAAGGATAGATGACTTGGGAGGCGAGAGGAGAAGATGAGGGAACGGGAAGGTTTCAAAATCACGTACAGGGTGCACTAAAGCTAGCTCCTTGTTCATTCCTGGCCTCCTGGGCTGATTGTTTCAGCTTTTTTTGCTGATGGAATGGGCCCTATGACTAATATATCTAGCCATACGCATAATTGGGTCGGGGCCCCAAAAATTTGGGGACCCTGTGCGGTGGCACCTGCTGCAATTGCGTAGAGGGATGGCCCTATGTGGCGCCGCGACATGAAGTGGATTAGCTAGACATTGAAAAGCTGCCACTCTTAAGGGAATTTGTTTGATACATATTTTGTCAAAGCATAAAGACAAGAAACATCCTAGAAAAAAGGACTAGTCCTTGCCAACAACCTCGGGTCAGTTTTTTTTAGCTTTTTTAGGTTTCTAAAATAAGCAGTCCTCAACTAAAAATATTTTTCTAAAAGTCTAGTAATCAAGTTTTAATTAGTAGAATTTGCTTCGGTTGTGAATCGGGCACCTTCTAGGTCAAGAAAATTGGGCATGACCTTTGCTAATTTTCTTGACCTAGGAGTGCCCCATTCTCAACCGAAACGGAAATTAATCAACGTTTCAGGAGAAAGGGGTAACCTTCAGAAGCCATGCTAAACAGCTTGACATAAATCCAATTTCAGCTATCAAACTTCTTTATCTATTCAACTTAGTCAGCCAAGAGCAGGGCCGTCTTCAAGATACCCACAGAAATTACTCACTTTCTTGTGATTGAATTTGCGATTAATTGTGATGTACATGCCTTTTATATCCTTCAGACTGATTCTATCATGTTCATGTATGACAAATTGCGTTCTTGATTATCAAGTAGTAATTAAATTGCTCGGCGTGTTATTTTCCCCAACTTCGTTTAGGAGCAGATCTATACTTCTCCGGGAAAAGATACATGAACAAGAATGATCTGTTCTCGTGTGCTTAATAGCCAAAATTAAGGAAGTTTGTTAAACCTCAGTTGTGTGATAATTAGTTAATACATGTTCCAGGAGATCGATCTGTTTCCTTTGTTTCAAAAAATAAAAAATGTAACTATGTGCTCTTGTTGATTGCTTAGTTTAACGACATGCTTTCCCGTTCCTATTCTTGACTTATATCTCGACCTACGTGATGATTTCATTCTTATAATAACTTTAAATATGGTAGTTTCTCGCAATCGTTTCCAAGTAGTATTTCAACTTTTTTGCAGAGTTTTATAATTTAGCTACACAAGTAGAAGACCTCCTTTCCTGTATCCCAACTGGGAAATAATTCTGGAAACAACACCCTTTTATTTTGGCATGGTTCTGGCATCATGTTTATGGCAATAGCTTCACTCGAATGGTTGTGGCCAGTATTTTAGTCAAATTCAGAAACTACATGAGGCAGGACGAACTACAATTCATACAAGAATTCAAGAACCACTCTCGATCCTTCTCCCAATTAGCCACATAAGGCACCAAGAACTAGCACAAACCTAACTAGCAGGGAAGGGCCCGCGAGTGCCAACCGAATCCATGCAAGAATTAAACCTGGGTTAGCAGCGGGAAGGGGATCGAGGAGCTCACAGTTGGGGCGGTCCGGGTGGAGCGAGGAGGCGTTGGTGGCCTGGAGGAGCGGTCTTGGCGACGGTCTCGGCGAGCGGCTTGCAGAGCACGCGGTAGACGATGGTGCTGACACCCTGGCCGATCTCCTCGTACAACTCATAGTCCTCAGCGCGGATCGGGTCAGGAGCGAGCCTCCGTCGAAGTCAGGAGCGAGCCGTGGAGGAGGAGGAGGGAGTCCCCAGCGATGCAGCCCTCGATCCGGTGGCGTCCTCGATACGACCTGGTTCAAGTGAGAGGAGAGGTAGGGAGAAACGACGGGCTGTGGGGAGAGTGAGGGGAGGGGGGAATGAATTGGTATAGTGGGGGAGGGTTAGCAATGGCACACCATTTAGGGGTGCGCCATAAGTAAGGTGATAGCAATGGCGCACCTTCTGGTGATGCGCCATAAGTAAGGTGATAGCAGTGGCGCACCATCTCCTGGTGCACCATTACTAATTTTCTATTTTTTATTTTGGATTTTTAGTTGCATGTAATAATTTCACCGCCTATCTAGTAATACTTTGTATTTAGTTCATCTATTTTCTTACTAAGAACTATGTCCGACCAAGAACTATGTCCTTTGGGACATATTCTTCTATATATTTTTAGGTTTGGTCCACATTCGAATGTTGATCTACATAGTAGCATCCTTTGTATGGATTTGGTTGGATCTTTGAGGACTACAACCATGCGTGAGGACAAATAAACGGTGTCTAATCACTATCCATGGACGTCTAAAGGGGCATATTTGGCAACCTTGGTTATAGATGCTGTGACAACGTAGATATAATTACCATGCGAACTGGTTGTAGATAAGTATTCCCCTCTCACCCTGGTCCACGATGACCTACAAGTATAGGGGATCAATCGTAGTCCTTTCGATAAGTAAGAGTGTCGAACCCAACGAGGAGCAGAAGGCTCTGATAAGCGGATTTCGGCAAGGTAATAACTTTAAGCACTGAAAGTAGCGGTAACAGGTGATTGTGTAGCGAGGTGAAATGTAGCAAGCAAAGAGTAACAAGTAACAAGTAGTAGCAAATGCTGGAGATAGAACTTCCCATAAGGTATTGCAATGTTTGGGGACGAAGGTGTTGATAAAACATAATATAGACATGAGGGCATCATGATCACACATAGAACAGCAATACGTCATAAAGATTCTTATGGGAAAGTAACAATTCCTTCACAAAGGAAAGCATGAAGCAGAAACCTTACCGAGAAGTAACCAACAATAGTCCATAGTCATTGAAGCAATTGCAATTTATCACAACATCAGAAAGAGTCAAATAAGAGCTTTTAAGGCAAACCCACATACTGAATCATCTCTTTTGTTTTCCAAAATTGTTACAACTCACGTGGTACTCATGGTGTCAAAGTTTCAGATGGACACAGAGGAAGATAGGGGCTTATAGTTTTGCCTCCCAACGGTTTACCTCCAGGATAAACTCAACAACAATAAAGCATGAGTACTCAACTCCAAGTTGATATATGAATATAGATCTTTCCCAAGCATGTGACGGTAGCCAAGAGAAAGGCATAAAGGGAATTGGTGAAGATCACCATGACTCTTACAAGGGTAAAAAGTAAAGGTACAAGATAGGCCCTTCGTAGAGGGAAGCAGAGGTTTTCATGCGCTTTTGAGGTTTGAATGCGTGTCCTCTTAGTGCGGAGGAATGTCACTTTATATTGCCTCCTGTGATAAAGAACTTTATTATGCAGTCTGTCGCTTTTATGTCTTCCTCATCACAGGTTCGTACAAAGCTTATTTTCCACACACTAATAGATCATACATATTAGAGAGCAATTTTTTTGCTTGCACCGATGACAACTTACTTGAAGGATCTTATTCAATCCATAGGTATGTATGGTGGAATCTCATGGCAACACTGGTTGGAGGTTTATGGATGCACGAGTAGTATCTCTACTTGGTGCGGGAGTTTTGGCTAATATGAGGTGGAAGCAATCATCACATGCTAAGGGATCTCTAATCATATAACATTGTCTGGAACCAAGCAAACGAAATTCATTATGTTGTCTTCCTTGTCCAACATCTACTCCTAAGCATGTAATAGTTTGGTGAGTGCTCACAATTGTAAAAAGTGTCTAAGATGATATATTTATATGTGAACCTCTCTTTCCTTATTACTTCTTATTAATTGCAACAATGACTAATGTCTATGTTGATTTATTCTCAACAAGTTTCAATCATCATATGTGTCATATGTGAAGTTATCACTTTCCATAAGATCGTCTCATGATCTTTCATGCCATCGTTAATTTCATACTTTTTGATCATGGCACAAAGCAAAGCCCTTGACTAAGACACTCTTTATTATATAGCTCGTAAGCTCGAATACATCGGGGGAGAGACAAAAGCAAAAGACTCAAACTAAAAACTAAAGACTTATTCCTCTAAAAGAAGAAATAAAAACTGAAAAGGAAAGAACTAAAACAAAGGTAAAAACAAAAGATATAATGGTGATACGATACCAGGGCAACTCCCCCAAGCTTGGCAGAAGCCAAGGGGATTGCCCATACCAATTCTTAGTTGTCTTCCTTTGGTGGTGATGGTGGTGTTGTTGGAGCAGTCTTGAGCTTGTCTCATTTCCACTTGAGCAAAAAGTTTTGCTCCCTTAGATCGTCATTTTCCTCCTCAAGTTTCAAAACTCTATAGCATAGCTCCTGCTTACTCTCCTGCAAGAAACGAGAAGGTATAAACAAGGTGTGAAACAGGCTGATAAACATCCCTAATGTACTCCTATGGAGTTATGACATTGATGATATTGGGTTCAACATTTATGGGAGTACCAAAGATGTAATGCTTGATTCTTTGCCCATTTACCACTCTAGGAAAATTTCCTTCCGTGTTATTGATTTTGATGGCACCGGAACGATATACTTCCTCGATAACATAGGGACCCTCCCATTTAGAGAGAATCTTGCCTGCAAAGAATCTCAAACGAGAATTGTATAGCAAGACATAATCACCTACATTGAACTCTCGTTTCTGTATTCGTTTGTCGTGCCATCTCTTAACCTTTTCCTTGAACAACCTGGCATCCTCGTATGCCTGGGCTCTCCATTCATCTAACGAGCTCATATCAAACAACCGCTTCTCACCGGCAAGTTTGAAATCAAAGTTGAGCTCTTTGATTGCCCAATAAGCTTTGTGTTCCAGCTCAAGAGGTAAATGACAGGCCTTACCGTAAACCATTTTATACAGTGACATGCCCATGGGATTCTTATAAGCAGTCCTATAAGCCCATAGTGCATCGTCAAGTTTGCTAGACCAGTTCTTTCGAGATCTATTGATGGTCTTTTGTAGGATCAACTTGATTGCCCTATTACTCAACTCCACTTGACCACTAGACTGAGGATGATAAGGAGATGCAACTCTATAGTTGACATCATACTTAGATAGCATCTTGCGGAAAACACCATGAATGAAGTGTGAACCGCCATCAGTCATCAAGTATATAGGGACTCCAAATCTTGGGAATACGACTTCTTTAGGCATCTTAATAGAGGTGTGGTGATCAGCATTTTTAGTGGGGATAGCTTCTACCCACTTAGTAACGTAATCCAAAGCAACTAAGATGTGAGTGTACCCATTGGAACTCGGGAAGGGTCCCATATAATCAAAGCCCCAAACATCAAATGGTTCAATGACAAGTGAATAGTTCATAGGCATCTCTTGAAGCTTACTGATGTTCCCTATCCTTTGGCATTCGTCACAAGACAAGACAAACTTACGGGCACCCTTGAAGAGAGTGGGCCAATAGAAACCTGATTGCAATACCTTATGGGCAGTTCTATCTCCAGCATGGTGTCCTCCGTAGGCTTCGCAATGACACTTCTGCAGGATCTGTCCCTGTTCATGTTCAGGCACACAACATCTAATAACACCATCTACTCCTTCCTTATAAAGGTGAGGATCATCCAAAAAGTAGTGTCTCAAATCAAAGAATAATTTCTTCTTTTGTTGATAGGTGAAACTGGGTGGTATGTATTTGGCTACGATATAGTTTGCATAATCGGCATACCACGGTGCACTAAGTGAAGTGCGGATGACATTTAATTGCTCATCAGGAAAGCTGTCATCAATAGGTAGTTGGTCATAAAGGACATTCTCTAGCCTAGACAAGTTATCTGCTATAGGGTTATCAGCACCCTTTCGGTCAATGACGTGGAAATCAAATTCCTGTAGCAGGAGAACCCATCTGATCAGCCTAGGCTTAGTGTCCTTCTTCTCCATGAGGTACTTAATAGCAGCATGATCATAGTGAATAGTTACTTTGGAGTCAACTATGTAAGATCTGAACTTTTCACATGCAAACACAATTGCTAAAAATTCCTTCTCCATAGTGGCATAGTTTCTCTGGGCACTATCTAGAGTTTTACTAGCGTAGTGAATGACATTCAACTTCTTGTCAACTCTTTGTCCTAGAACAGCACCAACATCATAATCACTAGCGCCGAACATGATTTCAAAGGGCAAGTTCCAGTCAGGTGGTTGAACAATAGGTGCGGGCATTTGGAGATGTGTAGAATAGTGGACTAGGAGTTGCTCCTTTTCCAGTCTAGAATTCCAGCTGCCTGAATTCTCCCTCTTCAAATAAACCTTGCAAAATAAGATAGAAAAGGCATAAATATGGTACGATAAGTAATATAACAGCCCAAAAATCAATAAATATGAACATGAAAGCATGATGCAAAATGGACGTATCAGTCGACATCTCACCTTTTCATTTTCTCAAAATGAATACATTTTCAACATCTGGAATGGTTGAACCAAAAGGTCATAGCCCATGAACTTAATGTGTGCTCGATAACTGGGCTACTTAAGCTCGCAACTCGCTTCTTAATGAAAAGAGCCAATCAGTCATTTCCACTTGTTTAGCCAACGGTTTGCACCTAACCCATCCATAAAGCTCACGGAGAGAGACACTTACAAAATATCATGTTATGAGGTGATATCACATTGTGCAAAGATTTATAATTAGATGACATGGTTGAAATCAAGTGACATGAAATAACAGTCATCAAAGATTAAGCTTGCCACTGACACACACACGCGGCCGACACATCGTGATTCGATCTTAGCTATCTTTTCACAATGATATTCTTGCCCTTCTTTCTCGCAGTTGAATAATTTCACCCTGGAATACCTTGAATTCTTCTCTTGAATGGATGTCCTTTAGGTAGGGTGGTCGTGCTTCTTCGTGTGGTGTGTGCTACTTCATCGTTGTCGTCATCTTCCATCTTCGGGTCGCCGTACTTATCGTAGTCTTGCTCATTGGCCACTCCATCAATTTCCGATGATGTTCCTTTTGCCTCTCCTCACAAAAACACGACTCGGCTTTCACGGGTCGGTAACGAAGAAGCATTGGTCCACTTGGCAAGACAATACCCATGGCTCATTTTTCGCAGTGACGTTTGCGCCCGTGGTCTTGGATTTGTCTTCGTGTATAACCCTGGTGGTGAAATACCGGTCTTCTTTTAGGACGCTCTTGGCCCATATGACATGGAACATTGGAACCTTTTCTCCAGCGTAGCTCAGCTCCTAGATCTCCTTGATCCTTCTGTAGTATATGTCCTTGTCGTTACCGGTGTAGGATTCCATCGTTACCCCGGAGTTCTGATAATCGCTCTTCATGTCCTTTTCCTCGGTGTAGAATGTGTAGCCGTTGATATCGTATGCCTCATAGGTCATAAGGTTGTGCTCGGCGCCTTGTGACAAGGAGAATATGAGTTTTTCTTCCGCGGAAGAATCCTCATGTAAAGGGTACGAAAGAAGCTTGTCCTTGAACCAACACATGAAACATGAGTTGTGCCCTTTGATTATATCTCCGTCTGTCCTCTGTTGGCCTCGGTCATTGTACGTCTTCTCTATAAAGGTTTTGTGCTCTACCACCCAAGGATCGACCATGTCTATGTATTGTAGAGCGACTACGTTTGCTCTTTCAATGTCGGCGAGTCGACCCTTGAAGTCGACATGCATTTCGCGGTGACCCCATCCAGGGAGCCATCCGAGGTACGTGTTGACGGGTAGACCAACGGGGTTCTCAATGCCTAGATTATTCGTGTAGAAGGTGATGCACTCTTCGGTCAGAAATCCCTGGGCTATGCTTCCATCTGGACGTGCCCTGTTGCGAATGTATCCTTTGATGACACCATTCATCCTCTCGAACGGCATCATGCTGTGCAGGAACGTCGGCCCGAGTTTGATGATATCCTCCACAATATGGACCAGCAGATGCACCATAACGTCGAAGAATGCGGGCGGCAAGTACATCTCAAGCTCGCATAGTATCACCATGATCTCTGCCTGTAGCCTTCTGAGTTGCCTCACGCCAACTGACTTCCGAGAGATGACGTCGAAAAAGTTGGATAGGCCAAATAGCGTTTCACGGACGTGCGCGTCCATGATCCCACGGATTGCAACTGGAAGTATCTGCGTCATCATCACGTGACAGTCGTGAGACTTCATCCTGCTGAACTTCTGCTTCACTGAGTCTAGGTATCTGCTTATCTTCCCTGTGTAACCGTAAGGAAGTTTTACTCCTACGAGGCAGGTGGAAAACTGCTCGATCTCCTTCTGACTTGGAGTGAAGCACGTGGGAGGGTAGTCATATTCGATCTTCTTGGCATTTTTGCCTTTGAGACGACTTTCCTTGTCCTTCGCCTCATCATCATCATCATCATCATTAGGGCGTTTTGCATGAAGCTCCTCCCTGATGCCCATTGATTGCAAGTCTGCCCTTGCTTTCGGCCCATCTTTGGTCCTCTCTGGCATGTTGAGCAGGGTACCAAGCAGACTCTCGCACACGTTCTTTGTGATATGCATGACATCAAGGCTGTGAGGCACACAGAGGATCTTCCAGTACCGGAAGTCCCAGAAAACATACATCTTTCCAATTTTTCAACAGCTCGTCTATTTCCTCGCCGCTCATCGTACGTGGGGTCTTCGGGGTTCGGTTTCACCATGGAACAGATCCTTGCGTTTTCTCCATGCGTCATCGTCGCGAAGCCACCTTCGATTTGCCATGAACAGGGTTTCCGAAGACCCAGGATCTCTATCTAGATGGCGATACGTTGTGTCATCCATGCGCCTGACGCATGCACAAAATCGTGGACCACCTGCCCCGTGACATATCCGTAAACGAGATAGTCGTGCACCATCGTGAGCAGTGCGACTCTCCTAGGGAAATATTGTTTCACTGCGGCGTCTTACGTATTGGCTCGCGTTTTCCACAGCGTGTCTAGCTCCTCTTTCAGCAGCCCCAGATACAGATTGATGTCGTTCCCTGGTTGTTTCGGCTCTTCAATTAGCATACTCATGTGAATGTACTTCCTCTTCATGCACAACCAGGGGGAAGGTTTTACATCCACACAAACATAGGCCAGGTGCTATGTGTGCTTCTCTGGCTGCCAAACGGATTGACCCCATCGGTGCTCGAGCCCAACATGATGTTCCTTGGATCGTCCCCAAATTCTGGGTGTTCGAAGTTCAACGTTTGACACTCGCTCGCATCCTTAGGGTGACTCAGCATCTTGTCTTTTTTATTTATCTCTGGATCATCTCCGTCATCTTCTCGCTTCTTCTACTCCGTATCCGCGTGCCAATGCAGGAGCTCTGCTTGCTTAGGGTCCGTGAAATACCACTGCAGACGAGGAGTGATCGGAAAGTACCACACCACTTTTTGAGGAGCTTTCTTCCTCTTCTTGTATCGAGTGACGCCGCACACCGGACATATGGTAGACTCCACGTGCTCGTCCCGATAAATGATGCAATCGTTCATGGACACATGGTATTTCACGTGCAGTAAATCCAGAGGACACACGATTTTCTTCGCCTCCTCGAAACTGGTCGGGCACTTGTTCCCGATGGGAAGACGTTCGTGCCAGAATGACATGCTCTCGTCGAAGCATGTGTCGGTCATTTTGTGTTTTACCTTCATCTCAAGAGCCATGAGCGTTACTTTCAGGCGGGTATCCTCGGGCCTACATCCTTCATACAATGGAGTAACCGCGTCTATCTCCAGTTGATCCAGCTTGGCTTTCTCTCGGGCGGCAGCTCTTGCGTTACCCAACTACTTGAAAAGCAGCTCTTGAATATGAGGGTCCTGCACCCAGCCCATCGATGGTCCATCGTCGTATGCTCGGCATCTTCATCTTCATGATGATGCCCTTCGTCTTGATCTTCCTCATCATCATGTCCGGCATCTTCTACATGATGACTGTGTCCTGCATCTACTTCGTGATCATGTCCTGGAGATTCTTCGTCTTCTCGGCCGCCCTCGCCGCCATTGTCTTGCTGCCCTTCCTTATTTCTTTCCCAACACCCATGGACAACTTCATAATCATCTTCATCACCTTGCCATCGATAGCCATCCATGAAACCACGCACGAGCAGGTGGTCCCGCACCTGTCTGGAATCTGGGTCCATAAGGCTCTCCAGCTTGCATCTTCGACACATACATCTTATCTCCGCTTTTTCTTTTGAAGCATCTTGGCCTTCACGGAGCTCAAAAACCTATTCACGATGCCTTCGGTCATCCTGCAGACCATGGTCACCTGTGGGGTAGAGCAAAACGATATTTTAGAACCAAATTTTTTTTGGCATGACTTTGTCTAAAAACTGGACCAAAGATAAGGCATAGTGCCAAATTCTCGCCGAAATGGAAATGAATCAACATTCTAGCAAAATATTGGCAACTATCGCATTTCAAAAGTGGTGAACGAGGAATCACCCTCCGAGAACCACCGTCGGTCAAACTACACTACAGCGCTAACATCGGGTTACGTAAGGAGGTGTCACCCTCGGTATCCGATAGTAGCTCTGCGGTGTCGTACAACTAAGGGGGGTGTAAGTGCTATGTTGGGTCTTGGCTCATCGATCAGTTGATCGAGACTGGACGATAAAGCGGAGGCAACTAGTCTAAGGGGGGCAATGGGGATGACTGAGCCACCTATACTAAGCAATCTAAAGTGCGGTACTCGAAAGTAGTAGTTCATCAAAAACATGTTATGCATCAGATATAGGAGCTAACTAAAAGAGTAGAAAAATTCTAATGCAAGCATGAGGGAGAAATAAGTGGGGGATATATGAATGATCAAGGGCGTTTGTGTTGCTCTGCGGCAAAGGGCTGGTCATCAGGTGGGTAGTCGTACCCGGCAGCAGGGTCATTATCGGGGTCTACCGGTAAGAAGAGGGGGAAGAAACAATAAATATAAACATAGATGCAACACTAAGCATGACATGGCAGAATGCAGGGCTAGGCATGAGCTAACGCAGTAACATCCGTCATAGGCGGATTGGGAAAAATATCAGATGATATTTCCCAGGTCTCTCGCTACTACCGGTCACATGAAAAATGATGGAAAAGTTCCATGTTCGCTATGCTAGGGACGGGTGACAGACGAACGGATAGTGTATCCGGTTTCGTCTCGTTGTGCTGATCAACTTTCATGTTCAAAATATTTTCATCTGACTTAGAGTTTATTTTACATTAATTTCTTAAGCTTTATTAATTATTAGGACTTAAACAGATTTAATTAATTCAGACATTTAAATATGACATCATGGTGATGTCAGCATGACATTACTAGTCAACATGGCTTTGACTTGTCAAATATGACAAGTGGGACCCACATGTCATTGACACATTTTAATTAAGGTTTAATTAATAATAATCAAGTTTAATTAATTGGGGGTGGGACCCATATGTCATACTGCTTAGGATAATTAATTTACAGAATTAATTAACAGTTACTTAATTAATTAATTTAATCTTAAACATCACATTAACTAATTAACTACTTAATTAATTAATTCACTAATTAATTAATATAACTATTTATTTATTGATTTGTAGTTTTTATGTACTTTTGGGGGGGTAGGGTCATGGGCCCCCATGTCATTCACACACGGAGAGGGGGGTGTTTTACCCCAAGACACTAAACACAGGGGGGTTAATCCCCCTTCTTTAATAGGGAAATGGCCCGGGGGCAACCAGGGCGAGGCTATGGTTAGGGAGGCTGCCGGTGGCCCTGTTGACTGGTGCTGGTGGCGCCGGCCAGCGGCAGCGGGGTCAGGGCGCACGGCGAGTGGCCGACCCGGGGGTGGCCGAGGCCACTGTAGAGCTGCGGCCGACCATGGGGTGCGGCGGCCGGAGCAGCGGCGGCCTGGGCCATCGAGAGTCCTCTCCAGAGCGTCTGGGCGAGGCCGAC
Organism: Hordeum vulgare subsp. vulgare; assembly: GCF_904849725.1. Lineage (NCBI taxonomy): Eukaryota > Viridiplantae > Streptophyta > Magnoliopsida > Poales > Poaceae > Hordeum > Hordeum vulgare. Next base: position 75,127,959 of record NC_058522.1, on the reverse strand, counting down.
GCGGTGGCGCACAGCTGCGGAGGCAGGGAGAGGCGTGCAAAGGGAGGGTGCGTCGGCTGCGGGGCGAACGGGGCGCATCGAGGGGAGAGGGGGGCCGTCGGAGCGCGGGGCGGCACTGTGGTCGGTGGAGTGCGACCGAAGGGGGGAGGGGAAGAGTGGATGGGTAAGGACCGGGGCTCACTTGCGGTACAGGGGGGCTAGTTTAGCGAGGCTTGGGGTAGCCGGTCAGGGAGGATGATGAGGACGTACGACGGGGGCATCGGAGGAGGCCGGTTGGAGGTGGCCGGCGGCGGGGCACCGGCAGAGTGATGCGGCCCCTAGCCCCGATCTGTCCTGGATCGGGAGGGGAGGGGGAAGGAGCGTGGGGGGCTGGTGGCTGCGGGGGTCGAAGGGAGCACGGGCCCCTCGTGCTCGTGGCTCGAGCCTCCACAGGGGGGTCACGGGAGTGAGGGACGGAGGGGTGGGGAAAGGAAAACCCTAGGTGAGGGGGGTGAGCCTCCTTTTATAGGAGGGGTGAGGGTGCTGGTGTGGGCCGGCGGGATGGGACTGGATGGGTCGGCCCGGGGGGAGGGGGTTTTCTTCTTCTTCTTCTTTCTTCCTTTTATTTCAGTCTTCTCTTTTATTAGTTTATGTTCTTTATTATTTTAGTGAGAAATATTCTTATAAAATTATGCCACTTGGCCAAATAATAAAGTTGGAATATTTGTCACATCCGCAAAAGTTCGGGGGGCCTTTTGAATTTTTTTGATAACCATATAATTCACAAGGGCATTTAGGAAATGAATTTGCATGTGTTTTATTATTTTGAGGCATTAAACACTTTACAAAATTATTAGTTGTAATTTTATAAAAGCTTAGGGAATATTTGCGACACAACGAACATTTTTGTTTCGTTGTTTGAATAAACTTTATTTTGACTTTAACTTAAACATGAAATCTGTTTTGATTTTTAACACGTAGCAATTTGGCTTAGTTAATCTTTATGATGTGGCACCATTAGCACGTGATTACTGTAGCGCGACTACATTGGTTACTGTAGCTTAATCCGGGGATGTCACATAAAGATAGCACTGTCGAGAAAAGACTTGATGTGGGCGTAATCCTTTTCCTTCATGTTCTTCGACGAGTCCAAGTAAAGAGTGTGGGAGAATTAGGGGTAAAGGATGATGAGGACGGCGCGCCCGGCGCTGTGCAAAATAAGTACACCTAAAATTGGCCTCCATGCGTGCAAATGAATGATTGAAATCGAAGGAAAGATATGTGCGGATGATTTACATTGGATGATAAGGCACGAGAATCGTCTCCTTGTCCTTATTGGCGACCATGAAATCGGCGAAGTAGTTACTCGCATATTCACGGTGTTTTGGGCAGATTGCCAAGAAGCCCTCGTGCATGAAGTTCGGGTCACCGACACAGATATAAGGTATCTTCTCAAACCTTTTGATGTGGTTCATGTGTAAGGCAAAAAGGCGGAAAACATAAAATCCAGGATCTTTTCCGCGGGGAATTTGTAGACGTACAACCTTTCCTGCGGCACGTTAACCACGTAGAGCGGGTATCCATGATTTTTTGAGGCGATTAGGCTTTTCTCTCTCCGTAGCACATCATCATGAAGTCTCCTTAGATCGCCTATATGAACTCTATTGCTGCCTTAGGTAGGATCGGATCACCGGGGATATGAAATTTTGCCGCAGCGGGGATACGTGTACGGTCTTGAACCCGTGGCTGCTGAGGTGGCTGGATCATAGAAGTAGATTTGTTTCCTTTCCTTGGTCTCTCCCTATGCTTCTTTGCTACTGGAAGTGAGCGTATAATATGTTATCCTCCGACAATTCACGCACCAACTAATAACACGCAAACCCCGCGTACTCATGCTACTGAGCCATCAATCCTCCGTCGGCAAAGGCGCTGGTATTGAGATACTGTAGAGGGACATCATCATCCTTGTCGATGACATCATGCATTGCTTCTTTGACGGCGACGGCGTCCTCAGCCACTAATGGAGCCTCATCCTCACCCGGCACGACAGGCGACGCTAATTGGGTAGGTGGGGTGTTGGTGTTCATACCTTGGTGAGGCTGCTTGGTCGTGGATGTGCTCTCGGCCGCCTTGAGATGAAGCAGACTCTTCGGCCACAATAGGACCATACGCTTGCAATCGCCAGGCCGCCGCGGGGTCTTGTCGTCATCTCCACCTAGTGCTACCGGAGGAGCCAAATTCTCGTGGCCTAGTTCGACACTGGCCACAGAAACCTTAAAGTCGTCGGGGGGGATCGGCGGGCTGTGGAAAAATTGTTCCTTCCGCTTCATTATCATTGCCTTTCCCACGTCCACCTTCTGGCTGCTGATGGTGTACAATATGGTGCACGGGGTTACGTCGGCCTGCAAAGACATGTGTGCGACGTGAGACATCCAAAAGGCAATGAAAACGGGAGATTACACATATACTAGTCGCCGACCCGTGCTGCTGCATGAGCTAGTAATCTTTAGAAGAGAAGTATAAATTATTTAGGCCCTACATAATAGATAATTGTACACAAGCATTGAATTTTTCTTTGTTAGCCTTTAGATCTTGGATTACCTAAGATATGTGTTATATAAATTCTTGTTTAGAAAATATATTACCCAAATTACTTACATAGATAGATCGTATATAAGCAAATACATAACTACTATTAGACATTATATGCGGAAGACGTAGTAACAGATGTAAGGAAAGCATAATGTAGATATAGATGGATTAGAGTTTAATCAATTTCTATTTAGTAATTTGGGACTTTCTTGTTGTTTCATAAAACATGATTCACATATTTTGCTATAATTAATAATGGTGTCGGGATTACTTAATCACTACCATGGAGTTTGACTATGAAGAAAAGATAAAATGCTTTCGGATTGACTGGGTAGATCGTACATAATCCATTCAACACGATAGTCAAACACTCATGTGTTAGTGTGTATGATGGGCATTTCACGTGTATGTGTGGACTTTCGTACGGACCCAATCCAATTCGTGGAAGAGGGGTCGTATGGAAGATGTACTATTATTACTATATGGCACCGGCATTACTATTCACCATTCCGCACCTTTAATAAAAGAAATTATCAAGGGATTCAGTTAGCTAAATATACTAGTACAAAATGAGTTTTTCGACCGGAGCAGAAAACCACATTAGCCTCGGATTCAAGTAAAACCAAGAACAATGCCAGGCATTGGTCCCGGTTCGATCAACCAGGGCCTCGCGGGGCAACAATCCCGATTCGTTTCGATGCATTAGTCCCGATTCGTGTCAAAAACCGGGACTAAAGATCTAGCGACTGACACGTGGCGTGCCGCGGAGCATTAGTCCCGGTACTTGCGCACCCTTGCACACCCTCTCCCACCAACCGGGACCAAAGAGATGACTATATATACCCTCACCCTTGCGCACCCTCTCCTCTTTTTTTGGCTCTGTGAGGTGTGCATGTCATGCTCTTCTCCACCCTTCTATGCATGCACATGAGGTGTTTGATGAAATTCCCAAGCCACACTTAAGCTTTCTCCTCTCCAAGCTTGACATCCAAGCTCCATTTTCCTCAATATTTGTCTAGGTTTGGCGGTGCACCAACGACACAAGTATTCTAAAAGGTTAGCTACTTCATGCTTTCATCTCTCACTGCTAGTTTAGCTCATTTCAAATGCTCTAGAGGTAGAGTGGTTTGTGGATTTTAGTGTAGGAGTGTATGTGGGAGTTCTTTTGATTTAGATACAAAATTTGAGCTTAAATTAACTTCTTAGAGTCTGTACATGTGTAGGGTGCTGTCTCGTTCCCGTCCTCATCGTTGTCAATTGTCCGCGCTGATCTCGACGCCAGCACCACTGTGGTGAGCCTCTTGTTCTTATCTTCTTTTAAAATAAAAAAATCTTACTTGTATGATTTAGATAGATATACTTGTATAAATTACTTACTTTTATTAATTTTTGTTATTATATAGTGCGATGGTTTTGGTATCCGCCTTCGTCGGCCCTCTTCCTATCTATGATTCGGATGTGGTATATATTATCTTTTTTAACTATTTATTTTATTTAGTGTTTATGACAATTATGCCGACCAACGTGACATAGATTTTTTAATCTAGGAGGTATGTCAACCGGAAATTCCAACCGACATAGGAATTCTTGTCGAGAAGTTAAATTCGGTTGAAAAAGAAAAAAAATACTTGAAGAAAAAATTGAAAATAATTGAGAAGAAGAATATGGAACTGGAGTTACATGTTGCCGATGTCGTCGATGATCACAAGATCAAGATGGATGCAATGCGGTCGAAGATGGATGCAATGCGCTTGAAGATGGATGCAATGTGCTTGAAGCTTAGGAATGTTAGGAAATATGACATTGATAAAGAGCCTTGGTTTCATTATGTTGTTGGGTCAATTGTTACCTTTGTTGCGATTTTGATTGCATTTGTTGTTGCATTTAAATGTTTTATATAGTTGTATGTTGTTTTATGAGAGAACTTTATATATTCATTTTTGCAATAGTAACATTTGATCACTACTGTACTTTGGTTTTAATGTGATGATGAACTTGTACTAATTTGATCATTTCTCTATTCATGACGTTCTACAATGGTTTTTTCATATACATAATTTCATAATATAGATGAACCGCGAATGGATGTACGGTGAACGACACACTTCGGAGTACATTACGAACCAGAACTAATGCCCGAGTCACAGTTAAGTTCACACAAAATGGTATCCTTGACCGAGGTTAGCAACCTTATCCTTTTCATCTGTAATTATTGAGACAAAATATTGTATGTGTCCATGTACGATGGTCATTTAACAATTCATGTATGATGCAGATCGATGCACGGAAGCGATGGATGTACGCCGAACGATGCGGTTTCGGATATATTGGAGGACTGCAAAAATTTATCGATGTGGCTGAGGCAAACAAAGCGGATAATTTTATGCCTTGTACATGTGTTGACTGTCGAAACATGAAGGACTACTCTAGCTCGAAAACCATTCAAGGCCACATGCTTTGGAGAGGTTTCGTGCCCACGTATTATTGTTGGACCATGCATGGACAAAGAGGGGTTAGGATGGGAGACAATGAAGAAGAAGATGATGATGAAAACTATCCTATGTTCACTGAAGCATACGGTGATACTACAATGGAAGACAATGAAGAAGAAGAAGGTGAAGAACAACCGGCATCAGATGAGCCTGCTGATCGTCTTGGTCGGGTCATTTCTGATGCAAAGCGAGAATGCGATATAGACAAGGAGAAGCTGAAGTTCGAGGCCATGCTAAAGGATTATAAAAAGTTGTTGTACCCAAATTGCAGAGATGGCAGCACAAAGCTCGGTACCACACTGAAATTGTTGAAATGGAAGGCATAAACTGGTTTATCTGACAAGGGATTTGAGAAGATACTGAAAATATTGAAGCCGAAGCTTCCAAAGGATAACGAATTGCCTGAGAGTACGTACGAAGCAAAGAAGGCTATCTACCCTCTTGGATTAGATGTGCAGAAGATACATGCATGCATTAATGACTGCATCCTATACCGAGGTGAGAAGTACGAGAATATAGAGAACTGCCCGGTATGCACTGCATGTCGGTACAAGATCAGACAAGATTACCTTGGTTATGTTGAGGGCGATGACGAGCCCCCAGGAAGAAGGTTCCTGCTAAGGTTATGTGGTATGCTCCTATAATACTATGGTTGAAAAGTCTGTTCAGAAACAATGAGCATGCCAGGTTGTTGCGATGGCACAAAGACGAGCATAAGAAAGACGAGAAGTTGAGACACCTCGCCGATGGGTGGCAGTGGAGAAAAATCAAGACGAAGTACCCGACTTTGCAGGTGACGCGAGGAACTTATGCCTTGGTCTAAGTACAGACGGAATGAATCCTTTTGGGAGCAGAGCTAGAGTCACAGCACCTTCCCCGTGACTCTAAGTATCTACAACCTTCCTCCTTGGTTGCGCATGAAGCGGAAGTTCATTATGATGCCAGTGCTCATCCAAGGACCGAAGCAACCCGACAATGACATTGATGTGTACCTAAGGACATTAGTTGATGAACTTTTGCAGTTGTGGGCCAAACTAGGTGTACGTGTGTGGGATGAGCACAAACAGCGGGAATTTGACCTATGAGCATTGTTGTTCGTAACCATTAATGATTGGCCTGCTCTTAGTAACATTTCAAGACAATCAAAGAAGGGATATAATGCATGCACACACTGTTTAGATAAGACTAAAGGTACATATTTGGAAAAATCTAAGAAGGTTGTCTACCTAGGATGTCGTCAATTTCTTCCGACCAATCATCCCATAAGAAAGAAAGGCAAGCATTTCAACGGTGAGGCAGCTCACCGAAAGAAGCCTAACCTCCCTACTAGTGATGAGTTATTGGCTATGGTCAAGGATTTGGATCAAATAGCAATCTTTGGAAAGGGTCCAGGCTGTCAATCTGTTCTGAAAGACGACGTTACAGTACACGTGCCCATGTGGAAAAACAAACCTTCATTTTGCGATCTACCCTATTGGGAACACCTAGAGTTCCGGTCTTCAATCGACGTGATGCACGTGACGAAGAATCTTTGCGTGAACCTGCTAGGCTTCTTGGGCGTGTATGGGAAGACAAAATATACACCAGAAGCACGGGAGGAGGTGCAGCGTATGAAAGACTCATACGACAGGAAGACTGATAAAGGGCGTCAATACTTAAGCAGCTACGCTCTTACCAAAGCAGAGAAGGAAATGTTTTTTTGAATGCCTGAGCAGTATGAAGGTCCCTGCTAGCTTCTCGTCTAATATAAAGGGAATAATAAAGATGGCAGAGAAAAAAAATTAGAACCTGAAGTCTCATGATTACTACATGATTATGACGCAGTTGCTTCCGGTTGTATTGACGGGGCTTCTACCGGAAAATGTTCGATTACCCATTGTGAAGCTATGTGCATTCCTCAATGCAATATCTCAGACGGTAATCGATCGAGAACGTTTGGAAAGGCTACATAGGGATGTGGTCCAATGTCTTGTTAGTTTTGATTTGATATTCCCCCCCCCCCCCCCCGTCCTTCTTCAATACTATGACTCATCTCCTGGTTCACCTAGTCGACTAGATTTCCATTCTCGGTCCTGTATTTCTGCACAATATGTTCCCCTTCGAGAGGTTCATGGGAGTCTTAAAGAAATATGTTCATAACTATGCTAGGACAGAAGGAAGCATCTGCAAGGGCTATGGAACAGAGGAGGTCATTGGGTTCTGTGTTGACTTTCTACCCGACCTTAAGCCGATTGGTGTTCCTGAATCACGGCATGAGGGGACACTGAGTGGAAAGGCATGCTAGGAAAGAAAGCAGCGATATGTAGGGACCGACATTCTTTCACTCAAGCACACTACACAGCTCTAAAATGTTAAACCTTTGTGGCTTCGTATATCGAGGAACACAAGAATTTTGTACGCTCCGAGTTCTCAGGGAAGGCTGACTCCTGGATTGATAAAAAACACATGGATACTTTCGGCAGTTGGTTGCGAGCACGTCTCATGAATGACAACACTGTTGGAGATCAACTCTACATGTTGGCCACGTCACCTTCTTCGACTGTATTACATTTCCAAGGGTACGACATAAAAGGGAATACATTTTACACGACCGCCCAAGATAAAAAGAGCACCAACCAAAACAGTGGTGTCCGCTATGATGCATACTACGGTTACATAGAGGAGATATGGGAACTTGACTATGGACCTACTTTTAAGGTCCCTTTGTTTCGGTGTAGTTGGGTGAACATGAATGGAGAAGGGGTAAAGGTAGACCAGTTGTAAAGGTAAAGGTAGACCAGTATTTACCAGCGCTACTACTAACTTTTACTGCTTTCACAGCTTTGCACCCTCTACGTATTTGTGATATATTTATACAGATTCTATACAATAGTTTCATCACATCATATTAAACATACACCATTCTCACATATCATAGACATATAATAGTGTCGTCATACCATCATAATCATCATCATTCAACACAAAATATCATCACATAATCTCGAAAAATAGCGATACATAAGTGCGATCATGTCATGTGTCGAATAAGTGCTACTGCATGGTCATGGCACACCCACAAGTTTTATCATCTCTATCTACAACATGATGTAGAAGAGAAGAGCGATCAACATGAGGAAGAGCGCGACTATGTAGTACCGGCGGTCCCGCCCCTGCTCATGCTGGCGTGTCCACCTCAAGTAAGTACTTTCCGCTTCGGCTCTGGTGTCGAACCCTCTTTGGGTAGCACCCGGGTACCTATGCACCTGGGCCTGAGTGGCTGGCCAGTGGTCGTAGACTCCTGGAACCCTCCCAACGTACAAGACGTAGTAGTCCTTCACCATCACTGATCTAGGTACCTGCATCGTGAGTTGTTGATTTGAATGATAATGTGCAAGATAATGTACTTAAGAAAACAAAGAGGCATGATGAGAAAAATAAAAATAACCAATAGTAAACATAAATGACGAAGTTCCTCATACCCAAACTAATTAACTTGAGCGATCTACGCTAGTTCAAGACCATGGTTTCGTTACATCACATAATTTCAAAGTTTTGCCACAGAAAGACAATAGTGATAAGGCACGCTAGTTCAGGACCACGGTTTAGTTACATCACATTGTCATTCACTACTAGGGAAAACCCTAGTAGTAGCGCTGGAAATATGCGTAGCAGTAGCGCTGGTCCAAGCGCTACTGCTATCGCGCTACAGCTAAACACTAGTAGTAGCGCTGGTTCGGGCAACGATAATGGTAAGTAGTATTAGAAGTAGCGCTTGCGCATAGAAAGTGATGCTGCTAAGCCATGCTACTGCTAATATTTCCAAGCGCTACTGCTAAATTTTACTGCTTTCACAGATTTGCATGATCAGAATGCATCATCTTCATCGACAATATTAGCAATATTCAGAATATTCACAATGCATCGTCATCGACAATATTAGTAGTATTCAGAATATACAGAATATTTTCAAGCTCTACGTATTTAGCATCATCATCATCATCTACAATATTTGCATCATCATCATCTATATCAACAACATGGGGATCGGATTATCAGTAGCTCATACTCATTTAAGTCATATAACTCATACGCATTTGACAACTCATATAACTCATATTCATATAACTCATACTCATACAACTCATACTCATATAGCTCATACTCATATAACTCATACTCATATAACTCATATTCATCTAACTCATATAAGTCATACTCATATAGCTCATACCCATATAACTCATACTCATATAGCTCATACCCATATAACTCATACTCATATAACAATATCACTAATAAAAATCCAGTTGACACCTCACGGTGCACGCGGTGGCAACCCGAAGATAAGGAACCCTCACCGGATCATAGCTCGGCTGATGTCCGTGGAGAACCTTCCAAGTATTGGAGAACCTGACATCGAACGCAGCAATGTAGCGATAGACGTGCTCGTCCTCCTCCCTGACATGACGACCACTACTAGGAAAAGGGCTATAGATGATATAGACACTAATGGCTCACCAGACAAGTCGTGCGCCACTACTATATAGTAGTGGCGCACCATGTGTAGGTGTGCCATTAGTGTGATGGACACTAATGGCGCACCACACACTCGGTGCGCCACTACTATTTTTTTTTTGCAAAACTACTAATGGCGCACCACCAGCTGGTGCGCCATTAGTAACCAGGGTTACTAATGGCGCATCTGTTAGTGGTGCGCCACTACTATAATTTTTTTTTGGCAAAACTACTAATGGCGCACCAGAGCTGGCGCGCCATTAGTAACCAGGGTTACTAATGGCGCATCTGTTGGTGGTGCGCCACTACTATAATTGTTTTTTTTTGCAAAACTACTAATGGCGCACCACTAGCTGGTGCGCCATTAGTAACCCTGGTTAGTAATGGCGCACCAGCTGGTGGTGCGCCATTAGTAGTTTTGTAAAAAAATATATCTCCCTGCCACCCACGACCCCAAACCTAGCAAGCCGTCTCTCGTCCTAATCCTCCCGCCCCAGGCCCGAACCACCACCGCCGCCAGGGTCTCCATGCTCCTCTCCTCCTCCTCCTCGTCCAACTCCTCGGCGCGCAGGGTCTCCTCCTCGCCCGACCTCGCCGACGACCACCAGCCGGACGCACAGCAGCAGCAGCAGGCCGACGATCCGGTCGCGCAGGTCGACCAGTTCCTCTCGTCCTCATCTTCTCCTCTACTCCTCCATCGGTCGGCCGGCCAGGGAGATGGACGGCGACTACGTCTCCAACCTGCTCGCGAGCACCGCGGGACTCGACTTGGGTGTGCTGGCCCTCAACACCAGCTTCTTCGAGACGCTCTGCGGCGCCGGCGGTGCGGGCGCCGCCGGGCTCACCGCCATGTTCGGGGACCGGGCGGCCGGGATGCACGACTTCGGAAACGGCGGCCAGTTCGGGCCCGCGGAGGGGGGCGGCGGGGAGCTCGCCGCCGCGTCCCGGGAGGGCTCCTCCGTCTCCGACCCGGCGTGGGCGTACGGCGCGAATGCCAAGAAGCGGAAGGCGCCCGTCGCGGGCACCGCCAAGGGCAAGGGGGCCGCGGCTACCTTCGCCAAGGTGTGCTCCGTTTCCATGGACTTTTTTTTTCTTTCGGTTGTTGAGAAAATTCTGCCTTGCATTAGCTTGTTGGTTGGTTAAGGTTCTACCTGAAGGTGACGCTGGAATTTGGTTTGCAGATGGGGGAGGCGACGGGGCCGGACTCGAAGAAATGAAAAATTGAGGACGAGACGGTGAGGCCCAAGGCGGAGGAGGAGGCGGCCACGGCCAGCGACGGGACGGCCGGCGGGGAGAGGGGCCGGAAGCAGGCCAAGGGCAAGGGCTCCAAGTCCAAGCAGCCGGCGGCGGACGAGCCGCCCAGGGACTACGTCCACGTCCGGGCCAGGAGAGGCCAGGCCACCGACAGCCACAACCTTGCTAAGAGGGTAATACTTCTACTAAAATTTTACTCTCAAGCGTCTCTTTTAGCTATCAGAATGAAAAGTTGTCAGTACAATTTTTTACTCATTGTCCTCAATTGTGGGTTCATACAACAGGTTAGAAGAGAAAATATCACCCTCAAGACGAAGATGCTCCAGGACCTACAAGTGTACTCGTTGAGTCCAGCGCTCATTGCTTTCCTATTTCTGCTGATTGAAAAGCGTGTATTGGCATTTTTTTTGTTTCAATGCGATTTTGTTGCAGGCTCTGCGTGATAAGAAATTGAAAGGGCAGCTCGCTGGAAAAGAGACGCTAATCAGAATATCTGCCAAAGTTCGCTGGAAAAGAGAAGCGTGTATTGATAAAATCGAACACATCTTACTGTCTTGTCAGTTGTCACGTACGATTTGATGTCCAACACATAAAGTAGTAGTGGCCTAAGGGGGATCAGTAATTATGCTTTTTTCTTTATGAAAGCTCTTTGGATGATTTCGTTATTGTAGAGGTTCTCCCAAAATATGCATTTGTTTCACATTGTTAGTTTTTATTTCAAAGTGATTTCATTGTGTCGTACGCTAATTTGAACTAGCACAAATTCCTGTCGGAGCATAATTTGTTCCTCACCTTTCCACAACAGGTGGAAGAAGACGAGGACAGGGGTAGTAGGCAAAGGACGTGAATGTGATTCTCCAGGCACGGCTTCAGTAACATGCTTGGTGTCAATGATGTTGTACTTTAGATAATTTGGCATGTCTTTCTCGTGATGACCGCAGCTCTCTTCTATGTGATGGTAGTTTAGATGATCGATATCGACTTGTAATGTGAAGACAAACTCGCTACTCGCGGTCTCGAGACTTGTAATGTTCTAACTTTGTTCGGTATTTTAAATTCGGAGACTAATAAGATGAATTGTATTCGGAGACTAATCTTCTATTGTATTCGATAAATCTGTTGTTTATATGTTGTGCTCTCTATATTCTGTGCAATAATATGTTTTGTAATCTGTGCAAATATCAGAAAAATAAAATAAATACCTAATATTCATACTACTGGCGCACCACTCAGCACTTTAGTGGCGCACTGCAAAAGCACACTAGTGGCGCATCGTCAACTAGTGCGCCATTAGTAAGCTAGAGCACATGGGTAAATATGGCCCTGGGAGGCATACTAGTGGCGCACCATGAGTTATACTAATGGAGCACTTCCCTGGTGCGCCATTAGTATATCAGATACTAATGGCGCACCATGAGCTATACTAATGGCGCACTTCTGGGTGCGCCATTAGTATACCAGATACTAATGGCGCACCATAAGTTATACTAATGGCGCACTGCCTGGTGCGCCATTAGTAAAAAAATCTAATGGCGTGATGCTAGTGGCGCACCTATAGTGCGCCATTAGTAGCCAAAATAGGTGCGCCACTAGCAGGACTTTTCTTAGTAGTGGACGTACCACCTCCGTGGGGGCCGGCTCCCTCGTCACCGATAATGGCCCACGCGACCGCCACCAAAGATGCTCCGGGTCAACGATAAGACCCGGATTCCGCACCAGGGTGCGTCCCCCGGAAGGTAGCACCTCCCAGTGCCAGCCCTGTGGAGCCCAGTCCCGCACATCCTGGCGCCTATCAAGTAGGTGGTCGCCAGCGAGTCGATGATGAGGATGTGGGATGGGCATCGTCGACGTCGAGACAAATTCCTCTAAGAAAATTTTCTTATTGTATAATGTTTCAACCAAATATGACATGGCAACATCATATGAAAAATTAACCAAATATTACATAGGCTATCTCAAGAGAACATGGCAACATCATATGACAAATTAACCAAGTTCATATGAAAAAAACTAATTAGCTCATGTTCAGTGGATCGACGCTCATGACAACATCATATGACAAATTAACCAAATATGATTGTGGATGTTTGCAAGTTTGAGGTAGTATGAACTAGAGGGGAGTGAGAGCTTGGTAGTACCGAGCGGGGGCAGGGTCGGAGGTGGCCAGGGGCAACGTCGGAGGTGGCCACTGGCGATGTCGGAGGTGGCCGGAGGCGGCGATGCTAACTCTAGGAGAATGAGAATCGCCGAGAGGGGATGAAAATAAGTTGTCAATAGAAATTAGTTGTCAAATATTTTTAAATAAACGACATAAATTACTTAATAAATATGGTTGAGGAACTTAAATAAATGAGATATGATGGACACTCTTCTCTCATGTATGGTGGACACTCCCTCAACGATTTTTTGACCATCGATGATGGTCACTACTCGTACTTCCCCTAGTGCATAACAAATATCTAGCACAAGGAGAATGAGGAGAAGCGACCACCACAACAACAGTCGACATTCTTCTTCTCTCATATATGGTGGACACTCCCTCACCAATTTTTCGACCGTCGATGATGGTCGCTACTCCTACTTCCCCTAGGGCATAAAAAATACCTAGCACAAGGAGAAGAAGGAGAAGCGACCCCACGACAACAGTCGGCATTCTTCTTCTCTCATATATGGTGGACACTCCCTCACCGATTAAACTATTTCTATGAAACACTTACTAAATAAACTATTTCTAATAAACACTTACTAAAAATAGTAAAAAAACTACATTATACTTATATTGAAATATAATGTAGCACAAGGAAATATACGAAGAATAACCACTAAAAGACAGTTGTTGTGATCCTCATTATACTTATATTTCTATTATACTTATATTGACGTTGGTATATTCTTGTAATAGGATTAAGAATATTTTCTGTATAATTATCAAAAATAAATTGTTGTATATTTATATGCTACAAGTTCATATCAACAGCATATCTAATAGGATTAAGTTCCACCTCATATAAAATATATCATCTTTCAAGCCTAACCCTAACTACTAGGAAAAACCTTAACTACTAGGATTAAGTTCATATACCTAGCATATCTAATAGCATTAAGTTCATATACCTAGGGTCATATCAATATGCTACAAGTTCATATCAATAGCATTTCTAACAGGATTAAGTTCATATAACTAAGGGCAGCACAAAAGTGAAGCATATTTCGCATACAAAAAGTTGAAAGGAAAAAGATACTGATTTCACATATACAAGAACGACATTGATGAACTCGAACGAGAGAATAGAGGAGAGAGGAAGAGGAGGGAGGAGGGAGGAGGAGAACTAGGAGCAACGGCGGCGAGCGGCGAGCGACAGGAACGGCGGACGATGGGCGACGGGAACGGCGGCGGCGGCGGATGACGCGCGACGGGAATGGCGGCGACGGACGACGATGGGGGGTGCTGGGGGAGAGTGAATTGGAGTGGAGAGGGGAGTAGGAGGGGCAGCCGGGTGGATAAGGTGGATAAGATATATGTGTCAGCAGCGCTCGTTTAAGGAAAACGCTACTGCTATTCAATTTATCAGTAGTGCTTTACACAAGCGCGCGTTTCTACTAACGTTACGATCTGCGCAGCTTGTTGGGCCTCCTTTAACAGTAGCGTTCACTACAGGAATCACCTTCTTTGCCGTCTGCCATCACAGACGGCAAAGACAATATCCCTGACGGCAAAGACAATACCACAGACGACAAAGATTGTCACGGCCGGCAAAATTTCTGCGTCAGCCTACGACGGCATAGGACCTTCTTTGCCGTCTGCCCGCGCAAGGCGGACGGCAAAGCTCTTTGCCGTCAGCTTTCCTCAGGAGCTGTCGACAAAGCTCTTGAGACGGCAGCCGACACGCGTTGCCTCCGTTAGGGGTTAACGGAGCCTTTGCCGTCTGCCTCCCCGTTAATCTTTGCCGTCTGCCTCCCCGTCCATCTTTGCCGTCTGCCTTCTCCTCCCCTCCCCTCCCCCTCCATCTTTGCCCTCTGCCTCCACGTCCATCTTTGTCATCTGCCGGGTCCTCCCCTCCCCCCTCTCTCCACTCTTTGTCGTCTGCCTCCTCCTCTGTTCCCTCTTCTTTGTCGTCTGCCCCCTGGAGGCTGACGGCAAAGAGACTATATGGCCAGCTGCTACTGCCCAGGTTGCACAGCTGGGCGCCATGTGGCACCTTTGCCATCGGTCAACTGACGGCAAAGGCCTTTGCCGTCAACTTGCAGACGGCAAAGAGCCTATATTGTCACATTTTTGTTTATTTTTTCTATTTCACAGCACATATACATATAATTCATAGCACATATATGATAAATAGGTCACAACACATATATGATATACATATAAAGCTCATCAATGCCATTTGTTCATCAACGTACATCCCATATATCAAAAGAACCAACACATACAAAGTTTCATCCATATATACATACATATAGTTGCACATATATTGTTCATCCATATATACATATACATATAGTTCCACATTGTTCATCAACTCAAATAAAAACGGAAACTAAAGCACTGCAATGCCAGCTTCCAAGCATGTAGTACATCCAATCTGCAAAATGGGAATAAGAAAGTCAGAAGAAGAAGAACAACAACATATATATGACAAATAAGACAAACTGAAGAAGAAAGAGAAGAAGCAAGAAGAGAACAAGGAGAAGAAAAATAAGAAGGAGGAGGAGGAGGAGGAGGGGAAGGGGAAGGAGAAGGAGAAGGAGGAGGAGAAGAAGAGAAAAGAAGAAGGAGAAGAAGGAGAAGAAGGAGGAGAAGAAGGAGAGAAGAAGAAGGAGAAGAAGGAGGGCTCCTTCTCCTTCTTCTCCTCCTTCTCCTTCTTCTTCTCTTCTTCTCCTCCTCTTTCTTCTTCTTCTCCTTCTCCTTCTCTTCTTCTTCTCTTCTTCTTCTTCTTCTTCCTTCTCCTTCTTTTTGATCTAAATGGGCTAATTATGTCATTTTAGAGGAAAACAAGCTAAGTATATAATATTCATGAGCTAACCAAGGTTCTTATGCCATTTTGAGCTTATTATGGTATTTTGGAGCTAAATGGGCTAATTATGTCATTGTTGGGTTAATTAAAGCAAGGATAATATGAAAGAGGAGAAGAAAGAGGAGGAGGAGGAGAAGAAGAAGAAATCAAGAAGAAGGAGGAGGAGGAGGAGAAGGAGGAGGAGGAGAAGGACTAGAAGGTCCTTGGCCTTCTCCTCCTCCTCCTCCTCCTCCTTCTCCTTCTTCTCTTCTTCTTCTTCTATCTTTTCATTTTGCCTATTTCTTCTACTCTTCTCCTTTTGTTGGAGCTAAATTACCTAATTATGTCTTTTTTGAGCTAAATGTTCAAATTATGTCATTTTAGAGGAAAACAAGCTAAGTATATAATATTCATGAGCTAACCAAGGTTATTGTGCCATTTTGAGCTTATTATGGTATTTTGGAGCTAAATGGGCTAATTATGTCATTGTTGGGTTAATTAAAGCAAGGATAAGATGAAAGAGGAGAAGAAATAGGAGGAGGAGGAGAAGAAGAAGAAATCAAGAAGAAGGAGGAGGAGGAGGAGAAGGAGGAGGAGGAGATGGATAGAAGGTCCTTGGCCTTCTCCTCCTCCTCCTTCTCCTTCTTCTCTTATTCTTCTTCTTCTTCTTTCTGTTCATTTTGCCTATTTCTTCTCCTCTTCTCCTCTTGTTGGAGCTAAATTACCTAATTATGTATTTTTTTGAGCTAAATGGGCTAATTATCCCATTTTAGAGGAAATCAAGAAGAAGGAGGAGTAGGAGAAGGATTGAAGGTCCTTGGCCTTCTCCTCCTCCTCCTCCTCCTCCTTTTGAGCTAAATGGGCTAATTATCCCATTTGAGAGGAAAACAAGCTAAGTATATAATATTAATGAGCTAACCAAGGTTCTTATGCCATTTTGAGCTTATTATGGTATTTTGGAGATAAATGGACTAATTATGTCATTGTTGGGGAAATTAAAGCAAGGATAATATGAAAGAGGAGAAGAAAGAGGAGGAGGAGGAGAAGAAGAAGAAATCAAGGAGAAGGACTAGAAGGTCCTTGGCCTTCTCCTCCTTCTCCTCCTTCTCCTCCTCCTCCTCCTCCTCCTCCTTCTCCTCCTTCTCCTTCTTCTCTTCTTCTTCTTCTTCTTCTTTCTTTTCATTTTTCCTATTTCTTCTCCTCTTATTGGAGCTAAATGTTGGAAATATGCCCTAGAGGCAATAAGAAATTAGTTATTATTATATTTCTTTGTTCATGATAATCGTTTATTATCCATGCTATAATTGTATTGATTGGAAACACACTGCATGTGTGGATACATAGACAAAACACCGTCCCTAGTAAGCCTCTAGTTGACTAGCTCGTTGATCAAAGATGGTCAAGGTTTCCTGACCATGGGCAAGTGTTGTCACTTGATAACGGGATCACATCATTAGGAGAATCATGTGATGGACTAAGACCCAAACTAATATATGTAGCATGTTGATCGTGTCATTTTGTTGCTACTGTTTTCTGCGTGTCAAGTATTTATTCCTATGACCATGAGATCATATAACTCACTGACACCGGAGGAATACTTTGTGTGTATCAAACGTCACAACGTAACTGGGTGGCTATAAAGATGCTCTACACGTATCTCCGAAGGTGTCCGTTGAGTTAGTATGGATCAAGACTGGGATTTGTCACTCCGTGTGACGGAGAGGTATCTCGGGGCCCACTCGGTAATACAACATCACACATAAGCCTTGCAAGCAATGTGACTTAGTGTAAGTTGCAGGATCTTGTATTACGGAACGAGTAAAGAGACTTGCCGGTAAACGAGATTGAAATAGGTATGCGGATACTGACGATCGAATCTCGGGCAAGTAACATATCGAAGGACAAAGGGAATGACATACGGGATTATATGAGTCCTTGGCACTGAGGTTCAAACGATAAGATCTTCGTAGAATATGTAGGATCCAATATGGGCATCCAGGTCCCGCTATTGGATATTGACCGAGGAGTCTCTCGGGTCATGTCTACATAGTTCTCGAATCCGCAGGGTCTGCACACTTAAGGTTCGACGTTGTTTTATGCGTATTTGAGTTATATGGTTGGTTACCGAATGTTGTTCGTGTTGGAAATATGCCCTAGAGGCCATAATATATTAGTTATTATTATATTTCTTTGTTCATGATACTCGTTTATTATCCATGCTATAATTGTATTGATTGGAAACACAATACTTGTGTGGATACATAGACAAAACACTGTCCCTAGTAAGCCTCTAGTTGACTAGCTCGTTGATCAAAGATGGTCAAGGTTTCCTGACCATAGGCAAGTGTTGTCACTTGATAACGGGATCACATCATTAGGAGAATCATGTGATGGACTAGACCCAAACTAATAGACGTAGCATGTTGATCGTGTCATTTTGTTGCTACTGTTTTCTGCGTGTCAAGTATTTGTTCCTATAACCATGAGATCATATAACTCACTAACACCGGAGGAATACTTTGTGTGTATCAAACGTCGCAACGTAACTGGGTGACTATAAAGATGCTCTACAGGTATCTCCGAAGGTGTTCGTTGAGTTAGTATGGATCAAGACTGGGATTTGTCACTCCATGTGACGGAGAGGTATCTCGGGGCCCACTCGGTAATACAACATCACACACAAGCCTTGCAAGCAATATGACTTAATGTAAGTTGCGGGATCTTGTATTACGGAACGAGTAAAGAGACTAGCCGGTAAACGAGATTAAAATAGGTATGCGGATACTGACGATCGAATCTCGGGCAAGTAACATACCGAAGGACAAAGGGAATGACATACGGGATTATATGAATCCTTGGCACTGAGGTTCAAACGATAAGATCTTCGTAGAATATGTAGGATCCAATATGGGTATCCAGGTCCAGCTATTGGATATTGACCGAGGAGTCTCTCGGGTCATGTCTACATAGTTCTCAAACCCGCAGGGTCTGCACACTTAAGGTTCGACGTTGTTTTATGCGTATTTGAGTTATATGGTTGGTTACCGAATGTTGTTCGGAGTCCCGGATGAGATCACGGACCTCACAAGGGTTTCCGGAATGGTCCGGAAACGAAGATTGATATATAGGATGACCTCATTTGATTAACGGAAGGTTTTCGGAGTTACCGGGAATGTACCGGGAATGACGAATGGGTTCCCGGAGTTCACCGGGGGGGGGGGGAGGGGGGGGGGGGAACCCACCCCGGGGAAGCCCATAGGCCTTGAGGGTGGCGCATCAGCCCTTAGTGGGCTGGTGGGACAGCCCAAAAGGGCCCTATGCGCATTGGAAGAAAAATCAAAGAGAAAAGAAAAAAAAAGAAAAGGAGGAGGTGGGAAAGGAAAGAAGGACTCCACCCACCAAACCAAGTAGGACTCGGTTTGGGGGGGAGTCCTTCCCCCCTTTGGTTCGGTCGACCCCCTTGGGGCTCCTTGAGCCCCAAGGCAAGGTCCCCCCTCTCCCACCTATATATACGGAGGTTTTAGGGCTGATTTGAGACGACTTTTCCACGGCAGCCCGACCACATACCTCCACGGTTTTTCCTCTAGATCGCATTTCTACGGAGCTCGGGCGGAGCCCTGCTGAGAGGAGATCATCACCAACCTCCGGAGCGCCGTCACGCTGCCGGAGAACTCTTCTACCTCTCCGTCTCTCTTGCTGGATCAAGAAGGCCGAGATCATCGTCGATTTGTACGTGTGCTGAACGCGGAGGTGTCGTCCGTTCGGCACTAGATCGTGGGGCTGATCGCGGGATAGTTCGCGGGGCGGATCAAGGGACGTGAGGACGTTGCACTACATCAACGGCGTTCACTAACGCTTCTGCTGTACGGTCTACAAGGGTATGTAGATCACTCATCCCCTCTCGTAGATGGACATCACCATGATAGGTCTTCGTGCGCGTAGGAAAATTTTTGTTTCCCATGCGACGTTCCCCAACAGTGGTATCAGAGCCAGGTTCATGCGTAGATGTCTTCTCGAGTAGAACACAAATGTTTTTGTGGGCGGTGATGTGCGTTTTGCTGCCCTCCTTAGTTTTTTCTTGATTCCACGGTATTGTTGGATCGAAGCAGCTCGGACCGACATTACTCGTAGGCTTACGAGAGACTGGTTTCATCGCTACGAGTAACTCCGTTTCTCAAAGATGACTGGCGGGTATCAGTTTCTCCAACTTTAGTTGAATCGGAATTGACCGAGGAGGTCCTTGGATGAGGTTAAATAGCAATTCATATATCTCCATTGTGGTGTTTGCGTAAGTAAGATGCGATCCTACTAGATACCCATGGTCACCACGTAAAACATGCAACAACAAAATTAGAGGACGCCTAACTTGTTTTTGCAGGGTATGCTTGTGATGTGATATGGCCAACGATGTGATGTGATATATTGGATGTATGAGATGATCATGTTGTAACAGTTAATATTGACTTGCACGTCGATGGTACGACAACCGGCAGGAGCCATAGGGTTGTCTTTAAACTAACGTTTGTGCTTGCAGATGCGTTTACTATATTGCTAGGACGTAGCTTTAGTAGTAATAGCATGAGTAGCATGACAACCCCGATGGCGACACGTTGATGGAGATCATGGTGTGACGCCGGTGACAAGAAGATCGTGTCGGTGCTTTGGTGATGGAGATCAAGAAGCGCATGATGATGGCCATATCATGTCACTTATGAATTGCATGTGATGTTAATCCTTTTTGCACCTTATCTTGCTTAGAACGACGGTAGCATTATGAGGTGATCTCTCACCAAAATTTCAAGACGAAATTGTGTTCTCCCTGACTGTGCACTGTTGCGACAGTTCTTCGTTTCGAGACACCACGTGATGATCGGGTGTGATAGACTCAACGTTCACATACAACGGGTGCAAAACAGTTGCACACGCAGAACACTCGGGTTAAGCTTGACGAGCCTAGCATGTGCAGACATGGCCTCAGAACACATGAGACCGAAAGTTCGAGCATGAATCGTATAGTTGATATGATTAGCATAGAGATGCTTACCACTGAAACTATTCTCGACTCACGTGATGATCGGACTTGAGATAGTGGATTTGGATCATGTACCACTCAAATGACTAGAGAGATGTACTTTTTGAGTGGGAGTTCTTAAGTAATATGATTATTTGAACTAATTTTCATGAACATAGTCTAATGGTCTTTGCGAATTACAATGTAGCTTGCGCTATAGCTCTACTGTTTTTATATGTTCCTAGAGAAAATTTAGTTGAAAGTTGATAGTAGCAAACTTTGCAGACTGAGTCTGTAAAACCGAGGATTGTCCTCGTTGCTGCGCAGAAGGCTTCTGTCCTTAATGCACCACTCGGTGTGCTGCACCTCGAGCGTCGTCTGTGGATGCTGTGAACATCCGACATACACGTTTCTGATGACTACACGATAGTTCAGTGCAAAATACTTAATGGCTTAGAAGCAAGGTGTCGAAAACGTTTTGAAACATCACGGAACATAAGTGATGTTCCAAAGAGATGAAATTGTGATTTAATGCCTATGCCCTTATTAAGAGTACGAGACCTCCAACAAGATTCTTTGTCCACAAAGTAAAGGAGAAAAGCTAAATCGTTGAGCGTGTGCTCAAATTGTCTGAGTACGACAATCACTTGAATCAAGTGGGAGTTAATCTTCCAGATGAGATAGTGATGGTTCTCCAAAGTCACTGCCACAAGCTGTGAGAGCTTCGTGATGAACTATAACATATCAAGGATAGATACAATGATTCTTGAGCGATTCACGATGTTTGACACTGCGAAAGTAGAAATCAAAAAGGAGCATCAATAGTTGATGGTTTGTAAAACCACTATGTTTCAAGAAAGGCAAGGGCTAGAAGGGATACTTCGTGAAACGGCAAGACAGTTGTTGCACTAATGAAGAGACCCAAGATTAAACCCAAACCCGAGACTAAGTGCTCTGTAATGAGGGGAACAGTCACTGAGGCGGAGCAACTCTAGATACTTGTTAGATAAGAAGGCTGGCAAAAGTCAAAAGAAGTATATTTGATATACATGATGTTGATGTGTACTTTACTAGTACTCCTAGTAGCATGAGGGTATTGGATACCGGTTCGGTTGCTAAGTGATTAGTAACACGAAATGAAAGCTACGGCATAAACGGAGACTAGCTGAAGGCGAGGTGACGATACGTGTTGGAAGTGTTTCCAAGGTTGATATGATCAAATGTCGCACGCTCCCTCTACCATCGGGATTGGTGTTAAACCTAAATAATTGTTATTTGGTGCTCGCGTTAAGCATGAACATGATTGGATCGTGTTTATTGCAATACGATTATTCATTTAAAGAGAATAATGGTTACTCTATTTTCTTGAATAATCACCTTCAATGGTTTATTGAATCTCGATCGTAGTGTTACACATGTTCATGATATTGGTGCCAAAAGACACGAGGTAATGATGATAGTACCACTTACTTGTGGCACTGCCGCTTGAGTCATGTTGTTATAAATTGCATGAAGAGGCTCCATGCTGATGGATCTTTGTAGTCACTTGATTTTGAATCACTAGTGACATGCAAATCATACCACATGAGCAAGACCTTGTTTTCATTGAGATGAAACAATATAGTAACTTGTTGGAAGTGATACATTTTGATGTATGCAGTGCAATGGGTGTTGAGCCACGCAGTGAATATCATTATGTTCTTACGTCAATGACGATTCGAGTAGATACAAGAGTATTTACTTAATGAATCACAAGTCTGAAATACTGAAAGGTTCAATTCTGTTTCAGAGTGAAGTTCGTTGTAACGAGAGGATAAACTGTCTACGATATGATCATAGAAATGAATATCCGAGTTACGAGTTTTGGTACGCAGTTAAGACAATGTGGAAATTGTTTCGCTGTTCATGCCACCTGGAACATCATAGTGTGATGATGTGTCTGAACGTCATAGCCACGCACTATTTGGTATGGTGCATGCTATGATGTCTCTTATCGAATTACCACTATCGTTTATGGGTTATGCATTAGAGACAACCGCATTCACTTTAAATAGGGCACCACGTATTTCCGTTGAGATGACACAGTATAGACTGAGGTTTAGAGAAATCTAAACTGTCGTTTCTTGAAAGTTTGGAGTATCGACACTTATGTGAAAAAGTTTCAGTCTGATAAGCTCGAACCAAAAGCGGATAAATGCATCTTGATAGGATATCCAAAACAGTTGGGTACATCTCCTATCTCAGATCGGAAAGCAAAGTGTTTGTTTCTAAAACGGATCCTTTCTCGAGGAAAGGTTTCTCTCAAAAGAATTGAGTGGGAGGGTGGTAGAACTTGATGAGGTTATTGAACCATCACTTCAACCAGTGTGTAGCAGGGCGTAGGAAGTTGTTCCTGAGCGCCTACACCAATTGAAGTGAAAACTGATGATGGTGATCATCGAGCATCGGATCAAGTTACTACAAGCCTCGTCGGTTGACAAGGTCGCATACTACTGCAGAGTGGTACGGTAACCATGTCTTGGATGTCATGTTGTTGAGCAACAGTGAACCTACGAGTTATGGAGAAAGCAATGGTGGGCCCAGATTCCGACAAATGGCTGGAAGCCATGAAATCCGAGAGAGGATCCATGTATGAAAACAAAGTGTAGACTTTGGAAGAACTACTTGATGGTCATAGGACTATTGAGTAAAGATGGATCTTTAAAAGGAAGACAGATGATGATAGTGATAAGTCACTATTAAGAAAAGCTCGACTTGTCGCAAAGATGTTTCCAACAAGATCAAATAGTGACTATGATGAGACTTTCTCACTCGTAGCGATGCTAAAAGTCTGTTAGAATTATGTTAGTAGTTGCTGCATTATTTATGAAATATTGCATGTAGGATGTCAAAACATTGTTTCCTCGACAGTTTCCTTGAGCAAACATTGTATGAGATACGACCATGAGGTTTTGTCGGTCCTAAAGATACTACCAAGTATGCAAGCTCCAGCGATCCTTAAATGCACTGGTGCAAGCATCTCGGAGTTGGAATATACACTTTGATGAGATGATCAAGGATTTTGGGTTTGTACAAGGTTTATGAGAAACTTGTATTTCCAAAGAAGTGAGTGGGAGCACTATAGAATTTCTGATAAGTATATGTGGTTGACATATTGTGGATCAGAAATAATGTAGAATTTCTGTAAAGCATACAAGGTTGTTTGAAAGGAGTTTTCAAAGGAATACCTGGATTGAGCTACTTGAACGTTGAGCATCAAAGATCTATGGAGATAGATCAAAAGAGCTTAATGGAAGTTTCAACAAGATGCATGCCTTGACAAATTTTTGAAAGAGTTCAAAATAGATCAGCAAAGAAGGAGTTCTTGGTTGCGTTGTAAGGTGTAAATTTGAGTAAAACTCAAAACCTGACCACGGCAGAATAAAGAGAATAGACGAAGGTCGTCTTCTATGACTTAGCCGTAGACTCTAAAGTATGCCATGCTGAGTACCGCACCTGATGTGTGCCTTGACTCAAAGTCTGTTGAGAGGTACAGAGAGTGATCCATGATTGAATCACTAGCAGCGGTCAAAGTTATCCTTAGTAAGTAAATGGACTAAGAAATTTTTCTCGATTATGGAGGTGGTTAAAGAGTTTGTCGTAAAGGGTTACGTCGAGGCAAGCTTTGACACTTCTCCGAATAACTATGAGTAGTGAAACGGATTCGTATAGTAGAGTAGATATTTGGAGCATTTCCGAATAGCATGTAGTAGCAACATCTATAAGATGACATAAAGATTTGTAAAGAACGCACGGATCTGAAAGTTCCAGAACCGTTGACTAAAACCTCTCTCACGAGCAAGACGTGATTAGACCCCATAACTGTATGGGTGTTGGATTCGTTGAAATCACATGGTGATGAGAACTAGATTATTGACTCTAGTGCAAGTGGGAGACTGTTGGAAATATGCCCTAGAGGCAATAATAAATTACATATTATTTTATTTCTTTGTTCATGATAATTGCTTATTATCCATGCTAAAATTGTATTGATTGGAAACACAATACTTGTGTGGATACATAGACAAAACACTGTCCCTAGTAAGCCTCTAGTTGACTAGCTCGTTGATCAAAGATGGTCAAGGTTTCTGACCATAGGCAAGTGTTGTCACTTGATAACGGGATCACATCATTAGGAGAATCATGTGATGGACTAGACCCAAACTAATAGACGTAGCATGTTGATCGTGTCATTTTGTTGCTACTGTTTTCTGCGTGTCAAGTATTTGTTCCTATGACCATGAGATCATATAACTCACTAACACTGGAGGAATATTTGGTGTGTATCAAACGTCGCAACGTAACTGGGTGACTATAAAGATGCTCTACAGGTATCTCCGAAGGTGTTCGTTGAGTTAGTATGGATCAAGACTGGGATTTGTCACTCCATGTGACGGAGAGGTATCTCGGGGCCCACTCGGTAATACAACATCACACACAAGCCTTGCAAGCAATGTGACTTAATGTAAGTTGCGGGATCTTGTATTACGGAACGAGTAAAGAGACTAGCCGGTAAACGAGATTAAAATAGGTATGCGGATACTGACGATCGAATCTCGGGCAAGTAACATATCGAAGGACAAAGGGAATGACATACGGGATTATATGAATCCTTGGCACTGAGGTTCAAACGATAAGATCTTCGTAGAATATGTAGGATCCAATATGGGCATCCAGGTCCCGCTATTGGATATTGACCAAGGAGTCTCTCGGGTCATGTCTACATAGTTCTCGAACCCGCAGGGTCTGCACACTTAAGGTTTGACGTTGTTTTTTGCGTATTTGAGTTATATGGTTGGTTACCGAATGTTGTTCGGAGTTCGGGATGAGATCACGGACGTCACGAGGGTTTCCGGAATGGTCCGGAAACGAAGATTGATATATAGGATGACCTCATTTGATTACCGGAAGGTTTTCGGATTTACCGGGAATGTACCGGGAATGACGAATGGGTTCCGGGAGTTCACCGGGGGGGCAACCCACCCCGGGGAAGCCCATAGGCCTTGAGGGTGGCTTATCAGCCCTTAGTGGGCTGGTGGGACAGCCCAAAAGGGCCCTATGCGCATTGGAAGAAAAATAAAAGAGAAAAAAAAGGAGGAGGTGGGAAAGGAAAGAAGGACTCCACCCACCAAACCAAGTAGGACACGGTTTGGGGGGGAGTCCTTCCCCCCTTTGGTTCAGCCGACCCCCTTGGGGCTTCTTGAGCCCCAAGGCAAGGTCCCCCCTCTCCCACCTATATATACGGAGGTTTTAGGGCTGATTTGAGACGACTTTTCCACGGAAGCCCGACCACATACCTCCACGGTTTTTCCTCTAGATCGCGTTTCTGCGGAGCTCGGGCGGAGCCCTCCTGAGACGAGATCATCACCAACCTCCGAAGCGCCGTCACGCTGCCGGAGAACTCTTCTACCTCTCCGTCTCTCTTGCTGGATCAAGAAGGCCGAGATCATCGTCGAGCTGTACGCGTGCTGAACGCGGAGGTGCCGTCCGTTCGGCACTAGATCGTGGGACTGATCGCGGGATAGTTCACGGGGCGGATTGAGGGACGTGAGGACGTTCCACTACATCAACCACGTTCACTAACGCTTCTGCTGTACGGTCTACAAGGGTACGTAGATCACTCATCCCCTCTCGTAGATGGACATCACCATGATAGGTCTTCGTGCGCGTAGGAAAATTTTTGTTTCCCATGCGACGTTCGCCAATAGTTCGGAGTCCCGGATGGGATCGCGGATGTCACGAGGGTTTCCGGAATGGTCCGGAAACGAAGATTGATATATAGGATAACCTCATTTGATTACCGGAAGGTTTTCGGAGTTACCGGGAATGTACCGGGAATGACGAATGGGTTCCGGGTGTTCACCGGGGGGGGGGCAACCCACCCCGGGGAAGCCCATAGGCCTTGGGGGTGGCACACCAGCCCTTAGTGGGCTGGTGGGACAGCCCAAGAAGGCCCTATGCGCCATAGGAAGAAAATCAAAGAGAAAAAAAAGGAGGAGGTGGGAAAGGGAAGAAGGACTCCACCCACCAAACCAAGTTGGACTCGGTTTGGGGGGGAGACCTTCCCCCCTTGGCTCGGCCGACCCCCTTGGGGCTCCTTGAGCACCCAGGCAAGGCTCCCCTCTTCCCCCTATATATACGGAGGTTTTAGGGCTGATTTGAGACGACTTTTCCACGGCAGCCTGACCACATACCTCCACGGTTTTTCCTCTAGATCGCGTTTCTGCGGAGCTCGGGCGGAGCCCTGCTGAAACAAGATCACCACCAACCTCCGGAGCGCCGTCACGCTGCTGGAGAACTCTTCTACCTCTCCGTCTCTCTTGCTGGATCAAGAAGGCAGAGATCATCGTCGAGCTGTACGTGTGCTGAACGCGGAGGTGCCGTCCGTTCGGCACTAGATCGTGGGACTGATTGCGGGACGGTTCGCGGGGCGGATCGAGGGACGTGAGGACGTTCCACTACATCAACCACGTTCACTAACGCTTCTTCTGTGCGGTCTACAAGGGTACGTAGATCACACATCCCCTCTCGTAGATGGACATCACCATGATAGGTCTTCGTGCGCGTAGGAAATTTTTTGTTTCCCATGCGACGTTCCCCAACAGTGGCATCATGAGCTAGGTTCATGCGTAGATGACTTCTCGAGTAGAACACAAATGTTTTTTGTGGGCAGTGATGTGCGTTTTGCTGCCCTCCTTAGTCTTTTCTTGATTCCGCGGTATTGTTGGATTGAAGCGCCTTGGACCGACATTACTCGTACGCTTACGAGAGACTGGTTTCATCGCCACGAGTAACCCCGTTGCTCAAAGATGACTGGCAAGTGTCAGTTTCTCCAACTTTAGTTGAATCGGATTTGACCGAGGAGGTCCTTGTATAAGGTTAAATAGCAATTCATATATCTCCGTTGTGGTGTTTGCGTAAGTAAGATGCGATCCTACTAGATACCCATGGTCACCACGTAAAACATGCAACAACAAAATTAGAGGACGTCTAACTTGTTTTTGCAGGGTATGCTTGTGATGTGATATGGCCAACGATGTGATGTGATATATTGGATGTATGAGATGATCATGTTGTAATAGTTAATATCGACTTGCAAGTCGATGGTACGGCAACCGGCAGGAGCCATAGGGTTGTCTCTAAACTAACGTTTGTGCTTGCAGATGCGTTTACTATATTGCTAGGACGTAGCTTTAGTAGTAATAGCATGAGTAGCACGACAACCCCGATGGCGACACATTGATGGAGATCATGGTGTGACGCCGGTGACAAGAAGATCGTGCGGGTGCTTTGGTGATGGAGATCAAGAAGCGCATGATGATGGCCATATCATGTCACTTATGAACTGCATGTGATGTTAATCCTTTTTGCACCTTATCTTGCTTAGAACGACGGTAGCATTATGAGGTGATCTCTCACTAAAATTTCAAGACGAAATTGTGTTCTCCCCGACTGTGCACCGTTGCGACAGTTCTTCGTTTCGAGACACCACGTGATGATCGGGTGTGATAGACTCAACGTTCACATACAACGGGTGCAAAACAGTTGCACACGCAGAACACTCAGGTTAAGCTTGACGAGCCTAGCATGTGCAGACATGGCCTCGGAACACATGAGACCGAAAGGTCGAGCATGAATCGTATAGTTGATATGATTAGCATAGATATGCTTAGCACTGAAACTATTCTTAACTCACGTGATGATCGGACTTGAGATAGTGGATTTGGATCATGTACCACTCAAATGACTAGAGAGATGTACTTTTTGAGTGGGAGTTCTTAAAATAATATGATTAATTAAACTAATTGTCATGAACATAGTCTAATGGTCTTTGCGAATTACGATGTAGCTTGCGCTATTGCTCTACTGTTTTTTATATGTTCCTAGAGAAAATTTAGTTGAAAGTTGATAGTAGCAAACTTTGCATTGGATTGTCCTCGTTGCTGCGCAGAAGGCTTATGTCCTTAATGCACCACTCGGTGTGCTGCACCTCGAGCGTCGTCTGTGGATGTTGTGAACATCCGACATACACGTTTCTGATGACTACACGATAGTTCAGTGCAAAATACTTAATGGCTTAGAAGCAAGGCGTCGAAGACGTTTTGAGACGTCACGGAACATAAGTGATGTTCTAAAGAGATGAAATTGGGATTTCATGCTTGTGCCCTTGTTGAGAGGTACGAGACCTTCGACAAGATTCTTTGTCCACAAAGTAAAGGAGAAAATCTGAATCGTTGAGCGTGTGCTCAGATTGTCTGAGTACGACAATCACTTGAATCAAGTGGGAGTTAATCTTCCAGATGAGATAGTGATAGTTCTCCAAAGTCACTGCCACCAAGCTGTGAGAGCTTCATGATGAACTATAACATATCAAGGATAGATACAATGATCTTTGAGTGATTCGCGACGTTTGACACTGCAAAAGTAGAAATCAAGAAGGAGCATCAATGTTTGATGGTTAGTGAAACCACTAAGTTTCGAGAAAGGCAAGGGCTAGAAGGGATACTTCGTGAAATGGCAAAACAGTTGCTGCACTAATGAAGAGACCCAGGATTGAACCCAAACCTGAGACTAAGTGCTTCTGTAATGAGGGGAACAGTCACTGAGGCGGAGCAACTCTAGATACTTGGTAGATAAGTAGGCTGGCAGAAGTCGAAAGAAGTACATTTGATATACATAATGTGTACTTTACTAGTACTCCTAGTAGCATGAGGGTATTGGATACCAGTTCGGTTGCTAAGTGATTAGTAACACGAAATGAAAGCTACGGCATAAACGGAGACTAGCTAAAGGAGAGGTTACGATACGTGTTGGAAGTGTTTCCAACGTTGATATGATCAAACGTCGCACGCTCCCTCTACCATCGGGATTGGTGTTAAACCAAAATAATTGTTATTTGGTGCTTGCGTTAAGCATGGACATGATTGGATCGTTTTTATTTCAATACGATTATTCATTTAAAGAGAATAATGGTTACTCTATTTGCTTGAATAATCACCTTCAATGGTTTATTGAATCTCGATCGTAGTGTTGCACATGTTCATCATATTGGTGCCAAAAGACACGAGGTAATGATGATAGTACCACTTACTTGTGGCACTGCCGCTTGAGTCATGTTGTTATAAATTGCATGAAGAGGCTCCATACTGATGGATGTTTGTGCTCACTTGATTTTGAATCACTAGTGACATGCAAATCATACCACATGAGCAAGGCCATGTTTTCATTGAGATGAAACAAGATAGTAACTTAATGGAAGTGATACATTTTGATGTATGCAATCCAATGGGTGCTGAGGCACGCAGTGGATATCATTATGTTATTACTTCAATGACGATTTGAGTAAATACAAGACTATTTACTTAATGAATCACAAGTCTGAAATATTGAAAAGTTCAATTCTATTTCAGAGTGAAGTTCGTCGTAACAAGAGGATAAAATGTCTACGATATGATCATAGAAATGAATATCTGAGTTACGTGTTTTGGTACACAGTTAAGACAATGTGGAAATTGTTTCGTAGTTCATGCCACCTGGAACATTATAGTGTGATGATGTGTCTGAACGTCATAGCCACACACTATTTGGTATGGTGCATGCCATGATGTCTCTTATCGAATTACCACTATCGTTTATGGTCTAAGCATTAGAGACAACCGCATTCACTTTAAATAGGGAACCACGTATTTCTGTTGATATGACACAGTATAGACTGAGGTTTAGATAAATCTAAACTGTCGTTTCTTGAAAGTTTGGGGTTTCGACACTTATGTGAAAAAGTTTCAGTCTGATAAGCTCGAACCCAAAGCGGATAAATGCATCTTCATAGGATATCCAAAACAGTTGGGTACATCTCCTATCTCAGATCCGAAAGCAAAGTGTTTGTTTCTAGAAACGGATCCTTTCTCGAGGAAAGGTTTCTCTCGAAAGAATTGAGTGGGAGGGTGGTAGAACTTGATGAGGTTACTGAACCATCACTTCGACCAGTGTGTAGCAGGGCACAGGAAGTTGTTCCTGTGGCGCCTACACCAATTGAAGTGAAAGCTGATGATGGTGATCGTCGAGCATCGGATCAAGTTACTACAAGCCTCGTAGGTTGACAAGGTCGCGTACTACTACAGAGTGGTATGGTAACCCTGTCTTGGAGGTCATGTTGTTGCGCAACAGTGAACCTACGAGTTATGGAGAAAGCAATGGTGGGCCCAGATTCCGACAAATGGCTGGAAGCCATGAAATCCGAGAGAGGATCCATGTATGAAAACAAAGTGTAGACTTTGGAAGAACTACTTGATGGTCATAGGACCATTGAGTAAAGATGGATCTTTAAAAGGAAGACAGACAATGATAGTGATAAGTCACTATTAAGAAAATCTCAACTTGTCGCAAAGATGTTTCCGACAAGATCAAACAGTTGACTATGATGAGACTTTCTCACTCGCAGCGATGCTAAAAGTCTGTTAGAATTATGTTAGTAGTTGCTGCATTATTTATGAAATATTGCACGTAGGATGTCAAAACATTGTTTCCTCGACGGTTTCCTTGAGCAAACATTGTATGTGATAAAACCAGGAGGTTTTGTCGATCCTAAAGATACTAACAAGTATGCAAGCTCCAGTGGTCCTTCAATGGACTGGTGCAAGCATCTCGGAGTTGGAATATACACTTTGATGAGATGATCAAAGATTTTGGGTTTTGTAACATCCCAAAATTATAAATTTTGGGATGTTAATATAATTATTGGATTGATTGTTTGTTTGTTTGCTTGAGTGATTGAAACTTGTGTGAAATTTGAAACTTTTCAAAAACTATTGAATGAGAGGGAATAAAATGACTTTCCCCTTCTCCGGTGAATTCAAATTCAATCCTTTAAAAGAAAAGAGAGAAGATGACATGACTTCTTCAACTATAAATAATTTGAACGGAGATATTTGCATTTGAATTCTTTTGCATTTCTATCCGTTTTCTTCGTGCAAGAAATGCCGGGAAATACATTCTGTCAAACAGAAAAAAATGAGAAGAGGAATATGACCCTCAAACCCGCGGGCATTTTGAAAGTCATTTGAATCCTAAAACTTACAGGGTCATTTGAAAATTATTGGCAAAAGAAAATAAATCTTTTAGGCAAATTTGTGAAAATAATGTTTTTTGAAATTTTTATTTTTGCCATGGAAAAATGCCCATCATTTATATTATATTTTTCTGATAATTTTAGTTTATAGAAACTCTTTATTCCGAATTGATTTGATTTCCCTTTTATCGTTTTAGTTTCCTAGTTTTAAAAATAGGAAAGGAATCCCTTTTATTTAGAAACTCCTGCTGGCCCATTAAGAACTTTCCTATTTTGGCCCAACAAGATCATCTCCTACCTCTCCTCTCCTTCCTCACGTTACAGAAGTTTCCATCAATGGAGGAAGGAATTCTCTCCTTCCCGATCTCCCTCTTCTTTCCTTCCGGACGCCATCCGAGACCGCCTATAAATTCCCACCGTCCTCCTCTCTCCGTTTTTCCCCTTTCCCAACCCCATCTCCCCTCTCCGGAGCCACTACCCAAGACGAGCCAGAGAACTCTGCACGAGCTCCCCGTCGCCCTGCACCTCCTCCACCACTCCACCTCATCACCCCCCCTCCTGCCGCACCCCCTGCAGCCCTCCCCTACCTCGCTGCGCCACCTCCACCACTTCGGCCCTCCTCCACCACCCCTCCCGTCGGCCCCCTCCCCATCCCCACGAAACTCCTGCCAGGAGCCCACATCGCCAGGAGCTTCCCCCGTAGCCCTCCCCCTGCAGGTCCTCCACCTCGCCGCACTCCCTCCCCCCAGGAGCCTCCACCGCCCCCCTGCCACCCCCTGTCCACAAATCAATTTTTCCTTTTTTCAGTTTAATTCCAAAAACAGAAACGTTCCAATCTTGTTTAGCCCATAAATTTTGATCCACTACTCCAATAGAGTTGATTCTTTTTCCAGTAGCTCAAAAATTTCCTGTAGTTTTTAAAAACATATAATTTATCTATGTTTGAAAGTTTCAAATTTGAGTTAGATCAGATTTAGTTTAAACCTTGTTTTGCCTATTCCAGGAGTTTAAAAATAGCTTTTAATTTGATTCTTTTTTCTACTGATCACTAGTGGTCCTATTTATCAGTGGTAGAAATGTCAGATTTGTTTGAGTATTTTAGCTTATGGTTTCTTGTGAAACAATTTCTGTTTCACCTCTTTTAGGATTTCGGCTAATTCCTTTTCTATTTTTGTTTTAAAATATTTTTCTTTATTATTTCAGAAAGATTATTGTTTTGTTTATGTTAGAAAACAGTAGTTTTACCACAAGTTTTGATTTAATTTTTATTTGTTATCATGAAATCAATTCTAGTTCCTTAGTAACTTGCAATTTGTTTCTCCACTGTTTCAAATCCCGTTTGGGAATACTTTCAAAAAGTTTTGTGAAAAATACTTTATTTTATCTTAGTTAGATCTATATCTTAGTTCCATGTTATTATTTTCTGTTAGAGAAAAACTATTTAGTGTTTGACGTAGTAGAAGACTCTCTAGTCTTATTTGAAGTTTCCTTCGGATTCCTATTCGCTCTCTCTTTTGTTTTGATTGCTAGAATGATTGCTAGTATGAGTGCTTATGTGAATGATATGTTTGTTATATAGATTTCATCGGAGAGTGACGAGTAGTCTATCAAGTTATTTTCTCGAGAAATTCTTCTTCGTCAACATCACCAGGCAAGTCACTTTGATCATACTATCACCTATGTTTTATGCATCGTAGTTCTACCATCCTATGCCCAAATTTGCATGCTGCTTAGGTACTTGGAAATTTTAGTATAGATTGTAGTATCATGTGGTAGGCACACAACAACCCCGATACTTGGCCCCGGGACGACAAATTTCATATTCCTATGCTTGAGTAGACGGGATTTCGGTTGAGTGCATAACACGAGTGATGCGAGGTTGATTAAATAATCAAGACCGGTTAAGACAAGATTTTCAAGAGCTCGGACGCAATGCAACTCTGGGTGAAGGACGGTTGATCGGCTCCCTGGAGAACCCAGTGGATGACCCGGGATGCTGGGGACGGCCACGACATCCTGCGGAAAGCTTCACCCAGGCTCAAAGAGACGGACGGATATTTTCAAGACCCAAGGCTTACCTGGACAACCACAAGTCATTATGGGCTCTGGCTTGGTTGGACAACGCGGCGACTCTGGACAGGCGGTGCTAGCAGATGTAGAAGAACGGTAGGATTGGATGGGCACCGACAGGGATTCAGAGGGACCCCTTGAAAGACCATGTTTTGATCATCCGGTCTTCAAACACCCTGAAGTGCGAGGACATACTTGGAGGCGATCAAATCTTGTGGGGAACGTGTGCAAAACTCTGCAGAGTACTCAAACCTAATCGATTAGCCATGTCCACGGTCATGGACAACTTGAGCCAAAGAAACTGAAGTTATCTGAAATTCTCAACACCATTATAAATACTTGATGAGGGTAATATTGATAACTTGGGTATGAGAACTGGTTGGTGGAACCATCTCATTAACAACCAACAGCGTAGTAAAATTTTGCTTTTAGCCCCTCTTGTTGTAGGAGAAAATTTGCTTTACGCTAAAACTTACAACACCACCTGCCATATAAGCATATAGTATAGATGATATTTTACCCCCTCTCATATGAGACTTGCCGGCATATGCAATATGATGACCTACACGACTGCAACGTCTTATGTTGCAGATATTTTTGTTCGACGAGTAAGAGTACGATTCAGGGTTACGGTCTACACTCAACTTGCCGTTGGTGTTTATTGGGACTCCACTCCCTTGACTGCTTCCGCTGAGATATTTAAGGTATATATCAGTTTTACGCTATTTACATGTGATTTCACTTTGATATATAGGTTGATGTCTGTGTGTGCCAGCATACTGATCCAGGGATGGCACAGAAACACAGAGGCTTGACTCGTTTTGAGTCGGGTCGCTACATAAATGGTATCAGAGCACATGTTGACTGTAGGACGTGACCCTAGAAACTGGAAATTTCTTATGAAAGGATCTCTCAAAATTTCTATTTTTCGAGAATACCTTTTACTTCTCATCTCTTCTGATTTCATCAAACGTTCCCTCTCACCTCAAATAGTTAGACAACACCCTTTCCCCTTTGACCACGTGAAGGATCAACCGACTCCCACTTCAAAGTAAAGAGGATTTCATCATGTAGTCGAAACTGCACCAATTGAAGACTCTCAAGACCCGAAGAATTCGATGACCCTGAAGCGTTCGAATATTTATATGACCATTAGATGTCCAAACCCCTATTATATACCCATGTTAGATACGATGATTTGTGAGCCGTCATTGGTGTGTGTTTTCCAACGGCCACAAATAAAACCTATTCTCAAAAATATTGTTTGTATTGTGTGTATCTCCCTCCCTCTCTTACCCGTCTCATCCCCAAAACTCCAACCCTACCAGATGGAGTATGAAGATGGACTTGTAGTCTCTGGACCAATGACCCAGCTGGAAGCTGAGATATGGATTCAGAACATGGAGAACCACTTCGGGAGAAACTTGATCTCAAGGAAATATGAAGTGGAACACGCTCTTCAGTACTTTACACAAGGTGCTGCAATCTGGTGGAAAATGCATCATGCCATACAAGGATTTAGTGGAGCAGAAACCTGGGACGAATTCAAGAAGACCTTGTTAAGATCCCGACTTATTCAGAAGTACTATGAAAATCCGAAGGAGAAGACTTGTGCATGCAAGATCTGTGGAGAAATAGGACACACCCAGGAAGAACACAAGGATGGATGCACTCATTGTGAAGAAAATCACCCAGCTGAGGAGTGCCAAATAGTCAGGTGACTTGTTTTCTTTGTGAAGGGACCACCCACTACCTAGCTCAATGTCACATTTACCCCAAGGTACAACAAGTTGTCAAGCAGCAGAAAGATGCAGTGAAGGAAACCCTCAAGAAGAAGATTCTAGAAGGACCAGTGATGAACGAAAATATTGAAGACCCTGATGGACAAGGTCTGACCAGATTTTTCTCCAACGCATGCTACTCATGTGGAGAAGAAGGACATTATTCACAGGATTGCACGAAGAGAAGCCAAGAGTATCTGGGAAACTTCCCGACGGAAGAAGTGGAGTTTGATCCACTTGAAATAGAAGAACTGGCCAAAATGAATGAGTCCAGAAAGAAGAAAAAGTACCCTCGGAAGAGCTAAATCTCTGCAGATATAGACCTGAGTCATGTCAGATGTTACAAGTGTATGGAATTTGGCCACCACAAATACATGTGCTCAGGAAGGAAGCCGGAAATCCAAGGAGCAAAAGCAAAAGCTAAGAAGCCTCGAGACTTGTCAGAAATCATTTGTTTTTGTTGCAAGGAAGCAGGACATTTTGCCAGCGATTGTCCACAAAGGAAGAAAGCTAGAATGGAGTAGTTAAGTTTTGAACATGGCAATAAGTGTAATCCGAAGCACTCATGTTTTTCATAAGATCATGGAGTGAAATTTTTGTAACAGAAGACCCTGAGATTGTAATAACATCATGAATAAATGGAAATTATTGTCTCATGATTGTCTATGTTGAAACTATATGCGTTGTTTCTCTTCGAACAAAGATCTCTGAACAATTATGAGGATATGAGAAAATACGGTCTATGCAGGCATGAGTATAATTTATTTAAGTGTGGTAGTAATCAGTAAACCCACAGGATCCACTGAGTAGGAATGTACCATAACCAAGGGGACATATACATTCCTCTGAGTACCTATTTACTGACACCTGCAGATGACAACTCTCTACGAGTCATTCCTCAAGGGTCCAGAAACGATCATGACCCTGACCAGTGATCATGATTACCCGAAAATCCTGAAGGACATGATGAAGCACATTCACCTTGAAGGAGATGCAGTCTACAAACTCTACCCATTTGTGGAAAATGGAGTGGAACTTTGGTACGTGGAAGTACACCTCCACCATGTGAAAGGAGTTTGTCCAAAGACTATGGGGCAATACTTTTTCATTTCACGTGTACCACGAGCAACCTTCTTTGATGTTGTTCATGAAGCTGCCATGGAAGCCCTACGTCAGATCGGAGAAATACTTGAAGCAAGACTCCGTCATACCCAGGAATACCTGAGTGAAGTGCATGCGGAGATGATGGAGATGAAGCTCATGACCACCATGATGAAGCAAAAGATGGATGATTTCAAGGAGCACCTCGGAAAGTTCGAGTGGAACTAAAGTACCTCCAAGAGAGGCAGATGAATAAAGTTGGCAGAAATGCTTGACCATACCGAACAATGTGGATGGCAGCAATTGTAATAGAGTACCTTTTGAATTGAAGTTTTGAGAGGAAAGCAAGGATGTAATAAAGGATTGATTATGAAATGAATATGATTTATGGAATAAACTATGATGGATCAGCACACGTTTTCCTTAGGAGCATACGACAACCTGAGAGGGGTGAAGAAAACGATAGATGCTTTGTTCAGCTAGCAGAACCAATGGATTATCCGAACTTCGTTCGTAGACGAGAGAAATTCTACAACGCTTGTGAAGATGCCCGAGTGTTAGAATGTGAGATTCGCTAAACCTTATAACACAAAAATGATTTGGGTGCGGAATGGATTGATCACCATGACGACTTACTCTTATCATTTATCTTGCTATTCGGAATGGTAAATCTGAGAGACTTACCCATAGTGAGAGACGACGTTCTTTGAAGCTTTTGTTTAAGCCTTAGAATGGTACAAGGAAAGCCCATGTACATGGCACCTGTTGTCACGCGTAGGAAATCTTACGGTGAGAATGAAACCAAGGCCCCTCTCTCCGTAGGATAACCACAAATGGTAGACCACCATGAGAACCATCGATAGGTTATTTAGAATTGACCACGAGACTGTCAGTTAA
Organism: Hordeum vulgare subsp. vulgare; assembly: GCF_904849725.1. NCBI lineage: Eukaryota > Viridiplantae > Streptophyta > Magnoliopsida > Poales > Poaceae > Hordeum > Hordeum vulgare. Next base: position 75,090,184 of record NC_058522.1, on the reverse strand, counting down.
GAAGACCCAGTGACGGAAGAAGCTTATATCAACGGGTGAGCATCACCAAAGGATTTAATATGAAGACTGTGTGATGTGAGTTGCCAAAACCCCAGAGGAATCGTTAAAGCATTTTGAGGGACCAGTATCTCTCATTTTAAGTGTGGTATCATTCCCACCTTGCCGGAGATTGGATTTGTTAGAAGACCCCCAAACCCTAACCTTTCTTTCTAGCCTCTTCGAATCTCGAGGACGAGATTCATTTTAAGTGTGGTAGTTTGTAACATCCCAAAATTATAAATTTTGGAATGTTAATATAATTATTAGATTGATTGTTTGTTTGTTTGCTTGAGTGATTGAAACTTGTGTGAAATTTGAAACTTTTCAAAAACTTTTGAATGAGAGGGAATAAAATGACTTTCCCCTTCTCTAGTGAATTCAAATTCAATCCTTTAAAAGCAAAGAGAGAGGATGACATGACTTCTTCAACTATAAATAATTTGAACGGAGATATTTGCATTTGAATTCTTTTGCATTTCTATCCGTTTTCTTCGTGCAAGAAATGCCGGGAAATACATTCCGTCAAACAGAAAAAAAAAGAAGAGGAATATGATCCTCAAACCCGCGGGCATTTTGAAAGTTATTTGAACCCTAAAACTTAGAGGGTCATTTGAAAATTATTTGCAAAAGAAAATAAATCTTTTAGGCAAATTTGTGAAAATAATTTTTTCTGAAGTTTTTATTTTTGTCGTGGAAAAATGCCCATCATTTATATTTTATTTTTCTGATAATTTTAGTATATAGGAACTCTTTATTCCGAATTGATTTGATTTCCCTTTTATCGTTTTAGTTTCCTAGTTTTAAAAATAGGAAAGGAATCCCTTTTATTTAGAAACTCCTGCTGGCCCATTAAGAACTTTCCTATTTTGGCCCAACAAGATCATCTCCTACCTCTCCTCTCCTTCCTCACGTTACAGAACTTTCCATCAATGGAGGAAAGAATTCTCTCCTTCCCGATCTCCCTCTTCTTTCCTTCCGGACGCCATCCGAGACCGCCTATAAATTCCCACCGTCCTCCTCTCTCCGTTTTCCCCCTTTCCCAACCCCATCTCCCCTCGCCTGAGCCACTGCCCAGGATGAGCCAGAGAACTCTGCACGAGCTCCCCATCGCCCTGCACCTCCTCCACCACTCCACCTCGTCACCCCCCTCCTGCCGCACCCCCTGCAGCCCTCCCCTACCTCGCTGCGCCACCTCCACCACTTCGGCCCTCCTCCACCACCCCTCCCGTCGGCCCCCTCCCCATCCCCACGAAACTCCTGCCAAGAGCCCACATCGCCAGGAGCTTCCCCCGTTGCCCCCCCTGCAGGTCCTCCACCTCACCGCACTCCCTCCCCCAGGAGCCTCCACCGCCCCCCCTGCCACCCCCTGTCCACAAATCAGTTTTTCCTTTTTTCTATTTAATTCCAAAAACAGAAAAGTTCCAATCTTGTTTAGACCATAACTTTTGATCCACCACTCCAATAGAGTTGATTATTTTTCCAGTATCTCAAAAATTCCCTTTAGTTCTTAAAAACATATAATTTGTCTATGTTTGAAATTTTCAAATTTGAGTTAGATCAGATTTAGTTTAAACCTTGTTTTGCCTATTCCAGGAGGTTAAAATAGCTTTTAATTTGGTTCTTTTTTCTATTGATCACTAGTGTCCTTATTTATCAGTGGTAGAAATTTCAGATTTGTTTGAGTATTTTAGCTTATGGTTTCTTGTGAAACAATTTCTGTTTCACCTCTTTTAGGATTTCGGCTAATTCCTTTTCTATTTTTGTTTTAAAATATATTTCTTTATTATTTCAGAAAGATTATTGTTTTGTTTATGTTAGTAAAAAGTAGTTTTACAACAAGTTTTGATTTTATTTTTATTTGTTATCATGAAATCAATTCTAGTTCCTTAGTAACTTGCAATTGGTTTCTCCACTGTTTCAAATCCCGTTTGGGAATATTTTCAAAAAGTTTTGTGAAAAATACTTTATTTTATCTTAGTTAGATTTATATCTTAGTTCCTTGTTATTATTTTCTGTTAGAGAAAAACTATTTAGTGTTTGACGTAGTAGAAGACTCTCTAGTCTTATTTGAAGTTTCCTTCGGATTCCTATTCGCTCTCTCTTTTGTTTTGATTGCAAGAATGATTGCTAGTATGAGTGCTTATGTGAATGATATGTTTGTTATATAGATTTCATCGGAGAGTGACGAGTAGTCGATCAAGTTATTTTCTCGAGAAATTCTTCTTCGTCAACATCACCAGGCAAGTCACTTTGATCATACTATCACCAATGTTTTATGCATCGTAGTTCTACCATCCTATGCCCAAATTTGCATGCTGCTTAGGTACTTGCAAATTTTAGTATAGATTGTAGTATCATGTGGTAGGAACACAACAACCCCGATACTTGGCCCCGGGACGACAAATTTCATATTCCTATGCTTGAGTAGACGGGATTTTGGTTGAGTGCATAACACGAGTGATGCGAGGTTGATTAAATAATCAAGACCGGTTAAGACAAGATTTTCAAGAGCTCGGACGCAATGCAACTCTGGGTGAAGGACGGTTGATCGGCTCCCTGGAGAACCCAGTGGATGACCCGGGATGCTGGGGAAGGCCATGACATCCTGCGAAAGCTTCACCCAGGCTCAAAGAGACGGACGGATATTTTCAAGACCCAAGGCTTACCTGCACAACCACAAGTCATTATGGGCTCTGGCTAGGTTGGAAAACGCGGCGACTCTGGACAAGCAGTGCTAGCAGATGTAGAAGAATGGTAGGATTGGATGGGCACCGACAGGGATTCAGAGGGACCCGTTGAAAGACCACGTTTTGATCATCCGGTCTTCAAACACCCTGAAGTGCGAGGACATACTCGGAGGCGATCAAATCTTGTGGGGGACGTGTGCAAAACTCTGCAGAGTACTCAAACCTAATCGATTAGCCGTGTCCACGGTCATGGACAACTTGAGCCAAAGGAACTGAAGTTATCTGAAATTCTCAACACCATTATAAATACTTGATGAGGGTAATATTGATAACTTGGGTATGAGAACTGGTTGGCGGAACCATCTCATTAACAACCAACAACATAGTAAAATTTTGCTTTTAGCCCCTCTTGTTGTAGGAGAAAATTTGCTTTACGCTAAAACTTACAACACCACCTGCCATATAAGCATATAGTATAGATGATATTTTACCCCCTCTCATATGTGACTTGCCGGCACATTCAATATGCTGACCTACACGGCTGCAACGTCTTATGTTGCAGATATTTTTCTTCGACGAGTAAGAGTACGATTCAGGGTTACGGTCTACGCTCAACTTGCCGTTGGTGTTTATTGGGACTCCACTCCTTTGACTCCTTCCGCTGAGATATTTAATGTATATATCAGTTTTACGCTATTTACATGTGATTGCACTTTGATATATACATTGATGTACTGTGTGTGCCAGCATACTGATCCAGGGATGGCATAGAAACACAGAGGCTTGACTCGTTTTGAGTCGGGTCGCTACAGGTTTGTACAAGGTTTATGAGAAACTTGTATTTCCAAAGAAGTGAGTGGGAGCACTATAGAATTTCTGATAAGTATATGTGGTTGACATATTGTGGATCAGAAGTAATGTAGAATTTCGGTAAAGCATACAAGGTTGTTTGAAAGGAGTTTTCAAAGGAATACCTGGATTGCGCTACTTGAACATTGAGCATCAAAGATCTATGGAGATAGATCGAAAGCGCTTGATAGAAGTTTCAACAAGATGCATGCCTTGACAAGTTTTTGAAGGAGTTCAAAATGGATCAGCAAAGAAGGAGTTCTTGGTTGCGTTATAAGGTGTGAATTTGAGTAAGACTCAAAACCCGACCACGGCAGAATAAAGAGAAGAGACGAAGGTCGTCTTCTATGCCTTAGCCGTAGACTCTAAAGTATGCCATGCTGAGTACCGCACCTGATGTGTGCATTGCAGCAAGTCTGTTAAGAGGTACATAGAGTGATCCAGGATTGAATCACTAATCAGCGGTCAAAGTTATCCTTGGTAACTAAATAGACTAAGGAATTTTTCTCGATTATGGAGGTGGTTAAAGAGTTCATCATAAAGGGTTATGTCGATGCAAGCTTTGACACTAATCTGAATAACTATGAGTAGTGAAACGGATTCGTATAGTAGAGTAGACATTTGGAGCATTTCCGAATAGCACGTAGTAGCAGCATCTATAAGATGACATAAAGATTTGTGAAGATCGCACGGATCTGAAAGTTCCAGAACCGTTGACTAAAACCTCTTTCACGAGCAAGACATGATCAGACCCCATAACTATATGGGTGTTGGATTTGTTGGAATCACATGGTGATGTGAACTAGATTATTGACTCTAGTGCAAGTGGGAGACTGTTGGAAATATGCCCTAGAGGCAATAATAAATTAGTTATTATTATATTTCTTTGTTCATGATAATCGTTTATTATCCATGCTATAATTGTATTGATTGGAAACACAGTGCATGTGTGGATACATAGACAAAACACTGTCCGTAGTAAGCCTCTAGTTGACTAGCTCGTTGATCAAAGATGGTCAAGGTTTCCTGACCATGGGCAAGTGTTGTCACTTGATAACGGGATCACATCATTAGGAGAATCATGTGATGGACTAAGACCCAAACTAATATACGTAGCATGTTGATCGTGTCATTTTGTTGCTACTGTTTTCTGCGTGTCAAGTATTTATTCCTATGACCATGAGATCATATAACTCACTGACACCGGAGGAATACTTTGTGTGTATCAAACGTCACAACGTAACTGGGTGGCTATAAAGATGCTCTACAGGTATCTCCGAAGGTGTCCGTTGAGTTAGTATGGATCAAGACTGGGATTTGTCACTCCGTGTGACGGAGAGGTATCTCGGGGCCCACTCGGTAATACAACATCACACACAAGCCTTGCAAGCAATGTGACTTAGTGTAAGTTGCAGGATCTTGTATTACGAAACGAGTAAAGAGACTTGCCGGTAAACGAGATTGAAATAGGTATGCCGATACTGACGATCGAATCTCGAGCAAGTAACATACCGAAGGACAAAGGGAATGACATACGGGATTATATGAATCCTTGGCACTGAGGTTCAAACGATAAGATCTTCGTAGCATATGTAGGATCCAATATGGGCATCCAGGTCCCGCTATTGGATATTGATCGAGGAGTCTCTCGGGTCATGTCTACATAGTTCTCGAACCCGCAGGGTCTGCACACTTAAGGTTCGACGTTGTTTTATGCGTATTTGAGTTATATGGTTGGTTAACGAATGTTGTTCGGAGTCCCAGATGGGATCATGGACGTCACGAGGGTTTCCGGAGTGGTCCGGAAACGAAGATTGATATATAGGATGACCTCATTTGATTACCGGAAGGTTTTCGGAGTTACCGGGAATGTACCGGGAATGACGAATGGGTTCCGGGTGTTCACCGGGGGGGCAACCCACCCCGGGGAAGCCCATAGGCCTTGGGGGTGGCACACCAGCCCTTAGTGGGCTGGTGGTACAGCCCAAGAAGGCCCTATGCGCCATAGGAAGAAAATCAAAGAGAAAAGAAAAAAAAGGAGGAGGTGGGAAAGGGAAGAAGGACTCCACCCACCAAACCAAGTTGGACTCGGTTTGGGGGGGGAGACCTTCCCCCCTTGGATCGACCGACCCCCTTGGGGCTCCTTGAGCCCCAAGGCAAGGCTCCCCCTCTTCCCCCTATATATACGGAGGTTTTAGGGCTGATTTGAGACGACTTTTCCACGGCAGCCCGACCACATACCTCCACGGTTTTTCCTCTAGATCGCGTTTCTGCGGAGCTCGGGCGGAGCCGTGCTGAGACAAGATCATCACCAACCTCCGGAGTGCCGTCATGCTGCCGGAGAAATCTTCTACCTCTCCGTCTCTCTTGCTGGATCAAGAAGGCCGAGATCATCGTCGAGCTGTACGTGTGCTGAACGCGGAGGTGCCGTCCGTTCGGCACTAGATCGTGGGACTGGTCGCGGGACGGTTCGCGGGGCGGATCGAGGGACATGAGGCCGTTCCACTACATCAACCGCGTTCACTAACGCTTCTGCTGTACGGTCTACAAGGGTACGTAGATCACACATCCCCTCTCGTAGATGGACATCACCATGATAGGTCTTCGCGCGCGTAGGAAAATTTTTGTTTCCCATGCGACGTTCCCCAACACTAAATTACCTAATTATGTCTTCTTGGAACTAAATGGGCTAATTATCCCATTTTAGAGGAAAACAAGCTAAGTTTTGAGGAGAAACTTACCGTAGTAGTCATCAAGGAGGAGAAACACCACGGTTGCTCGCGCCGGCTTCGTTTGGAGACGGTTGCCCTGGAGAAGGGTCGTGCGATGCCGCTCGGGAGTTATTCTGCAGAAAAGATATTTTGCAATGTCTCAGTTAGCATGATGACACTCAATTATTAATACTAGTTTATAATGAAACTCACCGTGCCAATCGAAGAGAAGACGGGCATCGGCGGAGGGACTTGACCGCTCTTCTCGCACAGACCCTGAAGAGTGGGTCATATTAGTTAGTATTGAAACAGACATTACACACATAATTTGGCTAATGTGAAAAAAACATACCACAAAAATCTCGTACAGGGCCCGTTGACCCGCCTCATTCCGGGCCCTCTCCTCCTCAAGCAATCGTGCCGTGGTCTGGTCCCTCTCATCAAGAGCAGCCTGAAGAGCAGCCTCGCTTGCCAATCTCTCTTTCTCAAGAGCAGCCTGGTTTGCCGCTCTCTCTTTCTGAAGAGCAGCCTGAAAAACCATTCCTCGTTACCACAGTAATGATCTATGGTGACACACACAATGAAATGGATGAAAGTGTTCTTAGTCCGTACGACTAACCTCGATGGCAAGTTTGACTGGGGCGTTATCTCAGGACATCTGCTCGACTGGCGCGCCTTGATCTCCGGAAGAGTGAGTGGACAAAGTATTATCCCATCTCCAATGGCTATCGAGCCATGGGGCCTCCCGCCACCAGATATCATCACCAGCTCTGGATCCAAAGGTTCCTGGCTAGGGTTAAAGTCATCCCCTTTCGTAGCCTTCCCCGCGTCCCTGTATGCCACGAGCTTCTGGTGGGATGATATGTTGGTGAAGATACTGGGATCATCCAGGTCAGACTCAGAGAATGCCTTCGCCTTCTTGTATGAGGCAGTATGGGCCATGCCATAAAGGTCGTACAAGTGTGGCATCTCAGTCTTATTGTGATGCGCCTAAAAGAGATGAACAAAATATTAGCATCAAGAATGAATTGCATGAATCATGAAGCAAATCACATACCCAGTTTCGTCCAAACTGAAGTAAGTTGGCGCTGCCTTGATGGTGTGGCACACCAACCATTTGGCTACGCCGATCCTTCGCATTCTCGTGGACGGCTCGCTAGCTGCCTATGCACCACTCATCAACCAACGCCTCCCAACAATCCATCTTATCCGCACACCATCTCGGGGGCACCTATAAGTTATTAGAAAGAATTTTCAGCGCTACGCCTATGAATGAAATCAAGAAAACTACGTAGAAGGACTTAAGAATAGGTAATTACCTTCATGTATTGCTCCTTCTTCAGAAACTTTCCGCGGCAATCCTTCTTCTCCTTCTTAATACCACGCGTGGCGTAGTAATCTCGAATAGCCTGCAGCCGAGCCTCGTGGCGCAAGTTCTGTAGTAACCGCCTACACTCGACCTCGAGAACCCTGGCCGCCTCCTCCTCATATCCATCCTCACACCTATAGAAGGTCTGCAATCAAACGTGAAAACACCGATTAGTACAATAATTAGGTATATTGTTAATTTTAGATTCTGTAAAAGGATAATTTACCCAAAAGCTCTTGATCACCATCTCGGCCCTCGTGTGGCACAAGACACCATCTATAATCTCCTCCGGCGGGGCCTGCGCACCCTGGTACTGCTCCCAGGTAAATCCTAGTGTAGGAACCTGACCCTCACCAGGCAACGTGACAAACCCCGGGAAATTTGTCCGTCAAAGCACACCAAGGACGGACTTCGGCCTGTGGACTCCTAGAGGGTGTACCCATCCCTTGCAGTATGATAAGGTCAGCGCATTAGATATTTGAACAAACTTGAAGGCAAAAGCTAAAAAAGGGTAAATGTACTTACCTATCTCCTTCAGGTTTAATCACCGGCCTCTGCTCGCGGGTAGCCGGGGCGACCGGGAGACGCGTACTACCACGCTTGTACACAGTGGCCCCGTCCACCGGCACATCGCTCTCACTATCCGTAAGCTCATCCCCGCCATCCCCACCCCCTGAGCCACCCGGACCCTCGGTCCAGTCCGGCAACTCGGTACGATCCGGCCAAGGCTACCATCCGGGCCTCTCCATGTCGGGTGAAGCCTCCGGAACCGTAGTCTCCTGCTCCTGGGCCGAATGCACCTCGACCCGAGGCTGCTCCTGGACCGGAGTCTCATGGGACGAATGCCCGTGAACACCAGGCTCTTGGACCGGAGTCCCCGTAGCCTCCTCCGCAAATGGGTCGACCATACTAGTCCTATGCTCGGGTGAATGAGCTGGTGGTGGTGGCGAGGACGGCTCAACAGTCCTCCTGGATCTTCCGTGGCCACCACCTCTCCGTGTACCCTTCCCCTTCCTCCTTAGCCGACCAACACCTCTCCTAGTGGGCAATGCCGCCGACGAAGAAGAACCACCGGCTGGTGTCGAAAGACTGTCTGCCAAGGCTCTACGGAGAGATAGGGGTGGAAGGGAAGTACCACCCCTCGTGCGAGGCGCCTGGGAAGAACCCGTCGAGCGCTCTGGACATGCGCCCACCATCTTTCAACACCTGCCATGATAAATATTAAAATAAATTAGTACAACATAAAAAAATTGAATGACTGACATGAATAATAATATGTACATGAATAATAAAGATTAATATATATATAATTTAAGTTGTGAAATCAAGAAGAAGGAGGAGAAGGAGGAGAAGGAGGAGGAGGAGAAGGACTAGAAGGACCTTGGCCTTCTCCTCCTCCTCCTCCTCCTCCTCCTCCTCCTCCTTCTCCTTCTTCTCTTCTTCTTCTTCTCTTCTTCTTCTTCTTCTTCTTCTTTCTTTTCATTTTGCCTATTTCTTCTCCTCTTCTCCTCTTGTTGGAGCTAAATTACCTAAGTATGTCTTTTTTGAGCTAAATGGGCTAATTATCCCATTTTAGAGGAAAACTAGCTAAGTATATAATATTACTAAGCTAACCAAGGTTGTTATGCCATTTTGAGCTTATTATGGTATTTTGGAGCTAAATGGGCTAATTATGTCATTGTTGGGTTAATTAAAGCAAGGATAATATGAAAGAGGAGAAGAAAGAGAAGAAGGAGGAGAAGAAGAAGAAATCAAGGAGGAGGAGGAGAAGGATAGAAGGTCCTTGGCCTTCTCCTCCTTGTCCTCGTCCTCCTCCTCCTCCTCCTCCTTCTCCTTCTTCTCTTCTTCTCTTCTTCTTCTTCTCCTTTCTTTTCATTTTGCGTGTTTCTTCTCCTCTTCTCCTCTTGTTGGAGCTAAATTACCTAATTATGTCTTTTTTGAGCTAAATGGGCTAATTATCCCATTTTAGAGGAAAAAAAGCTAAGTATATAATATTAATGAGCTAACCAAGGTTCTTATGCCATTTTGAGCTTATTATGGTATTTTGGAGCTAAATGGGCTAATTATGTCATTGTTGGGTTAATTAAAGCAAGGATAATATGAAAGAGGAGAAGAAAGAGGCGGAGGAGGAGAAGAAGAAGAAATAAAGAAGAAGGAGGAGGAGGAGGAGAAGGATAGAAGGTCCTTGGCCTTCTCCTCCTCCTCCTCCTCCTCCTCCTCCTCCTTCTCCTTCTTCTCTTCTTCTTCTTCTTCTTCTTCTTTCTTTTCATTTTGCCTATTTCTTCTCCTCTTCTCCTCTTGTTGGAGCTAAATTACCTAATTATGTCTTTTTTGAGCTAAATGGGCTAATTATCCCATTTTAGAGGAAAACAAGCTAAGTTTATAAAATTAATGAGCTAACCAAGGTTCTTACGCCATTTTGAGCTTATTATGGTATTGTGGAGCTAAATGGGCTAATTATGTCATTGTTGGGTTAATTAAAGTAAGGATAATATGAAAGAGGAGAAGAATGGCCATTTTTAGCTAAATGGGCTAATTATCTCATTGTTGGGGAAAATAAGGTAAGGAGAATAAGATAGAGGAGAAGAAAGAGGAGGAGGAGGAGAAGAAGAAGAAATCAAGAAGAAGGAGAAGGAGGAGGAGGAGAAGAAGGAGGAGAAGAAGGAGAAGGAGGAGAAGGTATTCTTCTTCTCTTCTTCTCTTCTTCATCTCTTCTTCTTTTCTTCTTCTCCTTCTTATTTTTGTCTTCTCCTCCTCCTCCTCTTCTCCTTCTTCTTCTTCTTCTCCTCCTCCTCTTCTCCTCTTCTCCTCCTCCTCCTCTTCTTCTTCTTCGTATTCTTTCTATTAAGCTAACTAACTAACTAACCTAACTAACGAAGCTAACTAATCCTATCGTTAAACCTAGATAGCACTAAACAGCAAAAAAATAACAAAAACAGAATCTACCACTAAGTAACTAAAAAATAATCTAGCTACCACTAAATAACAAAAAAAATCTACCACTAAACTACCGAGGCCTGCGGGGCAGGGGCTGGGCCGGCGACGCCGGCGGTGGGGCTGTGGGGGCGGCACCAGGGGCGTCGGGGGTGGGGCAGCGGGGGCGCACCAGGGGAACCACGGGGCGCCGGCGGTGGGGCTTCAGGGGCGGCACCAGGGGCGCCGGGGGGGGTTGTGGGGCTTCGGGGCGGCACCAGGGGCACCGGGGCGGCGCCGGGGGTGGCCGGGCGACAGTGGTGGCGGCGTTGGGCGTCGGGGGAGGAGAGAGAGAGAGAGGGAGGGGCCGTTTGAGAGAGAGAGAGGGCTGCAGTGGGGGCGGGACAACCGTTACTAGATTCAAGACCTTTGTCGTGTGCTGGCACACGGCAAAGGGGTCTATACTCTTTGCCGTCTGCCTCTGGCATCTTTGTCGTCAGCCAGCAGACGGCAAAGAAGGGAGTAGTTTGACCTAAGGTTCCCCCGGCCAGATGAGCTTCTTTGCCGTCTGCTGGCCCCTTCTTTGCCGTCTGCGGCAGACGGCAAAGAGTTGACTGCTGGCAAAGACCTTCTTTCCCATCAACCAGTTCTTTGTCGTCAGTTTTGCTGAAGCTGATGGCAAAGAGTGATTAACAGCTAGCACACGGCAAAGACTAGGCAGACGGCAAAATCTCTGATTCCAGTAGTGGTTGGATATATAACCAGCGCTACTGCTAAGGTGTTAGTAGTAGCCCTTAGCAGGAGAAGCGCTATTGCTAATTAGCAGCACCGTTTTATGTTTTCCAGCGCTACTACTGAGGTCCTGCCTATAAGGTTTTTCCTAGTAGTGATTGACAATCAGTCGTTCAGGTCGTCGTTCCAATCTTCATAGTTAGGGAGGATGCACCCGAGCTTCATGAAAGGCTTCATGTCCAGACGTTGAGCGACTAGAAGTGCTCGGACATCAACCCGCGTGATTTCCCCATTGTAGAACATCTCTGTTGGTCCGAGGACTTGCTTCATGATCGCTTGGGCTAGTTCACACTATATGTGATAAAACTCAGCTCAGATTCGATGATCCGGTATCTTTCCTATGCTTGTGGCCCAGCTAACAATCTCGGCATCTTCCGTAGTAGCTGACATGCGAAGGCGTTGATTATCCCTTCCGAACTCCATCAGCCGCACTGTTGTGCGGTTGCTGGATGCAACATACGTCGGTCTTATGGCCGAAAGCCGGTGCTTTATTCTTGTACTTTTTCACCTTGATATATCCACCAGTCAGGCTGAAGGTCCACAGGGCAGAGTCGAGAACACTCTTTACGTGCGTGTAATCCTTTTTCTTGAGGTCCTTCGACGAGTCCAAGTACATAGCATTAGAGTATTCCGGGTACAGAACAATGAGGACGGCGCCGCCCCTGCTGTGCAAATTAAGTACACCTCAAATTAGCCTACATACTTGCAAATGAATGATTAACATGTACGAAAGGATATGCACGGATGACTTACGAGGGATGATAAGGCAGGAGAGTCGCTTCCTTGTCCTTATTAGCGATCATGAATTCGTCAAGGTACTTGCTCGCATAGTCACGGTGCTCTTTGCAAACTTCCAAGAAGCCCTCGTGCATATAGTATGGGTCCGCGAGGAAGATATTTGATGCTCTCCATATTGATGATGGAGTTGAGATACAGCGCATACATGCGGATGAACTGGAAATCCAGCTTGGTCATGTGGAATATGTTGTAGATGTAGTCAGGTATCGACGTACAACTTCCCACCCGGCACATGAGCCATGTAAAGCGGGTATGTTGGATGTTTCGCGACTAGAATGTTTTTCTCTCTGGCCAGCACATCTTCATGGAGTCTCTTCAGATCATTGTTCAGTATGTGATCTAGCGCTTTGGCAGGTAGGATCGGCTCGCCGGCGATGTGGACATGTGGCTTACCTTCGACAGGTATTCTGTCTACCACCAGGGGTTTCAGAGGCGGCTGGCTGCTTGAAGCACCTTTGGTGCCTTTAGGTCTCTTGGTCGGTCTCTTCCTTTGCTTCCTAGGGGTGGCGGTAGTGAGCCCACCATACCTTCCCTAACCACCACCCTAAGTGTCCTCGGGCTAAACAGTGGACGGGCCTCGGGGGGTTGCTATGTAGAGGCGGCATCTGGAGGCGTCTCCTGCGAGGATGGCTTGAAGAGAAACTTTTTGCATTCTACCTTAGGACATTGCAGCTCCGGCAAATCAGGCAGCAGCAAGTCATCATCTCCACGGTCATAGCCTGAGTCTTCGTCATCCTGAGCCATCAATCCATCATAGGTGGTATTGAAATACTGGTTCGGGTCTTCATCATCATCCTCCATGTCATCATAAACATTTGCTTCTTCGACAACGGGGGCGACATGATCTGGCACTAATGGAGGCTCGCCCTCTCATCGTACGATACCATCATCCGCCATGACAGGTGCAGGTAATTTGGTAGGTGGGGTGGTGTTCATACCTTCTTGAGAAGTTGGCGTTGGCGTGATATTGGGCTCCTCTAGAAGAAGAAGAGACTTCGACCAAGCCAAGAACCATTTCTTGCATGCGCCAATAAGCGTAGGGCTCTCGTCTTCACCGGCTGTTATCGGAGGAGGCAAATGCTCGAAGCCCGCTAAGACACTGGCCACGTTAAACTTGAAGCTCTTCTTCTTCAGTGCTTTACCGGCTACGACATCATCGTTGCCGGTCTCGGGGCGGTGTCGGTGCTGGAGCCGGTGTTGATGCCGGGGTCGGGGTTGGGACCACTGCCGCCACCATGCATCCCCATCTGGTGTTCGTCCAGGTAATCGAAATAGTGATTTGCTCCCTCCATGGGGTCTGCGGAGCGACCAGAACCACCCACGACTTCGGTGTTGGTAGACATGTTTCCTATGCAACAATTGTAAATAAAAGATATAATGAAGAGAAAAAAGGGGCCTATATTTAGTCGGAATGTTCATTCATTCCCTTTCCGGCAAATCCCAGGTACTCCATATGTCCTAGTTTCTAGCACAAGTCATGCCGAAAATTTCGGCATGACCTTTGCTAAAAAGTGGACATATGGAGCGCATGAAATTTGCCGAAACGGAAATGAATCAACATTCCGGCAAAACATAGACCACTCGGACATTCCGGCAAAACATCAATGACATAGAAGGGATACCATGAGGATAATAAATGGAATTCTCTTGACACCATCACAAGATTAATTATACAAATATAAACACCTAGACAAATTGTTTCACTAGGGAAAAATATTTTCTTGCCACATTTTCTGCCCACTAGTTCAAAACATCAAACTTTCTGCCCGCTAGTTCAAAATGAGTGTATCAAACTACGGTTTCTACCAAAACACATGCCTGCTGAAATGAATTTGTAGAAACCATAACTAGAAAAGAAATGCTACACATCAGCCATATGCATGCATACCAAAGCAAAACATTTCAAGTTCAACAAGCTTTGGAGCTTGCCGGGGGGGTCGAGTACCTGCTGCCGAAGAGCACCTTGCAGGGGGGTCAGGTACCTGCTGTCGAAGAGCACTGTCAGAGAAAGAGAGAGAGAGAGAGATAGAGGGAGACAGAGAGAGAGAGAGATAAGGTGGGGGGTCGGGTACCTGCCGGGTCCTCACCTCAAGCCTAGCCGAGAGGGAGTGCCGGCGGCGCCGATGGGAGAGCTCGGGGCAGATCTGCTAATGAAGGGCACGACGCTAGGGGTGACGACGACGTTGGGTGGAGTCAGGGGCGGCGCGGGGAGGAGTGAGGGACGGTGCTGGGGGTGACAGCGACACTGGGTGGACATGGATGGCGGGGGCAGGAATTGAGGAAGAAACAGGGGCGGCAGGGAGATTCGGTGACTTAGCGCGCGTGGCGGTTAACTCAAATAGCGGTAGCTCTTGTACCGACCCAGCGCTACTGCTAACGCTCTTTACTTTATTTTCTTTATTACTTTCTTTTTATTATGATTCTTTATTATTTTATTTTTATTTTCTTTTTATCATTTTTCTTTCCTTTTCTGTTTACTTTACTTTTCTTTTAATTAATTGTTTTTCTCCCGATCGACGATGACGACGTCTCGCTCTCCCCCAATGCGCAAATATCACCAGAACCATGCATGTGGTAACATATTAGTTGACCAATAATGGTTACTTAAGTGCGTACACAAAATAGATAAAATATATAAATGTAGGTTTCTGATCAGCTGCATCGACGATGTTTCACATTGAGCTTCTTCCCTTTCTTGTTCCTAGCCGAGTAATTGAGCCCCTCCTTGTAACTTTTTCGGAGCCACGGAGTACGATCTTTCCGCCGTCATGTAGTCTTGATTCTTCTTTTCACGTATGCTTCATCGTCATCGTCATCTTCCCTCATTGGGTTGCTGTATTGGTCGTAGTTTCCTCGTTGGCGACTCCATCCATTCCGATGATGCTCCTTCTGGATCTCCTCACGACAACTCGGCTGGGATTGGCCAATTCGGTTATGAATAAGCATTGTGTCACGTGCTTAGCATGTACCCATGGCTCATTTTTGGCGATGACGTTAACGTTCACGGGAGTGCTCTTGGCGTTGGGTATAGACATGGTGGTGAAATACTTGTTTTCTCTTATGACGTCCTTGGCCCATCTCACACAGAACATCGTCGCATCGCGCATTCCATCATAGTCAAGCTTCGAGATCTCTTCGACCCTTCCGTAGAATCTTTCAGTTGTCCGTTGGCGTTGGTCATGCATTGAATTGTCACCCCGGAGTTCTGGTAATCAATGTCCATATCTTTGGTCTCCGTGTAGAATGTGTACCCGTTGCTATCGTAGGACTTATAGGTCGCGAGCTTGGGCGCAGGGCCATGTGCTAAGGCGTGTATGAGCAATCTGTCCGAACTGCCCTCTTCGGGGGATTTTCAAGAACTTGCTCTTTGAACCAACACAAGAAAGTAGCATTGTGCTCCATAGTAACTTCGTCGTCCGTCTTGAGCATCCCCTTATCACGATACTTCTTTGCGATGCTTTCTTTGTGTCGTGCCACATAATCATCTACCACATTGTAATGCCCCAGATGTAATCCTTGCCATTTTGGGATCCTTTCCTTTTGTGGAGCCATGTTTTGAATGTTATAAAGTCATCATTTCATGTGGATCATTTCATGTCATCATCTTTGCATCATGTCATCATCCATTTCATTTGTTTTGCTTTCACTCTGGTGTTTCTAGTTGTTCCATCTTGTTTGATAGCTTGCTTGTAGACCTGTGATGTTGTGGTGTTCTCAAACCATAGGTTTAAAACAATGCTTCTCAAACTATGCTTTTCAAACAAGGCAAAGCCCCTTTTGATATTTCTAAACTTGTGTGTCAAACCTTGCTAGAACCTGTTTTAAAATGTTAAACATTCAGAGTATTAACTTGTGTTTGAGGGGGTATTGTCTTGGGGTTTTTAAGCTTAAGTCATATGGGGTTTTCATTATCAAAACAACATTATAAATCATGTTTTGAATATAATTTACTTGTTCTAAAAATCAGATTTGTATTTTATTTTAATAGGGCATAATTCCCTCATGCCCCAGGTGTTATTATTTTTATTTTCAAAACCTTGTGTTGCTCTGGGTATTTTGATTAGTTGTGATGTTTATTTTTAAAGAAAAACCATTTTCTCTTATTTCAGAGAGACCCAGGTGGGTTGACTCCCTCCTCTCCCTCTAGGCCTCGTCCCTTTTTCTTTCCTTCTTCGCTAGCGCTTGGCCCGCTCGGCGTCCCTCTTCTTTCTCCTGACACCATTGCGTTTCCCCTCCTTTCCGTCAGAGAGAGCGTCGTGTGAGAGAGAGCTCCCGACGCCATGGCTTCACGGACGTCGCGGCCATCCCCCCATCGCCTATTTAATCCCTCGACATGCGGGCCTCGTCGTAGGGTTCCTTTCTGCCGCCGCCACCTCTTTCCCATCTCTATCCCTCTCCCTCTGCAGGTAAGTTCCAGTGAGATTCCCTTGCTTCTGATGCTGAAACCTCTGCTGGAAATATGGGTTGGGTGGGTGGGAAGAACCACGACGACCTGATTGCTTGAACTGCTGAGTCTGTCGAGGAGGAGGAGGAGACACCCAGTATTTCTGCTGCTTCTAAGGAATTTGTGTGCACCTATTGTGCCCTGTCAAAGTTGACACTTGGCTGAATGTGACAGATTCGTGAAACCTTGTGATTTTAACCAAGTCTGAGAATCTGATGTTATTTTCTTCCCCTGTTATCTTGTGTGAATTAGCTCATGTGTTGGGAATCATCCCATGCAACAAACTGAAGTTTGTGAGATTTTATGTTTGTTTAGCTCCCTGTTAAATTTCATGCTAATGCACTTCCTGTAGATATCATTTTGGAGGCTGCCAAAATGCTTCAGAGCATAAGCAGCTGGTGAAAATCTGTGATTTTCACTAAGTCCCAAAATCTATGATATTTTGTCTAAGTTAGGGTCTATAGATCTGCTCATGGGTGACTCCTTTCCATTAGCTTCTTGCTCAGGGTTGTAGAGATTTTGGTTGGCTTCTGCCTCATATCTTGCTTGATTCATTTAGATGGTTGTAGCTACTTTAAATATTGTAGACAAACTACTATGTTGCTGTTGATAACAGATTGCATGTTTGTGTTGATTTGAAGCTTGCGTGGGCATTGTTGATGGTGTGGTGTGTTCCCATGCACCACCCCACTTATATTTTGTTGCTTGATCATGTGGCAACCTGGTAACACCAAGGGAGTGCCATTGGAGTGTGTTTGTGGCTGAATTGAACCGTAGGTCTCCATAACTTGTTTTGTAGTTTCCGGTTGATCCGTAACTCCGTTCTCTACGTTCTTTATATGTTTTTGCATCATTTTCTCGTATTGCACATGTTCATGCCATATTCATGCATGTCAATATAACTTAATATGAAGTTCTGTCCAGAATTCAATTAACTCAACTAATGCATATGAAAGTGACTAGAACAGTGATGCATGCTTCCTTCTTCACACATGCATCATATTGGTTGTTGCATTATGCTTTGCCGGTGTTCATTGGTTGTTATCTTATCTTGGGTAGCATCGGGAACGGAGAGGAAGTACGTGGATTTTGGAGAGTACGTACCGGAAGATCAAGAGGAGTTCCAAGCTGAAGACATCACATGCAAGATGACCGTGACCTTGATACCGTATCTAGCTTTGTTATGCTTAGAATCACGTTTCCTTCGATACATGCTCGCTTCCTACCACTTGATATAATGCCACTTGTCTTTGCCATGAACCCCAAACACCTCCCTCACCTAGCAAATCTTGTTTGGCTAAGTACGCTTGCTCAACCTCTAATGAGTAGCTTTGCTAGTTGCAGATGCTAGCTGTCTCATGTGATAACATGAGTATTTTGATATCATTATGTTTAAAATGCTATTTAAATTAATGCACCTATACACTTGGTAAATAACGGAAGGCCTAGCCTTTTGCCGGATGATTTGTTCCGTTGTTGCCGCCCTAGTTTCGATTACCGGTGTTTGATTCCATAACTGATCGCTCCTAACACGTTCGGGGTTGTTATGGGGACCCCCTTGATAAATCGTGTAGTGTTAAGGCTCGTCTGGCAGGACCCAACATTGGTTTTAATCTGCTAATCACCTAATAATAATTTTCATAGGGAATAGCTACCCCGAGGATTTAATCACCAACCCGGGCCAGTGCTCCTCATGAGCGTTGGTCCCAAACTAGAACCACTTGCGAGGCCACCCGGGGCAACTCGGGGGATGTCTATCCGGCCACCGTACGTAGTGCTCATCCGTCGTGTCCTGAGTACGAGATACGCGGCTCCTATCAGGTTTGTCGACACGTCGGGAGGTCTTGCAGATTTGTCTTACCTTAGCGATATATCTTGCGTATAGGAATCCCTGTGAAACTTTGGGTCTCCTCAAAGTTGAGGTTTTCCTCTAAGGAATCTGACAAGATCACGAGTTTCGTGATAGATGATTACTTTGCGGCTCATGACAGTTTGTGATGGAGTAGTTGGAGCACCCCTGCAGGGTTTAATCTTTTGGAAAGTCGTGCCCGCGGTTATGTGGCAGATGTGGATATTTTGTTTACATCCGGTTCTAGACAACTTGAAGTAACTCTAATAAAACTGCCAACTATGTGCGTAATCGTGACTGTCTCCTTTGGAGATCGCTCTTCGATCGAGAACATGGTGGGGTTATGTTTGACGTAGGTAGGTGTTTAGGATCACTTAGTGATAATCTAGTATTCGACCGCTCGCGTAGACCACCATATGATTACTCTGATCATCGTAAGTTAGCCACCATATATGCTTAGGATGCTGCAAACCCATACACTAAACCTTCCTCACCAAATAACTTGGCTAGTTTCAGTACCAAGGTCATTAGATTGCTGAGTCCCCATGGCTCATAGATTACTACAAACCCCAACGGGTACAGGTACGCCCGACGCAGGATATCCTGGTGACAACCAGCTGAAGTGAGAGTTTGATGAGGACTCTGGCCGTCTGTATGTGAACTATCCAGAAGACTGAGGCCGTGGTCGTGATCGTGGGCTAGCATACAGGATGTGTTATATCATCTTGTTTCTGTTTAAGTTCGTAATTGGACCTTCCGCTACTCTGAATAAATGTGTGTTTGTAAGCTATATTCTATATTCTTAACAGATGGCAAGTGTATGCCCTACTTGTTACTCTTTTAATTATGTATTGTCATGATTATCCCGTTTGTGGAACACATAGATGCGCCCCTTTCCCCTTGTGAGGCCTCGCCCCCAAATAAGGAAAGGGCCGCATCTTAGTCGTTACACACATCTAGGTCTTGTAGCACTACTAAGTTAGCCCTTTCAAAGTCCTTCCGTCGATCCGAGTAGTCCACGTGCAATTCCCTCCGGCCGTTGTTGTGACCATCTCCTTCGAGCTTCCCATTGTGCTTCTTGACTGGCAAACCAACAACAGGGTCTCCGACGCTTATATAATTCTCGCAAAAGGAGATGCACTCATGCGTCAGATACCCCTGGACGACGCTCCCTTTGGGACGGGACTTGTTACGAGCGAATCCTTTGATGAACCCATTCATCCTCTCGAATGGCATCTTGCTGTGATGGAATGTCGGCCCGAGGTCGATGATGTCGTCCACTATGTGGACACACAGATGCACCATGAGGTCAAAGAACCCGGGCGGGAAGTACATCTAAAGCTCACATAGTGTGACAACGATCTCTTCACGTAGCCTTCGGAGCTGCTTCACACTTATGGACTTTCGAGAGATAACGTCAAAGAAGTTGCAGAGACCAATAAGCGTGTCACGGACGTGCTTGTCCATTATCCCTCTAATGGCAACCGGGAGTATCTGCGTCATCATCATGTGACAGTCATGAGACTTTATCCCGCTGAAACTTTTCTTCTTGGGGTCTAGAAATCTGCTTATCTTCCCACATTAACCAGAACGGACTTTGATTCCCATAAGGCACTTGATGAATTGATCGATCTCCTTCGGACTTAAGGTGAAGCAAGAAGAGGGGCAATAATTCTCCTCCTTCTTGTTGACTTTCCTGCCCCTTTTCCCCTCCTCTGTCTCAGTCTCCGTCTCCTCCATCAACTTTTTACGGTGGATGTCTTTCCGGATCTTCAACTTCCAAGTCTTTCCTTCCTTCGGCCCATCCTTGGTCTTCTTCGGCATGTTCATTAGTGTGCCAAGCAAGCTCTCAAGGACATTCTTCGTGATATGCATTTGATCAAGGCAATGAGGCGTGTCGTGATTGGGCCAGTACTCCAACTCCGAGCAAACGGACCTCGTTTTCCATACCTTCGGCAGCGACTTTGGCGCCTTTTTGATCTTTCCCGGCGCGGGGCATTGTTCCCAGTTTCTCAACATCTCGTCGATTTCAGTGCCGCTCCTCTTACGTGGAGGTACTCGAAGCTCAGCCAACCATTGAATAGATCTCCATGCTTTCTCAACAGGTCATCCTTCTCGAGCCATGTACGATGCCCCATGTACACGATTTTCCCAGACCAGCTATCTCTTGTTGACGTAAGCTGCCTCATGCACCTCATGCATCTGCAGTATCCATGGCACACCTGGCCTGAGGTGTACCCGTAACCGAGATAGTCATGCACCGTCGTGTTCAGCGCGACTTTCATATGGAAATACTCTCCTTTGCTGGCGTCCCATGTCCATGCCGGTGATTTCCATAACGTGTCTAGCTCCTCTTGAAGAAGCTCCATATACAGATTAATAATATTTCCCGGTTGTTTCGTCCCTTGAATCAGCATGCACATGTATATGTACTTTGTCTGCATGCACTTCCATGGGGGAGGTTGTACATCCATACAAACACGGGCCATGTGTTGTGGTTGGTGTTATGGTTTCCAAACGGATTCATGCCATCGGTACTCGCACCAAGCACGATGTTCCTTGGATCTTCTTTAGGAAATCCATATACAGTGTTGAATGCTCTCCACTGGCTACCATCTACGAGGTGTCTCAGCCTCGGATCATCTCCATCGTCGAGCTTCTTCCTCTCCGCGTGCCAGCACATGAGCTTTGCTTCCTTAGGATCTACGAAATACCGCTGCACACGGGGAGTGATCGGAAAGTACCATACGACTTTCTGAGGAGATTTATTTCTTTTCCGCCTTCGTCTTTGGAAGTTCAAGCGTGAAACTCAAGCGGGTCACCTCGGGATCGCAACCGTCATACAACGGAGTCCTCGAGTCCACTTCCAGTTGAGCCAGCATGGCCTCCTCTCTAGAAGTAGCTCTCTTGCTAGCCGTACTCTCGCGAAGGAGGTTTTGAACATGAGGGTATTGCACGACTACACTAAGTAGCGTCGAAGATGGCGGCATAACCACCGCCTCTTCTCCCCATGTCCGGAATCTTCTCCGCCGCCGTCATTTCTGGAGTCTTCCCCGCCGCCATGTCCAGCACCATCGTCTTCCTGTCGATCGGTCATCTCTTCGTCTAGCCCCATGTAGTTATTCCCTGCCATTTGGACGTCCTCATCATCATCATCTTCTTCACTTATCCACCGAGTATAGCCATCCATGAAACCATTCATCAGCAGGTGCGCCTTCGAAGTGCCACGATCAAAAGGGTCAAAAAGGATTCTTTCCTTGCATCTTGCACATGGACATCTAGTCCTAGTTCGATTATTTGCATGCATGTCCATCACCGCGGATTGCATGTACCACTCCACCTTCCATGAACTCACCTTCAAGACCGACTGCACGGTACAATAAGCAAAAGGGTTATAAAATAAATAATGCATGCATCCTTCAAATTCATATAAAATTTTGGCATGACCTTGCCTAAAGTTAGGACATGTCAAAAGGTGGCAGGCGCAACTAGCAGTAGCGCTGGATACAAGAGAGCACTGCTGCTATGCTATTAGTAGTAGCGATGCATACAAACGAGCGCTACTACTAAGTGGGACCAACTAGTAGCACCAGTGCTGCAAAACAAAGCGTGACCGCTAAACACTTAGCAATAGCGTTGGATTTTGGGCAACGCTGGTACTACAGCTAGCATCGGTGGCATCGTCTGGTCCCACATAGTAGTAGCGCCTTTTTAATAACCAGCGCTACTGTTAAGGTGTTAGTAGTAGCGCTTGACTGGATCAGCGCTACTGCTAATTAGCTGCAACATTTTCTTTTTTCCAACGCTACTACTTATGTCCTTCCTATAAGGTTTTTCCTAGTATTGAAGCAAATGATGTGGCTTAGGTTTTCCACGTGAAAGACATGTCCTCCAGACCGAAAAAAAGAAAAAAAGCAAATGAATACATCGGACAATGATCCAAAGCATCACGTAGTTCTTTCAGGGAAAAGAAACAACATGGGAATCGAGGACAAGGCAGACATGTCAGAAGATTATAATAAGTCTGATGAAATTCCGCACTTCACAATGATAATTGACCCAAGCATCCCGTTAAATAATGAAGATGCTCCATGGTTACGGCTAAAGCGATCATAGGCAAGGGATCGAAATATAAATTTATGTAATATATTAAACTTTATTTGATGTGTACTAATGTATTAAACTTTATGTGATTTGTACTAATGTATTAAACTTTATGTGATGTGTACTAACGAAATGCCTTTGTAACAGATGAATTTTCATCTGAAACCCTGATGTTACAAAGAGATTGTCCGTTTTGTACACGAAGTAAATCCAGTGTTTTTCGTTAGCCTCTCAACTTTTTAGCACATGCTATGTGGGTTAAATGATGATACCATGCCAACTTTCAACCTTTTGAGAGTTCATTTGTAGTGCTTTTCAGTTTCATGGTCATTTACCTCAAAAAATAAGTAAATTCATGAAAAATACCAAATGAAGTCAAAAATTGCTGAAAATTGATGATGTGATTTTGAATGGTGCATTTTGAACAAACAAAAAGTCTGGAGTTCAAATAAGTTCAAAAATAAAATGCCTTTGTAACAGATGAGTTTTCGTCCGAAACCCTGATACTTCGAAAGAGACTGGCCGTTTTGTACACAAAGTGCATCGAGTTTTTGTGGTAACCCTCTCAACTTTTTAGCACATTCTATGTGGGTGAAATGATAATACCATGCCAAATTTCAACGTTTTCAGAGTTCATTTGTAGTGCTTTTCAATTTCATGGTCATTTAGCTCAAAAAAATAAGTAAATGCATGAAAAATACCCAATGAAGTCAGAAATTCTTGAAAATTGATGAAGTGCCTTTGAATGGTGTATTTTGAACAAACAAAAAGTCTGGAGTTCAAATAAGTTCAAAAAATGAAATGCCTTTGTAACAGATGAGTTTTCGTCCGAAACACTCATACTTCGAAAGAGACTGGCTGTTTTGTACACGAAGTGCATCCAGTTTTTGTCGTTACCCTCTCAACATTCTAGCACATTATATGTGGGTGAAATGATTATACCATTCCAACTTCCAACCTTTTCAGAGTTCATTTGTAGTGTTTTTCAATTTCATGGTCATTTAGCTCAAAAAAAAATAAGTAAATGCATGAAAAATACCAAATGAAGTGAGTGTCACATCCCTAACCCTTAACCAAGATAGCATTGTGCTCATGTCTTCTTTGCATTTGCATCCAAGAAGTTTCAACAAAAACAACAAAGTGGCAAAGGAAAAACTTAAAACCCTAGCCACCATTTCAATTAAAGGAAATTTCAACTAGTTCAAAATCAATGAACCCAAAATGGCCTCAAGAAATGTTCAAACTTTCTGATAAATCATGAAAGTAAATGAGCATTGGAGAAAACTATTTTCTTGACACTTTAAGCATTTTAAATAAATGCAAAAGCCACTGGTTTCAAATTTAAAATTTGAAATCAGAAACTATAATTTTCCAAAAATGTTGAAAGTCTTGGAAATGAGTGGGGATATTATAACAAATATTACAGGAGGTCTAAAATAGTTTTTACTTTTTGTTTTGGAGATGAAATAATTAGCAAAGCAATAAATAGCAAAACAGAAAAACAAAAACAGAGGAAATGGAAAAAGACTTGCCTGTCGCCCAAGCCAGGCCCGGCCCATCTCCCCGCTCGTCCCCTCCCTCGCGCCAGTAGGCAGCAGGAGGTGGCCGCCGCCTCCTCCAGCGCGGCCACGCACCTGCGTGCCTTCCTGGCCGCCGGTTCGCGCTGGCGACGACGGGGATAAGCTCCCCAGAGCTTCCCCTATCCATTCCCCGCCTCGGTTCTTCCCCTCCTCCCGGATCCCCTCCTTCTCCCTGCTGCCGCCATTAGAGCCGAGCTCGAGCTCGAGCTGGCCGTGCCCCTGGCCATAGGATCCCCTCCCAGAGCATGCCATTAGCTCCGTCTCGTCGCCCTGGTCATCTCTGCAGAAGCCGAAGCTTCCTCGAGCCCTGCAACGCCCGCAACGCCGTCGTCTTCCTCCTCCGGCCGCCGGACCTCTTCCGTCGATTCGTCGCCCCCAGGCCTTCCCCGAGCCGTCTGAGCTCTGCTCTGCACTCCCTGTGAGCATGCGGTCGTTTCCCCTAAGTTTTCCCCGTCGATCCCCTCCTCTAGCCCTAGTTTCACCGGAGCCCGACGAGGACCGCCGCTGCTGCTCGTCGCCGGTAGCCCTCCGATGTTCAGCTCGTCCTTCCGAGGGCACCAACAGCTCCAGGACGACGCGTAGATGCCGTAGCAGCTAAGAACCAAGCGTAGATCCCTCTGATTCAAAGACCCCGATGACGCCCGAGCCTTGGCCGCCGCCAAGCTCATCGCCGGCGTCATCTCCGACCAGATCAGCCCCGGCTAGGCGCAGAAATGAAGCTGCGGGAGACGTGTCGTTCCTCTGGTGCTCTCCGCGCAGCATTTGGCCCCCTGTGCGCCGTTTCCGAGCCCCTCCGCCGTGCTGGTGGTCGCCGGAGGCTCCCCGCCGGCGAGGACGACCTGCCCGTCGGTGGAGGTCGACGTGGCAAGCTAACCCAGCCGATTAGTGACTTAATCACTCGCTGACAAGTGGGCCCAAGGCCAAGTCAAACCTGAGTTAGGGCTGGTCAGCGCGGGATTAGTCTCAGAGAGGCTGACCAGTGGGGCCCCCCTGTCAGGTTTGACCTGAACAGGTCGGCTGACCTGCTGACGTCAGCCTGATGCAATAAATGGAATTTCCAGTATAAAACTAATTCAGGAAATTGCTAAAAATTGCAAAAATCATAGAAATTAATCTGTAACTCCAATGAAAATAAATTATATATGAAAAAGTATAAAAAAAATTCAAGGATTCTGATTATGCTATTTTCAACTATGTTTGAAAAAGTTACAGGACCCTAATTTGTGAAATAAGGAATAATTCAATTCTTTTAATCACTTTATAAATGGAATTTGCAAAAATATTCAAATTTCATTATAAATGCAATGATCACACACTGCCCTAGATATAAATCAGTACCATAACATGACATTTCATGCATGTTAACATTAAGTTGATCTGAGCATCAGGTCGAATCAATTAAACCGGTATCCGAGAATACCCGTTTGAATTGCTATTCGAATGTGATTCAAATCAACTCGAAACCTAAAACATCTTGATTATAATAACTTATCACTTTGATTTCTCATGCCATGCTCATGCATCATTTTGATTGCATATGATTGTTATTGAATGTTGCCATTCATTTCGGTAGGCTCCGCACCCCCGGATTCCACCGAATATCCGTCTGACGGATATCGTTCCTCCTCTGAGCAACAAGGCAAGCAACCCTTTTGATCATCCCGATAAATCCCATGTTCTTTCTCCTGCACCTAATTATTGCACTAGGACCAAATGCTTCAACTGATTTTGCCACGATAGTTGAACCCATTTCCTTTGCATGACTTAACATTGTCACAGTAAATAGCCAAACCTAGCAACCTAGCATACCTGGTAGTTGCCTGAGCTGTGATGTGCCTTATCCTGCTATGCATGCTATGCTTAGAGTTGTGTATGGTCTGTCATCTGGGAGATGAACAGAATTGTGAAATGTGTTTGGTGAGCAAAGGTTGTGTGTTGAACTTGATTTGGTAAAGGTACCGGTGAAAGGCTGTGTAGGAGTACATGGCGGGTTGTTTCATTGGAACCGTCCTTAGGAACTGAGTTCCGTGTATGTAATCCAAGACTAGATACTACCACATGCTGGGCCCTGAAATATGACCCCGCTCGGCCTATTAATCGCGTAGTACTCGGTCCAGGAGTTGCAAGTAGTTTCTGGTGTTTATAGTAATGCTGGAGGCCGTGCATGGTGCTGACCTAAGAGGTGGACCGTGATGCGGTAGGCAGTGGCACGGTGTACCAAGTGGCACCCGGATGGTGGGCTTGGGAACCCTGCGCACATCGTTTGAGGCCGTGGCAGAAACCTCGGCCGGACTTCCGTACGGGTTACTCTCAGATAGGCGATAAACCTGGACTAGGTACTAGTGTGGTTAACGGTCGTGGCCGACTCCCTCGCTGGGCTTCCGCTTGAAGGTTGCCGAGGTGCATGACGTGCACATAGCGATAAGTGGCGAGAGCGTGTGTGACGAAGTACACCCCTGCAGGGTTATGATCTATTCGAATAGCCGCGTCCGCGGATATGGACTACTTGGAGACATATGTTGTTCATAGATAACTTCAATGGCTACTCATAAAATTGTCAAGATAAGCGTGAGTGTCGTGGACGGCATTTCCATTTGGAGACGGAATGATTCCACGATAGTGTATTGTTGTGGTGTTAGTGGACTCGTGTGCGAGAAATCAAGTTGTCAAAACTAATTTCAAAATGCAAGTTGTCTAGCCACGAGTCAAATGCTGGCTTTCCGCATGAAACCCCACAATACCTTTTGATACCTTGCATGAGTAGTTAGTTCTCCTAAAGTCTTGCTGAGTACCTTCGTACTCATGTTTGCTTAATAAATGTTGCAGAGGTTGCTAATGACCCTAATGGAGGGTTCTTCGTAGACATCGACGACGACGATTAGCTGGTGTCCCAGCTACGATCTGGCCCTACGTCGGCTCTGTAGTATAGTCAGGCCACATGCCTACTAGTTGCCCTGTCTGTACCCAGACAGT
This sequence comes from Hordeum vulgare subsp. vulgare, assembly GCF_904849725.1. Taxonomy (NCBI): domain Eukaryota; kingdom Viridiplantae; phylum Streptophyta; class Magnoliopsida; order Poales; family Poaceae; genus Hordeum; species Hordeum vulgare. The sequence continues at coordinate 75,063,076 of NC_058522.1, read as the reverse complement.
TTATAACTCTTCCGCTGGCTTGTATTGTATGACTGCTATTATGGGTCGTGAGACCCTTAATGTGTAATATTATGTGTGTGGCTCTTCCGAGCCTCTCAAATAAAGCTTGTATGGTTATGGTTATGTTGTGATGCCATCGATGTATCTATACATATCGGTATGCCATGCGTACGTGTGTCTTACTTGATATGTATGGGGTTCGAATACCTAGTCGTGAACTTTAGTAGCACTCCTTACAAGGAAATGCCCCTTTGTGATCCAACGAGCCTTGGTAGTTCGCTACTGCTCCGGACTAATTGGTTGACCGACATGTGTCCTTCTTAGCTGCTGTGTCTGTCCCCTTTGGGGAAATGTCACGCGACGTAATGGAGTCCTTGTAGCTCGCTACGACTCGTCTACGTTCGTTGATGACCAACACCTGCTTTGTTGGGTCATGTATGTCTGTCCTTGTGCGGAACTGCCACTTTGGTTTATGACTAGACATGTCGATCCGGGTTCTTTGACATTGGTTTGCTAGCGACACTATTGCATACGTGAGTCAAAAGACGCAAACGGTCCCGGCTAAGGTAAGGCTGCAGCCGTGGAGTTAACCGTGCGTGAGACCACGAAGGGATGCGATGTGTTATAGGCTGGATTCCTATGGCTTAGGATCGGGGTCCCGACAGCGTTGGTATCAGAGCCTGACTGACTGTAGGATTACTAAGCCAAACTGGTCGAAGTGGAGTCTAGAATTGCTTTAGCTATATATAAGGGAATTGTTTGTGGAAGGGAACGTAAGATTCTTGTTCTCTTCTCAAGTTATTCTATTCTGGTCATCCTCGTCTTTTCTGTGGGAATTAAGGACTAGGTTACTCATCTTCTCCTAGGCTCGTATTTCTGATCGGTAGATTATAGGACTACGGGTCGAGAGATATTGGGTTTCTTTTATTCCTAGGAAGCAGGAAGTAAGTTTGGTGACCAGAGAGTTGAATTTGATAGTTGAGTGGTTACGTTATTCCACTTTGGGTTGTCTCAAATTTGTTTTGAGCATTTACAGCCGTTATGCTGCCGAATTTTTGCATTCAGAGCTCTAATGCTTTTGCATTACTCTCTATTTACAGATGCCTGGCCGTCCTTCTCGTCAGGTGGTACGTCTGACTAGGTGCATTGATGTGTCGGGTCATACGGCCATGCTGGTCAGGGTGATGTCGGTGTGCGGTTACCGCTGGTACCCCGAGTACACAGTGGAGGAACAGTACCGAGACTTCAACCAGAGCCAGTACATTTGCACTGTTAGGGTATTTCCAGACTACCCTGGAGCGGAGAAGCCAATCCATTGGTCCTATGGGTTGGGAGTCACTGTTGACATGGCAGTACAAGATGCTGCCTATTCAATGCTGACTATTATGAGAGCGAGACATGCACTGCTGCAGAATTCAGAGTTCTGCCATGTTCCGGCCTCTCAGTCTGGTGAAGAAGGATACCTCAGTGGAGTCTATTTTGATTCTTCTATGGAGGATCCACTTCTGCAGTCCACTGTTGAGATGCTAGAGAACAGAGACAAGGATCCTTGTGCTCTCCGCATGGAGCTTTATGCTACCCGTTCCCGTCTGTGGACAGCTTTGACGCAGCTGGCACCGGTAGTCCAGACAGGGTATGGAGAGATGGAGATGCTGAACCCTGTTAGGAACCATCTTCCGGCCCACGTTGACTGGCCAGCTATAGGAGGAGTCACACCTCTTAGGGGACCCCTCTTACCACCAGTCAGGGGACCAAGGCCACATCCGTGTCCTTATGGATCCCAGGGATCTCAGGCTAGAGTGTTTCCTGATCCGCAGGTTGAGCTTCCAGGTCATGGAGGTAATCTCTATGAGATGTTCTATGCGGATGCCTGAGCTGTGAGCGGAAGGATAGTATGGTAGTAGCCGTATGTTCACAGTCCTGCGTGACTTGTGGAGTATGGTAGTAATGTGAAACGAATTCCGGAGGCCTAGATAAATAATGTATAGGAAGCTTGTAAGCCTCTGATGAGTAGTTCCACCATTTCAGTAGTTTGCTCTTCGAGTAAGTTTGTACTGAACTATGTAAGGGTGTGTATGAACCATGGTGTATATATAGCAGTTGCTTGTTACCATGTTGTTCGGATATTCATTTCCGCATTCCGTGTGTTCAGTACATTCTTAATCCATAGTTAGTATTGATATGATATTGGTCTAAGCTATGAGTTTGTTTGTCAGGATGGTGTTCACCAGGTTGAACCGTGCCCCTGCTCATGAGCAAGGTGAGGGTAGTCAAGCGTCGCAGGAAGACCTGCCTCACCCACCTTCTCTGGTAGAAGTGATGCTTGAGGCAGAAAGAAACAAAAGGGCGACCAACCGACTGCTAGAGCGTATCGAGCAGAATACGGCTCGATAGCCTAGGAATGCTGCAGTGTCCCTCAATGACTTTGTGAAGCTAAATCCTCCAAAGTTTCATCATTCTGTCGATCCCCTCGACGCTGATGACTGGCTGTGCAGCATTTCACGCAAGATTCGCTCTGTGAATGTGTCTGAGGCCGACAAGGTGACCTTTGCGGCGTATTTCCTGGAGGGACCCGCCAATCTGTGGTGGGAGAATTTTGAAGCTATGCGTCCCGCTGAACCAGTGGCCACATGGGCAGACTTCAGTGCAGATTTTCGTCTGCACCATATTCCAGAGGGCCTGATGGACAGAAAGAGAGAGGAGTTCTGTGCCTTCACTCAGGGCAAGTTGTCTGTGGATGCCTATAGCCGCGAGTTCGGTAACCTCGCCCGCTATGCAACAGAAGAGGTGTCTACTGACGCCAAGAAGCAAGCAAGATTCCGTAAGGGTCTGAGCCCTGAGCTCCGTCGTGATCTGCGCCTCCATGAGTGTGCAAGCTTTCAAGCCCTGGTCAACAAAGCGATCAGTGCGGAGACTGGTCATACTGACTTCGAAGCCACAAGGAAGCACTCCCGTGACTTTGGCTCGTCTTCTGGTTCCGCGTTTCCAAATCGCAGGCTGTGGGTTCCAAACAGTTCTCTGCCGCCAAGATACACTCCGAGGCCATCCTACGTGGCGCCTCAGACGAATCAGGCCAACCCTCCATCAAAAGCTTATGGTGGTCCAGCTAGCAATGCTGCACCACGTGCCAACCAGGTGATATGCTACAAGTGTGGAGAACCAGGGCATTATTCCCGTGAGTGTCCTCAGAATGTGGGTGCCAAGCAACCCGGAAAGTCCGTCGGGCAGGCCAAGTCGGGCAAAGCGTTTTATGTGAAGCCAACTCCTGCACGTGGCCGTGTGAACTATGTGTCAGCAGAAGAAGCTGCAGAGGATCCCGATGTCATGCTGGGTACGCTTCTTGTTAATCATCACCCAGCGTCCGTTCTCTTTGACACTGGGTCTTCTCATTCCTTCATTTCAGAAAGTTATGCACAGTTGCATAACATGTCATTTTGTGATATGCCAATCCCATTGGTTGTCCAAACCCCTGGTAGTAAATGGCAAACCTCTAGGATAACCTATGACAATGAGATTCTAGTAGACATGCTAGTTTTTCAAGCCTCATTGATAGCATTGAAATCTTCAGATATTAATATCATCTTGGGCATGGACTGGATGTCAGCTCACTATGCCAAGATTGATACTCACTCTAGAAATGTCCAGCTTACCAATCCCTCGGGTGAGATAGTAAATGTCTCTACTCGAGTTGCCAAATGCCAGCTCTATTCCCTAAATGCCAACCCCCGGAACTTGAAGACATTCCGATAGTCCGTGACTTCCCGGATGTTTTCCCAGAGGAACTGCCAGGAATTCCACCTGACAGAGATGTAGAGTTTGTGATAGATCTTGTTCCGGGAACTGTCCCAATAGCCAGAAGACCTTATAAGATGGCACCCCTGGAGCTAGCCGAACTTAAGAAGCAATTAGATGAGGCCTTGAACAAGGGTTTCATTCGTCCTAGCTCTTCTCCTTGGGCTTGTCCCGTCCTCTTCGTCAAGAAGAAAGACGGAACGGATCGGATGGTTGTAGATTACCGACCAGTTAACCTGGTCACCATAAAGAACAAGTATCCGCTCCCCAGGATCAACGATCTGTACGATCAGCTCGCTGGATCCTCAGTCTTCTCCAAAATGGATTTGAGGTTGGGATACCATCAAATCAAGATTAAGAACGGGGACATTCCAAAAACGGCCTTTGTTACTCGTTATGGCCAATATGAGTACACCGTTATGTCCTTCGGTTTAACCAATGCCCCAGCCACCTTCTCTCGGCTGATGAATTCAATCTTTATGGACTATTTGGATAAATTCGTCGTAGTATACCTCGATGATATTCTCATCTACTCAAAGAATGAACAAGAACATGCCGAGCATCTAAGGCTGGTATTGATAAAACTTCGGGAGCATCGCCTTTATGCCAAATTTTCAAAATGTGAATTCTGGTTACCAGAAGTGACCTATCTAGGCCACGTAATCTCCCGTAAGGGTATTGCTGTCAATCCCGAGAGAGTTCAAGCTGTCCTTGATTGGACTCAACCTGAATCGGTTAAGCAAGTTAGGAGTTTTCTTGGTCTAGCGAGCTATTGTCGCCGCTTCGTCGAGAATTTCTCCAAGGTTGCAAAGCCTCTGACTGAACTCCTCCAGAAGGATAAAAAGTTCGAGTGGACACCACAGTGTGAGCATAGTTTTCAGGAACTGAAAAGACGCCTGACTTTCGCACCTGTGTTCCTACCACCAGATTTTTCTAAGGACTTTGTTATCTATTGCGACGCCTCGCGACAAGGATTAGGTTGCATTCTCATGCAAGATCGTCATGTGATCGCATACGCATCTCGACAGTTGCGTCCACATGAGGATAATTATCCCACACATGACCTTGAGCTTGCAGCTGTGGTCCATGCACTAAAAACCTGGCGACATTACCTTCTGGGTAATCGTTGCGAAATATTCACTGATCACCAAAGTCTGAAATATATCTTCACCCAGCCGGATTTGAATCTCAGGCAAAGACGGTGGGTTGAGTTGATCTCGGATTACGACTTAGGGATAACTTACATCCCGGGGAAGGCCAATGTTATGGCCGATGCACTAAGTCGTAAATCTTATTGTAACAATTTGATGCTACAACAAGGTCAACCACTTCTCCATGAGGACTTTCGGAAGTTGAATCTTCATATTGTTCCTCAAGGATTCCTTTCTACCCTGGTGGCGAAGCCTACTCTTAAGGATCAAATTATAGCTGGCCAAAAGCGTGACAAGGGTATATCACGGATCAAGGAGAATATTTTTAGCGGAAACGCTAAAGAATTTTCCATGAATGATCAAGGTGTGGTGTTCTTCCAGAATCGTTTAGTGGTTCCTAAGAACCCACATCTAAGGCAGTTAATCCTTAAGGAGGCTCATGATTCCCCTCTCACCATTCATCCCGGTAGTACTAAGATGTATCAGGACCTACGCCAGAGGTTCTGGTGGACTAGGATGAAGAGAGAAATTGCTGAGTTCGTTGCTAACTGCGATGTTTGTCGTCGAGTTAAGGCAGAACATCAAAGGCCTGCTGGCACCCTTCAACCTTTAGCTATTCCTGAATGGAAATGGGATAAAGTTAGCATGGATTTCATTACCGGATTTCCCAAGACCAAGAAAGGAAATAATGCTATCTTTGTGGTCATTGACCGTCTTTCCAAAGTGGCTCATTTTCTGCCTGTTCGTGAGAGTATAACAGCTAGCCAGCTAGCAGAGTTATATATCTCTCGAATAGTGTCTCTTCATGGTGTTCCCCTGGAAATTAACTCGGACCATGGAAGTATCTTTACTTCTCGCTTCTGGGAAAGTTTTCAGAATGCCATGGGGACTCACTTATCTTTTAGCACTGCTTTCCATCCCCAATCAAGTGGTCAAGTAGAAAGAGTGAATCAAATTCTAGAAGATATGCTCCGAGCTTGTGTTATATCATTCGGTATGAATTGGGAGAAGTGTCTTCCATTCGCCGAATTCGCTTATAACAACAGTTATCAATCAAGCTTGGGCAAAGCCCCTTTTGAAGTTCTCTATGGACGAAGATGTCGAACACCTCTTAATTGGTCAGAAACCGGAGAGAGGCAACTCTTTGGCCCGGACATGATCCAGGATACAGAAGAGAAGGTTCGCATTATTCGTGAAAAGTTGAAAACAGCCCAGTCTCGTCAAAAGAGCCAATATGATCGTCATCATAAGGCTGTGACCTTTGAAGTTGACGAGAAGGCTTACCTTCGGGTTACACCTTTGAAGGGTACCCATCGATTCGGTATCAAGGGCAAATTGGCTCCTCGTTACATTGGACCTTTTCGCATTCTTGCCAAACGAGGAGAAGTTGCCTACGAGTTGGAACTTCCTCCGCATCTTTCCAAGGTTCATGATGTTTTCCACGTCTCGCAACTCAGGCGTTGCTTTTCAGATCCTATCCGTGAAGTGGACCACGAAACGCTTGATCTACAAGATAATCTTTCTTACCGAGAATACCCCGTGCGTATTCTTGATCAAGCTGAGCGTACCACTCGACGTCGAAGCCTCAAGTTTCTTAAAGTTCAATGGTCAAATCATTCTGAAAAGGAGGCAACCTGGGAAAGAGAGGATCGTCTCCGACTCGAATATCCTGCATTATTCCCGACGACTTCTAAATCTCGGGACGAGATTCTTTTGAGTGGGGGTGAGTTGTCACATCCCTAACCCTTAACCAAGATAGCATTGTGCTCATGTCTTCTTTGCATTTGCATCCAAGAAGTTTCAACAAAAACAACAAAGTGGCAAAGGAAAAACTTAAAACCCTAGCCACCATTTCAATTAAAGGAAATTTCAACTAGTTCAAAATCAATGAACCCAAAATGGCCTCAAGAAATGTTCAAACTTTCTGATAAATCATGAAAGTAAATGAGCATTGGAGAAAACTATTTTCTTGACACTGTAAGAATTTTAAATAAATGCAAAAGCCACTGGTTTCCAATTTAAAATTTGAAATCAGAAACTATAATTTTCCAAAAATGTTGAAAGTCTTGGAAATGAGTGGGGATATTATAACAAATATTACAGGAGGTCTAAAATAGTTTTTACTTTTTGTTTTGGAGCTGAAATAATTAGCAAAGCAATAAAGAGCAAAACAGAAAAACAAAAACAGAGGAAATGGAAAAAGACTTACCTGTCGCCCAAGCCAGGCCCGGCCCATCTCCCCGCTCGTCCCCTCCCTCGCGCCAGTAGGCAGCAAGAGGTGGCCGCCGCCTCCTCCGGCGCGGCCACGCACCTGCGTGCCTGCCTGGCTGCCAGTTCGCGCTCGCGACGACGGGGATAAGCTCCCCAGAGCTTCCCCTATCCATTCCCCGCCTCGGTTCTTCCCCTCCTCCCGGATCCCCTCCTTCTCCCCGCTGCCGCCATTAGAGCCGAGCTCGAGCTCGAGCTGGCCGTGCCCCTGGCCATAGGATCCCCTCCCAGAGCATGCCATTAGCTCCGTCTCGTCGCCCTGGTCATCTCTGCAGAAGTCGAAGCTTCCTCGAGCCCTGCAACGCCCGCAACTCCGTCGTCTTCCTCCTCCGGCCGCCGGACCTCTTCCGTCGATTCGTCGCCCCCAGGCCTTCCCCGAGCCGTCTGAGCTCTGCTCTGCACTCCGTGTGAGCATGCGGTCGTTTCCCCTAAGTTTTCCCCGTCGATCCCCTCCTCTAGCCCTAGTTTCACCGGAGCCCGACGAGGACAGCCGCTGCCGCTCGTCGCCGGTAGCCCTCCGATGTCCAGCTCGTCCTTCCGAGGGCACCAACAGCTCCAGGACGACGCGTAGATGCCGTAGCAGCTAAGAACCGAGCGTAGATCCCTCTGATTCAAAGACCTCGATGATGCCCGAGCCTTGGCCGCCGCCAAGCTCGTCGCCGGCGTCATCTCCGGCCAGATCAGCCCCGGCTAGGCGCAGAAATGAAGCTGCGGGAGACGTGTCGTTCCTCTGGTGCTCTCCGCGCAGCATTTGGCCCCCTGTGCGCCGTTTCCGAGCCCCTCCGCCATGCTGGTGGTCGCCGGAGGCTCCCCGCCGGCGAGGACGACCTCGCCGCCGGTGGAGGTCGACATGGCAAGCTAACCTAGCCGATTAGTGACTTAATCACTCGCTGACAAGTGGGCCCAAGGCCAAGTCAAACCTCAGTTAGGGCTGGTCAGCGCGGGATTAGTCTCAGAGAGGCTGACCAGTGGGGCCCCCCTGTCAGGTTTGACCTGAACAGGTCGGCTGACCTGCTTACGTCAGCCTGATGCAATAAATGGAATTTCCAGTATAAAACTAATTGAGGAAATTGCTAAAAATTGCAAAAATCATAGAAATTAATCTGTAACTCCGATGAAAATAAATTATATATGAAAATGTATCAGAAAAATTCAAGGATTATGATTATGCTATTTTCAACTATGTTTGAAAAAGTTACAGGACCCTAATTTGTGAAATAAGGAATAATTGAATTCTTTTAATCACTTTATTAATGGAATTTGCAAAAATATCCAAATTTCATTATAAATGCAATGATCACACACTGCCCTAGATATAAATCAGTACCATAACATGACATTTCATGCATGTTAACATTAAGTTGATCTGAGCATCAGGTCAAATCAATTAAACCGGTATCCGAGAATAGCCGTTTGAATTGCTATTCGAATGTGATTCAAATCAACTCTAAACCTAAAACATCTTGATTATAATAACTTATCACTTTGCATTCTCATGCCATGCTCATGCATCATTTTGATTGCATATGATTGTTATTGAATGTTGCCATTCATTTCGGTAGGCTCCGCACCCCCGGATTCCACCGAATATCCGTCTGACGGATATCGTTCCTCCTCTGAGCAACAAGGCAAGCAACCCTTTTGATCATCCCGATAAATCCCATGTTCTTGCTCCTGCACCTAATTATTGCATTAGGACCAAATGCTTCAACTGCTTTTGCCACGATAGTTGAACCCATTTCCTTTGCATGACTTAACATTGTCACAGTAAATAGCCAAACCTTGCAACCTAGCATACCTGGTAGTTGCGTGAGCTGTGATGTGCCTTATCCTGCTATGCATGCTATGCTTAGAGTTGTGTATGGTCTGTCATGTGGGAGATGAGCACAATTGTGAAATGTGTTTGGTGAGCAAAGGTTGTGTGTTGAACTTGATTTGGTAAAGGTACCGGTGAAAGGCTGTGTAGGAGTACATGGCGGGTTGTTTCATTGGAACCGTCCTTAGGAACTGAGTTCCGTGTATGTAATCCAAGACTAGATACTACCACATGCTGGGCCCTGAAATATGACCCCGCTCGGCCTATTAATCGCGTAGTACTCGGTCCAGGAGTTGCAAGTAGTTTCTGGTGTTTATAGTAATGCTGGAGGCCGTGCATGGTGCTGACCTGAGAGGTGGACCGTGATGCGGTAGGCAGTGGCACGGTGTACCAAGTGGCACCCGGATGGTGGGCTTGGGAACCCTGCGCACATCGTTTGAGGCCGTGGCGGAAACCTCGGCCGGACTTCCGTACGGGTTACTCTCAGATAGGCGATAAACCTGGACTAGGTACTAGTGTGGTTAACGGTCGTGGCCGACTCCCTCGCTGGGCTTCCGCTTGAAGGTTGCCGAGGTGCATGACGTGCACATAGCGATAAGTGGCGAGAGCGTGTGTGACGAAGTACACCCCTGCAGGGTTATGATCTATTCGAATAGCCGCGTCCGCGGATATGGACTACTTGGAGACATATGTTGTTCATAGATAACTTCAATGCCTACTCATAAAATTGTCAAGATAAGCGTGAGTGTCGTGGACGGCATTTCCGTATGGAGACGGAATGATTCCACGATAGTGTATTGTTGTGGTGTTAGTGGACTCGTGTGCGAGAAATCAAGTTGTCAAAACTAATTTCAAAATGCAAGTTGTCTAGCCACGAGTCAAATGCTGGCTTTCCGCATGAAACCCCACATTACCTTTTGATACCTTGCATGAGTAGTTAGTTCTCCTAAATTCTTGCTGAGTACCTTCGTACTCATGTTTGCTTAATAAATGTTGCAGAGGTTGCTAATGACCCTAATGGAGGGTTCTTCGTAGACATCGACGACGACGAGTAGCTGGTGTCCCAGCTACGATCTGGCCCTACGTCGGCTGTGTAGTATAGTCAGGCCACATGCCTACTAGTTGCCCTGTCTGTACCCAGACAGTTTATAACTCTTCCGCTGGCTTGTATTGTATGACTGCTATTATGGGTCGTGAGACCCTTAATGTGTAATATTATGTGTGTGGCTCTTCCGAGCCTCTTAAATAAAGCTTGTATGGTTATGGTTATGTTGTGATGCCATCGATGTATCTATACATATCGGTATTCCATGCGTACGTGTGTCTTACATGATATGTATGCGGTTCGAATACCTAGTCGTTAACTTTAGTAGCACTCCTTACAAGGAAATGCCCCTTTGTGATCCAACGAGCCTTGGTAGTTCGCTACTGCTCCGGACTCATTGGTTGACCGGCATGTGTCCTTCTTAGCTGCTGTGTCTGTCCCCTTTGGGGAAATGTCACGCGACGTAATGGAGTCCTTGTAGCTCGCTACGACTCGTCTACGTTCGTTGATGACCGACACCTGCTTTGCTGGGTCATGTATGCCTGTCCTTGTGCGGAACTGCCACTTTGGTTTATGACTAGACATGTCGATCCGGGTTCTTTGACATTGGTTTGCTAGCGACACTATCGCATGCGTGAATCAAAAGACGCAAACGGTCCCGGCTAAGGTAAGGCTGCAGCCGTGGAGTTAACCGTGCGTGAGACCACAAAGGGATGCGATGTGTTACAGGCTGGATTCCTATGGCTTAGGATCGGGGTCCCGACAGTGAGAAATTGTTGAAAATTGATGATATGCCTTTGAATGGTCCATTTTCAACACACAAAAAGTCTGGAGTTCAAATAAGTTCAAAAAAATGAAATGCCTTTGTAAGAGATGAGTTTTCGTCCAAAACCGTGATACTTCGGAAGAGAATGTCCGTTTTGTACACGAAGTGCATCCAGTTTTTGTCGTAACCTTCTCAACTTTTTAGCACATGCTATGTGGCTGAAATGATGATACCATGCCAACTTTCAACCTTTTCCGAGTTCATTTGTAGTGCTTTTCAATTTCATGGTCATTTAGCTCAAAAAATAAGTCACTGCATGAAAAATACCAAATGAAGTTAGAAATTGTTGAAAATTTTTGATGTGCCTTTGGATGGTGCATTTTGAACAAACAAAAAGTCTAGAGTTCAAATAAGTTTTCAGAAAAATGAAATCCCTTTGTAACACATGAGTTTTGTTAAAATCTTTAATAGAAAACTAAAATAATAAAGTCAACTAAAAAGAATCAACTAAAGCATTAACTAAAAATAATGAACAAAAAGAATCAACTATAATTATCAAAGTGTTTATTTTTTGAAAAGAATCAAGTAAAACATTAACTAAAAACAAACAAAAAATATCACCTCAAAAGAATTTTCATAAAGTTTTTTTCTCAATATCTTTAATGGAAAACTAAAATAAAAGAGTGAACTAAAAAGAATCAACTAAAACATTAACTAAAAAGAATAAACTAAAATTATCGAAGTGTTTATAGGTTAAAAAGAATCAAGTAAAACACTAACTAAAAAGAAACAAAAAAATATCAACTCAAAAGAATTTTCATAAATAGGGTTTACGGTAAAATATTTAATAGAAAACAAAAATAAAAGATAAAAAACCTTTAATAGAAAATAATTAAAATATAAACTAGGACTAAATATTATGAAATAAAAAAATGAAAAAATGCCACCTTCTAGGCCATCACGGCGTGCATACCACTAGTAGAAAACAGGGCTTTGGTCCACTTGAAGAAATCCCATTAGTCCGAATTCGTGAGGCCACGGCGCCAGGCGGGCATCAAGGGCCATTGGTCCCAGTTCCTATCAACCCTTTGGTCCCGGTTCCAGACATGAACCGGGACCAATAGGCAGGGACCGTTCATGTCCTTCTTTAGTCCCGGTTGGTGGGTCAAACCGGGACCAGGTGGACCTTCGTATCCCCCTTCAGTCCCGGTTAGTAGAACAAACTGGGACGAAGTGGTGGTGGCAACCGTTTGTATCACCCTTTAGTCCCGGTTGGTGGTTCAATCCGGGACCAAAGGCCCAAACGTTTTGCATCCCGCTTCGCAAAAGCACAACCGAAGCAGAGTCTTTCATCATTTCTCTGTTCTTCTCCTCACTCGCTCTCTTCTTCCCCTCTCTTCTTCCCTTCTCTTCTTCCACTATGCCAACTCGCTTTGGAGAGGTGCTCGCACATGGCAAGACCAAGCTCGATGTCGTGTACACGAACGAGAGTAGGGAGGTGCCGCATTTTCTTAGATAGTTGAAGGAACGGTGGCTTGACGCCGCGGTGGATCATGAGAAATTCTTGGGGCTTGATTTGGAGTACACTGTTCATCAACAAGGTGTTGCCTTCATCCAACTATGTTTCAAACACCATGTCCCGATCTTCCGATGGGCGAGGTATGTTTTGAGGCTTTCTTTCATCCAAGGTTATAGAAATTGCATATATATAGTGATTTATTTAGGTTCCATTGGATAGCAATATGCAGTTTCTATATATGTTCCATTGGATAGTTAATTGAGGGTTTCCTGATCAATTCATAGGATCGATAGATATACGTTACATTTTGGAATCCTATAAAGATCAATTACTCTTTAGTTGTAGTGAAACAATTTTATGCGGCTTTCTTTGATCCAAGGTTATGAAAATTGCATATAGCTAGTGATCTCACTAGGTTCCATTGGATAGCTACAGTGATCTCTCTAGGTTCCATTGGATTGCAATATGCAATATGTCTAGCTTGTTGCATATTTGCAAAACCGTGGGAGAATATCTATATACATGTCATAGTTAATTTACGGTGTCTTGATCAATTTATAGGATATGAAAATTGCAAATGATAGCAATATCTTCCACTTGAATACTAAAGATAATTTTATCGTTAGTTGTAGTGAAACATTTTTCCTTGTTGCAGCAGTATGCAACATTTGTTCCATTTTAATTTGTTGTTGTTGCAGTAGTGACAAGCATTTTCCAAAACTCATGGACTTCCTTCGCAGAGGCATCAGTTTTGCTACCACTGACATAACGAACAGCAAGCTGAAGATGAGGCACAACTTCGGTATTGAGATACTAGCCGATTGCCTCATTGATCTCCAACAGGAATTCAGGTTTCAACATGAGAGGACTTCGATGGGTCATATGGTAGTCGCCTTGATCGATGAGGAGTATGTTGATATGAAGACCAAATTCCCAAAGTCTCAGCACAGACTTTGAGAGAAGACTCCACTTCATCGTATAAACATTGAGTATGCAGAAAAGATGCATACGGTTCATACGAGTTGTACCGCAAGATTCGAGTCGTCAACTATGGCCGACGTCACCTCAGAGCAGGTGGACATTCTGATTCAGACGATTCACACGACTAGTGTTCACAACGGTGAACACTTGTATATTTATCTATGCTGGCTATTGTCATGTACTGTTTGGACTAGTATCATTATGTACTGCTTGGACCAATTTATAAATGTCTAGTTTCTGTTGGTGCCACTATAGTTTTCAAGTTTGAATGGTTTACCCCTTTCTAAGTTCATTTGCTACTTTCCATTGTATCATGCATTTCCCACCTTGGAACTTTCGTACACGAAGTGCATCTAGTTTTTGTCGCAACCCTCTCAACTTTTTAGCACCCGCTATGTGTGTGAAATGATGATACCATGCCAACTTTCAACCTATTCAAACTTCATTTGTAGTGCTTTTCATTTTCTAGGCCATTTAGCTGGGAAAAAAACAACAAATGCATAAAAATACCAAATGAACTCAGGAAGTGTTCAAAATTGATGATGTGGCCTTGAATGGTGCATTTTGAACACACAAAAATTCTTGAGTTCAAATAAGTTCGAAAAAAATGAAATCCCTTTTGTAACAGATGAGTTTTCGTAAGAAACCCAAATACTTTGAAAGAGATTGTCTGATTTGTACACGAAGTGCTACCAGTTTTTGCCGCAACACTCTTAACTCTTTAGCACATGCTATGTGGCTGAAATGATGATACCATGCAAACTTTCAACCTATTCAGAGTTCATTTGTAGTGCTTTTCAATTTCTGGGCCATTTAGCTCAAAAAATCACTAAATGCATGAAAAATACCAAATGGACTCACAAAGTGTTGAAAATTGATGATGCAGCCTTGAATGGTGTATTTTGAACACACAAAAAGTCTTGAGTTCAAATAAGTTCAAAAAAATGAAATCCCTTTTGTAATAGATTGAGTTTTCGTAAGAAACCCTGATATTTCGAAAGAGAGCTTGTCCGATTTGTACACGAAGTGCATCTAGTTTTTGTCGCAACCCTCTCAACTTTTTAGCACATGCTATGTGGGTGAAATGATACCAGGCAAACTTTCAACCTATTCAGAGTTCATTTCTAGTGCTTTTCAATTTCTGGGCCATTTAGCTCAAAAAATCAGTAAATGCATGAAAAATACCAAATGAACTCAGAAAATGTTAAAAATTTATGATGCGGCCTTGAATGGTGCATTTTGAACACACAAAAAGTCTTGAGTTCAAATAAATTCAAAAAAATGAAATTCCTTTTGTAACAGATCTGTTTTCGAAAAATTCCGTGATACTTTTAAAGAGATTGTCCGATTTGTACACAAAGTGCATCCAGTTTTTGCCGCAATCCTCTCCACTTTTTAGCACATGCTATGTGGGTGAAATGATGATACCATGCCAACTTTCAACCTATTCAGTGTTCATTTGTAGTGCTTTTCAATTTCTGGGCCATTTAGCACAAAAAAAATCAATAAATGCATGAAAAATACCAAATTTACTAAGAAAGTATTGAAAATTAATGATGTGGCCTTGAATAGTGCATTTTGAACACACAAAAAGTCTTGAGTTAAAATAGGTTCGAAAAATGAAATCCCTTTTGTACCACAGGAGTTCACGTAAGAAACCCAGATACTTCGAAAGAGATTCTCCAGTTTGTACATGAAGTGCATCCAGTTTTTGCCGCAACCCTCTCAACTTTTTAGCACATGCTATGTCAGTAAAATGATGATACCATGCCAACTTTCAACCTATTTAGAGTTCATTTGTAGTGCTTTTCAATTTCTGGGCCATTTAGCTCAAAAAATCAGTAAATGCATGAAAAATACCAAAGGAACTCAAAACGTTTTGAAAATTGATGATGCGGCCTTGAATGGTGCATTTTGAACACACAAAAAGTCTTGAGTTCAAATAAGTTCAAAAAATAAAAGCCCTTTTGTAACACATGAGTTTTCTTAAGAAACAATGATAATTCTAAAGAGATTATCCGATTTGTACACGAAGTGCATCTAGTTTTTGCCGCAACCCTCACAACTTTTTAGCACATGCTCTGTGGGTGAAATGATGATACCATGCCAATTTTCAACCTATTCAGAGTTCAATTGTAGTGCGTTTCAATTTCTGGGCCATTTAGCTTAAAAAGAATCAATAAATGCATGAAAAATACCAAATGAACTCAGAAAGTGTTGAAAATTGATGATGTGGCCTTGAATGGTGCATTTTGAACACACAAAAAGCCCTGAGTTCAAATAAGTTCAAAACAATGAAATATCTTTTGTAACAGATCTGTTTTTGATTAAAACAGTCATTTAAAATAACATAAAAGCTACCAAATTGAATATAATGATAAAACACAGTAATATTAAATAGCAGGAAAAAGAATCACTCAAAAATCGATTCACAAAATAAAATAAATAAAGTAAAAACGAAACAAAAAAACTAGTTTTTTTAAAAATGCCACCTACTAGGCCACCACGGCCTGAATACGACTAGAAACCCAAGAAGAGAGTCGGGCCAGGATTCAGGCCCGCAGAAGGCCTAGTAGGCCCATAGGCTGTGGCAAATTAGGCCTGGAAGCCTGAAGTTGAGGGGAGCTCCAGATGGTCTACGCACCAGCGCTTATAAACCACTCTCGGGCTCTCTCGGCAAGAGAGGTGTGACTAAACGTCCAACCGCACCGCGACTGTGGTAGGCACAAGCCTTTAATCCCGGTTTGTGCCACCAACTCACAAGAAATACGCCCTTTCGTGTAGGTTGTCGGCACCAACCAGGACTAAAGGTCTCTTCTTCGCGCCCTTTGGGCCGCTGGAAATTGGCCTTTAGTCCCGGTTTGCGGCACAAACTGGGACAACAGGGGTGCATTGGTCCCGATTTTTGCCTCGAACCGGGACCACTGGTTTTCGTATATAGGCGGGAGTTGTCAAAATTTCTCCCAAACTCTCCCATTTTCCCCAAGCCCGTCCTCCTCGTCATCATCGTCGTCCCGAGCCCTTCGTCCTCGTCGTCGTCGCCGCCGCCCCGAGCCCGTCCTCCTCCTCGTCGTCGCCGCTGCCCCCGAGCCCGTCCTCCTCCCCGCCGTCGTCGCCGCCCCCGAGCCCGTCGTTGTTGCCAACCTACCTTATCCACCCCGTGCGCTCCCTCTCTCCTCACTCCTGGCCCCTCACACTGCCGGCCCCTCCTCGCTCCGCCTGCCTCCTCCTTCCTCCTTCCCCCTCACTCCTTCAGTCGCCCCTCCTTCTCCCTCCTCCCTCCTCCCTGCCCACGTCCTCCCTGCACTCCTCCATTCGCCGCCGGCTGAGCCCTCCTCGCTCCTCCTTCTTCCTCCGTCCTCCTTCCTCCTCCCTCCTTCAGTTGCCCCTCCTTCTCCCTCCCCCTCATCCATCCACAATCCCTCCTCCCTGCTACATTTTGATTCAGTAGGCTAGTTGATATTTTCTTGTTGATATGTAACATTTTTATTTACTTAATAGTTTGTAGTTGATATCTACCAATTTAGATTTAGTATGATTAACTGATTAGTAAAAATTTAGACATAGTTGATAGTTTTTAGTTGTTATAAGCCTCTGTTCATATACAACACTTTGATTTAGGATAGTTTCTAGGGTTTAGTTGATAGTTTCTAGTTAACTGAATTATTACTAGGGTTTTCGTATATTATTTTTAGACATAGTTGATAGTTTCTAGTGATCCTGAAACTATTTACTCATTTGCTAGAATGAACATGTCATATTTTGTTTATATTTTGTTTATGCAGAAATCAAGTATTTTCCCCTGCCTCATCCCCGCACTCGTCCCCATTGCTGACCCCCTAAGACCTCTGGGTGAGAATAGCCAAATCCCCATGTTGTTGATATAGATGAAATGTCGATGATGAAAATGCTAGTGCTAGTCGCCATGTCATTGATGTCGATGATGATGCATTCTGAATATAGAGGATGTCTTGGTATTCTTGTTTGCAAATGTTGATTCATTTCCGTTCTGGCAAATTTCAGGCACTCCGTATGTCCACTTTTTAGAAAAGGTCATGCCCAAATTTTCCATGAATTTCGGCATGACTAGTGCTAGAAACTAGGACAAATGGGATGCCCTGTAATTTCCAGAAATGGGAATGAAGAGGAGAAGTAGAGTAAAAATAGAAGAACAGGAGAGGTAGAAGAAAAAGAGGAGAAGTATAAGAGGAAGGAGAGGAAGAAGAGGCGGAAGGAGAGGGATTATATTTTTTAGGTTCATTCTCTTTTAGGTTAATTCTGTTTTAGAATTATTTAGGTTAATTATGTTTTAGAATTATTAGAGGAAGAGGAGGAGAGGAAGAAGAGGAGGAAAAGAAGAAAGAAAGAATTATTTAGGTTAATTCTGTTTTAGAATTAATAGTGATCTGTCATATAAGTTTCCTGGTAGTTGTCTTCGATTGATTTTAAACGTTTCAACTATGAACATAGGAAATGTCTGACGACGAAAGGAAATTTGTTATGTGTGAATACTGCGAAGACGAGCGCGACATGTGCGACACACCTCACCTAGTTGATGATAGGCGCTTCAGCATCATGCTGGATGAGGACTTCGAAGTGGATACTGTAAGTCACAACGACAAGTCTTTTATCGTAATTAAGGATGATTTATTTTGCTTCAACTTATAATTTTTATTTTTTACTATTCTACTAGAGTATCCCCTGCCATCCAAGAATTTATGTCTTGGATAAGATTGGTTTCACTACTGAAAAAACTATGGAGGTAAAGATAGTTCACTTGAGGACCGAGCATGGTTATACTTTTGCCGTAAAGTTGTACAATGTAGACACCTACTCCTTTTTTGAATGCAAAAGTGTTGGAAATATGACCTAGAGGCAATAATAAAGTTGTTATTATTATATTTCCAGTTCATGATACTTGTCTATTATTCATGCTATAATTGTATTAACCAGAAACCGTAATACATGTGTGAATATATACATCACAATGTGTCCCTAGTGAGCCTCTAGTTGGCTAGCTCGTTGAGCAATAAATGATCATGGTTTCTTTATCATGGATATTGGATGTCACTGATAACGGGATCACATCATTGGGGAGTGATGTGATGGACAAGCTCCAATCCTAAGCATATCACTAGATCGTGTTGTTCGTCTGCTAAAGCTTTTCTAGTGTCAAGTATAATTTCCTTAGACCGTGAGATTGTGCAACTCCCGTATACCGTAGGAGTGCTTTGGGTGTACCAAATGTCACAACATAACTGGGTGATTATAAAGCTGCACTATGGGTATCTCCGAAAGTGTCTGCTGCGTTGTACGAATAGAGACCCGGATTTGTCACTCTGTGTGACGGAGAGGTATCTCTAGGCCCACTAGGTAATCCATCATCCTATTGAGCTCAGTGTGACTAATTAGCCACGGGATGATGTGTTACGGAACGAGTAAAGAGACTTGCCGGTAACGAGATTGAACAAGGTATAGGGATACCGATGATCGAATCTCGGGCAAGTATCATACCGATAGACAAAGGGAATTGCATACGGGATTGATTGAATCCTTGACATCGTTTTTCATCAGATGAAATCATCGTGGAACATGTGGGAACCAACATGGATATCTAGACTCCAGTGTTCGTTATTGATCGGAGAGATGTCTCGGTCATGTCTGCATGTCTTCCGAACCCGTAGGGTCTACACACTTAAGGTTCGATGACGCAGGGGTTATAGGGAAATAGTGTACATGGTTACCGAAGGTTGCTAGGAGTCCCGGATGAGATCGCAGACGTCACACGGAGCTCCGAAATGGTCCAAAGGTAAATATTTATATATAGGAAGAGATATTTTGGTCACCGGAAGTGTTTTGGGCATCACTTGTAACGTATCGGAACCATCGGAAGGGTTCCGGGGTTCCACCGGGAGGGCCCACCAGCCCCGAGAGGTTTCATGGGCCAAAAGGTGGAAGGCAACCAGCCCAAAGTTGGGTGGTGCACCCTCTCCACTCAGCTCAAGGCACAAGGAGAGGTGGAGGGGGCAAACCCTAGGCGCAGGAGGGGCCCATGGCCCACCTAGGGCGCAACCCTCCTCTCCACCCTGGCCGCCGCCCTCCGTGGCCATCTAGGGCTGCCGCCACCCCTAGGGAGGGAACCCTACGGGTGCGCACCCTGTCTCCCTCCCTCTTATAAATACCCAAGGTATTGGGGCTCATTTGAGACACGAAAAATCTCTCTCTTTGTCGGTGCAGCCCTACCCCTCTCTCTCCTCGTCCTCCGCATAACAGAGCGAAGCTCTGGCGGAGAAGCATGTAGCTCCACCGCCACCACGCCATCGTGCTGCCGGAGCTCTCTCCCTCAACCTCTCCTTCCTCTTTTCTGGATCAAGGTGTTGGAGACGTCACCGGGTTGCACGTGTGTTGATCCCGGAGGTGTCATAGTTCGGCCCATAGATCGGACCCCACCGCGATCTGAATCGCTGCGAGTACGACTCCATCAACCGCGTTCATAGTAACGCTTCCGCTTAGTGATCTTCAAAGGTATGAAGACGCTCTACAACCTCTCTTGTTGCTGGTTTCTCCAGAGATCGATCCTTGTATGGCGTAGGAAAATTTTGAAATTACTAATTTCCCAAACAGTGGCATCCGAGCCAAAGTTCTATGCGTAGATTCTATGCATGAGTAAAACACAAAAGTTGTGGGCGCTGATTTGTCAACTTGCTTGCCGTTAATAGTCTTATCTTTTTTCGGCGGTATTGTGGGATGAAGAGGCCCGGACTGACCTTACACGTACGCTTACGTGTGACTGGTTCCACCGACAGACATGCACTTGGTGCATAAGGTGGCTAGCGGGTGTTTGTCTCTCCCACTTTAGTCGAATTGGATTAGATGAAAAGGGTCCTTATGAAGGGTAAATAGCATTGGCATATCAACGTTGTGGATATCAAGTAGGTGAGAAATGTTCTTGCTAGAAACCCTAACCAGCCACGTAAAACTTGCAACAACAATTAGAGGACGTCTAACTTGTTTTTGCAGGGTATCCTATGTGATGTGATATGGCCAAAAGGATGTGATGTTACATATGTGATGTATGAGATTGACCATGTTCTTGTAATACGATTCACGACTTGCATGTCCATGAGTATGACAACCGGCAGGAGCGAAAGGAGTTGTCTTAATTTATTGCATGAGATGCAACACCATGTTGATTACTTTACTTTATCGTTAACGGTTAGCTATAGTAGTAGAAGTAATAGTTGGTCTGATGACTTCATGGAGAAACAATGATGGAGATCATGATGATGGAGATCATGGAGTCATGCCGGTGACGATGATGATCATGGTGCCCCGAAGATGATAATCAAAGGAGCAAGATGATATTGGCCATATCATGTCACTATATGATTGCATGTGATGTTTATCATGTTTTACATCTTATTGCTTATAACGACGGTAGAAAATATAAGATGGTCCCTCATTAAAAATTCGAGATAAGTATTCCCCTAAGTGTGCACCATTGCGAAGGATCGTTGTCTCGAAGCACCACATGATGATCGGGTGTGATAGATTCTAAAATTCGCATACAACGGGCGTAAGCCTGTTTGCACAAGCAAAACACTTAGGTTGACTCGACGAGCTTAGCATGTACAGACATGGCCTCGAATACGAGAGACCGAAAGGTCGAACATGAGTCGTATGGTTGATATGATCAGCATGGAGATGCTCATCATTGATGACTAGTCTGTCTCACGTGATGATCGAACACGGGCTAGTCGACGTGGATCATGCAACACTTGGATGACTAGAGGGAGGTCGATCTAAGTGGGAGTTTATTAATAAGTTGATTAGATGAACTTAATTATCATGAACATATTCTAAAATTTTCTTTCCAAATATTGTAGATCCAATGGCCAATGCAAAGCTCCCATTCAACTTCAATGTGTTCCTAGAGAAAACCAAGCTGAAAGACGATGGGAGCAACTATGCGGACTAGGCTCGTAAATTAATGCTCATCCTCATGGCTTCCAAAAAGGCATATGTACTTGATGCACCGCTAGGTGATCCCCCCGTTCCCGCGGCAGACCAGGATGCTACAAACGCCTGGCAGTCATGCAGTGATGACTACTCTCTCATTCAATGCGGCATGCTTTATAGTTTAGAACCGGGGCTCCAATGGAGTTTTGAGCAACACAGAGCATATGAGATGTTTGAGGAGCTGCAACTTGTTTTTCAAGCTCATGCCTGGGTCGAGAGATTTGAATTCTCCAACAAGTTCTTTAGCTGTAAGATGGAGGAGAATAGTTCTGTCGGTGAGCACATACTCGGAAATTCTGGGTTGCACAACCACTTGACTCAACTGGGAGTTGAACTTCCGGATGATGCGGTCATTGACAGAATCCTCCAGTCACTTCCACCTAGCTACAAAGGCTTTGTGATGAATTA
The DNA here is from genome assembly GCF_904849725.1 of Hordeum vulgare subsp. vulgare. NCBI lineage: Eukaryota > Viridiplantae > Streptophyta > Magnoliopsida > Poales > Poaceae > Hordeum > Hordeum vulgare. The sequence goes on along the minus strand of NC_058522.1, from coordinate 75,041,311 downwards.
CAACATGCAAGGGATGGACAAGACTATTCTCGAATTGTATTTAATGCTGAAATTTGTAGAGGTAGAAATCAAGAAAGAGCATCAAGTGTTGATGGTCAATAAGACCACTAGTTTCAAGAAAGGCAAGGGTAAGAAGAACTTCAAGAAAGACGGTGATACGTCTCCAACATATCTATAATTTTTTATGGTTCCATGCTATTATCTTGTCAACTTTGGATCTTTTGTATGCATGAATATGCTATTTTATATCTTTTTTGGGACTAACCTATTAACTCAGTGCCAAGTGTTAGTTTCTATTTTTTCTGTGTTTTTGACCTTTTTCAGAGGAGAATATTAAACGGAGTCCAAATGGAATAAAATCTTCAGAATGATTTTTCCGTAACACAAGATACACAGGGAACTTGCGAACCAAGGCAAAGGACCCCGGGGGAGGCCACAAGCCCCCTAGCCGCGGCGTGGGGGCGCGTCTACCAGGCTTGTGGGACCCCCGTGGCTCCATTGCCCTACTTCTTCCGCCTATAAATTCCCTAAAAATCCAAAACTGCCACACAGAGCCACGAAAATACTTTTCTGCCGCCGCAAGCTTCTGTCTCCGCAAGATCCCATCTGGGCACCGTTCTGGTGCCCTGCCGGAGGGGGGATTCAGGGACGGAGGGCTTCTTCATCAACACCATTGCCTCTCCGACTGTCATGGGTATAAGTCTGACAGTAGATATGTAGGGTACGAAAGGATGGGCAGAGACTTAGCTACGGCGAGGTTGTGTGAGTTCAGGCCCCTCTGCGGTGGAGCTAATAGCCCTACGTTTCAGTGTTGTGGGAGCTTGTTGTCGAGTGGAATATGGAATACAGTGAATTGCTAACCCCTGCACCAGTGGGGGAGGGTGGCTTATATAGAGTGCACTACCCTCCACAACAGTTCGGTGCACAGGGCTGGAGTAGTGGCGAATAAATGCCTGCGTTACAGGTAACATATGTCTTAAATGCTAATAAAGGCACATGGAAACGTATGACTATTTGCCTCCAGGGGGGTTACGATGCACAGAGTGGAATCCAGTCGGTTAGTTTGATATACTCCGAATGCTCGTCTCCGACTGGATGGTCGAGGATCTGTTACCGACTGGATGATGGGAACCCCTTAGTTCAGTTGGAACTGACTAAGGGCCTTGTCCCTTATGAGGGGTAGTCCTTGGGTAGGACCTACAGGGCAGGCCTATAACCCTACCATAGGACTATAACCCCATCATTAGTCCCCGAATGGATTGGGGTTGGAACGACGAAGCGATGCTTGAAGTTTGGATCCGACTGGTACGGATGTGACGTTGGAGTTGCTTGCCTCGATCCATTTTATCTTTTCTGACCAACGATCCGAGTGGAAGTATTTGTGAAACAAACTGTCGGAAACCGAGTGCTTCCGTTGTATCTTCTGACGTGATCAGTCAACTGACAGCGGCGGATTTTCCGGGATCCTCAAATTTCGGTTACCGCGCGCTCAGCGGGGATGACGACATCGCGCTCGAGTAGTGCCTGACGCCTCGATTCCAGCACCTTCATCTTCTCCACTGATATCGCCGCGGCCGGTCGGGGGATAAGATTTCGGGGCCACTTGCCAGTGACCCAGTCGGAACCTTACTTAAACCTCAGCGGCGAGGGTTTTTTCGTTACGCTAGCCGGATATCTTGCCTTTGCTCCGCTTCCCTCGCCATCCTCCGCGCACCCCAAGCTTCTTCCTTCTCCTTCTCCCTCGCGAATCCGCAGCTTCCGCCATGACAAATGGGCAGACTAGCAAGCTAGAGGCGCGGAAGAAGAGGCGGAAGCCGGCGGCTCCTGCTCAGTGGAGGCAGCGAACGCTACCGGCGGGGTGGATCCAGGGGGACTTCCTCCCCTCCACGGTGACGGAGGAGGACCTGCTGGAGCTGGAGGAGCACGGGATGATCGCGCACAAGTAATGGAGGTTGCCGGCGGAGGGTGAGATCGAGACGGCGCCCTGGGAGGGGCAGCGCGTCCTGCTGCTCAGCCACGTGCATCGAGATTTCTCCCTACCCCCACATCCTTTGTTCAAAGCCATAACGAACCACTTCGGGGCGCAGCTCCACCACTTTCCCCCGAATGCCATAGCTCATCTCTCTGCTTTCGTAGTCTTGTGCGAGTGCTTCATCGGTTGTCCTCCCCATTGGTGGCTTTTCAAACATATCTTCTTTGCTAGATCCCAAACTATCAAACGACTTAATCAGTCGGATGATAAGACTCACCTTCTCCAGCTCTGCGGAGGCTTAGGTTTCCAAAAGAAGAGCAAAAGTAGTTATCCCGCTCTTCAGCTGAGTGAATCGGTTAGGAAATGGCAGTCGACATGGTTCTACTGCGAGGATGTTGCTTTCCCGAATGCCACGACAGGGTTGCCTCCTTTTAGCTTAGATCGACCAGATCTGCCTAAGCATCTCGCGCTCACGAAGGCGGAGAAGATCCATATCCAGCCTCTGGTCGACGCAGTCGTAGATGTCGTCAGAAAGGGAGTCACCGGCATAGATTTGCTAGAGGTTTTCCTTGGCTGGCGCATCCAACCACTTCAGGCCCGAGACCACGCCATGTGGCACTACAACGGGCCCGAAGACTCCACTCGGACCAACGTCGAGTGCGTGACCGGGGAGACGGTGGCATCGTGGGTGCTCCAGATCACAGGCGCCTGCGAGAACCCCAGAGGGTCCCGGCGAGTGAAGGCTTTCTGCGCGAACAACCCTCCTCCGAACGAGGTGAGTACAACTTGTCGAGTGCACATAACTGTCTTAGATTTATCGCTTTCTTGAATCACTGTCTGACGTCTGATGTCGCCGACTGTATTTTATGCAGAAGTGGACCAACTGGTTCTCTCCTGTCTCGAACGGGAACCCGGCCGAGGAGGAGGAGGAGGGCAGCCAGGAGGGCAGCGTGGAGAGCGCCGAGTACATCTCCGACAGTGGGGAGACGGAGGAGGAGTCCGGGGAAGAGGAGGAGGAAGACGAAGAGCAGAACTCGCCACCCCCGCCGCCAGAGCTTCGAACCAAACGCCGACATGAACCTGCGGCTCCCTCGGCCCCTCCAGCATCCTCGAGTGCCCCGCCAACCGCTCCTACGGTTCCGAGCGCCCCGCCAACTGTTCCCGTGGTTCCGAGTGCTCGGAGCACCAAGAGGACCAGGGACGCTGCTGCTGAACCTGCGGGTCAGCCTTCCAAGGTGGCCAAACCGAGCGGATCTAAACCTCGTAAGGCCTTGCCGCGGATGAGGGTCATCGTTCCCGTCACCTCAACGTAAGTGATTCTTCTAACTTCTTTCGATATTCGATTGAACTCTTGTTTATTGGTCGAATGAATTTCACTCGACAGAGTTGCTACCTCTGCCACCTCTCCGGCACGCCAGGGGGATGATCCCATGGACATGGACAATGTTGTCTCGTCCCAGCCAGGTGCGTCGTAACGATTCCGAGAGTTTACATTATTGCATCACGAATTCTGTCTTCGGTCTTGCCTTTTTTCCCTGTGATCTCACGCCGTTCGGTCGGGTTTCCCTCAGGGGCGATTTATGTGGATGAGGGTGAGCAGGGGAGGTCTGAGCAAGCTGCGGTGCCCGTCCTTGAGGCTGTTCCGCCAGTTACTGCTCTCGCCGCGGACGTGCCGCCGACTGAGGCGATGCCGTCGACTGAAACGGCGCTGGTTGCTGCTGAATCGACTGGAGCGGGCCTTGGGATGCCCAAGGAGCCTCCAACGATGCCAGGCCCGTCGACTATCGAGTACAACGTCCAGCGCCTCCCAGAGGATCAGGTGGGAGCGGCCAAGGGGCCCATGGTGCAGGCGGAGCTGATGGCGGGAGAAACCAAGAAGGCGTATGACTCCATCGCGTCCCTGTACCAGCGAAGCTTGGAACTGCGGGACGATATCCGAGTAAGTGGGCTAGTAAGTATTTACTTTTCTCTTGTAACCCACTGGGTGTGCTCGGATATCGTATGATTTTTGCAATGGGTTCACTCTTAGTGAACCCAGTGGGTGTAGTCCCCGAGACTTCTGTCGAGTGCTTGCACCGGCAGTTGTCTTTATAAACACTTTTTGTTGACTTGAGTAGATTAAAAATTAATCTGTTCGAATGCTAACAGTTGGGGCACTCGGAGTGCACCTACTGGATGAGTCCCCGAGAGTAATTTTACTTAGGTCGGGTAGTAGTAGCCTCATAGGCTTAGGTGTTGTCATGTAGCTCAATAGGGCGGACCTGTTTGAGTTTCATGCTAGTGGGGCCACTCTTAGTGAACCCACTGGGTGTAGTCCCCGAGACCGCTGTCGACTGCTTGCGTCGGCAGGGGTCTGAGGAACCTAGATTTTTTTATTGTTGGATTTGTCTCACCGTCTCTTGGCGCTGGCTGGCAGAAAACTTGCGAGATGGGGATAGCGTATGAGACTCTTAGGGCTGAAAAGGTTCAGTTTGCTGGTGAGCTGGATGCGGCAATGGTTGCAATGGCTGGTATGAAGGATGTTCTGGCTGAACGAGAAAAGTCCTTGGAGCAGGCCCGTGAGGCAAACAAGGCATTGACTGCTGAAGTGGAGAGAATGAAGGCGCAAAGAACCGAGCTGATGGGACAAATGAAAGTGCTGAACAGGCGGTGTATAGCACAAGAAAAATATGTCAGTGACTGGGCCCGGAAGATGATAGCGCTTCTAGGTGGTAAGTTCTGTTTTTCCGAGTGCTTGTGGTATGTGCATTTCACTCGGCGCTTATTGTTTGCTCGTCTTGTCTTTGCAGATTTTTGCATGGACGCTGAGGCTGAAGCAGCTGACGTTGAGCAGTCGATTCTTGAGAACATTCCACTCGGAGAGGACGGCAATCGAGATCTGCTCCGAGCACACATTCGCCTCGGTAAAGTTGGGCCTTTCATCGATCCACTGAGAGAAGTGGTCAGCCGGATCGACAAGGAGCTTTGGCCTGAAGACGAGTCTCGGCATGAGATGGAAGGCTTGATGACTCGGCTGGAGGAGGTCCCAAACCGAGTGCAGTCATGGAAGAAGTTTGCGGCTCGCTGTGGTGCGGACGTTGCTCTGTCTCTGGTCTGAGTGCATTGCAAGGAGGTGCGCGAAGAGAAGCTGAAGGCGTTGCAGGTCGCCAACACGAACAAGCTGCGATTCAAAGACTTCATGGAGACCTTCCTTAAGAGCGCCACCTGCATTGCCGACGAGATCGACCTGAACACATTCGTAGAGCCCGCCAGTCCTAGCGCCAGTCCTGACGACGCTTAAGAAAACTTTTACCTCGGTATGTCGAGTGTTGGTTGTAAGAAACTTTGGCCACTGCTGTTGGCCGTCACATTCTTGGTTCGGTGCGGGTATGCTTGATCCACACCGAGCCAACTATCTTTTGGTGAACTTTGAATTTGAATCGAATCTTTTGCTCTTCTGTTGCCAAAGAGTTGTTGATACGATTTTGGCTCGAGTTTTTGTTTGGCGTTTCTTGGTGAAGCCAATGGCAAACGTGCGGAGCATGTAATTGTCAGTTGTTTTGACATCTGCATGAGCCTCACTGAGGGTCTAATGAGTCCCCGAGTGAATCTGTAGGATACACTCGAAGGCAATAGAGTACTTGGGCGATTCGTGATCGCGGCTAAGTCTTCGAGTGCGACTGTCAGGTCATACTCGGAGTGGATTGTTACTCATGTAATTGTCAGTGGTCTTGACATCCACATGAGCCTCAATGAGGGTCTGCTACTCATGTAATTGTTAGTGGTCTTGACATACACATGAGCCTCAATGAGGTTCTGCTACTCATGTAATAGTCAGTGGTCTTCACATCCACATGAGCCTCAATGAGGGTTTGCTGAGTCCCCGAGAGTTTAGTGCACACTCGGAGAAAGTCAGTACTTAGGCGATTCTTGATCGCAGCTAAGTCCCCGAGTGCATCGTTTAGTGCACACTCGGAGAAAGTCAGTACTTAGGCGATTCTTGATCGCAGCTAAGTCCTCGAGTGCGACGTTTAGTGCACACTCGGAGAAAGTCAGAACTTAGGCGATTCTTGATCACAGCTAAGTCCCCGAGTGCGACGTTTAGTGCATACTCGGAGAAAGTTATTACTTAGGCGATTCTTGATCGCAGCTAAGTCCCCGAGTGCGACGTTTAGTGTACACTCGGAGAAAGTCAATACTTAGGCGATTCTTGATCGCAGCTAAGTCCCCGAGTGTGACGTTTAGTGCACACTCGGAGAAAGTCAGTACTTAGGCGATTCTTGATCGCAGCTAAGTCCCCGAGTGTGACGTTTAGAGCACACTCGGAGAAAGTCAGAATTTAGGCGATTCTTGATCGCAGCTAAGTCCCCGAGTGCGAAGTTTAGTGCACACTCGGAGAAAGTCAGTACTTAGGCGATTCTTGATCGCAGCTAAGTCCCCAAGTGCGACGTTTAGTGCACACTCGGAGAAAGTCAGTACTTAGGCGATTCTTGATCGCATCTAAGTTTTTTTTTGAGACCGGAGTCTGCGACCGCGGAAGAATTTTGAATCTGCAAAAACTCAATCTGCTTTGTATTATTTCACCAATACTTGTTCTTTACATAGCTTCAGTCGACGGTCACGTGTAGAAGCGCTTCAGGAGATCTCCGTTCCATGCTTGCGGCTCATCTGTTTCCCTGTCGATGTTGTAGAGTCGGTATGCACCGTTGTTCAGCACCTTGGAGATGATGAAGGGTCCTTCCCAGGCGGGAGCCAACTTATGAGGTCTCTGCTGATCCACTCGGAGCACCAGGTCGCCAGCTTGGAATGTACGACTCCTGACGTGTCGTGCGTGGAAGCGCCGCAGATCTTGTTGATAAATTGTTGAGCGAGTCAGTGCCATCTCGCGCTCCTCCTCTAGAAGATCCACTCCGTCTTGCCTTGCTCGTTCTGCTTCAGCTTCGGAGAAGAGTTCAACTCGTGGTGCATTGTGAAGCAAGTCACTAGGAAGGACTGCCTCTGCTCCGTAAACGAGGAAGAACGGGGATCGCCCTGTAGATCTATTTGGGGTTGTGCGGAGACCCCAGAGCACCAAAGGTAGCTCGGTGACCCATGCACCAGCAGCATGTCCCACCTCTCCTAGGAGTCGAGGCTTCAAACCTTGCAGAATAAATCCATTCGCCCGTTCTGCTTGCCCGTTTGTTTGGGGATGCGCCACAGATGCAAAATCCACTCGGATACCTTGGCCGGTACAGAAACCTTTGAATCTATCCGAGTCAAAGTTTGTTCCGTTGTGAGTGATTATGCTGTGAGGTACCCCGAATCTGGAGATGATGTCCCTGACAAATAGGATAGCCGTTAGAGCGTCGAGCTTCTTGATGGGCTTGGCTTCGATCCACTTTGTGAACTTGTCGACTGCCACCAACAGATGTGTGTATCCCCCTTGGCAAGTCCTGAATGGACCGAATGTATCTAATCCCCATACTACAAATGGCCAAACAAGAGGAATTGTCTTCAACGCAGATGTTGGCTTGTGGGACTTGTTGGAGTAGAACTGACAACCTTCACATCGGTCGACCATATGTTTAGCCATTTCGTTCGCCTGCAGCCAGAAGAAGCCAGCTCTGAATGCTTTGGCGACGATTGCTCTTGAAGAGGCGTGATGACCGCAGGTTCTCGAGTGAATTTCTTCTAGGATCAATTCTCCCTCCTCTGGGGAGATGCATCGTTGAAGAACGCCTGAAACGCTTTCCTTGTACAACTGGCCATCAATGACAGTGAACGACTTCCGCCTGCGGACTATCTGCCTGGCCTGGACTTCGTCTTCTAGTAATTTCTGCCTCAGGATATATGAAATGATCGGCATAGTCCAATCGGGGATGATAGCAAGAATCTCCATGATCAGATCAACCACAGCAGGTACGTCGACTTCAGTCGGATCTGTCGAGCTCTTTGGTTGTACTGGTTCCTCTGTGAAAGGATCTTCTTTAACCGAGGGAAGGTGGAGGTGCTGGAGGCAGACGTCACTCGGGACTGGTCTCTGAGTGGATCCGAGTTTTGCCAACTCATCAGCTGCTTGGTTCCTCAGTCGCGGAACATGGTGGAGTTCTAGACCTTCAAACTTCTTCTCGAGCTTCCTCACTGCATTGCAGTATGTGGTCATGGTGGGGTTCCTGACGTCCCACTGTTTCATCACTTGATTAACCACCAAATCCGAATCGCCATAGACCATGAGGCGACGGACGCCGAGTGCGATGGCCATGCGCAGTCCATAAAGGAGAGCTTCATACTCTGTCTCATTGTTGGAGGAATCAAAGTGTATCTGCAACACATACTTGAGTTTGTTGCCCTTTGGCGATACGATCACAACGCCAGCGCCGGAGCCATTCAACATCTTGGACCCATCGAAGAACATTGTCCAATGAGCCGAGTAGATGTGGGTCGGTTGCTGTTGTTCTACCCATTCTGCTATGAAGTCAGCCAGAGCTTGAGACTTAATAGCTTTCTTGGCCTCGAACTTGATATTGCCGTACAACATCTCCATTGACCACTTCGCCACTCGGCCCGATGCGTCCCGATTGTGGAGGATTTCCGACAACGGAGCATCAGAAACGACAGACACCGAGTGGTCTTGGAAATAATGAGCCACCTTCTTCGCAGTCATGTAAATCCCGTAGATAAGTTTTTGATAGTGGGGATACCTCTGCTTGGAAGGAGTCAGGACTTCGGAGACGTAATACACTGGTCGCTGAACTTTGTATGCTTTGCCTTCTTCTTCTCGTTCGACTGTAAGAATAGTGCTGACGACTTGGTTTGTAGCCGCGATATACAGAAGAAGGGGCTCTTTACTGAGCGGAGCAATAAGACCCGGCTGGGTGGAAAGTAGGACTTTGAGGTCGTCGAATGCAACTTGGGCTTCATCTTTCCACTCGAAGGTATCTGATTTCTTCATGAGTCGGTATAGAGGAAGTGCTTTCTCGCCGAGTCGACTGATAAACCTGCTCAAAGCCGCTAGGCAACTTGTGAGCCGTTGAACATCGTGTATTCTGACCGGCCTCTCCATTCGGACGATGGTTCCGATCTTTTCGGGGTTGACATCGATCCCTCGTTCGGAAACGAAGAAACCGAGTAACTTTCCGCTGGGAACGCCGAATGAACACTTGGCGGGGTTGAGCTTGATATCGTACCTACGAAGGTTGGCGAATGTTTCTGCCAAGTCAGTCAGCAGGTCGGAACCTTTGCGTGACTTGACTAGGATATCATCCATATACGCCTCCACATTCCGACCGATCTGGTCGAGGAGGCATTTTTGGATCATGTGAATAAAGGTAGCTCCTGCATTCTTCAAACCGAATGGCATAGTGATGTAGCAGAAGCACCTGAATGGGGTGATGAAGGCTGTTTTTAATTCATCGGGGCCATACAGACGGATCTGATGATAGCCCGAGTAGGCATCAAGAAATGACAAACGCTCGCAACCCGCAGTCGAATCGACAATTTGATCGATGCGGGGGAGCGGAAAATGGTCTTTCGGGTAGACCTTATTGAGATGCTTGAAGTCGATGCACATTTGGAGCGACTTGTCCTTCTTGAGCACCATGACAACATTGGTGAGCCACTCGGAGTGGTGTACCTTGCGAATGAAGTTTGCTGCCAAAAGCTTGGCCACTTCTTCTCCGATTGCCTTCCTCTTGTGCGCGGCGGACCGACGCAGGCATTCTCGGACAGGCCGAGCGGTGGGATACACATGCAGTCGGTGCTCAGCCAACTCCCTGGGTACACCTGGCATGTCAGAGGGCTTCCGTGCGAAGATGTCCCAGTTCTCACGGAGGAATTGGGTGAGCTCGGCTTCCTATTTAGGATCGAGGGTGGTGGAGATGTTCGTCGGGGCAGCGGTGTCATCCGTCGGGTGGATGCTGACCTTCTTCGTCTCTCCTGCCGACTGGAATGCAGACTCCGAAGCTGGCTTCTTCGCACGCATCAAGTCAGCGGGGTCGACTGTTTTCTTGTACTCGTCAAGCTCGAGGACAGCCATCTGTTGATCGGCGATCCTTGACCCCTGTTGCAAACACTCTTCGGCCCGCTGTCGATTGCCTGTGATAGTGATCACACCTTTCGGGCCTGGCATCTTTAGCTTCAGGTACACGTAACATGGACGGGCCATGAAACGTGCATACGCCGGGCGGCCCAGAATTGCGTGGTACGCGCTCTTGAAGTCCACCACCTCGAACGTCAGCTTTTCCTTGCAGAAGTTCTTGTCGGAGCCGAAAACGACGTCCAACGCGATCTGACCGAGTGACTTGGCCTTTCATCCAGAGACGACTCCATGGAACTGCATGCTGCTCTCGCTGAGTTTGGACATCGGAATGCCCATCCCATTGAGAGTGTCGGCGTACATGATGTTCAAGCCACTGCCACCGTCCATGAGGGCTTTGTGCAGTCGGACCCCTTCCACCACCGGGTCGACGACCAGAGCCTGTCTCCCTGGGGTGGGTACGTGTGCTGGATGATCCGACTGGTCAAAGGTGATCGCAGTCTGGGACCATTTGAGGAACTTGGGGTTGGTGGGGTGGCCATGTTCACCTCCCTGTTCACCAGCTTCAATCGACTCTTGCTCTCAACGTCAGCAAAAATCATCAGTGTTGCATGAACTTGGGGGAACGGATCCTCCTTATCCTCCTCATCTTGTTCATTGTCCTTTTCACTCGGTTGCCCTTCGCCGAACCCCTGGATCAGGTGGCGACCTTGCCGAGTGGTGTTCTTCGGATATATGGCATTGCCCTCTTCATCCATCTTCGTATGAATCGGACATGGCTGGTCCAGGATGGGATTATTGAACTGCTTCTTCTTGGGGGTGAACTGAGCCTTCCCCTTGCCCTTGAACTTGGCGTTGGTAACAGCGACAGCTTCTGCCTGGGGAGTGGATGGAGCTTTCTGCTTCTGCTTCCGAGTGTTACTCCCATCTCCATCGGCGACTGTTTTGTGCTTGCCGCTTCGGATGCGGTCCTCTTCTTCGCCATTTGCATAGTGTGCTGCTATCTCCATCATCTTGCTCATGGAGATGTCGCCTGTTCGGCCGAACTTCAGGTACAGATCCCTGTACCGCACGCCTGCCTTGAAGGCGCAGACTGCTTGATGCTCTGTGACGTTCTCCACCATGTGGTAGAGGGTTGTCCAACGCTGAATGAAATCACGCAGGGGCTCATTCTGCTTCTGAACACAATGCTGGAGCTCCACGAGGCCAGCAGGGCGCTTGCACGTCCCTTCGAAGGTCGTGATGAACACTCGGGCCAGATCTGCCCAGCTGTAGATGCTTGAGGGGGCCAACTGGTTCAGCCATGCTCGCGCCGAGCCGTCGAGCATCAGAGGGAGGTGCTTCATGGTGACGTGGTCGTCCCCTCCTCCGATCTGGACTGCCACTCGGTAATCATCTAGCCACGTTTCTGGCTTGGACTCTCCTGTAAACTTGCTGATTCCCGTCGCCAATCGGAAGTTGGGAGGGATTTGAGCCGAACGGATGGCTCGACTGAAACACTCGGGACCAGAAACGATGGTCCTGCTTCCACTCGGACAGTCAATATCGTAACCATCGCGGTGCGCTCGGCCCCTGTCGACCCTCCGCTAGGCGATATGCCCTCTCGCGTCGGGCCTTGGGTCGTAAGTGTCACCGACTGAACGCCGATCATCATGATGTCGTGGCCCGTAGGGTCCCACCCCGCGGAGGGGTGCGTGAACGCTGACGATCTTCGGGATTTATGGAACGGCTGGCTCCCCTGTGTCGCTGATGAGAACCAGGGCTGTGAACTGACCGATGCGTATTCGCATGAATAGAACTATTATGGATCCTGTTGTGCGACTGGGAGACCGCCGAATTTTGCTGCTGCGCCGTGCGCAACAGGGCGCGGATTTGCTCGATCCCCCTGCCAGCCTCTGGATCAGTCGGCTGAAGGGAATCGGCTATCTTGGCAGCCGCAACCAAGTTGAGGATGGGTGTGCGGAACAACTCCACGTTGATCCGCCGAGTGTGCCGATTAGCAGAACGGCGATGTGGACGATGAGCGCCGGATGTTTTGCCGATCTTGTGCTCGTTCCGGCCAGCTTGACGGGGACCTTCATGGGAGTTGGCCATGTGTACTTCTGCTGCAGGCCCGCGACCCACGTACTCGGAAGGAAACTCAGTCGGAACCGAGTCCGAGCGCTGGGACGGCGGGGCAACCACAACCGACTCTAGGACCGCCACTTGTGAACATGCGTACTGGCGCGCCTGGGCGTGTTGTACCCAACGCTGGAGCCGCGGACGGCGGGACCGCTTGTTGCGGCGCGTGACGGCGGTGTAGGTCGACACCGGAGCTGACTGCTGGAGAAGAAGAATGTCGCGGGCGCCGGCACGGAAGTTCGTAGCCCCGCGGCGGGGAAGCGCCTCGACGTCGAGAGGAGCGTCCCGAAGACATGCCGAATCGTCGACGATGAAGGAGGGAGCGTCGAAGAGGATCTCGTGACCCATGCTCGAATCTCCACCGGACGACATGACAAAACGATGAAGTCGCAAACTCGCCGGAAGTCGCTTAGACGCCTCCCCCACGGTGGGCGCCAACTGTTGTGGGTATAAGTCTGACAGTAGATATGTAGGGTATGAAAGGATGGGCAGAGCCTTAGCTACAGCTAGGTTGTATGAGTTCAGGCCCCTCTGCGGTGGAGGTAATAGCCCTACGTCTCAGTGCTCTAGGAGCTTGTTGTCGAGTGGAATATGGAATACAGTGAATTGCTAACCCCTGCACCAGTGGGGGAGGGTGGCTTATGTAGAGTGTGCTGCCCTCCACAACGGTTCGGTGCACAGGGGTGGAGTAGTGGGGAATAAATGCCTACGTTACACGTAACGTATGTCTTAAATGCTAATAAAGGCACATGGAAACGTATGATCGTTTCCCTCCAGGGGTTACGATGCACAGAGTGGAATCCAGGCGGTTAGTTTGATATACTCCGAATGCTCGTCTCCAACTGGATGGTCGAGGATATATTACCGACTAGATGATGGGAACTCCTTAGTTCAGTCGGAACTGACTAAGGGCCTTGTCCCTTATGAGGGGTAGTCCTTGGGTAGGACCTACAGGGCAGGCCTATGACCCTACCCTAGGACTATAACCCCATCACCGACGATGCGTGAGTAGTTTACCACAGACATTCGAGTCCATAGCTAGTAGCTAGATGGCTTCTTCGCTCTCTTGGATCTTCAATACAAAGTTCTCCATTATCTTCATGGAGATCTATCCGATGTATTCTTCTTTTGCGGTGTGTTTGTCGAGATCCGATGAATTGTGGATATATCATCAGATTATCTATCAATATTATTTGAGTTTCCTCTGATCTCTTATATGCATGAGTTCCTATCCTTGTAATTCACTTCGAGTTGTTTGTTTCATTTGGCCAACTTGATCTATAATTCTTGCAATGGGAGAAGTGCTTGGTTTCGGGTTCATACCATGCGGTCTCCTCACCCGGTGACAGAAGGGGTAGCCAGGCACGCATCGTGTTGTTGCCATCAAGGGTAAAAAGATGTGGTTTATATCTATTGCATGAATTTATCCCTCTACATCATGTCAACTTGCTTAAGGTGTTACTCTGTTTGTTATGAACTCAATACACTAGATGCATGCTGGATAGCGGTCGATGTGTGGAGTAATAGTAGTAGATGCAGACAGTATCGGTCTACTTGTCTCGGACGTGATGCAGACAGTGGAGTAATAGTAGTAGATGCAGACAGTATGATCATTGCCTTAGATATCATCATGACTTTGCGCGTTTCTATCAATTGCTCGACAGTAATTCGTTCACCCACCGTAATACTTGCTATCATGAAAGACGCCTCTAGTGAACACTATGGCCCCCGGGTCTACTTCACATCTCTTGCATTCATCACCCTTTCCTCTTCAAGGGAAAAACCAACACAAGCTCAAGAGGTAGCAAGAAGAATTTCTAGCACCGTTGCCGGGGAGTATCAAGTCAAGTATAGTCTTCCTTCAACGTGTCAATTTCTGGCACCAAGGACTATTCTAAGTGAAGCTTATCCAAGTAGCTATCGCAAACTCATCTCTTGCATTTACTTTTTTGCTTTTTGCCTCTCGTTTTCCTCTCCCACGCTTCTGAAAAAAAACAAAATTTACAAAAATATTTGCCTTTTTTGTTTTCCTTTCGTTTGCTTGTGTGCTATATGCCTTCAATATGCTTGCATCTCCGCTTGCTGAAAATCTATTGATATGGATCCTCAACCACTTGCTAATCACTTTAAGAGATCCAATTATGTTGAACCAATTGCTAGTGAGTTGAGTGCACTTGACTATCTTTATGAAGTTTTGCTTGAGATGCGTGAATCTGAAAATTGTGATGAAGAAATTCATGAAGTAATTCATGAGGGCTCCTTGAATGAAAAGCATGATTGCAATGGTTTCACTATGAATTCTATTAGTGTCAATCATGCTAAAAATATGCAAAACCCGAAGCTTGGGGATGCTAGTTTTGCTATGTCCACTACTTGCTGCAATGATCATGATTGGTGTAATTATTTTTCTTATGATCTTCAAAATTTGTTTAAGCCTCATGATGAATATGATATTTGCAATAATATTGAAAGTGGGTTTGGAGAAGTCATGACTCTAGTTGATGATAATCCCACTATTTTTGAAGAGCGTCAACTTTGCATGCATGTGGATCATGAAAAGAATATCCTATGTGATAGTTATATTGCTGAATTTGAATATGATCCCACATGTAATTATTATGAGAGAGGAAAATATTGTGGTAGAAACTTTCATGTTACTAATTTACCTCTCGTTATGTTGAGATTGATATTGTCTCTTTCTTCTTCCTTGCATTTGGTCATTATTGCTTGTCTTGATCATTTGTTTTACAATAAAATGCCTATGCATAGGAAGTATGTTAGACTTAGATGTGATTTTCACATGCTTTATGATGCGCTTGTTTTGCTTCAATTCTTGTCTTTTGTGTGACCATCATTGAATTATCAATGCCTAGCTAAGGGCGTTAAACAATAGCGCTTGTTGGGAGGCAACCCAATGAATTTATCTTTGCTTTTTGCTTTCTGTTTTGTTGTGTCCACACCATCATAATTCTGTTATGATTGTGTTTTTTGTGTTTCTTTTTGTGTTTGTGCCAAGTAAAACCTTTATGACTAGTTTTGGTGATGGTTGTTTGATCTTGCTGAAAAAGACAGAAACTTTGTGCTAACGAAATTATTTTTAATTCCTATCCAGTAAGATCTTTTGAGTTGATTATTTTTGCTGCTGGTTGATATGACAATTTCCTTAATTTTCATAATTGTTCAGAATTTTTGACATAACATAAGTATACGAATTATACATATTGCTACAGACTGGTCTATTTTTGACAGATTCTGTTTTTGTTGTGTTGATTGCTTATTTTGATGAAACTATGGATAGTATCGGGGGGTACTAGCCATGGAAAAGTGAGAATACAGTAATATGGCACCAATATAATTAGAAATCAAGTTTTCTACAGTACCTAAAGAGGTGGTGGTTTGTTTTCTTATGCTAATGATATCACAAGTATCTGTTTAAGTTTTGTGTTGTGAAGTTTTCAAGTTTTGGGTGATGTTCTCATGGACAATGGGATAAAGAGTGGAAAGAGCTCAAGATTGGGGATACCCAAGGCATACCAAGCCAAATTCAAGGACACCAAAAAGCCTAAGCTTGGGGATGCCCCGGGAAGGCATCCCCTCTTTCGTCTTCAATCCATCGGTAACGGTACTTGGAGCTATATTTTCATTCACCACATGATATGTGTTTTGCTTGGAGCGTCGTGTATTATAGGAGTCTTTTCTTTTTGTTGTGTCACAATCATCCTTGCTGCACACCTTTTGGAGAGAGACATGCACTCATCGTGAATTTGCTAGAATACTCATTGAGCTTCGCTTATATCTTTTGAGTTAGGAAATTTAGCTCGCATGTGCTTCACTTATATCTTTTGAGCTAGATAACTTTGCTCTAGTGCTTCTCTTAGATAATTTTAGAGAACGGCGGTGTCATATTTTGGAGAAATAAGAACCCTCGATCTTCACTTATATCTTTTTGAGAGTGCTCTCTCTGAGTAAATTGGTAATTGGCTGGTGCTATGAAAGTAGGCCTAAAGATGATAGGCATCCAAAGAGGATATAATAAAAACTTCCATATTCATGTGCATCGATTTGTGAAGAGAAGTTTGATTCCCCTCAATTAGTTTTGAGAAATGGATTTGGTAATATTAGATTTATGTTAGTAGGGTGTTGTGAATCTAGAAATACTTGCGTTGAAGTTAGTGATTCCCGTAGCATGCATGTATGGTGAACCGCTTCGTTAGGAAGTCGGAGCATAATTGATTTATTGATTGTCATCCTTTGTGCAGTGGTTGGGATCGCGCGATGGTTAACACCTACCAACCCTTCCCCTAGGAGTATGCATTTAGCACTTTGTTTCGATTACTAATAAAACTATCGCAATAAGTATATGATTTCATCATGACTAATGTGAGTCCATGGTATAGATGCACTTTCACCTTCCACCATTTCTAGCCTCTCTAGTGCCACGCAATTTTTGCCGGTGCACAAACCCACCATATACCTTCCTCAAAACAGCCACCACACCTACCTATTATGGCATTTTCATAGCCATTCCGAGATATGCCATGCAACTCCCACCGTTCTGTCTCATGACTTGTGCCGTCACTTTCATATTGCCATTGCATGATATTAAGATAGCTAGCGAGATATTTCAACGTCATACGCTAAGCAAGATCGTTGCACATCCCGGTACACTGCCAGAGGCATTTCTTATAGAGTCATCATTGCTCTAAGTATTGAGTTGTGAGTAAATAAAAGTGTGATGATCATCATTATGTGAGGAAAAATGAAAAGAGGCCAAAGTTGCCCACACAAAAAAAATGAAAAGACGCCAAAGAGCCCAAACAAAAAAAATTGAGAGAAAAAGAGAGAAGGGACAATGCTACTATCTTTTTCCACACTTGTGCTTCACAATAGCACCATGTTCTTCATGATAGAGAGTCTCTTGTTTTGACACTTCCATATAATAGTGGGAATCTTCATTATACAACTTGGCTTGTATATTAGAATGATGGGCTTCCTCAAAATTTCCCTAGGTCTTCGTGAGCAAGCAAGTTGGGTGCACACCCACTAGGTCTAAGTGCATCCGTTGCATGGTAATCCCTACTCATTCACATTGATATCTATTGATGGGCATCTCCATTGCCCGTTGATACGCCGAGTCGATGTGACCATCTCCTCCTTTTTGCCTCACAACCTCCACCACACTATATTCCATCTATAGTGCTATATCGATGGCTCACACCCATGTATTGCGTGAGAGTTGAAAAAGGTTTGAGAAAGTAAGAGTGTGAAAACAATTACTTGGCCAATACCGGGGTTGTGCATGATTTAAATTCGTTGTGTGGGGATGATGGAGCATAGCCAGACTATATGATTTTGTAGGGATAACTTTCTTTGGCCTTGTTATTTCAAAAGTTCATGATGACTTTGCTAGTTTGCTTGAAGTATTATTGTTTTCATGTCAATAGTAAACTATCATTTTGAATCTCACGGATCTGAACGTTCATGCCAGAAGAAAGAAGTTACAAAGGACAAATATGTTAGGTAGCATTCCACATGAAAATTTCAGTCTTTATCACTTCCCTACTCGAGGACGAGCAGGAGTTAAGCTTGGGGATGCTTGATACGTCTCCGACGTATCTATAATTTTTGATGGTTCCATGCTATTATCTTGTCAACTTTGGATGTTTTGTATGCATGAATATGCTATTTTATATCTTTTTGGGACTAACCTATTAATTCAGTGCCAAGTGCGAGTTTCTGTTTTTTCCGTGTTTTTGACCTTTTTCAGAGGAGAATATTAAACGGAGTCCAGACGGAATAAAATCTTCAGAATGATTTTTTCCGTAACAAAAGTTACGCAGGTAACTTGAGAATCAAGGCAAAGGACCCCGGGGGAGGCCACAAGCCCCCTAGCCACGGCCTGTGGGCGCCTACTAGGCTTGTGGCCCCCCCGTGGCTCCTTTGCCCTACTTTCGCCTATAAATTCCCTAAAAATCCAAAACTGACGGAGAGAGCCATGAAAATACTTTTCCGCCGCCACAAGCTTCTGTCTCCGCAAGATCCCATCTCGGGACCGTTTTGGTGCCCTGCCGGAGGGGACATTCAGACACGGAGGGCTTCTTCATCAACACCATTGCCTCTCCGATGATGCGTGAGTCGTTCACCACAAACCTTCGGGTCCATAGCTAGTAGCTACATGGCTTCTTCTCTCTCTTGGATCTTGAATACAAAGTTCTCCATGATCTTCATGGAGATCTATCCGATGTAATCTTCTTTTGCGGTGTGTTTGCCGAGATCCGACGAATTGTGGATTTATGATCAGATTATCTATGAATATTATTTGAGTTTCCTCTGATCTCTTATATGCATGATTTCGTATCCTTGTAATTCTCTTCGAGTTGTGAGTTTCGTTTGGCCAACTTGATCTATAATTCTTGCAATGGGAGAAGTGCTTGGTTTTGGGTTCATACCGTGCGGTGTCCTCACCTAGTGACAGAAGGGGTAGCGAGGCATGCATCATGTTGTTTCCATCAAGGGTAAAAAGATGGGGTTTATATCTATTGCATGAATTTATCCCTCTACATCATGTGATCTTGCTTAAGGCCTTACTCTGTTTGTTATGAACTCAATACACTAGATGCATGCTGGATAGCAGTCGATGTGTGGAGTAATAGTAGTAGATGCAGACAGTATCGGTCTACTTGTCTCGAACGTGATGCCTATATGTATGATCACTGCCTTAGATATCATCATGAATTTCCGCGGTTCTATCAATTGCTTTACAGTAATTCGTTCGCCCATCATAATACTTGCTATCATGAGAGAAGCCTCTAGTGAACACTATGGCCCCCGGGTCTACTTCACATCATATTTTTAGCTCTACACTTTTACTTTGTTGCACTTTCCACCTTCAGATCTCACCTTGCAATTAATCGTGAAGGTATTGACAACCCCTTTATAGCGTTGGGTGCAAGTTTGTTTGTTTTTGTGCAGGTACATTGGATACTTGTCTTGATACTCCTACTGGATTGATACGTTGGTTCTCAAACTGAGGGAAATACTTACAGCTACTGTGTTGCATCACCCTTTCCTCTTCAAGGGAAAAACCAACGCAAGCTCAAGAGGTAGCAGACGGCAAAGTTGTTGCCGCGCCCGGTAAGCCAGTTGCCGGGAAGAAGTCAAAGAAAGGACCTAAGCATGAGACTGAGTGCTACTACTGCAAGGGAACCGGTCACTGGAAGCGGAATTGCCTCAAGTACTTAGCGGGCAAGAAGGCCGGCAACGTCAAAAGTATATGTGATATACTTGTTATTGATGTGTACCTTACTAGCGCTCCTAGTAGCTCCTGGGTATTTGATATCGGTGTTGTTGCTCACATTTGCAACTCTAAGCATGAACTACGGAACAAGCGTAGGCTGGCCAAGGACGAGGTGACGATGCACGTCGGGAATGGTTCCAAGGTCGATGTGATTGCCGTCGGCACGCTACCTCTATATCTACCTTCGGGATTATTTATAAACCTTAATAATTGTTATTTAGTACCAGCTTTCAGCATGAACATTGTATCGGGATTTCGCTTGATGCAAGATGGCTGCTCATTTAAATCTGAGAATAATGGTTGTTCTATTTATATGAGTGGAATGTTTTATGGTCATGCCCTGCTGGTTAATGGTTTATTCCTGATGAATCTTGATCGTGATGTTACACATATTCATAGTGTGAGTACCAAAAGATGTAAGGTTGATGATGATAGTCCCACATACTTGTGGCACTACCGCCTTGGTCATATCGGCGTAAAGCGCATGAAGAAACTCCATACAGATGGACTTTTGGAGTCACTTGATTTTGAATCATTTGACACATGCGAACCGTGCCTCATGGGAAAGATGACCGAGACACCGTTCTCCGGAACAATCGAGCGACCAACTAACTTGTTGGAAATAATACATACCGATGTATGCGGTCCAATGAGCGTTGAAGCTCGTGGTGGCTATCGTTATGTTCTCACCCTCACTAATGATTTAAGTAGATATGGGTATGTCTACTTAATGAAACACAAGTATGAAACCTTTGAAAAGTTCAAGGAATTTCATAGTGTGGTGGAGAATCAACGCAACAAGAAAATAAAGTTTCTACGATCTGATCGTGGAGGAGAATATTTGAGTCATGAGTTTGGCACACACCTACGGATATGTGGAATTGTTTCACAACTCATGCCGCCTGGCACACCGCAGCGTAACAGTGTGTCTGAACGTCGTGATCGCACTTTACTGGATATGGTGCGATCTATGATGTCTCTTACCGATTTACCGCTATCATTTTGGGGATATGCATTGGAAACTGCCACATTCACTTTAAATAGGGCACCGTCTAAATCCGTTGAGATGACACCATATGACTTATGGTTTGGCAAGAAACCTAAGTTGTGGTGTTTTCTTAAAGTTTGGGGTTGCGATGCTTACGTGAAGAAACTTCAACCAGAGAAGCTCAAACCCAAAGCAGAAAAATGCGTCTTCATAGGATACCCTAAGGAAACTGTTAGGTACACCTTCTACCTTAGATCTGAAGGCAAGATCTTTATTGCTAAGAACGGATCCTTTCTAGAGAAAGAGTTTCTCTCGAAAGAAGTAAGTGGGAGGAAAATAGAACTTGATGAGGTAATTGTACCTCCTCTCGAACCAGAGAGTAGCGCAGCGCAAGAAAATGTTTCTAAGGCGCTTGCACCGGCTAGAGATCAAGTTAATGATGATGATCATGACACTTCGGATCAAGTTGCTATTGAACCTCGAAGGTCGACAAGGGTACGCTCCGCACCAGAGTGTTATGGGAACCCTGTCATGGAAATCATGTTGTTAGACAAGAGTGATCCTTCGAACTATGAAGAAGCGATGGTGGGCCCGTATTCCAACAAATGGCTTCAGGCCATGAAATACGAGATAGGATCCATGTATGACAACAAAGTATTGACTTTGGTGGACTTGCCCGATACCGGCGAGCCATAGAAAATAAACGGATCTTCAAGAAGAAGACTGATGCAGATGGTAATATGACCATCTATAAGGCTCGACTTGTCGCTAAGTGTTATCTACAAGTTCAAGGGATTGACTACGATGATACCTTCTCACTCGTAGCGATGCAAAAGTCGTTTCGAATCATGTTAGCAATTGGCACATTTTATGATTATGAAATCTGGCAAATGGATGTCAAAACAACATTCCTGAACGGATTTCTAAAAGAAGAATTCTATATGATACTGCCCGAAGGTTTTGTCGATCCTAGCTGTGCTAACAAGGTATGTAAGCTCCAGCGCTCCATCTAAGGGTTGGTGCAAGTATCTCGGAGTTGGAACATTCGCTTTGATGAGGTGATCAAAGTGTTTGGGTTTATACAACTTATGGAGAAGCGTGTATTTACAAAAAGTGAGTGGGAGCTCTGGAGCATTTCTCATATTATATGTGGATGACATATTGTTGATGGGAAACGATATAGAAATATTGGAAAGCATCAATGCCTATTTGAATAAGATTTTTTCAATGAAGGACCTTGGAGAAGTTGCTTACATATTAGGCATCAAGATCTATAGAGATAGATCGAGACGCCTCATAGGTCTTTCACAAAGCACATACCTTGACAAGATATTGAAGAAGTTCAATATGGAGAAGGCTAAAAAGGGATTCTTGCATGTATTGCAACGTGTGTCGTTGAGTGTGACTCAACGACCGACCATGGCGGAAGATAGATGAAAGATGGGTACCGTCCCGTATGCTTCAGCCATATTATCTATCATGTATTCTATGCTATGTACCAGACCTGATGTGAACCTTGCCATAAGTTTGGTAGGGAGGTACCAGAGTGATCCATGAGTGGATAACTGGACAATGGTCAAGAATATCCTAAAGTACCTGAGAAGGACTAAAGATATGTTTCTCGTCTGTGAAGGTGCCGAAGAGTTTGTTGTAAAGGGTTACGTCGATGCGAGCTTCGACACAGATCTGGATGACTCCAAGTCACAAACCGGATACATGTATATTTTGAATAATGGGGCAGCTAGCTGGTGTAGTTGCAAGCAAAGCATCGTGGCGACATCTACATGTGAAGAGGAGTACATAGCTACTTCAGAAGTAGCACATGAAGGAGTCTGGATGAAGGAGTTCATCACTGACCTAGGAGTGATTCCAAGTGCGTCGGGCCCGATGACTCTGTTTCACAAGAAGACCAATCACATCAAGCACCGCTTCAACTCCATTTGTGGATACATCCAGGATAGGGATATCGATATTTGTAAAGTACATACGGATCTGAATGTCGCAGACCCGTTAACTAAACCTCTTCCACAGGCAAAACATGATCAGCACCAGAACTCTATGGGTGTTCGATTCATCACAATGTAACTAGATTATTGACTCTAGTGTAAGTGGGAGACTGTTGGAAATATGCCCTAGAGGCAATAATAAAGTTGTTATTATTATATTTCCAGTTCATGATAATTGTCTATTATTCATGCTATAATTGTATTAACCAGAAACCATAATACATGTGTGAATATATAGATCACAATGTGTCCCTATTGAGTATCTAGTTGGCTAGCTCGTTGATCAATAGGTGATCATGGTTTCTTGATCATGGATATTGGATGTCCTTGACAATGGGATCACATCATTGGGGAATGATGTGATGGACAAGACTCAATCCTAAACATAGCACTAGATCGTGTTGTTCGTCTGCTAAAGCTTTTCCAATGTCAAGTATCATTTCCTTAGACCGTGATATTGTGCAACTCCCAGATCCGTAGGAGTGATTTGGGTGTACCAAACATCAAAGCGTAACTGAGGGATTATAAAGGTGCACTACGGGTATCTCCGAAAGTGTCTGTTGAGTTGTACGAATCGAGACCGGTATTTGTCACTCCGTGCGACGGAGAGGTATCTCTGGGCCCTCTCGGTAATCCATCATCATATTGAGCTCAGTGTGACTAAGGGGTTAGCCACGGGATGATGTGTTACGGAACGAGTAAAGAGACTTGCCGTTAACGAGATTGAACAAGGTATAGGGATACCGACGATTGAATCTCAGGCAAGTATCATACCGAGAGACAAAGGGAATTGTATACGGGATTGATTGAATCCTTGACATCGTGGTTCATACGATGAGATCATCGTGGAACATGTGGGAACCAGCATGCATATCCAAACCCCTTTGTTGGTTATTAACCGGAGAGATGTCTCGGTCATGTCTGCATGTCTCCCGAACCCGTAGTGTCTACATACTTAAGGTTCGATGACGCCAGGGTTATAGGGAAATAGTGTACGTGGTTACTGAAGGTTGTTCGGGGTCCCGTATGAGATCCCGGACGTCACGAGGAACTCCAGAATGGTCCGGAGGTAAATATTTATATATAGGAAGTGAGATTTTGGTCGCCGGAAGTGTTTCGGGCATCACCGGTAATGTATCGGGACCACCGGAAGGGCTCCGGGGGTCCACCGGGAGGGGCCACCAGCCCCAAGATGCTTCATGGGCCAAAAGGTGGAAGGGGACCAGCCCAAAGTGGGCTGGTGCGCCCTCCCCTCTCAGCCCAAGGCGCAAGGAGAGGTGGAGGGGGCAAACCCTAGGCGAAGGAGGTGCCCAAGGCCCACCTAGGGCGCATCCCTCCTCTCCACCCTGGCCGCCGCCCCCCTAGGGAGGGAACCCTAGGGGTGTGCACCCTGTCTCCCTCCCTCCTATAAATACCCAAGGTATTGGAGCTGATTTGAGACATGAAAATTCTCTCTCTCGACGCAACACTACCCCTCTCTATCCTCGTCCTGTGCATAGCTTAGCGAAGCTCTACCAGAGAACCACGTAGCTCCACCGCGACCACGCCGTCATGCTCCCGGAGCTCTCTCCATCAACCTCTCATTCCTCCTTGTTGGTTCAAGGTGTTGGAGACGCCACCGAGTTGCACGTGTGTTGAATGCGGAGGTGCCGTAGTTTGGCACATAGATCGGAATCCACTGCGATCTAAATCGCTGCGAGTACGACTCCATCAATCGCGTTCATAGTAACGCTTCCGCTTAGCGATTTTCAAAGGTATGAAGATGCTCTACAACCTCTCTCGTTGTTGGTTTCTCCATATATAGATCCTTGTATGGCGTAGGAAATTTTTTAAATTACTACGTTCCCCAACAAAAAGTTGGGTAACACTATGCAAGGCTTATGCATTTGAGCCTAATATGCTTATCACCTTTGATATTCATCCGAAAGATGAAATTGAAGGTAATATCGACATCTGGGTCGATGTGCAGACGCCTCCAATTCTACCATTATGTGAGTTTCTCAACCATATTTATTAAGTAATTTATATTATTTATTTAAAAATAGTTGACAACTTATTTCCATTGATAGCTTATTTTAATTCTTCCAAAAATGTACGGAAGATGGTAGACAAAATCTACTACTACAATGATGAAGCAGAATCAACTTATAAGGAGAAACATCATCTTGTCGCATTTATTAATGATCTTGAGAATTACAATAGTTATCAGCAAACTCCTCCACACTATGGTCCATACGTGCCACTAGTGCACGTGGTGAACTATGGTAACATGCTTGGAGATTTCATGGTCAGATTTTCTACTATTATGACATCCGTGCATCTTTTGCACAAATTCTTGTAAAACTAAACTACATTGCTATCTACAAAGTTATTACTATGTTTTTCAAGAGAAAACCCCGTAGGATTGTGTGCCTCGTCTGATGTTTCCAAGAGGTCGCGTTGATGTTATGAGCATACAGCCAACATGGCCAGGTCAGTGTATGTATATTCATCACTCATGTCCATACCGGATTTCTAAAACCGATGAAATGACAATCAAAGATTGGAAAAAAATGTATGGTCAATTGTATAGATCTACTTGGAAGCAACATTGTGCGTAGGCCAAGAATTGGAGACAGGATGATCTCCATTCTCCATAATGGAGAGTGAGGGCTCATAGGTCTCCGTCGTATCTACTTTTCTGAACTCTTTTGCCCTTGTTTTGGACTCTAATTTGCATGATTTGAATGGAACTAACCCGGACTAACGCCGTTTTCAGCAGAATTGCCATGGTGTTGCTTTTGTGCAGAAATAAAAGTTCTCGGAATGACCTGAAAATTTACGGAGAATTTTTATGGAATTAATGAAAAATACCTGCGCAAAGATCCACCGGAGGAGGTGAGCCAGTGGGCCACAAGCCCACCAGGCGCAGCCACCCCCCTGGCCGCGCTTGGTAGGCTTGTGGGGCCCACGAGGCTCCACCGCCTCCAATCTCAGCTCTATATATATTCCGTTTGGCCCGGAAAAAATCAGGGAGAAGGATTCATCGCGTTTTACGATACAAAGGCGCCGCCACCTCCTATTCTTCATCTGGAGGGCAGATCTGGAGTCCGTTCTGGGCTCCGGAGAGGGGAAATCGTCGCCATCGTCATCACCAACCTTCCTCCATCGCCAATTCCATGATGCTCTTCACCGTTCGTGAGTAATCTCATCGTAGGCTTGGTCGACGGTGATGAGTTGGATGAGATCTATCATGTAGTCGAGTTAGTTTTGACGGGGATTGATCCCTAGTATCCACTATGTTCTGAGATTGATGTTGCTACTACTTTGCCATGCTTAATGCTTGTCACTAGGGCCCGAGTGCCATGATTTCAGATCTGAACCTATTATGTTGTCGCCAATATATGTGCGTTTGAGATCCTATCTTGCAAGTTGTAGTCACCTACTATGTGTTATGACCCGGCAACCCCAGATTGACAATAGCCGGAACCACTCCCGGAGATGACCATAGTATGAGGAGTTCATGTATTCACCAAGTGTTAATGCGTTGGTCCGGTTCTTTATTTAAAGGAGAACCTTAATATCCTGTAGTTTCCATTAGGACCCTGCTGCCATGGGAGGGATGGACAATAGATGTCATGCAAGTTCTTTTCCCTAAGCACGTATTACTACATACGGAATAGATGCCTACATTAGATTGACGAATGAGCTAGTTACTTATCTCTCCGTGTTATAGCTGTTACATGATGAATCACATATGGCATAATCATCCATCACCGATCCAATGCCTACGAGTCTTTTACTACTAGTCCTTGCCACATTACTCTTTTTCTACTGTTGTTACTTTGCTGCTACTCATTACTGTTGCTACTGCTGCTATCATACTATCTTGCTACTAATACTTTGCTGCAGACACTAAGTCTTTCAGGTGTGGTTGAATTGACAACTCAACTGCTAATACTTGAGAATATTCTTTCGCTTCCCCTTGAGTCTAATCAATAAATTTGGGTTGAATACTCTACCCTCGAAAACTGTTGCGATCCCCTATACTTGAGGGTTATCAAGACATTTTTCTGGCGCCGTTGCCGGGGAAGCACAAGTATATTCTCTGAGTCACTTGGGATTGACGCCTGCTGGTCACTATGAGGAATCCGATAGTTCCAAGAACTTAAATCTTGCCCTCAACTACGAGGGCAGGTAAGGAACTGCCATCTAGCTCTGCACTTGACTCACCTTCAGTTATGAGTAAGTTTGCGACATCACCTCCTGCTAGAAATCTTGATATGTCTCTTGTGCTTGATGATGCTACTTCTGCTGCCCATGATGCTTATGATGATGTTATGCTTGATACTGCTTTGCCTGATGATGCGATGCTTGATACTACTTTGCCTGATGATGCTATGCTTGATACTGCTTTGCCACTAGGTGCATTCCTTGATGCACAAATTGCTAGAGTTGCTGCTCGATGCGATGATACTTCTGAAACTGCTGATACTATTGAAGTATAACCTGCTACTATGCCTGAATTGCCTATTATGCCTGAGAGCTACGTTATGGAGGGAGAGATAGCCGAGAATTTTCTTGCGTGTAAGGATGGCTATGATGTTGAGAAATTACTGCTTAAGTGGAAAGAAAAGTCTCTGAACGCTAGGATGAAATACGACCCGAAGTTTGTTACTTCGCCTATCTTTGTGACTGATAAGGATTATGAATTCTTTGTCGACCCTGAGTTATTCACTCTGGTCGAATCTGATCCTTTTCACGGTTATGATTATGAAACGGTTGTAGCCCATCTTACCAAACTGCACGATATAGCCACCCTATTCACTAGTGAGGAAAAGATCCGCCACTACTATATCCTCAAGTTGTTTCCTTTCTTGCTAAAGGATGATGCTAAGACCTGGTTCACTTCTCTTGCTCCTCGTTGTGTGCGTAGCCCCCAGGATATGGTCTACTACTTCTCCAGAAAATATTTCCCTTCCCATAAGAAGCAAGCTGCCTTGCAGGAAATATACAACTCTGCTCAAGCTGAAGAAGAGAGTCTCCCACAAGCTTGGGGGGGCTTGTCCAGCTACTGAATGCTTTACCTGATCACCCTCTTGAGAAGAATGAAATACTTGATATGATCTATAATGGACTTACTCATGCTTCCAAACACCACCTAGATAGTTGTGTCGGTTGTGTTTTTAGGGAACAAACTGTAGAACAAGCTGAGATTCTACTGAATAACATCTTGTGCAATGAGAATGCTTGGACTATTCCCGAACCACCTCCTAAGCCAACTCCAAAGAAAAGAGGTATTCTATTCCTCAGTCCTGAAGATATGCAAGAAGCCAAGAAATCTATGCGAGAGAAAGGCATTAAATCTGAAGATGTCAAAAATCTACCACCTATCGAAGAGATCGATGGTCTTGATAACCCGATACAGGTAGTAGAAGTCAATTCTCTGCGTAGGTTTGATGAGAGTGATATTCCTTTTGATAAACCTGCTAGCCTATGCCTGGATGAATTAGATAGCTTTGTTGCCAAACAACAGAGTTTCAATGATTATGTTAGCAGACAATTGGAACAGAATGCTTATATGCTTAGTCATTTAAGTGCTTGTGTGGACAGAAATGTCAATTATCTTAAGCTTCTGAGTAAACATGCCTCTATGGTTACTACTCAAGTAGAACAAGTACTTAAGGCTCAGAATGACTTTCTCAATGAGTTGAATGACAATTCTGTTAGAGTCGTTACTAGAGGCGGTAGAATGACCCAGGAACCTTCGTATCCTGAGGGTCATCCAAAGAGAATTGAACAAGATTCTCAAGGAGTTCGCACTGATGCACCTAGTCATCCTAGAAAGAAGAAGAAAGATGATAGGAACTTGCACGCTAGCAACCCTGTTGCTGCTACACCTGAGGGTCCAAACGATGTCTGTGTCTCTGATGCTGAAACACGATCTGGTGATGAACATGAGCCTAATGATCATATCAATAGTAATGTTCATGATGATGCTCAACCTAGCAATGATAAGGATGTGGGGATTGAACCTGATCTTGATAACCCATAGCCTAAGAATAGAAGATATGATAAGAACGACTTCATTTCCAGGAAGCATGGTAAGGAAAGGGAACCATGGGTTCAGAAACCCATGCCCTTTCCTCCCAAACCATCCAAGAAAAAGGATGATGAAGATTTTGAGCGATTTGTTGAAATGATTAGAGCTGTCTTTC
Organism: Hordeum vulgare subsp. vulgare; assembly: GCF_904849725.1. Taxonomy (NCBI): domain Eukaryota; kingdom Viridiplantae; phylum Streptophyta; class Magnoliopsida; order Poales; family Poaceae; genus Hordeum; species Hordeum vulgare. The sequence continues at coordinate 75,012,737 of NC_058522.1, read as the reverse complement.
TGCAAATGCGTTTGACAGATATGATCAAAATGTCTCCGTATGCTAATTCCATGAAAGATATTGTGACTAATAAGAGGAGGATACCTGAGGTTGAGATTTCCACCATGCTGGCTAAGTATACCTTCAAGGGTGGAACTCCTAAGAAACTAGGTGTTCCCGGTGTGCCCACTATACCTTGCTCCATTAAAGGTAACTACGTGAGAACTACTTTATGCGACCTTGGAGCCGGTGTTTGTGTTATGCCTCTCTCTCTTTATCGTAGACTTGAACTAGAAAAGTTGACACCCACCAAAATCTCTCTGGAAATGGTTGAAAAATCAACTGCTTTCCCTATCGGCATTTGCGAGGTTGTGCCTGTTGTGGTTGCCAATGTCACGATCTTAACAGACTTTGTTATCTTGGATATTCCCGAGGACGATGCCATGGCGGTCATCGTGCGAAGACCCTTTTTAAACACTGCAGGGGCTGTTATAGATTGCAACAAAGGCAATGTCACTTTCCATGTCAACGGTAATGAGCATACGGTGCACTTTTCGAAGAAACAATATCAAGTACATTGCATCAATACTATCGAAAAAACTTCATTGATTCTTATTGGGAGCTTTGAATGCCCTATACCTCGTATCAAGATGAAGTATGATTTGCTTGTTGGGGAGATACACATCCCCATTGAGGTGACCTAGTGACTATTCAAAAATTCACCGTTATCTTTTGCGATTCGAAAAGGTTTGTCGAGGAGGCTTGATCAACCTCACTGACGGATTTCTTTCGATGACCATGAGATGGATCAATTGAGGAGTCACAAACCTTTGTTCCAAGCTTTTACCTTCGGTTGCTTAGAAGAAAAATTATAGGTTTAGTTTAGTTTTCCCTGTTTTCTATTTTAGCGTCCGGTAGAAAAGTACCCCGAAAATAAAAGTTCTCCGAACGTCCTGAAAATCAAGTATGATTTTTTCTGGAATTTTTGAAAAATTCTGAGACAAAGAGCTTGTCTAGGGGCTGCACCAGTGGGCCACAAGCCCTTGAGGCGCGGGCACCCCCTGGCCGCGCCACCCAGGCTTGTGGGGCCCACAGGCACCCCCTCCACTCAGTCTTTCTCTCATCTCGTTCTCCTACCTCCACAAAAAAATCATTTCACAGCTGAAACCCGTGTTCTTGCTCCTCTTGCTGGGATTTTCGATCTCTTTGCTCAAAGCACCGTTCTTCGAACTGTTTTCGGAAATTACTCCTTGGTAAGTGACTCCTCCATTGGTCTAATTAGCTTTTGCTCTAGTGCCTTATACTTCGCGTATTTTTGCTGCCTTGGTGACCATGTTCTTGAGATTTGCATGCTAATTTTAGCTGGTCCCAAGTAGTTTTGATGCGTAATATGGCCTCTAGGCACTTGTTGGAGTAGTTGCTACGAGTTTTGTTGAGCCTTGTTCACTTTTCCTTAGAGTCACTAAAAATTTCAGAAATTTTCCGAGATAGAAAAGGGAAAAGATGAGGAGGTACTTAAGAGGCTCTTCAAGTCGTGACCCCAAGTATGATGGAAGTGAGAAGAAGCCCAAGCATCTGGTCCCTCGAGTCGCAGAAGTTCGAGCGTGCAAGTGGCCAAGCGACGTGTTCTTATGCGCCGCTGGAATTTATGAGGACTTTTATTACTTGGTGGAGAACGCAGGCCTTACGACATTCTTTGAAGTTAAGTGTCTGCAATACCTCCTCCTCACTAATATCTTCGTACAAAGCTTTAAGTTTTATCCGAGGAACAATCCTCCTACGGTTGAGTTCAAACTTTATAATATCCCCCAGCGCATGTCACTCCAGGATTTTTGCAATGTTTGCAAATTACCTTACGTTGGGGATATTCAGGAACCTCGTCCATGAGACTTGGAAGCTTTCATCGATACAATTGTTGTAGGAGAGGAGAAAGGAGTGTCTTGCGCTAGAGCTGCTAGCATATATTTTCCCGTGCTTCCGTACTTCTCACTTTTTGTGGGAAAATGTTTGATCGGCCATGGGAAAGCTGGGTCCCTTAGTTCCCCGGATCTTGCGGTCTTGCGCGAAGCCCTTTATAATGATAAAACTTATAGCTTGGGCACTATAGTAGCTTAACGATAAAACACGAACCGTTCTAAGGGCATTGTCTATGGAGGTATCTAGGCTACTCGTCTTGCTAGACACTTTGAGATACCTATTAGACTGGAGGAGGAAGAAGAGATTCTTCTTCCCGGGAGATATCTAGATTACGATAGCATGGTTCGCCATGACTTTCTTGATAGAGATATAAATAGAAGGATGATTTATAACCTAGTATTTAGTCAGGGTACTCGTGAGACTATTACTTTGCCTGCTCCTTCTTTGTTCAATCTTCATGCAGGTAGGTACATTATTATTCGCTCAGACATCTACGCGTATCGGGGCCTAGCCCAACCACAGGTGCCCGTGCCCGAGCAATGATACGTCTCCATCGTATCTACTTTTCCAAAGTCTTTTGCCCTTGTTTTGGACTCTAATTTGCATGATTTGAATGGAACTAACCTGGACTGACGCTGTTGGTATTATTTTTGTGCAGAAATCAAAGTTCTCCAAACGTCCTGAAAATTTACGGGGAGCAGTTTTGGAAAATAAGAAAACTATCTACGCCAAGTTCCACCTCATTGGGTGGGCCAGTGGGCCATAAGCCCTGACTCCGCCACCACCCCCCTCGTGGTGGTGGGCAGGCTTGTGGGGCCCACACGGCTCTACCGCCCCCAATCTCAGGTCTATAAGATCCCTTTCGTCCCAGAAAAAATAAAAAGAGAAGTTTTCGTCACGTTTTCGATACGGAGGCTCCACCACTACCTGTTCTTCATCTGGAGAGCAGATCTAGAGTCCGTCTTGGGCTCCGGAGAGGGGAAATCGTCGCCATCGTCATCATCAACCTTCTTCCCTCTCCAATTCCATGAAGCTGTTCGTCGTTCGTGAGTAATCTATTCGTAGGCTCGCAGGGCGGTGATGAGTAGGATGAGATCTATCATTTAATCGAGTTAGTTTTGATGGGTATTGATCCCTAGTATGCACTATGTTCTGAGATTGATGTTGCTACTACTTTGCCATGCTTAATGCTTGTCACTAGGGCCCGAGTGCCATGATTTCAGATCTGAAATTATTATGTTGTCACTAATATATGTGTGTTTTAGATCCGATCTTGCAAGTTGTAGTTACCTACTATGTGTTATGATCCGGCAACCCCTCAGTGACAATAATCTGAACCACTCCCGGTGATAACCATAGTTTGAGGAGTTCATGTGTTCACCAAGTGCTAATGCGTTGGTCCGGTTCTTTATTAAAAGGAGAACCTTAATATCCCGTAGTTTCCTATTGGACCGTGCTGCCACGGGAGGGATGGACAATACATGTCATGCAAGTTCTTTTCCCTAAGCACGTATGACGACACACGGAATACATGCCTACATCACATTGACGAACGGGAGCTAGCCACATATCTCTCCGTGTTATAGCTGTTGCATGATGAATATCATCCAAACAAATCACCGACCCATTGCCTACGAGTTTGTCCTACTGCTGTTACTTGTCTTGCTCTGCTGCTACTATTGTTGCTACTGTTGTTACTTGTCTTGCTCTGCTGCTACTACTGTTGCTATTGCTGTTACTTGTTTTGCTCTGCTGCTGTTGCTACTGTTGCTATTACTGTCGCTTGCTACTATTGCTACTTGCTACTGCTGTCACTAATTCTGTCCCTTGCCGCTGCTATTGCTCGTTACACTGTTCTACCTGCTACAATCTTGATTCGCTGGTCGTTGACGGAAACTGACAACTTCCGTCAACAAGGCAACTTGGCATCATTGATACAATCGTTAGAAATAGTCTTCCGTGTCAACAGATCGTTTCTGACACCATTGTTATCATACTACTTTTTTGTTACTACTTTGCTTGCAGATACTAATCTTTCAGGTGTGGTTGAATCTGACAAATTCAGCTACTAATACTCGAGAGTATTCTCTCACCTCCTGCCTAGCTAACCAACAAATTTGGGTCGAATACTCTACCCTCAAAAACTTCTGCGAACTCACGCGCTGGTGGGCCATCAACAACATTCTTCTAGTTTCTTTGCCGGGGAGTGCTAGCAGCATTCTTATGTTGCCGTTGCAGGGGAAGGTTTGTTGTCTTTAGCATTCGTCTAGCCATCGCCAGAGATTTCAATCAAGCCACCAGTCGAGTACCAGACGCCGGTTTATCAGTGGGAGCTAGAGGAGCTCACACAGCAGTGGCATCCTCAGTCCACTCCGGAGTACCCTGGAGCTAGTTATTTCCCTCCATGGGAGTAGACCAACTTAGGCCAAAAGCCTAAGCTTGGGGGAGTATGTGTTTCTCACCGACTTTACATTCTTGCTTATGCTTTCACTTTATTCGTCGGTGTTCACACTTTGCCACTGTATCATCCATGTTAGTTAGTTTCTTTTTCTCGTTTTCTTTTCGTGTGTCTGTCTAGTTTGACAAAACCCAATTTTTTTTTCTTTTGCCTGTTGGGAGCTTTCCCGTGTAAGTAGTTTTCTTTTTCTTTGGGTCATGGTAGAAGATAATGGTTACAATGTTTAGTGGCTCTCGCATGCATACCTGTTTATCTATCAAAGAGCCATATCACTTTGTCTTCTCCTTTGTGTTTGCATGTAGATTCCAGCATAGTCCAATGCACGAGCACTCTTATTATTGTTCACATCATTCGGTCGTGCAAGTGAAAGGCAATAATGACGATATATGATGAAGTGACTGAGCCTGGAAAAGCTGGTATGAACTCGATCTATTTTGTTTTTGTAAATATGACTAGCTCATCATGCATGATTCAGCTTTGTTGTGAGAGAAACTTGTTTGCAATGACAACTTAGAGATCATAGTTGCTCATGCCATGCTTACTTTGCTAGGAGCTTATAATGGTTTGTCTTGGATGCCCACATGAATTTTGAGATGACTGTGTTGTAGTATGATAGGATGGTATCCTCCTTTGAATGATTCAAGTGGCTTGACTTGGCGCATGTTCACGCATGTAGTTGAAACAAAATCAACATAGCCTCTATGATATTCATGTTAATGGTGATTTATGTCCTACTCATGCTCGCATTCAATGTTAGTTAATCTCAATGCATTTTGATGACTGTTGTCGCTCTCTAGTTGGTCGCTCCCCAGTCTTTTGCTAGCCTCCACTTGTATTAAGCGAGAATACTGCTTGTGCATCCACTTCGATAAACCCAAAGTTGTTCCAGATGAGTCCACCATACCTACCTATATGCGGTATCTACCTGTCGTTCCAAGTAAATTTGCATGTTCCACTCTCTAAATCTTCAAGAAATAAACTGTTTTGCATGCCCGTACCGCTCATGTGGTGACAGGGCGGCTATCAGTATCTTCCGTGCTAGGCGTGTTATCCTCGATATGTGTTTATTCACTATCATTCACCAGAAAGGGGCCGGTAATTGGAATTCCCAGTTCCATGCTCAAATCGAAAAGATAATTGCAAACAAAACTCCCCCAGCATTGATGTTGGTATGGACGGTACCCGAGGATTCGGCTAGCCATGGAGGGTGATTGATTGGTGGTGGGGGAGTCAAAACTTTACTTTTCTGTTTGGCAACCGCCTATAGCATGTGTAACATGGAAGATATTTAGAACTCTTAGTCATTGCATTGCCAATGAGAGCATGCCACCCAAAATTATTATCTCTGTTTTAAAAGCTTGAGCTCTGGCACCTCTGCAAATCAATGCTTCCCTCTGCGAAGGGCATGTCTATTTATGTTCCTGTTGAGTCATCCTCCTCTTATAAAAGCACCAATTTGAGAGCACCTCTGTCGTTTTTATGCTTTGCTTTTAACTGTGTTGATTATGACAGTGATTGAATCTTCTTTGCCATGAGTTACAATGTTTAGTCAACCCTTGGTCTTTGAAGGTGCTCTACATTTATGTTTTGCGGTCTCAGAAAGAGCTAGCGAGATACCATCTGTTCGTACTGCTTTATGTTGTTTTGATGGAAGTGTTGACATTTGAGGCTTATTATTATTTGCTCGCTAGTTGATTATGCCATTGATATGAGTTTACCGTGAGACGTAGATGTCATTTGCTAATGTGGTTAGCTTGTGATCTTACTGAAATTCTAGTTATGAGTTAGACATAGTTGCGACAACAAGATCAAACAGAGTTCGTCAAAGTTTTTCTTTTGTCTCTTTTAGTTTGTCAACTGAATTGCTTGAGGACAAGCAAGGCTTTAAGCTTGGGGGAGTTGATACGTCTGTGTCGTATCTACTTTTCTGAACTCTTTTGCCCTTGTTTTGGACTCTAATTTGCATGATTTGAATGGAACTAACCCGGACTAACGCTGTTTTCAGCAGAATAGCCATGGTGTTGTTTTTGTGCAGAAATAAAAGTTCTCGGAATGACCTGAAAATTTACGGAGAATTTTTCTGGAATTAATGAAAAATACCAGGGCAAAGATCCACCGGACGAGGTGAGCCAGTGGGCCACCCCCTAGTCGCGCCAGGCAGGCTTGTGGGGCCCACGAGGCTCCACCGCCTCCAATCTCGGCTCTATATATTCTGTTTGGCCCACAAAAAATCAGGGAGAAGGATTCATCGCGTTTTACGATATGGACGCGCCGCCACCTCCTATTCTTCATCTGGAGGGAAGATCTGGAGTCCGTTCTGGGCTACGGAGAGGGGAAATCGTCGCCATCGTTATCATCAACCTTCCTCCATCGCCAATTCCATGATGCTCTTCACCGTTCGTGAGTAATCTCATCGTAGGCTTGCTGGACGGTGATGAGTTGGATGACATATATCATGTAATCGAGTTAGTTTTGACGGGGATTGATCCGAGTGCCATGATTTCAGATCATGGCACTAGGGCCCGAGTGCCATGCTTAATGCTTGTCACTAGGGCCCGAGTGCCATGATTTCAGATCTGAACCTATTATGCTGACGCCAATATATGTGTGTTTTAGATCCTATCTTACAAGTTGTATTCACTTAATATGTGTTATGACCTGGCAACCCCGGATTGACAACAGCCGGAACCACTCCCGGAGATGACCATAGTATGAGGAGTTCATGTATTCACCAAGTGTTAATGCGGTGGTCCGGTTCTTTATTAAAAGGAGAACCTTAATATCCTGTAGTTTCCATTAGGACCCCGCTGCCACGGGAGGGATGGACAATAGATGTCATGCAAGTTCTTTTCCCTAAGCACGTATGACTACATACGGAATACGTGCCTACATTAGATTGACGAACGAGAGCTACTTCCTTATCTCTTCGTGTTATAGCTGTTACATGATGAATCGCATCTGGCATAATCATCCATCACCGATCCAATGCCTACGAGTCTTTTACTACTGGTCCTTGCTATGTTACTCTGTTGCTACTGCTGTTACTTTGCTGCTGCTGGTTACTGTTGCTACTGCTGCTATCATACTATCATGCTACTGATACATTGCTGCAGACACTAAATCTTTCATGTTTGGTTTAATTGACAACTCAACTGCTAATACTTGAGAATATTCTTTCGCTTCCCCTTGAGTCGAATCAATAAATTTGGGTTGAATACTCTACCCTCGAAAACTGTTGCGATCCCCTATACTTGAGGGTTATCAAGGTCCTATCTTGTTTTATGATATTCTACCTAAGAGAGGGTAGAGTAGATCCTATGAGACAGAAGTAGGTCCTAGGTACAATGTGTTATTACGTGCTACAATGTGTTATAGTTGATGATGATGACGAGGAGGAGTTGTGGTTATGACTAGTGACCAACTTGTTGTATGATGTCTCATTGACGAAAATGATGATTAAATAGTGTTGGTGGCCATGACTATGATGAGTATTAGCTATAGTGATGCAAGTGTTTTTATATTAATATGATGATGATGTTGATCATGATTATCATGATGATTTGTTATTACGATAATGATTGGTTATTATATCATTGGGGGAAGGAAAGCGGATTAGATTCATGTGGATGGATCAAAAGTGACCAAAAGTTAAATTAGTAGGATCGTCGTCCTACTAATTCAACTTTTGATCACTTTTGATTCATTTGGATGAATAAAATCCATGTTTCTGCCTCACAATGATATAATAATTCATCATGAATATAATGATATAACAACCCCTTAATTGGTACTGTATCAAAAAAATTATAATGGCGTATAAATAAACTAAAAATTAAAAATAATGAAAAACAGATTACTAGTAGCGTGGGTTTGCAAGAACGCTACTAATAGTTGTCTTATCAGTAGCGTTGGTATGATACATGCTACAACTATATGTCTTAGCAGTAGTGCGGTTTACACGCGCTCCTCGTAAGTAATAGTTGTAGCGCCTTACTAGTAGCGCGGTAACCCGCGCTACTAGTAGGCACTAAATGCACGCTACTACTAGGCTTTTCCCTAGTAGTGGCCACTTCTCTCTATTAGGTAGCTAACACAGTATGAAACAACTAAATTAACCCTCTAAAAAATCCCATCCCCCCCTCCCCATTCAAAAAACCCAGCTCCGGCCAGATGCTGACGCGTGGATGCCATTTGGTCCCGGTTGGTGTGACCAACCGGGACTAAAGTTCTTCCTGCCTAGGCTCCCCGCAGCGGCCACGTGGAGACCCTTTGGGCCCGATTCATAAGTCAACCGGGACTAAACGTTTGGGCCTTTAGTCTCGACCCTTTAGTCCCGGTTCCAGAACCGGGGCTAATGGGCCTCTGGAACCAGGAAAAATGGGCCTTTTTCTACTAGTGTACGACTAGAATCCTTAGATGGGCCAGGATGCAGGCCTGGAGAAGGCCCAGTAGGACCACGTGGCAGAGAATGTGAATTTAGGCCCATAAGCCTACGTTTGAGAGGATCTCAAGATGGCCGGGGCAGCGGGGCTTATAAACCAATCTCAGCTCCTCTCGACAAGCGAGGTGGGACTAATGTTTAGCCGGAGAAGCACCCACCCTTTAGTCTTAGTTTGGGGCTCCAACCGGGACTAAAGGGGGGTCTTTAGTCCCCGTTGGAGCCCCAAACCGGGACTAAAGGTCTGTGTATATAAGCGGGAGTTGGAATTTTTCCCAATCCATCGCGAGTTCCTTCTTCCTCCTGCCCCCGACGAATCCAGGCTGCCGCCGCGAACGAAGTCGTCCTCGTCACCGCCGCCCTCGAAGTCGTCCTCGTCCTCGCCGCCACCGACGCCTGCCGCCTACGCCTCCTACCTCTACCCGCCGACGAGCAGCTGCTGCACCGCGGCCCTCCTCTGCTCCCACGATGAGCTCACCGGCCCGCTCCTCCCTCTCCTCCCGTGTTTTCTACTAATGCCCTAGCTCCGACCGCCTCCCGTCGGGCTTTGCTCCGGCGCCCCCTCCTCTCCCCATTCCGTACTCCGGCACCCCCTCGTCTCCTGTCACCGGCGCAATGCACCCCTGCAACCCCAGCCGACAGATTTATTTTCTTAATTATGATGAACAATTTTTTTTATGATTATAAGGACATAGTAATGTATTTGTGAGAGTGGCGATGATTATCATTTTTATGATGTGTAATATATGCCTATGCCAATATCCCTACTAAAGATTAACACATATAGTACAATTAGTATGAGTGCAAAAACCTGCATCACAAACAATGAAAGTGCCTAAACCTATAGAAAAATCAACCAAGGCAAAAAAAAATCTGTGTTAGATGATTTTCCATGATCCAATTTGTACTAGATCATGTAATGTTAAGTTTGATTAATTTTATCACCCTTGGTAAATTTTTCTTTTTGCTAGTTTGCTACTGGTATTTCTCTATTAATATTTTAGAACTATTTTATCAATATTAAATACTAGTAAAAGTTTAATAAAGTTTATTAAATAGTAGGAATTTAAATAGTTGTAGAATTTGTTCTCGACGTCGACGATGCCCGGCCGGCATCCTCGTCGTCGACTCGGTGGCGACCACCTGCTTGACGGGCGCCAGCATGTGCGGGGCTGGGCTCCGCCGGGCTAGCACTGGGAGGAGCTATTGGAATTATGCCCTAGAGGCAATAATAAATGTATAGTTATTATTATAATTCCTGTATCAAGATAATAGTTTATTATCCATGCTATAATTGTATTGAATGAAGACTCATTTACATGTGTGGATACATAGACAAAACACCGTCCCTAGCATGCCTCTAGTTGGCTAGCCAGTTGGTCAATGATAGTCAGTGTCTTCTGATTATGAACAAGGTGTTGTTGCTTGATAACTGGATCACGTCATTGGGAGAATCACGTGATGGACTAGACCCAAACTAATAGGCGTAGCATGTTGATCGTGTCTTTTTGTTGCTACTGTTTTCTGCGTGTCAAGTATTTATTCCTATGACCATGAGATCATATAACTCACTAACATCGGAGGAATGCTTTGTGTGTATCAAACATCGCAACGTAACTGGGTGACTCTAAAGATGCTCTACAGGTATCTCCGAAGGTGTTAGTTGAGTTAGTATGGATCAAGACTGGGATTTGTCACTCCGTGTGACGGAGAGGTATCTCGGGGCCCACTCGGTAATACAACATCACACACAAGCCTTGCAAGCAATGTAACATAGTTTAAGTTGCGGGATCTTGTATTACGGAACGAGTAAAGAGACTTGCCGGTAAACGAGATTGAAATAGGTATGCGGATACTGACGATCGAATCTCGGGCAAGTAACATACCGAAGGACAAAGGGAATGACATACGGGATTATACGAATCCTTGGCACTGAGGTTCAAACGATAAGATCTTCGTAGAATATGTAGGATCCAATATGGGCATCCAGGTCCCGCTATTGGATATTGACCGAGGAGTCTCTCGGGTCATGTCTACATAGTTCTCGAACCCGCAGGGTCTGCACACTTAAGGTTCGACGTTGTTTTATGCGTATTTGAGTTATATGGTTGGTTACCGAATGTTGTTCGGAGTCCCGGATGAGATCACGGACGTCACGAGGGTTTCCGGAATGATCCGGAAACGAAGATTGATATATAGGATGACCTCATTTGATTACCGGAAGGTTTTCGGAGTTACCGGGAATGTAGCGGGAATAACGAATGGGTTCCGGGAGTTCACCGGGGGGGGGGGGGGGCAACCCACCCCGGGGAAGCCCATAGGCCTTTGGGGAGACACACCAGCCCTTAGTGGGCTGGTGGGACAGCCCACAAGTGGTCTATGCGCCAAGAGAAGAAAAATCAAGAGAAAAAAAAGGGAGGAGGTGTGAAGGGAGGAGGACTCCCTCCCACCAAACCTAGTCCAACTCGGTTTGGGGGGGAGAGTCCTCCCCCTTGGCTCGGCCGACCCCTTGAGGGTCCTTGGACCCCAAGGCAAGGCCCCCCTCCCTCCCACCTATATATACGGAGGTTTTAGGGCTGATTTGAGACGACTTTTCCACGGCAGCCCGACCACATACCTCCACGGTTTTTCCTCTAGATCGCGTTTCTGCGGAGCTCGGGCGGAGCCCTGCTGAGACAAGGTCATCACCAATCTCCGGAGCGCCGTCACGCTGCCGGAGAACTCTTCTACCTCTCCGTCTCTCTTGCTGGATCAAGAAGGCTGAGATCATCGTCGAGTTGTACGTGTGCTGAACGCGGAGGTGCCATCCTTTCGGTACTAGATCGTGGGACTGATCGCGGGATTGTTTGCGGGGCGGATCGAGGGACGTGAGGACGTTCCACTACATCAACCGCGTTCTCTAACGCTTCTGTTGTACGATCTACAAGGGTACGTAGATCACTCATCCCCTCTCGTAGATGGACATCACCATGATAGGTCTTCGTGCGCGTAGGAAAATTTTTGTTTCCCATGCGACGTTCCCCAACAGTGGCATCATGAGCTAGGTTCATGCTTAGATGTCTTCTCGAGTAGAACACAAAAGTTTTTGTGGGCGGTGATGTGCGTTTTGCTGCCCTCCTTAGTCTTTTCTTGATTCCGCGGTATTGTTGGATTGAAGCGGCTTGGACCGACATTACTCGTACGCTTACGAGAGACTGGTTTCATCGTTACGAGTAACCCCCTTTGCTCAAAGATGACTGGCAAGTGACGGTTTCTCCAACTTTAGTTGAATCGGATTTGACCGAGGAGGTCCTTGGATGAGGTTAAATAGCAACTCATATATCTCCGTTGTGGTGTTTGCGTAAGTAAGATGCGATCCTACTAGATACCCTTGGTCACCACGTAAAACATGCAACAACAAAATTAGAGGACGTCTAACTTGTTTTTGTAGAGTATGATTCTGATGTGATATGGCCAACGATGTGATGTGATATATTGGATGTATGAGATGATCATGTTGTAATAGAAATATCGACTTGCACGTCGATGGTACGGCAACCGGCAGGAGCCATAGGGTTGTCTTTATACTAACGTTTGTGCTTGCAGATGCGTTTACTATTTTGTTAGGATGTAGTTTTAGTAGTAATAGCATAAGTAGCACGACAACCCCGATGGCAACACGTTGATGGATGATCATGGTGTGGCGCCGGTGACAAGAAGATCGTGCCGGTGCTTTGGTGATGGAGATCAAGAAGCACGTGATGATGGCCATATCATGTCACTTATGAATTGCATGTGATGTTAATCTTTTTATGCACCTTATTTTGCTTAGAACGACGGTAGCATTATGAGGTGATCTCTCACTAAAATTTCAAGACGAAATTGTGTTCTCCCCGACTGTGCACCGTTGCTACAGTTCGTCGTTTCGAGACACCACGTGATGATCGGGTGTGATAGACTCAACGTTCACATACAACGGGTGCAAAACAGTTGCGCACGCGGAACTCTCGGGTTAAGCTTGACGAGCCTAGCATGTGCAGACATGGCCTCGGAACACATGAGACCGAAAGGTCGATCATGAATCATATAGTTGATATGATTAGCATAGGGATGCTTACCACTTAAACTATACTCAACTCACGTGATGATCGGACTTGGGATAGTGTAAGTGGATCATGAACCACTCAAATGACTAGAGAGATGTACTTTTTGAGTGGGAGTTTAGCATATAATTTGATTAAGTTGAACTCTAATTATCTTGAACATAGTCTAAGTCCACTTTGAATATATTTGTGTTGTAGATCATGGCTCACGCGACAGTCATCCTGAATTTTAATACGTTCCTAGAGAAAGCTAAGTTGAAAGATGATGGAAGCAACTTTGTAGACTGGCTCGTAATCTTAAGCTGATCTTACAAGCTGGGAAGAAGTATTATGTCCTTAATGCTACGCTAGGAGATGAACCACCCGCTACGGCTGATCAGGATGTTAAGAACGCTTGGTTAGCACGTAAGGAGGACTGCTCAATAGTTCAATGTGCAGTCTTGTATGGCTTAGAACCGGGACTTCAACGTCGCTTTGAGCGTCATGGAGCATTTGAGATGTTCCAGGAGTTGGAGTTTATCTTTCAGAAGAACGCCCGGATCGAGAGGTATGAGACCTCCGATAAATTCTATGCTTGCAAGATGCAGGAAAACTCGTTTGTCAGTGAACATGTTCTCAAAATGTCTGGGTACTCAAACCGTCTAGCTGAGCTGGGGATTGAACTCCCGCAAGAAGCTATCACTGACAGAATCCTTCAATCACTGCCGCCAAGCTATAAAGGCTTTGTGTTGAACTACAACATGCAAGGGATGAACAAGTCTCCCGGCGAGTTGATTGCGATGCTGAAAGTCGCAGAGTCTGAACTCCGTAAAGAACATCAAGTGTTGATGGTGAGCAAGACCACTAGTTTCAAGAGAAACGACAAAGGCAAGAAGGGCAATTCGAAGAAGAGCGGCAAGCCTGTTGCCAATCCGCCGAAGAAACCCAAGGCTGGACCTAAGCCTGAAACAGAGTGCTTCTATTGCAAGGGTATGGGTCACTGGAAGCGCAATTGCCCCAAGTATCTGGCAGATAAGAAGGCGGGCAAAGAAAAATCAGGTATATTTGATATACATGTTATTGATGTGTACTTAACCGGCTCTCGTAGTAGTGCCTGGGTATTCGATACCGGTTCTGTTGCTCACATTTGCAACTCGAAGCAGGAACTGCGGAATAGACGAAGGCTGGCGAAAGACGAAGTGACGATGCGCGTAGGAAATGGTTCAAAGGTTGATGCAATCGCCGTCGGCACAGTGTCACTTCAGCTACCATCGGGATTAGTGATGAACTTAAATCATTGTTATTTAGTGCCTGTGTTGAGCATGAACATTATATCTGGATCTTGTTTATTGCGAGACGGTTACTCTTTTAAGTCTGAGAATAATGGTTGTTCTATTTCTATGAGTAACATCTTTTATGGTCATGCACCGAATGTGAGAGGATTGTTCATATTGAATCTTGATAGCGATACGCATATACATAACATTGAGACCAAAAGAGTTAGAGTAAACAATGATAGCGCCATATTTTTGTGGCACTGCCGTTTAGGTCATATTGGTGTGAAGCGCATGAAGAAACTCCATGTTGATGGACTTTTGGAGTCACTTGACTTTGATTCACTTGACACGTGCGAACCATGCCTCATGGCAAGATGACTAAGACTCCGTTCTCCGGAACAATGGAGCGTGCAAGTGACTTGTTGGAAATCGTACATACCGATGTGTGTGGTCCAATGAGCGTAGAGGCACGCGGCGGATATCGTTATTTTCTCACCTTCACTGACGATTTAAGTAGATATGGTTATGTCTACTTGATGAAGCACAAGTCTGAAACATTTGAAAAGTTCAAGCAATTTCAGAGTGAAGTGGAAAATCATCGTAACAAGAAGATCAAGTTCCTACGGTCTGATCGTGGGGGTGAATATCTGAGTTTCGAGTTTGGTGCTCACTTAAGACAATGTGGAATTGTTTCGCAGTTAACACCGCCTGGAACACCACAGCTTAATGGTGTGTCCGAACGTCGTAATCGTACTTTGTTAGAGATGGTGCGATCTATGATGTCTCTTACTGATTTGCCGTTATCGTTTTGGGGTTATGCATTAGAAACAGCTGCATCCACTTTAAATAGGGCACCATCAAAATCCGTTGAGACAACACCATACGAACTGTGGTATGGCAAAAGGCCAAAGTTGTCGTTTCTTAAAGTTTGGGGATGTGATTCTTATGTCAAAAAGCTTCAGCCTGAAAAGCTGGAACCCAAAGCGGAAAAGTGCGTCTTCATAGGTTACCCAAAAGAGACAGTTGGGTACACCTTCTATCTCAAATCCGAGGGCAAAGTGTTTGTTGCTAAAAACGGAGCTTTTCTCGAGAAGGAGTTTCTCTCGAGAGAATTGAGTGGGAGGAAGATAGAACTTGACGAGGTTGTCGAACCTCTCATCCCTCTGGATGGTGGCGCAGGGCAAGGGGAAACCTCTGTCGTTGCGACGCCGGTTGAGGAGGAAGTTAATGATGATGATCATGAAACTCCAGTTCAAGTTTCTGTTGAACCACGCAAGTCGACGAGATCACGCGCTGCTCCAGAGTGGTACGGTAATCCCGTCTTATCAATCATGTTGTTAGACAACAATGAACCTGCAAATTATGAAGAAGCAATGGTGGGCCCAGATTCCAACAAATGGCTAGAAGCCATGAAATCCGAGATAGGATCCATGTATGAGAACAAAGTGTGGACTTTGGAGATACTACCTGAGGGCCGCAAGGCTATTCAGAACAAATCGATCTTTAAGAAGAAGACGGACGCTGACGGTAATGTGACCGTTTATAAAGCTCGACTTGTGGCAAAGGGTTTCTCACAGGTTCCAGGAGTTGACTACGATGATACTTTCTCACCCGTAGCGATGCTTAAGTCCGTCAGAATTATGTTAGCAATAGCTGCATTTTTCGATTATGAAATCTGGCAGATGGATGTCAAAACGGCGTTCCTTAACGGTTTCCTTAAGGAAGAGTTGTATATGATGCAACCCGAAGGTTTTGTCGATCCTAAAAATGCTGACAAAGTGTGCAAGCTCCAGCGATCCATTTATGGACTGGTGCAAGCATCTCGGAGTTGGAACAAACGCTTTGATGAGGTGATCAAAGCATTTAGGTTTATACAAGTGGTTGGAGAATCTTGTATTTACAAGAAAGTGAGTGGGAGCTCTATGGCGTTTCTAATATTATATGTGGATGACATATTACTGATTGGAAACAACGTAGAGCTTTTGGAGAGCATAAAAGGTTACTTGAATAAAAGTTTCTCTATGAAGGACCTAGGAGAAGCTGCTTACATTCTAGGCATTAAGATCTATAGGGATAGATCAAAACGCCTGATAGGACTTTCACAAAGCACATACCTTGATAAAGTTTTGAAAAGGTTCAAAATGGAACAGTCCAAGAAAGGGTTCTTGCCAGTTTTACAAGGTACGAGATTGAGTAAGACTCAGTGCCCAGCAACTGATGAAGATAGAGAGCATATGCGCTCCGTCCCCTATGCTTCAGCCATAGGTTCTATCATGTATGCGATGCTGTGCACTAGACCGGATGTTAGCCTGGCCATAAGTATGGCAGGTAGGTTCCAGAGTAATCCAGGAGTGGATCACTGGACAGCGGTCAAGAATATCCTGAAGTACCTGAAAAGGACTAAGGAGATGTTTCTCGTGTATGGAGGTGACGAAGAGCTCGCCGTAAAAGGTTACGTCGATGCAAGCTTTGACACAGATCCGGACGACTCTAAGTCGCAAACCGGATACGTATTTATTCTTAATGGGGTTGCAGTAAGCTGGTGCAGTTCCAAGCAAAGCGTCGTAGCAGATTCTACATGTGAAGCGGAGTACATGGCTGCCTCGGAGGCGGCTAAGGAGGGTGTCTGGATGAAGCAGTTCATGACGGATCTTGGAGTGGTGCCAAGTGCACTGGATCCAATAACCTTGTTCTGTGACAACACGTGTGCCATTGCCTTAGCAATGGAACCACGGTTTCACAAGAAGACCAGACACATCAAACGACGCTTCAACCTCATCCGCGACTACGTCGAGGAAGAGGACATAAATATATGCAAAGTGCACACGGATCTGAATGTAGCAGACCCGCTGACTAAACCTCTTCCACGGCCAAAACATGATCGACACCAGAACTGTATGGGTGTTAGATTTATTACAATGTAATTCACATGGTGATGTGAGGGCTGGATTATTGACTCTAGTGCAAGTGGGAGACTGTTGGAATTATGCCCTAGAGGCAATAATAAATGTATAGTTATTATTGTAATTCCTGTATCAAGATAATAGTTTATTATCCATGCTATAATTGTATTGAATGAAGACTCATTTACATGTGTGGATACATAGACAAAACACCGTCCCTAGCATGCCTCTAGTTGGCTAGCCAGTTGGTCAATGATAGTCAGTGTCTTCTGATTATGAACAAGGTGTTGTTGCTTGATAACTGGATCACGTCATTGGGAGAATCACGTGATGGACTAGACCCAAACTAATAGACGTAGCATGTTGATCGTGTCTTTTTGTTGCTACTGTTTTCTGCGTGTCAAGTATTTAATCCTATGACCATGAGATCATATAACTCACTAACATCGGAGGAATGCTTTGTGTGTATCAAACGTCGCAACGTAACTGGGTGACTATAAAGATGCTCTATAGGTATCTCCGAAGGTGTTAGTTGAGTTAGTATGGATCAAGACTGGGATTTGTCACTCCGTGTGACGGAGAGGTATCTCGGGGCCCACTCGGTAATACAACATCACACACAAGCCTTGCAAGCAATGTAACTTAGTTGAAGTTGCGGGATCTTGTATTACGGAACGAGTAAAGAGACTTGCCGGTAAACGAGATTGAAATAGGTATGCGGATACTGACGATCGAATCTCGGGCAAGTAACATACCGAACGACAAAGGGAATGACATAGGGGATTATACGAATCCTTGGCACTGAGGTTCAAACGATAAGATCTTCGTAGAATATTTAGGATCCAATATGGGCATCCAGGTCCCGCTATTGGATATTGACCGAGGAGTCTCTCGGGTCATGTCTACATAGTTCTCGAACCCGCAAGGTCTGCACACTTAAGGTTCGACGTTGTTTTATGCGTATTTGAGTTATATGGTTGGTTACCGAATGTTGTTCGGAGTCCCGGATGAGATCACGGACATCACGAGGGTTTCCGGAATGTTCCGGAAAGGAAGATTGATATATAGGATGACCTCATTTGATTACCGGAAGGTTTTCGGAGTTACCGGGAATGTACCGGGAATGACGAATGGGTTCCGGGAGTTCACCGGGGGGGGCAACCCACCCCGGGGAAGCCCATAGGCCTTTGGGGAGACACACCAGCCCTTAGTGGGCTGGTGGGACAGCCCACAAGTGGTCTATGCGCCAAGAGAAGAAAAATCAAGAGAAAAGAAAAAAAAAGGGAGGAGGTGGGAAGGGAGGAGGACTCCCTCCCACCAAACCTAGTCCAACTCGGTTTGGGGGGGAGAGTCCTCCCCCTTGGCTCGGCCGACCCCTTGAGGGTCCTTGGACCCCAAGGCAAGGCCCCCCTCCCTCCCACCTATATATACGGAGGTTTTAGGGCTGATTTGAGACGACTTTTCCACGGCAGCCCGACCACATACCTCCACAGTTTTTCCTCCAGATCGCGTTTCTGCGGAGCTCGGGCGGAGCCCTGCTGAGACAAGGTCATCACCAACCTCCGGAGCGCCGTCACGCTGCCGGAGAACTCTTCTACCTCTCCGTCTCTCTTGCTGGATCAAGAAGGCTGAGACCATCGTCGAGCTGTACGTGTGCTGAACGCGGAGGTGCCGTCCGTTCGGTACTAGATCGTGGGACTGATCGCGGGATTGTTCGCGGGGCGGATCGAGGGACGTGAGGACGTTCCACTACATCAACCGCGTTCTCTAACGCTTCTGCTGTACGATCTACAAGGGTACGTAGATCACTCATCCCCTCTCGTAGATGGACATCACCATGATAGGTCTTCGTGCGCGTAGGAAAATTTTTGTTTCCCATGCGACGTTCCCCAACAGGAGCTACCTGCCGGGGCGCGCAGCTTGGTGAGGAACCGGGCTCCCGTCATTGACCCAGAGCTTCTTTCGTGGCGGTCGCGTGGGCCACTTTCGGTGCCGAGGGTGCCGGGCCCCGAGGAGGAGTTACACCCTGTCAGGGAGGAGGATGAGCACATCCGTCTACATGGAGGCGTTGGATGCGAGGTTCTCCAATATCTGGCAGGTTCTTCAGGGATCTTATACAAGCTATGATCCGGTGATGGTCCCTGCTCTTTGGGTGTCCACCACCCGCACCTCAGTACAGCGACAGATCTTTGTTGGTTGATCAGTTAGATATTATTCGAGAGATGTATTGGTGATGTATTCAAGATTATATATTCGATAATATTAAGTGGATTATTCGATGATGCATTAATTAAGTGGATTATTCGATGTATATAAGCGGGAGTTTAGTTGTTGTTAGTTAATTTAGTTTTTTATGTTTAATTAATTTGCAGATACTATGGATCCAATACACTGCAAAGATGATTATCAGGAAGACATAATGCATGGTGTCATCCACGGGGATGGTTTTGTTGTTGACGATGTCACCAATCAGTTTCTGAACGAGTCTGGCGAGGCAGATGAGTCTCTCAACACAGGAGCTAGAAGCTTCCGTGAGAAGACACCCACGCCTCGGGCCAGGCAGGACTCGGGAGCTCCGATGAGAGAGAAGCCGACGAGGGAGAAGCCGACGGCTCCGGCGAGGTGCATATATATTAATAAATTAATCCTCTGTTGTCTATATACATATATTAACGCTCTTTCTTTTAGCCCTTCGGATCGTGCAAAACTTTAGTACGGACAAAACGGGGCCCAACCAATAAGATGGGTGACGGTGAGGGGTACATGATCAAAAGAGTCTCAAATACCGGGCAACCAATTGCTCCCACAGATGTAAAGAAGAAGTTTGTGAAGGCATGCAGAGTTGTTGTTAGGGACCACAACCCTATCACCATTCAAGAATGGATTAAGCCAAGGGAGGATGGAGTCTCATATGTCGGCAAAGTAGCCAAAGAAAACCTTTGGAGAAATCTCATGCTTCATTTCACCTTGCAGGCGCCACAAGTGGATCCAGATGAGGAGGGGCCAAATGAGGAGGAAGTGAAGATGCTAAAAGAGACCATAGAGAAAAAAGCCAAGGAGTAGGCTCTTAACAAGATGGTCGATCTATTCAGGGGCTGGTAGAAAAGATTGCAAGAGGATTTTATCTTGCAAGATAAGACTCTAGATTTCGAAAACGGCTATGAGAAGAAAAAAGACTACTCGACCGAATTTGTGGCGTATAAGAAATCAGAGGACGCCTTGAAAAAGTGTGCAACAAATAAGATGAATGCACGTAAGAAGAAGTGCCACCATATTATGAGGCGTGCTGGCTACGCCGGTAACATGGCTACCTGGGACACACTTGCGACATCATTTCTGGCTAACAATATCACTCGAGAGCCCTTAACATGGATCGAACGGGCAAGAAACTGGTTTTACGGGCATGGGGGCATATTGGACGAGAAGGGAAGGCAATATATAACCAAAGACACAAAGATAATCCCCTACTACCCATCGAGAACATTAGAAGTGCAATAAAGGATGGTGAAGAGGGACGGTTTGTTCCCGATAGAGAGAAAGTCAAGCTCTCACGCGCCCTTGGGAATGCTTAACACAAAGGAGGAGCACGAGGCTTACCAGGCTCCCCAACGTGGATGCTTGTGTTTTCCAAGGAAAGAAAGAGATTTCCCGATAGAAGCCATTAGAAGAGAAAGGAAAAGGAGGCAGCTGAGAAAGTGACTGCTGCAGACCGGATGCATAATGTAGAAGAAGCAGTAAAGCGGCTGCAGCAGGATCAAATCGATAGTCTTAGCCAGCAAGATAGCGGCCAATCTCATGATAGAAGCGGCATCCAATCGGAAAAGCAGTGTCGCTTCCATGCAGCTCCAGGATGATGGTGATGATGATGCACTGACGACGGCTCCTCCTCGTCGCTACCCAGTGGATGATATCATAGAGAGCACACCTTGTGAGCTAAAGGTGCAAGTTGCTAACTTAAGGTTGACGGTGGCGGTCGGCATGGCCATACCAATTGGACATAATCCAACTTGGCATTGCTCCCTGGTTCCAAAAGGGTACGCTGTCGCCGCGGTGGATGAAGTGATGAAAGATTATGAGGAGCTGAAGCTGGATTACCCTGCAACTAAAGATAGGGATTTGATTGAACATGGAGAAGTCAAGAAATAGACCGTTGTATGGCCAAAGGAGCACATCTTGCTTCCAAATTGGCCGCCAAGGCCACTGACTCCTTAGTCTCCGGCGCAACCTCACCAGTTTCCAGCGCATCCATCTCCACCTCGCGAGTCTTCGCCGCCTCACCAGTATCCAGCGCAACCGTCATCTTTGCCGCCTCACCAGTCTCCAGCGCAGCCATCTCCACCGCCGCATCAGCCGTCTCCACCACCCCGTCAGCCGTCTCCGTCCACTGAGGATCAGAGCAAAAAGCAGAAACGTACCACCGCTAATAGTGGCGGCAGAAAGGGGTTCCGATCACTGAAACGTAAGTTGTCGCCCCTCCCAAAAGTACCTCATAAGGATATGGTGATGAGACCTTGGGACTATACCGGAGAGGAAAATGAGAAGAGGGCAGAAGCCCAGTATAAACAGTGGAAGGCTGACATGGCTAAAAAGAAGATGCCGGACGAGCCGAAGTTCCCGGTTACCCCAGAAGATCACACCGCGTGCGTGAAAATGCTGAATACCCTTGCACAACCCCCACCAATGTCGCCAGTAAACTATGAACGCTCTATTCTCAAGTCGGCTGAGGCAAAAAAGCAGCGGTTGAAGAGTAGTAGGTCCAGCGGGAAATCAGTTGCCCAGCTCGAACAACAGAAAAACCAATCATGCAATCCGCTCAAAGTGTATTCCGATACACAGGTCTACTCGAGTGGAGCTGCGGTCGAGCAGAGGAATGAGGAAACAACTGGTATCGATCCGGAGTTTGTTGCACTGTACGGAGAAGCGGCCAAGGCTCATAGCATGTCTATTGAGCGGTACTTCAACCATATGCAGGAATTCACTTACGTAGCATACGTGTACCGGCACGGGGCTCCTCTCGTCAAACCTGAGTTATTCAAGGAGCTACCAAGAAAAATGCGAAGATTGCATAACTGGTATATGCGAGCATCTGCTGAACAGGAAAGCCGGATCTACCTTGCATATAAAACAAGCATTTCGGGCATGGAGAAGGCGTGCTAATGATTGAATTCGATGAATTATTTTAGTTTTAAAAATAAGACGCCCTCGACAAATCTATCATCAGTGCCTATTGTTTGTAAGTATTATTAATTTATGTCATTAAGTCTTACTCAGCTCGTTCATTGCATATATAATTTTACTCATCACTATATTAATTTTGCAGAATGAAGATTCTCGAATGGAAAAGAGGACAAATCTATGACATTGGGTTCATTGACTCATATTTCATTCATGTGAAAAATATCGATAAGAATACTATTTCCTTACAACTTCAAGTGAGTGTTAGTGTCTTGTACATACATTCTATTTTTGCTTACTCGATGTTATTAAGTGTATAATTGAGTCGTTATGCGTGCGCAGCTTCCACTTTATTCTGTTAATCATTGTACGTGACGATGGACTAGTAAAAGTCATGTAGTAAAAACGCACACCCCTCGCTGATTGGGCGGACATGCAGGAATGCCTCGAGAGGTAATTTCAATCATTATGGCACTATATGGGCAACTTTTCGTTCATTTTCTGATAGCAAGTAATTAATATAGAACTCCTTTATTCATTTCCATTTCTTGGCAGTGTTTGGAAATGGTTCACCGCCAAGTGTCGAGGTGTTTGGAAGCCAGAGCTTACACTTAGACAAATGGATGTAAGCACTACTAGCTAGATGTGTGCATATCTTTATTCTAGTTTCAATACCATTATCATGCTTGATTATGTTTTAGATTGAACTCTGTTCTCGTAAAGTGGTTGAGGCAGGAAGATGGAAATAATTTATGTGGATACCATGTTCGCGAGTTCATTCGCCAAACGACCCATGAGACGTGAAGTACGATAAACAAGACTCACAAGTTTATTTTATTACCATCAATTGTGTTCGGTTTCATTGATATATATTGACCTCTTTTTTAAATTAGATCGAACGATTGCGGGACAGTCTTCTACCACAAGAACGTGTACGAGCAATTCAAGAGGAAATTGCCGGATTCTTAGATGCAGAGGTCCTAGATGTGAGGGGATGATACTATTTCCCGTCGGTGCAATTCAATCGAAATGTTAAAGTGTTAAAAAGATGCATATGTGCATGTAATTCGTGTCTACATTTTGTAATATGTTCGAAAAAGCACGAGGGATGAGATGGTGTAATATATGCTTGATGATGATGTGCAAAACAAAAATTAAAAAGTGCCCAAAACAAATAAATGGGAAAATAAGGGCAGTAAAATAGCCCCCATCTAATTTAGTGCAAAACTCTAAACCCTAAAAAGTTCTCAAAAAAAGGCAGCTAAGCAATACTCCCGGTTCGTAATAAAAACCGGGACTAATACTCCTCCCCACCCTCGCTCCCAGCCCCGCCACGTGGAGGGCCATTAGTCCCGGTTCGGGGCCGAACGGGGCTAGCATTAGTCCCGGATTATTAGTCACGGTTCTTGAACCGGGGCTAATGGTCCAAAGGAACCGGGTTTGAAGCCTTATTTTCTACTAGTGATATGGAAAAAGGCATGAAGAGAGCTTAGAAAAATTGGGTTATATTGTGATTTGGTGTCATCATATTGTTCTTGAAGATATTGTTTGCAAATACTAAATTTTACAAATCATAGAATTGCAGTAATCTACTCGATTAATTTAAAACATATTTTTACCCAAAGTATTGTTTTTCTTATGCGGAAGCAAAATCCATGAATTTATAAATCATATGATTGTAATAATCTACCCCTTTAACTAAAAAATATGATTATCCAAAGTGTTGTTTTTATTTTGCAGAAACCAATTTCTGGACGTTTGAGTTTAATTATATCCAGATCTACAATTTTTTAAGAACCGGATGAGTACTCAGTAATAATTTTATTTTCGAAATAAAAATTAGTATTTTTAAACTGCATTGGATAAAAATGTAGAACAAATTGAAAGTGTGTAGTTGATTCTTCAATTAGTTCTGAATATATTTTTAATGCTAGTTTAGCACCATCTCTGAAGTATCTACTTGCATGCATGGAATTCATGGTGGCAGTTGAAATTGATTAAATAATGCATTAACAATATGCACAGGTATAGTTCGCTATTGATCAGTTTTAGACAATCTATCGGACATGCTTCACTCTATAAGAAATCTAAAAGCACACATGTATAAACTTAGCAATCTGAACATACACACGGGCGACCTCATCTATAGTCCAAGTTTTGATTACCGCGTGACCACTACGGATAAAGCTCTCCTTCCCTAACGGGGTCAATAGCCCGTGTGCGAGGTTTTTCCTGCGAATTGGCTGGACAACGACATCGTTCGTAAGAACAGCTCTGCTGCGACATCTCTCTGCGTATAATTAGTCCAGACATGACATGACCCTTAAACATAATCTCTGTTAGGATTAGGTGGAGCCGGGCGCGACCCACAGCTTATCCACGACGGCGTGGGACCCAGATGGCGGCGACTACAGTTAAACTGTATTCCCCTGCGCTCATTCTCCCGCTTCTTCTTCTCCAACGACGAAACACGGCAACGCCGGCGAGCTTCGATTCAGAGAAGCATATTTACAAGCATTCAACCGAAATCGACTGAATTCAAACAACATAGATAGATTTTAGCAAAGATAGCAGATAATTAGGTTCGATTAACACACGGAGTAGTATGTGTAGTTCTAATGACGGGCTCGTCGAAGCAAAAGCCACACGGAGTACTTCCATTACATACCTCTACACGGGTATCCTGCAGCTCCAACCCCTAGTTAGATCTTCAAAATTGGGCTCGCCTGAGCCCCAGGGGTGCGGCCCTGACGAGGCGGCGGCGCCGCTCAGTCGGAGTTGGAGTCGGAGGCGCCCCGCCCCATGTCGGCGTGGGATTTCTTGATGGCTTGGCGGAAGCGGAACTCGTCGAGCTCCTCTTCCATCTGTCGACGCGCGTCGAGCTGCTACGGCTCGTCCTTGGTGCGCTTCATAATCTCGGCGATGACGTCGTCGAGGTCGCCATTGTCGACTTAGTCTCCGGGCAAAAAAGCCGAGGCGTCCGGGGCGCTCTGCGAAACCCTGCTCCTTCCCCTCCCTCATCGGAGGCGGCAGCGGTGCGCGTGCAATGGAGGAGCTCCCCGTGCCACAGGATCTACCAGGCGGTCGCCTCGGGCCGCCGCCTCGCGCCGCCGCCGCCATCTAGCGGTCATACTGCTCCACCTCGCGCCGAGCGAACGCACGCGGCGACGCGAGCCCCCGGTTTGTGTACTTGCGTGCGCCGCGCTTCCGAGCAGCGTCGGAAGCAACCAGCGCCGCCCGTTCGGGATTAGAGTCGGTCGCTTCGCCCCATTTTGATCCTTGTGGGGGCGGCTTTCGCCGTCAGAATGGCCGCCGCACGAGCTGTAAGATCCGGGCCTCATGATCGTCTCACGACGGTGCTTGATCTGCGGCGGCGGGGCTGGATTGCGTGGTTTTGGTGGTTGCCGGCGACGAGAGTGGCGTAAATCTGGATGTGTAGATAACTATGGTACGACACATTTGACCGTATAAGTAGAGGATTTAACTAGTGACACTGACATCCCTGGCCCATGGGTGAGATTGACCGGTCAGCCCCCACGCCAGCATGAATAAACCTTTTCTATTTACTGAATAATCCAAAAAATTCTATAAACTTGTAAATTCAATATCTTTTAAATCGAAACTCCAGATAAAATAAATTATATATGTAGACTAATCAGGAAAAAATTAAGGATTTTGAATATGCAATTTGTTTTCATGACAACCCAATTTAAAGTGGAGGAACAGAGGCAAATGCTTATATGGTTCATTTGAAATTCATACATGGAGTTTGAATTTGCAACACATCAGCACCCTATACATCTTGTTACCTACCCAAAACCACTTCTCAAATTCATTTTCATGTTTGAAACTTGTTTAAATGTTGGTCAAACTTAGGTTTGACCAAGTTTGAAATGAGCATAAAAATTCAAAAAAAATCAAAAAATTAGAAAACCAGTGCACATGTTTTTAATTTGTCATATACTAACAACTCAAATTGATTTGTCTGTTTTAGACATGGTGGACAAAAAAACTTGCTTAGAAATGGGTTGTATACCCTACCTTTGGAGCTAATTTGAAAATCATGTGTGAAGACAAGTGGTTTTGAATGTTGAACTTGAAACTTTAATAAACCTCACAAAAGCTTTATTTTGGAGTGACTAAGAAGGATCCAGGCTTGGTTTTTCATTTTTCATGTTTGAAAGTTGTTTAAATCTTGGTCAAACTTAGGTTTGACGAAGTTTAAAATGAGCATAAAAAATTAAAAAAAAACAAAAAATTGGAAAATCAGTGCTTGGGTTTATCTATATTAGATATAATGTGGTACTTGATAGCCATCTTTGTCGTTGATAGCCATCTTTGTTCTTGATAGCCATCTTTGTTCTCTTGAAAATCCGACAACCTCGTTCTTGATAGCCATCTTTGTGAAGGTTTTTTCATAAAAAACTCCATACTCCAAGTTTCTTATTTTTTCTATCGAGTTAGTCACATAGAACGATGACTGGCACAAGTTTTCTATTTTTTTGATTTTTTTAATTAGTTATGCTCAACCCCAATCCTTGAAAACCTTACAACCACGTTCGTGATAGCCAAGTTTGTGAATGTATTTTCATGAAAAACTCTATAGTCCAAGTTTCTTATTTTTCCTCGCAACTTAGTCACATAGATCATAGATCAATGATTGGCACAAGTTTTTTATTTTTTTGATTCTTTTGAATTAGTTATGCTCAACCCTAACCCATGAAAACCGTTCAAAAACCTTCAAAACCCCATCAAAATCCCGCACTAGTCCGGTCCATTGAATCGCAGTGAACAGACGGTCTAGATAAGGCAGTAGGGCTATGTCAACGATCCGCGGCCTGCGTTTTGATTAGCTGGTCTTTTTGACACCTTTTTGGCAGCGTTCTGAAGCAACAGTCTGCGCAAATTGAGCAGGCCTGCTAGGCGTTTTTGGGCTTATTTAAAACTGGCTCACCCGTTGGACCGTCTATTTCTTTCTCTGCAAAGCGAGGAGCCAGGCCGGCCCAGCTCCCCCAAAACGTCACACTCCTCCCCCTTGATTGAATTGGTGATGCCAGCCCATGTTGGCGATGGGAGAAGCCAACTTCTGTGCCGAATGAGCTCAAATCGCCGTGTGACTTGGAAGTTGGATATGAGAAGTTTTGAGAAGTTGGATATTAGAAGTTTTGAGAAGCTAGAGGAGTTCAGTACAGGCCCTAGGGACACAATCAGAAAACAATAGTGGACTGAAGAATTACTGCACTCTGTTAACTAAAGAATTGATGCGTACAAGACAGATTGAACAATCGAAGCCGCAGACTGTATAAATAAAGTATGCTTTGTTGATGTATTTGTGAGATAAACACCAAACGAAGCTTCGCCTGTTGCCACCATGGGGTTGACTGCTGCATCCACATAAGCCAGGGTACCTGCAGGCTGCATAGTGAGATTTGTGTTTGGAATTTTAGAAGAGATGAACTTCATATTGTCCTCTTTGGAATCTCCTTCTCCACCTGCATTTAGCATAACATTTGTGGCAAAAATAACCTGCAAAGGCTTCCAAATTTGCCCGTAAGCTCTCGATGTTGTGCATCAAGAATGGCATTAATAATGGCGCTAGGATAAAGATTCTGATCTAATGCTTCAGTTTGGAGACTGTAAGAGAACCAGGAAGAATGAAAGAAAAGATGAGAATCAGTCTCAGTTTGCCCACATCTACAACATCCATGACTAACTGAAACTACTTGCTTGACACACTAATTTCATGGCCCCCTTCCCCCCATCCAAATCTGGATCAAATCGACCAAAAACAGAGAAAAATAGAGGCAACGCGGTGAGATCTAACTTGACACGAAGGAGAACAGGACAGGTTTCCGGATTCACTCACCACAGTCGTCGCCGTCGCCGAGAACGAAAGCTTCGTCGCTGCTGTCACCCAGAACAAAAGCTCCGCCGCCGTCGTCGGCTCACCGCCGGGAACGAAGAAGAGGGAGCAACGATCCGGGAGCAACACAGGTTCACACAGGGGTACCCGTTCGAACAGGCACAGAGAAACGTTTCACCTGATGCACTGACAAGTCGGGCAAGTGGTGGCTCCCGCGCTTATGTGGATAAGCTGTGGGTCCAGCCCCTAACAGCTAATGAGGACATCATTTCAAATTAAGGGTCATGTCGTGTGTGGCCTTTGTTCCTCGTTCAAAAGGATCGCACCAAGGCAATTCGGACAAAAGACGTCTCACTCCTTTCAATTCACTTCAAAGATGTCGCACAGGATCTATTAACCCTTCCTAACAAAACATGCTACTATTTGCATCCAGGCTAACCAAGCTTAGCTTTGAAGTAAATTGTATGGTTCCTGTTGACGTGACATGAAAAAGTTGCATGCAAGCTCGGAGTACGGGACAGGACGCACCTGGTGAAAGACCACTTGTGTGATCACGTGGTTGGGATACATGGAAGGTGTGTGTACGTCTGCTGTACAAATCTTGTATACCACCATGTGCAGCGAACCCATGGACATGCGGCTGTCAAAAATTTGAGAAAGAGACAGAGACTCGTATTTAGCTAAGTCAACCTTACCACGCCCTGAGGATGGTGGAGAAAAGTGGAAGTCCTGCCCTAATATGCTCTTGGTAGTGAACATCACACTCAATGGAGCAAGGGAAGATTGGCCGTTGAGATCAAGGTCGATCGTAGGCCAGTATCCTTGTTAACGGGAAGCAGTTTAGCGGCCACGGTGGCATCAAAGTGGAAGAAGCAGTGGTCGGAGATGTAGTTCTTTGTTGGGAGCCAGTGCATAGCGGCGCAGCATATGAGTCTTCGGATGCTGCGGTTTCCTTCATGCTCATGCAAACAAACGGGAACCGCTAGGCATCAGACTATTCATGCCCTGCCTTCCACCAGACCAGTCATGAGCTTTCTGATTGATTCAATCAGATATGTGCGCTGGCCCTTGGAAACAAGCTTGGGTAGTTATTTTCTACCTACAAAATCCAGCATTTATTGCCTCCACAAATCACATCGTTGGAATTATTTGAAAATATGCATTCTTGATCCTTGGATTTAGGATGCAACTTGCAGATTTTAGAAAACTTGCTTTCCAGAAAGCAAAACTTTTAACCAACATGGCAACGCCAAAGGAAGCAACACTTTTAACCAACATGGCAACGCCAAATTTGCATCAGATGCATGTGCTTGTACTTTTGTTGTAATTAGTCGCGTTTCCATTAGTTAGAGAATTTGCTTATGGGTTGAATGTCTGCTCCAATATTTTTTAATTTTTTAATGTCGGCATATTATGTCTTAGAAACATCTAGATCTTGTCCCATCAACTAAACAAATAGAGAATTGCTTCAAATATCCTTCCATCCAAAATAAAAATATTTCGCATATTTCGGAAGAATCATGATCTTGCTTCTATATACTTGAGAATTGCTTCAAACCATCTTTTGTCAAAACGAAAAAATATTTCACATGTTTCAAAACCATCATGATCTTGCTTCCATCGACAACTACTTCAAACCTTCTTCTGTAAAAAAAAAGAAATATGTTCCACATGTTTCGGAAGCCTCGTGATGTTTGCTTGCATCGACTAGAGAATTGCTTTGAAACTTATTCTGGCAAAAAGGAAAAATATTCCACAAATTTTGTAAGCATCATGATCTTGCTTCCTTCGACTAGACGACTGCTTCGAACATTCTTATGTCAAAAAGGAAAATATTCCACGTGTTTTGGAAGCATCACAATCTTGCTTCCATCGACTGGACGACTGATTCGGGCCTTCTTCTTTCAAAAAATAAAAATATTCCACATGCTTGGGAAGCATCATCATCTTGCTTCCATAGACTAGACAATTTCTTCGAACCTTGTGTCGTTAAAAAGGAAAAATATTCCACATGTTTTAGAAGCATCACGATCTTGCTTCCATCGACTAGACGACTGCTTGGAACCTTGTCAAAAACGAAAAATATTTCACATGTTTAGGAAGCATCATAATCATGTTTCCACCAACTAGCTAGAATTGCTTCCAAAAAGAATATTATTTCACTTCCATTAAAAAGGAAAATATTTCGTCATAGTTACACTAGTTCATATAAATTCTTGGTTTGATTACAAATAGAGAAAAGGTTCTACTGCCAGGCAAAGTCAAATTGCATCCATGGTGCTGATCCATGGAAGGCGTGATCCATGGCGCTTACGGGTAGAAGCTGCAGTGCCCCCGCCCAAGCCCCTCGATCTTCTTCACTGTGTCGTCTTTGGGATGCATATACTCTACAGCCTCAAGCGTCATGAGTCATGGAGGAGGTAAGAGAGTGATAAATCTTCTTCCAAGAGTATCAACTATTTTGTATTGTACAGTTTTGAACTGCGAAATTGACAAGAAATAAGACAAATCAGTACCTAGGGTGGCGGGATTGGTGGCCTTGCTTGGAAGGCATGCATAGTCGCCATGAGATATGGAAATCGGAGGCGTGGAAGGTCGCCGACGTGCAACCTCGTCGAACCGGTGGCGACGGGCATCTAGCTATGGATAAGATCGGATTTGCCACCGTAGTATGCCATGCCGGTTGCCGTTGCTACCGAGAAGGGTAGGTATGGAGGCTGCGAGCTTCTACAACCACCGCCTGGTGATGTGAACAAGAACCACTGCTACCCTGAAAGGAATTGGAGCAGTGCGTGTTGTTACGTTGGATTCATATTGCTACCAACGGCAAGCCGGCGGCACACTGCTTCAGCTTCATCTCCACAATCTCTGGCAAGCACTACCATCAAAATAAAATTTAAAACTAATCACAACCAAACATGGTAATGAATCAAAAATCTAATTGACAACCCACAACCTTGTACGGCCTAATGAACAAATCAAGAGCATGCTAGACAACAACGACCCCATGATGAAGGGTGCCTGCATCGGCCACGATGCTCCGATGCGGAGGCACCAGATGAGTCTGGCTTGTGGAAGAGAAGGATAAGTCGTGGCAGGGGTCGGCGGGGAGATGGGCTCGTAGGGCAACGGGGTGGAGAACGCCATGCTCTGTATTGATGGGCGAGGAAACGGGAAGAGATTATGGGAGGGAGGTGCGAGATTACGACGATCATGGGGTCTGGTATTTTTTGGGTGGGCCTAAAAGGTGGTGTTTTTTAGGGGTAGGAACGGGGAAAGTGAGGAGCTTCTCGGCCGCGGGATGCGAAAGAAATCAATAGAAGAAGTTTGGTCTGACATTTGGAACAGAATGAGACTCTGACCAGAAGTGTTTCCCCAAACTAATACACCAACATGATATCAGCAAAGATTCCTCTAATGTTAAACTTAAAAAAAATTATCTCTTAAACTATAAATCCAATTGATGATCCATTTTCACCGTTAGCTTTCTTGCATTGAGATCTTCGAAAATAGATCCCATGTTAACATGTTTCGACAATATTTTTTTTTCATTGATAGTTGACAAAATACTATTATTTACTTGTCACATTATTTGTCACATAGTTTTCACATTAAATTAACTTGGTTATCAGGTTTATGAATATCGATATACCCCACTAAAAAACTTGAATCATTGTGCTTGTGTTGGTTCATGCATTTACTTGCTTATTGTTAGTGCTTTAATAACCACTTTTTAGCTCCACATAACACTGCAATACATCAAAGGTATAAAATTATTGTCCCGATAACTATGTATAATTTTTGTGACAACTCCACACCCGTGAGATGACAACTATGATGACATAAATGTGGCAACTAGGAACGATGAAAAAAATCAACGAAACATGTCAACATGGGATCTTATTTTGAAGGTCTCGTCGAGACGAACCTAACGGTAAAAACAAATCTTCAATCAAATTATTAATCTTTGAGATACATCTTTTTTTCAGCCCACATGCATGCATATATGCATAGAGCCTATATTGCTGTGGAGCAGGTTGAAAGCAACGGGTGCCTTTTTTTAATGTTTGGGCATGAACGCATGGGAAGGATAGGATGCGGCGGTGCTAATTAGATTTTCCCTTCTTTGTTAACGTGAGAGATTGCTGTGAGATATCATGATGGTGGGCCATCGAGTGCACGAATCCCTAGTTTCCTCGTTGGGTACTCGGCTTGGTGACGATTTCGGCCGGAGAGAGAAGTACTCGTTTGGGTGACGAATTTCGTTATACATGTAAAGATTGGGCTACATTTTTTATACTAGTAATGGTGCACGTGCAAATGCACGTATCATCTGATGGATCAAATTTATTTATAAAATAAAAAAAACTCCTTATTCTATTTTCCAGATAGTAATAATTTGTATGAGTTATTCACCCACATCAATAATATATATGGAGAAAAATTGACCTTAATATTGTTATATTTTACGTTATGTATGTCACGCGTAGCATATGATTCTTGTGACAAATATCACATTATATCTACAATTTAAATAAAACCCACATGACTCATACTCAAATTTCAAGTGCATATATTTATCATTGTGATTAATTCAGTATACAAAAAGGTTCATCACCCCTTGACAGATCTCTAGGAAAAAGGTGACCGTGTGATTCAGTTGCCTCGTTGCTTCTTCGTCCTTGTGCTTGTATCTTTCCCTACATTGAATAATCTTACTATAGTTACTGTTACATTGATGGTCTTTCCACCGTCCCCTTCGGATCTACCTTTAGATCAACAATGGTTGTTTAGCCCCATCATCATCGTACTCACCATCGCTTTGCCATCATCTATGTACCTTACTCTACCTTGATTAGACAATGTTTGATAAGGTTTGTTTCACTTACTATACCCACTCCGCCCGCCTCTTAACTTACATTTGGCTCTTATTGCTGCGATTGGACCCGTCTAACATCATCTAAATACTTGCCCATGCACACCTAATATGTCAAAAATTTAATTTAGTTACAGTCACTTATTCCATCCTCTTCACCCATTCTTCTTGGTTATCAATACATAACACTTTTGTGTGACAAACACTCTTACAAAGCAATCATATTTTAAAGTTCTAGAAGCATTTAAAACCTTAGAAAAATAAAATCAAACTCATATATCTCTCATTCAACATGCAACCCTCTTGATTTATATTTCATGCATGTGTCAAACCTTATATATCCTACCTAGAAATAAGAGAATGGAGTTATTTACTTCCTTGCTTTGTGTATTGAGAAAAAGTCACACCTCCTCGAAACTGACAAACATAATACATTTTCACCATTGCCTTTAGAAACAATGGATCAAATAGTTTTGAAGAAAATCTTGATGTACAACAATCCATTCAGTGTAAGAATTAGCAAAATCTTGATGGCTATATCATCCTTTCATGTGTTATTCAGCATGCAAAATATGAGGGGATAACCTCCCTTGTCCAGTTCAAAATTTTAATTAAATGAAATAAACAGAAAGAAAATAGAAGTGGTACCGCCATGAATTAACAAACACCCACTTTAAGACACTGTTCGGAGTTCCACAAGCTCCATAAAATTCCGGGAGCTGCGGAGCCGTGCAACAGACACTCTGCGACTTTCAATAGGAGCTCCACCTGCTTCGGGATTGGGGTTGTGGAGTGGAGGTTCTTCGTACAGGGCCTATGTATTTGAAACATAATAAAAACGAAAAATGGAAAGACAAAAATCTATTTTCGGGTTTAAATTAAGATACCCACATTGAAGGTACAAACACAAAAAATACATGTTGATGTGTTCACTTGTTCTTCAATACAAAGGGCCATCATTGCGTACAATCCGATGTGTTATGCACTACCATTGATACATACTAATAATGTACTTTTGCAATCTTATTTTTTTCTACAGGAAACAAGTTGAAACCTACCCAAGAGGCAACATAACAAGATTTGAAAAGTAGAAAGGAAATTTTGAGGATGTCAATAAGTCAGCTCGGCTGTACAACAACAAAGGCTAAGTGCCAAACGCCTCCAACTGGAGATTAACACTCTAAATAAATTCAGAAATTAACTCTTCCGGAATCAAATCTTTGGCCTAAAAGAAATCTCCACTTATTTCTTTCCAAATCTGCGACACTACTTCATAAGATGCAAGAGAGATCTGCTTGTCGGACTTATCTCGATCTAATGAGCTATTGCTCAATACGTATAAATCTTGCAACTATGTCAGCAATTATAGGTAGATGTTTTTCCTTGACTATAGGAATGGCATCCAATGAATAGAAGGCAAAACTTTGTTATTCAATAATTTACATTGTAGGGACCATGTGTGAACTATAGAACAAATAAAAACTGGAGTGACCAAAAAAGAAACTAATCTGAAGGAAATTCTGTTAAGCAAAGAATTCAAGATAGAGATAGGGAATGATACCGAGGCAACGAAAATGTCTTTAGGTAATAGATTAATTGCTTGGTATGTAATAACACACCTCCAGGTCAGTGGAACATCACTAATCACACCAGCGTTAAATGACTTGTAACAAGAACAAGGAGACTTAATTAGGGCTTATATGAGATATGAGACTGAACCATGGATGTTGTGGCATATACTCAACATTTACTAATGTTGCATCTTCCAACATTCACTCATTGGCAAGGATAGCATGGCTGCATCTTTATTCCCCAGCGTAATTTGTTATATTGTGTTAGCTCTGCAGGCACCAGTGATAATGTAGTGTATGAATGTAATACTTTAAGGAGGAAAAAATGCAAGTTCTAACATGTTGAAGGAAGGGATTAACAAATCAATAATTCTTCTGTTGTGCTTCTACATGCAAGTTAGCCCAACGGGGGGAGTAGAATACGGTTTCTATGCCACAAGAAGAAATGTTCAAATGTAGAAACAAACACGAGCGTTATACCTCGAAATGTACAATTACATGACCAATTTTCAGTCCAATAAAAGATGTGACAATCGCCATACAGAGCCGATGATCAAACAATAGAGAGTCAAAACTTACCAAGTTTAAGTCAAGTTTATTTACATAACTACAGCAAATGGTGAAAATTGCAGGCATTGATGAAGATTAGATGAATTACAAACCAAAGGAGTCCTTTAGGGTCAAATGAAGCCTGACATGACGATGGAGCATCAGGAGTAAGAAATCAACACCAAGCAAGGCATTGCTTCCCTAGTAGTTTCTATAACTTTATCAAAACAGTAAACATGGTATTGAGAAGATGTTTACACAAAAAAAAGATTAAAGATAAATATAATTATAGAGATCAGAGATCAATAAGTAGTACTCGCCTTGTAAAGAAATGTAAGAGCATTTACATCACTGATCTAAATTTATGAAAAAATAACTTTGTGGTCAAATATGTTTACTTTCCCAAGAGATGATTTAGGGTTCACACGTACTTCTCAAATGCGTTGGTATTGGGATTTCAACGTGTTTTTGTTGCACATTCTTGGATCAAATTTGCATTCCTATGATCTAATTTGAAACAGTTGGTAACTTGGAAGTGTTTTGAATGCACATTCTACAAATAACATTCTTTCCTAAAGGAAAAAGGACAAAGCACATCGATTTGAAGACCATGTCTAAAATACGATGTTCCTGTCACACTAAATTATCTTCTTAAAAAGTTACATGTTGACATGTGTGGGAGAGGGAGAGGCATATACCTCGCCAATGTGCTCCTGAAGCAATTGAAGTGTAGTTCTCGTCCATCCAACATTGCACGTTCCCGATCCGGTAGCGTGCTCCTGATTCACTCTCCCCAATATACTAGTTCAACAGTTCAGGAAAAGGTAATATGAAAATTGAAAGCCAATTGCCATTTGCGTCTTCCCATAGCTGAAGGTCCAAATAGCAGAAACTAGCTTGGAATTTCACTCAAATCCTTCAAATGCAGAAAAAAGGGGAGCTTGGAAACAATTATGGACACTTAGTATTTTAAGCACTCAGATAACGACTACAACTTTCAAAATTCATATAAGAAGCACAAATGTCTATAAACTACCTTCAGTACGAATTCAGAGGTCGCTTAAACTTTTAAACTATCAATCACTATGATGACCAGATAACACATAGCAAACAGAAGAACGTAGATCATAACACAACTTATATGATTACCTTGCAAATATCAGGGTGCTTTATACCATGAAGAATGCACTTTCTCCCATGTTACATCACACACAGAAGAAAATCAGCCCATGTGATTACCTTGTAAACTCCACTCGAAGGATTTCTCGGCCGCCTCTTTATCCAGCCACAGACGCATCCTTAGTTGCAGCCGCTGCCATAGGATATCATGGCGTGGCACGGCTCCTCCACATTGCCATAGATCTCAAAGTGGTGGACAGTACTTATCGAGATATTTCACCTAGATGGCAGCAAGATTTCACATTCTGCATTTCACGCGAGAAAACATATAGCGATTATTAGTTTCCATTTTGAGTTTGCAAAACATAAGCTTAATTGGGAAGAGAATATATCCCAGTTTGACAAGCACAGTAAACTAGTCAAACTACAATATTATTTATATTGAACATGTAGTGGTCAAGAACACTAAATTCCCTCTCGTAAGAAAAGAAAACTGAAATTACAGTGACATCCATTGCCACATGGTAGACTTTACATGTATACTTTTTCATAATGACTCTAAACTCATAAATACATCTCCTATAAATTTGGCACTAAAATTCCATTTCAAAATAGAGAAGATGAACCTTCAGCAAAGTGCCATTATCATCCAGTTGCGGCAGACTTGTCTAGGATTAATAACTATGTATAGGAAAATTATTTTTTATCTTAATTGATTGTCTCTTACTTTCCTTGTTCATCGAGAGAATCTTATTAGGGACATAAGCAAACACTACACAAGACGATGTCTCTGTGTGTTTTTCTATCTACACAGCCTCATCTTTAGATTGATTGACCCTTCTGTCTGAATTACAGTGATGGAATATATTTTTCGGGGAAAATGGAGAACTCATATACTATGTTGCAAAATCATTGACTAAATCTTTGAAAAGATATAGGTAATCCGAGCAATCTTTAGGTAGTATGCTCCTAGTTTGTTCCCGTTCTTATCTTATCACTCGGGCTCCTAGTGTTGAAGCCTCTATCTCCAGAAAGAAAAAATGGAGGATCAACTTCTTAGTTGTACCATTTGGTAGTATGTTGCTAGATGAACTATTTTGGTTTTATTGCCACCAGCAACTAATAACTTAGGCCGAGAATGAAAACAGTAACGTAGTGAAGAAGAGTGTCGGGGTTAATTTCTGCAAGGATGACAATTTTTAGTGTCTATAACACACATCATAATACCCCCTAAAATTGACGAAACCCAATTAGCACCAACCAAACCCTCCCTCGGTAGATCATAATACCCCCGCACCTGCACTTGCTGTTTATCGCGGCGGTAGATCTCAGAGAAGAAACCAGATCAAGGTGAGCTCCCGGGCGACGAGGAGCAGATCAACGAGAGTGTACAGAAGAGAGAGGGGGTAGGCGGAGGAGAGCTGAGTCAGTACTCGGCCGCCGCCCCTCACCGCTCACCATGCCACAGTTGTCCAGTACCAAGGGGGTTGTGCTAGGGTCGTTGGGGTTTATGGGCGGGGAGGGGATGTGAAGATGGGTCCTCACCTGAAGCCGGATGTTGTCGCGGAAGGATCCTCCGTCCGGTTGCTCCCGGACACACCGTGGTGGCGATGGTGGCGGAAGCGGGAGCCAGGGCGGAGATTTGGGCAGGTGGCGGTGAGGTGGAGGAGCTGTGAGGGACTTGAAACGACAGAGATGGCGGGTGCCCGAGGCGAGCGGGGGCGGGGCCTGATACGTCTCCAACGTATCTATAATTTTTTATAGTTTCATGCTATTATCTTGTCAAACTTTGGATGTTTTGCATGCCTTTTATTTATTTTCTGGGACTAACTTATTAACTCAGTGCCAAGTGTCAGTTCCTGTTTTTTTCATGTTTTTGACCCCTTTCAGAGGAGATCTTCAAATGGAGTCCAAATGGAAGAAAAACCCCGAAAAGATTTTTTCTGGAACGGAAGAAGATCGGAGGACTTGGGAGCCAAGCCAGAAGAGCCCTAGGGGCCCCACAAGCCCCCACCCCGTGGCCAGGGGGGCCGCGCCATCCAGGCTTGTGGGCCCCTTAGAGGTCCCCTGACCTAGATCTTGCGCCTATAAATTACCAAATATTCCCAAAAAAATCAAGAGACGATCGCAATTACTTTTCCGCCACCGCAAGCTTTTGTCTCCGCAAGATCCCATCTGGGGCACATCCTGGTGCCCTCCCGGAGGGGAGATTCGGACACGAAGGGCTTCTTAACACCATGACCTCTCCGATTATGCGTGAGTAGTTCACCATAGACCTAGGGTCCATAGCTAGTAACTTGATGGCTTCTTCTCTCTCTTGGATCTTCAATACAAAGTTCTCCATGATCTTCATGGAGATCTATCTGATGTAATCTTCTTTTGCGGTGTGTTTGTTGAGATCCTATGAATTGTGGATTTATGATCAAATTATCTATGAATCTTATTTGAGTTTCTTTTGATCCCTCTTATGCATGATTTCATATCCTTGTAATTCTCTTCGAGTTGTGGGTTTTGTTTGGCCAACTAGATCTATGATTCTTGCAATGGGAGAACTGCTTGGTTTTGGGTTCATACCGTGCGGTGACCTCACCCAGTGATAGAAGGGGTAGCGAGGCACATATCGTGTTGTTGCCATCAAGGGTAAAAAGATGGGGTTTTCGTCATTGGTTTGAGATTATCCCTCTACATCATGTCATCTTGCTTAAAGCGTTACTCTATTCTTCATGCACTCAATACACTAGATGCATGCTAGATAGCGGTCGATGTGTGGAGTAATAGTAGTAGATGCAAAAAGTATCGATCTACTTGTCTCGGACGTGATGCTTATATGCTAGATCTTTGCCTTAGATATCGTCATGACTTTGCGCGGTTCTATCAATTGCTCGACGGTAATTTGTTCACCCACCGTGATATTTGCTATTATGAGAGAAGCCTCTAGTGAACACTATGGCCCCCAGGGTCTACTCCACACCATATTTTCAGCCTTACACTTTTTACTTCGTTGCACTTTTCGCCTTCAGATATCACTTTGCAAACAATCTTGAAGGGATTGACAACCCCTTTGAAGCGTTGGGTGCAAGCTTGTTTGTGTTTGCGCAGGTACTTTGGACTTGACGAGGCCCTCCTTCTGGATCGATAGCTTGGTTCTCAAACTGAGGGAAATACTTACTACTCCTGTGCTGCATCACCCTTTCCTATTCAAGGGAAAAACCAACGCAAACCAGAGAAGTAACAAAAAGAATTCCTACGCGCCAGGGAAGGACTTTTGTTGCCGCAGCAGAACAATTTCTCGCACCGTTGCCGGGGAGGAAGATCAAGTCAAGAACTCATCCAAGTAGGTGTCGCAAACTCATCTCTTGCATTTACTTTGTTTGCGAGTTGCCTCTCGTTTTCCTCTCCCCCACTTCACCAATTTGCCTTTTTCGTTCGCCTTTTCGTTCGCCCTTTCGTTCGCCCTTTTTCTCGCCCGCTTTTTGTTTGCTTGTATGCTTGCTTGCTTGCTGAAGTCACCATGAATGAAAACACCAAGCTTTGTGACTTCTCGAATACTAATAATAATGATTTTATTAGTACTCCGATTGCTCCCGCCACTAGTGCGGAGTCATACGAAATCAATGCCGCTTTGCTGAATCTTGTTATGAAAGAGCAATTCTCTGGCCTTCCTAGTGAAGATGCCGCATCCCATCTCAATACCTTCATTGAGCTTTGCGATATGCAAAAGGAAAAATATGTGGATAATGACATGATTAAATTGAAGCTTTTTCCTTTCTCGTTGCGAGATTGCGCAAAAACTTGGTTTTCTTCTTTGCCCAAAAATAGTATCGATTCTTGGGATAAGTGTAAAGATGCTTATATATCCAAGTATTTTCCGCCGGCTAAGGTCATCTCTCTCCGTAATGATATCGTGAATTTCAAGCAACTTGATCATGAACATGTTGCACAAGCTTGGGGGAGAATGAAATTAATGATTAGAAAATTTCCCGCTCATGGCTTGAGTCTTTGGATCATTATTCAAATCTTTTACGCTAGCTTCAATTTCGCTTCTAGAAATATCTTGGACTCCGCCTCAGGTGGACCATTCATGGAAATCACGTTAGGAGAAGCCACAAAGCTCTTAGACAACATCATGACGAACTACTCTCACTGGCACACTGAAAGGTCACCTACTAGTAAGAAGGTACAC
This sequence comes from Hordeum vulgare subsp. vulgare, assembly GCF_904849725.1. NCBI lineage: Eukaryota > Viridiplantae > Streptophyta > Magnoliopsida > Poales > Poaceae > Hordeum > Hordeum vulgare. The sequence goes on along the minus strand of NC_058522.1, from coordinate 74,972,368 downwards.
GCTATAGAAGAAATTAACTCGTTGAGTGCTAAGATGGATGAGTTAATGAATTTGGTTGCTAGTAGAAGTGCTCCTTTGGATCCTAATGATATGCCTTTGTCTTCTTTGATTGAGAGTAGAAACGCTAGCTTGGACGTTAATTTTGTTGGTAGGAATAACTTTGGCAACAACAACGCTTTTAGAGGAAACTATGTTCCTAGGCCTTTTCCTAGTAACTCCTATAATAACTTTGGCAACTCCTACAACAATATGCATGGAAATTACAATAGATTACCCTCTGATCTAGAGAGTAATATCAAAGAGTTCATCAACTCTCAAAAGATTTTCAATGCGTCCATAGAGGAAAAACTACTCAAAATTGACGATTTGGCTAAGAGCGTTGATAGGATTTCTTGTGATATTGAATGGCTTAAAAAGGCGTGTTCCCGTGATGAGAATCACGAAGATCTTAATGTGCTTGGTGTGACTCCCATTGAATCTTTGTTTTCTTGTGTCAAACCTAATGATTATGGGGCTGGATATGAATCCACTTTGGTTGAAAAGTGCCCCAAGGATTCGGAGTCCATCTATCTTGATGCTAAAAGCATTAAAAGTGGAGTAGAAGACGTTGAAAGTTTGAGTATTAATGAAATTACTACCGTGGATTTCAAGGAATTCAATTATGATAGTTTCTCCTTGATTGAATGCATTTCTTTGATGCAATCCATGTTGAACTCTCCACATGCTTATAGCCAAAACAAAGCCTTTACCGATCATATTGTCGAAGCTATGATAAAAGATCTTGAAGAGAAACTTGAATTGGAAGTCTCTATCCCTAGAAAGCTTCATGATGAGTGGGAACCTACCATCAAAATCAAAATAAAAAATTATGAGTGCAATGCTTTGTGTGATTTCGATGCTAGTGTTTCTGCGATTCCAAAGTCTTTATGTGACATTCTGGGTTTTAATGAGATTGAAGAGTGTTCTCTTAATTTGCATCTTGCTAATTCTACTATCAATAAAACCATGGGAAGGATCAATGATGTTCTTATTATTGCAAATAGGAACTATGTAACCGTGGATTTCATTGTGCTTGACATTGATTGCAATCCTACATGCCCTATTATTCTTGGTAGACCTTTCCTAAGGACTATTGGTGCTATAATCGATATGAAGGAAGGGAATATTAGATTTCAATTTCCTTTAAGGAAGGGCATGGAACACTTTCCGAGAAACAAAATAAGATTTCCTTATGAATCCATGATGAGGGCTACTTATGGTTTGAGCACCAAAGACGACGATACGTGATTCTATCGCTCATATGCCTAGCTAAGGGCGTTAAACAATAGCGCTTGTTGGGAGGCAACCCAATGAATTTATCTTTTTCTTTCTGTTTTGTTGCGTCCACACTTTCATAATTCTGTTGTGATTGTGTTTTTTGTGTTTGAGCCAAGCAAAACCTTTATGACTAGTCTTGGTAATGGTTGTTTGATCCTGCTGGAAAAAGACAGAAACTTTTCGCTCACGAAATGATTTTTCATTTTTATTTAGAAAGATATTTTGAGTTGATTCTTTTTTATGTTGAATTATATGCCTTTTCCCTAGACCTTCGTAAGTTTTCACATATTTTGAGGTATACGAAGTATACAGATTGCTACAGACTGGTCTGTTTTTGACAGATTTTGTTTTTGTTGAGTTGGTTGCTTGTTTTGATGAAACTATGGTTAGTGTCGGGGGGTACTAGCCATGGAAAGTGAGAATACAGTAGCCCATCGTCAATATATATGGAATTCAAGTTTTCTACTGTACCAAAAGAAGTGGCAGTTAGTTTTCTTGTACTAATGTTATCACAAGTTTCTGTTTAAGTTTTGTGTTGTGAAGTTTTCAAGTTTTGGGTGACGTTCTCATGGACAAAGAGATAAGGAGCGGAAAGAGATCAAGCTTGGGGATGCCGAAGGCCCCCCAAGCCATATTCAAGGACACCAAAAAAGCTAATCTTGGGGATGCCCGGGGAAGGCATCACCTCTTTCGTCTTCAATCCATCGGTAACATTACTTGGACCTATATTTTTATTCACCACATGATATGTGTTTTGCTTGGAGCGTCTTGTATCTTAGGAGAATTTTCTTTTTGTTGTGTCACAATCATCCTTTCTACACACCTTTTTGAGAGATAGAGACATGCACTCATCGTGATTTTGCTAGAATGCTCATAGTGCTTCACTTATATCTTTTGAGCTAGATACTTTTGCTCTAGTGCTTCACTTATATCTTTTGAGCTAGATACTTTTGCTCTAGTGCTTCACTTATATCTTTTGACCAATAGATACTTTTTCACTTGTGCTTCACTTATATCTTTAGAGCACAGCGGTGCGTGATTTGGTAGTTGGCTTATGCTATGAAAGTAGTCCCAAATGTGCTAGGTACCCAAAGAGGATGCAAAAACCTCCATCTTCATGTGCATTGAATAGAAAGAGAAGTTTTGATTCCTCTCAATTAGTTTTGAGACGTGGATTCGGTAATATTGGGAGTTATGTTAGTAGGGTGTTGTGAATCTAGAGATACTTGTGTTGGAGTTAGTGAGTCCTGTAGCATGCACGTATGGTGAACTGCTATGTTAGGAAGTCGGAGCATAACTGATCTATTGATTGTCATCCTTTGTGTTGAGATCGGGTTCGCGCGATGGTTAACACCTACCAACCCTTCCCCTCGGAGTATGCGTTCAACACTTTGTTTCGATTACTAATAAAAACTTTCGCAATAAGTATATGAGTTCTTCATGACTAATGTGAGCCCATGGTATAGATGCACTTTCACCTTCCACCATTGCTAGCCTCTCTAGTGCCGCGCAATTCTCGCCGGTGCACAAACCCACCAAATTCCTTCCTCAAAACAGCCACCATACCTACCTACTATGGCATTTTCATAGCCATTCCGAGATATATTGCCATGCAACTCCCACCGTTCCGTCTCATGACTTGTGTCGTCACTCTCATATTGCCATTGCATGATCATACTAGATCCTTGCACATCCCGGTACACTACCGGAGGCATTTCCTATGGAGTCATCATCATTGTGATCTTTGAGCTTTGAGTAACTAAAAAGTTTTATGATCATCATTATTAGAGCATTGTCCCATGTGAGGAAAAAAAGAGGCCAAAGATCCCAAAAACAAAGTAAAAAGCGAAGAGAGAAAAGAAACAAAAAGAGGCCTAAGAGCGCAAATAAAAAAATGAGAGAAAAAGAGAGAAGGGACAATGCTACTATCTTTTTCCACACTTGTGCTTCATGTTAGCACCATGTTCTTCATGATTGAGATCTTCTTGCTTTGTCACTACCATATCCTAGTGGGAATCTTCCTTTTATAACTTGGCTTGTATATTCCAATGATGGGCTTCCTCAAAATTGCCCTAGGTCTTCGTGAGCAAGCAAGTTGGATGCACACCCACTAGTTTTCCTCTTGAGCTTTCACATACTTATAGCTCTAGTGCATCTCTTGTATGGCAATCCCTACTCATTCACATTGATATCTGTTAATGGGCATCTCCATAGCCTATTGATACACCGAGTCAGTGTGACCATCTCCTCCTTTTTGACTCACAACCACCACCACACTCTATTCCACCTACAGTGCTATATCCATGGCTCGCGCTCATGTATTGCGTGATAGTTATTAAAAGTTTGAGAAAGTAAGAGTGCGAAAACAATTACTTGGCCAATTCCGGGGTTGTGCATGATTTACATTAGTTTTGTGAGGATGATGGAGCATAGCCACACTATATGATTTTGTAGGGATAACTTTCTTTGGCCTTGTTATTTTGAAAGTTCATGATTACTTTGCTAGTTTGCTTGAAGTATTATTGTTTTCATGTCAATAGCAAACTATAGTTTTCAATCTTACGGATCTGAACATTCATGCCACGTGAAAGAAGTTGCAAAGGACAACTATGCTAGGTAGCATTCCACATCAAAAATTCATTCTTTATCACTTCCCTACTCGAGAACGAGCAGGAGTTAAGCTTGGGGATGCTTGATACGTCTCCAACGTATTTACAATTTTTGATGGTTTCATGATATTATCTTGTCAAACTTTGGATGTTTTGCATGCCTTTTATTTATTTTCTAGGACTAACTTATTAACTCAGTGCCAAGTGTCAGTTCCTATTTTTTCCATGTTTTTGACCCCTTTCAGAGGAGATTTTGAAACGGAGTCCAAACGGAAGAAAATCCCCAAAAATATTTTTTCTGGAACGGAAGAAGATCGGAGGACTTGGGAGCCAAGCCAGAAGAGCCCCAGGGGACCCACAAGCTACCACCCCACGGCCATAGGGGCGCGCCATCCAGGCTTGTGGCCCCCCTGGAGGTCCCCTGACCTAGATCTTGTGCCTATAAATTCCCAAATATTCCCAAAAAATCAAGAGACGATCCTAATTACTTTTCCGCCGCCACAAGCTTCTGTCTCCGCAAGATACCATCTGGGGCACATCATGGTGCCCTGCAGAAGGAGAGATTCGGACACGGAGGGCTTCTTCATCAACACCATGACCTCTCTGATGATGCGTGAGTCGTTCACCATAGACCTACGGGTCCGTAGCTAGTAAGTAGATGGCTTCTTCTCTCTCTTGGATCTTCAATACAAAGTTATCCATGATCTTCATGGAGATCTATCCGATGTAATCTTCTTTTGCGGTGTGTTTGTTGAGATTCGATGAATTGTGGATTTATGATCAGAGTATCTATGAATCTTATTTTAGTTTCTTTTGATCTCTCTTATGCATGATTTCATATCCTTGTAATTCTCTTCGAGTTGTGGGTTTTGTTTGGCCAACTAGATCTATGATTCTTGCAATGGGAGAATTGCTTGGTTTTGGGTTCATACCGTGCGGTGACCTCACCTAGTGACATAAGGGGTAGGGAGGCACGTATCGTGTTGTTGCCATCAAGGGTAAAAAGATGGGGTTTTCGTCATTGGTTTGAGATTATCCCTCTACATCATGCCATCTTGCTTAAAGCGTTACTCTGTTCTTCATGAACTTCATACACTAGATGCATGCTAGATAGCGGTCGATGTGTGGAGTAATAGTAGTAGATGCAGAAAGTATCAGTCTTCTTGTCTCCGACGTGATGCCTATATGCTAGATCATTGCCTTAGATATCGTCATGACTTTGCGCGGTTCTATCAATTGCTCGACAGTAATTTGTTCACCCACCGTGATATTTGCTATTATGAGAGAAGCCTCTAGTGAACATTATGGCCCCCAGGGTCTTCTCCACACCATATTTTCATCCTTACACTTTTTACTTCGTTGCACTTTCCGCCTTCATATCTCACTTTCCAAACAATCTTGAAGGGATTGACAACCCCTTTGAAGTGTTGGGTGCAAGCTTGTTTGTGTTTGCGCAGGTACTTTGGACTTGACGAGGCCCTCCTTCTAGATCGATACCTTGGTTCTCAAACTGAGGGAAATACTTTCTGCTCCTGTGCTGCATCACCCTTTCCTCTTCAAGGGAAAAACCGACGCAAACGAGACAAGTAACAAGAAGAATTCCTACGCGTCAGGGAAGGACTTTTGTTGCCGCAGTAGGGCCGAGCGGGGGGGGGGGGGGGGGGGGGGGCGGCGCCAGGTGCGCGAGGCGAGCGGGGGTGGGGCGAGTTCGCGAGCGGGTCCAGAACATGGATGTGGGGGTGGGTTTCGCGAGCGATGGAATTAGAATGGTCGGTTTCATTAACGAAAGATTAGTTTCGTTAACGATGTTTTTAGACCCTTGATAATATAATCAGACGGTCCAGATTATAAGTTGGATCTTCCCTCTCGTTCTTTTTTAGTGGTAGTAGATGTGGAGGTTGACCTACTTGAAGGAATGTTTGCAGGTTAGGTCGGGTTTACACGTGCAACTTTAGTCCTTTTTTGCAACAACAGTAAAGTAAATCATAAGGTTAAAATAGATCAATTATATAGACTGATTGGCTAATATTGTTTTAATGATGTGGATTAGCGTACAAAACTGCTTAGCTATCTCTAATACTTGTTTTCCCCGTAAGCAAAATCTTATGGGTCTTTGTTGTATGCTGTTGTTGGTTGTTATTATTGAGAATTTATTTATGTACGTGGGATGCTTTTTTTTATTTAACACATGTACATGGGATACATGGCAAGGAATCCTTGAGTTACTTCATCCGATGGTTGTAAATATCTAATTTGTATATACGACGGTTATTATTATGTTTTGTAAGTAGTAACATGGAGGCTCGCTTGGTGCATTGAATTAGTAAATATAAGATATACACTAGTAGAAAAAGGGTCTTTTGTCCCGGTTCGTAAGGGCCTTCTGTCCCGGTTTCGGAACCGGGACAAAAAGGTCGTTACTAATGCCCTTGGCCTTTAGTCCCGGTTCTTACACGAACCGGGACAGATGGGTCTCCACGTGGCCGGTGCGGCAAGACCAGGCAGGAGGCCCTTTGGTCCGCTTGGTGGCACCAACCGGGACCAATAGGCATCCACGCGTCAGCATTTCAGGTGCTAGGGTTTTTGATTTTTTAAAGGGGGGGGGGGGTAGGGGGTTTTGGGGGGTTAATTTAGGTGTTTCATATATTGTGTTAGCTAGCTAATTAATAGAGAGAAGTGTCCTCTCTTATATCCGTGCTTGGTCGACGCTACGTACTATATGTATATAGAGGACTACCTCTCCTTCTCTGAGAGATTGGTTGAACAACAAGTTCTCATATATCTATCCGACGCTACTAGCTACATATATACAATATAATTATGTCTTAAAATATAATCTCCTAATTAAAATCCAACTGATTAGGGTTCACATGGTATTCTCCGTCTTTAGCGATCACGTGGTCAAGAAAGAATGCCGCCAATTCCTCTTGAATTCCTCGCATACGATCTGCTGGTAGGAGTTCATCCCGCATCCGAAATATCTAATTTGAAGAAGGGGTCAATACATATATATGAATAAATGAAACTGAACACAAACGATGGTAATAAAATAAAATTGTGAATATTATTATTTACGCACTTCATATTATTTGTCAGAGTAGCCCCGCTCATAGGTCGTGTGGCGGATGGATTCGCAAATGTAGTATCCACAGTAATCATTCCCTGGTTCCTGCCACAACCACTTTATAAGAAATAGAGGTCAATCAAACTGATAGTTAACAAGCATGCTAAATGGTATTGATGAAACTAGCGCTTGAATCACTAGGAGATGCGTGGAACACGCTACTAAGTACTTACTTTCGGGTGTCTAAATTGCAGCTTCTTCGGCAGTCCCGGAGTTTTTGAGGTGATTTTTTTTCCAAACCCTGCCAGACAAAGAAAACAATTACTTCATATCAGGAAATGAACAAAGTTGCCGATATGGTGCGATAATGATCGATTTAACTTACTTTTGTAGAATTTTAGTCATGTCCGCATACTCCTTGGGATCTTTTCGTCTCGAGTCTAAGACGGTTACTATTCCCTCCTCAAGCTTAATCTCTAGGAGAATATAGTGGGAGCTGCGCACGCATGCATAACTCATCAATTACATTACTATAACCTTGACTAATAAGGGAAACCGGATATGCACAAGACAGTAACACTCACTGGAATTCGTAAGGGAAGAGTATTATAGCTTTGTTTTGATTCAATACAAATGATTGTAGCAGGTTGGCCTCGGTAGCTTTGGCCTGAAATTCAACCATTAATGCATCTACGAGATTTGTGTTAATGAACCCAATATCACCGATTTGTCTTTTCTTCAATTCGACGATCTTCAATGTGCATATAATATAGCGAGGATAATTAAAAATACATGCAATGAAAGAGCTAACCTATATATAGAGACTTAATGACAGAAGTAGTACTACTTACAGACAGTAGCAAGTGATCGTTAATTTATCGAGCGCCAGGAGATTCAAAAACTGGAAGAACTCCTCAAATGGAACATTCAACAGTTCAATTCGAACGAGGTCATGGTCCTCTCTAACTCTCAGCGTCAAACTATTACTCCCCTCAGACTCTCTGCAGGTTTTCATGTACCAATCATGGAATCTTCGCATCATCGTTGTTAGAGATCTTTCATCTTTGACGAGAGGCTTCCCGTACACGTATTTGTGTTCGTCCACCTCCAAGAAATCAAAATGTGCATCGTCGGGCGGGTAATCTGCGGGATTGGTACCGGGCAACAAGATCACCGGATGATTAGCGACGATATCGCTAGACACCTTGAGCGGGGGGAACGATTGGTTCGCTTGTTCGCCGAGCTGGGCAAATTTTTTCCCAGCTCGTTGTTCTGCTAACCTTTGACCATTGACAGTACTTCCCGACCGCTCTGCTTTGATAAATGACTTTGTAATAATGCGCTCATAGGTGCCTTTCACCGGAGACTTTGGTGGTTTCTTCACGACAGCCAGAGTACGCTTTGCTTTTACTGGATCTATCTTCTCCTCCGGAGGTGGATGTTTCTTTGCTTTCACCCCTTCAAAGGAGTTTTTCACTTCGGCTTGCACGATCTTCGCGTTTTCCTCCTGGCTGCTCTCGTATGGTAACTTCTCTGGAGTCTTCAAAGAAGGACCGTATTTGTATGGCCTGCCTCTGGCTGTACTGCTAGACGCCAGAGCAGATGGAGCGGCTGCGGCTGTCTTTCCTTTCTTACGAGGCGGAGTAGAAGGATGACGTGCCGGAGCAGACGGAGCGGCGGCGGGTCTCTTCCGCCCTTATTGACGAGGCGGAGAAGGAGGAGACTGGCTGCTCGGGCGCGCCGGCGCAGGCGGAGAAGGAGGCGGAGTGCCGCCACGCGCTGGAGAAGGAGACTGAGTACCCTGATCACTCGCCGGAGGAGGAGGCGGAGTGCCCTGACTCGTTGTCGTCGTCGGAGGAGGCGAAGGCGTCCAGTTCGGAAGGTTGATGAGCTCCTTCTGCCATAGGCATGAAGTCTTCAGAGAAGAACCCAGCCGAATCTCCCCATCACCCGTAGGGTGGTCAAGCTCAAGGTCCTCAAATCCGTCCGTTATTTGATCCACCATCACCCTAGCATATCCTTATGGAATCGACCGGCCGTGGTAGGTTGTGCCAGGTTCAGTAGGTAAAACAGCTCCAACAGTCGCCTTGAATTTCAATGTCATCCATCGCGCCATAAGGTGGAAATGTTGAGACTCCATGATAGCATCCACGGGGTAGCTAGCAGGAGCCGTGAAGACAGGCTCCAACTGCTGAGTTTGCTCGGTGGAAGCCACGCTGCTTCTCCGCTGAGATGGCGGGGTAGCTTCAAGGGATGCTTTGGCACATCGTTTGCTTTGATTTGCTTCTTGTTTCTCTAGCCCTTGTACCCTTTCGTGCAACGCCTGCAGTTGGCTATGCTCCACTTTCTTCCTCCTCTCCTAGCATTTGTAACCCCGTGCGTCCGGAAATCCAACCTTCCACGGAACGGAGCCTGGCGTGCCTCGTGTCCGTCCAGGGTGCTCAGGATTCCCGAGGGCCATTGTGAGCTTGTCCTTCTCTCTGTCTGGAACGGACGTCCCTTGCTGCGCTTTCTCGATATACTCCTTAAGCCTCGTGACGGGTATTCGCAGTTGCTCTTCCGTCAAAATGCACTTCCCTGATACAGGGTCCAAGGTTCCGCCAACCCCGAAGAACCAAGTCCGAGAATGGTCTGGCCAGTACAATGTCTCTCGTTCGACCCCTTTAGCAATCAGGTCATTCTCAGCCTTGTCCCACAAAGGTCGGGCTTTGAGGTAGCCACCTGACCCTATGCGATGGTGATGCTTCTTCTTCTCAGCATTTTTCTTGTTTGTCGTTGACATCTTCTTACTCTTTTCCGATGTCTTGTGGGCCACAAATGCGGGCCAGTGATCTCTGATCTTCTCAAACCAGCCGGTGAATTCTGGTGTAATTTCTTTGTTGACAAACGTTTTCAGCTCATTATTCCACCTCCTGAATAGTTCTGCCATATTCATAAGAGCATGAGACTTGATCAATTGCTCTATAACTGGCTTCTCCGGATCCTCCTCTGGCGGTAGGGTGAAATTTGCCTTAAGCGTTGTACAAATATCTTCTTTCTGCATATCGGAGACATAAGACACCTCAGGGTCTTCCTTCTTATGCTTTAACCAGTTCTGGATACTGATCGGGATGTTGTCCCTAACAAGAACCCCGCACTGATTAGCAAATGCTTCCTTTGTCCGGTACGGTTCAATCGGCTTGCCATCACGTGCGATTGCTGTGATCTCAAACCTTTCATCCGAGAGCAACTTTTTCTTCGGGCCTCGTCTCTTTACCGAAGTTGTGCTCGATCTGGAGGGCTAGAAAAATAAGAAAGACGAGAGTTAATTAATATGTGTACCTACGAAAACAATGAATGCATCAATTAGCTAGTCATCACAGCCTTAACTAATATATATACCTGGCCGGACTCGGTTCGGTCACCGGAGCCATCATAATTTTATCCTTCTTCTTGTACCAGCATTAATGGGTCACCGGAGCCATCATAATCATAGCCTTCTTCTTCACCCTGTCCTTCGAGACCATCGGTGTCGTTGAGAAACGACAAGACGACATCACTTCCTTTTGCGATTATTTCTCCCAACATCTCTTCTGTTGCTTCGTCTCGGGGGTGCTCCATAGTTTCTGAAAATATTTACATCATGACAATTATTATTCAAACATGACAGATGGATATATTAGTGGCAAACGTAGAACTAGCTAGCTAGTCACAATAAGGAATCATATTAGTGGCCTCGACGCTCCTTCTCTAGGGTTTGGGATGGCTTCAGCAACGCTTCAAGGGTTTGGGGTGGCCTCGACAACGCTTCAAGGGTTTGGAGTGGCCTCGACGACAACGCTCTTTTAACTTGGTAAATTTGGGTGGCCTCGAGAGAGTTTGTTGGGTAGGGGCGCGGCGGGAGGGGGTAAGAGACCAACATCGTTTTTTCTAGGGTTTGGGTGTCCTTGAGAGTTTTGGTCGAGCGAGAGGGCCGGGGGGGGGGGGTGCTCCCGTGGTATAAGTTATCACGGTCAAGAGGGGGTATATATATCGACCGCCTCTCTCGGGAGGGGGTTATATCGACAACGACGACATACATACATGGGAAAATAATGTTATCGGGGAGGGGGTATATCGACCCCCCCTCGTTTTGAAGTTATCGGGAGGGGGGTATATCGACAACGACATACTGGATAAAAAATAAGAAGACAAAAGAAGAAATAAAAAGAGGAGAAGAAGAAAGGAATAGAAGAGAAGCGATCGAAGAAAAAAATAGGAAAAAAAAGGAGAAGAAGAAAGGAATAGAGAAGAAGAAGAAAAAAATAGAAAATATTCTATTTTTTCTTCTTCTTCTCTATTCCTTTCTTCTTCTCCTCTTCTTTTTCTTATTCTTTCCTCTTCTTATTTATTTCTCCTCTTCTTTCTCTCCTCTTCTTCTCCTTTCTTCCTCTTCTTATTTTCCTTTTTCCTCTCATTCTTTTTCTTCTTCTTCCTTATCTTCCTAGCGGATAACTTCTATGTGAATATGCATATATAAACCCCTCCTGGATACATTCTACATGAGGGGCTTGGGAGCTATGCGGAGGAGGGAGCGACGATAGCGTGGTGGACCGGGGGATCTCCTGGTTCGTCACGAGAGCCATGAAAAATACGTTGTCTATTTATGGTGTCACAATCCCCACGTGGTGGGATTAGCCGCAAGCACCGCGTCGATAGATAGAGATGGCGTAGGTGCATCATGAGGTTATTATGTGAGTGATTGAGTCATGCAGTAGCAACGTACTTTTATCAAGCATTTACACTTTCTATGTTATATCTTATCTCGCATTCTAGATTTTTGAAGTGTCTTTATTATGACTTTGCAAGAGGCTCTATACTCTACGCCAACTTGGACCGTCATTTCACTTTTTCATGATGTTGTCCTCGTTTATTTGGTTGCCTTATATTTATCGGCCTACTAAGCATTATAGAATTAAAAAGGTGTGTTTCATCAGCACCTTGAAGCACTAGGTACACATTCAATTTGATGAATATGAAATAAACATGTAGATGTGAATATGCAACCAATGAATTTTTTGGTAAGTACAAAACATACACATGACAACAACAACATTTAAGTGAAGTCAAGTTTTCTAGAGAAAGCCTTCAACATAGTCGTAGTTACATACAACGAAGGAAGCTGATCAAATTTAGTTACCAACATATACTATTGTATTACATAATTTTTTATTTCTCTAGAAATGCATACTTACACAAGCAGAATAGGTCAACATCATATTGAAGATTTTACATATAGTAATATTTCCCTTTCTCCTAAGACACAACAGGTCCTCATTGAAACTAAAGAAGAAGAATCAACAATCCCAATGGACAAAAGTTGTTCCATGATAAAGAAATAGTAAGCACCGGATTAATGGTTGACACTTCCGATCGAACTTTAGGTGTCTGAAACCAATCACATGAACGTGTGACATGGTTGGCCGAATTCGATATTGTTGCCACTTATCCTTTATATTTTTCTAGCTGAACAAAGATCTTGCGTACCACGAATATACAAAAAAATGCATATAAAGTAGATGACCATGCAGTAGAAATGGTTGTACGTGTGTTATCAAACATTTAAAGATACATCTAATTGTAGAAGCTTGATATAACTCACCAACATGTAGATTATATAATAAATATGATCATAGAAGTGACCTTAACTCGAGTGATTTGGCGAAGAAATGGATATATATGATCTTGGATGCTAAATCTATATTGGAAATGTGTGGTCACTAAGGCCTACCAACATCAAGAAATTAATTTATGTGACAAAGTTTGAACCAATGAGTAATGTGCCATAAGTTCTCTTCTTTGTACAAATAGAATTATGATTTAGAAATTCAATTGACAACAAACACTATATATAGAAGTTTGTATTACATAACTGCATTTCGGATGAACTAACTGTGATAAATGCCTAAATCTAAGAATATATCACCAACTTCTCCCATAAATTAAAGAAGTAGAATCAAGAATCAGATTAATGTTTGATGCGTCTGATCAAACTTGGTCAAATTCGATATATAGTCACCTATCCTTTTTTTTATCTGAACAAAACATCTTGTGCATAACTAATATACAAAAAAATAGATAAGTACAACATCCAATAGCTTCCGATTACCCTCCAGATACAGAACATGATCATCATTTCAAGAATAAACACCATTTTATCAGCTAATACAACCAAAGATTCAAAGACATTTTCATCCCAATCATAATGAATCACTAGGGGAGAGCTACTGCACATCATGGGGGCACCTGAGCGTGGGGGTGCACGGCACCGGCGAGGGGAGAGGATGGGGGCGCCTGGGCACGGCGTGGGGAGAGGACGGGCGCCAGAGCGTAGCCCGACGGGAGGAGGCCGGAGCTAGAGGAGGAGAGGGAGGAGTGGCGGCGGATCTCATTGTGGGAAGCAGAGGAGGGCCGGACTACTCGTCGGTGGGAAGATGGAGGAGGCCCAGGCGGCCGGCATAGGTGGCGTGGACGATGAGGACGGCTTCGGGGGAGGCAGTGACTCGGGCAGCCTGGCAGCGTCGGGGGCAGGGGCGGCGTCGGCGTCGGGGGAGAGATCAAAATTTCTAAACTTCCGCTTATATAGCCCCACCTTTAGTCCCGGTTGGTGGGACCAACCGCGGCTAATGGGGGGCATTGGTCCCGGTTGGTGTCACCAACGGGGACTAAAGGTCTCTTTTCAGCAGCCCGAAGGGCGGGAAGCAGAGGCCTTTGGTCCCGGTTGGTGGCACCAACCGGGACTAAAGGGGGGCATTGGTACCGGTTGGTGTCACCAACCGGGACCAAAGGTCTCTTTTCAGCAGCCCGAAGGGCGGGAAGTAGAGGCCTTTGGTCCCGGATGGTGGCACCAACCGGTACCAATGCCCCCCTTTAGTCCCTGTTGGTGCCACCAACCGGGACCAAAGGCCTTGCGTAGTGCGGTGCTATGTTTAGCCGAGAGGGGCTCGCAGTGGTTTATAAGCCCCGCCGAACCAACCACTTCGAGCTCCTCTCTACTGCAGGCTTACGGGCCTAAAATCATTCTATGTGCTTGTGGGCTTATTGGGCCTACTGCGGGCCTGCATCCTGGCCCTAGTAATGGGTTTCTAGTCGTATGCACGCTGTGGTGGCCCTCTAGGTGGCACGTTTTTTTTAAAAAAAGTCCAGTTTTTTCGCTATCTTTTTTGTTTCTAATTACTTATTTCTTTTCTTTTATTATAATTCTTTTTTCTATTAAATTTGCAACAAAATTCTAATTACTTATTTATTTTATTTTATGATAATTCTTTTTGCTTTTAATGTGTTGAACAGAAAATACTTTGATAATTTTAGTTGCATAAATTCTATATAATTTCAGTTTCAATAATACTAGAGGTTTATAAAAGCTTTTTAGTTGATTCCTTTAGTACCAGTTCTAAGGTTGTTACAAAGGCATTTTATTTGGTACACGTTCTAAGGCTGGGGCCCCACGAGCACCTTTTAGTACCGGTTCATGGCATTAACTGGTAAATGAGTTTTTTAGTTGATTCTTTCCGCAACTGTTTTTTAGTCCCACCTCGCCAAGCGAGAGGCACTCGCAGCGGTTTATAAGCCCTAAGTGTAAAGACGATGAAGGGAGAGGCGCAGTGCTCACCTGCACGTTGCTTAGCTTCAAGAAAGATGGAATTTGGCATGGTATCATTATTTCATCGACATAGCATATGCAACAAAGTTGAGAGGGTTACGGCAAAGACTGGATGCACTTCGTGTACAAAATGGACAATCTCTTTCGAAGTATGAGGATTTCATACGGACAAAGGTCTGTTACAAAGGGATTTCATTTTTTTGAACTTATTTGAACTCCGTAGTTTTTCTGTGTTCAAAATGCACCATTCAAAGCCACATCATCAATTTACAACCCTTTCTGACTTCGTTTGTTATTTTTCATGCATTTAATGATTATTTTGAGCTATAAGACCATGAAATTGAAAATCATTTGAAATGAACTCTGAAGAGGTTCCAAGTTGGCATGGTATCATCATTTCACCCACATAGCATGTGCGAGAAAGTTGAGAGGGTTACGACAAAAACTGGATGCACTTCGGGTACAAAACGGACAATCTCTTTCGAAGTATCAAGGTTTCATACGGATACTCGTCTGTTACAAAGGGATTTCATTTTTTTGAACTTATTTGAACTCCATAGTTTTTCTGTGTTCAAAATGCACCATTCAAAGCCACATCATCAATTTACAACCCTTTCTGATTTCATTTGTTATTTTTCATGCATTTAATGATTATTTTGAGCTATAAGACCATAAACTTGAAAAGCATTTGAACTGAACTCTGAAAAGGTTCCAAATTGGCATGGTATCATCATTTCACCCACATAGCATGTGCGACAAAGTTGAGAGGGTTATGGCAAAAACTGGATGCACTTCGTGTACAAAACGGACAATCTCTTTCAAAGTATCAGGGTTTCATACAGAAACTCGTCTGTTACAAAGGGATTTCATTTTTTTGAACTTATTTCAACTCCATAGTTTTTCTGTGTTCAAAATGCACCATTCAAAGACACATCACCAATTTACAACCCTTTCTAGTTTCATTTTTTATTTTTCATGCATTTACCGATTATTTTGAGCTATAAGACCATGTAATCGAAAAGCATTTGAAAAGAACTCTGAAAAGGTTCCAAGTTGGCATGGTATCATCATTTCACCCACATAGCATGTATGACAAATTTGAGAGGGTTACGGCAAAAATTGGATGCACTTCGTCTACAAAACGGACAATCTCTTTGGAAGTATCAGGGTTTCATACGGAAACTCGTCTGTTACAAAGGGATTTCATTTTTTTGAACTTATTTGAACTCCATAGTTTTTCTGTGTTCAAAATGCACCATTCAAAGCCACATCATCAATTTACAACCCTTTCTGACTTCATTTGTTATTTTTGATGCATTTACTGATTATTTTGTGCTATAAGACCATGTAATCGAAAAGCATTTGAAAAGAACTCTGAAAAGGTTCCAAGTTGGCATGGTATCATCATTTCACCCACATAGCAAGTGTGAGAAAGTTGAGAGGGTTATGGCAAAAACTAGATGCACTTCGTGTACAAAACGAACAATCTATTTCTATGTATGAGGGCTTCATACAGAAACTCATCTTTTACAAAGGCATTTCATTTTTTGAACTTATTTGAACTCCATAGTTTTTCTGTGTTCAAAATGCACCATTCAAAGCCACATCATCAATTCACAACCCTTTCTGACTTCATATGTTATTTTTCATGCACTTACTGATTATTTTGAGCTATAAGACCATGAAATTGAAAAGCATTTGAAATGAACTATGAAAAGGGTCCAAGTTGGCATGGTATAATAATTTCACCCACATAGCATGTGCGAGAAAGTTGAGAGGGTTACGGCAAAAACTAGATGCACTTCATGTACAAAACGGACAATCTCTTTCGAAGTATCAGGGTTTCATACGGAAACTCGTCTATTACAAAGGGATTTCATTTTTTTGAACTTATTTGAACTCCATAGTTTTTCTGTGTTCAAAATGCACCATTCAAAGCCACATCATCAATTTACAACCCTTTCTGACTTCATTTGTTATTTTCCATGCATTTACTGATTATTTTGAGCCATAAGGCCATGAAATTGAAAAGCATTTGAAATGAACTGTGAAAAGGTTCCAAGTAGGCATGGTATCATCATTTCACCCACATAGCATGTGCGAGAAAATTGAGAGGGTTACGGCAAAAACAGGATGGACTTCGTGTACAAAACGGGCAATCTCTTTCGAAGTATCAGGGTTTCATACGGAAACTCTTCTGTTACAAAGGGATTTCATTTTCTTGAACTTATTTGAACCCCTTAGTTTTTGTGTTTTCAAACTACACCATTCAAAGCCACATCATCAATTTACAACTCTTTCTGACTTCATTTGTTATTTTTCATGCATTTACTGATTATTTTGAGCTATAAGACCATGCACTTGAAAAGCATTTGAAATGAACTCTGAAAAGGTTCCAATTTGGCATTGTATCATCATTTCACCCACATAGCATGTGGGAGAAAGTTGAGAGGGTTAGGGCAAAAACTGGATGCACTTCGTGTACAAAACAGACAATCTCTTTAGAAGTATCAGGGTTTCATACGGAAACTCGTCTGTTACAAAGGGATTTCATTTTTCTGAACTTATTTGAAATCCATAGTTTTAATGTGTTCAAAGTGCACCATTCAAAGCCACATCATCAATTTACAACCCTTTCTGACTTCATTTGTTATTTTTGATGCATTTACTGATTATTTTGTGCTATAAGACCATGAAATGGAAAAGCATTTGAAATGAACTCTAAAAAGGTTCCAAGTTTGCATGGTATCATCATTTCACCCACATAGCAAGTGTGAGAAAGTTGAGAGGGTTATGGCAAAAACTAGATGCACTTCGTGTACAAAACGAACAATCTATTTCTATGTATGAGGGCTTCATACAGAAACTCATCTTTTACAAAGGCATTTCATTTTTTGAACTTATTTGAACTCCATAGTTTTTCTGTGTTCAAAATGCACCATTCAAAGCCACATCATCAATTTACAACCCTTTCTGACTTCATATGTTATTTTTCATGCACTTACTGATTATTTTGAGCTATAAGACCATGAAATTGAAAATCATTTGAAATGAACTATGAAAAGGGTCCAAGTTGGCATGGTATAATAATTTCACCCACATAGCATGTGCGAGAAAGTTGAGAGGGTTACGGCAAAAACTAGATGCACTTCATGTACAAAATGGACAATCTCTTTCGAAGTATCAGGGTTTCATACGGAAACTCGTCTATTACAAAGGGATTTCATTTTTTTGAACTTATTTGAACTCCATAGTTTTTTGTGTTCAAAATGCACCATTCAAAGCCACATCATCAATTCACAACCCTTTCTGACTTCATTTGTTATTTTTCATGCATTTACTAATTATTTGGAGCTATAAGAAGATGAAATTGAAAAGCATTTGAAATGAACTCTAAAAAGGTTCCAAGTTGGCATGGTATCATCATTTCACCCACATAGCATGTGAGAGAAAGTTGAGAGGGTTACGGCAAAAACTAGATGCACTTCGTGTACAAAACGGACAATTTGTTTCGAAGTATCAGGGTTTCATACGAAAACTCGTCTGTTAGAAAGGAATTTCATTTTCTTGAACTTACTTGAACTCCATAGTTTTCCTATGTTCAAAATGCACCATTCAAAGCCACATCATCAATTTACAACCCTCTCTGACTTCATTTGTTATTTTTCATGCGTTTACTGATTATTTTGAGCTATAAGACAATGAAATTGAAAAGAATTTGTAATGAACTCTGAAAAGGTTCCAAGTTGGCATGGTATCATAATTTCACCCACATAGCATGTGCGAGCAAGTTGACAGGGTTACGGCAAAAACTGGATGCACTTCGTGTACAAAACGGACAATCTCTTTTGGAAGTTTGAGGGTTTCATACGGGAACTCGTGTGTTACAAAGGGTTTTCATTTTTTGAACTTATTTGAACTCCATAGTTTTTCTATGTTCAAAATGCACCATTCAAAGCCACATGATCAATTTACAACCCTTTCTGACTTCATTTGTTATTTTTCATGCATTTACTGATTAGTTTGAGCTATAAGACCATGAAATTGAAAAGCATTTGAAATGAACTCCGAAAAGGGTCCAAGTTGGCATGTTATCATCATTTCACCCACATAGAATGTGCGAGAAAGTTGAGAGGGTTACGGCAAAAACTGGATGCACTTCGTGTACAAAACGGACAATCTCTTTCGAAGTATTACGGCTTCATATGGAAACTCGTCTGTTACAAAGGGATTTCATTTTTTAAAACTTATTTGAACTCCATAGTTTTTCTGTGTTCAAAATGCACCATTAAAATCCAGATCTTCAATTTACAACCCTTTTTGACTTCATTTGTTATTTTTCATGCAATTACTGATTATTTTGAGCTATAAGACCATGAAATTGAAAAGCATTTGAAATGAACTCTGAAAAGGTTCCAAGTTGGCATGGTATCATCATTTCACCCACATAGCATGTGCGAGAAAGTTCAGAGGGTTACGGCAAAAATTGGATGCACTTCGTGTACAAAACGGACAATGTGTTTCGAAGTATCACGGTTTCAAAGAGAAACTCGTCTGTTACAAAGGGATTTCATCTTTTTGAACTTATTTGAACTCCATAGTTTTTCTCCGTTCAAAATGCACCATTGAATGCCACATCATCAATTTACAACCCTTTCTGACTTCATTTGTAATTTTTCATGCATTTACTGATAATTTTGAGCTATAAGACCATGAAATTGAAAAGCATTTGAAATGAACTCTTAAATGGGTCCAAGTTGGCATGGTATCATCATTTCACCCACATAGCATGTGCGAGAAAGTTGAGAGGGTTGCGGCTAAAACTAGATGCACTTCATGTACAAAACGGACAATCTCTTTCGAAGTATCAGGGTTTCATACGGAAACTCGTCTATTACAAAGGGATTTCATTTTTTGAAGTTATTTGAACTCCATAGTTTTTCTGTGTTCAAAATGCACCATTCAAAGCCACATCATCAATTTACAACCCTTTCTGACTTCATTTGTTATTTTTCATGCATTTACTAATTATTTGGAGCAATAAGACCATGAAATCGAAAAGCATTTGAAATGAACTGTGAAAAGGTTCCAAGTTGGCATGGTATCATCATTTCACCCACATAGCATGTGCGAGAAAGTTGAGAGGGTTACGACAAAAACTGGATGCACTTCGTGTACAAAACGGACAATCTGTTTCGAAGTATGAGGCTTTCATACGAAAACTCGTCTGTTAGAAAGGGATTTCATTTTTTTGAACTTATTGAACTCCATAGTTTTTCTGTGTTCAAAATGCACCATTCAAAGCCACATCATCAATTTACAACCCTTTCTGACTTCATTTGTTATTTTTCATGCATTTACTGATTATTTTGAGCCATAAGTCCATGAAATTGAAAAGCATTTGAAATGAATTCTGAAAAGGTTCCAAGTTGGAATGGTATCATAATTTCACCCACATAGCATGTGCGAGCAAGTTGACACGGTTACGGCAAAAACTGGATGCACTTCGTGTACAAAACGGATGATCTCTTTTGGAAGTATGAGGGTTTCATACGGGAACTCGTCTGTTACAAAGGGTTTTCATTTTTTTGAACTTATTTGAACTCCATAGTTTTTCTATGTTCAAAATGCACCATTCAAAGCCACATCATCAATTTACAACCCTTTCTGACTTCGTTTGTTATTTTTCATGCATTTAATGATTATTTTGAGCTATAAGACCATGAAATTGAAAAGCATTTGAAATGAACTCCGAAAAGGGTCCAAGTTGGCATGGTATCATCATTTCACCCACGTAGCATGTGCGAGAAATTTGAGAGGGTTACGGCAAAAACTGGATGGACTTCGTGTACACAACGGATAATCTCTTTCGAAGTATCACGGTTTCATACGGAAACTCGTTTGTTGCAAAGAAATTCCATTTTTTTGACCTTATTTGAACTCCATAGTTTTTCTGTGTTCAAAATGCACCATTCAAAGACACATCATCATTTTACAACCCTTTCTGACTTCATTTGTTATTTTTCATGCATTTACAGATTATTTTGAGCTATAACACCATGAAATTGAAATGCACTTGAAATGAACTCTGAAAAGGTACCAAGTTGGCATGGTATCATCATTTCACCCACATAGCATGTGCGAGAAAGTTGAGAGGGTTATGGCAAAAACTGGATGCACTTCGTGTACAAAACGAACAATCTATGTCAAAGTATGAGGGTTTCATACGGAAACTCGCCTGTTACAAAGGGATTTCATTTTTTTGAACTTATTTTAACTCCATAGTTTTTCTGTGTTCAAAATGCACCATTCAAAGCCACATAATCAATTTAGAACCCTTTCTGACTTCATTTGTTATTTTTCATGCATTACTGATTATTTTGAGCTATAAGACCATGAAATTGAAAAGCATTTGAAATGAACTCTAAAAAGGTTCCAAGTTGGCATGGTATCATCATTTCTTCCACATAGCTTGTGCGAGAAAGTTGAGAGGGTTACGGCGAAAACTGGATGCACTTCGTGTACAAAACGGACAATCTTTTTCGAACTATCACGGTTTCATACGGAAACTCGTCTGTTACAAAGGGATTTCATTTTTTTAACTTATTTGAACTCCATAGTTTTCTGTGTTCAAAATGCACCATACAAAGCCACATCATCAATTTACCACCCTTTCTGACTTCATTTGTTATTTTTCATGCATTTACTCATTATTTTGAGCTATAAGACCATGAAATTGAAAAGAATTTGAAATGAACTCTGCAAAGGTTCCAAGTTGGCATGGTATCATCATTTCACCCACATAGCATATGTGAGAAAGTTGAGAGGGTTATGACAAAAACTGGATGCACTTCATGTACAAAACGGAAAATCTCTTTCGAAGTATCAGGGTTTCATACGGAAACTCGTGTGTTACAAAGGGATTTCATTTTTTGAACTTATTTGAACTCCATAGTTTTTCTGTGTTCAAAATGCACCATTCAAAGCCACATCATCAATTTACAACCCTTTCTGACTTCATTTGTTATTTTCCATGCATTTACTGATTATTTTGAGCCATAATGCCATGAAATTGAAAAGCATTTGAAATGAACTGTGAAAAGGTTCCAAGTAGGCATGGTATCATCATTTCACCCACATAGCATGTGCAAGAAAATTGAGAGGGTTACGGCAAAAACAGGATGCACTTCGTGTACAAAACGGGCAATCTCTTTCGAAGTATCAGGGTTTCATACGGAAACTCATCTGTTACAAAGGGATTTCATTTTCTTGAACTTATTTGAACCCCTTAGTTTTTGTGTTTTCAAACTGCACCATTCAAAGCCACATCATCAATTTACAACTCTTTCTGACTTCATTTGTTATTTTTCATGCATTTACTGATTATTTTGAGCTATAAGACCATGCACTTGAAAAGCATTTGAAATGAACTCTGAAAAGGTTCCAATTTGGCATTGTATCATCATTTCACCCACATAGCATGTGCGAGAAAGTTGAGAGGGTTAGGGCAAAAACTGGATGCACTTCGTGTACAAAACGGACAATCTCTTTAGAAGTATCAGGGTTTCATACGGAAACTCGTCTGTTACAAAGGGATTTCATTTTTCTGAACTTATTTGAAATCCATAGTTTTAATGTGTTCAAAGTGCACCATTCAAAGCCACATCATCAATTTACAACCCTTTCTGACTTCATTTGTTATTTTTGATGCATTTACTGATTATTTTGTGCTATAAGACCATGAAATGGAAAAGCATTTGAAATGAACTCTAAAAAGGTTCCAAGTTTGCATGGTATCATCATTTCACCCACATAGCAAGTGTGAGAAAGTTGAGAGGGTTATGGCAAAAACTAGATGCACTTCATGTACAAAACGAACAATCTATTTCTATGTATGAGGGCTTCATACAGAAACTCATCTTTTACAAAGGCATTTCATTTTTTGAACTTATTTGAACTCCACAGTTTTTCTGTGTTCAAAATGCACCATTCAAAGCCACATCATCAATTTACAACCCTTTCTGACTTCATATGTTATTTTTCATGCACTTACTGATTATTTTGAGATATAAGACCATGAAATTGAAAAGCATTTGAAATGAACTATGAAAAGGGTCCAAGTTGGCATGGTATAATAATTTCACCCACATAGCATGTGCGAGAAAGTTGAGAGGGTTACGGCAAAAACTAGATGCACTTCATGTACAAAATGGACAATCTCTTTTGAAGTATCAGGGTTTCATACGGAAACTCGTCTATTACAAAGGGATTTCATTTTTTTGAACTTATTTGAACTCCATAGTTTTTCTGTGTTCAAAATGCACCATTCAAAGCCACATCATCAATTCACAACCCTTTCTGACTTCATTTGTTATTTTTCATGCATTTACTAATTATTTGGAGCTATAAGAAGATGAAATTGAAAAGCATTTGAAATGAACTCTAAAAAGGTTCCAAGTTGGCATGGTATCATAATTTCACCCACATAGCATGTGAGAGAAAGTTGAGAGGGTTACGGCAAAAACTGGATGCACTTCGTGTACAAAACGGACAATCTGTTTCGAAGTATCAGGGTTTCATACGAAAACTCGTCTGTTAGAAAGGAATTTCATTTTCTTGAACTTACTTGAACTCCATAGTTTTCCTATGTTCAAAATGCACCATTCAAAGCCACATCATCAATTTACAACCCTCTCTGACTTCATTTGTTATTTTTCATGCGTTTACTGATTATTTTGAGCTATAAGACAATGAAATTGAAAAGAATTTGTAATGAACTCTGAAAAGGTTCCAAGTTGGCATGGTATCATAATTTCACCCACATAGCATGTGCGAGCAAGTTGACAGGGTTACGGCAAAAACTGGATGCACTTCGTGTACAAAACGGACAATCTCTTTTGGAAGTTTGAGGGTTTCATACGGGAACTCGTGTGTTACAAAGGGTTTTCATTTTTTGAACTTATTTGAACTCCATAGTTTTTCTATGTTCAAAATGCACCATTCAAAGCCACATGATCAATTTACAACCCTTTCTGACTTCATTTGTTATTTTTCATGCATTTACTGATTAGTTTGAGCTATAAGACCATGAAATTGAAAAGCATTTGAAATGAACTCCGAAAAGTGTCCAAGTTGGCATGTTATCATCATTTCACCCACATAGAATGTGCGAGAAAGTTGAGAGGGTTACGGCAAAAACTGGATGCACTTCGTGTACAAAACGGACAATCTCTTTCGAAGTATTACGGCTTCATATGGAAACTCGTCTGTTACAAAGGGATTTCATTTTTTAAAACTTATTTGAACTCCATAGTTTTTCTGTGTTCAAAATGCACCATTAAAAGCCAGATCATCAATTTACAACCCTTTTTGACTTCATTTGTTATTTTTCATGCAATTACTGATTATTTTGAGCTATAAGACCATGAAATTGAAAAGCATTTGAAATGAACTCTGAAAAGGTTCCAAGTTGGCATGGTATCATCATTTCACCCACATAGCATGTGCGAGAAAGTTGAGAGGGTTACGGCAAAAATTGGATGCACTTCGTGTACAAAACGGACAATGTGTTTCGAAGTATCACGGTTTCAAACAGAAACTCGTCTGTTACAAAGGGATTTCATTTTTTTGAACTTATTTGAACTCCATAGTTTTTCTCTGTTCAAAATGCACCATTGAATGCCACATCATCAATTTACAACCCTTTCTGACTTCATTTGTAATTTTTCATGCATTTACTGATAATTTTGAGCTATAAGACCATGAAATTGAAAAGCATTTGAAATGAACTCTTAAATGGGTCCAAGTTGGCATGGTATCATCATTTCACCCACATAGCATGTGCGAGAAAGTTGAGAGGGTTGCGGCTAAAACTAGATGCACTTCATGTACAAAACGGACAATCTCTTTCGAAGTATCAGGGTTTCATACGGAAACTCGTCTATTACAAAGGGATTTCATTTTTTGAAGTTATTTGAACTCCATAGTTTTCCTGTGTTCAAAATGCACCATTCAAAGCCACATCATCAATTTACAACCCTTTCTGACTTTATTTGTTATTTTTCATGCATTTACTTATTATTTGGAGCTATAAGACCATGAAATCGAAAAGCATTTGAAATGAACTATGAAAAGGTTCCAAGTTGGCATGGTATCATCATTTCACCCACATAGCATGTGCGAGAAAGTTGAGAGGGTTACGACAAAAACTGGATGCACTTCGTGTACAAAACGGACAATCTGTTTCGAAGTATGAGGCTTTCATACGAAAACTCGTCTGTTAGAAAGGGATTTCATTTTTTTGAACTTATTGAACTCCATAGTTTTTCTGTGTTCAAAATGCACCATTCAAAGCCACATCATCAATTTACAACCCTTTCTGACTTCATTTGTTATTTTTCATGCATTTTCTGATTATTTTGAGCCATAAGTCCATGAAATTGAAAAGCATTTGAAATGAATTCTGAAAAGGTTCCAAGTTGGAATGGTATCATAATTTCACCCACATAGCATGTGCGAGCAAGTTGACACTGTTACGGCAAAAACTGGATGCACTTCGTGTACAAAACGGATGATCTCTTTTGGAAGTATGAGGGTTTCATACGGGAACTCGTCTGTTACAAAGGGTTTTCATTTTTTTGAACTTATTTGAACTCCATAGTTTTTCTATGTTCAAAATGCACCATTCAAAGCCACATCATCAATTTACAACCCTTTCTGACTTCGTTTATTATTTTTCATGCATTTAATGATTATTTTGAGCTATAAGACCATGAAATTGAAAAGCATTTGAAATGAACTCCGAAAAGGGTCCAAGTTGGCATGGTATCACCATTTCACCCACGTAGCATGTGCGAGAAAGTTGAGAGGGTTACGGCAAAAACTGGATGGACTTCGTGTACACAACGGATAATCTCTTTCGAAGTATCACGGTTTCATACGGAAACTCGTTTGTTGCAAAGAAATTCCATTTTTTTGACCTTATTTGAACTCCATAGTTTTTCTGTGTTCAAAATGCACCATTCAAAGACACATCATCATTTTACAACCCTTTCTGACTTCATTTGTTATTTTTCATGCATTTACAGATTATTTTGAGCTATAACACCATGAAATTGAAATGCATTTGAAATGAACTCTGAAAAGGTACCAAGTTGGCATGGTATCATCATTTCACCCACATAGCATGTGCGAGAAAGTTGAGAGGGTTATGGCAAAAACTGGATGCACTTCGTGTACGAAACGAACAATCTATGTCAAAGTATGAGGGTTTCATACGGAAACTCGCCTGTTACAAAGGGATTTCATTTTTTTGAACTTATTTTAACTCCATAGTTTTTCTGTGTTCAAAATGCACCATTCAAAGCCACATCATCAATTTAGAACCCTTTCTGACTTCATTTGTTATTTTTCATGCATTACTGATTATTTTGAGCTATAAGACCATGAAATTGAAAAGCATTTGAAATGAACTCTAAAAAGATTCCAAGTTGGCATGGTATCATCATTTCTTCCACATAGCTTGTGCGAGAAAGTTGAGAGGGTTACGGCGAAAACTGGATGCACTTCGTGTACAAAACGGACAATCTTTTTCGAACTATCATGGTTTCATACGGAAACTCGTCTGTTACAAAGGGATTTCATTTTTTTAACTTATTTGAACTCCATAGTTTTTTGTGTTCAAAATGCACCATACAAAGCCACATCATCAATTTACCACCCTTTCTGACTTCATTTGTTATTTTTCATGCATTTACTCATTATTTTGAGCTATAAGACCATGAAATTGAAAAGAATTTGAAATGAACTCTGCAAAGGTTCCAAGTTGGCATGGTATCATCATTTCACCCACATAGCATATGTGAGAAAGTTGAGAGGGTTACGACAAAAACTGGATGCACTTCATGTACAAAACGGACAATCTCTTTCGAAGTATCAGGGTTTCATACGGAAACTCGTGTGTTACAAAGGGATTTCATTTTTTGAACTTATTTGAACTCCATAGTTTTTCTGTGTTCAAAATGCACCATTCAAAGCCACATCATCAATTTACAACCCTTTTTGACTTCATTTGTTATTTTCCATGCATTTACTGATTATTTTGAGCCATAAGGCCATGAAATTGAAAAGCATTTGAAATGAACTGTGAAAAGGTTCCAAGTAGGCATGGTATCATCATTTCACCCACATAGCATGTGCGAGAAAATTGAGAGGGTTACGGCAAAAACAGGATGCACTTCGTGTACAAAACGGGCAATCTCTTTCGAAGTATCAGGGTTTCATACGGAAATTCATCTGTTACAAAGGGATTTCATTTTCTTGAACTTATTTGAACCCCTTAGTTTTTGTGTTTTCAAACTGCACCACTCAAAGCCACATCATCAATTTACAACTCTTTCTGACTTCATTTGTTATTTTTCATGCATTTACTGATTATTTTGAGCTATAAGACCATGCACTTGAAAAGCATTTGAAATGAACTCTGAAAAGGTTCCAATTTGGCATTGTATCATCATTTCACCCACATAGCATGTGCGAGAAAGTTGAGAGGGTTAGGGCAAAAACTGGATGCACTTCGTGTACAAAACGGACAATCTCTTTAGAAGTATCAGGGTTTCATACGGAAACTCGTCTGTTACAAAGGGATTTCATTTTTCTGAACTTATTTGAAATCCATAGTTTTAATGTGTTCAAAGTGCACCATTCAAAGCCACATCATCAATTTACAACCCTTTCTGACTTCATTTGTTATTTTTCATGCATTTAGTGATTATTTTGAGCTATAAGACCCTGAAATTGAAAACCATTTGAAATGAACTCTGAAAAGGTTCCAAGTTGGCACGGTATCATCATTTCACCCACATAGCATGTGCGAGAAAGTTGAGAGGGTTACGGCAGAAACTGGATGCACTTCGTGTACAAAACGGACAATCTCTTTTGAAGTATCAGGGTTTCATACGGAAATTCGTCTGTTACAAAGGGATTTTATTTTTTTGAACTTATTTGAACTTCATAGTTTTTATGTGTTCAAAATGCACCATTCAAAGCCACATCATAAATTTACAACCCTTTCTGACTTCATTTGTTATTTTTCATGCATTTAGTGATTATTTTGAGCTATAAGACCATGAAAATGATAATCATTTGAAATGAATTCTCAAAAGGTTCCAAGTTGGCATTGTATCATCATTTGACCCACATAAAATGTGCGAGAAAGATGAGAGGGTTACGGCAAAAACTGGATGCACTTCGTGTACGGAACGGAGAATCTCTTTCGAAGTATGAGGGTTTCATACGGAAACTCGTCTATTACAAAGGGATTTCATTTTTTTGAACTTATTTGAACTCCATAGTTTTTCTATGTTCAAATGCACCATTCAAAACCACATCATAAATTTACAACCCTTTCTGACCTCATTTGTTATTTTTCATGCATTTACTGATTATTTTGAGCTATAAGACCATGAAATTGAAAAGAAATAGAAATGCACTTTGAAAAGGTTCCAAGTTGGCATGGTATCATCATTTCACCCACGTAGCATGTGCAGAAAGTTGAGAGGGTTACGGCAAAAACTGGATGCACTTCGTGTACACAACGGATAATCTCTTTCGAAGTATCAGGGTTTCATACGGAAACTCTTTTGTTGCAAAGGGATTTCATTTTTTTGACCTTATTTGAACTCCATACTTTTCGTGTGTTCAAAATGCACCATTAAAAGCCACATCATGATTTTACAACCCTTTCTGACTTCATTTGTTATTTTTCATGCATTTACAGATTATTTTGAGCTATAAGACCATGAAATTGAAATGCATTTGAAATGAACTCTGAAAAGGTACCAAGTTGGGATGGTATCATCATTTCACCCACATAGCATGTGCGAGAAAGTTGAGAGGGTTATGGCAAAAACTGGATGCACTTCGTGTACAAAACGGACAATCTATTTCAAAGTATGCGGGTTTCATACGGAAACTCGTCTATTACAAAGGGATTGCTTTTTTTTGAACTCATTTTAACTCCATAGTTTTTCTGTGTTCAAAATGCACCATTCAAAGCCACATCATCAATTTAGAACCCTTTTTGACTTCATTTGTTATTTTTCATGCATTACTGATTATTTTGAGCTATAAGACCATGAAATTGAAAAGCATTTGAAATGAACTCTGAAAAGGTTCCAAGTTGGCATGGTATCATCATTTCTTCCACATAGCTTGTGTGAGAAAGTTGAGAGGGTTACGGCAAAAACTGGATGCACTTCGTGTACAAAACGGACAATCTTTTTCGAAGTATCACGGTTTCATACGGAAACTCGTCTGTTACAAAGGGATTTCATTTTTAAAACTTATTTGAACTCCATAGTTTTATGTGTTCAAAATGCACCATACAAAGCCACATCATCAATTTACAACCCTTTCTGACTTCATTTGTTATTTTTCATGCATTTACTCATTATTTTGAGCTATAAGACCATGAAATTGAAAAGAATTTGAAATGAACTCTGCAAAGGTTCCAAGTTGGCATGGTATCATCATTTCACCCACATAGCATATGTGAGAAAGTTGAGAGGGTTACGACAAAAACTGGATGCACTTCATGTACAAAACGGACAATCTCTTTCGAAGTATCAGGGTTTCATACGGAAACTCGTGTGTTACAAAGGGATTTCATTTTTTGAACTTATGTGAACTCCATAGTTTTTCTGTGTTCAAAATGCACCATTCAAACCCACATCATCAATTTACAACCCTTTCTGACTTCATATGTTATTTTCCATGCACTTACTGATTATTTTGAGCCATAAGGCCATGAAATTGAAAAGCATTTGAAATGAACTATGAAAAGGTTCCAAGTAGGCATGGTATCATCATTACACCCACATAGCATGTGCGAGAAAGTTGAGAGGGTTACGGCAAAAACAGGATGCACTTCGTTTACAAAACGGGCAATCTCTTTCGAAGTATCAGGGTTTCATACAGAAACTCGCCTCTTACAAAGGGATTTCATTTTTTTGAACTTATTTGAACCCTGTAGTTTTTCTGTTTTCAAAATGCACCATTCAAAGCCACATCATCAATTTACAACCCTTTCTGACTTCATTTGTTATTTTTCATGCATTTACTGATTATTTTGAGCTATAAGACCATGCACTTGAAAAGCATTTGAAATGAACTCTGAAAAGGTTCCAATTTGGCATGGTATCATCATTTCACCCACATAGCATGTGCGAGAAAGTTGAGAGGGTTACGACAAAAACTGGATGAACTTCGTGTACAAAACGGACAATCTCTTTAGAAGTATCAGGGTTTCATACGGAAACTCGTCTGTTACAAAGGGATTTCATTTTTTTGAACTTATTTGAAATCCATAGTTTTAATGTGTTCAAAGTGCACCATTCAAAGCCACATCATCAATTTACAACCCTTTGTGACTTCATTTGTTATTTTTCATGCATTTAGTGATTATTTTGAGCTATAAGACCATGAAATTGAAAATCATTTGAAATGAACTCTGAAAAGGTTCCAAGTTGGCACGGTATCATCATTTCACCCACATAGCATGTGCGAGAAAGTTGAGAGGGTTACGGCAAATACTGGATGCACTTCGTGTACAGAACGGACAATCTCTTTTGAAGTATCAGGGTTTCATACGGAAACTCGTCTGTTAGAAAGGGATTTCATTTTTTGAACTTATTTCAACTCCATAGTTTTTGTGTGTTCAAAATGCACCATTCGAAACCACATCATCAATTTACAACCCTTTCTGACCTCATTTGTCATTTTTCATGCATTTACTGATTATTTTGAGCTATAAGACCATGAAATTGAAAAGAATTTGAAATGATTTTTGAAAAGGTTCCAAGTTGGCATGGTATCATCATTTCACCCACATAGCATGTGCGAGAAAGTTGAGAGGGTTATGGCAAAAACTGGATGCACTTAGTGTACAAAACGGACAATCTATTTCAAAGTATGAGGGTTTCATACGGAAACTCGTCAATTACAAAGGGATTTCTTTTTTTTTTGAACTCATTTTAACTCCATAGTTTTTCTGTGTTCAAAATGCACCATTCAAAGCCACATCATCAATTTAGAACCCTTTCTGACTTCATTTGTTATTTTTCATGCATTACTGATTATTTTGAGCTATAAGACCATGAAATTGAAAAGCATTTGAAATGAACTCTGAAAAGGTTCCAAGTTGGCATGGTATCATCATTTCTTCCACATAGCTTGTGTGAGAAAGTTGAGAGGGTTACGGCAAAAACTGGATGCACTTCGTGTACAAAATGGACAATCTTTTTCGAAGTATCACGGTTTCATACGAAAACTCGTCTGTTACAAAGGGATTTCATTTTTTTAACTTATTTGAACTCCATAGTTTTCTGTGTTCAAAATGCACCATACAAAGCCACATCATCAATTTACAACCCTTTCTGACTTCATTTGTTATTTTGCATGCATTTACTCATTATTTTGAGCTATAAGACCATAAAATTGAAAAGAATTTGAAATGAACTCTGCAAAGGTTCCAAGTTGGCATGGTATCATCATTTCACCCGCATAGCATATGTGAGAAAGTTGAGAGGGTTACGACAAAAACTGGATGCACTTCATGTACAAAACGGACAATCTCTTTCGAAGTATCAGGGTTTCATACGGAAACTCGTGTGTTATAAAGGGATTTCATTTTTTGAACTTATTTGAACTCCATAGTTTTTCTGTGTTCAAAATGCACCATTCAAAGCCACATCATCAATTTATAACCCTTTCTGACTTCATTTGTTATTTTCCATGCATTTACTGATTATTTTGAGCCATAATGCCATGAAATTGAAAAGCATTTGATATGAACAGTGAAAAGGTTCCAAGTAGGCATGGTATCATCATTTCACCCACATAGCATGTGCGAGAAAGTTGAGAGGGTTACGGCAAAAACAGGATGCACTTCGTTTACAAAACGGGCAATCTCTTTCGAAGTATCAGGGTTTCATACAGAAACTCGTCCCTTACAAAGGGATTTCATTTTTTTGAACTTATTTGAACCCCGTAGTTTTTCTGTTTTCAAAATGCACCATTCAAAGCCACATCATCAATTTACAACCCTTTCTGACTTCATTTGTTATTTTTCATGCATTTACTGATTATTTTGAGCTATAAGACCATGCACTTGAAAAGCATTTGAAATGAACTCTAAAAAGGTTCCAATTTGGCATGGTATCATCATTTCACCCACATAGCATGTGCGAGAAAGTTGAGAGGGTTACGGCAAAAACTGGATGCACTTCGTGTACAAAACGGACAATCTCTTTAGAAGTATCAGGGTTTCATACGGAAACTCGTCTGTTACAAAGGGATTTCATTTTTTTGAACTTATTTGAAATCCATAGTTTTAATGTGTTCAAAGTGCACCATTCAAAGCCACATCATCAATTTACAACCCTTTGTGACTTCATTTGTTATTTTTCATGCATTTAGTGATTATTTTGAGCTATAAGACCATGAAATTGAAATCATTTGAAATGAACTCTGAAAAGGTTCCAAGTTGGCACGGTATCATCATTTCACCCACATAGCATGTGCGAGAAAGTTGAGAGGGTTACGGCAAATACTGGATGCACTTCGTGTACAGAACGGACAATCTCTTTTGAAGTATCAGGGTTTCATACGGAAACTCGTCTGTTAGAAAGGGATTTCATTTTTTGAACTTATTTCAACTCCATAGTTTTTGTGTGTTCAAAATGCACCATTCGAAGCCACATCATCAATTTACAACCCTTTCTGACCTCATTTGTCATTTTCATGCATTTACTGATTATTTTGAGCTATAAGACCATGAAATTGAAAAGAATTTGAAATGAACTTTGAAAAGGTTCCAAGTTGGCATGGTATCATCATTTCACCCACATAGCATGTGCGAGAAAGTTGAGAGGGTTACTGCAAAAACTGGATGCACTTCATGTACAGAACGCACAATCTCTTTCGAAGTATCAGGGTTTCATACAGAAACTCGTCTGTTGCAAAGGGATTTCATTTTTTTGAACTTATTTGAACTCCATAGTTTTTCTGTGTTCAAAATGCACCATTAAAAGCCACATCATCAATTTACAACTCTTTCTGACTTCATTTGTTATTTTTCATGCATTTACTCATTATTTTGAGCTATAAGACCATGAAATTGAAAAGAATTTGAAATGAGCTTTGAAAAGGTTCCAAGTTGGCATGGTATCATCATTTCACCCACATAGCATGTGCGAGAAAGTTGAGAGGGTTACGGCAAAAACTAGATGCACTTCGTGTACAGAACGGACAATCTCTTTCGAAGTATCAGGGTTTCATACGGAAACTCGTGTGTTGCAAAGGGATTTCATTTTTTGTACTTATTTGAACTCCATAGTTTTTTTGTGTCCAAAATGTACCATTAAAAGCCACATCATCATATGATTGCTCACTTTGGCCCCTAAATATCTTGCTAGGTACTCAAAATTGCACCTTTTGCTGTCATTTTGTGTTGAACTACGAGGCATTGGTGACGATTTTAACACAACACATGATATCCATTACATCTAGGGCACAACATTACATTTTCTCAAGTTCACAACAGTGCACAAATGATAACACACACACTGCCACTTAATTGGCTTGCTTAGACCAAGTAGAAGCTAAACTGGCCACAATGTTGATGCCAAGAACAAAGAGAAAACCCATTGTTTCCATTAGCTCATTCTTTTTCTTCAACTTCAATTGGATTTTCTTGTTTTTATTGTTCAGATCCATAACCGTCTTCTCCATCCTACTAGCTTTGATCCAACTACGTTCAAGGCCACCATGGAGCTCCTCGAAAGATTGCCCGAGTAGCTCAGTGGGAGCGGGTCAATCCAAACAACCCAATCACACTCATCAGGAAGTTGTTAAATCGGAGTTCACATAATTAGGTGAAATCCATAACTTTGCAATAAATCGATGAAAACAAAGTACCATATGATGTTTTGAGGAATTACATCGAGTAGACAACCCAAAAACGTTCTTCCCGTGCTTGCTCCACCCCAAGAAACACGGCGAGCAGGAATTAGCCCATGCCCCGGGCAACGGTGATTCGAGCGCTCCTCAAGGCCGTAGAATCTTGGATTGGGAATGAAAAACTCGGATTGGAACTGCACAATCCCGCAGCCGTACACCTACGAGGTAGAAAGGTGCATATTACGGCCCATCCGGCGAAACCATAGATGAGAAATCCCCAAATCTAGTGTCAACCGAAAATCCAAATTGACTTACCTCACTGTCTGTGGAGGAGCTTGCAGACGACATTCTGTACGTACACATGGATGTTCCCCAGCGGTGAAAACGGGGACGAGGCATGACGAACCGCTAAATATAGACAAATCTTGGGAAAAATGGAGCTCCGAGGTCAAGCTTCTAGAGCAGAAAGCTTAACTAGTGTGGCTCGGCATTTCATTGAACACCTCATGTGCATAGGAGGTGAGCTAGAGCACCCAAATGCCCTCCCCTCGCCGGCCAGAAAAAACAGAGTGCTCTTCCGCGGCGATGGGTATATATAGGCAAATTATTTGTCCCGGTTCGTGGCATAAACCGGGGCTAAAGCCCCCCTTCTAAACCGGTTAAAGGCACAAACCGGTACCAATGGATGTGGGCCAGGGGCGTGGGCCATTGGTCCCGGTTCATGCCTAGAACCAGGACAAACGGGTCCAGACGAACCGGGACAAATGCCCACGAGGCCCCGGCCGGCCCCTTGGGTTTATGAACCGGGTCTAATGCCCCCATGGGTCCCGGTTCATGAAGAACCGGGACTAATGGGCTGGCCAGGCCCGAACCAAAGCCCTGTTTTCTACTAGTGATAAGATATAAGATTGAAGATGACCGGTGTGAGAGGTACCGTGCTTAGCCAAAGAAGAAGCACCGTCGAGCACGTCCTAGACCGAGGACAGGTTGCTATGAGCAGGCGCCGGAGCTGGTGCAGGAGCAGGTGTAGGAGCCGGTGCAGGAGCAGGTGCGGGAGCTGGTGCAGGAGCAGGTGTAGGAGCTGATGCAAGAGCAGGTGCGGGCACCAGTGCAGGAGCTGGTGCGGGAGCAGCTGCTGGTGCAACGCTAGTCGAGCTGCTCCCTAAGAAGTTGGAAAGGGGAAAGTCCGTTGCATCCTTATTTGGATTTTGCTTGGTCCAACTGATGATAGCCGAAACCAAGACACTATACGAAGCTGCAATCTCCTCTTTTGCGGAAGCTACCACTGCTTTGGCTGTCTCAGCTGATTTCTTATCAACCGCAATCACAACGTTCTTGTTCATGTTTTCTTTTTTAACCTCTGTTTTCTTTATTTAACCTCTGTCTTTCCTTTTTCTCCGATGCCGTGCACGTGTCCATATGATAGCCGAGTGTACACCATGAGTCCTTTCAATATGTTCAAGGCCCGGTGGAATGGGTTATCCCACTTGGGCCTTGCCAACGCCTCAGATGGCGAGTCGCTTTCAGCCGCAATCCTGTGCTACTCTTTCTGCAAAAGGAACGTGGATCGTTTACAAATGTGACTAAAAGTACAATCAAATTGATGAGAAGCTAAAATTAGAGGGTAAGTTAATAATTACCAGCAGTCTCATGAACTCCTTCGTGGTCGTGTCTATATCAAAAACCTTGTTGACTAGGTCCCAACGGTACCAGGCCCTCATGACGTCACGCTCCTGTGGGATGTTGAACTCCGCCAAAGGGTATGGGATCCCTAGGCTTTCGCGTTCTGTGTTCTCCTTGGCCCATATAGACCTCTTCCCCGCATAACCACGGCTTCCGAGGTGGTGGCACCCCATGTTCCTCTCTTGAAGCCCCTTCATGTACTACAACTTTTCTTTGGTAGCTTCGGGAACGCAAGCCGCCTTGAATATTTCAAATTGCTCTTCCGTAATTGTCGGTTTATCCTTTTCACTCTCGGAGTAGAGGGTTCCTTTTTGTCTATGATCTTTGTTTTCACCCTTACTTTCCAAGCGGACAACGCACCACTAAACTTGCCCATGGCACGTTTGTTTATCTTGTTCATTGTTGGTCTTTATCTCGATCAGTATAATAGATTTCATCCCAGCCAGGGAACAAGAATACCTGGTGCAACTTCCTTAGGAGGGAGTGCTCCATATCTGGAGCCTTCTTTAGTTTCTCATCGTTGATGGTGGCGGTTGTCCATAGGATGCAGCCTATTTGATTATCGTAGCACGTGCGCGCTTCCGCAGGCAATTTTGGCTCAAAATTGTTTGAGTCCACCGCCGTGACCACTAGTATAGTACTGATGAGCTGGTTTGGGCGTCGTATCCTGCTCGGTTTCGGTTCTATACCGGATTCACCAGTCTTGGTGCCGGTCTGGGTCTCAGCGCTAGTCTTGGCGCCGGTCTCGATGTCGGTCTCAGTCTCGGATGTGACAGGTAGGCCCCACAACAAATGTTGCTCATCGAGAAGGTTCAAATAAGTGTTTGTCGCCTTGTAGATGTTGCAATTACCAGAACCATGTCCTTCATCGTTGCTAGCCATGTTTCCTGCGATTAACTCTAGTCAATTAATTGTAGACCTAATAAAATGAATAATTACATAAAAAGGCCTATGTTTTGCAGGAACGTTGATTCATTTCTGGTGCGGCAAATCCCGGGCACTCGATATGTCCTAGTTTGTAGCACAAGTCATGCCGAAATTCATGGAAAATTTTGGCATGACCTTTTCTGAAAAGTGGACAAATCGAGCACATGAAATTTGCTGGAACGGAAATGAATCAACATTCTGGCAAAACATAGGCCACTCGACCTGATTCCCTGGAAACAACAAAAGGCCACTTGGGCTCAATCGAACCATTTCAATGTTGCATATAACAAGACCACTGAAGAACATGTATATGAGCAACTACAAAGTAGATAAACATGAGCAAACACTATTGAGGAATTTGCATATAACATGACCTCTTCAAATTTGCATCTCCTAGTGTTTGACACTTCAAGAAAATCTACACAAATCTCATGCTCTCTCAAACTCAATTCAAACACCAAATATAGATGGACAAACCCTTGAAACCTAAAGCCCTTACATATTTCTATCCTAAACTGTTGTCCTAATAAAATTGATGTCCTAATATAAATTATTAAACTTAGAACTCAATTTCTATCCTAAATTTGAAATTACGAACCCTAGAAATCAATTCAAATTATGTCCTAAATTACTTTCATAATAAAAAAATTAAAAATTAAGAACCTAGTAGACTTGCAGCAATGTTAGAAATTTATATTTTTTATACTGAATTTTTTCTCCAAACTAAACCCTACTGCCCTAATTAACATGTAGTTAAACCCTACTACCCTAGTACTTAAGCATCTACAAGTACTAACTAATTACATGAACCCTAGCTAGCTACTTAAGCATCTACAACTACTTACGCACCCATTGATGAACCCTAGGAATTATACAACTATTTAAGCATACATTGGGTGCATAACAACTATACAAGTACTTAATCAACTATATATACAACCCTATAATATATTTAGTTAACTACTTAAGTATATACAAGTTTGTCCTAAAAATAATATCTAGTTACGTACTTAAGCATATACATATTTGTCCTAGAAATTCAGTTAACTACTAATTTCATTCATTTAGGTCATTCATTTAACTTCACCTAATTAACCTAGTAAAACCCTACTTCCCTAACTAAAAACATCTCATTAACATCTATTAGTACTAGTACTGCCCTAACCTAATTAACATCTACTAGTACCACTATATATACTACTAGCAGCAGCTAGTTAGTTAACCTAGTTAGTTAACCAAATCAACCTAGCTAGTTGACTTAGTTACTTACCCTACCTAGTTAACCTACTTAACCTAGCTAATTCCTAGGGTTCATAACTAAATTCACCTAAGTTAATTAACCTAGAGGGGAGGCTTACAAAGAGGAGGGCATTGAGGGTGGCTCAGGGGAATGGTTGCGGGGAGGTGCTCAGGGGAGACGATGGCGTGGAGGGTGTTGAGGGTGGCTCCGTTGTCGTCTTCGGTGGCTCTAGTGATGGCGAGGGAGGCACGGGCATCGAGGGAGGCAGGGCGGTGCAAAAGTAGTAGCTCTTTTACCCAAAAAGCTCTTTTACCCAAAAAGTGCTATAGCGCTTTTCAAAAGAACATGCTATAGCGCTTTTACCCAAAAAGGGCTATAGCGCTTTTCGAAAGAACACGCTGCTACTATAGGTTAGTTAGCTATAGCGCTTGTTAGTGAAAACACACTATAGCTAAAGTAGCTATAGCTCTGTCTTCAAGACGTGTTGTTGCTATTGCTTTCATTTTTTCTTTTTCTTTAATTTTCCTTTTCTTTTTTCCTTTCCTTTTTTTATTTTCTTTTCCTTTTGTTAGTTGCAGCACTGTTGCTTTAAAACGCGTTGCTATTATTTTATTAGTAGTAGCACGCTTTATAGAAGGGCGCTACTACTATACCAAGCCTGACAGCAATAGTTAGAACAGTCATAGTAGCAGCGCATTTTATGAGGGGCGCGCTACTGCTATTTTGGTAGAAGTAGCGTGCTGCTTAGTCCAGCGCTACTGTTACATAGTAGTAGCGCGTTGTTTTAACAAGTGCTAGTGATAAGTCTCTATGTATAAGCTTTTTCCTAGTAGTGGACCCTCATAATAAGAGAGAACTAGTCTGCATCCCGATCTCAAAAACAAAAGCCATTGGAGGTTATTTCATGTTACACGGTGGGTTCACACCTTTGCGGACCCCGTGGTAGTTATTTTGAAATTCGGCTGATTTGACTACCACAAAAAATCCGGGGGCTTCAGATCAGCCCCCGAATTTAAAGTCCTAAGGCTAAGTGAAAGTGATAAAGCCACATGTGATATTGCCTCATTTCTGTCTCACACTACCACCTTTGGGCATCGACTCATCAACTAAGGCTAGTAGTACGTACAATGAAACACCCCGACTAGTCTCTACATGGGGGCTGAGGCCGACAAGTGGTAACTTTCAGATTTAAACGGCGAAAAGACAGGAATAAAAACAATACACTAGTGCATCCCATTCAAATACTAGTATCATAAATTTAATTTGTTTTGACACACCTGACGGTACATTCACTCAAAGATGACATCTTTTGAACGCTGAACTTCTATAACCCGAGCACACTGTTAGAAATATGCCCTAGAGGCAATAATAAAATAGTTATTATTATATTTCCTGTTTTAATATAATCATTTATTATCCATGTTATAATTGTATTGAATGGAAACATAGATACATGTGTGGATACATGGACGAAATATTGTCCCTAGAAGCCTCTAGTTGACTAGCTCATTGATCAAAGATGGTTAAGGTTTCCTAGCCATAGACAAGTGTTGTCACTTGCTGACATGATCACATCATTAGGAGAATGATGTGATGGACAAGATTGGGTGACTATAAAGGTGCTCTCCAGGTTTATGTGACGGTGTCCGTTGAGTTAGCATGGATCAAGACGGGGATTTGTCACTCCGTATGACGGAGAGGTATCTCGTGGCCCACTCGGTAATGCAACATCACAAACAAGCCTTGCAAGCAATGTTACTAAAGAGTTAGCCACATGATCTTGAATTATGTAACGAATAAAGAGACTTGCCGGTAAAGAGATTGAAATAGGTAGGGAGATACCAACGATCGAATCTTGGGCAAGTAATATACGAAGGACAAAGGCAATGATATACGTGATTATATGAATCCTTGACATAGAGGTTCAACCAATAAGATATTCGTAGAATATGTAGGATCCTATATGGGCATCCAGGTCCCGCTATCGGATATTGACCGGAGAGTATCTCGGTCATGTCTGCATAGTTCTCGAACCCACGGGGTCTACACACTTAAGGTTTGGTGATATTTCGGTATAGTTGAATTACTGATTTTGGTCACCGAATGTTGTTTGGAGTACCAGATGAGATCTCGGACGTCACGAGGGTTTCCGGAATGGTCCGGAGACGAAGATTGTAATATCAGAAGTATCCATTTGTCTTTCGGAAGGTTTTCGGGCATTACCGATAAAGTACCGGGAGTGACGAATGGGTTCTGTAGCTCTACCCGGAGGGGTCACTCTCTCGGGAGAGGGTCAAAGAGGCCCAAGGGTGCCGCACCAGCCCCTAGTGGGCTGGTGCCCAGCCCAAGAGGTCCTTGGTCGGCCAAAGTAGGAGAAAATGAATGGGGAAGGAGGC
Source organism: Hordeum vulgare subsp. vulgare (assembly GCF_904849725.1). Taxonomy (NCBI): domain Eukaryota; kingdom Viridiplantae; phylum Streptophyta; class Magnoliopsida; order Poales; family Poaceae; genus Hordeum; species Hordeum vulgare. The sequence goes on along the minus strand of NC_058522.1, from coordinate 74,932,554 downwards.
AAACCAAAATAAGAAGGGAATCCTCTTCGAAGTCGGTTTGGAGGAGGAATCCTCCTCCTTTGCCTTGGCGCACCGGCATACCCTAGCGTATTCCCTAGGGCGCCACACCTCCCTCCTACCTATACATAGTGGAGGTGAGATATGATTTTTGCACTCAAGCCAAAGTGCAGCCTTGTCTCCCTCCACCACTTCGACACCCCCGTAGCTAGATTGGACCGGCATGGAGAAGCCCTGCCGGAGTTGCTCCACCATGATAACTGCCACATTGTCGCGCTACTGGAGAATTCAGCTTCCTCTTTGCCCCTCTTGATGGATCAAGAAGGCGGAGATATTCACCAAGTTGTACGTGTGCTGAACACGTAGGTGACATCCGTTAGGTACTAGAATGGGATGGAGTTCATGGGACACTTGCGATTCAGATCGCGAAGACGATCGACTACATCAACCGCGTTTCTTAACGCTTCCCGCTTAGCGATCTACAAGGCTATGTTGATCCGATCTCCCCTCTTGTAGATGATCAGCACCATGATAGATATTGCGTGTGCGTAGGAATTTTTTCTTTCCTATGCTACGTTCCCCAATGGTGGCATCATGAGCTAAGTTCATGCGTAGATGATATCTCGAGTAGAACACAAAAGAGTTTGTGGGCATTGATGTTCAATTTGCCGCCCTCCTTAGTCTTTTCTTGATTCGGCGGTATTGTTGAATTGAAGCGGCCCGGAGCAACATTACTCGTACGCTTATGAGAGAACGGTTGCATCGACTAACGTGCAACTTGTTTCTTCAACTTTAGTTGAATAGGATTTGACCAAGGAGGTCCTTGGAGAAGGTTAAATAGCAATTTGCATATCACCATTGTGGCTTTGCGTAAGTAAGATGTGATCATACTAGATACCCATAGAAGCCACGTAAAATTTGCAATAACAAATTAGAGGATGTCTAACTTGTTTTTGCAGGGTATGCATGTGATGTGATATGGCCAAAGACATGATATGATATATTGTATGTATGTGATGATAATGTCGTAATAGTTAAATATCTACTTGCTCGTCGATGCTACGGCAACCGACAGGACCCATAGGGTTGTCTTTAAATTATTTTGCGCTTGTAGATGCTCTTGCTTTATCGCTAGGCAGTAGCTTTAGTAGTACTAACATAGTTAGCGCGACATCCTCGATGGCAGCACCATGATGGAGATCATCATTATGGAGATCATGGTGTGGCGCTGGTGACAATGGAGATCATGTCGGTGCTTTGGCGATGGAGATCAAGAAGCACAAGTTCATGGCCATATCATGTCATTTATGATTTGCATGTGATGTTAATCCTTTTATGCACCTTATTTTGCTTAGGACGACGGTAGCATTATAAGGTGATCCCTTACTAAAATTTCAAGATAAAGTTGTGTTCTCCCTGACTGTGCACCGTTGTGACAGTTTGTCGTTTCGAGACACCACGTGATGATCGGGTGTGATAGACTCTACGTTGACATACAACGGGTGTAAAACAGTTGCACACGTGAAACACTCGTGTTAAACTTGACAAGCCTAGTATGTAAAGACATGGCCTCGGAACACAAGAGACCGAAAGGTCGAGCATGAATCATATAGTTGATATGATCAATATGGAGATGTTCACCATTGAATCTAATCTCAACTCAGGTGATGATCGGACTTGAGTTAGTGGATTTGGATCATGCATCACTCGAATGACTAGATGGATGTCTATTTGAGTGGGAGTTTATTAGTAATATGATTAGCTAAACTCAATTATCTTGAACATAGTCTCAGTAATCTTTGCAAAATTTTATGTTGTAGATCAATTGCTCGTGCAGTAGCAACCCTGAAGCAACTATTTTGACTCGGCCCGTAATCTGAAGCTTATCCTTTAGGCTGCCCAAAAGTCATATGTCCTTGATGGACCGCTAGATGATGAACCACCCCAACGTGCGTTGCCTGATGTTATGAACATCTGGCAAATGCACAATTATGACCACTCGTTAGTTCAATGTGAAGTTTTGAATGGCTTAGAACCGATACTTCAAAGACGTTTTGAACGTCATAGATCATATGAGATGTTCCAGGAATTGAAGTTTATCTTTGAGAAGAATGTCTAGACACTAGTAGGAGAAATGCTAGCAATGGCGCTAGTTTTTCCCTTACCAGTAGCGCTTGTGCCAGCGCTACTGCAATCGCAATACAGCTAATATATTAGCAGTAGCGCTGAAAATAAAAGTGCTACTGGTATACATATTAGCAGTAGTGCTGGAATAAGTAAAGCTCTACTGCTAAGCCAGCGCTATTGCTAATCTATTAGCAGTAGCGCAAAAAATAAAAGCGCTACAGGTATACACGTTAGCAGTAACGCTAATAAGAAAAGCGCTAGTGCTAATATTCCAACGCTACTGCTAATATTCCTGTTTTCAATATTTAATTCGCGTCGTATTTATGTCCCCCATACGTATTTGTGCATGCTCTATATAGTGGTTTCATCATATGATAATAAACATGCATAATTTTCATCATATCATACACATAAAGTAGTCCCTTCATTTATATCATCATCATCATCATCACTATCCAACACAAATGTAATAAATCTCGAAAATAGTGATAGACACAAGTCATGGCACACCCACGAGTTTCATCTTCCCTATCTAACCCATCACGTAGAAGACAAGGATGATCAGCATGAGCAAGAGCGCGACTATGTAGTACTTCTTGAGGCACCAGTTTCGCTCTGTCTCTTGCCGTAGCATCTACCTCAAGTAACTCATTTCCGCTTCGGCTCTACTATCGAACCCTCTATGGCTAGCACCCGGGTACCTGTCCACCTGGGCCTGAGTGTTTGGCCAGTGGTCGTACACGCCTGGAACCTTCCCAATGAATACGACATAGCATTTCTTCGCCATCTCCGATCTATGTATTTGCATCGTAAGTTGATTAATTCAATGATATATAATATGCAACATAATGTACTTGAGAAACACAAAGAGGCATAGCAGAATACAAGCAGTAAACATATATAAATAATGAAGTTCCTCATACACAAACTAATTAACTAGAGCGATATATGGTAGTTCATATAAAGAGTAGTAGTATTAATTATAACTGAGCACACGCATTATCATCGTCAATCATTGTTCCTTATCAAAGTTCCAATCTTCATAGTCAGGGATGAAGCACCGGAGCTTCTTGAAAGGATTCATGTTAAGACCCTGAGCGACTAGAACATCTCGGACAGTCTCCCGCCTCATTGGCCCATGGTAGAATATCCCTCCTTGCTCGACGACCTGCTTCATGATCACCTGGGAAAGTTCACATTGGATGTGATAAAACTCAGCTCGGATTCGATGATCCGGTGTGCTTCCTATGGTTGTGGCCCAGCTGAGAATTTCGGCATCACCGGAATTAGATGACATGCGAAGGCGTTGTCTATCCCTTCTGAACTCGATCATGTCATGGATGAGGTAAAATCCATCAGCCCTACTACCGTTTGGTTGCTGGATGCACCAGAAGTTGGTCTTATGGCTGAAAGCCGGCGCTTTTTCCTCTACTTTTTCACCTTGACATATCCACCAGTAACGCTATAGGTGAAAATGACACTATCGAGAATATTCTTTATGTGCGTGTAATCATTCTTCTTGATGTTCATCGATGAGTCCAAGTACAGAGCATAGGAGTATTGAGGGTACAAGCAGATCAGGACGCCCCCCCCCCCGCTGTGCAAAATAAGAAGAGCTTTAGCCTCCATGCTTGGAAAGGAATGATCAAAACTTACGAAAGGATGTCCGCAAATAACTTACGTGGGATGATAACGCAGGAAAAACATTTCCTTGTCCTTACTAGCGAGGAAGAAGTCGCTGATGTACTTGCTCGCAGAGTCTCGTTGCACTTGGCACTCTACCGACAACCTCACATGCACATAGTACGGGTCCATGACGCACATATATTCTATGTTCTCGCGCCTGATGATGTAGTTGAGATACAACACATATAGGCGGATGAACTGAAAATCCAGCTTGATCATTTGGAACATGTTGTAGATGTAGTCAAATCGCATGATGAACTTGTTCACGGGCCACGTGTCGACGTATCTACTCGCACCCGGAACCTGAACCTGGTAAAGCTGGTATCTTGGTTTTTTCGAGATGAGAAGTCTCTTCTGTGTGGCCAGCACATCATCATGAAGTCTCCTTAGATCATTGTTCATTATGCTCTCCACCACTTTCTGAGGCAGGATCGGGTGGCCGGTGACATGCAAACGCTCTGCACCTTGGACATGTATCATGTCTACCTCCCGGGGCTGCGGCTAGCTGCTTGAAGCAGCTCTAGCGCCTTTACAACCTTTCTTTTCCGGTGTCCTCCATTGCTTCTTGGCGGTTGGGGGTAGTGATCCCGCCATACCTTCCCTAACCACATCCCCCGGTGTCATCGTGCTAATTATTACTGGACAACCCCTGTGTTGTTCTTGCTGGGTAGAGGCAGCATCTGGAGGCATCTCCTGCGAGGATCGCATGAAGAGAGACTTTTGCAATCAGCCGTCGGACGTTCCGACTCTCGCAAATCAGGCATCATCAAGTCATTTGCACTCTCATAGTCTGAGTCATATTTCTCAGCATTGTCACGGCCAGTATTGATATACTGGTTAGGGTCGTCATCATCATCCTGCTCCATGACATTATCATCATTTGCTTCTTCGACGGGGGCGACGTCATCTCACACTAATGGAGGCTCTCCCTCACCGCGTCGTCCGCTATCTCCCCCCACGCCAGGCGCAGGTAATTGGGTAGTTGGTTGCTGCTGGCTACGCCTATAAGGATTTCCTTGGTAAGTATGCAAAGGATTACCCCGCGGCCTTGGAGTCTTGCGTTGGTGTTCCCTTGAAGAGGAAAGGGTGATGCAGCACAGGGCGGTAAGTATTTCCCTCAGTTTGAGAACCAAGGTATCAATCCAGTAGGAGGATCGCGTCAAGTCACAAGTACCTGCACAAACACAAAGAGCTTGCACCCAACGCTATGAAGGGGTTGTCAATCCCTTATAGATTGTTTGCAAAGTGAGAACTGAAAGCAAAAATTAAACAAAGAAAAGTAAAAGTAAAAGCTGAGATGATAATTGTGAGTAGACTCGGGGGCCGTAGTGTTCACTAGTGGCTTCTCTCATGAAAGCAAGTAGACGGTGGGTGAACGAATTACTGTCGAGCAATTGATAGAACCGCGCAAAGTCATGACGTTATCTATGGCAATGATCATACATATAGGCATCACGTCCAAAACAAGTAGACCGATACTTTCAGCATCTACTACTATTACTCCACACATCAACCGCTATCCAGCATGCATCTAGTGTGTTGAGTTCATAAGAATAGAGTAACGCCTTAAGCAAGATGACATGATGTAGATGGACAATCTCAAATCTATGATGAAAGCCCATCTTGTTACCCTTGATGGCAACAACACGACGCGTGCCTTGCTGCCTCTTCTGTCATTGGGAAAGGTCACCGCACGGTATGAACCCAAAACCAAGCACTTCTCCCATTGCAAGAATCATAGATCTAGTTGGCCAAACAAAACCCAAGACTCGGAGAGACTTACAAGGATATCAAATCATGCATATAAAAAATCAGCAAAGACTCAAATATAATTCATAGATAATCTGATCACAAATCCACAATTCATCGGATCTCGACAAACACACCGCCAAAGAGGATTACATCAGATAGATCTCCATGAAGATCATGGAGAACTTTGTATTGAAGATCCAAGAGAGAGAAGAAGCCATCTAGCTACTAACCATGGACCCGTAGGTGTGAAGTAGACTACTCACGAGTCATTGGAGAGGCAATGATGTTGATGTAGAAGCCCTCCAGCTCCAAAGTCCCCTCCGGCAGGGCACCGGGAAGGGTCTCCAGATGAGATCTCGCGGAAACGGAAGCTTGCGGCGACGGAAAAGTAGTTTCTTGGACGCCCCTATTTTTTCTGGGATTTTAGGGAATATGTAGGCGAAAGAGCTAGGGCAGGGGAGCTCCAGGGGGGCCACAAGCCTGGTAGCTGCATGCCCCTGGCCGCGGCTACAGGGCTTGTGGGCCTCCTATGGGCCTCCTGCCTAGGCCCTCAAGTCCCCCGATCTTCTTCTGTTCTGGAAAAAATCATTTTGGGGATTTTATTCCGTTTGGACTCCGTTCCAAAATCAGACCTGGAAAGAGTCAAAAACACAGAAAAAATAGGAATTGGCACTTGGCACTGAATTAATAAGTTAGTCCCAAAAAAGATTTAAAAGGTATATAAAACATCCATAGCTGACAAGATAACAACATGAAACCATCAAAAATTATAGATACGTTTGAGAAGTATCAGTGGTGTTCATACTTTGTTGATGAGTTGTCGTTGGTGTGCTAGCACGCGCCTCGACAGGAAGGTGAGTCTTTGGCCAAGGCAAGAACCAGTTCTTGCATGCGCCAATCAGTTGAGGGGTCTCGTCATCACCGGCTGGTGCCGGAAGAGACACATTCTCGAAGCCCGCTTTCACACTGGCCACCCAAACTTTGAAGACGCCATGGGTATATGTTTGTTGTGGAGCATGCGGTCCTTCAGCTTGATGATCGTTTCCTTTCCCACGTTGACCATCTGGCAGTTGATATCGTACAGTAGGGTGCACGGGGTTTCGTCGACCTGCGAAGACATGACTACAAGGTGAGACATCCGAAAGGCAACTGAAATGAAAGACTATATAGATATGCTTGTGACTACTGTATGATGCGTAATTACCGTGATGGCGTCGAGCTCAGCCAAATACGAAGTCCCGCCGACCACGTCTGAGACGGAGGACGGACTTCTATGAACCGGAGCGAGACCAGGTATGGGAGCATTTGCGGTTGCGTGAGCAGGTGCTGGTTGCGTGATGCTCGCTGAATTTCTCCCAACAAAGCTGAGTAGTGGAAAGTCCTCTGCCCGTGCTTCTGCATTCCTCCTTTCATACTCCAAAACTGTCGGAACCAATTGGCCCAAGGAAGCTGCCACAGCTGCATTGACCTTATCGACCGCCCGCGCGACCTTCTCGTCGATGGTCAGTTGAGTACGCTACCGTCTCATCTTTCTTTCCTCCAGCCTCTTGTTGGAGCATTTCTTCCACGAGGCGCCATCTCTAATGTCGTGCACACGTCCACCCGATGGAGGTTCGCCAATCGGCACAATTTTTAGTATGTTCAGGTCCCGTTTGAACGGGTTGTCCCACTTGGGCCTCGCTGACGACTGAGACGACTCGTCGCTTTTGGCTGCCTTTTGGTGTTGCTCTTTCTGGAGAAGGAACGTGGATGGTTTATAAATGTGACAAAACTGGTTGTCGAATTAAGTCTAAGCTAATGAATATAATTAAGGTGGTAATACAACAATTACCAGTAGTCTCACGCACTCCCTCATGTTCGGGTCCTTGTAAAAGCTCTTCTTGACGGGCTCCCACTTGTGCCTGGCCCTGATCCAGTCACGCTCCAGCGGGTCAGTGAACTCCGCCAAGGGGTATGGAATTCCGTGACACTCACGTTCGGCGACCTCCTTGGCTCATGTGCTCCTCTTCCCCTCGTAACCACGGCTTCCGAGGCGGTGGGCAGGCGTGTTCATGGCTTGGAACCCCTTCATTTTCTCCGACTTTTGCTGGGCTTCTTCTGTAGCGCAAGTCTCTTCAAATTTTTCAAAGTCCTCTTCCGTTACTGATGGATTGTCACCATGAATCTTGGACAATGGTTCATTCTTCAAAATGGATTTTCTCACCCATACTTTCCAGGAGGACAAGGCGTTGGTGAACGTCACCGTTGCCTTGCTGTTTATCTTTGTCATGTTTTTGTCCTTCCAAGGATGTTCTACCTCTTCATCCTTGCCGGGGAATAGGAACCTGTTGTGCAACTTCGTTAGGAGCGTTTGCCTCATATGTGGTATATTCTTCAACTTTTCATCGTTGATGTTGGCGGTTTCCCTGAGGATGCATCCTAGTTGATTGTCGTAGCACTTGAGCGCTGATGTCTACTAAGAAACCTTCAACTTGTAGACGTTGTTGGGCCTCCAAGTGCAGAGGGTTGTAGGACAGTAGCAATTTTCCCTCAAGTGGGTGACCTAAGGTTTATCAATCCGCAAGAGGTGTAGGATGAAGATGGTCTCTCTCAAGCAACCCTGCAACCAAATAACAAAGAGTCTCTTGTGTCCCCAACACACCTAATACAATGGTAAGTTGTATAGGTGCACTAGTTCGGCGAAGAGATGGTGATACAAGTGCAATATGGATGGTAGATATAGGTTTTTGTAATCTGAAATTACCAAAAAAGCAAAGTAACAAATGGTAAAAGTGAGCACGAACGGTATTGCAATGCGTGGAAACAAGGCCTAGGGTTCATACTTTCACTAGTGAAGTTCTATCAACAATGATAACATAATTGGATCATATAACTAGCCCTCAACATGCAACAAAGAGTCACTCCAAAGTCACTAATAGTGGGGAACAAACGAAGAGATTATTGTCGGGTACAAAACCACCACAAAGTTATTCTTTCTGATCGATATATCATAGAGTTCGTACTAGAATAACACCTTAAGATACATATCAACCAAGACCCTAATTTCACCTAGATACTCCATTATCACCTCAAGTATCCGTGGGTATGATTATACGATATGCATCACACAATCTCAGAATCATCTATTCAACCAACACATAGAACTTCAAAGAGTGCCCCAAAGTTTCTACTAGAGAGTCAAAACGTGTGCCAACCAATGTGCATACGTTCCCAATGTCACGAACCCGCAAGTTGATCACCAAAACATACATCAAGTACTCACATGAATCCACGTGTGCCAACCCATATGCATAGGTTCCCAATTGTCACAAACCCGCAAGTTGATCACAGCAGATAGACACGTGCAAGACATACATCAAGTGTTCTCAAAGACTTAATCCGATAAGATAACTCCAAAGGGGAAACTCAATTCTATACAAGAGGGAGAGGGGGAAGAACATCATAAGATCCAACTATAGTAGCAAAGCCCATGGTACATCGAGATCAAGGCATCTCAAGAACACGAGAGAGAGAGAGATCAAACACATAGCTACTGGTACATACCCTCAGCCCCGAGGGAGAACTACTCCCTCCTCGTCATGGAGATCGTCGGGATGATGAAGATGGCCACCGGAGATGGATTCACCCTCCGGCAGGGTGCCAGAACAGGCTCCATATTGGTTTTTGGTGGCTACAGAGGCTTGCGGCGGCAGAACTCCCGATCTAGGTTTCTTTTGGGGGTTTTTGAATTTATAGGAATTTATGGTGGTGGAATTGCGTCTGTTGGGCCCACGAGGAGGTCACAAGCCTGCGCGCCACCACCGAGGGGGTGGTGGCGGCGTGAGGGCTTGTGACTCCCTCGTGGCCCATCTGGCCTTCTCCCAAAGCTTCGGGGGTCTCTTTCGGTCCCAAAAAATCATCGTAAAGTTTCATTCCATTTGGACTCCGTCTGAAAATGGGCCAAAAACACGAAAAAAACAGAAACTGGCACTTGGCACTGAGTTAATAGGTTAGTCCAAAAAGATATAAAATAGCATATTCAAGCATATAAAACATCCAAAGTTGACAAGATAATAGCATGGAACCATCAAAAATTATAGACACGTTGGAGACGTATCAAGCATCCCCAAGCTTAACTCCTGCTCGTCCTCGAGTAGGGAAGTGATAAAGAATGAATTTTTGATGTTGCATGCTACCTAGCATAGTTGTCCTTTGTAACTTCTCTCACGTGACATGAATGTTCAGATCCGTTAGATTCAAAACAATAGTTTGCTATTGATGTGGAAACAATAATAATTCAATAAAACTAGCAAGGTAATCATGAACTTTCAAAATAACAAGTCCAAAAGAAAGTTATCCCTACAAAATCATATAGTCTGGCTATGCTCTATCATCCTTGCACAACAAATTTAAATCATGCACAGCCCCGGTATTGGCCAAGTAATTGTTTTCACACCTTTACTTTCTCAAACTTTTTCGACTCTCATGCAATACATGAGCGTGAGGCATGCTTTTAGCACTATAAGTGGTGTGGAGTGTGGTGGAGGTTGCAAGACAAAAAAAGGAGAAGATGGTCAGAGTAACTAGGCATATCAATGAGCTGTGGAGATGCTCATCAATAGATTTCAATGTTAATGAGTAGGGACTGCCATACAAATGATGCACTAGAGCTAAGAGTATGTGAAATCTCTTAAAGAAAACTAGTGGGTGTGCATCCAACTTGCTTGCTCACGAAGACCTAAGGCAATTTTGAGGAAGCCCATCATTGGAATATACAAGACAAGTTATATAAGGAAAATTTCCCACTAGCTATATGGTGGTGACAAAACAAGAGACTCTCAATCATGAAGATCATGGTGCTTAATATGCACAAGTGTAGAAAAGTGGTAGCATTGTCCCTTCTCTCTTTTTCTCTCATTTTTTATATATATTTTTTGGTGGGCTCTTTGGCCTCTTTTTTTTGGTGGTCTTCTTTGGCCTCTTTTATTTCCTCACATGGGATAATGCTCCATCAATGATGATCATCACACTTTCAACTCAAAACTTAGAGCAACGATGACTCTATATGGAATGCCTTCGGTAGTGTACCGTGACAATGATCTAGCATGGCATAGACATTAATGGAAACATCATGCTAGCTATCTTCCGATCATGCAATGGTAATGTAGACGTGGTGGCACATGTCATGGTGGTAGTTGCATGGAAATATATCTCGGAATGACTTTGAAAAAGCCATAATAGGTAGGTATGGTGGCTGTTTTGAGGGAGGCTAATTGTGGGTTTTGTGCACTGGCGAAAGTTGCACGGCACTAAGAAGATAGTGATGGTGGAAAGTGAAAGTGCATGTAAACCATGGACTTAACATTAGTCATGAAGAACTCATATACTTGTTGCAAAAGTTTTATTAGTAATCGAAACAAAGTATTCAACGCATCCTCCTTGGGGAAGGGTTGGTAGGTATAAACGATCGCGCGATCCCGACCGCCATGCAAAGGATGACAATCAATAGACAAATCATGCTCAGATTTCATCACATGGCGGTTCACCATACGTGCATGCTATGGGAATCACTAACTTCAACACAAGTATTTCTAGATCCACAACACCTTACTAGCATGACTTCAATATTACCAAAACCGCAACTCAAAACTAATTGAGATGAATCAAACTTCTCTAACTATTCAATGCACATGAAGGTGGAAGTGTTTGCATCCCTTTGGATAACTACCCCTTTTGAGACTACTTTCAAAGCATAGATCAACTACCAAGCCACGCACCACTGTGCTCTTAAAGATATAAGTGAAGCACATTGAGCAAAAGTATCTAGCTCAAAAGATATAAGTGAAGCACATGTGAGCTGAATTGTCTACCAAAGGATATAAGTGAACCTCGACAAAATCATGGTGAGTGCATGTCTCTCTCTCTAGGTGTGCAGCAAGGAAGATTGTGACACAACAAAAAATAAAAGACTCCTATGATACAAGACGCTCCAAGCAAAACACATAACATGTGGTGAACAAAAATATAGCCCCAAGTAACGTTACCGATGGATTGAAGACGAAAGAGGGGATGCCTTCCCGGGGCATGCCCAAGCATAGGCTTTTACGGCATACTTGAATATCTTGGGGTGCCTTGGGCATCCCCAAGCTTGAGCTCTTGCCACTCTTTATCTCTTTCTCCATAAGAACTTCACCCAAACTTGAAAACTTCACAACATGAAACATAAACAGAAACTCGTGATAACATTAGTATGAGAAAGCAAACCACCACTTCCTTAGGTACCGTAGCAAACTTAAATTCTACTTATGTTGGTGTTCGGTTGCTGTATTTTCACTTTTTCATGGCTAGTACCCTCCGATACTATCCATAGTTTCATCAAAATAAGCAACCAACTCAACAAAAACAGAATATGTTATCAACAAACCAGTCTGTAGCAATCTGTATACTTCGTATACTTCTGGTACTTCAAAAAATCTAAAAACTTATGACAGTCTGAACACTTTGCGTAGAAATCAGCAGCAAAAAGAATCAACTCAAAATCTATTAAAGAAAAAAATGAAAATTCTTTTCGTGAGCAGAAAGTTTCTGTCTTTTCCAGCATGACCAAACGATCATCCCCAAGACTAATCATAACGGTTTTGCTTGGCACAAACGCAAAAAGAAACACAAAAAACACAATCATCACAGAATTATGATGCTGTGGAGAAAACAAAACAGTAAGAAAAAAGCAAATAAAAATATATTCATTGGGTTGCCTCCCAACAAGCGCTATCGTTTAACGCCCTTATCTAGGCATTGATTTCAATGATGCTCACATAAAAGGTAAGGATTGAAACACAACGAGAGCATCATGGAGCAAATGGATAGCACATTTAAGTCTAACCCACTTCCTGGGCATAGGGATTTTGTGATCAAACAATTTATTGGAGCAAGAATCAACTAGCATAGGAAGGCAAAACAAGCATAGCTTCAAAAATTTCAACACATGGAGAGGAAGCTTGATACTATTGCAACAAGTAGAAGCATATGATCCTCTGTCATAGTAACTTTCAGTAGCATCATCAATGAATTCAACAATATAACCAGCACCTAAATCATTGTTTTAATGATCTACAAGCATAGAAATTTTACTACTCTCCACATAAGGAAATCTATTCTCAAGAATAGTAGTGGGAGTATCGTAAAAGACTTGAGCACTACAAATTGTGTCCACAATGAAAAAGCAAGGTTTAGCAAAGGGGTTCTCGAAAGTATGACAAGTTTTATCATCCCTCTTCTTTAAAGCATAAGTATCCTCACAATAATCATCATAGATAGGGGGCATGCTTTCATCAAAATAATTTTGATCATTCAAAGTGGAAGAACTAAAAAGATCATCTTCATCAAATATAGCATCCCCAAGCTTGTGGCTTTGTATATCATTAGCATCATGGGTACTCATAGAATTCATGATAATAACATTGCAATTTTCCTTCCCATCATGCTCACGAAAGACATTGAAAAGATGGAGCATATGAGGCATCCTCAATTCCATTTTTTTGTAGTTTTCTAGAGAAAGAACAAGAAACAAAAAGATTTGATTGCAAGATCTAAAGATATACCTTCAATCCCTAACCTCCCCGGCAACGGCGCCAGAAAAGAGCTTGATATCTACTAAGCAACCTTCTACTTGTAGACGTTGTTGGGCCTCCAAGTGCAGAGGGTTGTAGGACAGTAGCAATTTTCCCTCAAGAGGGTGACCTAAGGTTTATCAATCCGCGAGAGGCATAGGATGAAGATGGTCTATCTCAAGCAACCCTGCAACCAAATAACAAAGAGTCTCTTCTGTCCCCAACACACCTAATACAATGGTAAGTTGTATAGGTGCACTAGTTCGGCGAAGAGATGGTGATACAAATGCGATATAGATGGTAGATATAGGTTTTTGTAATCTGAAATTACAAAAACAGCAAGGTAAGAAATGGTAAAAGTGAGCATGAACGGTATTGCAATGCGTGGAAACAAGGCCTAGGGTTCATACTTTCACTAGTGAAGTTCTCTCCACAATGACAACATAATTGGATCATATAACTAGCCCTCAACATGCAACAAAGAGTCACTCCAAAGTCACTAATAGCGGGGAACAAACGAAGAGATTATTGTCGGGTACGAAACCACCACAAAGTTATTCTTTCTGATCGATCTATCATAGAGTTCGTACTAGAATAACACCTTAATATACATATCAACCAAGACCCTAATGTCACCTAGATACTCCATTGTCACCTCAAGTATCCGTGGGTATGATTATACGATATGCATCACACAATCTCAGAATCATCTATTCAACCAACACACGGAACTTCAAAGATTGCCCCAAAGTTTCTACTAGAGAGTCGAAACGTGTGCCAACCCCTGTGCATAGGTTTCCAATGTCACGAACCCGCAAGTTGATCACCAAAACATACATCAAGTACTCACATGAATCTACGTGTGACAACCCATATGCATAGGTTCCCAATTGTCTCAAACGCGCAAGTTGGTCACACCACATAGACACGTGCAGGACATACATCAAGTGTTCTCAAAGACTCAATCCAATAAGATAACTCCAAAGGGGAACTCAAATCATAACAAGAGGGAGAGGGGGAAGAACATCATAAGATCCAACTATAGTAACAAAGCCCATGGTACATCTAGATCAAGACATCTCAAGAACACGAGAGAGAGAGATCAAACACATAGCTACTGGTACATACCCTCAGCCCCGAGGGAGAACTACTCCCTCCTCGTCATGGAGATCGTCGGGATGATGAAGATGGCCACCGGAGATGGATTTCCCCTCCGGCAGGGTGCGAGAACGAGCTCCCGATTGGTTTTTGGTGCCTACAGAGTCTTGCGGCGGCGGAACTCCCGATCTAGGTTTCTTTTTGGGGGTTTCTGAATTTATAGGAATTTATGGCGGCGGAATTGCGTCAGTTGGGCCCACGAGGAGGTCAGAAGCTTGTGCGCCACTACCGGGGGGGGGGGGGGGTGGTGGTGGTGGCAGCGTGAGGGCTTGTGACTCCCTCGTGGCCCATCTGGCCTTCTCCCAAAGCTTCGGGGGTCTCTTTTGGTCCAAAAAAATCATCGTAAAATTTCATTCCATTTGGACTCCGTCTGAAAATGGGCCAAAAACATGGAAAAAAAGAAACTGGCACTTGACACTGAGTTAATAGGTTAGTCCCAAAAAATATATAAAATAGCATATTCATGCATATAAAACATCCAAAGTTGACAAGATAATAGCATGGAACCATCAAAAATTATAGATACGTCGGAGACGTATCAAGCGCTTTCTCCAGCTCCGTTGGCTCTAATTTTGTGGGGTGCATCGTCGTGACCATGATTTTTCCGATGCCGAGCTCATTTGATTTTCTTGCCCTCTTAGTCTTTGGTCGTTCACCGACTAAGTCAGCATCGTCGCCGGACTTGGCGGCGGTGTCGATGCCGGTGGCGGTGCCACTGTCGGTGGCGGTGCGAGCGTCAGTGTCGGGGTTGGTCTCACTGCCACCCTGCGTCCCCGGGTTGCATTGGTCCACATATTTGAAATATTCATCTGCTAACTGAAAAAGGTCATCTCCGGCGCGACCAGAACCCCCAGCTTCGTCGTGGCTAGACATATTAATTCCTACGAGTATTTAATTATAATTGTGTAATTCTAGGCCGAATAACATGAATAATAAAAAGGGACCTATTATAATAGTTCATGTCATTTATAAACAGAATTAACCAAAATAGTTCTAAAACAGAATTAACCTAAATAATTCTAAAAACAGAATTAACCTAAAAAAAATCCCCTCTCCTTCATCCTCTTCTTCCTCTCATTCCTCTTCTACTTCTCCTCTTTTTCTTCTACTTCTCCTCTCCTTCTATTTTTTCCTCTATTTCTCATCTTCATCCCCATTTCTGGCAATTCCAGGGCACTACATATGTCCTAGTTTCTAGCACTACTCCTGCCGAAATTCACGAAAAATTTCGGCATGACCTTTTCTAAAAAGTGGACATATGGAGCGCCTGAAATTTGCCGGAACAGAAATGATTCGACATTGTGGAAAAACATAGGCCGCTCGGATATATCAACAATTTGGAACTGAATTAAGTACAGATCTCTGCACTGTTTGTTTATACACTTATGAATGCATCAAGAGCATCCAAAACTGGAGCAAGCAATGATTGAAAATTTCCAAAATTTGAATGCACCAAGAGCATCCAAAATCTAGAGCAAACGATGATTGAAAATTCAGCTATGGAGATGGTGATTTGTTTAACCTATCATGCTTCTCAGCCACAACAACAAATATACTACAGGTGCGCGCCTAGCGACGGAGACGATCCATCGTGTCGTTCTACTACAACTAATCATTTATCTATCCATGGATCGATGCCATTAGACAACAACGACTGATTTGCTAACAGGTTAAACATATTTATTGCATGTCCCTCAAAATGCATGCATGTTTGAACACAAGCTGGTGATGCTAGTGCTGCTTAACTAAGTTAACAACCGTGATTGCGATTCAGCTTAGGCCTACATTACAAACTGAACCCATAAATTTAATACCATACGTGTCATCAAGATTAAGGAAGGATGCTAGCTAGCACCAATGGTACTTCTAATTATACTATTTCTAAAAGGAATATGAAGTTTCCTTCATAAGCTCAAATATATCACTTGTAGGCCATTTCTAAAGTTTCCTTCATAATTATACTACTGCTAAAAGGATTCGAAACTTCAGAAGTCTACTCACCATAGCAACTCTCTAACACCCATAAAAAAATCAGCCATGTAGCTAAGACCAAAAATCAGCGGCATGGTGCAAACAACTTCCTATTGAAATTTATTTTGGATTAAATAGTTTGATCTCATCCACTAACCATTGATAATTGGCATCCTAGAGACTTTAAGATACATGTTAAGTCTAACGTGTGGTGCAAACAACTACCTCTGCTGCCGTCGTCGTCCGACCTCACGATGCCCTTGCGTGGCACGCCTGGCGTACTGCGCCAGACGCGACGCCTTCGTGGCCAGACGCTAGGTGTGGTGCTAGGGTGTGCGAGCGAGGTGGTAGGGAGGAGGGATCGAGGGGCTTACCGGAGTGGGAGGGGAGGTGGTCGAACAACAGTGCGTGGAGGGGGCCGACGGGCGGTAGCGGCGATAGGGGGAGTGGAGCGTGCGGGGAGGGCTCCGGCGGGCGGCGACGGCGACAAGGGGAGTGGAGCGCGCGTGGGAGAGGGGGGAGAAGGAAGGAGTGGACGGACAAGGAAGGAAGGGTCGGGTTAGCCACACGTAGCAATAGCGCTCGACTGGTTCCAACACTACTGCAAAGTTAGCAGTAGCGCTCGTGCTAACGCAGCGCTACTACTAAATGACCTAGGTTATATAGTAGTAGCGCTCGTTTGGTTCGAGCGCAACTAATAAGTTTGTAGTAGCGCTGGTGCCAAACCAGCGCTACTCCTAACTTTATTTTCTTTATTCCTATTCTTTATTATTTTATTTTAATTATTTTTCTTTATTATTTTATTTTTATTACCTTTCATTCATTTTTTTGATTTACTTTCCTTTTTTTCATTTTTATTTTGTATTGCTTTCTCCCTTTTTATTTTTCTGTGTTTCTCCCGACGGCCTCTCGCACGCATGCAGTCGGTGACGAGAAAATATCCCTCCCACCCTACACAAATATTACCGGAACCATGTCTTGTTGCGTACACAAAATATATACATACATATAAATGATTGTTTCTCAGCTGCGTACACAAAATATATACATATATATATATACATATAAATAAATGATTGTTTCTTTTTTGTTGTCTTGATTTTTCTTTTCCGGCACCATGGAGTACGATCATTCTTAGGTAATGTAGTCTTGATTCTTCTTTTCACGTATGCTTCATCGTCATCGTCATCTTCCCTCATCGGGTTGTCGTAGTGGTCGTAGTCTTCCTCGTTGGCGACTCCATCCATACGGACGATGTTCGTTTTGCCTCTCCTCACGACAACATGACTGGGATTGGTCGGGTCAGTTATGAAGAAGTATTGTGTCACGTGCTTAGCGTGTATCCATGGCTCAGTTTTGGCGATGACGTTAACGGTCACGGTAACACTCTTTGCGTCAGGTATAGACATGGTAGTGAAATACTTGTTTTCTTTTACGATGGCCTTAGCCCACCTCACACGGAACATCGTCGCATCATGCTTTCCGGCATAGTTAAGCTCCCAGATCTCATCGACCCTTCTGTAGAATCTTTCATATGTGCCGTTGGAGTCGGTCACGCATTCAGTCGTCACCCCTGAGTTCTGGTAATCACTGTCCATGTCTTTGGACTCCATGTAGTACGTGGACCCATTGATATCGTATGCCTCATAGGACACGAGTTTGGGCGCGGGGCCCTGTGCTAAGACGTGTATGAGAAACTCGTCCGCACTGCCCTCTTCTGAGGGATTAGCACGAACCTGCTCTTTGAACAGACGCAAGAAAGTTGCGTTGTGGTCTATAGTAACTTCATCGTTCGTCTTGCGCATCCCCTGATCACGGTACTTCTTTGCGATGATCTCTTTGTGTAGTGTTACATAATCATCTACCACATCTAGGTGTTGTATCACTACAAAGTTAGCCCTATCAAAGTCGTCCCGTCGATCCGAGTAGTCCACGTGCAATTCCCTCCGACCGTTGTTGTGACCTTCTCCTCCGAGCCTCCCATGGTGCTTGTTGACGGGCAAACCAACAACAGGGTCTTCTTTGCCCACAAAATTCTTGCAAAAGGAGATGCACTCTTGGGTCAGATACCCCTGGACGATGCTCCCCTCGGGACGGGCCATGTTATTAACGAATCCTTTGATCACCCCATTCATCCTCTCCAACGACATCATGTTGTGAAGGAATGTCGGCCTGAGGTCGATGATGTCGTCCACGATGTGGACACACAGATGCACCGTGATGTCAAAGAATGTGGGTGGGAAGTACATCTCAAGCTCACATAGTATTACAACGATCTCTTCATGTAGCCTTCGGAGCTGCTTCACACTGATGGACTTTCGAGAGATAATGTTGAAGAAGTTGCAGAGACCAGTAAGTGTCTCATGGACGTGCTTGTCCATTATCCCTCTAATGGTAACAGGGAGTATCTGCGTCATCATCACGTGACAATCATGCGACTTTATCCCGCTGAACCTTTTCTTCTTGGTGTTTACAAATCTTCTTATCTTCCCAGAGTAACCGGAACTAAATTTGATTCCCGTAAGGCACTTGATGAATTGATCGATCCCCTTCGAACTTAAGGTGAAGCAAGAAGGGGGCAACAATTCTTCTCCTTCTTGTGGAGTTTTCTTCCCCTTGGCCCCGTCGCCATCTTCGTCGACTTTTTACAAGGCATGTGGAGATCCCCCTAATCTCCAAGTCCTCCAAGTCTTTCCTTGCCTTCGGCCCATCCTTGGTCTTCTCCGACATGTTCACCAGTGTGCCAAGCAAGCTCTCGAGGACATTCTTTGTTATATGCATTTGATCAAGGAAATGAGGTGTGTCGTGATACTCTAATCCTAGAAAACAGGCCTCGTTTTCCATACCTTCAGCAGCGGATCTGCCGCCTTTTCCATCTTTTCCGGCGTGGGCCACTGTTACGAGTTATTCAACAGCTCGTTGATTTCGGAGCCAATCCTCTTACGTGGAGGTCCTCGATTCTCCTCCAAACCGTTGAATAGATCTCCACATTTTCTCCATGGGTCATCCTTTTTGAGCCATCAACGATGCCCCATGTATAGGATTTTCATTGACGTAAGCTGATGAGACCCCCCATCTTTCGTTGACGTAAGTTGCTGAGACGTTGTATCATCCATGCACCTCGTGCATCCGCTGTATCTGTGGCACACCTGGACTGAGGTGTACCCGTAACCGAGATAGTCGTGCACCGTCATCATCAGCGCAGCTCTCATATAGAAATAATCTCATGTGCTGGCGTTCCATGTCTTGATGAGCGATTTCCATAACGTGTCTAGCTCCTCTTTCAGAAGCCCCATATATAAATTAATATTATTACCCAGTTGTTTCGGCTCTTGAATCAGCATGCTCATGTGTATGTACTTTGTCTTCATGCACTTCCATGGGGGAGGTTGTACATCCATACAAAGACGGGCCATGTGTTGTGGTTCGTGCTCTGGTTTCCAAACCGATTCATGCCATCATTACACGCACGAAGCACGATGTTCCTTGTATCTTCTCCGAAAAAATGATATTTGGCACTAAGTGCTCTCCACTGGCTACCATATGCGAGGTGTCTCAGCTTTGGATCATCTCCATCATTGGGCTCCTTCCTCTCCGTGTGCCACACATGAGCTTTTCTTCCTTAGGATCTATGAAATACCTCTGCAGACGGGGAGTGACCGGAAAGTACCACACAACTTTCTGAGGATCTTTCTTTCCTGCCTTCTTGTATCGAGAAGCATTGCACACTGGACACCTAGTTTTTCTGCATGGTCACCCCGATAGATGATGCAATAGTTGGTGCATGTGTGGTATCTAATGTGCGACAGATCCATAGGGCAATTGATTTTCTTGGGCTCATCGACACTAGTAGGACACAGGTTCCCTACGGGAAGAACTTTATTTTGTAGATACTTCAAGTGCTCATTGAGGCTTTTGTTTGTCAATTTGTTTTTGGCCTTCGTCTTTAGAATTTCGAGCATGAAACTCAAGCAGGTAACCTCGGGATCGCAACCGTCATATAATGGAGTCTTCGAGTCTACTTCAAGTTGTGCCAGCTTGGCTTCCTCTCTATAATCAACTGTGTCGCTACTCGTACTCTTGCGAAGGAGGTATCAAACATGAGGGTCCTGCACGACTGAACTTAGTAGCATCAAAGTCTGTGGTGTGTTCATCGACTCTTCTCTGCCATGTCCGGACTCTGGTACTTCCCTGTGTCCACAATCTTCTCCGATGCCATATCCAAACTCTTCCCCGCCGCCGTGTCCGGACACTTCACAGTTGTCGTGTTCGGCGCCATCGTCTTCTTGTCGATCGGTTATCTCTTTGTCTAGACACATGTCGTTATTCCCTGCCATGTGGACATCCGCATCCTCATCTTCACTGCCACGATTAGCAATCCATGAAACCATTGATTAGCAAGTGGGCCTTCAAACTGCCACGATCAAAAGGGTCCAAAATTACTCCTTCTTTGCATCTTGTACACGAACATCTAATTCGAGTCCGTCTATTTGCATACATGTCAGTAATCACGGATTGCAAGTATCGATCGACCTTCCTACCACTCACCTTCATGACTGCAAGGTATAACAAGCAAAAGGGTCATAAACAAAATGCATGCATACAAAAATTTGGCATGACCTTGCCTAAAAATAGTACATATCAAGTTTGCTCGTAATTTTCCGAAACAGAAATAAATCGACATTTCGGCAAAACATAAGCAACTCACGGGTCATGTCACTCACACAATATCCCTTCGTATCGCAAACACACATATTCCCATTATTGAAATGCACAACTTTTTACTCACCTATATATGTCCTGAGAGATAATGTGCATGGCTAAATAATGGAGAGGTAACAATGGTGGAGAAGTAACTTAGAGAGAGGAAAGGTAAAAGGAGGGATAGGGCAAAGGGGGAGGAAGGGGGAGAGGGGGTGTGTGTGGGTGAAATGAGGGCAACAATGGTGGAGGAAAGGATAAAGGAAGGGATAGGGAAAAGGGGGTGGAGGGGAAGGGTGAGATGGTGTGTGTGTGGGTGAAAGGGCAACAATGGTGGAGCAAAGGAGAAAGGAGGGGATAGGGCAAATGGGGGAGGAAGGGGGAGAGGGTGTGTGTGTGGGTGATAGATAGAAGGAAGAGAGAAGAAGGGCAAGAATGATGGAGAAGTAACAATGGAGGGGGAAAGGAGAAAGGAGGGCAAAGGGGGAGGAAGGGGGAGAGGGTGTGTGTGTGGGGGTGAAAAGCTACCCACAGTCGCGTGTAGCAGTAGCGCTGGTTCCAAAGTAGCGCTACTGCTATTGCACTTAGCAGTAGCGCTTACTTCAGCCAGCGCTACTACTACAGCTGTTGTCGATGGCCTCATTGGGCCCCTTTTAGCAGTAGTGCTCGTTACGGAGAAGCGCTACTGCTATGGAACCTAGCAGCAGCGTTGTTTGTACACCAGCGCTACTACTAAAGATACTGTGGGTGGCCTCGTTGGGCCCCGTTTAGCAGTAGCGCTGGATATGCATCCAGCGCTACTACTACGGTAGTTAGCAGTAGCGCTCACTATTTCCAGCACTACTGCTAAGTACCAGCAGCGCGTGCTATGTTCCAGCACTACTACTAGGCTCCTCCCAATAATGTTTTTCCTACTTGTGGGATCGAGAGGTATGCGACCTTCGATAAATTATATGCTTGCATAGTGGAGGAGCACGGGTCTATTAGTGAACATGTGCTCAGAATGTCTGGGTACTCTAACGGTCTGGTTAAGATGGGAATTGCTCTCCTGTCGGAGGCTATCACTAACAGAGTTCTTCAATCACTACCACCAAGGTACAAAGGCTTTGTGTTGAACTATAACATGAAAGGGATGAATAAGTCACCCGCCTAGCTGCTTGCGATGCTGAAAGTCGCAGAGCTGGAAATCTCGAAAGAGCATCAAGTGTTGACGGTCAATAATACCACCAGTTTCAAGAAAAAACGGCAAGGGAAAGAAGGGTAAATCCAAGAAGAGTGGCAAAGCTGTTGCCCCTCCGGCGAAGAGACCCAAGTATGGGCCCAAGCCGTAGACTGGGTGCTACCATTGCAAGGGGACTGGTCAGTGGAAGCGGAACTGCCCCAAGTATTTGTCCGATAAGAAGGCGGCCAACGCCAAAGATGGTATATTTGATATACATGTTATTGATGTGTACCTCATAAGCTCTCGTAGTAGTGCCTGGGTATTTGACACCGGTTGTGTTGCTCACATTTGCAACTCGAAACAGGAACTGCGGAATAAACGAAGGCTGGCGAAGAATGAAGTGACGATGCACGTGGAAATAGTTCCAAGGTTGATGCAATCGCCGTCGGCACAATCTCACTTCATTTACCATCGATATTAGTGATGAACCTGAATGAATGTTATTTGGTGCGTGCAATAACATGAACATTATATCTGGATCTTGTTTTTGTGAGAAGGTTACTCATTTAAATCAGAAAATAATGGTTGTCCTATTTATTAGAGTAATATCTTTTATGGTCATGCACCCAATGTGAGGGGTTTCTTCATGTTGAATCTCGATAGTGATGATATGCATATACATAACATTGAGACCAAAAGATGTAGAGTTGATAATGATAGGGCCACTTTGTTGTGGCACTTTGTTGGGGTTTCATCATATTGGTGTCAAGCGCATGAAGAAACTCAATGCTGATGGACTTTTGGAGTCACTTGATTTTGAATCACTTGACACATGCGAACCATGCCTCATGGGCAAGATGACTAAGACTCTGTTCTCTGGAACAATGGAGCATGTAAGTGACTTGTTGGAGATCATACATACTGATGTGTGCGGACCAATGAGAATAGAGGCGCGCGGTGGATATTGTTATTTTCTCACCTTCACTATTGATTTAAGTATATATGGTTACATTTACTTGATGAAACACAAGTCTAAAACGTTTGAAAAGTTCAAGAAATTTCATAGTGAAGTTAAAAATCATTGTAGCAAGAAGATCAAATTCCTACAATTTGATCGAGGATGTGAGTATCTGAGTTACGAGTTTGGTGCTCACTTAAGACAATGTGGAATTGTTTCACAGTTGACACCACCTGGAACACCACAACGCAATGGTGTGTCCGAACGTCGTAATCGTACTTTATTGGATATGGTGCGATCTATGATGTCTCTTACCAATTTTCCATTATCGTTTTGGGGCTATGCATTGGAGACAACTGCATTCACTTTAAATAGGGCACCACCAAAATCCATTGAGACGACACCATATGAACCGTGGTATGGCAAGAAGCCAAAGTTGTCATTTCTTAAAGTTTGGGGATGTGATGCTTATGTCAAAAAGCATCAGCCTAAAAAGCTGGAACCCAAAGCGGAAAAGTGCCTCTTCATAGGTTACCCAAAAGAGAAAGTTGGGTATACCTTCTATGTCGGATCCGAGTCAAAGTTTTTTTCGTTAAGAACGGAGCTTTTCGTGAGAAAGAGTTTCTCTCGAAAGAATTGAGTGGGATAAATATAGAACTTGATGAGGTTTTGGAACCTTTGCTTCACAAGATGGTGGCGCAGGTGATAACCCAAAAGTATAGGGGATCGCAACAGTTTTCGAGGGTAGAGTATTCAACCCAAATTTGTTGGTTCGACACAAGGGGAGCCAAAGAATATTCTCTAGTATTAGCAGTTGAGTTGTCAATTCAACCACACCTGAAAGAGTTAGTATCTGCAGCAAAGTTTCAGTAGCCAAGTAGTATGATAGTAACGGTAGCAGTGGTAACAGTAGCAGTAGTGACAACAGTAGCAGTAAAGTAACTTAGAAAGGACTGGTAGGAAAAGCTCGTTGGCAATGGATCGGTGATGGATAATTATGTCGGATGACATTCATCATGTAACAGTTATAACATAGGGTGATATGTAACTAGCTCCAGTTCGTCAATGTAATGTAGGCATGTATTCCGTATTTAGTCATACATGCTTATGGAAAATAACTTGCATGGCATCTTTTGTCCATCCCTCCCGTGGTACAGAACCGGAACAAAGCATTAGCACATAGTGATACTATGGTCATCTCTAGGAGTGGTTCCGGCTATTGTCACTCCAGGGGTGATGGGTCATAACACATAGTAGGTGACTACAACTTGCAAGATAGGATCAAGAACACACATATATTGATGAAAACAGAATAGGTTCAGATCTAAAATCATGGCACTCGGGCCCTAGTGACAAGCATTAAGCATAGCAAAGTAGTAGCAACATCAATCTTAGAACATAGTGGATACTAGGGATCAAACCCCATCAAAACTAGGTCGATTACATGATAGATCTCATCCAACCCATCACCGTACAGCAAGCCTACGACGAGATTACTCACGAACGATGAAGAGCATCATGGAATTGGCAATGAAGGATGGTTGGTGATGACGACGGCGTCGATTTCCCCTCTACGGAGCCGAGAACGGACTCCAGATCTGCCCTTCCGAGGAAGAACGGGTGGTGGTGGCGGCTCCGTGTCGTGAAACGCAATGAACTCTTCTCTCCTAATTTTTTCTGGGTGAGAGAGAATATATAGAGCTGGAGTTGGAGGTTGCGGAGCCACGAGGGCCGCACAATCCTCCCAGGCACGACCTAGAGGAGGGGCCGCACCTCCTGGGCTTGTGGGCTCCTGGCTCCGTGTCTCCAAGTAATTCTTGCGCCAGTATTTTTTATATATTCCACAAAAAATCCTCGTAAGTTTCCAGGTCATTCCGAGAACTTTAATTTCTGTGAAAAAACAACACCCTGGCAATTCTGCTGAAAACAGCGTTAGTCCGGGTTAGTTGCATTCAAATCATGCAAATTAGAGTCCAAAACAAGGGCAAAAGAGTTTGGAAAAGTAGATACGATGGAGACGTATCAGCGGGACAAAACGGAATTTCTGTCAGGGCTACACCAGTTGAAGAGGAAGCTAATGATGGTGATCATGAAACTTCGGATCAAGTTGCTATCGAACCTTGTAGGTCGACAAGGGCACGCACTGCTCCTAAGTGGTACAAGAATCCTGTCTTGTCAATCATGTTGTTAGACAACAATGATCCTGCGAATTATGGAGAAGCAATGGTAGGCCCGTATTCCAACAGATGGTTAGAGTCCATGAAATCCAAGATAGGATCTATGTATGAAAAGGAAGTATGTACTTTGGAAGTATTACCTGAAGGCCGAAAGGCTATTCACAACAAATGTATCTTTAAGAAGAAGATTGACGTGGATCTTAATGTGACCATCTATAAAGCTCGACTTGTGGCAAAGGGGTTTTCACAAGTTCAAGGAGTTGACTACGATGAGAAATTCGCACCCATAGCAATGCTTAAGTCCGTCCGAATCATGTTAGCAAAAGCTGCATTTCTCGATTATGAAATCTGTCAGATGGATATCAAAAATGGTGTTCCTTAACGTGTTTCTTAAGGAAGACTTGTATATGATGCAACCCGAAGGATCTGTCGATCCAGAGAATGCTAACAAAGTAAGCAAGCTCCAGCGATCCATTTATGGACTGGTGCAAGCATCTCGGAGTTGGAATCATCGTTTTGATGAGGTGATCAAAGCGTTTCGGTTTATACAAGTTTTTGGAGAAGCTTGCATTTACAAGAAAGTGAGTGGGAGCTCTATAGCATTTCTACTATTAAATGTGGATGACATATTGCTGGTTCGAAACAATATATTATTGTTGGGAAGCACGAAGGATTACTTGAATAAGAGTTTTTCAATGAAGGACCTCGGAGAAGCTGCTTACATATTAAGCATAAAGATCTATAGAGATAGATTAAGGCGCCTAATAGGACTTTTACAAGGCACATACCTTGATATGATTTTGAAGAAGTTCAAAATGGAACAATCGAAGAAGGGGTTCTTGCCTGTGTTACAAGGTATAAAGTTGGGTAAGACTCAATGCCAATTACTGCAAAAGATAGGGAAACGATGAGTGTCATCCCCTATGCTTCATCCATAGGGTGTGTCCTGTATGGAATGTTCTGCACAAGACCAGATGTCAGCCTTGCCATAAGTTTGGCATGCAGGTTTCAAAGTAATCCAGGAATGGAGCACTGGACATCGATCAAGAATACTTTGAAGTACCTGAAATGGACTAAGGAAATGTTTCTCGTTTATGGAGGTAACGAAGAGCTCGTCGTAAAGGGTTACATCGATGAAAGATTCGACATTGATCCGGATGACCCTAAGTCACAAACTGGATACGTATATATTCTCAACGGGGTGCGGTAAGCTGATGCAGTTCCAAGCAAAGCGTCATAGCTGATTCTACATGCGAAGCGGAGTACATAGCTGTCTCGAAGGCGGCTAAGGAGGTTGTCTAGATGAAGCAGTTCATGACAGATCTTGAGTTGTGCCGAGTTCACTGGATGCAATAAATTTGTTCCGTGACAACACTGGTGCCATTTCTCTAGCCAAGGAACCAAGCTTTCACAAGAGGACCAGACACATTAAACGATGCTTCAATGCTATAGGTGATTACATCAAGGAGGAGGACCTAAATATTCGCAAAGTACGCACGGATATGAATGTTGCAGACCCACTGACTAAGGCTCTTCCACGAGCTAAACATGACCAACACCAGAACTGTATGGGTGTTAAATTTGTTACATGGTAAATCACATAGAGATGTGATGCTAGATTATTGACTCTAGTGCAAGTGGTAGACTGTTAGAAATATGCCCTAGAGGCAATAATAAAAAAGTTATTATTATATTTCCGGTTTTAAAATTATCATTTATTATCCATGCTATAATTTTATTGAACGGAAACATAAATACATGTGTGGATACATAGACAAATTATTGTCCCTAGTAAGCCTCTAGTTGACTAGCTCGTTGATCAAAGATGGTTAAGGTTTCCTAGCCATAGACAAGGGTTGTCACTTGATGACGGGATCACATCATTAGGAGAATGATGTGATGGACAAGACCCAAAGTTTAAACGTAGCATGTTGTCGTGTTATTTTGTTGCTATTATTTTGTGCATGTAAAGTATGCATTCCTATGACCATGAGATCATGTAACTCAGTGACATCGGAGGAATGCCTTGTGTGTATTGGGTGACTATAAAGGTGCTCTACAGATATCTCTGAAGGTGTCCATTGAGTTAGCATGGACTAAGACCAGGATTTTTCACTTTGTATGACGGAGAGGTATCTCGGGGCCCACTCGGTAATACAACATGACAAACAAGCCTTGCAAGAAATGTGACTAAAGAGTTAGCCACGGGATCTTCTATTATAGAATGAGTAAAGAGACTTGCCGGTAACGAGATTGAAATAGGTATGGAGATACCGACAATCAAATCTCGGGCAAGTAACATACCGAAGGACAAAGGGAATGATATACGGGATTATATGGATCCTTGACATAGAGGTTCAACCGATAATATCTTCGTAGAATATGTAGGATCCAATATGGGCATCCAGGTCCCGCTATTGGATGTTGACCGGAGAGTGTCTCGGTCATGTCTACATCGTTCTCGAACCCGCAGGGTCTGCACACTTAAGGTTCGGTGATGTTGCCGTATAGTTGAATTACTGATGTTCGTAACCGAAGGTTGTTCGGAGTCCCATATGACATCCCGGACGTCACGAGGGTCTCCCAATTGGTCTAGAGACAAAGATTGATATATATATAGGAAGTATCCATTTGGCTTCCAGAAGGTTTTTGGGCATTACCGGTAAAGTACACGGAGTGACGAATGGGTTCCAGAGCTCTGCCGGGAGGGGCCACTCTCGCGGGAGAGGATCAAAGAGGCCCAAGGGTGGCGCACCAGCCCCTAGTGGGCTGGTGGCCAGCCCAAGAGGGCCTAGGTCGGTCGAAGTAGGAGAAAAGGAAAGGGGAAGAAGGCAAACCAAAATAGGAAGGGAATCTTCATCAAGCTGTACGTGTGTTGAACGCGGAGCTACCGTCCATTCAGTACTAGAGTTCATGGGACGCTTGTGATTCCGATTGCGAAGATGTCGGACTACATCAACCGCGTTTCTTAACGCTTCCCGCTTAGCGAGCCACAAGGGTATGTGGATCCGATATCCCCTCTCATAGATGATCATCACCATGATAGATATTGCGTGTGGGTAGGAAATTTTTTGTTTCCCATGCTACATTCCCCAATACACACTCCATCGCTAAGGAAAAATACAACTCGGGACGTTTGTGCTCCTTCCCGGCAGGCGGGGGTGCGGTTGCCATTTTAAGGGGATTAAGCCCCAGAAAATGCACCATTGTCCTCAAAAAGGCCATTCGAGGTCTTTCTATGCAGACGGAATGCTCCAGGACCTCAATCTAGGGCAAGACATCAACCAACTTCTGCACTAAGCCGAAGTAGCTGCTCGACACAGCTGGACACAGAGATCCTTCATGACCGGCTCCAGCATCCTATGCAAGTCCATGATCAGTTTCATTTGATAGCTCAGACTAGGGTTGGGCTTAGGGGTCTGAAACTGAGCCCAGAAAAGCCTCCGCTCAACATCCCCATCAGGGGCCGAGTAGTGCTTGCTTGCTTCCGCCACACTCCACGGGAGGTCCATGAAGGCGCGCGAGGAACACCATATCCGTGTAAGAAGCACATACCTATTTCCACAAAGGCACGTTGCAATAAGTATGGCTTACCATTTTCCATCAGCTTGGCCTGGTGCACTTGTTCTTCAAAGAACCTCCAGCCCACCCGCTCTGATTTGAGCTCGGCGAACAACTTGGAGAGCTCAGTTATCTGCTCCTGGGATTTCTGCTCCAAGGCCTCGCACTTAGAGTGGGCTTCTTGAAGCTCATGTTGAATCTCCACGACCCTGGCATCATGCTTGCTCCTATGAACCTTGAGGGAGCTCAGCTCAGCAGCTACATGTTCGGCCGCCACCTTGTGAGCAGCGGTCTCCTTCTTGGCCTGCTCTAGTTCGGCCTTGATCTTTTCGAACTCTTTGTCTTGAGCTGCTAACCAAATCGATATCACGGGGTCACATATTAAAAGTGAGGACGTTCCTTCCCTACTAAGGGCAATTATGATTTTTACAGCCTTCTTCAAACTTACCCTGCATTTCATCGAGCCTGGCATTTATATGGCTGAGATCTTCATCGGAAATCATCAGTTTCGGTTTAGCTCGGCTATCTCCACAGCATTGGCATGAGCAATGGAGGATGAGGCCTGCAGGGAAAAATTATGAATTTTAAAAAGACTCGGAGTTATTGGAAGGCTAGACACTTTGGTCAAAATTACTCCAGGAATCCATTATAATTGAAAAGCCTCCGTATTATTTCTTATGCGTAGGAGTTGTTTTGATCTGCGGATAAGTTTGTCAAACTTACCCATGGCTCGGGGGATGTTATACCCATAAAGGCATATAAAACATTATAAACATACTAAAAACATTACATGTCTTACCTTAAACCTTGCCAGCTAGCCATTGAAGGCTTCGCTCAGTCCGTTGCTAACGGACTAAGTACTCTGCAGAGCTGCACCCATAAGGGCATGATGTTCATCGACAATGGAGGAGCTGGCCAAGGCGTCCTCCATCATGGTCGATCACCCAGCCATAGTCTTCTCTTCAACGGGCAGCGTTGGAGGCGGCACCGAAGACACCAGAATAGCAGAGCTCTTGGAATCTTTCTCCGGACAAATCTTGGAGGGACTTTGGTTCCCCACTCCACTTGTGGGGAAGGAACCAACCTCCTGGGCCCCGGTGACCGAGGCATGGATTTCGACCAGGATCTCTCGTTCTTCAATGGCTGGTGTATGAACGCCAGCCGGGACCTCCCGGTCTTCAGAAGCTAGTGTATCAACATTGGCCGGGACCTCCTCGTCCTCGGCATTTGATGTACCCACCTCGACCATTACCACCTCGGCGCTGGTCAGCCGGGCCTAACGGAACATCACCTCGGCCGCCTCATCTAAGGCCCGGGGAGGGGTATTATGGGAAGCGTTCCCGCACTCTGCGAGCTCGGCGGGCAGCGAACCCTCCTTTGACACCTAGTCCATCGGATGGTTTCGGACAGGGCCGTGATGAGAACAACTCGTTTCTCATTATTAATAAAAACCCGATGACATTATGTTAAATTAAGAATTGGATTTCGTACCTTCGGGCCGGGGGCTTGACCCCACGGGTTTGGCGAGGAATCGCCTCAAAGGCTCCAAGCTCGTCATCGGCGTTTGGGCAAGCGCCGAGCAGGGCGATGTTGCTCTTGCAAGGTCTCTTCAGAGCTCGAGGAGGTTGCCCCTCCTCGGTCCCCTCTGACACCTCCCTCTTCCTTGTCTTCTGCATCCTCCCCCTCGTTGGTGGAGGAGGCATGGGTGTCCCCTGACTTGGTATCCGGTGGAACCCTCGAAAGGAGACCCCCGTGGGTCTCCTTCTTATTTCCCACACCGTGTACGGTGCCACTACTAGCATCAAGCTCAGCAAAGGTGACCGAGGTTCCTCAGCACGGGATTTGGACTTCTATGTTTTCGGCCAGGGCCAATCAATCCTACGAGGACGGTAGGAGAGATAGTAAGGCCCTCTTTTAAAATGAGATGTTTAAGTAAGTATAAGATCTCGGATGTACCTCCAAAGGGGGTGTGTCACGGCATCCAAGCCGGTGTCTTCATACTCATCCAACCACTGCTACTGTGGCTTGAGCAGTATCCACCACAAGCTTTGATGGGTGGTGCAGTAGAACTCCTGCACCACCCAGGGTTCGATTGGCTTGTAAGATCACATCGGGTTATCCCGGTGCTGGTAGGGAAGGATGCGGGAATGGAGCATTACCTGGACAATGTCGGTCAGGTGGATGTTTGTCGCCGCCATCTGCCTGATGCACTTTTGCAACAACTTCACATCCAAAGCCAAGCCCAGTCTTATTCTCGTGGCTCCGTGATGTAGAACAACTCCTTCCGCCAGACCTTGATGGTGTCGATTAAGGTGCCCTCTGGCCACGTCACATGGTAAATCTTGCTTATCACAACCCTACCACAGTTGGTGTGCTGACTGCTGACTGACTTCGGTTAACGTTGAAGACTGTAAGCCAAAGTCCGAAGTGCACATGAACCCGCAGGAAGGCCTTGCAAATAGTGATGATGGTGGAAACATGCAAGACTTAATTTGGTGGAAGATTCTGGAAATCTAACCCGTAATAAAATATCAAACCCCTGACGAAGGGGTGAAGCGGGAAGCCAGCCCCCGGAGGAAGTGGGGGACGGACACCACCCTCTCACCATGCCTTGTTGTTGCTATCACCTGGCCTTTCTTCGGTGCTCGATGGGCGATGTCGGCCACAAGATAGCCATAATGATTCAGCTCATGTATGCCCCTGTAGAAGACGCAGGACATCTCCCACTTGCGTTGAGAGCCCGAGCCGGCCATTGCTGAGCTTGGAATAGGGGAAGGCTAGAAAGAATGGGAGAAGAAATGGATCTAGGCGCTCGAGCTTAGAAAGAGCGGTGTCCAGTTTGGCGTTCCTATGGTGGGCTTTGGATTTTTTCCCTTTATAAGGGAGGTCTTAAAGCCAAGGGATTCCGCTTATGCACCACTGGCTCCGAAATGAGCATGTCGTTGAGCGTGCGTGGGATGGCCAGGGTCAGTATTCCAATCCCTGAAATGCGGGACACGATCTCCTCATTGATAGAACGTGCCCCAGGGAAGTGTCGTCGAGCCATGGTTTGAGTTTTTATCATTATTCATTATCGCGACTTTTCGTTAGAGGAATTTTCAGATATATTCACCTCTTGGCCTTTAGGCCTTTACATTTACGGCGCCTGTTTTGAGAACACGATGTCATTGGAGCGAGTAAACTTATGTCAGCCAAAAATAAGAGGAACTCGTCTTGTAAGCCGATTATTCTAGATGTCCGATGGCCTAAGACCGTACACATGAGTGTTGAAGGCCAGTTCGGGGGTTACTCAGGGAATTATGGATTAAGGGGTCCTCGAACGGTCAGGTTATCCCCTGTTGGCCGACCATATGAGTTGCATCGTTGAAGACCGAATTGTCTAACAACTTCGTAATCAAGATGGAAAGCTCCAAAGACTTGACGTGCACCCCAAACCAAGATGACCAGTTCGGCCCATCTATCTCCGGCTAAGGTCCGTAATATGTAACCCTAGGAACCTTGGTGTCTATATAAACTAGAGGTTCTTATGCGCATCGGTAGGTCATCTCATCTAGGGTTTTAACTCATATGATCTCGAGGTAGATCAACTCTGTAACAATTATTTCCCATCAATATAATCAAGCAGGATGTAGGGTTTTACCTCCTCAAGAGGGCCTGAACCTGGGTAACTATTGTCTCCTCCTCTCTCCTACAACCCATCGATCCTAGGGCTACTGTTCCGAACCCCCACCCAATGTCTGCCGGTTTTGACGCCAACAACCACCGCGCCTCCTCCTAAACTTCTCCCACCCGCTCCACGACCTCTCCACCTGGAACATGTCATCGCATTGATTCGATGGCAGAGTCATCCGCACCGTGGACGATCGTCAGAACAGTTAAATTGATGTATGTCTCGCCCGTCTCAGACAAGGCCATGGGTCGTGCCTCTGTCAGAGCCATGGCGGCCCCGGTTTTTCTTCCATAAAATCAGGGAACGAGGACGCATTCACGTCCACAGGCCCCACCGCGACCATTGACGCACCCGCGGCAATACTCGTTACTGCGGCTATGGGTTCCTCTGCCACAATCGATGCTGACCGCATCCTTTTTCATTGGAGCGACGCCAGCGTCTGTATCCATAGGGAGGAGCACGAGGTGAGATTCTTCACCCTTTTCCCTTTTGACATAATTTGCATGCATGCATATCTGTGTACACACGTATCTAGCAAATGCTAGTTAATTTTTCGAACTTGTGGAAATGTTAGTATTTTGTATCCATACATCTAATTTGTAAGTGCATCTAGTACCACCATTGGTTAGTTTTGGAGTATTGAAGACAAACGTGGTTGAGGGACTAATCTGTTTATGAGAGTTCACGGGATAACTCAAATAGAAGTCTGTCGAGATTCAGTTTAAGCGTCAAAATTGATCATCAAGCTAGCTGAACTTTCGGGTGTGCACAACGTGTTTCACGTGTCACAGCTCAGGAAGTGTTTGCAAGTGCCGAACCGTCCCGATCTTTACAAGGACATTGACCATCAAGCTATTGACCTTCAACCGGATCTTACCTGCCGGGAGAGACCGATCCGCATTTTGGACGAAGCAGAGCGTTGCACCAGAAGCCGCACCATCAAGTTTTTCAAGGTTCAGTGGAGCAACCATACTGAAGCAGAAGCCACCTGGGAACGTGAAGACTATCTCCGATCATAATTTCTCGAGCTGTTTAACGCTTAGCTTAGGAATCTCGGGGATGAGATTCTTGTAAGGGGGAAAGGTCTCTCACACCCTGTTTTTCATCCCAAATTTTCTGTTTTGCAAAAATCAGAGCTTGTTAAAACTTTTTCAAATAATGTTGTGAGTGCAATGTCAACCCTTGTTTGAGTGTATGCTTGCTTGCGTGATGACCCCAACCCATGAAACTTATTATTTTGCTCTCTTCAAAACCCCCTTTTTCCTTTATATCAAGATCACCTTCATTAAGTTGGGATACACTACTAGCTCATGAAGCCAAGTGGCACTTCCAACTAAAGTTGGTGATCTGATCCTAATATTGTTTTCATTCATTAAAAACATTATTTGGTGATTTAAAATATTATTTTCCTATTTTATATCTATGTCTGTTTCTAAGGCCAGTAATGATAATTCCACAAGGAAAATTACTTTCCTGCCTTAGAAAATTCTGAGTAAATTCATGGAAGCTCAGAAGGACATATATTTCCATACATAAGATTTTCAACCCTATTTTATATTAATATTATTTGAGTAAAACACTGAAAGCCATTTCTGTCTGTTTTAGCTTTTTGAGATGTTTCCAAAGGAAAGTATCTCAGTCAATTCCCATTAAATCACAGGAGCCCTCCCAAACCATATTAGGTGCTCACCTTAAATCTCACCTTGATCCAAGGTGGGTAAGTGCACTTAGAGAGCCCAAAACCCTCTCTGTCCAGAGTAGAGTTGGAACAACTCTACATTGCAAAGTTTCTCCAATGGAGCTGAAACTTTGCAGAGGTGTGCAACACCCCAAATGAGGACACCACACCAAAAATGGGATTTGTGAGACTCTGTTTGACCACACTTCCTTTGTAAGGGACAGTACAGGTCACTTTGAGACATTTTCAAGTTTGCAAAGCCAAACTTATTCAATGGAGCTCATATTTGGTGGAACCCCATGTTTTTACCCCAAGACCAAACCTGTTAAGTTTCATTTACAGTGGTGGAGTGGAAGCACCCCAAGTCACTGTCGAACACCTACTGACAGCAAGATAAAAACCTTCCTAGCCACTGTTTTACCCAATGTCAAGGGCCCAAACTTGGTGGGTTAGAGCACCAGAACACCCTGAACACCTAGTCAACCAGCCCCTCCCCAATTCCAAGCACAAGTGACAAGAACTCCAATCTAAGTTGTACGACAGTACTGGCTACACTAGTGTTCCTTGCTCCCTTGACCAGCTCGAGCTCCCACTAAACCACAACAGCTAGGCACACTCCCAGCAACGCTCAGGACACGAAGGACACGTCCCAAGTGCCCCAGAGCGAGCCAGCATGCCGTGGCATGCCAAAACTGCGCTCTAGGCGCACTGCAGAGAGCCACCCGCAAGGGGCCGACGCTCCGGCCGGTCCTAGCATCCCCAGTCGTGTCCAAACACTCCCTAGACAGCCCCTTAGTGCAAAGATACCCCAGGGACCCTCTCCCCCTCGCGCAAGAGCTCAGGCGACGCGTGCCCGTGCGCGCCCGACGCGGCCGAGCATGCACGGTTGCTGCAGCTCGCCCCCACTCACTATCCCTCTGCGGCCGTTGCATCAGGAGGCCCTAAACCACGTCCCGAACCCGTGGTTTCGCGGCCAGCACCTCACTGTGCTTGCACGCGTGCCACGGTGAGTCACCGGCGTGCCCGAGTCGGGTCCCCGTCGTTGGCATGTAAATAGACCCGCCGGCACTCCAGCATCCTCCAAGCAGCTTCAACACAACCAGTAGACACTCCCTAGCCGACCAATCGAGCTCGGAGCTCCGGTCGATCTCTGGCTACACGTCGGCTCCTGCGCTGCCCGACCTCTCACTACACCCCCCTCGACACCAGGAACGTTTCCCCTAACTCTCCCGAGAAAATCCACACCTCTAGCCCCTAGTTCAACACGAACCCGAAACCCTTCCGCCACGAGCACCTCATCGCCGGCGATACAGACCATCTCCGGTGACGTCCCGACCACGAGCACGTAGGCGGAGGCACGAGGAACCCGTTCCCGTTCCTAGCTAGGCCTGAGGACAACGGCACCCTCGCCGGCGTCCATCTCCACCTCTCTGGCCAAAGGTAGGAGAAGGACCCGACAGGTGGAGCCCACCTATCGGTGTCCTGGGGCAGCCAGCGCGCGCAGCCGCTAACACTGACCCCAGGGGCCCGCAGGTTAGGTTTGAACCTGGCCTGCGCGCGCCTGGTGGCCAGGCCTGCTGGCTGGGCCGGTTGGATCTGTTTCCCCTGGCCTTTTTCTTTTGTTTTAATCCAGCAAACTTAATGATTTTTATAAAAAGATTTAGCCAGTAGAAAAATAGAATTCTTCCACCAGTATTTTTCTAAAAATGAGTACTATTTGATGTTGTAAGAGTTGACATTTATCAATAACAGAAACTATTTTGATATAATAAAATGATATTAAAAAGCACTTGTTTGCTTCTGTTTTCTTTTAAATAAATATGCTTAGCTAATAAAACAGTAGGAAACACTTTTCAAAATAATAACCTGAATTTATTCAAGCCTTGCAACATTTTTAAAAGAAATTTGTGAACTATTTTAGTAATAGCTAGTATTTATTTATTCCTTTCTCGACGGTAGAGTTGCCGAGTGACGGAGGATCCGGAGCGGAAGACCTCGAAGACCCCGGATACCTGGCTGACCAAGGCAAGCATGCTCTTTTGCCATGACTTAAGTAAATAAAATGATGCATGCTAGAATAGCAAGTATTTCCCGTTGCATGTAATCACGATGCCGGTTCATCATTGATGTGATGATACCGAAGGCTTCTTCGAAGCCCTTGCATTATAGTAGTGTTATTACATGGCTCCTCGGAGCACGAACATGATGAGCTTGATCCTACCATCTATGAGGATTATGCTACTGCATGTTGGCTAGTAGAGTAGAATCACTGCATTGAGCTTGACCCCATGAAGGTCACGATAATATCATGTTGACAAGTAATAATAGAGCATTCTATCATGAGCATGATGTTGAGTTAAATAAAGAGTTTATGAAAATCCCGTCGGGTGCCACTAATGCCCGAGGGTGATGAAGAGTTGGAGATCACTTTTGGTGAAGTGATGCACCGGTGATTTTGGTGTGAGTATGGTTTCAGAAATGGATTAGATTTATGATGTGTCGACCGTCCCAACCTTACCCAGTACGACCACGATACCCCTTTATGGGACGGGGCTTTGTTGATTACTCTGGTCGGTGCTAGCAAAGAGCCACATTACTAGTGGCGGGAGTGATCGGTGTCACTCTCGTGATGGGGTTGTGCCAGGTAGGACGACTATGCCATTATTATGAGTTCCAGGCACACCGTTGGTCCCTGCATGGTTGTTACAATCCAGAGTCGGTGCTCGTAAGACGTACAACATGTGGGCTGGGTACCAATCGAGTGGATCTCTTTGTCTAGTATCGTCAGGGGAAAGATGATGATCGGATACTTACCTCCGGTATATGTGATATACCGCGAGTCGTGGATGACACGGAAGTATTCCGTTTCTCGTGGGTCCAGCGTACTACCTCTGCAGAGTGTAAACTATTCGAATAGTCGTGTCCACGGTGAAGGACAGTTGGGTGGTGCTGCTTAAACTACGTCCTGAGTTTCCGCATAAACCAAGTGTGTGTGTGTGGTGTTAAAAAGGTGTTATTATAATCATGATAATCACAATAATATGATCAAGTTCGGTGACTTGACATATAGGGTAAACCCGGATAGTTTAGCCCTCATTAATACATGAGATTATGACAAGTCCGATGACTTGGCATTTAGGGTGAACCCGGTGTGTTCAACCCTTTACGGATATGTCAATATCTGTAACCTAATATTTACAAGTAATTCTTAAACCTGATGCATATACATGATCATACCACTTCATCGCATTCCACTCAAGATAACTCTCACTGTTATTCTTTACCATTTACGTCATGGGATGTTTGCGAGTACATTCAAAGTACTCATTGGCTTGCCACTGGTTATGTTATTAACCAGACATGGAAAGACCGGAGTTTGGTGAAGAGTACGCCGGCGAAGACGGACCTGCGATCTAGGACGCTTCCGAGTCAGAATGCCTCTCGGTGTAGGCTTGATGGCATGGGCACCGCTTAGCCCTTACGAGTTTCCGCTACTCGATGTATCCCTTAATTTATTTGGCTTCAGGCCTTGCTCTTGAACCCAACCTTCTGGTCATTTGATGTAATAATTTGGGACTTGGATGTAAGACTCTATTATTCAGTATCTGTGTTCAGTGAACATTGATCCTTGGGGTCACTGGGCACGGCGAACTCGACTTGCTAGTCGGGGTCCCCAGAGAACTGGTATCAGAGCCATCCTGACTATAGGAAGCATTAGATAGCATGGACGTTAACCAAGAACGTTAGGACGCCAGCCTTGCACAAGACTACAACCTCATGACTTCTCTCCTATGCCTTGTAGATGGCTGTTGTACCTGAGATGCTTCTCGAGACCGGCTTTCCACTAGTTCTGGTGGATTGTCTCGAGAAGTGCCACGTACGACGCACGCCCATCTTCCTCTACCACGAGCACTGGGTCAACGCCGACACCAAGGAATATCACGTGGACGTGATGGTGAAGGCTAATGACTCCCCGTCCAGTTGGTTCTTTGAAGGACCATAGATGGGAGAGCTGATGTTGGTAGTGGAGACGGCTGCACGAGAGGCGCTCGTGCAACTCCGCAGCATCCTCCCTGAGATGGCTAATGAGCCTGTCACTCGTCATCTACCTTTCATTAAGGAAGGAGTGGATGGGAGTTGGACACTCACCCCCGCCACGGAGGATGGGATGCCACTGAGGTTTCAGACCTACTTCAGTCTCTCGTCAGACACCGTGATACACTTCCTGGTTAAGGAATCAGTCAAGCTTCGCCAAGAGCTGCACCTAGTCAAAGGCCTCCTCCACACTGAGAAGATGCAGAACCGAAAAGTAAAGAAGGAAAGCGCACCTGAAGAGAGGGCGGCTATTGCCACTAGGGGTGGTGTGTTACCCATCCGGACAGTCCCTCTTCAGAGTCGCCGCCTGACAAGGGAAGAGTACACTGAGATCTTCGCCGCCTCGCCCAAGAGACGCCGAGACGTGCAGATTCTTTCTTCCACTCCTATAAAGGAAGAGGATGTTGATGAAGACGAGGATCCTGTTGAGTCCGCCTTTGAGACCGAGCAGTCCGCCGCGTAGGTTTTAGCGTAGGCAATCAGAGTACCCGAGTATAGGGTATCCTTGTATCCGTTTTAATTTGCGTATGTGTGTTGATGTAAGTCACCTATTGCCTTGGGCAGTCTGTAAGTGACTACATCACCTAGTTGTCATGAATGCAATTACCAGTTTGTCAAAAACTTTGGTTTTAAAAACTTGGCACATGCACGTATTGGACCCCCTCTTACTAGGAGCAAATCCTTGTACTCCCGAGCAAGGTGGCATTTTGACCTGTCTGTTTCTATGACAGGATGGTGAACGCAACCCGCAACAACACCTTAGGCAACCCCGACGCCGGCTCCTTAGGGACGCCGCAGGGAACCGAAGGAGAAGCTCACGCTGGAGGTCACCACGAGCAGCCTAGAGACCTTCCGCCACCACCTCCTCCTGAGAACTTGACGATGGCTTAGTTCCTTCAAGCTCTTCGAGAGGAGCGTCAAGCCAGCAATGCCGCTATCCAGCAGCTGACCCAAGTCCTGGTGGACAACCCGCCGCGGAATGAGTATGGCGGTGGTCGCTCTACCCTTTCTGAGTTCATGCGGACTACGCCCCCATATTCACGGAGTCGACTGAACCCCTCGACGCCGATGACTGGATTCGCACCATTGAAGACCTCCTTGCGCTGGTCAAGTGCACCGATAATCATGAGAAAGTCCTTTATACTTCTCACTATCTCGGAGGCACCGCCAGGGCATGGTGGGATGGATTCCATATCATGCGGGCATGGCAAGTCATCACGTGGGAGATGTTCAAGGAAGGATTTCATGCGGCTCACATTCCGCCTGGACTGATGACCATTAAGAAGCGAGAATTCCGAGCCTTGAGGTAGGGCAGTGGAACTGTTAAGGCGTAACTGCAGAAGTTTAATCTCTTGTCAAGGTACGCACCTGAAGATGTTAACACTGAGGCCGCTAAGGTGGAACGCTTCATGGAAGGGTTACAACAGTCCCTGCAATACTAGCTGGTGGTTTGCGACTGCCAGACTTTCAGCGAGTTGGTTAACAAAGCGCTTATGCTGGAAGACAAGCGTCGTGCAATGGACGACACCCGCAAGCGCAAGATGATAGGCAGTGGAGGACCCGGTAACGCAAGACCAAGACCGTGGCAGTCAGCACCTGCAAGACCCAACTTTCAGCAGCAACAGTACAAGTACCCGGTGTTCCGCCAGAATTATCAGCCTCAGCAACAAGCCAAGCCAGTAGTCAAACCGCCAAACAATGGTGGGGTCAAGACCAACCCTCCAGGGCAAGTCACCTGCTTTGGGTGTGGTCAGACTGGGCACTATTCCAGGCAGTGCCCCAATAAGAAGCCCGATGCACCGCGTCCCAATGCACCCAACCCTGGTCAAGGTGCACCAGGGAGGAACAAGGCCCCCCGCAACCAACAGTTCAATGGTAGGGGCCGGATCAATCACATCACTTCAGAAGAAGCACATGAAGACCCGGACTGCATTCTGGGTACGTTCCTCGTCAACTCAACTCCAGCAACAGTGTTGTTTGATTGTGGTGCTTCGCATTCTTTTGTTACTCAAGGGTTTGCGGAGAAATGCGGTTTAAACCCCAGTTTACTCCGAGGTCAGATGGCAATTCAAACCCCAGGAGCAGTATTAAGGACCAACCTAGGGTGTAGAAGGGTCGAGATAGTTATCAATGGGACGAGTTTGTTGGCAGACCTCATTGTGCTTAAATCACAAGGTGTGGAAGTAATCCTCGGTATGGATTGGTTGGCCGAGCACCAGAGTCTTTTGGACTGTGCCAACAGAGCCATCACCATGATAAGCAACCAAGGGGTCAAGGTCATGTTCGTCTCCGAGCCAATATCGGCTCGCACACCTCGAGTCAACAGTCTCTCCGATGTAGAGCTTGATCGAGTGCCTATAGTCTGTGAATACCCGGACGTCTGTCCTGACGAGCTACCCGGAATGCCTCCTGACCGAGACATTGAATTCATCATTGAGCTTATGCCCGGATCGAGGCCTATTTATAAAAAGCCTTACAGGATGGGTTCCGAGGAGTTGGCAGAGCTGAAGAAACAGCTAGATGAGCAACTCAGGAAAGGGTTCATCCATCCGAGTGCGTCACCTTGGGGATCACCTGTTCTGTTTGTTTCAAAGAAGGATGGTACCATTCGACTCTGCGTCGACTACCATTCCCTTAATGAAGTAACAATTAAGAACAAGTACCCGCTTCCCAAGATCGAAGACCTGTTTGACCAGTTAAACGGGGCCAGGGTATTTTCCAAGATCGATCTCCGATCGGGATACTACCAGTGGAAGATCCGACCAGAAGATATACCCAAGACTGCATTCGTGACCCGGTACGGTCTGTATGAATGCACGGTCATGCCCTTCGGTTTGACAAATGCCCCAGCCTACTTCATGTACCTCATGAACAAGGTCTTCATGGAATATTTGGACAAGTTTGTCGTCGTGTTTATCGATGACATACTAATCTTCTCCAAGTCCGAAGAAGAGCATGAGCAACACCTGAGGCTAGTTCTGGGAAAGCTTCGAGAGCACCAACTTTATGCCAAATTCAGCAAGTGTCAGTTCTGGCTGAACGAAGTTGGATTTCTGGGTCATACCCTGACAGCACGCGGGTTAGCCGTGGATCAATCCAAGATTTCTACAGTGATCAACTGGGAATCACCAAAGGACATGAAGGATGTCAGGAGTTTCCTCGGGCTCACGGGATACTACCGCAAGTTTGTCGAGGGATTCTCCAGCATCGCTCGACCTATGACTCAGCTCTTGAAGAAAGGCCGGAAGTTCGAGTGGACACCGGCGTGTGAAGCAAGCTTCCAGGAGTTGAAGAAGAGGCTAACTACTGCTCCAGTGTTAGCTACTCCGGACATCAACAAGGAATTCGTGATATATTGTGATGCCTCGGGAACCGGGCTCGGTGGAGTCGTGATGCAAGATGGCAGGGTCGTGGCGTACTTGTCACGGCAACTCCGACCGCATGAGGAAAACTACGCCACCCATGATCTCAAGCTAGCAGCAGTAGTGCATGTTCTGAATACGTGGCGACATTACCTTCTGGGAAAGCGATGCGATATATATACAGACCACAAAAGTATGAAGTATATCTTCGCCCAGAGAAAGCTGAACATGAGACAGCGGAGATGGCTTGAGTTAATCAAGGATTCCAACCTCAGCATTCAGTACCATCCCGGCAAGGCGAACATGGTAGCTGATGCCTTGAGCCGGAAGGCAGGCTCCTTGAGCGTCGCGCTCAAGGAAAGGTTACCCACCTTGTATGAAGAGATGGAGGGCTTAGGACTTGAGATAGTCGAACCAGGGTACCTGGCCAACCTCGAAGTCAAGCCTACTATGGCAGACGACATCAAGGAAGCCCAACAGGGGCAGAAGAGTATCGAAGGCCTCAAGAGGAAGGTGCGAGAAGGCAAAGCCCCAGGATTCTTGATTGATGAGCAAGGAGTATTGTGGTATGGGAAACGCTTATGCGTACCCAATAAGGGCGAACTTAAGGACTTGATCCTGCAAGAGGCACATGACACACCATACTCTATCCATCCAGGTGGTACCAAGATGTACCAAGACATCCGAGAACGATTCTGGTGGCATGGCATGAAGAGGGAAATTGGCTCCTATGTCGCTAAATGCGATGTATGTCAGCGAGTCAAGGCTGAACACCAACGACCCGCTGGATTGCTACAACCTCTTCAAGTGCCATAATGGAAGTGGGATAAAATCGGCATGGATTTCATCACCGGGTTGCCCCGGTCGAATAAGGGTCATAACTCCATTTGGGACATAGTTGATCATTTGACCATGGTGGCCCATTTCATCCCCGTTAACACCACCTACGATGGCAGCCAGCTGGCCAGACTGTACATTCATCGAGTGGTGAGTCTCCATGGAGTCCCCAAAGAGATTGTGTCCGACCGCGGCACGCAGTTCACCTCAAGATTCTGGAAGAAGTTTCAAGAAGCTCTCGGAACCAAACTCTCCTTCAGTACGGCTTTCCACCCGCAGACGGGCGGACAGACCGAGAGGGTAAATCAGATACTTGAGGACATGCTCCGCGCTTGTGTTTGGCCCATGGTGCCAAGTGGGAAGACTGCCTACCCTTTGCTGAGTTCTCTTACAACAACAGCTACCAGTCCAGTCTTCGAATGGCCCCATTCGAAGCATTATACGGGCGGAAATGCCGCACCCCGCTCAATTGGTCTGAAACCGGTGAAGGACTAGTTTTTGGGCCAGAGGCACTACAGGAAGCAGGGGACAAGGTTCAGCTTGTCCGAGAGAACTTGGAGGCAGCTAAGTCAAGGCAGAAGAGCTATGCGGACCCTCGCCGCAGAAACGTGGAGTTTGTTCCCGAAGACCAGGTGTACTTACAAGTCACGCCTCTCAAGGGGACCAAGCGTTTCCACATCAAGGGGAAGCTAGCTCCAAGGTTCATTGGACCTTTCAAGATCACGGCAAGGCGCGGGGAAGTAGCTTATCAGTTGGAGCGACCTCCTGAACTTTCGGGTGTGCACAACGTGTTTCACGTGTCATAGCTCAGGAAGTGTTTGCAAGTGCCGAACCGTCCCGATCTTTACAAGGACATTGACCATCAAGCTATTGACCTTCAACCGGATCTTACCTGCCGCGAGAGACCGATCCGCATTTCGGACGAAGCAGAGCATTACACCAGAAGCCGCACCATCAAGTTTTTCAAGGTTCAGTGGAGCAACCATACCGAAGCAGAAGCCACCTGGGAACGTGAAGACTATCTCCGATCAGAATTTCCCGAGCTGTTTAACGCTTAGCTTAGGAATCTCGGGGACGAGATTCTTGTAAGGGGGATAGGTCTGTCACACCCTGTTTTTCATCCCAAGTTTTCTGTGTTGCAAAAATCAGAGCTTGTTAAAACTTTTTCAAATAATGTTGTGAGTGCAATGTCAACCCTTGTTTGAGTGTATGCTTGCTTGTGTGATGACTCAAACCCATGAAACTTATTATTTTGCTCTCTTCAAAACCCCCTTTTTCCTTTATATCAAGATCACCTTCATTAAGTTGGGATACACTAGTAGCTCATGAAGCCAAGTGGCACTTCCAACTAAAGTTGGTGATCTGATCCTAATATCATTTTCATTCATTAAAAACATTATTTGGTGATTTAAAATATTATTTTCCTATTTTATATCTATGTCTATTTCTAAGGCCAATAATGATAATTCCACAAGGAAAATTACTTTCCTGCCTTAGAAAATTCTGAGTAAATTCATGGAAGCTCAGAAGGACATATATTTCCATACATAAGATTTTCAATCCTATTTTATATTAATATTATTTGAGTAAAACCCTGAAAACCATTTCTGTCTGTTTTAGCTTTTTGAGATGTTTCCAAAGGAAAGTATCTCAGTAAATTCCCATTAAATCACAGGAGCCCTCCCAAACCATATTAGGTGCTCACCTTAAATCTCACCTTGATCCAAGGTGGGTAAGTGCACTTAGAGAGCCCAAAACCCTCTCTGTCCAGAGTAGAGTTGGAACAACTCTACATTGCAAAGTTTCTCCAATGGAGCTGAAACTTTGCAGAGGTGTTCAAAACCCCAAATGAGGACTCCACACCAAAAATGGGATTTGTGAGACTCTGTTTGACCACACTTCCTTTGTAAGGGACATTACTGGTCACTTTGAGACATTTTCAAGTTTGAAAAGCC
Source organism: Hordeum vulgare subsp. vulgare (assembly GCF_904849725.1). NCBI lineage: Eukaryota > Viridiplantae > Streptophyta > Magnoliopsida > Poales > Poaceae > Hordeum > Hordeum vulgare. The sequence continues at coordinate 74,888,118 of NC_058522.1, read as the reverse complement.
AAACTTGTTCAATGGAGCTCATATTTGGTGGAACCCCATATTTTTACCCCAAGACCAAACCTGTTAAGTTTCATTTACACTGGTGGAGGGGAAGCACCCCAAGTCACTGTCGAACACCTACTGACAGCAAGGTAAAAACCTTCCTAGCTACTGTTTTACCCAATGTCAAGGGCCCAAAGTTGGTGGGTTAGAGCACCAGAACAACCTGAACACCCAGTCAACCAGCCCCTCCCCAATTCCAAGCACAAGTGACAAGAACTCCAATTTAAGTTGCAGGACAGTACTAGCTACACTAGTGTTCCTTGCTCCCTTGACCAGCTCGAGCTCCCACTAAACCACAGCAGCTAGGCACACTCCCAGCAATGCTCAGGACACGTCCCAAGTGCCGCAGAGCGAGCCAGCATGCCGTGGCATGCCAAAACTGTGCTCTGGGCGCGCTGTAGAGAGCCACCCGCAAGGGGCCGAAGCTGGGTACTCAAATCGTCTAGCTGAGCTGGGGATTGAACTCCCGCAAGAGGCTATCAGTGACAGAGTCCTTCAATCACTGCCGCCAAGCTATAAAGGCTTTGTGTTGAACTACAACATGCAAGGGATGAACAAGTCGCCCGGCGAGTTGTTTGCGATGCTGAAAGTCGCAGAGTCTGAACTCCGTAAAGAGCATCAAGTGTTGATGGTGAATAAGACCACTAGTTTCAGGAGAAACGGCAAAGGCAAGAAGGGTAATTCAAAGAAGAGTGGCAAGCCTGTTGCCAATCCGACGAAGAAACCCAAAGCTGGACCTAAGCCTGAAACAGAGTTTTACTATTGCAAGGGTATGGGTCACTGGAAGCGCAACTGCCCCAAGTATCTGGCTGATAAGAAGGTGGCCAAAGAAAAATCAGGTATATTTGATATACATGTTATTGATGTGTACTTAACCGGCTCTCGTAGTAGTGCCTGGGTATTCGATACCGGTTCTGTTGCTCATATTTGCAACTCGAAACAGGAACTGCGGAATAGACGAAGGCTGGCGAAAGATGAAGTGACGATGCACGTAGGAAATGGTTCCAAGGTTGATGCAATCGCCGTCGGCGCAGTTTCACTTCAGTTACCATCAGGATTAGTTATGAACTTGAATCATTGTTATTTAGTGCCTGCGTTGAGCATGAACATTATATCTGGATCTTGTTTATTGCGAGGCTATTACTCTTTTAAGTCAGAGAATAATGGTTGTTCTATTTCTATGAGTAACATCTTTTATGGTCATGCACCTAATGTGAGAGGATTGTTCATATTGAATATTGATAGTGATACACACATACATAACATTGAGACCAAAAGAGTTAGAGTTAACAATGATAGCGCCATATTTTTGTGGCACTGCCGCTTAGGTCATATTGGTGTAAAGCGCATGAAGAAACTCCATGTCGATGGACTTTTGGAGTCACTTGACTTTGATTCACTTTACACGTGCGAACCATGCCTCATGGGCAAGATGACGAAAACTCCGTTCTCTCGAACAATGGGGCGTGCAAGTGACTTGTTGGAAATCATACATACCGATGTGTGAGGTCAAATGAGCGTAGAGGCACGCGGCGGATATCGTTATTTTCTCACCTTGACTGACGATTTGAGTAGATATGGTTATGTCTACTTAATGAAGCACAAGTCTGAAACATTTGAAAAGTTCAAGCAATTTCAGAGTGAAGTTGAAAATCATCGTAACAAGAAGATCAAGTTCCTGCGGTCTGATCGTGGGGGTGAATATGTGAGTTTTGAGTTTGGTCCTCTCTTAAGACAATGTGGAATTGTTTCACAGTTGACACCGCCTGGAACACCACAGTGTAATGGTGTGTCCGAACGTCGTAATTGTACTTTATTAGAGATGGTGCGATCTATGATGTCTCTTACCGATTTGCCGTTATCGTTTTGGGGTTATGCATTAGACACAATTGCATTCAGTTTAAATAGGGCACCATCAAAATCCGTTGAGACGACACCATACGAACCGTGGTATGGCAAAAGGCCAAAGTTGTCGTTTCTTAAAGTTTGGGGATGTGATGCTTATGTCAAAAAGCTTCACCTTAAAAGCTGGAACCCAAAGCGGAAAAGTGCATCTTCATAGGTTACCCAAAAGAGACAGTTGGGTACACCTTCTATCTCAAATCCGAGGGCAAAGTGTTTGTTGCTAAAAACGGAGCTTTTCTCGAAAAGGAGTTTCTCTCGAGAGAATTGAGTGGGAGGAAGATAGAACTTGATGAGGTTGTCGAACCTCTCATCCCTCTAGATGGTGGCGCAGGGCAAGGGGAAACCTCTGTCATTGCGATGCCGGTTGAAGAGGAAGTTAATGATGATGATCATGAAACTTCGGTTCAAGTTCCTGTCGAACCACGCAGGTCGACGAGACCAGGTGCTGCTCCAGAGTGGTACGGTAATCCCGTCATGTCAATCATGTTGTTAGACAACAATGAACCTGCAAATTATGAAGAAGCAATGGTGGGCCTAGATTCCAACAAATGGCTAGAGGCCATGAAGTCCGAGATAGGATCCATGTATGATAAAAAAGTATGGACTTTGGAAGTACTACCTGAGGGCCGCAAGGCTATTCAGAACAAATGGATCTTTAAGAAGAAGACGGACGCTGACGGCAATGTGACCGTTTATAAAGCTCGACTTGAGGCAAAGGGTTTTTCACAAGTTCAAGGAGTTGACTACGATGATACATTCTCACCCGTAGCGACGCTTAAGTCCGTCAGAATCATGTTAGCAATAGCTGCATTTTTTGATTATGAAATCTAGCAGATGGATGTCAAAACGGCGTTCCTTAACGATTTCCTTAAGGAAGAGTTGTATATGATGCAACCCAAAGGTTTTGTCGATCCTAAGAATGCTAACAAGGTGTGCCAGCTCCGGCGATCCATTGATGGGCTGGTGCAAGCATCTCGGAGTTGGAACAAATGCTTTGATGAGGTGATCAAAGCATTTGGGTTTATACAAGTGGTTGGAGAATCTTGTATTTACAAGAAAGTGAGTGGGAGCTCTGTGGCGTTTCTAATATTATATGTGGATGACATATTGCTGATTGGAAACAACGTAGAGTTTTTGGAGAGCATAAAGGATTACTTGAATAAAAGTTTCTCTATGAAGGACCTAGGAGAAGCTGCTTACATTCTAGGCATTAAGATCTACAGGGATAGATCGAAACGCCTGATAGGGCTTTCACAAAGCACATACCTTGATATAGTTTTGAAGAGGTTCAAAATGGAACAGTCCAAGAAAGGGTTCTTGCCAGTTTTACAAGGTACGAGATTGAGTAAGACTCAGTGCCCAGCAACTAATGAGGATAAAGAGCATATGAGCACCGTCCCCTATGCTTCAGCCATAGGTTCTATCATGTATGCAATGTTGTGCACTAGACCGTACGTTAGCTTGGCCATAAGTATGGCAGGCAGGTTCCAGAGTAATCCAGGAGTGGATCACTGGACGGCGGTCAAGAATATCCTGAAGTACCTGAAAAGGACTAAGGAGATGTTTCTCGTGTATGGAGGTGACGAAGAGCTCGCCGTAAAGGGTTACGTCGATGCAAGCTTTGACACAGATCCGGACGACTCTAAGTCGCAGACCGGATACATATTTATTCTTAATGGGGGTGCGGTAAGCTGGTGCTGTTCCAAGCAAAGCGTCGTAGAAGATTCTACATGTGAAGCGGAGAAAATGGCTGCCTCGGAGGCGGCTAAGGAGGGTGTCTGGATGAAGCAGTTCATGACGGATCTTGGAGTAGTGCCAAGCGCACTGAATCCAATAACCTTGTTCTGTGACAACATGGGTGCCGTTGCACTAGCAAAGGAACCACGGTTTCACAAGAAGTCCAAACACATCAAACGACGCTTCAACCTCATCCGCGACTACGTCGAAGGGGAGGACGTAAATATATGCAAAGTGCACATGGATCTGCATGTAGCAGACCCGCTGACTAAACCTCTTCCACGGGCAAAGCATGATCAACACCAGAACTGTATGGGTGTTAGATTTATTACAATGTAATTCGCATGATGATGTGAGGGCTAGATTATTGACTCTAGTGCAAGTGGGAGACTGTTGGAATTATGCCCTAGAGGCAATAATAAATATAGTTATTATTATAATTCCTGTATCAAGATAATCGTTTATTATCCATGCTATAATTGTATTGAATGAAGACTTATATACATGTGTGGATACATAGACAAAACACTGTCCCTAGCAAGCCTCTAGTTGGCTAGCCAGTTGATCAAAGATAGTCAGGGTCTTCTGATTATTAACAAGGTGTTGTTGCTTGATAACTGGATCACGTCATTAGGAGAATCACGTGATGGACTAGACCCAAACTAATAGACGTAGCATATTGATCATGTCATTTTGTTGCTACTGTTTTCTGCGTGTCAACTATTTGATCCTATAACTCACTGACACCGGAGGAATGTTTTGTGTGTATCAAACGTCGCAATGTAACTGGGTGACTATAAATATGCTCTACAGGTATCTCCGAAGGTGTTCGTTGAGTTAGTATGGATCGAGACTGGGATTTGTCACTCCATGTGACGGAGAGGTATCTCGGGGCCCACTCGGTAATACAACATCACACACAAGCCTTGCAAGAAATGTGACTTAGTGTAAGTTGCGGGATCTTGTACTACAGAACGAGTAAAGAAACTTGCCGGTAAACGAGATTGAAATAGGTATGTGGATACTGACGATCGAATTTCGGGAAAGTAACATACCGAAGGACAAAGGGAATGACATACGGGATTATATGAATCCTTCGCACTGAGGTTCAAACGGTAAGATCTTCGTAGAATATGTGGTATCCAATATGGGCATCCAGGTCCCGCTATTGGATATTGACCGAGGAGTCACTCGGGTCATGTCTACATAGTTCTCGAACCCGCGGGGTCTGCACACTTAAGGTTCGACGTTGTTTTATGCGTATTTGAGTTATATGGTTGGTTACCGAATGTTGTTCGGAGTCCCGGATGAGATCACGGACGTCACGAGGGTTTCCGGAATGGTCCGGAAACAAATATTGATATATATAGGATGACCTGATTTGATTACCGGAAGGTTTTCGGAGTTACCAGGAATGTACCGGGAATGACGAATGGGTTCCGGGTGTTCACCGGGGGGGGGGGGCAACCCACCCCGGGGAAGCCCATACGCCTTGGGGGTGGCGCACCAACCCTTAGTGGGCTGGTGGGACAGCCCAAGAAGGCCCTATGCGCCATAGGAAGAAAATCAAAGAAAAAAGAAAAAAAGAGGAGGTGGGAAAAGGGGGAAGGACTCCTCCTTCCAAACCTAGTTGGATTCGGTTTGGAAGGGGAGGACTCCCCCGCTTGGCTCGGCCGACCCCCTTGAGCGTCCTTGGACCCCAAGGCAAGGGGAGAACTCATCTACCTCTCCATCTCTCTTGCTGGATCAAGAAGGCTGAGATCATCATCGAGCTGTACGTGTGCTGAACGCGGAGGTGCCGTCCGTTCGGCACTAGATCGTGGGACTGATCGCGGGTCGGTTCGCGGGGCGGATCGAGGGACGTGAGGACCTTCCACTACATCAACCGCGTTCACTAACGCTTCTGTTGTGCGATCTACAAGGGTACGTAGATCGAATATCCCCTCTCGTAGATGGACATCACCATGATAGGTCTTCGTGCGCGTAGGAAAATTTTTGTTTCCCATGCGACGTTCCCAACAGTAGGTGTTCATGATCATTCATTTGATCATCAGTAGATCACGTCCGCAATGCGTAGATCAACTCCTCCTCTTATTCTTGTACTCATAAGATAGTCACCTCATATATTGCTTAGTCTCTTGCTGCAGCCTCACCACTTAACCATACCTCACCCATCAAGCTTTGCTAGTCTTGATACCTTCGGAAATGAGATTGAGGAGTCCCCTATGGCTCACAGATTACTACAACACTGGTTGCAGTTATAGGTAAGGTGGTTAAGACGTGAGCGCTATGATTGTTCATTTGGAGTTTCTTCTTCTTCATCATCAATCTAGGATGGGTTATAGGCCGGCAGCCTGGGATAGCAAGGATGAACGTCATTCTTTTCTCGTTTGTTATCGTCCGTAGTCGGACCCTGCTCTTCTTCGTGATATTTATGTATTGTACTGATGTGACTCTGATATAGCTTGTGGCGAGTGTAAGCCAATTCCATATACTCTTCTCTTCAGTACATGTACTTGTAACAATATCCATTCTTGCGAAACGACGAGATGCGCTTCTATCCCTGTCGAGGCCCTCGCGCCAAAAATAAGGATAGGATCGCATCTTCAGCATTACAAATATAATCACCAACTACCAAGTAACTCCACAGAAAATTGCATTCACTTGTTCCTCTTTTTATTTGCTGGTATATTTATTTTGTATCATAAAAATATAAAAATAAAAAATAGACCTTTGTTTGCTTAGCTTGTCACTAGATTGCATATTCGCTCTCTAGTTTGCTTGAAAGTTGCTATCATATTTGAATTTGAGAAATTTATTGTTAAATGTGCTAGTTAATATAGCACTAGTGACTTGGATGAAGCGGGATTAAAATTTTATTAATGGCACTCATGACCCTCCTATGGATCAAGTCCCTACAACTAACACTCATACAACCCTACACTACTAGGGAAAAGCCTATACACGGGACCTCAGTAGTTGCGCTGGAAAAAATAACACGCAGCTGCTAATTAGCAGTAGCGCTGATCCATTTGAGCACTAATCCTAAGAGCTTAGCAGTAGCGCTGCTTGTCAGGAAAGCGCTACTACTATGTGGGACCAGCCGATGCCATCGACGGTAGATGTAGTAGCAGCGTTGTCCATAAGCCAGCGCTACTGCTAAGTTTTTAGCGGTAGCGCTTTCTTTTGCACCACCGCTGCTGCTAGTGGGCCCCAATTAGTAGTAGTGCGCTTCTGTAACAAGCGCTACTACTACAATAATAGTAGTAGCGCATTCTGGTATGCAACGCTACTGCTAGTTGCCGCTGGTGCCACCTTTCTACCCCTCTCCCCTCCTCTCCCCCACTTTGACCTACCTCCGCCTCCTTTCCCCTCTCCACTCTCCACTCTGCACACCATTGTTGCTCTTCTTCTCTCTTCCTCCTACCTCTATTCTCTCCTCATTAATGTCCCCCTCCACCATTACTCTCCTTCATAAATGACCTCTCTCACATCTCTCTTGGTCCTAGCTCGCTACCTCTCTTCCTCTCCTCATTAATGCCCCCCTCCACCATAAGTCCCTCTCCATTAGTTAGATAACTAGATTCACCTCTCCTCCCCAACAACTAGATCTAGCTAGCTATTTAGCCATCCACACATTCTCTTTCGATCAGTCACTCTCTCATCATCTCTCTCGGGCCAGGTGATATATAGGTGAGTAAAAAAGTTGTTCATTTGAAGAATGGGAATATTTGTGTGAATGAGAATATGTGTGTTTGGGATATATATATATATATATATATATATATATATATATATATATATATATATATGGATAGATTTGTGTGAGTGTGACATGCCCTCGATTTTCTTATGTTTTGACGAAATGTTGATTTATTTCCGTTTCGGTGAATTTCGAGGAAACTCAATATGTCCTATTTTTAGGCAAGGTCATGCCAAAATTTTATATGACTTTGAAGCATGCATGCATGCATTATTTATTTTATAACCCTTTTGCTTGTTATATACCGTGCAGTCGGTCATGAAGGTGAGTGGATGGAAGGTGGAGCGGTACATGCAATCCGCGGTGATGGACATGCATGCAAATAATCGTACTAGGATTAGATGTCCGTGTGCAAGATGCAAGGAAGGAGTCCTTTTGGACCCTTTTGATCGTGGCACTTTGAAGGCGGACTTGCTGATGAATGGTTTCATGGATGGCTATACTAGATGGATAAGTGAAGAAGACGATGATTATAAGGACGTCCAATTGGCAGGGAATAACGACACGGGGCTAGACGAAGAGATGACCGATCCACACGAAGATGATGATACCGGACATGGCGGCAGGGAAGAGTACGGAAATGACGGCGGCGGAGAAGATTCCGGACACGGCGAAGAAGAGTCCGGACATGGCGGAGAAGAGGCGGCGGTTACGCTACAGTCTTCGAGGCTACTATGTGCAGTCGTGCAAGACCCTCATGTTCAAGACCTCCTTCGCAAGAGTACTACTAGCGAGAGAGTTTCTTATAGAGAGGAGGCAAAGCTGGCTCAACTTGAAGTGGACTCAAAGACGCCATTGTATGACGGTTAAGATCTCGAGGTGACCCGCTTGAGTTTCACACTCAGACTTCTAAAGACGAAGGCCAAAAGCAAATGGATAGACAAAAGCCTCGATGAGCATTTGAATTATCTACATAATAAAGTTCTTCCAGCGGGGAACCTGTGTCCTAGTAGTGTCGAGGAGGCCAAGAAAATCGTTTGCCCTTTTGATTTGCCGCACATTAGGTACCATGCATGCATCAATGATTGCATCATTTATCAGGGGGGTGCACGCGGAAAAAACTAACTGTCCAGTGTGCAATGCTTCTTGATACAAGAAGGAAGGAAAGAAAGCTCCTCAAAAAGTTGTATGGTACTTTCCGATCACTCCCTGTCTGCAGCGGTATTTCATAGATCCTACGGAAGCAAAGCTCATGCGCTGTCACGCGGAGAGGAAGAAGCCCCACGATGGAGATGATTCGAGGCTGAGACACCTCGTAGATGGTAGCCAGTTGAGAGCAATCAAAGCCGTATATGGATTTGCTAAAGAAGATCCAAGGAACAGTGTCCTTGGTGCGAGTACCGATGGAATGAATCCGTTTGGAAACCATAAAACCAACCACATCACATGGCCCGTGTTTGTATGGATATACAACCTCCCCCATGGAAGTGCATGAAGACAAAGTACTACACATGTGCATGCTGCTTCAAGGAACGAAACAACCGGGAAATAGTATTAACCTGTATATGGGGCTTGTGCAAGAGGAGCTAGACACGTTATGGAAATCACCGGCATGGACATGGGACGCTAGCAAAGGAGAGTATTTCCATATGAGAGTCGCGCTGATGACGACGGTGCACGATTATCTCGGTTACGGGTACACCACAGGCCAGGTGTGCCATGGATACAACGGATGCATGAGGTGCATGGATGATACAACGTCTCAGCAGTTTACGTCAATGAAAGATGGCGGGTCTAGGAAAATTGTTTACATGGGGCATCGTAGATGGCTCGAGAAGGATGACCCGTGGAGAAAGTGTGGAGATCTATTCAATGGGTTGGCTGAGCTTCGAGGACATCCATGTAAGAGGAGCAGCACCGGAATCGCCGCGTTGTTGAGAAACTGGGAACAATGCCCCAAGCCGGGAAAGATCAAAAAGGTGCCAGAGCCGCTGCTGAAAGTATGGGAAATGAGGTCTGTTTTCTGGGACTTGGAGCACTGTCCCAATCACGACACGCCTCACTGCCTTGATCAAATGCATATTACGAAGAATGTCCTCGAGAACTTTCTTGGCACACTGATGAACATGCCCGAGAAGACCAAGGATGGGCCGAAGGCAAGGAAAGACTTGGAAGATTTGAAGATCCGGAAAGACCTCCACCGTAAAAAGTTGATGGAGGAGACGGAGACGGAGACAGAGGAGGGGGAAAGGGTCAGAAAAGTCAGCAAGAAGGAGGAGAATTATTGCCCCCCTTCTTGCTTCACCTTAAGTCTGAAGGAGATCGATCAATTCATCAAGTGCCTTATGGGAATCAAAGTCAGTTCTGGTTACTGTGGGAAGATAAGAAGATTTCTAGACCCCAAGAAGAAAAGGTTTAGCAGGATGAAGTCTCATGACTGTCACGTGATGATGATGCATATACTCCCGGTTGCTATTAGAGGGATAATGGAAAAGCACGTCCATGAGACACTTACTGGTCTCTGCAACTTCTTCGATGTTATCTCTCGAAAGTCCATAAGTGCGAAGCAGCTCCGAAGGCTACAGGAAGAGATCGTTGTCATACTATGTGAGCTTGAGATGTACTTCCCACCCGGGTTCTTTGACGTCATGGTGCATCTGTGTGTCCACATCGTGGATGACATCATCAACCTTGGGCCGACATTCCTTCACAGCATGATGCCGTTCGAGAGGATGAATGGGGTCATCAAAGGATTCGTTCGTAACAATGCCTGTCCCGAAATAATCGTCGTCCTAGGGTATCTGACGCATGAGTGTGTCTCCTTTTGCGAGAATTATATAAACGTCGGAGACCCTGTTGTTGGTTTTCCCGTCAAGAAGCACGATGGGAAGCTCGAAGGAGATGTTCACAACAACGGCCGGAGGGAATTGCATGTGGACTACTCCGATCCACGAAACGACTTTGACATGGCTAACTTAGTAGTGCTACAACACCTAGATATGGTAGATGATTATGTGGCACGACACAAAGAAAGCATCGCAAAGAAGTACCGTGATAAGGGGATGCTCAAGACGGACGACGAAATTAATGTATGGCACAACGCTACTTTCTTGCGTTGGTTCAAAGAGCAAGCTCTTGAAAATCCCCCGGAAGAGGGCAGTTCAGACGGATTGCTCATACACTCCTTAGCACATGGCCCTGCGCCCAAGCTCGCGACCTATCAGTCCTACGATATCAATGGGTACACGTCCACACGGAGGCTAAAGAAATGGACAGTGATTACCAGAACTCCGGGCTGACAATTCAATGCGTCACCGACGCCAACAGCACAACTGAAAGATTCTACGGAAGGGTCGAAGAGATGTGGGAGCTTGACTATGCTGGAATGCACGATGCGACGATGTTCCGTGTTAGATGGTCCAAGGATGTTGTAAGAGAAAACAAGTATTTCACCACCATGTCTATACCCGACGCGAAGAGCACTCCCATGAACGTTAAGATCATCGCCAAAAATGAGCCATGGGTACATGCTAAGCACTTGACACAATGCTTCTTCATAACCGACCCGACCAATCCTAGTCGTGTTGTTGTGAGGAGATGCAAAAGGAGCATCGTCGGAATGGATGGAGCCGCCAACAAGGAAGACTACGACCAATACGGCAACCCAATGAGGGAAGATGATGATGACGATGTAGCATACGTGAAAAGAAGATTCAAGACTACATGGCAGTGGAAAGATCGTAATCCATGGCTCCGGAATAGTCACAAGGAGGGGCTCAATTACTCGGAAACAAACAAGAAAGGGAAGAGGAAGCTCAATGTGAAACGTCGTCGACGCAGCTGATCAGAAACTTACATTTATATATTTGTATATATTTTGTGTACGCACTGAAGTTACCATTATCGGTCAACTGATATATTACCACATGCATGTTCTGATGATATTCGCGCATAGGGGGGAGAGGGAGACGCCTTCGTCGTCAGGAGAAAAACAAATAATAAAATGTAAAGTAAAGTAAACAGAAAAGGAAAGAAAAATAATAAAAAGAAAATAAAAATAATAGAAGTAAAATAATAAAGAAAACTAATAAAAATAAAGTAATAAAGAAATGGCACTTAGCGGTAGCGCTCGTACAAAGCCAACGCTACTACTATGGCACTTAGCGGTAGCGCTGGTACAAAGCCAGCGCTACTACTATGGCTTAGCGGTAGCGCTGGTACAAAGCCAGCACTACTACTATAGTTAACCCAGCTCAAAATTTCCTAACTCCCCCGCCCTCTCCCTCCCCTGCCCCCTATCGATCCACCCCTCCAAACACAGCCACACCCCTCGAGGCGTCGTCGCGCGAAACCCTCCCGCAGCCATATTGCGGTGCGCCACCGCACCCACCGCTGCCTCCTTCCGGCGCCGCCGTCTCCCCTGCTTGGCACCCAGCATCCCTGCTCGGCGCCCACCGCCCCTCCCTACCACCTCCCCTGCTTGGCGCTCATCAGCCACCCTCCATGCTCGGCGACCACACCCTTCCTACTCGGCGCCCATCACCCCTGTTCAACGAGCTCGCCTCCCCTGCAAGCTTCAACCACGAACAACAAAGGTATGATTCTCCCCTTTTGTTTTCATGTATTTTTTTCATTGCTATTATGTGTTGATGAATTGTATCAAGGGTAGTGGTATTATGTGTTGATGAATTGGTTCTACATGTGTTGATGAACAATAAAGGTGAGAACCCATGATCTTTTGCTATTATGTGTTGATCATTGCTATTATGTCTTGATGAACAACAAAGGTGAGAACCATGATCTTTAGTTTCAAGGGTAGTGGTATGATACAGGGGGTGATGTCGCACAAGCGTATGGGATCGCAGCAGTTTTCGAGGGTAGAGTATTCAACTCAAATTTATTGATTCACTCACAAGGGGAAGCTAAAGACTATTCTCAAGTATTAGCAGTTGAGTTGTCAAATTCAACCACACCTGAAAGATTAGTATCTGCAAGGAAAGTATCAGTAGCAAGGTAGTACGATAGCAACGGTGCCAGAAAAAGCCTTGGTTGACGGGATTGTCAGTACCGCTTACCTAGCCTCGGCAACGGCACCAACAATTTCTTGCAACAAGTAACAGCGGAGTAGCAAGGAACAGTAGTAGCAGCAGCAGCAAAGTAACAAGTAACAGCAGTAGCAACAGCAGCAAAGTAACAGCAGTAGTGACAGCAGCAAAGTGGCCCAATCCCTCTTGTAGCAAGGGACAAGCCTAGGCAAAGTAATGTAGCGAGGACCAGTAGTAAAATACTCATAGGAAGTGGATCGGTGATGGATGAGTATGACGGATGTGATTCATCATGTAACAGCTATAACACAGAGAGATATGTGGCTAGCTCCCGTTCATCAATCTAATGTAGGCATGTATTCCACATGTAGTCATACGTGCTTAGGGAAAAGAACTTGCTTGACATCTATTGTCCATCCCTCCCGTGGTAGCGGGGTCCTAATGGAAACTACCTGATATTAAGGTTCTCCTTTTAATAAAGAACCGAAGCAACGCATTAACACGCGGTGAATACATGAACTCCTCATACTATGGTCATCTCCGGGAGTGGTTCCAGCTATTGTCACTCCGGGGTTGTCGGGTCATAACACATACTAGGTGACTACAACTCGCAAGATAGGATCTAAAACACACATATATTGGTGACAACATAATAGGTTCCGATCTGAAATCATGGCACTCGTGCCCTATTGACAAGCATTAACCATAGCCAAGTAGTAGCAACATCAATCTAGAACATAGTGGATACTAGGGATCAATCCCCTTCAAGAACTAACTCGATTACATGATAGATCTCATCCAACTCATCACCGTCCAGCAAGCCTACGATGAGATTACTCACGAACGATGAAGAGCATCATGGAATTGTCGATGGAGAAAGGTTGATGATGACGATGGCGACGATTTGCCCTCTCCGGAGCCCGAAACGGACTCTAGATCTACCCTCCAGATGAAGAACAGGATGTGGCGGCGCCTCCGTATCGCAAAACGCGATGAAACCTTCTCTTTGATTTTTTTCCAGGCGAAACGGAAGATATAGAACTGAGACTCGGGGCGGTGGTGCCACGTGGCCCCCACAAGCCCTCACGACGCGGCATAGGGGGGTGGCCGCGGCCCAGGGGCTTGTGGCCCACTGGCACGCCCCCTCCGGTGGATCTTTGCGCAGATATTTTTCTTTTATTCCAGAAAAAATCTCCGTAAATTTTCGGGACGTTCCGAGAACTTTCGTTTCAGCACAAAAACAACACCATGGCAATTCTGCTGAAAACAGCGTCTGTCCGGGTTAGTTCCATTCAAATCTTGCAAGTTAGAGTCCAAACTAGGGGAACAGAGTTCGGAAAAGTAGATACGACGGAGACGTATCAACTCCCCCAAGCTTAAAGCCTTGCTTGTCCTCAAGCAACTGAGTTGACAAACTGAGAGAGACAAAAGAAAAACTTTGACGAACTCTGTTTGATCTTGTTGTTGCAACTATGTCTTACTCACAACCAGAATTTCAGCAACATCACAAGCAAACCACAAAAGCAAATGACATCTAGGTCTCACGGTAAACTCATATCAATGGCATAATCAACTAGCGAGCAAATAATAATAAGCCTCAAGCGTCAACACTTCAATCAAAACAACATGAAGCAGTACGAATAGATGGTATCTCGCTAGCTCTTTCTGAGACCGCAAAACATAAATGCAGAGCACCTTAAAAGACCAAGGGCTGACTAAACATTGTAATTCAAGTCAATGAAGATCCAGTCATAGTCACACTCAACATAGTTAAAAGCAAAGCATAGGAATGACCGAGGTGCTCTCTAATTGGTGCTTTTTGTAAGAGGAGGATGACTCAACAGGAACATAAATAGACAGGCCCTTTGCAGAGGGGAGCGGTGATTTGCAGAGGTGCTAGAGCTCAAGCTTTGAAAACAGAGATAATAATTTCGGGTGGCATGCTTTCATTGTCAACGCAATGACTAGGAGTTCTCAACATCTTCCATGCTACACATGCTATAGGCAGTTCCCCATCAGAAAAGTAAAGTTTTGACTCCCCCACCACCAATCAATCACACTCCATGGCTAGCCGAATCCTCGGGTACCGTCGAAACCAACATCAATCCTGGGGGAGTTTTTTTTGCAATTATCTTTTCGATTTGAGTATGGAACTGGGAATTCCAATTACCTGCCCCTTTCTCGTGAATGATAGTGAATAAACACATATCGAGGATCACACGCCTAGCATGGAAGATATCAATAGCCCCCTCTCACCACATGAGCGGTTCGGGCATGCAAAACAGATTATTTCTTGAAGATTTAGAGAGTGGCACATGCAAATTTACTTGGAACGGTAGGTAGATACCGCACATAGGTAGGTATGGTGGACTCATATTGCACAACTTTGGGTTTAAGGAGGTGGATGCCCAAGCAGTATTCCCGCTTAGTAGAAGTGAAGGCTAGCAAAAGACTGGGAAGCAACCAACTCGAGAGCGACAACAGTCATCAAAATGCATTGAGATTAACTAACATTGAGTACAAGCATGAGTAGGAGACAAATCACCATGAACATGAATATCATAGAGGCTATGTTGATTTTGTTTCAACAACATGCGTGAACATGCGCCAAGTCAAGCAACTTGAAACATTCAAGGGAGGATACCATCCTATCATACTACATCATAGTCATCTCAACATTCATGTGGGCATCCAAGACAAACCATTATAAGTTCCTAGCTAAGTAAGCATGGCATAAGCAACTATGATCACTAAGTTGTCATTGCAAACATGTTTCTCTCACAACAAAGCTGAATCAGGCATGATGAGCTAGTCATATTGACAAAAAAAAATAGATCAAGTTCATACCAGCTTTTCCCGGCTCAGTCACTTCATCATATATCGTCATTATTGCCTTCCACTTGCACGGCCGAACGATGTGAACAATAATAAGCGTGCTCGTGCATTGGACGACGCTGGAATCTGCAGGCAGACACAAAGGAGAAGACAAGGTAATATGGCTCTTTGAAAGCTAAACAGGTATGCATGCAAGAGCCACTAAACAGTGTAACCAATATCTTCAACCTTGACCCAAACAAAAGAAAACTATTTACACGGGAAAGCTCCCAACAAGCAAAAGAAGAAAAAGAAAATCTTTTTGGTTTTTCTCAAACTATACAGACACACGAAAAGAAAACGAGAGAAAGAAAGTAAACTGGCATGGATGATACAATGGCAATGTGTGAACACCGGCTAACAAAGTGAAAGCATAAGCAAGAATGTAAAGTCGGTGAGAACACGCACTCCCCCAAGCTTAGGCTTTTGTCCTAACTTGGTATACTCCCAAGGAGGCAAATAACCAGCTCTTGGGTACTCCGGAGTGGACTGTGGATGCCACTGCTGTGTGAGCTCCTCTGGCTCCCGCTGATAAACTGGCGTCTGGAACTCGACTGGCGGCTCGGGCACGGGCACTTGTGGTTGGGCCAAGCCACAATATGCGTAGATGTCCGAGGGCATAATAGTGTACCTGCCTGCATGAAGATTGAACAAAGAAGGAGCAGGCAAAGTAATAGTCTCACGAGTACCCTGACTAAATACGAGGTTATAAATCATCCTTCCACCTATATCTCTATCAAGAAAGTCATGGCGAACCATGCTATCGTAATCTAGATATCTCTCGGGAAGAAACATCTCTTCTTCCTCCTAAAGTCTAATGGGTATCTCAAAGTGTCTGGCAAGACGGGTAGCATAGATACCTCCATAGTCCACTCCTTTAGGATGGTTCAAGTTCAACCGTTGAGCTACTATAGCGCCCAAGCTATAAGTTTTATTGTTATAAAGGGCTTCGCGCAAAACCGCAAGATCTGGGGAACTAAGTGACCTAGCTTTCCCACGGACAATCAAACATTTTCCCACAAATAGTGATAAGTACCGAAGCACGGGAAAATGTATTCTAGCAGCTCTAGCGCAAGACACTCCTCTCTCCTCTCCTACAGCAATTGTACCGATAAAAGCTTCCAAGTCCCGTGGACGAGGTTCATGAATATCCCCAACATAAGGTAATTTGCAAACATTGCAAAAGTCCTGGAGTGACATGCGCTGGGGGACATCATAAAGTTTAAACTCAACCATCGGAGGATTCATCCTCGGATAGAAGTTAAAGCTTTGTACGAAGATATTAGTGAGGAAGAGGTATTGCGAACACTTATCTTCAACGAAGGCGGTAAGGCCTACGTTCTCCACCAAGTAATAAAAGTCCTCATAAATTCCAACGGCGTGTAGGAGCACGTCGATTGGCCACTCGCACGCTCGAACTTCTGCGACTCAAGGGACCAGATACTTGGGCTTCTTGTCACTCCCATCATCCTTGGGGTCACGGCTTGACGAGCCTCTCAAGAACCTCCTCATCTTTTCCCTTTTCTATCTCTGAAAATTTCTGAAATTTTTATTGATTCTAAGGAAAAGTGAATAAGGCTCAACGAAACTCATAGCAACTACTCCCAGAAGTTCCTAGATACCATATTACGCATCAAAACTAATTGGGACCAGCTAGAATCAGCATACAAAGTTCAAGAACATGATCACCAAGGCAGCAAAATTACGCGGAGTATAAGGCACTAGAGCAAAAACTAATTGGACCAATGGAGGAGTCACTTACCAAGGAGTAATTTCCCCAAAACAGTTCGGAGAACGGTGATTTGAGCAAAGAGATCGAAAATCCCAGCAAGAGGAGCAAGAACACGGGTTTCAGCTGCGAAATGATTTTTCTGGAGGTAGGAGAAGGAGATGGGAGCATGATTGAGTGGAGGGGGGGGTGCCTGTGGGCCCCACAAGCCTGGGTGGCGTGGCCAGGGGGTGCCCGCACCCCTAGGGCTTGTGGCCCACTGGTGTGACCCAGACAGACTCTTTGTCCTAGTATTTTTTAAATATTCCAGAAAAAATCATACTAGATTTTCACAGCGTTTGGAGAACTTCTATTTTCGGGGTAATTTTCTACCGGACGCTAAAACAGAAAACAGGGAAAACTAATCTAAACCTATCATTTTTCTTCTAAGCAACCTAAAGTGAACGCTTGGAACAGAGGTTTGTGACTCCTCGATTCATCCATCTCATGGTCATCGAAAGAAATCCGTCAATGGGGTTGATCAAATCCCCTCGACAAAACTTTCTCGAATCGCAAAAGAGAACGGATAATTTTCGAATAGTCACTAGGTCACCTCAATGGGGATGTGTATTTCCCCAACAAGCAAATCATACTTCATCTTGACACGAGGAATAGGGGATTCAAAGCTACTAATAAGAATCGATGATGTTTTTTCGATAGCATTGATGCAATGTACTCGATATTGTTTCTTCGGAAAGTGCATCTATGCTCATTACTGTTGACATGGAAAGTGACATTGCCTTGGTTGCAATCTATAACAGCTCCTGCAGTGTTTAAAAAGGGTCTTCCGAGGATGACAGCCAAGGCATCTTCCTCGGGAATATCCAAGATAACAAAGTCTGTTAAGATAGTGGTGTTAGCAACCACAACATGCACATCCTCGCAAATGCCGATAGGGAAAGCAATTGATTTGTCGGCCATTTGCAGAGAGATTTTAGTGGGTGTCAACTTATCCAGTTCAAGTCTATGATAAAGAGAGAGAGGCATAACACTAACACCGGCTCCAAGGTCGCATAATGAAGTTGTAACGTAGTTGCCTTTAATGGAGCAAGGTATAGAGGGCACACCGGGGTCACCTAGTTTCTTAGGAGTTCCACCCTTGAGGGTATAATTAGCAACATGGCGGAGATCTCAAGATCAGGTATCCTCCTCTTATTAGTCACAATATCTTTCATGTACTTAGCATACGGAGACATTTTGAGCATATTCGTCAAACGCATCTGCAGAAAGACATGTCTGATCATTTCAACAAAGCGCTCAAAATATTCATCATCCTTTTTCTTGGATGGTTTGGGAGGAAAGGGCATGGGTTTTTGAACCCACGGTTCTCTTTCTTTACCGTGCTTCCTAGCAGCGAAGTCATTCTTATCGTATCTCTTAGTCTTAGGCTGTGGGTTATCAAGATCGACAGGTTCAATCTCCACATCCTTTTCATTGCTAGGATGAGCTTCTTCATGAACATCATTATTGATATTATTAGTAGGCTCATGTTCATCACCAGATTATGTTTTAGCATCAGAGATAGAGGCATCGTTTGGACTCTCAGGGGTAGCAGCAATAGGGTTGCTAGCGTGCAGGTTCCTATCATCTTTCTTCTTCTTTCTAATATGACTAGGTGCATCAGTGCTAAATCCTTGAGACTCTTGTTCAACTCTCTTTGGATGACCCTCAGGATACAGAGGTTCCTGGATCATTCTACCGCCTCTAGTGACGACTCTTACGGCATTGTCATTCAACTCATTGAGCAAGTCATTCTGAGATTTAAGTACTTGTCGTGGTTTTGTCACGGCATATGTCCTCATGAAAGGACTTCGTGTTGGAGCCATCGCACCTTGGTTGTGACTCAAAGGCGTTGAATGGGAGCGAGATAGAGATTTACCCAGGTTCGGCCCCTCGAGAGGAGGTAAAAGCCTACGTCCTGCTTTGTGTTATATTGATGGTGTTTCGATTACAAGGAGGGTGTAACTCGCCTGACCTAGCACTCGATGATTTCTAACCTACCCTCTCCTTCCCCGGGACTCACCTTTATATACAGGTCGAGCCCTTAGGGTTTACAAGAGTCCTTGCCATCATGCAAGTCATGATTCTTTCTATCTCTAAGTCGCCGTGCTTTCCAAGACTTGGAGATCTTCCCAATGATTGATTCTCCACAAGGATCTTGAACCACCCGTCTAGCTCCTGGGCTTATAGGCCAAAGCTTGAATCGCCAAAGGATGAGTCGCCCGCTTGGTGACCCGGCCCAACTAGGGCGGGTCACACAACAGATAATATCCCCAACATTAGGCCCCAGATTGAGCTGAGCCTGTTCATGCCAACTCTCACCTAGTCAGGGGCGACTCACTCTGTCTTTTTACACATCATACGCTTAATCAACCACCCTTTCGTGGAAATATCCAAGTCCCCGAACCGTTTCTTGTTGACACCATCTTATCCCTTTAATCTCGGAGTAAATGATGACGCAATCCCCAATGGATCTTTCAGCACAGATATCCCAAAAATCTTGGCGCTATTATAGCGAATCTTTATCCTATCGTTAGTTCCCGCGTGAGGCGCCTTGATTCCAGTGCCCGAACCAATAAATAGGCTGGGGAAGGGTGCAGGGAACATCCCCTCCTACCCATTTGGTGGACCCCTTCTTCCTTGCGACTGCACCAAGAACTCCATCGCCGCCCGAGGACCTCCGTCTCCGGCCACCACATCCGACGCATCCCCAGGCCAACCAAGCGCGCAACACTCGCTGCGGATCTTCATCGGTCGCCCCCGGTCGCCATCATCAGGTCAGTCCTTCGCCATTAGAGGTAGATCTTAGCTCCTCGAGGTTCATTGCTTGTCGGTTCCTTAGAACACCTCGAATGCCCCCATATACGCTGATTAGTCCACAATGATAATAGTAGGCACGGTAGCATCGACCATATCCCAGTTGATTAGCTCCTGTTTGAAAATCTAAAAAAGGCTTCTGTCAAATCAGCTTTACTGTTCTTACCCTAGCCATAGGCTGTTTTACTTTATCGAGGCCTTTTTCCATTCATTTTCGCCTACTCCGTAGATCTATGTGTTACTCCCTGCTGTATAAAACCTGTTCGTAGATCCGTACTTCACCATTTTAGCGTACATCTCTGAAGCTCTGAGTTGTCTCCCTTAAACAGTAGGAAATTCCTAAATCGCCCTTGTATCCTGACCCGACCCCTTGTTGGCGAGTCAACAGACTCCTTTAGTTACCTGACAAATGTTTGGCGAGTTAATCGATCCTCTTAACCACTCAGTAAGCGCTCGGCGAGTTAATTTATCCGAAATCTTTTCCTTTGTAGCCATGTGTAACGTTTTCAAAGCCGATTGGCTCCTGACCAAAGTTGATGAAGCTTTTCTCAACGACTGTGTGAAGACGGGAAATCTCAACCCGAAAGAGGTTATCGGATGGCGATCCGGGTTTGGAGAAGAAATTTCCAACCCGAAGGAAGGGGAAATAGTTGTCTTTGCTGAACACCTCGAACGGGGGTTTAAGCCGCCAGGATCAAAATTCCTCAGAGTTGCCATGACTTTCATGAATGTCCGCCTCCAAGACTTAGGACCCAACTCGATTAGTAACTTATGTCAGTTCCAAGTGTTCTGCGAAGCTTACTTGCAGATGGAACCTTCAGTTCCTTTCTTCTGGTATTTTTTCCATTTGAATCGCCAGACCGAATTTTCCAATGGCCCTGGCTTGGAACTTGGAGGCGTCAATGTTCCACGCCGCAGGGACAGCTCATTCCCATCACTCGCCATGCCAAGCCATCCCAAAGGCTGGGGCGAGTCTTGGTTTTATTGCCGAGAAACTTCTCCTGAGGGTGAAAACAAGCTCCTTGGCTATAGGGAGGAAAGTCTTCCTACAAACTTTAAACTTCCAGACAAGCTCACTGAAGAAGAGGAGCAGATTTTATTCCGGTGCTATCCGAGTTACGATCTTTGACAAACAATGGTCTCACTGGGATTGATTTGATCCGCTGTTGGGTTGAATGGAGCATCCTTCCCTTAAGTCACCGAGACGGCTTAATGTGTGAGCTTGATGGCACCTTGGACCATCCCCAATGCTACCTCTGTACAACACTGATAGAAAATGATATTGTGACCATCATCAAGAAGCTGACCGGCGAGCCCTTGGCCAAGTGTAGCCAAATAGGGCTTAAGCCATTCTGCAAGATCAACCTGGCTCCTAAGTTAAATAACTTAACCCGCTTTTACTTTATTCTTTCCGACTTACTTGAATTCTGATTCACATAATAAAAATGCCACTTCAGAAAGGTGACCGATTCTGGTCCAAGAGGCCAAAAAAGGTGGCCCTGAAGCAAGCCAGGCCGCCTCCAAAAAAGAAATCCAATAGCAAAAGCAAAACCGCCATTACTGAACCATGTGATGTGGACGAATCCCAAATCGGTGACGTATCTTGAGAGGTAAAATTCTATCTTCTTTGTCTTCCCATCCATTTCTATAATTTGTGTTTACACCTCTGTATCTCTTATGTGTAGGATGATGGCAACGAAAGCCAAGAACTCCGTAGAGGTAATTTCTGTTTCTTACGACTCATCTTCTCCACCTAAGCCGGCCAGGCGGGTTTGTGGGAAGGTTCCCATGTCTCACCCAAATGCTTGTTTGGATCCTAATTTCCTTTTGAAGAAAGCACAACATGCTTCCTATCGTAAGACTCGGAGTCATTCTGGAGACTTGGTGTTCGGGTTACCAGCGAAAACTTCTACCAAGAAGAGGCAGAATGAGGTATCCTTTTAGCAGCGTCCCCCTTTGCTTCCTTTTGGATCATACTTGTAATTTGCTCATATCTTGAGGTATTACTTTTGCAGAATTCTCCCGCTTCATCAGGCGACTCAGTGATGTCTGCCCTTCCGCCAATGATCCGCGTTCCATGGTAAATCCTCATAACACTTACATTTGTCCTAATGATGAGAATGTCTGTTCTTAAGAATATACCCTTCTCTTTTTAGGGCACAAGCGAAGAAAAGGAAAACTGGCGGATCAACTATCACTACAGCTCCGGAACCTATTGAAAAACCGGCGCCGACTCAGGCTGACCTGGCAAAGGATAAACCTGATGACCAAGCGGACCTCCCAAGTTCTCCCAAGGAAGGCACAGAAACGCCCAATCCGCCGAGTCCGTTCAAAACGGCAGAGGATCCAGATGCTGTAATCATCACTGGTACTAGCTTCTCTAAGCTGGCTTCGGCAGTCTTGTCGAAGCATGTATCAACATCAACCCAGCCTTCTACTGGACATGAGATTTCCAAGGCCAAACTATCTCAATACAAAAATCTTGAATTTAAAGAGCTCTGCTCCGGCTTTGCAAGTCGCCTGCAGGCGAGTTATGAAATAGAGAAGAGTCTACTCCTTATAATGAAGAATGGACATGAGGTATGCCTTAATGCATACCGTCCTTATTAGCCCCCAAGGGCCGGGTCATCTGTTGAAAGATGAGCCGGGTCTTGATATTAGAAAAATCTTTCGACCTGTAACCCCCAAGGGCCGGGTCATCTGTTGAAAGATGAACTGGGTCTTGATATTAGAAAAAATCTTTCAACCTGTAACCCCCAAGGGTCGGGTCATCTGTTGAAAGATGAGCCAGGTCCTGATATTAGAAAAATCTTTCGACCTGTAACCCCCAAGGGTCGGGTCATCTGTTGAAAGATGAGCCGTGTCTTGATATTAGAAAAAAATCTTTCGACCTGTAATCCCCAAGGGTCGGCTCATATGTTGAAAGATGAGCCGGGTTTTGATATTAGAAATTTTTTTCGACCCGTAACCCCCAAGGGCCGGGTCATCTGTTGAAAGATGAGCCGGGTCTTGATATTAGAAAAAATCTTTCAACCTGTAACCCCCAAGGGCCGGGTCATCTGTTGAAAGATGAACCTGGTCTTGATATTTAGAAAAATTCTTTCGACCTATAACCCCCAAGGGCTGGGTCATCTGTTGAAAGATGAACCGGGTCTTGATCTTGTATAATTTTGTCTTAAAAATTATACATTACCCCCAAGTGTCAGAGATGTTGCTTGCAATAATTCTGAGACTTGCCCCATGATAATATATTTTGACCGGAATGTCTTGCCCAAGCTGAGTCGGCGTTGGGCGACTTAAAGAAAAGTTTAGCCGACCAGCAAGACGCACGGGCTAAATTAGAAGAAAAATGTCAAGTGATCTTATCTGAGATGGAGAAGCTGAAGGCCGCCCACAAGAAGGCTCGAGCTGATCAAGGCACCGCGGTAAAGCGAGCGGAAAAAGCTGAAGCAAAACTGGAAACCATGCAACAAGAGCTAGCCGTCTTAAAACAACATATCTCCAACATGGCACAGGCTACCTTTGGTAAGAAGCAAACCCTGATCTTGTACTTTGTTAAAAAACTTAGTATGAAAAAGTTACTGACCATCATTATCCCTTATATAGGTCCGAGAGCCGCCAACCTTCAGGATGACTGTATCTTGATGCTAAAGGTGATTTACACATTAACACAACAACTGTATACCGGAAGCGCACTGACCGTGAAGGCAATGATGGGCACCAAGGAACCCATAACATCAATCAAAAAGATGCTTGGCTGCTTATCTACCCTTCCGCCTTAGATAGGTGAGCTAACCCGATTAGCTGCCCGAAAAGGGGTACTGACTATGTTGAGTCGGTGCTTAGCATACGCTCGAGAGCTAAAAGCCGAAGAAGTAGCAACAGGCTTTCCCCAGCTCAAGGACGACGGGTCAGAATTTACTCAAGATGATTATCAATGCGTTGTCAAAGAATCTCGCTCGGCAACGACTCAGCTTGCAGCAAGCTTGGATTTGTCAAAGTATCAAGCTTCTTATGATGACCAGAATAGGAAAATAAATCCGCCAACCTTTGTGACAACCAGCTTGACTCCGCGTCGACCCAAGAACCCTTTTGATTTGGAGGCAGACCTCTCGACATTTTTGAATGATGAAGATGAATTCGCCGCTTTATCCAAGTGTAATTGGGTGTTGGGCGACTTACAACTTGAAGTCGGCCAGAGCTCAAAGCAAGCTGACCCGGGGACATCAGTAGATTAGTTCTTCATGGATTTGGACATCAGAGCCATGTAATAGGTTATTTGTAGAAAACAACCTTGTTCCGTGATTTCCTTAAAACCCTTGTGTCGCCCTCAGGGCGCCTTATGATGCTTGACCCGCCATGTCAGTAAAGATTTTGATCATCAATCTGTCAGGATAAAAACATACATCAAACCACCTCAGTGAGTAATGGATGATATTAAATGATAACCGACTCAGGATGTTCCGGTGAGTTGGAAAAATTTGCAAAAAACCTTGTGGCAGTGCCAGGAAGGTGAAAGTAAGAATTTCGTCGGCTCGTTCAAGTTGCAACAGGATAGGACGAGTTATATAAACTCAAGTGCTACCCGAGGGAGACTTTTTGTGTAAAAAACCTCAAGTATTTAGAACGGCTGATCAGGCACGAGTCAAGCTTCGGTGAAGCAGGTACAGTGAACCAATGGTTTCTCTATTTTCCATGTGGGGCGCTAGCCGGTACCATGCATGCTTTAACCAAGGCGAGTTCAGGGTCCATAAAGCGGAGTAACTCGCCAAGAGTTCATGGGTCCATATGGCGATTCGGCCAACACATAGTCCAGTATAACCATTTGTAATGCGGTAATTTTTCGCAGGCCAAATGGGTAGTAAGGCTGATTTCAATGAGTGGAAGCCCCCAAGTGACCTATGATTAGGGGAAAGACCGGTCATAGGATTGTAGAAGCGTATACGCTCTTACTTCAAAACGACTTGGGAGCAAATAGCCCCCAAGTAAGTCGGCCTAATCCACAGAATCATATAAGGCGCCTATGTTTGAATCGCGCGCTTGTAGCGACTTGATCCTCTTTGGCTTATCGATACCCAGTGTTGTAATAAGTGCATCATGGCGACTTATGCTCTATGGTATGGATGGCGTCCATGCTTGGGCGACATGTCGAGGTGCAATAAAAATCCATACTTTCAATAAGATGAAATAGCAGGAAAGCCCCAGAGTTTGTGGGCATCAATTTTATTGCTTCATAAAAATGAAAGACTTACAATTTTCAAGAGAAGAAAAAACAGAGCCAATAGCTCAAGTGTAATATGGCCACAAGTGGGCTATGTTCCAGGGGCGAGTTGACTCAGCCTCCGTGGTTGGCCGATCAGGCCGAAGACCCACCAGATAGTATGACCTGTTGCGAAGGTTTTTGCTGACGACGAACGGTCCTTCCCATGGTGGTGATAACTTATGCATGCTAGTGCGATCTTGGATCAATCGAAGCACTAAGTCGCCCTCGTGAAAAGTTCGGCTCTTGACCCGGCGGCTATGGTAACGCCGCAAGTCCTGCTGATAAATAACCGATCGGGCGGCAACCAAGTCGCGTGCTTCCGCCAAAGCGTCCAAAGAATCTTGACGCGCCAACTCGTTATCCTGTTCCACATAAGCAGCAACTCTGGGCGAGTCATGCCTAATGTCAGTGGGAAGAATAGCTTCTGCTCCGTATACCAGGAAAAAGGGAGTAAAACCCGTAGAACGGTTTGGGGTGGTTCGGATGCACCATAGTACTGAAGGCAACTCCTCAACCCAACACCCTGGGGTGCGTTCCAGGGGAACCATAAGTCGGGGCTTGATTCCTCGCAACACTTCCTGATTCGCCCGTTCCGCTTGCCCATTAGATTGTGGATGAGCAACCGCAAACACATCAAGCCGAATGTGCTCACGGTGACCAAACTCCTGCATCGCTCCTTGTGATAGATTAGTACCATTATCAGTAATAATGTTGTGTGGATATCCGAATCGGAAGATCAGTTTTTTCAAAAACTTGACCGTTGTTTCTGCATCGCAAGCACCAACAGGTTCTGCTTTGACCCACTTGGTGAATTTATCAACCGCCACCAGCAGATGTGTTTTCTTGTTGGATGACATCTTAAAGGGGCCAACCATGTCTAGCCCCCAGACCGCAAAAGGCCAAGTAATAGGTATCATCCTTAGTTCTTGAGTCGGCACATGAGCCTGTCGTCCGTAACGCTGACAGCCATCACATCGATGAACTATCTCCTCTGCGTCTGCATGAGCCGTCAACCAAAAGAATCCATGACGGAACGCCTTTGAGACAAGGGAACGCGACCCAGCATGATGCCCACAATCTCCGGCATAGATGTCGTTCAGAATCACGCACCCTTCTTCGGAAGAAACGCATTGTTGGAATACCCCACAAGTGCTTCGCTTATATAATTCGCCGTTGATGATGACCATGGATTTGCTCCGACGAACAATTTGGCGAGCCAACACCTCATCTGAAGGTAACTCGCCTTGTGCAAGATATGCCAAATAAGGAAGAACCCAATCCGGCGTAACAAGTAGAGCCGCCACAAACTGGACTCAGGGTCTGGTATTGCCAACTCCTCTTCTGAGGGCAACCTCACGGAAGGATTATGCAAAATATCCTAAAAATCATTGAGAGGAACCGACTTACATTGTGAGCCGAGACGTGAAAGGGCGTGAGCTGCTTCGTTAAGTCACCGGTTGATATGATCAACTTGATAGCCATGGAAATGACCCGCCACATCAGTCACGACCCTTCTGTAAGGCGCCATCAAGGGGTCCCGAGAATCCCAAGTACCTGAAACTTGTTGAGCCACCAGATCTGAATCGCCAAGTCTTCTGACACGCGTGAGGTTCATCTCCTTGGCGAGTCGCAACCCATGAAGCAAGGCTTCATACTCTGCAGCGTTGTTGGTGCATGGAAACATGAGTCGGAGAACATAACAGAATTTGTCTCCTTGGGGCGAAATCAACACCACGCCAGCCCCCGAGCCTTCCAATTGCCTAGATCCATCAAAGTAAATAGTCCAGTATGTGAGGTCAGGCCTGTCTTCCAGAATCTGCAATTCGGTCCAATTGTTGACGAAGTCGACCAATGATTGGGATTCGATGGCCGTGCGAGGGGTGTACCGCACGTGGTGCGGCCCAAGTTCAATCACCCATTTGTCGATCCGCCCTGTTGCTTCCCGGTTTTGGATGATGTCCTCAAGAGGAGCGCATCTAACCACCGTGATGGGATGCTCTTGGAAATAGTGTTTGAGCTTCCGACTCGCCATAAAGACCCCGTAGACCAGCTTCTGCCAGTGCAGGTAACGTTGTTTGGAGAGGGTTAGCACATCGCTAATGAAGTACACCGGCCATTGTACCGGATATTCCTTCCCTTCTTCTTTCCGTTCGACAGCTACTGCCACGCTCACCGCCTTGGAGTTCGCCGCGATGTACAGAAGCATAGGTTCTTTTTCAGCCGGGGCGGCCAAAACAAGCGGGTTGACCAGCTGCTGCTTCAAGGCTTCAAAGGCTTCATTGGCCTCGTCCGTCCAAACAAAACGGTTAGATTTCTTAAGCAACTGATAGAGGGGAATAGCTTTCTCCCCCAGGCGGCTTATGAAGCGACTTAAAGCCGCGATACGACCCGCCATGCGTTGAACTTGATTAATATTCTCTGGTTTCCCAAGCGAAGTAAGTCCCTCAATTTTGTCCGGGTTGGCCTCAATGCCGCGTTCGAACACCAGGAAACCCAACAACTTTCCTGCGGGAACGCCAAAGACACATTTGGTTGGATTAAGCTTCATTTGATATAACCGCAGGTTGTCAAAAGTTTCCCTTAGGTCTTCCAAGAGCATCTCCCTCCTACGAGTTTTAACCACAATGTCATCAACGTAAGCGTTGACGTTGCGTCCGATTTGGCCGCGGAGACAATTCTGGATGCAGCGTTGGTAAGTTTCCCTAGTGCTTTTGAGCCCGAACGACATGGACACATAACAAAAAGCCAGGAATGGGGTTATAAAAGCTGTCTTTTCCTGATCTTCCACAGCCATCTTGATTTGGTGATACCCGGAATAAGCGTATAGGAAACAAAGACGCTCGCAGCCCGCCAATGAATCGATGATTTGATCGATGCGGGGAAGGGCGAAAGGGTCCTTTGGACAAGCTCTATTAAGGTCTGTGTAGTCAATGCACATGTGGAAGGTGCCTTCTTCTTGAGCACCAGGACCGGGTTAGCAAACCACTTGGGGCGGAAGACCTCTACGATGAATCCGGCGGCCAAAAGACGGGCGACTTCTTCCCCGATCGCCTTGCGTCGTTCCTCATTGAACCTATGAAGATATTGCTGAATCGGCTTTGCTTTTGGGTCAACATTAAGATGGTGCTCAGCGAATTCTCTCGGTACACCAGGCATGTCAGAAGGTTTCCACGCGAAGATGTCCCGATTCTCACGGATGAATTCGATGAGCGCGCTTTCCTATTTAGGATCCAGACCCGCCCCAATAGTAAACTGCTTGGATGAGTCACCAGGAACGAAATCCACCATCTTAGTGTCATCTGTTGGTTTGAACTTGAGGGCCGGATCAGCGTGCGTTGTTGGCTTCTTGAGAGGTGACATATCTGCTGGATCAACATTGGCCTGGTGATACTTGAGCTCTTCTGCAGCACAGGCGACTTCTGCGTAAGCCGCATCCCCTTCCTCACACTCTCTTGCTATCCTCCTGTCACCGTCAACCGTGATGGGTCCCTTAGGAACAGGCATCTTGAGTTTAAGGTAAACATAGCAGGGTGATCCATGAAATGGGCGTAAGCCGGTCGCCCAAACAACGCATGATTAGGGCTCTTTAACTTGACCACCTCAAATATAAGTGACTCACTCCTGTAATTGGTTGCTGTTCCAAACGCCACTGTGAGTTTAACCCGGCCTATAGGGTATGCCGACTTACCTAGGACAATTCCATGGAATACCATGGTTGACGGCATTAGGTCTTTCTCCAGCAGGTTCATCCTTCGAAAAGTGTCGAAGTATAGTATGTTGATGCTACTACCACCATCCATCAGCACCTTCGATAGGGTATACCCACGACTTGAGGAGCCACGACCAATGCTAAGTCGCCGGGGTTGTCAATTCTGGCCGGGTGATCCTCCCTACTCCACGAGATAGTCTGCTCGGACCAGTGGAGGTACCTAGGGAGCGCCGGCTCAGATACACTGTACGCTCGGTGACTCACCTTCTTATCACGCTTGCAGGCATTGGAAGTGAACAGGTGGTATTGTCCGTTTCTTAACTGTTTTGGATTGTTGCGGAACCCGTTATGATCATCTTGCCCCTGGGGAGCACCCTGCGGGGGTGGCTGCTGAAATACTCCGGGCAGGTTATACCGCTGTTGGTTATGCACTAGGTACTCGCCGCTGCTTGGCTGCGAGCCACCCTGAGCCCCCGGTTCGGGGAAGCCGCCGAATGGGTTCTGGCGTTGATTAGGTGCACCGAACTGTTCCTACCGTTGGCCCTGGTCACCGTTTTGGCCCTTTTTGATTGCCTCCGCTCGAAATTCCTGCATCACGTAACAGTCCTCCCAAGAGTGAGTCGCCGACCCGTCCGCCATGGCATGATTTGGGCAGGGGCCCTTGAGTATTTCATTATAATTGTGCGGCTTCTTGCCACTGTAACCCCTCTTCTTCTGGCGCTGGTTCTCTATGTTGGCATTGGTGTTGGCGACAAAGTCCGTGGACCCTTCCTGCTGCCTTCTTTTGTCGTTCCCCCCATGATTATGGTGGGCGCGTCCCTGAAGCCTGGTATGATTTTTGGATGACTCGCCTTTTCTATGGTGAGTTGGCCTTGCTGCCATCCTCTCCTGGATCTTTGGTATCATCCGCTTCGGCATACCTAGTGAGGGTGTCCATCAGTTCCCCCATATCCTGGACCTTTCGCTTGAGTCGCCCCAACTTCTGTACCAAGGGTTCATAGTGGCAGTTTTGCTCCAAGATCAGCACAGCCTGAGCCGCCGTGATGCCGTCCGACGAGTGGATGATTTCGGGACCCGCCGCATCTAGTGGTAAGCCGACTCATCGGGGCGTTGAACGCATTGCTCTAAATCGACTATTGTCATTGGGCACTTGCAAGTTCCCCGAAATTTTTTGACGAAACACTCTTTCAGTTCGGCCCAAGTTTGGATGGAGTTGGGTAGAAGGTTTTTCAACCAAGTACGCGCCGTCCCCTCGAGCATCATTGGGAAGTACCTGGCGCAGACTGCTTCATTTACATCGAGCATGTCCATGGCGATTTCGTAACTCTCAACCCATGACGCCGACTCAAGGTCTGGGGTGTAATTAGGCACCTTCCTTGGTCCTTTAAAATCTCTAGGTATCCGCTCATTGCGAAGGGCGGGGGCCAAGCATGGCACCCCTACCTGCCTGCCGCCTCCAACAAGTGGTGTTGGGCCGGCTTGAACGTCCAGGTGATCCCGACCAGGCGGGTCCTGATAGTCAGGCAGGTTAACCTGGGGCAGGGGTCGCGGTCCGCTGGTTATGGCGGGCTGGTCCTCTGGCCGGCTCCTGGTGCAGCTTGCTTGGGGGGTGGAGTGTAGCCGATCGAGGCTGTGCGAGAACTGAGCGTTTTGAACCACCGTTGTCTTCAACATCTCAATGGTGTTTCTTGCCTCTATTTCGGCCGGGGTGTTGCCATGAATCGGAAGGGATTCTAAATGGCGAGTTGCAGCGATCACGTTGTCCACCGGGTTGGAAAAGTGACCCCAAGGTGTCTGGAATCGGGGAAAGCTATCAACTGCTGGCTGAAGCGGCGGGTTTGAAGGCTGACCCGACCCTCCTCCTGGAGCGTCTCCTGCCCCGGGGGTGCGTGGAGTGTCTAATAGGCAGGTAGGGTTGAGATCAGGGGGTAAACGCCCCTGGTGTCTCCTCTAATGAACAACGTTGGATGCGCGATGATACCTCTCAAGCCGCCAGTTTTCGGTGTTCAAGTGGGCTGTCGCAGCGGTGATCTGAGCTTGCAGGGTCTCGATCCTGGTGGCTTCTGCTTCAACATCTCGCTGAGCCTTTGCCACCCCATCTCTTAGCTTTGCCAACTCGGCATTTATCGTGTCTTGGTTTTCTGCTATCATAGGGGTCTCCATGATCCTTGTTATCTCCGCCGTCAAGTCCACCAAGATCACAGCTGGGCTCCTGGATGTTTCGCCAGTCCCGTCATTGCCTGTAGGGTTTTGCTGGGGCTGAGTCGCCCCTCCCATCTACACGGCGATCTGACGGCGGGTTCGGCCGAGGACCTCGGGGTCCATTGCCAATGACAGGCCTCCGAGGTGGCCCCTGTGTAGAGACTGAATTGAATCTGAGTCGCCCATGGATGATTCGTCATCAGTGTTGACCGGCGTGGTCTCCTGAGTCGCCGATCGTTCTGGTTCCTCAGATCCCTGTATGAAACCAACAAAGACCGGGCGGGTTAGGTTTGGCGTTGCAACAGGGCGGACATACCTGGCCGGCTCGACGATGTCGGTGAAGATGTCCGGCTCAGGCACAGGCGATCCAACCATGCCGACAAAGATGTTGATCTTGCCGAAGGGGACTTTGTAGCCGGATTCGATTGAATCGGCCTCGGGCCCCCACATCGAGTTATTGATGTAGTACTTTCTGCGGCGGCTCCGAGTCATGAGCCCCGCCGCGTAACTCCCTGACCCTGGTAGGGCTCCCTTTGAGAAATCAACTCCACCGTGTGCAGGCCCATGGTGGGCGCCAACTGTCATGGTTTTGTCACGGCAGATGTCCTCGTGAAAGGACATAGTGTTGGAGCCATCGCACCTTGGTGGGGACTCAAAGGGGTTGAACGGGAGCGAGACAGAGATTTACCCAGGTTCGGCTCCTCGAGAGGAGGTAAAAGCCAACGTCCTGCTTTGTGTTGTATTGATGGTGTTTCGATTACAAGGAGGGCGTAACTCACCTGACCTAGCACTCGATGATTTCTAACCTACCCTCTCCTTCCCCGGGACTCGCCTTTATATACAGGTCGAGCCCTTAGGGTTTACAAGAGTCCTTGCCATCATGCAAGTCATGATTGTTTCTATCTCTAAGTCGTCGTGCTTTCCAAGACTTGGAGATCTTCCCAATGATTGAATCTCCACAAGGATCTTGAACCGCCCGTCTAGCTCCTGGGCTTATAGGCCAAAGCTTGAATCGCCAAAGGATGAGTCGCCCGCTTGGTGACCCGGCCCAACTAGGGGGGGTCACACAACAGATAATATCCCCAACAGTACTTGTTCTACCTGAGTAGTAACCATAGAGGTATGTTTACTCAGAAGTTTAAGATCATTGACGTTTCTGTCCACAGAAGCACTTAAATGACTAAGAATACGAGCGTTCTTTTCCAATGGTCTGCTAACATAATCATTGAAACTCTGTTGTTTGGCAACGAAGTTATCAAATTCATCCATGCATAAGCTAGCAGGTTTATCAAAAGGAATATCACTCTCATCAAACCTACGCCGAGAATTTACTTCTAATACCTGTATCGGGTTATCGAGACCATGGATCTCTTCGTTAGGTGGTAGATTTCTCACATCTTCAGATTTAATGCCTTTCTCTCACATAGATTTCTTGGCTTCTTGCATATCGTCAGGACTAAGGAATAGAATACCTCTTTTCTTCGGAGTTGGCTTAGGAGGTGGTTCGGGAATAGTCCAAGCATTCTCATTGCACAAGATGTTACTCAGTAGAATCTCAGCTTGTTCTACAGTTCGTTCCCTAAAAACACTACCGGCACAACTATCTAAGTGGTCTTTAGAAGCATCGGTAAGTCCATTATAGAAGATATCAAGTATTTCGTTCTTCTCAAGAGGGTGATGAGGCAAAGCATTCACTAGCTGGATGAGCCTCCCCCAAGCTTGTGGGAGACTCTCTTCTTCAGCTTGAGCAAAGTTGTATATTTCCTGCAAGGCAGCTTGCTTCTTATGGGCAGGGAAATTTTTTTAGAGAAATAGTAGACCATATCCTGGGGGCTACGCACACAACCAGGAGCAAGAGAAGTGAACCAGGTCTTAGCATCATCCTTTAGCGAGAAACGAAACAGCTTGAGCATATAGTAGTGGCGGATCTTTTCCTCACTAGTGAATAGGGTGGCTATATCGTGCAGTTTGGTAAGATGGTCTACAACCGTTTCAGACTCATAAGTGTGAAAAGGATCAGATTCGACTAGAGTGATTAACTCAGGGTCGACAGAAAATTCATAATCCTTATCGTTCACAAAGATAGGCGAAGTAGCAAACTTCGGGTCGTATTTCATCCTAGCGTTCAAAGATTTTTCTTTCCACTTGCGCAGAAGTTTCTCAACATCATAGCTATACTTACACGCAAGAAAATCCTGAGCTATCTCTCCCTCCATAACATAGCGCGTATCAGGCATAACAGGCAATTCAGGCATAGTAGTTTCAGAAGTATCAGCAGTTTCAGAAGTATCATCACGTCTAGCAGCAACTCTAGCAAGTTGTGCATCAAGGAATGCACCAAGTGGCAAAGCAGTATCAGGCACAGCAGGCATAGTATCAAGCATAGCATCATCAGGCATAGTATCTAGCATAGCATCATCAAGCATAGTATCTAGCATAGCATCATCAGGCATAGTATCAAGCATAGCATCATCAGGCATAGTATCAAGCATAGCATCATAAGCATCATGGGCAGCAGAAGTAGCATCATCAAGCACAGGCGACATATCAAGATTTCTAGTAGGAGACGAAGTCGCAAACGTCAATCCCAAGTGACTCAGAGAATATAGTTGTGCCTCCCCGGCAACGGCGCCAGAAAAAGCCTTGATGTCCCAGAAGCGTATGGGATCGCAGCAGTTTTCGAGGGTAGAGTATTCAACCCAAATTTATTGATTCGCAAACAAGGGGAAGCTAAAGAATATTCTCAAGTATTAGCAGTTGGGTTGTCAATTCAAGCACACCTGAAAGATTAGTGTCTGCAAGCAAAGTATCAGTAGCAAGGTAGTACGATAGCAACAGTGCCAGAAAAAGCCTTGGTTGACGGGATTGTCAGTACCACTTACCTAACCTCGGCAACGGCGCCAACAAAGTCTTGCAACAAGTAACAACGGAATAGCAAGGAACAGTAGCAGAACCAGCAGCGAAGTAACAAGTAAAAGCAGTAGCAACAGCAGCAAAGTAACAACAGTAGTGATAGTAGCAAAGTGGCCCAATCCCTCTTCTAGCAAGGGACAAGCCTAGGCAAAGTAACATAGCGAGGACCAGTAGTAAAAGACTCGTAGGCAGTGGATCGGTGATGGATGAGTATGACGGATGTGATTCATCATGTAACAGTTATAACACGAAGAGATATGTGGCTAGCTCCCGTTCATCAATCTAATGTAGTCATGTATTCCATATGTAGTCCTACGTGCATAGGGAAAAGAACTTGCATGACATCTATTGTCCATCCCTCCCGTAGCTGTGGGGTCCTAATGGAAACTACGGGATATTAATGTTCTCATTTTAATAAATAACCGGACCAACGCATTAACACGCGGTGAATACATGAACTCCTCATTCTATGGCCATCTCCGGGAGTGGTTCCGGCTATTGTCACTCCGGGGTTGTGGGGTCATAACACATAGTAGGTGACTACAACTTGCAAGATAGGATCTAAAACACACATATATTGGCGACAACATAATAGGTTCAGATCTGAAATCATTGCACTCGGGCCCTAGTGACAAGCATTAAGAATAGCCAAGTAGTAGCAACATCAATCTAGAACATAGTGGATACGAGGAATCAATCCCCGTGAAGAACTAACTCGATTACATGCTAGATCTCATCCAACTCATCACCGTCCAGCAAGCCTATGATGAGATTACTCACGAACGATGAAGAGCATCATGGAATTGTCGATGGAGAAAGGTTGATGATGACGATGGCGACGATTTCCCCTCTCCGGAGCCTGAAACGGACTCTAGATCTGCCCTCCAGATGAAGAACAGGATGTGGCGGCGCCCTCGTATCGCAAAACGCGATGAAACCTTCTCTCTGATTTTTTCCAAGCGAAACAGAAGATATAGAACTGAGATTGGGGGAGGTGGTACCACGTGGGCCCCACAAGCCCTCACGGCGCGACCTAGGGGGGTGGCCGCGGCCCAGAAGCTTGTGGCCCACTGGCACGCCCCCTTCGGTGGATCTTTGCGCAGGTATTTTTCTTTTATTCCAGAAAAAATCTCCGTAAATTTTCAGGACGTTCCGAGAACTTTCATTTCTGCACAAAAACAACACCATGGCAATTCTACTGAAAACAGCGTTAGTCCGGGTTAGTTCCTTTCAAATCTTGCAAGTTAGAGTCCAAAACAAGGGCAAAAGAATTCGGAAAAGTAGATACGACGGAGACGTATCAGGGGGTAATGTAAATCTGGTGCAGGGGGTAATGTAAATGATATTATGCTAAAATAATAGCTAGTAGTAGGAAAAGAAAGAAGAAAGTCCTTTCTTTATTAGGAATTAATGTAAATCTGGTGCAGGGGGTAAAGCATTTTATTATAGGCAAAGTCCTTTTAAAAGAATGTGTTTGGTCCTTCTCAATGTCTAAAGAATATTACACTAGATAGTGATATGTCCTTCTAAATGTCCGAGTGGCCTATGTTTTGTCGGAATGTTGATTCATTTCCATTCCGGAAAATTTCAGGCGCTCCATATGTCCAATTTTTAGCAAAGGTCATGCCGAAATTTTCGGCATGACTTGTGCTAGAAAATAGGATATATGGAGTACCCGGGATTTGCCGGAAGGGGAATGAATCAACATTCTGACCAAATATAGGCCCCTTTTTCCTCTTCATTATATCTTTTATTTACAATTGTTGCATAGGAAACATTTCTACCAACGCCGAAGTCGTGGGTGGTTCTGCTCCCTCCGCAGACCCCATGGAGGCAGCAAATCACTATTTCGATTACCTCGACGAATACGCCTTGGGGTTGCATGCTGGCGGCAGTGGTCCCAACTCCGACACCGGCGCCGACACCGGCACTGGCACCGGCACCGACCACGCCCCTGAGACCGGTAACGATGATGTCTTAGCCGGTAAAGCAACGAAGAAGAGGACAACAAAACCAAACGCGCTTGGCATCGGACAAATTGTGGTCACGGAGATTCACCCCAAGAAGTTAGAGCCAACCGCGCGAGAGGAAGCGCGCAAGTTCTAGGGCAATCAACTTGGATGCATCCTCAGGGAAACTGCCAACATCAACGACGAGAGGTTGAAGCAGATACCACATATGGAGCACATGCTCCTAAACAAGTTGCAAAATAGGTTCATGTTCCCTGGCCGGAATGAAGAGAAATATTAAGAGCCGTGGGATGATCCCGTCATGACAAAAAAAAACGAGAAGGCGATGGTGACGTTCACCAATGACTTGTCCTCCTGGAAAGTTCGGGCAAAAAATGCAGTTGGGAAGAATGAACCGTGGTCCAGGATTCATGTTGATAATCCAACAATAACGGAAGAGGACTTTGCAAAATTCCTGGAGAATTGCGAAAAAGAAGAAGTCAAGGCAAAGTCGGAGAAAATGAAGGCGCTCTAGGCTAGGAACACGCCTCCCCATCGCCTCAGAAGCCGTGGTTACGAGGGGAAGAAGCACATATGGGCCAAGGAGGACGCCGAACGTGGAAGTCTCGGGATCCCAAACCCCTTGGCGGAGTTCAGCGACCCGCTGGAGCATGACTAGATCAGGGGCCGGTACAATTGGGACAAAGAGAGAAAGATCTTTTACACGGACCCAAACACGAGGGAGTTCATGAGACTTCTGGTAATTTTTATATTACCACATTATCATATTAATTAGCTTCCAATCAATTTGACTGCAAGTTTTGTCACATTAGTAAACCATCCACGTTCCTTTTGCAGAAAGAGCAGCACCAGAAGGCAGCCGAAAGCGACCACTCGTCACAGTTGACGGCGAGGCCGAAGTGGGACACCCCATTCAACCGGGCCCTGAACATACTGAAAAAGGTCCCGGTGGACAAGCCGCCGTCCTATGGACGTGTGCACGACGTTGGAGATGGGGCCTCGTAGAAGACGTGCTACCCCAAGGAGCCAGAGGAGAGAAGGAAGAGACGGTTGGTCGTCACTTAGGAGAGCATCGACGAGAAGGTCGTGATTGCGGTCAATAAGACCAAAGCTGAGACCAAAGAACAGTTGGTCGGGGTAGTCAGTGGGTTGGTCACGACGCGGTGGCCAGCTTGATTCCGGCAATTTTCAATTACACGAAGAACAATCCAAATGCACGGCCGGAGGACTTTCCAATTCCCAGCTTTGTCGTGAGCAACTCGGCAAACACCACAGCACCAACACCTGCCCAAGCAACCGCAAAAGGTCCCGTTCCTGTTCATAGCAGCCCGACCTCAGTCTCTGGCATGCTCGACGGGCATTCCTCGCTGGCTGAGCTCGACGCCCTCACGGTAATTAAACGTCATACCCTTCTCACCATCATGTCTATAGTCTTCCATTTTACTTGCCTTTCAGATGTTTGATGTCGTAGACATGTCTCCTTCGTAGGCCGACGACACCCCGTGCACCCTACTCTACGACATCAAGGTCCAGGAGGTGGCTGTGGGAGAGGCAATCATCGTGAAGCGGAAGGACCGCATGTTCCACAACCGGCAGATGCCCGATGGCGTCTTCAAGGTTATCGTGGCCAGTGTCTTAGCGGGCTACGAGGATTTTCCTCCTCCGATACCAATCGATGGCGACAAGACCCCTAAGACGATTGGCGCATGTAATATTTCTCTTCATTCCGACGAGAAAGTCTCTTCCTCGTCTCGAGGAGCCCAGTATCATCACTCCAACGCCAACTTCTCAAGAAGGTATGAACACCACCCTGATACGACTCCGTCGTATCTACTTTTCCAAACTCTTTTGCCCTTGTTTTGGACTCTAATTTTCATGATTTGAATGGAACTAACCCGGCCTAATGCTATTTTCAGCACAATTGCCATGGTGTTGTTTTTGCGCAGAAATACAAGTTCTCGTTGTGACCTAGAAATTTACGAGGATTTTTTGTGGAATATATAAAAAATACTGGCGCAAGAATCAACCGGAGGAGTGGAGCAAGGAGCCCACAAGCCAACAAGGCGCGGGCCCCCCTGGCCGCGCTTTGCATGCTTGTGGGGCCCACGGAGCTCCACCGCCTCCAACTCCAGCTCTATTTAGTCCCTTTCGTCCGGACAAAAATCAAGGAGGAGAGTTCATTGTGTTTTACGATACGGAGGCGTTGCCACGACCTGTTCATCTTCTGGAGGGCAGATCTGGAGTCCGTTCTGGGCTCCGGAGAGGGGAGATCGTCGCCATCGTCATCACCAACCTTCCTTCATCACCAATTCCATTATGCTCTTCATTGTTCGTGAGTAATCTCATCGTAGGCTTGCTAGACGGTGATTGGTTGGATGAGATCTATCATGTAATCGAGTTTGTTTTAATGGGGATTGAAACCTAGTATCCACTATGTTCTGAGATTGATGTTGCTACTACTTTGCCATGCTTAATACTTGTCACTAGGGCCTGAGTGCCATGATTTCAGACCTGAACCTATTATGTTGTCATCAATATATGTGTGTTCTTGATCCTATCTTGCAAGTTTTATTCACCTACTATGTGTTATGACCCGGCAACCCCGGCGTAACAATAGCTGGAAACACTCCCGGAGATGACCATAGTATGAGGAGTTCATGTCTTCACTAAGTGCTAATGCTTTGTTCCGGTTCTCTATTAAAAGGAGAACCTTAATATCCCTTAGTTTCCATTAGGACGCTGCTCCCACGGGAGGGATGGACAATAGATGTCATACAAGTTCTTTTCCCTAAGCACGTATGACTATATACGGAATGCATGCCTACATTACATTGACGAACTGGAGCTAGTTACATAACTCTCCATATTATAACTGTTGCATGATGAATGTCATCCGGCATAATCATCCATCACCGATCCAATGCCTATGAGTTTTTCCTACTGGTCCTTGCTATGTTACTTTGCCGCTACTGCTGTCATTGTTGTCACTGCTGCTACTGTTGCTGCTACTGCTATCACTATTGCTACTGGTTATCATTGCTACTGTTGCTATCACACTAGTTTGCTACTGATACTTTGCTCCAGATAATAAGTCTTTCAGGTGTGGTTGAATTGAAAACTCAACTGCTAATACTCGAGAATATTCTTTGGCTTCCCCTTGTGTCGAATCAACAAATTTAGGTTGAATACTCTACCCTCGAAAACTGTTGCGATCCCCTATACTTGTGGGTTATCAAGACTAATTTCTGGCACCGTTGCCGGGGAGGATCAAGTCAAGAATAGTCTCCTGTCAACATGCTATTTTCTAGCGTCGTTGCCGGGGAGGCATAGCTCTATTCTCTGAGTCACTTGGGATTTACGTGTGTTTTATCACTATGAGGAATCCTAGAGATCCAAAAACTAAAGTCTTGCCCTCAACTACGAGGACAGGTAAGGAACTGTCATCTAGCTCTGCACTTGATTCACCTTTAGTTATGAGTAAGTCTGCGACACCACCTCCTGCTAGAAATTTTGATGTGTCGCGTGTGCTTGATGATGATACTTCTGCTGTTCATGATGCTTGTGATGATGCTTTGCTTGATACTGCTTTGCCACTAGGTGCATTCCTTGATGCATGATAACCCACAAGTATAGGGGATCAATCGTAGTCCTTTCGATAAGTAAGAGTGTCGAACCCAACGAGGAGCAGAAGGATCAGACAAGTGGTATTCAGCAAGGAAAAATCTGCAAGCACGAAAATTGTCGATTACAAGTGATTGTGTGGTGAGATGATTCGTAGCAAGAAACAAGTAACAAAAGTAGCAAAGGTGAAGCAAAGTGGCCCAATCCCTTTAGTAGCAAGGGACAAGCCTAGACAAAGTCTTATAGGAGGAAAAGCGCTCCCGAGGACACACGAGAATTTCTGTCATGCTAGTTTCATCATGTTCATATGATTTGCGTTCGTTACTTTGATAGTTTGATATGTGGGTGGACCGGCGCTTGGGTACTGCTTTACTTGTACAAGCATCCCACTTATGATTAACCCCTTTCGCAAGCATCCACAATTACGAAAGAAGAATTAAGACAAAGTCTAACTATAGCATTAAACTAGTGGATCCAAATCAGCCCCTTACGAAGCAACGCATAAACTAGGGTTTAAGCTTCTGTCACTCTAGCAACCCATCATCTACTTACTACTTCCCAATGCCTTCCTATAGGCCCAAATAATGGTGAAGTGTTATGTAGTCGATGTTCACATAACACCACTAGAGGAAAAACAACATACAACATATCAAAATACCGAACGAATACCAAATTCACATGACTATTATTAGCATGACTTATCCCATGTCCTCAGCAACAAAAGTAACTACTCACAAAGTATAATCATAATCATGATCAGAGTTATAATGAGTAGCATCAAGGATCTAATAATAAACTCTTCCACCAAATAATCCAACCAGCATCAACTACAAAGAGTAATCAACACTACTAGCAACCTTACAAGTACCAATCGGAGTCGCGAGACGGAGATTGGTTACAAGTGATGAACTAGGGTTTGGAGATGAGATGGTGCTGATGAAGATGTTGATGGTGATGAGTCCCCTCCGATGAGAGGAGTGTTGGTGATGATGATGGCGACGATTTCCCCCTCCGGGAGGGAAGTTTCCCCGGCAGGATCGTCCTACCGGAGCTCTAGATTGGTTATTCTCAAGTTCCGCCTCGTGGCGGCGGCGAATCCATGAAAAAGCTCCTCCTTGATTTTTTCCTGGACGAAACCCTTCATATAGCAAAAGAGGGGGCAAGTGGGCCAGCAGGCTGCCCACAAGCCCTCATGGCGCCACCTGGGGAGGGGGGTGGCCGCACCGTGCAGGCTTGTGGGCACCCCCTGGCGCCCCTCTGGCACTTCTTCGGCCCAGTATTTTTGATAAATCCGGAAAACAATCCTCGTTGATTTTTACGGTGTTTGGAGTTGCGCAGAATAGGTATCTCAACTTTGCTCCACTTTCAAGCCAGAATTCCAGTTGTCGGCATTCTCCCTCTTCATGTAAACCTTGGAAAATACGAGAGAAAAGGCATAAGAATAGTACCGTGAAGTGAAATAACAGCCCAAGAAGCGATAAATATCAACATGAAAACATGATGCAAAATGGACGTATCAATGCACAAATTGCTAGAGTTGCTGCTCAATGTGATGATACTTCTGAGACTGCTGAAATTATTGATGTAGAACCTGCTGCTTCACCTATTAGAACTAGCTTTCCTAGATACGAATTGCCTGATATACCTGAGGGTTATGTTATGGAGGGAGAGATAGTTGAGGAATTTCTTACTTGTAAGGATAGCTACGATGTTGAGAATTTACTGCGCAAGTGGAAAGAAAAATCTTTGAACGCTAGGATGAAATACGACCCGAAGTTTTCTACTTCGCCTATCTTTGTGACCGATAAGGATTATGAATTCTCTGTCAACCCTGACTTAATCACTTTGGTCGAATATGATCCTTTTCATGGTTATGAGTCTGAAACGGTTGTAGCACATCTTGCTAAGCTGCAAGATATAGCCACCCTATTCACGAGTGAGGAAAAGATTCGCCACTACTATATCCTTAAGTTGTTTCCTTTCTCGCTAAAGGATGATGCTAAGACTTGGTTCACTTCTCTTGCTCCTGGTTGTGTGCGTAGCCCCCAGGATATGGTCTACTACTTCTCTGAGAAACATTTTCCTGCCCATAAAAAGCAAGCTGCCTTGCAGGAAATATACAACTTTGCGCAAGTTGAAGAAGAGAGTCTCCCACAAGCTTGGGGGACACTTCTCCAGCTGCTGAATGCTTTGCCCGATCACCCTCTTGAGAAAAATGAAATACTTGATATCTTCTATAATGACCAACCGATGCTTCTAGAGACCACCTAGATAGTTGTGCTGGTTGTGTTTTTAGGGAACGAACTGTGGAACAAGCTATGATTCTATTGAATAATATCTTGTGCAATGAGAATGCTTGGACTATTCCCGAACCACCTCCGAAGCCAACTCCGAAGAAAAGAGGTATTCTATTCCTCAGTCCTGAAGATATGCAAGAAGCTAAAAAATCTATGCAAGAGAAAGCCATTAAATCTGAAGATGTCAAAAATCTACCACCTATCGAGGAGATCCATGGTCTTGATAACCCGACATAGGTAGTAGAGGTGAATTCTCTTCGTAGATTCAGTGCGAGTGATATTCCTTTTGATAGACCTCCTAGCTCATGCTTGGATGAATTTGATAACTTTGTTTCCATACAACAAAGTTTCAATGATTATGTTAGCAGACAATTGGAACAGAATGCTCATATGCTTAGTCATTTAAGTGCTTGTGTGGACAGAAATGTCAATGATCTTAAGCTTTTGAGTAAACATGCCTCTATGGTTACTACTCAAGTAGAACAAGTACTTAAGGCTCACAATGACTTGCTCAATGAGTTGAATGACAATTCTGTTAGAGTCGTCACTAGAGGCGGTAGAATGACCCAGGAACCTTTGTATCCTGAGGGTCATCGTAAGAGAATTGAGCAAGATTATCAACGAGTTAGCACTGATGCACCTAGTCATCCTAGTGATAGGAAGAAAAAGAAAGATGATAGGAACTTGCACGCTAGCAAACCTGCTGCTATTGCACCTGAGAATCCAAATGATATCTTTGTTGTTGATGCCGAAACACAATCTGGTGATGAGCATGAGCCTAGTGATAATATCGATAATGGTATTCATGTTGAAGCTCAACCCAGTAATGATAAGGATGTGGAGATTGAACCTAGTGTTGATATTGATAACCCACAACCTAAGAATAGAAGATACGATAAGAATGACTTCATTGCTAGGAAGCATGGTAAAGAAATAGAACCATGGGTTCAAAAACCCATGTCCTTTCCCCCCAAACCATCCAAGAAAAAGGATGATGAAGACTTTGAGCGCTATGTTGAAATGATTAGACCTGTCTTTCTGCAAATGTGTTTGACAGATATGCTCAAAATGTCTCTGTATGCTAAGTACATGAAGGATATTGTGACTAATAAGAGGAGGATACCTGAGGTTGTGATTTCCACCATGCTCACCAACTACACCTTCAAGGGTGGAACTCCTAAGAAACTAGGTGATCTGGAGTGCCCAATATATCTTGCTCCATTAAAGGAAACTATGTTAGAACTGCTTTATGCGACCTTGGAGCCGGTGTTAGTGTTATGCCTCTTTCTCTTTATCGTAGACTTGAATTGGACAAGTTGACACCCACTAAAATATCTCTGCAAATGGCTGACAAATCAACTGCTTTCCCTATCGGCATTTGCGAGGATGTGCCTGTTGTGGTTGCCAACGTTACTATCTTAACAGACTTTGTTATTCTGGATATTCCCGAGGATGATGCCATGGCGGTCATTCTTGGAAGACCCTTTCTAAACACTATAGGGGCTGTTATTTATTGCAATAAAGGCAATGTCACTTTCCATGTCAATGGTAATGAGCATACGGTGCACTTTCCGAAGAAACAATATCGAGTACATTGCATCAGTGCCATTGAAAAAACTTCATCGATTCTTATTTGGAGCTTTGAATGCCCTATACCTCCTGTTAAGATGAAGTATGATTTGCTTGTCGGGGATATGCACATCCCCATTGAGGTAACCTAGTGACTATTCTAAAATTCTCCGTTTTTATGCGATTCAAAAAAGTTTGTCAAAGAGACTTGATCAACCTCATTGACGGATTTCTTTTGATGACCATGGGATGGATGAATCGAGGAGTCACAACCCTCTGTTCCAAGCTTTCACCTTCGGTTGCTTAGAAGAAAATGATAGATTTAGGTTTAGTTTTT
Source organism: Hordeum vulgare subsp. vulgare (assembly GCF_904849725.1). Lineage (NCBI taxonomy): Eukaryota > Viridiplantae > Streptophyta > Magnoliopsida > Poales > Poaceae > Hordeum > Hordeum vulgare. The sequence continues at coordinate 74,844,346 of NC_058522.1, read as the reverse complement.
CCCGTAGAAAAGTGTCCCGAAAATAAAAGATCTTCAAATGCCCTGAAAATCAAGTATGATTTTTTCTGGAATTTTTGAAAAATTCTGAGACGGAGAGCTAGTCAGGGGGATGCACCAGTGGGCCACAAGCCCAGGAGGTGCGGGCACCCCCCGTGGCCGCACCTACCATGCTTGTGGGGCCCACGTGTCCCCCCTCCACTTATTCCAACTCCCATATCCTTCTCCTACCTCTAGAAAAAATGATTTCGTAGCTCAAACCCGCGTTCTTGCTCTTCTTGCTGCGATTTTCGATCTCCTTGTGCAAAGCCCCATTCACCAAACTGTTTTGGGGAAATTGCTCCTTGGTATGTGACTCCTCCATTGGTCCAATTAGTTTTTGCTCTAGTGCCTTATACGTCACGTGTTTTTGCTACCTTGGTGACCCTGTTCTTGAGCTTTGCAGGCTAATTTTAGCTGGCCCAAGTGATTTTGATGTGTGATATGGCCTCTAGGCACTTGTTGGAGTAGTTGCTATGATTTTCGTTGAGCCTTGTTCACTTTTCCTTTGAGACACTCAAAATTTCAGAAATTTTCATAGAAAGAAAAGGGAAAGATGAGGAGGTTCCTAAGAGGCTCTTCAAGCCGTGACCCCAAGGATGACGAAAATGAGAAGAAGAAACTCATGTATCCGGTCCCCTGAGTTGCAGAAGTTCGAGCATACGAGTGGCCAAGCGATGCTTTCTTACGCGCCGCCAGACTTTATGAGGACTTTTACTACTTGGCGGAGAACGTAGGCCTTAACGCCTTCATTGAAGATAAGTGTCCGCAATACCTCCTCCTCACTAATATTTTCATGCAAAGCTTTAATTTCTATCCGAGGAAGAGCCCTCCTATGGTTGAGTTCAAGTTATATGATATCCCCCAGCGCATGTCACTTCAGGATTTTTTGCAATGTTTGCAAATTACCTTATGTTGGGGATATTCATGAACCTCATCCACGTGACTATTGCTGTGGGAGAGGAGAGAGGAGTGTCTTGCGCTAGAGTTGCTAGCATACATTTTCCCGTGCTTCGGTACTTCTTTTTATTCGTGGGAAAATGTTTGATTGGCCGTGCGAAAGCTGGAGCCCTTAACTCCCCAGATCTTGCGGTCTTGCGTGAAGCTCTTTACAATGATAAAACTTATAGCTTGGGCGCTATAGCGGCTCAACGGTTGAACACGAACCGTTCTAAAGGCGTTGTTTATGGAGGTATCTATGCTACTCGTCTTGCTAGACACTTTGAGATACCTATTAGACTGCACGAGGAAGAAGAGATTCTTCATCTTGAGAGATATCTAGATTATGATAGCATGGTTCGCCATGATTTTCTTGATAAAGATATAAATCAGAGGATGATTCATAACCTGGTTTTTAGTCAGGGTACTCGTGAGACTATTAATTTACCTGCTCCTTCTTTGTTCAATCTTCCTCTTGGAAGGTACATTATTATGCCCTCGGAGTACCCCGGAGCCGGTTATTTTCCTCCTTGGGAGTAGACCAACTTAGGCCAAAAGCCTAAGCTTGGGGGAGTACGCGTTTCTCACCAACCTTATATTCATGTCCATGCTTTCACTTTGATAGTCGGTGTTCACACTTTTCCATTGTATCATCCATACTAGTTTATTTATTTTTCTCGCTTTCTTCTTGTGTGTTTGTTTAGATTGAGAAAACCCAAAAAGATTTCCCGTTCTTCTTTTTCTTGTTGGGAGCTTTCCCGTGTAAACAGTTTTCTTATTCTTTGGGTCAACGTAGAAGACCATGGTTACAATGTTTAGTGGCTCGCACATGCAGATCTGTTTATCTGTCAAAGAGCCATATTACTTTGTCTTCTCCTTTGTTTTTGCTTGCAGATTCCAGCTTAGTCCAATGCACGAACACTCTTATTATTGTTCACATCATTCGGTCGGCCAAGTGAAAGGCAATAATGACGATATATGATGAAGTGACTGAGCCTGGAAAAGCTGGTATGAACTCGATCTATTTTGTCTTTGTAAATATGACTAGCTCATTGTTCCTAATTCAGCTTTGTTGTGAGAGAAACATGTTTGCAATGACAACTTAAAAATCATAGTTTCTGATGCAATGCTTAATTAGCTAGGAGCTTATAATGGTTTGTCTTGGATGCCAACATGAATCTCGAGATGATTATGATGTAGTATGATAGGATGGTATCCTCCTTTGAATGATTCAAGTGGCTTGACGTGGCACATGTTCACGCATGAAGTTGAAACAAAATCAACATAGCCTCTATGATATTCGTGTTCATGGAGATTTATGTCCTACTCATGCTTGCACTCAATGTTTGTAAATTTCAATGCATTTTGATGACTGTTGTCACTCTCTAGTTGGTCGCTTCCCATTCTTTTGCTAGCCTTCACTTGTACTAAACGGGAATACTGCTTGTGCATCCACTTCCATAAAACCAAAGTTGTTCCATATGAGTCCACCATACCTACCTATATGCGGTATCTACCTGCCGTTCCAAGTAAATTTGCATGTGCCAGTCTCTAAACGTTCAAGAGATAATCTGTTCTGCATGCCCGAACCGCTCATGTGGTGACAAGGGGCGATCAGTATCTTCCATGCTAGGCGTGTTATCCTCGATATGTGTTTATTCACTATCACTCACGAGAAAGGGGCCGGTAATTCGAATGCACAGTTCCATGCTCAAATCGAAAAGATAATTGCAAACAAAACTCCCCCTAGATTGATGTTGGTATGGACGGCACCCGAGTATTCGGCTAGCCGTGGAGTGTGACTGATCGGTGGTGGGGGAGTCAAAACTTTACTTTTCTATTTGGGAACCGCCTATAGTATGTGTAGCATGGAAGATGGTAAAAACTCTTGGTCATTGCGTTGACAATGAAAGCATGCCACCCAAAATTATTTATCTCTATTTAAAAGCTTGAGCTCTGGCACCTCTCCAAATCAATGCTTCCCTCTGCGAAGGGCCTATCTATTTATGTTTTTGTTGAGCCATCCTCTTCTTTCAAAAAGCGCAAATTAGAGAGCGCGTCTGTCATTTTTATGCTCTGCTTTTAATTGATATTGAGTATGACTGTGATTGGATCATCTTTGCCATAAATTACAATGTTCAGTCAACACTTGGTCTTTGAAGGTGCTCTGCATTTATGTTTTATGGTCTCAGAAAGAGCTAGCGAGATACCATCTGTTCATATTGCTTCATGATTGTCTTGATTGAAGTGTTGACGTTTGAAACTCATTATTATTCCTCGGTAGTTGAATATGCCTTTGATATGAGTTCCTCTTGAGACCTAAATGACATTGCTTATGTGGTTAGCTTATGATCTTGCTGAAATTATGGATATGACTTAGACATAATTTCAACAACAAGATCAAACAAAGTTCGTAAAAGTTTGTCTTTTGTCTCTTTTAGTTTGTCAACTAAATTGCTTGAGGACAAGCAAGGCTTTAAGCTTGGGGGAGTTGATACATCTCCGTCGTATCTACTTTTCCAAACTCTTTTGCACTTGTTTCGGACTCTAATTTGCATGATTTGAATGGAACTAACCCGAACTAACACTGTTTTCAGCAGAATTGCCATGGTGTTCTTTTTGCGCAGAACCAAAAGTTCTCTGAATGACCTGGAAATTTACGAGGATTTTTTGTGGAATATATAAAACATACTGGCGCAAGAATCAACCAGAGGAGTGGAGCGAGGAGCCCACAAGCCAACAAGGCGTGGGCCCCCTGGCCGCGCCTAGCAGGCTTGTGGGTCCCACGGAGCTCCACAGCCTCCAACTCCAGCTCTATTTAGTCCCTTTCGTCCGGAAAAAAATCAAGGAGGAGAGTTCATCGCGTTTTACGATACGGAGGCGCCGCTACCACCTGTTCTTCCTCTGGAGGGCAGATCTGGAGTCCATTCTTGGCTCCGGAGAGGGGAGATCATCGCCATCATCATCACCAACCTTCCTTCATCGCCAATTCCATGATGCTCTTCATCGTTCGTGAGTAATCTCATCGTAGGCTTGCTGGATGGTGATGGGTTGGATGAGATCTATCATATAATCGAGTTAGTTTTGATGGGGATTGATCCCTAGTATCCACTATGTTCTGAGATTGATGTTGCTACTACTTTGCCGTGCTTAATGCTTGTCACTAGGGCCCGAGTGCCATGATTTAAGATCTGAACCTATAATGTTGTCATCAATATATGTGTGTTCTTGATCCTATCTTGCAAGTTGTAGTCACCTACTATGTGTTATGACCCGGCAACCCCGGAGTCACAATAGCCGGAACAACTCCCGGAGATGACCATAGTGTGAGGAGTTCATGTATTCACTAAGTGCTAATGCTTTGTTCCGGTTCTCTATTAAAAGGAGAACCTTAGTATCCCTTAGTTTCCATTAGGACCCCGCTGCTATGGGAGGGATGGACAATAGATGTCATACAAGTTCTTTTCCCTAAGTACGTATGACTATATACGGAATGCATGCCTACATTACATTGACGAACTGGAGCTAGTTACATATCTCTCCATGTTATAACTGTTGCATGATAAATCTCATCCGGCATAATCATCCATCACCGATCCAATGCCTACGAGTTTTTCTTACTGGTCCTTGCTACCTTACTTTGTCGCTACTGCTCTCACTGCTGTCACTGCTGCTACTGTTACTGCTACTTCTCTCACTATTGCTACTGGTTACCGTTGCTACTGCTGCTATCACACTACTTTGCTACTGATACTTTGCTGCAGATACTAAGTCTTTCAGGTGTGGTTGAATGGACAACTCAACTGCTAATACTCGAGAATATTCTTTGGCTTCCCCTTGTGTCGAATCAACAAATTTGGGTTGAATACTCTACCCTCAAAAACTGTTGTGATCCCCTACACTTGTGGGTTATCACACCCCACCTACCACATTACCTGCACCTGTAGTGGCAGATGATGGTAGCGTACGACGCGAGGGAGAGCCTCCATTAGTGCCAGATCATGTCACTCCCGCTATCGAAGAAGCAAATGTTGATGATGATATGGAGGATGATGATGATGACCCGAACCAGTATTTCAATACCGCCTATGATGGATTGATGGCTCAGGACACCAAAAACTCAGGCTATGACCGTGCAGATGGTAACTTGAAGCTGCCTGACTTGCCGGAGCCGGAACATCCTAAGGCAGAATGCAAAAAGTCTCTCTTCAAGCCATCCTCGTAGGAGACGCCACCAGATGCCGCATCTACCCAGCAACCCCCCGAGGCCCATCCACTGTTTAGCCCGAGGACACTTGGGGTGGTGGTTAGGGAAGGTATGGTGGACTCACTACCGCCACCCCCCAAGAATCAAAGGAGGAGACCGACCAAGAGACCTTAAGGTGCCATACGTGCTTCAAGAAGCTAGCCGCCTCTAAAACCCCTGGTGGTAGACAGAATACCTGTCGAAGGTAAGCCGTGTGTCCACATCGTCGGCGAGCCGATCCTACCTGCCAAAGTGCTAGATCACATACTGAACAATGATCTAAAGAGACTCCATGAAGATGTGCTGGCCAGAGAGAAAAGGCTTCTCGCCGTGAAACATCCAGGATACCCGCTTTACGCGGCTCATGTGCCGGGTGGGAAGATGTACGTCAATACCTGGCCCGCGAATACGTTCATCCTGCGATTTGCCTACATCTACAATATGTTCCACATGACCAAGCTGGATTTCCAGTTCATCCGCATGTATGCGTTGTATCTCGTCTACGTCATCAAGAGGGAGAGCATCAACTATATCTGCGTCACGGACCCATACTATATGCACGAGAGCTTCTTGGAAGTTTGCAAAGAGCACCGTGAGTATGCGAGCAAGTACCTCGGCGAATTCAAGATCACTAATAAGGACAAGGAAGCGATTCTCCTGCCTTATCTTCCTTCGTAAGTCATCCGCGCATATCCTTTCGACATGTTAATCATTCCTTTGCAAGCATGGTGGCACAACTGAGGTGTACTTAATTTGTGCAGCAGGGGTGGCGTCGTCCTCATCGTTCTGTACCTGGAATACTCCCATGTTGTGTACTTGGACTCGTCGAAGAGCCTGAAGAAAAAGGACTACACGCACGTCAAGAATGTTCTCGACTCTGCCTTGTGGACCTTCAGCATGACTGGTGGATATATCAAGGTGAAAAGGTCCAGGAATAAAGCACCGGCTTTCGGCCATAAGACCGACTTCTGCTGCATCGAACAACCGAACGAGAGTCAGGCTAATGGATTCTACCTCATGCATCACCTGCTGGAGTACAGAAGGGATCATCAACACCTTCGCATGTCACCTACTGCCTAAGATGCCGAGATTGTCAGCTAGGCCACAAGCATTGGAAAGACACTGGATCATCGAATCCGAGCTGAGTTTTATAACGTACAGTCTGAAATAGCCCAAGTGATCATGAAGCAAGTCGTCGCACCAACTGGAATGTTCTACCATGGGCCAATCATGCGGGTTGATGTCTGAGCACTGCTAAGGATTGGAACGCCTTTCACGAAGCCTTTCACGAAGCTCGGTTGATGTTCTGGACATGAAGCCTTTCACGAAGCTCGGTTGCGTCCTCCCTGACTATAAGGATTGGAACGCCGACCTGGACAAATGATTGTCAATGACAATGCGTTGTAACTAAACCGTGGTCCTGAACTAGCGTGCCTTATCAGTATTGTCTTTCTATGGCAAAACTATGAAATTATGCATGGCGAAACTATGTGATGTACCTAAACCGTGGTCCTGAACTAGCGTAAATCGTTCTAGTTAATTAGTTTGGGTATGAGGAACTTCGTCATTTATGTTTACTATTGGTTGCTTTTATTTTGGTAATCACATCTCTTTTTGTTTTCTTAAGTACATTATGTTGCATATTATCATTCAAATCAACAACTCGCGTTGCGGGTACTAGCTAGATGACAGATGGGAAAGGGATACTACGTCGTGTGCGTTGGGAGGGTTCCAGGAGTCTACGACCACTGGCGAGCCGCTCAGGCCTAGGTGCACAGGTACCGGCTGCTAGCCACAGAGGGTTTGACACCAGAGCCAAAGCGGAAATTAGTTACTTGCGGTGATCCACACACCAGCATGAGCAGGGGCGGCACCGTCGGTACTACATAGTCGCGCTCGTCTTCATGTTGATCGCTCTTCTGTTCTACATCATGTTGTAGATAGAGATGATGAAACTTGTGGGTGTGCCATGATCATGTAGTTGCGCTTACTCGAGACATGACATGATCGCACTTATGTATCACTATTTTTGAGACTATGTGATGATATTTTCTATTGAATGATAATGATGATGATGATGATGCATGGTATTATGACAAGACTATTGTATGTCTATGATATATGAGAAGGGTATATGTTTAATATGATGTGATGATACTATTGTATAGAATGTGTATAAATAAATCACAAATACGTAGAGGGTCCAAATCTGCGAAAACTATAGAAGTTAGCAGTAGCGCTGGTAAATACTTACCAGTAGCGCGGCTTAGTAGCAACTCTTTCTGTGAGCACGCGCTACTACTATAGTTAGCAGTAGCGCTGGAGAGGGAACCGCTACTGCTAACTATACTTACCAGTAGCGTTGCCCATACCAGCACTACTACTAGTTATTAGTTGTAGCGCGAGAGCAGTAGCGCTCGGCCCAGCGCTACTACTATAGGATTATCAAGCGCTACTGGTAGGCTTTTCCCTAGTAGTGCTAAATTCTAAAATTTATCATGTGGGTAGTGGGAACATTATTGCAAAGAATGTCATCCAAAAATTGTCTGAGTATTCGTTAGTTTCCCCTCTCGTTAAAAGATCTATACTTAACTATTCTTATTTTCAAAATGGAAAGCAAATTTGTGCATCTCCATCCTATGGATCAAAAGATATTATTGGGACTACCTAGCTTGCATGATCTCGAGATTAGGAAATTTGCCACCGCCATACTTATTCAGGAATTTGATTATATTTTGCGTGAAGCTAAGGAGATTTTTATGTTCTATGGAACAAAATCTGAATGTCCTCCCATAGAAGCTATCCTCCTTAATAAAGATTCTATGCGTAGGTTGGAATCCAATGAGTATCACGCATTTGATATGAATATGAATAGGAACGTGCTTCCCGAAGAATTAACACAATCTTTGTTTCTCCACACTTGTGATTAATTTGAATGGATTGATAAAGGAATTAAGGAAGGATTTAGTGAAGATTGGAAAGGAAATACTATTAGGGAACCTATTAGTGATGAAATACATGTCTTATATGAGGAACCCGTAGATGATAGTGATGTTAGCAATGATTGCGTAGTTCCTGTTTAGTAATTCAGTGTTGTAACCAGGTTGGACAAGAGGGATCTATTAAGTAACATTTTGGAGGAACTAATTTTGAAAGATATGAAGGGCTCCAACACTTGAAACTATGCAATATGCCTAGCTAGGGCCGTAAAACCATAACACTTGTTGGGAGGCAACCCAATAGTTATGTTATTTCATGCTTTTCATTTTCTTTTATTGTGTGATAATATGATTTTTGCCTCTATAATGATTGTGTTTTTATATTTAATTAGTGTTTATGCCAAGAAAATCCTTTGAGATGATTTATATGACGAGTAGAGTTGATACGGTGCAAAAACAGAAACTTTGATGTCAAGTGCAGAATTTTTCTATTTTTACTGGAATGCCTTTTTAAGATGATTTTTTTCAGAACATTGACATTCAAATTCCTTAGTTCGTTCTAGTTGTTAATAATTTTTGGAGTTACAGAAGTATTGGTTCACTAAAGATTACTACAGACTGTTCTGTTTCAGTCACATTCTGTTTTTTGCATGTGTAGTTTGCTTGTTTTGATGATGCTATGGATTATATCGGGGGGTACAAGCCATGGAGGAGTTAATATACAGCACCATATGCTAAATTAAATAAGGAATACATTTTTAACAACACCATAAAGTATTTGATATGTTGCTTATACTAACGGATCTCACAAAGTTTTGTTGAGTTTTATTTGATTGATGTTTTTAAGTTTTGGGTATTGTCTCGATGGACATAGAGGAGCAGCAAAAGCCTAATCTTTGGGATGCCCAATGCACCCCAAGGAAATATTCTAGGAAGAATCAAGATTCTAAGCTTGGGGATGCCCCTAAAGGCATCCCCTCTCTTCATCTCAATCCATCGGTATGTTACTTGGAGCTATATTTTTATTCATCACATGATATGAGTTTTGCTTAGAGCGTTGTTTGCTTTTGTTTGCTTTTACTTTCAGTTTGCCACAACCATTGTTTTCTGGACACACGTATTTGAGAGAGATACCACATCATCACAATTTGTTAGAATGCTCTATGTGTTTCACATATATCTTGTGAGCTTAGCGGTTGCTCTAGTACTTCACTTATATCTTTTTTTGCACAGTGGCACATAGATTTTATAGAAATATTATGCTCTCATTATACACTTATATTTGTTTGATATCTAGAAAAATAGTAATGGTAATTTGCATGGGTCATAAGACGAGATAAAAAATAATGAGTATGCAATGTGTGATGTTAAAAACCATCATGTAGCACATATAGAGAAATTGTGGGTTAATGATATGGATGTGATGATATTAAAAAGGTGTGAGTGCATTATTATTAATTCACATAGGTTTCATATTAAGAGATGTTAAAATTCTTGTTCATCTGAAAAAATAAAAAGGCATGGTGATGATGTGTGAGCATTTCTATTCCTAGTTGAAGTCCTTGTGTTGTTTTGAGTCGGAGTCGCGGGATGGTTAATTCCTACAAACCCTCTCCCTTGGGGCATGCGAGTAGTACTTTGATTTTTGATAAAACTAATAAAACTTTGCAATAAGTATATGATTTCTTCATGACAAATGTGACTACATGGACATACACACTTTGACCTCCTCATATTTGCTAGCCTCTTCGGTACCGTGCATCGCCCGTTATCACCTTGGGGATTGGTGCAACTTTCGCGGGTGCATCGAAACCCCGTGACATGACACGCTCTATTGCATGTAAACCTTTTTATATCCTCCTCAAAACAGCCACCATATAAACCTATCATTTCATTTCCATAGCCATTCTGAGATATATTGTCATGCAAATGCCATCATCACTTCAAATGGCTAGTTTCTTCATCATCATAATGCTTTGCATGATCATATTGAGCTGACATAGTATTTCTGGTAAATCCACCATTCATCATATGTTTGATACATGTCACATGATAACCCACATGTATAGGGGATCGTTTGTAGCCCTTTTCGATAAATAAGAGTGTCGAACCCAACGATGAGCTAAAGGTTGAACAAATATTCCCTCAAGTTCTATTGACCACCGATACAACTCAACACACACTTAACGTTTCTTTACCTAAAACAAGAATAAAAATAGAAGTACATTGCAAAAATAAAACTAGAAATAAATTGCAAGATAATAGATATAGTAGTGTAGTAGCAAGCTTTTTTTAACGCAAGAGAAAGATTTGTCCCTAGGTAATTGACTACGTTACTAGACCGATAGCATGATTTTTGGGGGAGAGGCCACGGCTAGAATGTCATCCCCTACATGGAATTCGATGCACTTACGATTGGAACTATTAGAAAGCATCCACAACTACTAACAGTCATTGAGGCAAAACCCAACCATAGCATTAAGATATATATTGGTCCCCCTTCAATCCCTTATGCATCAATTTCTATGTTAGGAAGAAGTATTCTGTCACTCTTACCCTCCAAGACATAGTCGTATCAACATAAAACTAACCCTATGGTGTGATCCACATGACCGCTCATACGATGGGCACCAAAGGACAACAACATATCCAGAAGAAAATTAAACCAATCATAGCAATTTCACCAATTAGGCCATAGGACAAAACAGATCTACTCAAACATCATAGGATAGCCACATATCTTTGGGAAATAGTATGTAAAGTGGAGCATCATGTATAGAGGTGTTACACCGCTGCATAGACGAGGAGAAAATTGGTGTTGACGGCTGCAAGATTATTGATGTAGATCACCGTCACGCTCCTTGCCCCGGCGGCACTCCGGCGCCACCAGGAGAGAGGGGGAAAGATCCCCCTCTTTCTTATTATTCCTTGGCCTTTCCACTAGATGGGAGGAGAGTTCTGATGGGGAACGTCGCATGGGAAACAAAAAATTTCCTACACGCACGAAGACCTATAATGGTGATGTCCATCTACGAGAGGAGATTTGGATCTACGTATCCTCGTAGATCGCACAGCAGGAAGCGTTAAGAAACACGGTTGATGTAATGGAACGTCTTCACGTCCCTCGAACCACTCCACGAACCGTCCCACAAACCTTCCCGCGATCCGTCCTACAATCCGTGCCGCGATCCGTCCCACGAACTGTCTCGCGATCCGTCGCTTGAACCGTCTTGCGATCCATCTCACGATCCGTTCCGATCTAGTGGCGAACGGACGGCACCTCCGCGTTCAGCACACGTACAGCCCGACGACGATCTCCACCTTCTTGATCCAGCAAGAGGGGGCGGAGAGGTAGAAGAGTTATCCGGCAGCGTGATGGCGCGCCGGTGCTGGTGATGATCTACTCCGGCTGGGCTTCGCCTAAGCTCCACAGAAATATGATCTAGAGGAAAAACTGCGTGGTATAGGGTCGAGCAGCACGTGGAAAAGTTTTGTCTCAAAAACCCTCAATACCTCTAGTATATATAGGAGGGAGAGAGGGGAGCAGGCAGCCTCCAACCCTGAAGGTTTGGCCGAAATTGGAGGTGGAGGAGTCCTACTCCAATCCTACTTGGAGTAGGATTCCACCTTCCCACTTGGAAAATCTTTCCACCTTGTGTTTTTTCCTTCTCAAACCTTATGGGCCTTAGTGGGAACTTATTCCAGCCCACTAGGGGCTGGTTTATCTCTTCCCATAGCCCATGAGACCCATTGGGCCGTGACACCCCTCCTGATGGTCCCCGGCACTCCCGGTACACTACCGATGAGCCCTAAACTTTTTCTGTGACCAAAACAAGACTTCCTATATATCAATCTTTACCTCCGGATCATTCCGGAGCTCCTCGTGATGTCCTGGATCTCATCCGAGACTCCGATCAACTTTTGGTTTCAAACACCTATAACTCAACTATACCGAAACGTCACCGAACTTTAAGTGTGCAGACCCTGCGGGTTCGAGAACTATTTAGACATGACCCGAGACACTCCTCGGTCAATATCCAATAGCGGGACCTGGATGCCCATATTGGATCCTACATATTCTCTGAAGATGTTATCGGTTCAACCTCAGTGTCAAGGATTCGTATAATCCCGTATGTCATTCCCTTTGTCCTTCGGTATGTTACTTGCCCGAGATTTGATCGTCGGTATCTGCATACCTATTTCAATATCGTTACTGGCAAGTCTCTTTACTCGTTCCGTAATACAAGATCCCGTGACTTACACTTAGTCACATTGCTTGCGAGGCTTGTGTGTGATGTTGTATTACCGAGTGGGGCCCGAGATACTTCTCTGTCACACGGAGTGACAAATCCCAGTCTTGATCCATACTATCTCAACGGACACCTTCGGAGATACCTGTAGAGCACCTTTATAGTCACTGAGTTACGTTGCGACGTTTGATGCACACAAGGTATTTCTCCGGTGCTAGTGAGTTATATGATCTCATGGTCATAGGAACAAATACTTAACACGCAGAAAACAATAGCAATAAAACGACACGACCAATATGCTAAGTTCATAGTTTGGGTCTTGTCCATCACATGATTCTCCAAATGATTTGATCCCGTTATCAAGTGACAACACTTCCCTATGGCCAGGAAACCTTGACCATCTTTGATCAACGAACTTGTCAACTAGAATCTCACTAGGGACAGTGTGTTGTCTATGTATCCACACACGTATTTGAGTTTCCAATCAATATTATTATAGCATGGATAATAAACGATTATTATGAACAAGGAAATATAATAATAACTAATTTATTATTGCCTCTAGGGCATATTTCCAACAGTCTCCCACTTGCACTAGAGTCAATAATCTAGTTCACATCACCATGTGATTTCAACGAATCCAACACCCATATAGTTTTGGGGTCTGATCACGTCTTGCTCGTGAGAGAGGTTTTAGTCAACGGTTCTGAAACTTTCAGATCCGTGTGTGCTTTACAAATCTTTATGTCATCTTATAGATGATGCTACTACGTGCTATTCGGAAATACTCCAAATATCTACTCTACTCTACAAATTCGTTTTACTACTCATAGTTATTCGGATTAATGTCAAAGCTTGCATCGACGTAACCCTTTACGACGAACTCCTCAACCACCTCCATAATCGAGAAAAATTCATTAGTCTATTAGTTACTAAGGATAACTTTGACCGTTGTTCAGTCATTCAATCCTGGATCACTCTATGTACCTCTTACCAGAGTCGTGGCAAGGCACACATCAGGTGCGGTACACAACATGGCATACTGTAGAGTCTATGACTAAGGCATAGGGACAACCTTCGTCCTTTCTCTTTCTTCTGCCGTGGTCGGGCTTTTGAGTCTTACTCATATTCATGCCTTACAACATAGCCAATAACTGCTTCTTTGCTGATCTATTTTGAACTCCTTTAGAAACTTGTCAAGGCATGCATTTCATTTGAAAGTTCTGTTTAGCATTTTTTATCTATCTCCATAGATCTTGATGCTCAATGTTTAAGTAGCTCTATCCAGGTCTTCCTTTGAAAAACCCCTTTCAAACAACCTTTATGCTTTACAGAAATTCTACATTACTTTCGATCAACAATATGTCAACCACATATACTTATCAGAAATTCTATAGTGCTCCCACTCACTTCTTTGGAAATACAAGATTCTCATAAACCTTGCACAAACCGAAAAGCTTTGATCATCTCATCAAAGCGTATATTCCAACTCCGAGATGCCTGCACCAGTCCCATAAAGGATCGCTGGAGCTTGCATACTTGTTACTATCCTTAGGATCGACAAAACCTTCTGGTTGTATCACATACAACCTTTCCTCAAGGAAACTGTCAAGGAAACAATGTTTTGACATCCAATGTGCAATATTTCATAAATAGTGCATCAACTACTAACATAAGTCAAAGAGACTTTTAGCATCGCTATGAGTGAGAAAGTCACATTATAGTCAACTCTTTGATCTTGTCGAAAACATCTTTGCGACAAGTCGAGCCTTTTTTAATGGTGACTTTTCACCATCATCGTGTGTCTTCCTTTCAAAGATCCATATTTACTTAATAGTCCTACGACCATCAAGTAGTTCTCCCAAAGTCTACACTTTGTTTTCATGCATGGATCCTCTCTCGAATTTCATGGCCTCCAGCCAATTGTCGGAATCCGGGCCCACCATCGCTTCTCCATACCTCGTAGGTTCATTGTTGTTCAACAACGTGACCTCCAAGACAGGGTTACCATACCACTCTGCAGTAGTATAAGACCTTGTCGACCTACGAGGTTTGTAGTAACTTGATCCAAAGCTCAATTATCAACATCATTAATTTCTACTTCAATTGGTGTAGGCGCCACAGGAACATCTTCCTGCGCCCTGCTACACACTGGTTGAAGTGACGGTTCACTAACCTCATCAAGTTCCACTACCCTCCTACTCAATTCTTTCGAGAGAAACCTTTCCTCGAGAAAGGACCCGTTTCTTGAAACAAACACTTCGGTTCCGGATCTGAGATAGGAGATGCACCCAACTGTTTTGGATATCCTATGAAGATGCATTTATCCGCTTTGGGTTCGAGCTTATCAGACTGAAACTTTTTCACATAAGCATCGCAGCCCCAAACTTTTAAGAAACGACAGCTTAGGTTTCTCCAAACCATAGTCTATACTGTGTCATCTCAATGGAAATACGCGGTGCCCTATTTAAAGTGAATGCGGTTGTCTCTAATGCATAACCCATAAACGATAGTGGTAATTCGATAAGAGACATCGTAGTACGCTCCATATCTAATAGGGCATGGCTATGACGTTCGGACATACCATCCCACTATGGTGTTCCAGGTGGCATGAAATGCGAAACAATTTCCACCTTGTCTTAACTGTGTACAAAAAAACCGTAACTCGGATATTCATCTCTATGATCATATCGTAGAAAGTTTATCCTCTTGTCACGACAATCTTCACTCTGAAATTGCGTTGAACTTTTCAATATTTCAGACTTGTGATTCATCAAGTAAATACTCCTGTATCTACTCAAATCGTCAGTGAAGTTAGAACATAACGATATCCACTAAGTGCCTCAGCACTTATTGGACCGTATACATAAAATTGTATTACTTCCAACAAGACACTTTCTTGCTCCATGTGGTATTATTTTGCATGTATCAAGTGATTCAAAATCAGGTGAATCGAAACGTTCCATCCGCATGGAGTTTCTTCATGCATTTTATACCAACACGTGTGGTTTGCATGTCTCAAACGTTTCAAAAATGAGTGAGTACAAAGATCCATCAAAATGGAGCTTCTTCATGCATTTTACACCAACGTGACTCAAGTGGGAGTGCCACAACTAAGTGGTACTATCATTATTACTTTGTAACACTACGATCGAGATTCAATAAACCATTGAGGGTAATTATTCAAGCAAATAGAATAACTATTATTCTCTTTAAATGAATAATCGTATTGCAATAAACACGATCCAATCATGTTCATGCTCAACGCAAACACCAAATAACAATTATTTAGGTTTTACGACCAATCCCGATGATAGAGGGAGTGTGCGATGTTTGATCACATCAACCTTGGAAACACTTCCAACACATATCGTCACCTCGCCTTTAGCTCGTCTCCGTTTATACCGTAGCTTTCATTTCGAGTTACTAATCACTTAGCAACCGAATCGACATCCAATACCCTCGTGCTACTAGGAGTACGAGTAAAGCACACATCAATATCATGTATATCCAATATACTTCTGTCGACTTTGCCAGCCTTCTTATCTACCAAGTATTTAGGGTAGCTCCGCCTCACTGACCGTTCCCCTCATAACAGAAGCACTTAGTCTCGGGTTTGGGTTCAATCTTGGGTTTCTTCATTAGAGCAAAAACTGGTTTGCCGTTCCATGAAGTATCCCTTCTAGCCCTTGCCCTTCTTGAAACTAGTGGTTTTACTAACCATCAAAAATTGATGCTCCTTCTTGATTTCTACTTTCGTAGTGTCAAACATTGCGAATCAGTCAAGGATCATCATATCTATCCTTGATATGTCATAGTTCATCACGAAGCTCTATCAGCTTAGTGGTAGTGACTTTGGAGAACCATCACTATCTCATCTGGAAGATTAACTCCCACTTGATTCAAGCGATTTTTGTACTCTGACAATCTGAGAACATGCTCAACTATTTGAGCTTTTCTCCGTTACTTTGTAGGCAAAGAGTCCTGTCGGATGTCTTATACCTCTCAACAAGGGCACGACCATGAAATCTCAATTTCATCTCTTAGAACATCTCTTATGTTCCGCGACGTTTTCAAGACGTCTTTGGCGCCTTCCTTCTAAGCCATTAAGTATTGTGCACTGAACTATCACGTAGTCATCAAAAATGTGTATGTCAGATGTTCGCAACATCCACAAACGACGCTCGAGGTGTAACACACTGAGTGGTGCATTAAGGACATAAGCCTTCTGCGTAGCAATGAGGACAATCTTCAGTTTTACTGACTTAGTCCTCAAAGTTGCTACTATCAACTTTCAACAAAATTTTCTGTCACACCCTGTTTTTGCTATCACTTGACTGTATTGTGAAATTCTGAGCTTGTTAAAACTTTTTCAAAACTAATGTTGTGAATGCCATGATTGACATTGTATGCTTGTATGCTTGATCATGTGAGGATTTAAAACCCTAAATTCTTTTGGTATAACACTGATTTCCAAAAAAACCTTTGCTTATTTCTAATCAAGGTAGAACCTTCCTTGAGTTGCACTACATGTCCTTGATAGCAAGCAGTGCTTCTACTCATATTTGGTAATCTGATTTTAACCTATCTTTTTATTTCAGAACCATGGAAATAATTATTTTTGTGATTATTTTCCTAATTAATTAACATATCCATTTCTGAAGCCAAAATTGGTATTCCAACATGGAAAAATACTTTTCTGCCTTAGAAAAATCTGATTATATTTGGAGATCATCAGAAGGACATATATTTTCCATACATATGATCTTAAACCCCATTTTATATTATATTTATTGTATAAAACTATGAAAGCTATTTTGTGTGTTTTGGCATTTTGAAATATTTCCAAAGGAAATATTCTCAATAAATTCCTAGGAAATTTCAGTGATATCCCTTAGCCTTGTTTGGTGTCCACTTAAATTTTCACCTTGTTCAAAGGTGCATAACGACCCAAAATAACCCTAAAACCCTGTCTGTCCTGAATCAAGTTAGAGCAACTCTATATAGCAAAGTTTGTCCAATGATGCTAAAACTTTGCACGAGTGCCTAATACCTCAAATGAGGGTTCCACACCAAAAATGGGATTTGTGGGACTTAGTTTGCCCACACTCCCCTTGGAAGGGACAAATCTGGTCATATTGGAGTATTTTCAAGTTTACAAAGCTAAACTTGTCCTTTGGAGGTCAAATTTGGTGAAACTACATGGTTTACCACCAAACCCAAACCTGTTAAGTTGGAGCACCAGTGGTGGGGTGCAACCCCCTTAAGCCACTGTTGAACACCTTAAGACAGATAGGAAAAAGCCACCTTAGACACAGCTAAACCAAACCCCTTTGCTTCAAACTGATAGATTAAGTGGCCAGCACCGGTGTCTAACCCCAGTCAACTGGCCCCTCACTGGTTCAAAGTGGAAAGGACAAAAACCCCAATTTAGATTTCAGTTCATGACTGATAGCACCAGTATATCTTGCCTCCCTTGACCAGCCGAAGCTCCCACAAGGACCAAAAGGCTAGCCACACCCCGAGCCAGTGCCCGGACATGCTAGACGCATCCAAAGTGCCTCAGAGCGCACCAGCATGCCGTGGCATGCCAAAACTACGCTCTGGGCACGCTACAGGGAGTCACCGAGGTGGGGGCGACGCCCTCGGCTAATTCCAGCCTCCCCCGAGATGTCCAACTTCTCCGTCGACAACCCTTCTGCGTCGAGCAAGCCTCAGGGCCCCTCCTCTCCCTTGCTAGAGCTCGCACGACGCGTGCCCGCACACACCAGAACCGGACAAGGTTGCGCGGCCACGAATGCTCGACTTCCCTCTCTCTCCCTCTTCTACAGATGATTCAGGTAGTCCAAAACCACGTCCTGAGACCGTGGTTTCGACCCCAGCCTCTCTCTGCACACACATGCGCGCCATAGTGAGCCATCGGTGCTCCCGAATCTGCTCACCGTCACGGGCCTATAAATAGCCCTCCCCCTCGCTCTAGCACCCCTCAGATAGATTCACTAGTACCTCCCTAGCCACCCGAGCAAACGAGCAGAGCCCCGGTGCTCGAGATTTACCGAGGCCCCTCCGCCTCGGAGCTCCGATCGATCTCCGGCTACACGACGGCTCCTGCGCCCCTCGACCCACCAAACTGACCCTCTCGATCCCAGGAAGCTTTCCCCTAACTCGCCCGAGCTTTTCCGTGTCTCTAGCCACCCCTCGACCACCTCCCGACACTCCTCCGCCACGGCCTCCTCGTCGCCGGCGAACCCCTACCTCCCCGTCGTTGTCCCGACCACCAGCAGGTAGGTGACAGTAAGGCGAACCAATTCCAGTGCTCATTGGGGCATGAGAGCATCGACAACCTCACCGGCGTCCTCCTCCTCCTCTCTGGCCAGAGGTAGGAGACGACCCCGACAGGTGTGCCCCACCTGTCTGTGGCCCAGCCTCCTCCCTCATGCTGACCACGGCCGCTGACCGCAGGGCCCCGCGCATCAGGTTCAAACCTGAGGGCACGCGCGCTTGGGCAGGTTGTCGGCTGGCGATGGGCTAGCCCAGCTCTGGGCCGAGCCAGGCCGGGAGTTTAGCCGGTTTTTCTTTTATTTTTAAACCCTCGTTTCTAAGATTTTTATAAAAACATTTAACCAGTGTAAAAATATAATTCTTCCACTGTTATTCTTCTAAAAATGTGAAGTATTTTATAATATGTTTGGATGAATTTTTCCCACAACTATTCTATTTTATATTAATAAAAAGAACTAAATTGAAATAGTTTTGCTTCTGTTTGGTTGATTTCAAAAACATTCCTTCAAGGAAAACTAAGGCAAATATTTTTTAAATGATACCTTAGTTTTATCAATAATAAAGAACATTTTTGAAATGACTTTGTCGTCTGTTTCTGTGTGAGCTATTTCTTATTTATTGTTTTATCGACGATAGAAAATCCGTGTGACGAGGGAATCGGAGTGGAAGCCCTCGAAGACCCCGGATACTTACCTGACCAAGGCAAGCAGCCTTTGACCATGACTAAGCATATATTACTTTGCATGTTAAGATAGCAAGTATTCCCGTTGCATATGATCATACGTGCCGGTAATCACTTCATATTATTTTACCGAAGGCTCCCCCGGAGCATATGCATTGAGCTTGACCCTACCCCTTGAGGGTCCTGCTAATACCATGTTGACAAGTAAACATAGAAGTAGTATTATAATGACCATGTTGTTGACATAAAGCAAGAGTTTACCAAAACCCCGTCGGGTGCCACTAATGCCCGAGGGTGATGATGAGCTTGGTGGTCACTTTCGGTGAAGTGATGCACCCAGTATTTGTGTGAGTATGGTTTCGTAAATGGGATTAGATTTATGATGTGTCAACCGTCCCAACCTTACAAGTACGAGCACGTTACCCCTCGTGGGATGGGGCTATGTTAATTACTCAGGTCGGTTCTAGCAAAGAGCCACATTACTAGTGGCGGGAGTGATGTGTGGTCACTCTCGTGATGGGGTCGTGCCGGGTAGGATGACTATGCCATTTTTATGAGTTCTAGTCACACCGTTGGTCCCCGCATGGTTGGTACTGTCCAGAGTTGGTGCTCGTAAGACGTACAACATGTGGGTTGGGTACCAATCGAGTGGACCTCTTTGTCTAGTATCGTCAGGGGAAAGGCATTGATCGGGTACTTACCTCGGGTATGTGATATACCGCGAGTCGTGGATGACACGGAAGTTTCCTGGATCTCGTGGGTCCAGCATACTACCTCTACAGAGTGTAAACTATTCGAATAGCCGTGTCCACGATCAAGGACAGTTGGGTAATCTTCCTTAAACTACGTCCAGTTGTTTCCGCATAAACCAAGTGTGTGTGTGTGTGTAGTGTTGAAAAAGTTGTTGTCGTGACAATAATTATATGACCAAGTTCGGTGACTTGGCATATAGGGTTAACCTGGATGGTTCAGCCCTCGACAGATATAATGATATATGTAACCTTTTCTTCAAGAGTAATTCTTTAACTTGATGCATATTCATGATCATTCCACCCAGATGAGTTACACTAAAGATGCATGATATTGTTATCCTTCACTTTCATTGATTATATCATGGGTTGTTTGCAAGTACATTCAAAGTACTCATTGGCTTGCCACTGGTTATGTTATTGACCAGACATGGAAGGACCGGAATTTGGAGATGAGTACGTCTTCGGAGACGCCCCTGCGAACTAGGACGCTTCCGAGTCAAAATGCCTGTCGGTGTAGGCTTGATGGCATGGGCACCCGCTTAGCCCTATGTTTTCCACTACTAGTGTATCTGAGTGATTTGACCTTAGGCCCTGTCTTGTGAACTTAACCCTTCGGTCATGCGTTGATATAATCGATACTTGGATGTAAGACTCTTTAATCGGTATTTGTGTTCAGTGAGCATTGATCTCTAGGATCACTGAGCACGACGATCTCGACTACTAAGTCGGGGTCCCCACAGAGCTGGTATCAAAGCAAGGGGTGGATTAATCACATTTCCGTAGAAGAGGCATAGGAAGACCTGGACTGCATTCTCGGTACGTTCCTCGTCAACTCTACCCCAGCAACAGTATTGTTTGATTGTGGTGCTTTCAATGCTTTTGTTACGCAAAAGTTTGTGGAAAAGTGTGGTCTAGAACCTACCTTGCTTCGTGGGCATATGACAATTCAAACCCCGGGAGCAGTTTTGAGGACCAACCTAGGGTGTAGGAAGGTCGGGATAGTTATCAATGGGACGAGCTTCTCAACGGAACTCATTGTGCTTAACTCGCAAGGCCTATAAGTAATTCTCGGCATGGACTGGTTGGCCAAGCATCAAAGTATCTTGGACTGTGCCAACAGGGCCATTACCATGATACGTGACCAAAGGGTCAAAGTCAAGTATGTCTCTTAGCCAGTACCCACTCGAGTACCACGATTTAACAGCCTTTCAGAGGAAGGACTCGGCTGAGTGCCAATAGTCTGTGAATACCCGGACGCCTTTCCGATGAGCTAACAGGGATGCCTTCTGACCGAGACATCGAGTTCATCATCGAACTCATGCTCGGATCAAGGCCTATCTATAAGAAGCCTTACATGATGGGATCTGAAGAGCTAGCAGAGTTGAAGAAGCAACTGGATGAGCAACTCAGGAAAGGGTTTATTCATCCGAGTGCATAACCTTGGGGATCACCTGTTCTCTTCTTGTCCAAGAAGGATAGGACAATCCGACTTTGCGTCGATTACCGTTCTCTCCATGAGGTCACGATCAAGAACAAGTACCCACTCCCCAAGATCGAACACTTATTCGACCAGCTAAATGGAGCTAAGGTATTCTCCAAGATCGACCTCCGATCCGGATATTACCAACTAAAGATTCGACCCAAAGACATACCAAAGACGGCATTTGTGACTCGGTATGGTCTGTACGACTGCAGTGTCATGTCTTGTGGATTTACTAATGGCCCAGCTTACTACATGTACTTCATGAATAAGGTCTTCATGGAGTACCTTGACAAGTTTGTCGTCGTATTCATTGATGACATATTAATCTTTTCCAAGTCTGAAGAAGAGCATGAGCAACACTTGAGGTTAGTATTGGAGAAGCTTTGAGAGAACCAACTGTATGCCAAGTTCAGCAAATGCCAATTTTGGCTGAACAAAGTTAGATTCCTGGGTCATACCATGACGGAAAATGGATTGGCAGTTGATCCATCTACGATTACCACGGTAACCAACTCGGAATCGCCAATCGACGTGAAGGAAGTCAGAAGCTTCCTCGGACTCGTGGGTTATTAACGCAAGATCGTAGAAGGATTCTCCCGCATCGTGCGACCTATGACTCAGCTCTTGAAGAAAGGCAAGAAATTCGAATGGACGCCGGAATGTGAAGCAAGCTTCCAAGAGTTGAAGAAGAGGCTAACCACCACCCCGGAATTGGCCACTCCAGATATCAGCATGGAGTTCGTGATATATTGTGATGCCTCAAGGATCGGGCTAGGTGGGGTGCTAATGCAGGATGGTAGAGTTGTGCCATACTTGTCACAGCAACTGCACCCGCATGAGGAGAACTATGCCACACATGATCTCGAGTTGGCAGCAGTAGTGCATGCTCTAAAGACATGGCGACATTACCTTCTGGGGAAGCGATGTGAAATATAAACTGACCACAAGAGTCTAAAGTATATCTTCACCCAAAGGGAATTGAATATGAGGCAACGGACATGGTTAGAGTTAATCAAGGACTACAACCTCAGCATTCAATATCACCCCGTAAGGCTAACGTAGTGGCTGATGCCTTGAGCTGGAAGACCAGCACCTTAAACGTCATGCTTAAGGAAAGGCAGCACGCCTTCTATGAAGAATTGGAGAACTTCGGATTGGAACTAGTGGAATCTGGATTCCTAGATAACCTCGAAGTCAAACAAACGCTGGAAGACGACATCAACGGAGCCCAGAAGGGTCACAAGAGCACTGAAGGTATCAAGAAGGCAAGGCCCTAGGATTCTTGGAGGATGATCAATGTGTGGTGTGGTTTGGGAAACGTTTATGCGTACCCAACAAGGCTGAACTCAAGGATTTAATCCTACGGGAAGCACATGATACGCCCTACTCCATTCACCCCGGTGGTACCAAGATGTAGCAAGATCTCCGAGGAAAATTATGGTGGCACGACATGAAGAGGGAGATTGCAACGTATGTGGCCAAGTGCGTTGTGTGCCAGCAAGTTAATGCTGAGCATTAGTGACCCACATGGCTGCTACAACCTCTCAAGGTGCCGGAATGGAAGTGGGACAAGGTAGGGATGGATTTTATTACCGTCTTACCAAGGTCTAGCAAGGGCCATAACTCGATATGGGTTGTTGTCGACCATTTGACCAAAGTGGCCCATTTCATCCCTGTCAACACCACATATGATGGGAACAAGTTGGCTAGTCTCTATATTGAGCGTATAGCAAGCCTTCATGGAGTTCCCAAGGAGATTGTATCTCATCGAGGCACGCAGTTCACCTCAAGGTTTTGGAGGAAACTACAAGAGGCCCTCTGTACCAAAGTCTCTTTTAGCACCGCCTTCCACCCGCAAACGGGAGGACAAACGGAAAGGGTAAATCAGATACTCGAAGATATGCTCCGCGCATGCGTCCTAGCGCATGGAGCCAAATGGGAAGACTGTCTGCCGTTCACTGAGTTTTCATACAACAACAGCTACCAGTCCAGTCTCTAGATGGCCCCGTTCGAAGTACTGTATGGACGGAAATGCCGCACCCCGCTCAACTGGTCTGAAACCGGAGACGGGCTGATTTTCGGGGCAGAAGTTTTACACAGGGCAGAAGAGAGGGTGCAACTAGTCCAAGAAAATATGAAAGTAACCAAGTCACGACAAAAGAGTTATGCGGACTCCCGCCGCAGGGTTGTGGAGTTTAATCTCGGAGACCTAGTGTACCTCCGTGTCACACCTCTCAAGGGAGGCAAGTGTTTCCACGTTAAGGGGAAGCTCGATCCAAGGTTCATTGGGCCATTTAAGATCACGGCAAGGCGTGGAGAGGTCGCTTATCATTTGGAGTTACCTCCGGAACTTTCGGGTGTGCACAACGTCTTTCATGTGTCACAACTTCGGAAGTGTCTCCAAATGCCAAGTCGTTCCGATCCTTACAAGGGCATTGATCACCAGGCCATTGACCTTCAGTCTGACCTCACCTACCGCGAGAGGCCTATCCGCATTCTGGACGAAGCAGAGCGATGCAGCAGGAGCCGCACAATCAAGTATTTCAAAGTTCAATGGAGCAACCACACCGAAGTCGACGCTACATGCGAGCGTGAAGACTATCTCCGATCTGAGTTTCCAGACCTTTTTAGCACCTAGCTTAGGAATCTCGGATATGAGATTCTTGTAAGGGGGATAGGTGTGTCACACCCTATTTTTGCTATCACTTGTGTGTATTGTCAAATTCTGAGCTTGTTAAATTTTTTTGAAAACTAATGTCGTGAATGCCATGATTGGCATTGTATGCTTGTATGCTTGATCATGTGAGGATTTAAAACCCTAAATTCTTTTGGTATAACACTGATTTCCAAAAAACACCTCTACTTATTTCTGATCAAGGTAAAACCTACCTTGAGTTGCACTACATGTCCTTAATAGCAAGCAGTGCTTCTACTCATATTTGGTAATCTGATTTTAACCTATCTTTTTATTTCAAAACCACGGAAATAATTATTTTTGTGATTATTTTCCTAATTAATTAACATGTCCATTTCTGAAGCCAGAATTGGTATTCCAACATGGAAAAATACTATTCTACCTTAGAAAAATCTGATTAAATTTGGAGATGATCAGAAGGACATATATTTTCCATACATAAGATTTTAAATCCCATTTTATATTAGATTTATAGTATAAAACTATGAAAGCTATTTCTGTCTGTTTTGGCATTTTGAAATATTTCCAAAGGAAATATTCTCAATAAATTCCTAGGAAATTCCAGTGATACCCCTAAGCCTTGTTTGGTGTCCACATAAAGTTTCACCTTGATCAAAGTTGAATAAGGACCCGAAATAACCCTAAAACCCTGTCTGTCGAGAATCAAGTTAGAGGAACTCTACATAGCAAAGTTTGTCCAATGATGCTCAAACTTTGCAGGAGTGACTAATACCTCAAATGAGGGTTCCACACCAAAAATGGGATTTGTGGGACTTAGTTTGCCCACACTCCCTTTGGAAGGGACAGATTTGGTCATATTGGAGTATTTTCAAGTTTACAAAGCTAAACTTGTCCTTTGGAGCTCAAATTTGGTGAAACTCCATGGTTTACCACCAAATCCAAACGTGTTAAGTTGCAGCACGAGTGGTGGGGTGCAACCCCCTTAAGCCACTATCAAACACCTTCTGATAGATAGGAAAAAGCCACTTAGCCACAGCTAAACCAAACCCCTTTGCTTCAAACTCATAGATTAAGTGGCCAGCACCTGTGTCTAACCCCAGTCAACTGGCCCCTCACTGGTTCAAAGTGGAAAGGCCAAAAACCCCAATTTAGATCTCAGTTCATGACTGACAGCACCAGTATTTCTTGCCTCCCTTGACCAGCCGAAGCTCCCACAAGGACCAAATGGCTAGCTACACCCCCAGCCAGTGCCAGGACATGCTAGACGCGTCCAAAGTGCCTCAGAGCGCACCAGCATGCCGTGCCATGCCAAAACTGCACTCTGGGCGCGCTACAGGGAGTCACCGAGGTGGGGGCGATGCCCTCGGCCAGTTCCAACCTCCCCCAAGATGTCCAACCTCTCCCCCGACAACCCTTCTACGTCGAGCAAGGCTCAGGGCCCCTCCTCTTCGGCACCAGAGCTCGTGCGACGCGTGCCCGCTCGCAACAGAACTGGTCAAGGTTGCGCGGCCACGAATGCTCGACTTCCCTCTCCCTCCCTCTGCTGCAGATGGTTCAGGCAGTCCAAAACCACGTCCTGGGACCGTGGTTTCGAACCCATCCTCTCTCTGCAACCCCATGCGTGCCACGGTGAGTCACCGGCGCTCCCGAATCTGCTCACCGTCACGGGCCTATACATAGCCCTCCCCCTCGCTCCAGCACCCCTCAGATAGCTTCACCACGATCACTAGTACCTCCCTAGCCACCCCAGCAAACCAGCAGAGCCCCGGTGCTCGAGATCGACCGAGGCCCCTCCGCCTCGGAGCTTCGGTCGATCTCCGGCTACATGACGACTCATGTGCCCCTCGACCCACCAAACTGACCCTCTCGATCCCAGGAAGCTTTCCCCCAACTCGCCCGAGCTTTTCAGTGTCTCTAGCCACCCCCTCGACCACCACCCGAAACTCCTCCGCCACGGCCTCCTCGTCGTCGGCGGACCCCTGCCTCCCCGTCGTTGTTCCGACCACTAGTAGGTAGGCGACAGTAAGGCGAACCTATTCCAGTGCTCGTTGGGGCATGAGAGCGTCGGCAACCTCGCCGACGTCCTCCTCCTCCTCTCTGGCCAGAGGTAGGAGACGACCCCGACAGGTGTGCCCCACCTGTCGGTGGCCTAGCCTCCTCCCCCGAGCTGACCTCGGCCGCTGACCGCAGGGCCCCGTGCGTCAGGTTCAAACCTGACAGCGTGCGCTCATGGGCACGCTGTCGGCTGGCCATGTGCCAGCCCAGCTCTGGGTCGAGCCAGGCCGGGAGTTTAGTCGGTTTTTATTTTATTTTTAAACCCTGGTTTCTCAGATATTTATAAAAACATTTAACGAGTGTAAAAATGTAATTCTTCCACTATTAGTCTTCTAAAAATGTGTAGTATTTAATAATACGTTTGGATGCATTTTTCCAACAACTATTCTATTTTATATTAATAAAAAGGACTAAATTGAAATAGTTTTGCTTCTGTTTGGTTGATTTCAAAAATATTCCTTCAAGGAAAACTAAGGAAAATATTTTTTAAATGATACCTTAGATTTATCAGTAATAAAGAAGATTTTTAAAATGACTTTGTGGTCTGTTTCTGTGTGAGCTATTTCTTATTTATTGTTTTATCGACGATAGAAAATCCGTGTGACGAGGGAATCGGAGTGGAAGCCCTCGAAGACCCCGGATACTTACCTGACCAAGGCAAGCAGCTTTTGACCATGACTAAGCATATATTACTTTGCATGTTAAGATAGCAAGTATTCCCGTTGCATATGATCATACGTGCCGGTAATCACTTCATATTATTTTACCGAAGGCTCCCCCGGAGCATATGCATTGAGCTTGACCCTACCCCTTGAGGGTCCTGCTAATACCATGTTGACAAGTAAACATAGAAGTAGTATTATAATGACCATGTTGTTGACATAAAGCAAGAGTTTACCAAAACCCCGTCGGGTGCCACTAATGCCCGAGGGTGATGATGAGCTTGGTGGTCACTTTCGGTGAAGTGATGCACCCAGTATTTGTGTGAGTATGGTTTCGTAAATGGGATTAGATTTATGATGTGTCAACCGTCCCAACCTTACAAGTACGAGCACGTTACCCCTCGTGGGATGGGGCTATGTTAATTACTCAGGTCGGTTCTAGCAAAGAGCCACATTACTAGTGGCGGGACTGATGTGTGGTCACTCTCGTGATGGGGTCGTGCCGGGTAGGATGACTATGCCATTTTTATGAGTTCTAGTCACACCGTTGGTCCCCGCATGGTTGGTACTGTCCAGAGTTGGTGCTCGTAAGACGTACAACATGTGGGTTGGGTACCAATCGAGTGGACCTCTTTGTCTAGTATCGTCAGGGGAAAGGCATTGATCGGGTACTTACCTCGGGTATGTGATATACCGCGAGTCGTGGATGACACGGAAGTTTCCTGGATCTCGTGGGTCCAGCGTACTACCTCTGCAGAGTGTAAACTATTCGAATAGATGTGTCCACGGTCAAGGATAGTTGGGTAATCCTGCTTAAACTACATCCATTTGTTTCCACATAAACCAAGTGTGTGTGTGTGTGGTGTTGAAAAAGTTGTTGTCGTGACAATAATAATATGACCAAGTTCGGTGACTTGGCATATAGGGTGAACCTGGATGGTACAACCCTCGACAGATATAATGATATCTGTAACCTGTTCTTCAAGAGTAATTCTTTAACTTGATGCATATTCATGATCATTCCACCCAGATGAGTTAGACTAATGATGCATGATATTGTTATCCTTCAGTTTCTTTGATTATATCATGCGCTGTTTGTGAGTACATTCAAAGTACTCATTGGCTTGCCACTGGTTATGTTATTGACCAGACATGGAAGGACCGGAATTTGGAGATGAGTACGTCTTCGGAGACGCCCCTGCGAACTAGGACGCTTCCGAGTCAGAATGCTTGTCGGTGTAGGCTTGATGGCATGGGCACCCGCTTAGCTCTATGTTTTCCTCCACTAGTGTATCTGAGTGATTTGGCCTTAGGCCCTGTCTTGTGAACTTGACCCTTCGGTCATGCGTTGTAATAATCGGTACTTGGATGTAAGACTCTTTAATCGGTATCTGTGTTCAGTGAGCATTGATCTCTGGGATCACTGAGCACGGCGATCTCGACTAGTAAATCCGGGTCCCCCCAGAGCTAGTATCAGAGCAAGGGGTGGATTAATCATATTTCCGCAGAAGAGGCATAGGAAGACCTGGACTGCATTCTCGGTACGTTCCTCGTCAGCAGTATTGTTTGATTGTGGTGCTTCGCATTCTTTTGTTACGCAAAAGTTTGCGGAAAAGTGTGGTCTAGAACCTACCTTGCTTCGTGGGCATATGGCAATTCAAACCCCGGGAGCAGTTTTGAGGACCAACCTAGGGTGTAGGAAGGTCTGGATAGTTATAATTGGGACGAGCTTCTCAACAGATCTCATTGTGCTTAAGTCGCAAGGCCTATAAGTAATTCTCGGCATGGACTGGTTGGCCAAGCATCAAAGTATCTTGCACTGTGCCAACACGGCCATTACCATGACAAGTGACCAAGGGGTCAAAGTCATGTATGTCTCTGAGCCAGTACCCACTCGAGTACCACGAGTTAACAGCCTATCAGAGGAAGGACTTGACCGAGTGCCAATAGTCTGTGAATACCCAGACGTCTTTCCGATGAGCTACCAGGGATGCCTTCTGACCGAGACATCGAGTTCATCATCATACTCATGCTCTTTAATCGGTACTTGGATGTAAGACTCTTTAATCGGTATTTGTGTTCAGTGAGCATTGATCTCTGGGATCACTGAGCACGGCGATCTCGACTAGTAAGTTAGGGTCCCCACATTTTCTCTAGGAACATATAAAAACAGTAGAGCTATAGCGCAAGCTACATCGTAATTCGCAAAGACCATTAGACTATGTTCATGATATTTTGTTCAATTAATCATATTACTTAAGAACTCCCACCCATAAAGTACATCTCTCTAGTCATTTGAGTGGTACATGATCCAAATCCACTATCTGAAGTCCGATCATCACGTGAGTTGAGAATAGTTTCAGTGGTAAGCATCTCTATGCTAATCATATCAACTATAGGATTCATGCTCGACCCTTCGGTCTCATGTGTTCCGAGGCCATGTCTCCACATGCTAGGATCGTGAAGCTTAACCCGAGTGTTCCACGTGTGCATCTGTTTTGCACCCGTTGTATGTGAACGTTGAGTCTATCACACCCGATCATCACGTGGTGTCTTGAAATAACGAACTGTCGCAACGGTGCAGAGCCGGGAGAACACAATTTCGTCTTGAAAGTTTAGTGAGGATTAAAATCTCATGCAATTCATAAGTGACATGATACGGCCATCATCATGTGCTTCTTGATCTCCATCACCAAAGCACCGTCACGATCTTCTTGTCACCGGCGCCACACCATGATCTCCATCAACGTGTCGCCATCAGGGTTGTCGTGCTACTTCTGCTATTACTACTAAAGCTACGTCCTAGCAATATTGTAAACGCATCTGCGAACACAAACGTTAGTTTAAAGACAACCCTATGGCTCCTGCCGGTTGCGGTACCATCGACGTGCAAGTCGATATTAACAATTACAACATGATCATGTCATACATCCAATATATCACATCACGTCATTGGCCATATCATATCACAAGCATACCCTACAAAAACAAGTTAGACGTCCTCTAATTGTTGTTGCATGTTTTACATGGTTTCTATGGGTATCTAGTAGATCGCATCTTACTTACGCAAAAACCACAACGGAGATGTGAAAATTGCTATTTAACCTCTCCAAGGACCACCTCGGTAAATCCAATTCAACTGACGTTGAAGAAACCGACACCCGGCAGTCATCTTTATGCAACGAGGTTGCATGTCAATCGATGAAACCAGTCTTTCGTAACCGTATGAATAATGTCGGTCTTGGCCGCTTCAATCCAATAATACCACCGAATAGAGAAAAAACTAAGGAGGGCAGCAAATCGAACATCACCGTCCACAAAACCATTTTTGTTCTACTCGAGATAACATCTACGCATGAACCACTGATGGGGAACGTCGCATGGGAA
The DNA here is from genome assembly GCF_904849725.1 of Hordeum vulgare subsp. vulgare. NCBI lineage: Eukaryota > Viridiplantae > Streptophyta > Magnoliopsida > Poales > Poaceae > Hordeum > Hordeum vulgare. Next base: position 74,813,977 of record NC_058522.1, on the reverse strand, counting down.
ACAAAAAAAATCCTATGCGCACGAAGACCTATCATGGTGATGTCCATCTACAAGAGGAGATTTGGATCTACGTACCCTTGTAGATCGCACAGCAAGAAGCGTTAAGAAACGCGGTTGATGTAGTGGAACGTCTTCTCGTCCCTCGAACCACCCCATGAACCGTCCCACGAACTGTCCCGCTATGTGTCCCACAATCCGTCCCGCGATCCGTCCCATGAACCGTCTCACGTTCCCTCACACGAACTGTCTTGCGATCCGTCTCACGATCCGTTCCGATCTAGTGCCGAACGGACGGCACCTCCGTGTTCAGCACACGTATAGCTCGATGACGATATCCACCTTATTGATCTAGCAAGAGGGGGCGGAGAGGTAGAAGAGTTCTGTGGCAGCGTGATAGCGCACCGGTGGTGGTGATGATCTACTCCGGCATGGCTTCGCCTAAGCTCCGCAGAAATACGATCTAGAGGAAAAATTGCGTGGTATAGGGTCGAGCAGCTGGTGGCAAAGTTGTGTGTCAACAAACCCTTAATACCTCTAGTATATATAGGAGGGAGGGAGTGGAGGAGGCAGCCTCAAACCCTCAAGGTCTGGCCGAAATTGGAGGTGGAGGAGTCCTACTCCAATCCTACTTGGAGTAGGATTCCACCTTCCCACGTGGAAACTCTTTCGGTCGGCCTTAGTGGGAACTTATTCCAGCCCACTAGGGGCTGCTCTATCTCTTCCCATAGCCCATGAGACCCATTGGGCCGTGACACCCCTCCCGATGGTCCCCGGCACCCCTCCCGGCAGTCCCGGTACACTACCGATGAGCCCTAAACTTTTTCGGTGACCAAAACAGTACGTCCTATATATCAATCTTTACCTCCGGACCATTCCGGAGCTCCTCTTGATGTCTTGGATCTCATCTGGGACTCCGAAAAACTTTCGGTTACAAACACCTATAACTCAACTATACTGAAACGTCACCGAACCTAAGTGTGCAGACCCTGCGGGTTCGAGAACTATGTAGACATGACCCGAGACACTCCTCGGTCAATATCCAATAGCGGGACCTGGATGCCCATATTGGATCCTACATATTCTCCGAAGATCTTATCGGGTGAACCTCGGTGTCAAGGATTCATATAATCCTGTATGTCATTCCCTTTGTCCTTCGGTATGTTACTTGCCCGAGATTTGATCGTCGGTATCCGCATACCTATTTCAATCTCGTTACTAGCAAGTCTCTTTACTCGTTCCGTAATACAAGATCCCCTGACTTACACTTACTCACATTGCTTGCAAGGCTTGTGTGTGATGTTGTATTACCGAGTGGGCCCCGAGATACCTCTCCGTCACACGGAGTGACAAATCCCAGTCTTGATCCATACTATCTCAACGGACACCTTCGGAGATACCTGTAGAGCACCTTTATAGTCACTGAGTTACGTTGCGACGTTTGATGCACACAAGTTATTTCCCCGGTGCCAGTGAGTTATATGATTTCATGGTCATAGGAACAAATACTTGACACACAGAAAACAATAGCAATAAAACGACACGATCAATATGCTACGTTCATAGTTTGGGTCTTGTCCATCACATGATTCTCCTAATGATGTGTTCCCGTTATCAAGTGACAACACTTCCCTATGGCCAGGAAACCTTGACCATCTTTGATCAACGAACTAGTCAACTAGAGGCTCACTAGGGACAGTGTGTTGTCTATGTATCCACACATGTATTTGAATTTCCAATCAATACAATTCTAGCATGGATAATAAACGAGTATTATTCACAAGGAAATATAATAATAACTAATTTATTATTTCCTCAAGGGCATATTTCCAACAAGTTCTCCCTTTGCTCCATGGCCTCCATGGAGGTCGAGGCATTGGAGCCCCTCCGAGATTGGATTTCTCCATGTGTCATCTTCTATTTCACATTCTTGGTTTCCGGCCATTCACCGTTTATTAAATTCCTGGAGATCCGTAACACCGACCTGGCTAAAACAATTACACGGTTTGTTTCCAGAAATTATATTTCTTGCGCCTGAACTAGATCCGCAACCGACATACGGTGTGCACACTAATTACCACCGCATGCCAGGGCTATAGGTCATGCCCTGGTATCTCGTGGAGACCATTGGCCTCCGCTCACATTGATTCCACCTCCCAAAAATCACATATATTCCAAAATAATCCCGCATAAATATTTATCGCGTTTGGACTTCATTTCATATGGATATTCTACGGAACAAAAAACATGCAACAAACATGAACTGATACTTGGCACTAGATCAATATGTTATTACAATAAATCATATAAAAGTTTGCCAAAAATATGTGAATTTTGTATAATACTGGCATGGAACAATAAACAATTATAGATACGATGGACACGTATGAGCATCCCCAAGATTAATTCCAGCTCGTCCTCGAGTAGGTAAATGATAAAAAGATAATTCTTGATGTGGAAGGCTTCCTAACATAGTCCTGAAAAAATGTCTAATCATGTCATGAATATTAAGATATAAGTGATTCAAAGAAATAGTCTATAATTAGACTTACAAGTATTAATACTCAGGCATCCCAATAAACAATCGTGTCTTTCAAAATATTAATGCTAAAGAAAGCTATCCCTACAAAATCATATAGCTTGACATGCTTGGTCTTCCAAGCATAAGGTATAAATCATGAGCACCCCGGTGTCAAATCAAGCAATTGGATCGTACTTTTTAACGCACTTCAGCCTTTTATTACTTACTCAATACAATGAGCATGAACCATGGATATAACATAAAGGTGGAATAGAATATGGTGGTAGGTTTCAAAGGGGTAAAATTGAAGAAGAAATTCTTGCATCAACTGGGTGTACCACCGGGCTACGAAGATGCCCATCAATAAATATCAATGCGAGGAGTAGGGATTTCCATGCAACGGATGCACTAAGATCTATAAGTGTATGAAAGCTTAATATGAAAACTATGTGGGTATGCATCAAACTCTATAATGAAATATTTCCACTAGTATATGAAAGTACAACATAGGAGACTCTCCATATGACAAACATGGTTTTACTTTGAAGCAAAAGTCTGGAATTAGCATGCCCCTTCTTTATTTTCTCTCATTTCTTTTCTTCTTTTTTTCTGTCTTTCTCTTTTTTCCTTTTTTTTTTCTTTCTCTTTTCTTTCTTTCTGTCCAGAGTCTCATATATAATTGTGGGGGAATCATAGTCTCCATCATCCTTTGCGCACTAGGACGATGCTCTAATAATAAATAATGATGATCATCACACTTGTATTTACTTACAACTCAATATTAAAACATGATACCTGGAATAAAGTATAAATCTATATGAATGCCTCTGACAGTGTACCAGGATGTTTAATGATCTAGCATAGCATGGAAACAAAAACACGGACCAGCCATGGAAATATAATGTTAGCTATCTTACAAGCATGCAAAGGAATATGACAATGAATGCTCAAGTCATCAAAATGGAAGCGGTGGAAGTTGCATGAAAATATATCTCAGAAAGGCTATGTAATTCCATAATAGGTCAGTATGGTGGCTGTTTTGAGTAAAATATAATAAGTCTTACGTGTGATAGAGTGTATCATATCAAGGGGTTTGGATGTACATGCAAAGTTTGCATCGACTCTCGAAGTAAGAAAGGGCAATGCATATTACCGAAGAAGCTAGCAAATATGTGGAAGTGAGAGCGCATATATCCGTGGATTCACATTAGTCATAAAGAACTCACATACTTATTGTAAGATTTTATTAGCTCTCTCGAAGAAAAGCACTACCCGCATGCTTCGAGGAGAAGGTTGGGAGGAGTTAACCATCGCACAACTCCAGTTATGCTCCAACTACATCGCATAGCGAGAGACTATACGTGCATGCTTAGGGAATCACAAAACCTAACATCTATATTTTTACTAGTACAGGTTCGTCGACTAGTGCACCCACATATTACTATCTTAATGTCGCAAAACAATTGCATGGAATCAAACATATCATACTGAGTGATCTACAAGTTTTATGTAGGATTTTATGACTAACCATGTAAATGACCAATTCCTTTTGACTCTCTAAATAGGTATAAGTGAAGCATCAAATTTTAACTCTTTCGACAAAAGACCACGCTCTAATAAATATAAGTTAAGCAAAAAAGCATTCTAGAAATAACAGCTTTCTATGTGAGGAGAAACACACAATCCAAACTTCAAATGATATAAGTGAAGCACATGAAGCATTCTATAAATCCATACTCAAAAGATATAAGTCAACTGCAATGAGCATTCTATAAATCAACCATCTATTATCTCATACCAGGATGGTGCATAAAATAGAAGTGAAAACTAAACACTTCATCCACACAAAACTTAACAGAAAAATCGTGAGATCCGTTAGTATAATAATGCAAATTACTACCTTAAGTATTGTTGCAAACTTGTTAATATTTTATTTCATCATAGATACTATAATATAACTTCTCCATGTTTTATACCACTGATATAATCGATAGTTTCATCAAAACAAGCAAATCAATGCATCAAAAAACAGAATCTGTCAAAAACAGGCCACACTGTAGTTATGTGAACATTAACCATAGTTATGTAACTTCAAAAATTATGAAATGTTAGGAAGAAATAAAAAATTGCATATAATTACTTTGTAAAAATTTCAGGAACTTACTACTTCCAGTAAAAAAAATTAAATTCATGCACTAGTGTCAAAGTTTATGTTTTTGTACCGCACGTACAAACAAGCAACCTAATCTTCCTAAAATAAAATGTTGGCACATTATTTTTGTAATACAATGTATTTGTACAAGGGGATAATTATTATTTGTGGAAACTTTCTGCAATCAAGATTCACAAAGTTTCCATGGGCATGGACAAAGTTCAAGGACGTCCCCCACTTCAATGGTGTTAGTCGTTCTCACTTTCACTCTCCTTTTTCAAATGTTTTAGGTTCCCCTCTATATTTGTTGTTTTAAAACTTTATAAAAGGACAGAACAGAAATAAATGACTCTTTAAAACTTCCGGTTGTCTCACTGGTACCACTTCCATTAAAGCCATTAAGCTAGGCATAAAGTGCTCAAGTAATGAATCCACCCGGATCCTAGGGTATATTAAAGTCAATTTTAGTTAACAATAATTTTTAATTTAGTAATGAGCACAAATAAAACTATATCAAGCAATTAGGAAGTCTAACTCTCTTCATATGCATCTGCATAGCATAAAAGACTAATTCATGCACATCAAGTAAATTCCAATACATAGCATAAGAAGTTTCTTGCAATTTTATCGTGTTGGAACCATAAAGAGGTGGAGATGTAGTTTCTCTCCCATAATAATTGCAAGTAGGAGAAGCAAGAACATGCATATTGTATCCATCAGCATCGTTGTGTGTAATTGTAAAACACAAACCATCAATGTAATCCTTAATCAAAGCAAACTTCTCTGAAATAGTGTAGTTGAGATAATTCAAAAAGATAATAGTACTATCATTTGTGGGTGCAATAGCAACAACTTCATTCTTAACATAAGAAACTATAGCAAGTTTATCATCAAAAGCATAATTCATATTGGCATATTGGCCACTAATACATCTCCAATGTATCTATAATTTTTGATTGTTCCATGCTATTATATTATCAACTTGGGATGTTTTGTATGCATTTAAATGCCCTTTTATATCATTTTTGGGACTAACTTATTAACTCAGTGCCCAATGCCAGTTTCAGTTTTTTCCGTGTTTTTGACCCTTTTTAGAAAATAATATTAAACGGAGTCCAAACGGAATAAAACTTGCGGGGTGATTTTTTCCATAATAGAAGATACGCAGAGGACTTGAGAACCAAGGTAGGAGGTCTCGGGGGAGGTCACGAGCCCCCTAGGCGTGCCATAGGGGGGGCGCCTAGTAGGCTCGTGGCCCCCCCGTGGCTCCTCTGCCCTACCTCTTTCGCCTATAAATTTCCAAAAATCCCGAAACCAACAGGGGAGCCACGAAAATACTTTTCAATCTCCGCGAGATCCCATCTGGGGATCGTTCTGGTGCCCTGCCGGAGGGGGATTCGGACACGGAGGGCTTCTTCTTCAAAACCATTGCCTCTCCGATGATGCGTGAGTAGTTCACAACAGACCTTCGGGTATATATCTAGTAGCTAGATGGCTTCTTCTCTCTCTGGGATCTTCAATACAAAGTTCTCCATGATCTTCATGGAGATCTATCTGATGTAACTTTCTTTTGCGGTGTGTTTTTCGAGATCCGATGATTTGTAGATTTATGATCAGATTACCTATGAATATTATTTGAGTCTCCTATGATTTCTTATATGCATGATTTTGTATCCTTGTAATTCTCTTCGAGTTGTGGGTTTCATTTGGCCAACTTGATCTATAATTCTTGCAATGGGAGACGTGCTCGGTTTTGGGTTCATACTGTGCGGTCTCCTCACCTAGTTATAGAAGGGGTAGCGAAGCACGCATCATGATGTTTCCATCAAGGGTAAAAGGATGGGGTTTATGTCATATTGCATGAATTTATCCCTCTACATCATGTCATCTTGCTTAAGGCGTTACTCCGTTTGTTATGAACTTAATACACTAGATGCATGCTGGATAGCGGTCGACATGTGGAGTAATAGTAGTAGATGCAGACAGTATCGGTCTACTTGTCTCGGACTTGATGCCTATATGTATGATCATTGCCTTTGATATCGTCATGACTTTGTGCGATTCTATCAATTGCTCGACAGTAATTTGTTCACCCACCATAATACTTGCTATCATGAGAGAAGCCTCTAGTGTACACTATGGCCCTCGGATCTATTTTACACATCCTATATTCAGATCTACAAAAATACCAAAAATACTTTGCTGCACTTTTATTTCTTTTTACCTTTTATCTCTGTCAGATCTCACCTTGCAAGTAATCGTGAAGGGATTGACAACCCCTGTATCGCATTGGGTGCAAGTTTGTTTGTCTTTGCGCAGGTGCCTTGGTGCTTCATCTTGATACTCCTACTGGATTCATACCTTGGTTCTCAAACTGAGGGAAATACTTATCTCTATATTGCTGCATCACCCTTTCCTATTCAAGGGAAAAACCAACGCAAGCTCAAGAAGTAGCAGGAAGAATTTTTGGCGTCGTTGTCGGGGAGTATTCAAGTGAAGCATATCTACCAAGTACCTACAGCAAACTCATCTCTTGCATTTACATTATTTGCCTTCTGCCTCTTGTTTTCCTCTCCCCCACTTCAAAAACAAAATTTACAAAAATATTCGCTCTTCTTCCGTTCGCCTTTTTGTGGCTATGTTTGCTTGTGTTGCCATGTGCCTTCTATTTGCTTACATCTTCGCTTGCTAAAAATCTATTGATATGGATCCTCATCCACTTGCTAATCTTTTCAAAGGACCAAATTATGATGAACAATTTGTTGGAATTATGCCCTAGAGGCAATAATAAATACAGTTATTATTATAATTCCTGTATCAAGATAATCGTTTATTATCCATGCTATAATTGTATTGAATGAAGACTCATTTACATGTGTGGATACATAGACAAAACACTGTCCCTAGCAAGCCTCTAGTTGGCTAGCCGGTTGATCAAAGATAGTAAGTGTCTTCTGATTATGAACAAGGTGTTGTTGCTTGATAACTGGATCACGTCATTAGGAGAATCACGTGATGGACTAGACCCAAACTAATAGACGTAGCATGTTGATCGTGTCATTTTGTTGCTACTGTTTTCTGCGTGTCAAGTATTTGTTCCTATGACCATGAGATCATATAACTCACTGACACCGGAGGAATACTTTGTGTGTATCAAACGTCGCAACGTAACTGGGTGACTATAAAGATGCTCTACAGGTATCTCCGAAGGTGTTAGTTGAGTTAGGATGGATCAAGACTGGGATTTGTCACTCCGTGTGACGGAGAGGTATCTCGGGGCCCACTCGGTAATACAACATCACACACAAGCCTTGCAAGCAATGTGACTTAGTGTAAGTTACGGGATCTTGTATTACGGAACGAGTAAAGAGACTTGCCGGTAAACGAGATTGAAATAGGTATGCGGATACTAACGATCGAATCTCGGGCAAGTAACATACCGAAGGACAAAGGGAATGACATACGGGATTATATGAATCCTTGACACTGAGGTTCAAACGATAAGTTCTTCGTAGAATATGTAGGATCCAATATGGGCATCCAGGTCCCACTATTGGATATTGACCGAGGAGTCTCTCGGGTCATCTCTACATAGTTCTCGAACCCGCAGGGTCTGCACACTTAAGGTTCGACGTTGTTTTATGCGTATTTGAGTTATATGGTTGGTTACCGAATGTTGTTCGGAGTCCTGGATGAGATCACAGACGTCACGAGGGTTTCCGAAATGGTACGGAAACGAAGATTGATATATAGGATGACCTCATTTGATTACCGGAAGGTTTTCGGAGTTACCGGGAATGTACCGGGAATGACGAATGGGTTCCGGGAGTTCACTAGGGGGGCAACCCACCCCGGGGAAGCCCATAGGCCTTGAGGGTGGCGCACCAGCCCTTAGTGGGCTGGTGGGACAGCCCAAAAGGGCCCTATGCGCATTGGAAGAAAAATCAAAGAGAAAGAAAAAAAAGAGGAGGTGGGAAGGGAAGGAAGGACTCCCACCCACCAAACCAAGTCCAACTCGGTTTGGGGGGGAGACCTTCCCCCCTTGTCTCGGCCGACCCCCTTGGGGCTCCTTGAGCCCCAAGGCAAGGTCCCCTCTCTCCCACCTATATATACGGAGGTTCTAGGGCTGATTTGAGACGACTTTTCCACGGCAGCCCGACCACATACCTCCACGGTTTTTCCTCTAGATCGCGTTTCTGCGGAGCTCGGGCGGAGCCCTGCTGAGACAAGGTCATCACCAACCTCCGGAGCGCCGTCATGCTGCCGGAGAACTCTTCTACCTCTCCGTCTCTCTTGCTGGATCAAGAAGGCCGAGATCATCGTCGAGTTGTACGTGTGCTGAACGCGGAGGTGCCGTCCGTTCGGTATTAGATCGTGGGACTGATCGCGGGATTGTTTGCGGGGCGGATCGAGGGACGTGAGGACGTTCCACTACATCAACCGCGTTCACTAACGCTTCTGCTGTACGGTCTACAAGGGTACGTAGATCACTCATCCCCTCTCGTAGATGGACATCACCATGATAGGTCTTCGTGCGCGTAGGAAATTTTTTGTTTCCAATGCGACGTTCCCCAACAGTGGTATCAGAGCTAGGTTCATGCGTAGATGTCTTCTCGAGTAGAACACAAAAGTTTTTGTGGGCGGTGATGGGCGTTTTGCTGCCCTCCTTAGTATTTTCTTGATTCCACGGTATTGTTGGATTGAAGCGGCTTGGACCGACATTACTCGTACGCTTACGAGAGACTGGATTCATCGGTACGAGTAACCCCGTTGCTCAAAGATGACTGGCAAGTGTCGGTTTCTCCAACTTTAGTTCAATCGGATTTGACCGAGGAGGTCCTTGGATGAGGTTAAATAGAAACTCATATATCTCCGTTGTGGTGTTTGCGTAAGTAAGATGCGATCCTACTAGATACCCGTGGTCACCACGTAAAACATGCAACAACAAAATTAGAGGACATCTAACTTGTTTTTGCAGGGTATGCTTGTGATGTGATATGGCCAACGATGTGATGTGATATATTGGATGTATGAGATGATCATGTTGTAATAGATAATATCGACTTGCACGTCGATGGTATGGCAACCGGCAGGAGCCATAGCGTTGTCTTTATACTAACGTTTGTGCTTGCAGATGCGTTTACTATTTTGCTAGGATGTAGCTTTAGTAGTAATAGCATGAGTAGCACGACAACCCCGATGGCGACACGTTGATGGAGATCATGGTGTGGCGCCGGTGACAAGAAGATCGTGCCGGTGCTTTGGTGATGGAGATCAAGAAGCACATGATGATGGCCATATCATGTCACTTATGAATTGCATGTGATGTTAATCCTTTTATGCACCTTATTTTGCTTAGAACGACGGTAGCATTATGAGGTGATCTCTCACTAAAATTTCAAGACGAAATTGTGTTCTCCCCGACTGTGCACCGTTGCTACAGTTCGTCGTTTCGAGACACCACGTGATGATCGGGTGTGATAGACTCAACGTTCACATACAACGGGTGCAAAACAGTTGCGCACGTGGAACACTCGGGTTAAGCTTGACGAGCCTAGCATGTGCAGACATGGCCTCGGAACACATGAGACCGAAAGGTCGATCATGAATCATATAGATGATATGATTAGCATAGGGATGCTTACCACTGAAACTATACTCAACTCACGTGATGATCGGACTTGAGCTAGTATAAGTGGATCATGAACCACTCGAATGACTAGAGAGATGTACTTTTTGAGTGGGAGTTTAGCGTATAATTTTGATTAAGTTAACCTCTAATTATCTTGAACATAGTCTAAGTCCACTTTGAATATATTTGTGTTGTAGATCATGGCTCACGCGACAGTCACCCTGAATTTTAATACGTTCCTAGAGAAAGCTAATTTGAAAGATGATGGAAGCAACTTTGTAGACTGGGCTCATAATCTTAAGCTAATCTTACAAGCTGGGAAGAAGGATTATGTCCTTAATGCTACGCTAGGAGATGAACCACCTGCTACGGTTGATCAGGATGTTAAGAACGCTTGGTTAGCACGTAAGGAGGACTACTCAGTAGTTCAATGTGCAGTCTTGTATAGCTTAGAACCGGGACTTCAACGTCGCTTTGAGCGTCATGGAGCATTTGAGATGTTCCAGGAGTTGAAGTTTATCTTTCAGAAGAATGCCCGGATTGAGAGGTATGAGACCTCTGATAAATTCTATGCTTGCAAGATGGAGGAAAACTCGTCTGTCAGTGAACATGTGCTCAAAATGTCTGGGTACTCAAACCGTCTAGCTGAGCTGGGAATTGAACTCCCGCAAGAGGCTATCACTGACAGAATCCTTCAATCACTACCGCCAAGGTATAAAGGCTTTGTGTTGAACTACAACATGCAAGGGATGAACAAGTCTCCCGGCGAGTTGTTTGCGATGTTGAAAGTCGCAGAGTCTGAACTCCATAAAGAGCATCAAGTGTTGATGGTGAATAAGACCACTAGTTTCAAGAGAAACGGAAAAGGCAAGAAGGTTAATTCAAAGAAGAGCGGCAAGCATGTTGCCAATCCGACGAAGAAACCCAAAGCTGGACCTAAGCCTGAAACGGAGTGTTACTATTGCAAGGGTATGGGTCACTAGAAGCGCAATTGCCCCAAATATCTGGCAGATAAGAAGGCGGCCAAAGAAAAATCAGGTATATTTGATATACAAGTTATTGATGTGTACTTAACCGGCTCTCGTAGTAATGCCTGGGTAATCGATACCGGTTCTGTTGCTCATATTTGCAACTCGAAACAGGAACTGCGGAATAGACGAAGGCTGGCGAAAGATGAAGTGACGATGCGCGTAGGAAATGGTTCCAAGGTTGATGCAATCGCCGTCGGCACAGTTTCACTTCAGTTACCATCAGGATTAGTTATGAACTTAAATCATTGTTATTTAGTGCCTGCGTTGAGCATGAACATTATATCTGGATCTTGTTTATTGCGAGACGGTTACTCTTTTAAGTCAGAGAATAATGGTTGTTCTATTTCTATGAGTAACATATTTTATGGTCATGCACCCAATGTGAGAGGATTGTTCATATTGAATCTTGATATCGATACACACATACATAACATTGAGACCAAAAGAGTTAGAGTTAACAATGATAGCGCCATTTTTTTGTGGCACTGCCGCTTAGGTCATATTGGTGTAAAGCGCATGAAGAAACTCCATGCTGATGGACTTTTGGAGTCACTTGACTTTGATTCACTTGACACGGGTGAACCATGCCTCATGGGCAAGATGACTAAGACTCCGTTCTCCGGAACAATGGAGCGTGCAAGTGACTTGTTGGAAATCATACATACCGATGTGTGTGGTCCGATGAGCGTGGAGGCACGCGGCGGATATCGTTATTTTCTCACCTTCACTGACGATTAGAGTAGATATGGTTATGTATACTTGATAAAGCACAAGTCTGAAACATTTGAAAAGTTCAAGCAATTTCAGAGTGAAGTTGAAAATCGTCGTAACAAGAAGATCAAGTTCCTACGGTCTGATCGTGGGGGTGAATATCTGAGTTTCGAGTTTGGTGCTCACTTAAGACAATGTGGAATTGTTTCACACTTAACACCGCCTGGAACACCGCAGCGTAATGGTGTGTCCGAACGTCGTAATCGTACTTTATTAGAGATGGTGCGATCTATGATGTCTCTTACCGATTTGCCGTTATCGTTTTGGGGTTATGCATTAGAAACAGCTGCATTCACTTTAAATAGGGCACCATCAAAATCCGTTGAGACGACGCCATATGAACTATGGTATGGCAAAAGGCCAAAGTTGTCGTTTCTTAAAGTTTGGGGATGTGATGCTTATGTCAAAAAGCTTCAGCCTGAAAAGCTGGAACCCAAAGCGGAAAGGTGGGTCTTCATAGGTTACCCAAAGGAGACAGTTGGGTACACCTTCTATCTCAAATCCGAGGGCAAAGTGTTTGTTGCTAAAAACGGAGCTTTTCTCGAGAAGGAGTTTCTCTCGAGAGAATTGAGTGGGAGGAAGATAGAACTTGACGAGGTTGTCGAACCTCTCATCCCTCTAGTTGGTGGCGCAGGGCAAGGGGAAACCTCTGTCGTTGCGACGCCGGCTGAGGAGGAAGTTAATGATGGTGATCATGAAACTCCGGTTCAAGTTTCTGTCGAACCACGCAGGTCGACGAGACCACGTGCTGCTCCAGAGTGGTACGGTAATCCCGTCTTATCAATCATGTTGTTGGACAACAATGAACCTGCAAATTATGAAGAAGCAATGGTGGGCCTGGATTCCAACAAATGGCTAGAAGCCATGAAGTCCGAGATAGGATCCATGCATGAGAACAAAGTGTGGACTTTGGAGGTACTGCCTGAGGGCCGCAAGGCTATTCAGAACAAATGGATCTTTAAGAGGAAGACGGAAGCTGACGGCAATGTAACCGTTTATAAAGCTCGACTTGTGGCAAAGGGTTTTTCAAAAGTTCAAGGAATTGACTACGATGAGACATTCTCACCCGTAGCGATGCTTAAGTCCGTCAGAATCATGTTAGAAATAGCTGCATTTTTCGATTATGAAATCTGGCAGATGGATGTCAAAACGGCGTTCCTTAACGATTTCCTTAAGGAAGAATTGTATATGATGCAACCCGAAGGTTTTGTCGATCCTAAGAATGCTAACAAGGTGTGCAAGCTCCAGCGATCCATTTATGGACTGGTGCAAGCATCTCGGAGTTGGAACAAACGCTTTGATGAGGTGATCAAAGCATTTGGGTTTATACAAGTGGTTGGAGAATCTTGTATTTACAAGAAAGTGAGTGGGAGCTCTGTGGCGTTTCTAATATTATATGTGGATGACATATTGCTGATTGGAAACAACGTGGAGTTTTTGAAGAGCATAAAGGATTACTTGAATAAAAGTTTCTCTATGAAAGACCTAGGAGAAGCTGCTTACATTCTAGGCATTAAGATCTATAGGGATAGATCAAAACGCCTGATAGGACTTTCACAAAGCACATACCTTGATAAAGTTTTGAAGAGGTTCAAAATGGAACAGTCCAAGAAAGGGTTCTTGCCAGTTTTACAAGGTACAAGATTGAGTAAGACTCAGTGCCCAGCAACTGATGAAGATAGAGAGCATATGCGCTCCGTCCCCTATGCTTCAGCCATATGTTCTATCATGTATGCAATGTTGTGCACTAGACCGGATGTTAGCCTGGCCATAAGTATGGCAGGTAGGTTCCAGAGTAATCCAGGAGTAGATCACTGGACAGCGGTCAAGAATATCCTGAAGTACCTGAAAAGGACTAAGGAGATGTTTCTCGTGTATGGAGGTGACGAAGAGCTCGCCGTAAAAGGTTACGTCGATGCAAGCTTTGACACAGATCCGGACGACTCTAAGTCGCAAACCGGATACGTATTTATTCTTAATGGGGGTGCGGTAAGCTGGTGCAGTTCCAAGCAAAGCGTCGTAGCAGATTCTACATGTGAAGCGGAGTACATGGCTGCCTCGGAGGCGGCTAAGGAGGGTGTCTGGATGAAGCAGTTCATGACGGATCTTGGAGTGGTGCTAAGCGCACCGAATCCAATAACCTTGTTCTGTGACAACACGGGTGCCATTGCCTTAGCAAAGGAACCACAGTTTCACAAGAAGTCCAGACACATCAAATGACGCTTCAACCTCATCCGCGACTACGTCGAAGGAGAGGACGTAAATATATGCAAAGTGCACACGGATCTGAATGTAGCAGACCCGCTGACTAAACCTCTTCCACGGCCAAAGCATGATCAACACCAGAACTGTATGGGTGTTAGATTTATTACAATGTAATTCACATGATGATGTGAGGGCTAGATTATTGACTCTAGTGCAAGTGGGAGACTGTTGGAATTATGCCCAAGAGGCAATAATAAATATAGTTATTACTATAATTCCTGTATCAAGATAATCGTTTATTGTCCATGCTATAATTGTATTGAATGAAGACTCATTTACATGTGTGGATACATAGACAAAACACTGTCCCTAGCAAGCCTCTAGTTGGCTAGCCAGTTGATCAAAGATAGTCAGTGTCTTCTGATTATGAACAAGGTGTTGTTGCTTGATAACTGGATCACGTCATTAGGAGAATCAAGTGATGGACTAGACCCAAACTAATAGACGTAGCATGTTGATCGTGTCATTTTGTTGCTACTGTTTTCTGCGTGTCAAGTATTTGTTCCTATGACCATGAGATCATATAACTCACTGACACCGGAGGAATACTTTGTGTGTATCAAACGTCGCAACGTAACTGGGTGACTATAAAGATGCTCTACAGGTATCTCCAAAGGTGTTAGTTGAGTTAGGATGGATCCAGACTGGGATTTGTCACTCCGTGTGACGGAGAGGTATCTCGGGGCCCACTCGGTAATACAACATCACACACAAGCCTTGCAAGCAATGTGACTTAGTGTAAGTTACGGGATCTTGTATTACGGAACGAGTAAAGAGACTTTTCGGTAAACGAGATTGAAATAGGTATGCAGATACTAACGATCGAATCTCGGGCAAGTAACATACCGAAGGACAAAGGGAATGACATACAAGATTATATGAATCCTTGACACTGAGGTTCAAACGATAAGTTCTTAGTAGAATATGTAGGATCCAATATGGGCATCCAGGTCCCGCTATTGGATATTGACCGAGGAGTCTCTCGGGTCATGTCTACATAGTTCTCGAACCCGCAGGGTCTGCACATTTAAGGTTCGACGTTGTTTTATGCGTATTTGAGTTATATGGTTGGTTACGGAATGTTGTTCGGAGTCCCGGATGAGGGTATCCGGAATGGTCCGGAAACGAAGATTGATATATAGGATGACCTCATTTGATTACCGGAAGGTTTTCGGAGTTACCGGGAATGTATCGGGAATGACGAATGGGTTCCGGGAGTTCACCGGGGGGGCAACCCACCCCGGGGAAGCCCATAGGCCTTGAGGGTGGCACACCAGCCCTTAGTGGGCTGGTGGGACAGCCCAAAAGGGCCCTATGTGCATTGGAAGAAAAATCAAAGAGAAACAAAAAAAAGAGGAGGTGGGAAGGGAAGGAAGGACTCCCACCCACCAAACAAAGTCCAACTCGGTTTGGGGGGAGACCTTCCCCCCCTTGGCTCGGCCGACCCCCTTGGGGCTCCTTGAGCCCCAAGGCAAGGTCCCCTCTCTCCCACCTATATATACGGAGGTTTTAGGGCTGATTTGAGATGACTTTTCCACGGCAGCCCGACCACATACCTCCACGGTTTTTCCTCTTGATCGCGTTTCTACGGAGCTCGGGCGGAGCCCTGCTGAGACAGGGTCATCACCAACCTCCGGAGCGCCGTCACGCTGCCGGAGAACTCTTCTACCTCTCCGTCTCTCTTGCTGGATCAAGAAGGCCGAGATCATCGTCGAGCTGTACGTGTGCTGAACGCGGAGGTGCCGTCCGTTCGGTACTAGATCGTGGGACTGATCGCGGGATTGTTCGCGGGGCGGATCAAGGGACGTGAGGACGTTCCACTATATCAACCGCGTTCACTAACGCTTCTGCTGTACGGTCTACAAGGGTACGTAGATCACTCATCCCCTCTCGTAGATGGACATCACCATTTTAGGTCTTCGTGCACGTAGGAAATTTTTTGTTTCCCATGCGACGTTCCCCAACACAATTTGCTAGTGAGTTGAGTGCACTTGACTATCTCTATGGAGTTCTATTTGAAAATCATGAATCTGGAAATTTTGATGAAGTGTTGAAAGAAGAAAATTATAAAGTGGTTCATGATATCTGCTAGAATGAAAAACATGATTGCCATGTTGTTAGTATGATTTCTTTGAATATCTTTGATTCTAATGATATTCAAAACCACAAGCTTGGGGATGCTATGCTTGATGAAGATGATATTTTTTGTTTCCCAAGTTTTGGTGATGACCCTTATGCTATAATTAATCATGAAAAGATTGCTTTGTGTGATAGTTATATTGTAAGATTCCTTCATGATGTTGCTGAAAATTACTGAGAGAGGAACATATGCTTTTACATATTGCAATAATATCAAGCTTCCTCTCTATGCGTTCAACGTTTTGAAGTTATGATTGTTTTGCCTTCCTATGCTAGTTAATTCTTGTTCCCATAAATTGTTTGATCACAAAATCCCTATGCATAGGAAGTGGGTTAGAGTTAAACGTGTTTTTTGCCATTCATGATGCTCTTTTGCATATCTCAACTACTACTTTTTATGTGAGCATCACACTACTAGAAAAAGGCTTATCCCCAATATCACTATTAGTGGCGCACCATGATGGTGGTGCGCCACTGCTATATAGCAGCGGTGCACCAGAATCAGGTGCGCCATTGCTATGTTTTTACTAATGGCGCACCACATGAGCAGTGCGCCATTGCTATTTTTTGGTCCATCCCCCAACTCCCACCAGACATAGCAATGGTGCACCACACCTAGGTGCGCCACTGCTATGCTACATAGTAATGGCGCACCTAGGCGTGGTGCGCCATTGCTATTTTTTGGTCCATCCCCCCACCACCACACATAGCAATGGCGCACCACAACTAGGTGTGCCACGGCTATGCTACATAGTAGTGGCGCACCTGGGCGTGGTACGCCATTACTAATGTCACACACACAAACACACACCCGCCCCCCCTGTGGATCGCCTTTTAGGTTTTTGAAAAATAAAAGAAACTGATAAAAGATTCAAAAAAAATCAAAAAAATAGACACCCATGTGTTATGTGTTCTAGTTGTTAGGAAAATTAACAAACATGATAAAAGATTGAAAAAAATTCAAAAAAATAAAATGGCCGTAACTTTTGCATACGACCTCCAATGAAAAAGTTTTCTATATGAAAAATCATCTACTCGAAAAGTTACATCCGTTGAAGATTTTTAGAATCCCCAAAAACCTAACAGAAAAAAAATTATGCCTAGCTTGTTGGGAGGCAACCCAATGAATAAATTTATTTTTGCTTTTCACTTTCTGTTTTGTTGAGTCCACACCATCATAATTCTGTTATGATTGTGTTTATTATGTTTTAGTTAGTGTTTGTGCCAAGTAGAACCTTTATGATTAGTTTTGGTGATAGTTGGTTAATCATGCTGAAAAAGACAGAAACTTTGTGCTCACGAAATTATTTTTAATTCCTATCCAGATAGAGCTTTTTAGTTTATTCTTTTTGCTTCTGTTTGATATGCAAATGGCCCTAATTTTCATAATTTTTCAGTATTTTTGAGACAACAGAAGTATACGAAATATACGGATTACTACAAACTGTTCTGTTTTTGACAGATTCTGTTTTTGTTGTATTGATTGCTTATTTTGATGAAATTATGTTAAGTATCGGGGGTACGAGCCACGGGAAAGTGAGAATACAGTAATATAACATCAATCTAAATGGAAATCAAGTTCACTACGGTACCTAAAAAGTTGGTAGTTTGTTTTCTTATGCTAATGATATCATGAGTTTCTATTTAAGTTTTGTGTTGTGAAGTATTCAAGTTTTGGGAGATGTTCTTATGGACAATGGAACAAAGAGTGGAAAGAGCTTAAGCTTGGGGATGCCCAAGTCATCCCAAGCCAAATCCAAGGACACCAAAAACCCTAAGCTTTGGGATGCCCCGGAAAGGCATCCCCTCTTTCGTCTTCAATCCATCGGTAACGTTACTTGGAGCTATATTTTTATTAACCACATGATATGTGTTTTTCTTGGAGTATTTTCTTTTGGTTTTGTCACAATCATCCTTGCTGCACACATTTTTGAGAGGTACATGCACTCAGCGTGAGTTTGTTAGAATACTCAATGAGCTTCACTTATATCTTTTGAGCTAGGCAATTTAGCTCCCATGAGCTTCACTTATATCTTTTGATCTAGATAATTTAGCTCCCATGAGCTTCTCTTATATCTTTTGAGCTAGATAATTTTTCTCTAGTTATTCACTTAAATCTTTTTAGAGCACGACGGTGTCATATTTTGTAGAAATAAAAACTCTCGATCTTCACTTATATCATTTTGAGAGTGCTCTCTCTAAGTAACTTGGTAATTGGCATGTGCTATGAAATTAGTCCTAAATATGATAGGCATCCAAAGAGGATATAATAAAAACTTTCATATTCAAGTGCATTGATTAGTAAGAGAAGTTTGATTCCTCACAATTAGTTTTGAGATATGGATATGGTAATATTAGAGTCGTGTTAGTAGGGTGTTGTGAATCTAGAAATACTTGTGTTGAGGTTAGTGATTCCCGTAGCATGCACGTATGGCGAACTGCTATGTTAGGAAGTCGGAGCATAATTTATTTATTGATTGTCATCCTTTGGGTGGCGGTCGGAATCGCGTGATGGTTAACATCTACCAACCCTTCCCATAGGAGTATGCGTTTAGAAATTTGTTTCGATTACTAATAAAACTTTCGTAATAAGTATATGAGTTCTTCATGACTAATGTGAGACCATGGTATAGATGCACTCTCACCTTCCACCATTGCTAGCCTCTCTAGTGCCGTGCAACTTTCGCCGGTGCACAAACCCACCATATACCTTCCTCAAAACAGCCACCATACCTACCTATTATGGCATTTTCATAGCCATTCCGAGATATATTGGCATGCAACTTCCACTGTTCCGTCTCATGACATGTGCCATCACTTTCATATTGCCATTGCATGATCGTAAGATAGCTGGCGAGATGTGTCAACATCATACGCTAAGCTAGATCGTTGCACATCCCGGTACACTGCCGGAGGCATTTCATATAGAGTCATTATTGTTCTAAGTATTGAGTTGTAAGTAAATAAAAGTGTGATGATCATAATTATTTATTTTTACCTTTTATCTCTGTCAGGTCTCACCTTGCAAGTAATTGTGAAGGGATTGACAACCCCTTTATCGCAATATCATAGTTTGTTTGTCTTTGCATAGGGGCCTTGGTGTCTCATCTTGATACTCCTACTGGATTGATACCTTGGTTCTCAAACTGAGGGAAATACTTATCTCTACTTTGCTGCATCACCCTTTCCTCTTCAAGGGAAAAACAAACGCAAGCTCAAGAAGTAGCAGCACAAGCATAGCAAGCATCAATTTCATCAAAAAGTTATATTTCAAAGGAATCAACGTCATCATAGCAGTTATCATAGCATTCATCCTTTAGTAAGAACGAAGTGAAATTAAACAATGTATGATTTGAAGAGTTACTCTCATTAGAAGGTGGGTACGGGTAGCTAATCCGCTCTTCCTCGTTGTGTCCTTCACACTCCTTATCATCTTCTTCATCAAATGAGCTCACAGTTTCATAAATTTCTTCTTCCATATACTCCTGCAAACTATTAGTCTCTTCTTGGACAACAGAGGAGTCCTCAATACATAGTTTACCATAAGCATTAGAAGCATAGTTTTCATACCAATATCATAGTTTTCAATCAAAGAATCTATTTCATAAGCACCCTTAAAAGCAACAAATTTGTCAATTTGTTCAACATCATAATATCTATAAACACCTTTGGCATAAGAAGATAAGATTCCATTATCACTAAACTCACATTGGTTGGGAGGTGTTTCTTAGGGTCTTCAGAACAACAAGTAAAATCATATATTTCACATAAATTCCAAGAATAGCAATCCAAAGTATTAATATAATTCCACAAAAGTTTCCCTTTTTAGATAAGCGGTGTCGCACATAATAAGCATGCTCATCTATTTATTTGCCCTCAACTAAACTAGTTGTGGTTTCAGCACGAGCACATAGGGATCGAAGATGATCCAAGTAAAAAACCTTGAGCAGTATGATAGATTTTGGGTGGTTCTTCATCCATTGTTTCGGTAAGTACAACTAATTTTTTGGTATTTTGCATTTTCTACCCATAACTAAATATAGAAAACAATAAAAAAATAGAAACTACTTAGTGGTAAAGTAAACAAGCACACACGAGATATTCACCCCACACTATTGCTCCCAGGAACAATGCCAGAAAAAGGTCTTGATAACGCACAAGTATGGTGGGTCGTTTCTCGCCCTTATCGATAAATAAGAGTGTCGAACCCAACGATGATCTAAAGGTAGAACAAATATTCCCTCAAGTTCTATCGACCACATATACAACTCTATGCACACTTGATGTTTCTTTACCTAAAACAAGAATAAAACTAGAAGTACTTTGCGAGAATAAAACTGGAAATAAATTGCGGGATTATAAATATAGTAGTGTAGTAGCAAGCTTTTTGTAACACAACAGAAGGATTTGTCCCGACGCAAATTGACTATGTTACTAGACCGGTAGCAAGTTTTTATGTGGGAGAGGCCAGTGCTAGTATGTCATCCCTTACTTGGAATTCTATGAACTAATGATTGGAACTATTAGCAAGCATCCACAACTACTAACGTTCATTCAGTAAAGATCCAACCATAGCATTACGATATATATTGGCCCCCTTCAATCCCTTATACGTCAATTTCTATGTTAGGAAGAAGTATTTTGTCACTCTCGCCCTCCAATTTATAGTCCTATCAACATACAACTAACCTATGGTGTGATCATCATGCGCGCTCATATGATGGGCACCAAAGGACAGCGACATATCCCCAAGCAAATTAAATCAATCATAGCAATTTCACTAATTAGCCCATAGGACAAAACAATCTACCCAAACATCATAGGATTGAAACATATCATTGGAAAATAGTGTGTAGTGTTAAGCACCATGTTTTAGTAGAGAGTTACAGTGGGAATAGAGGTCTTACACCCCTGCATAAAGGGGACAGAGTTGGTGTTGACGGCAACAAGATTGTTGATGTAGATCGATGTGATGCTAGATGCCCCTACGACACTTCAGTGCCACCGGGAGAGGAGGGGGAGAGTCCCCTCCTTCTTATTCCATGACCTCCCCCCTAAATGGGAGGAGAGTTCCCCCTATGTTACATGGCTTCCATGGCTGTAGAGGGGTGGGAGCCCATCTGAGATTGGATCTCTCCCTCTGTTATCTTCTGTTTCATTTTCCTAGTTTCTGGCCCTTCACCATTTCTTAAATTCTCGGAGAACTATAATTCCGATCGAGCTGAAATGTTTACACGATTTTTTCCCATAAATTTTCAATCTCGCGCTCGAAGTAGAGCTGCAACCACTTACGAGGTGGCCACTGACCACCACTGTGCGCTAGGGGTATGCACCGCGCCCTGGTATCTAGTGGAGGTTGTGGGCCTTCGATTACATTGATTCCTCCTCAAAAAAATCACTTGTATTCCAAAATAATTCTCCATAAATTTTTGTCACGTTTTGACTTTCTTTAATATGGATATTCTACTAAACAACAAATACGCAACAAATAGGAACTGACACTTGGCACTAGATCAATATGTTAGTCAAATAAATTATATAAAATGTTGCCAAAAATATGTGAAAGTTGTATAATGTTGGTATGGAACAATCAAAAATCATAGATACGACGGATACGTATCATCGTGTTAGATCTTTGCACATCCTGGTACACTGCAAAAGGCATTTATTCAAAGTCATATAGTCCTATCAGTTTTCGTATTGAGTTGTAAGTAAATAAAAGTGTGATGATCATCATTATTGGAGTAGTGTCGTAGTGAGGAAATAAATATGGTGGAGGCTATCATTTACTAGATCATTGGTACGCCTAGTTGATGCGAGACTATCATCTTCACTTTTACCCCTTTAAAACATAATACCATATTCCACCTTTATGCTATGTCCAATGTTTCACGCTCATGTATTGCATGAACAAGAAAAAATTGATGCACATTGAAAAATTATGATCCAATTGCATGACTTGAACATTGTGGTGCTTGACATTTGTATTGATGTGGTGAAGATGGAGCCATGCCTGGCTAAGATAATAATGATGGATGGGGGTAAAAAAATCTTTGAGCATCATATACTTTAAAAGATTAACGATTTGCTGCTTATACCTATAAGTATTGCTATGTTAATGTTTGTTAATTCATCGTTTCTCAGTGAGCATACGTACGTAAGGTTACATCATGGATAGCATGTCACATCAAAAGTTATGTTTTTATCACTTACTTACTCGAGGACGAGCAGGAATTAGGCTTGGGGATGTTTGATACATCTCCAACGTATCTATACATTTTGATTATTCCATGTTGATATTTTATCATTCTAGAATTCTTTTGAGGTATTTATCTACCATTTCATATTATTTTTTAACACTAATCTATTGACCCACTGCCGAGTGCCAGTTGTTGTTTGTGTGTGTTTTCCACTTTTCAGGTTTTCCATTCCAAACAAAGTCCAGTTGCCCTGAAACTTTTTGGTATTTTTTCTCGACCAGAAGAAGACCAACGAGCATCGGAAGAACGTTGGAGGCCTCACGAGCGCCCCACAATCCAACACGGTGCAACCTTTGTGGGGTTGTGCCCTGATGGCTTGTGCCTCCCTCGTGGCCCACCCGGGTCTATTCTTTGGCTTACAAATTATGATCTACCTGAAAATACCAGGGGAGTCCCGAAACACTTTTTATATCACCACAAGTTTCTGTTCCGACGGGAGGCCATCTGGAGCTCTGTTCCGGCATCCTACTAGATGGGGGGTTGATAATGGAGGTCTTCTTGATCAACCTTGCGGCCCTCTGGGTAGTTTACCACAGACCTACGGGTCCATAGTCAGTACCTAGATGGAAATCTCTCTCTTTTTTGATCTTCAATACAATGATCACCGCATCTTCTCTTTTATCCATATGATGTAATTCCTTTTGTCTGGCCCGTTTGTTGGGATAAGATGAATTGTGGGTTTATGTTGAAATTACTGATGATAAATATTTGAGTCACCTCGTAATACTTATATGATTATTATGTGCATGATTATGATAGCTTCATAATTCTCTCCAATCTATTGAAATAGTTTGGCCAACTAGACCGAAATTTCTTAGATTAGAGAGGTGTGTTGTGGTAGGTTTAATGTGGTGAATTTCTCTATCCAAGTGACAGAAGGGACATATGCATATTTTATTGTTGCTACTAGGATAAAACGATGAGGTTTATTTATATTGCTCGAGTATACTCTATCTAGAACATTGGCGTCAAAGGTGTCAAGTTCAAGAAGGATCATCTGTGTGGTGCCTGCAAAGCTAGGAAGCTAACTAGGGCCAAACATCTCTCGAAGACTATCAAGAAAACAACCAATCCCTTCGAGCTGCTCCACATGGACTTATTCGGCCCTACTCACTAGTCCACTTTCTCTACAACTGTAGATCTATATTGCTTCGTTATTTTTGATTATTACTCTAGATATACCTGGGTGCACATCTTACTTTATAAGAGTGAAGTGCAGGATGTCTTCACGCGCTTTGCAAACACGTGCATGGCCAACTACAATGTTAAGATCAAGCATATCAAGAGTGACAAAAGCACGGAGTTCAAGAACATGGGTATGGATACCTTTCTTGACTCCCTTGGTGTCATTGATGATCTCTCTCCTCCACACACACCACAGCAGAACGACATTGTGGAGCGCAAATACATGATACTTATTGAGATGGCTCACACTATGCTTGATAAAATACAAGACGCCAAGAAATTTCTAGCCTAAAGCAAGTGACACTGCATGCCACATCATCAAAAAGGTATATATTCATAAATTTCTCAAGAAAAAATACAAGATACTTGTTGGTAAGAAATCAAATTTAAGTTATTTCGTAGTCTTGGGTGCGAGATGTTGGATTAGAGATCCACACCACATTTCAAAAAATTTACTCAAAGCACATGGGAGTTCCATGTTTTTTTATGGTACGGATTTGCACACCTACAGAGTCTTTAACATTTTTCACAATAAAATTGTTGAAATTCTAGAGGTGCTGTCGTGGGTATAAGTCTGACAGTAGATGTGTAGGGTACGAAAGGATGGGCAGAGCCTTAGCTACGGCGAGGTTGTATGAGTTCAGGCCCCTGTGCGGTGGAGGTAATAGCCCTACGTCTCAGTGCTCTGGGAGCTTGTTGTCGTGTGGAATATGGAATACAGTGAATTGTTAACCCCTGCACCAGTGGGGGAGGGTGGCTTATATAGAGTGCGCTGCCCTCCGCAACGGTTCGGTGCACAGGGGTGGAGTAGTGGCGAATAAATGCCTACGTTACAGGTAACGTACATCTTAAATGCTAATAAAGGCACATGGAAACGTATGACCGTTTCCCCCAGGGGGGTTACGATGCACAGAGTGGAATACAGTCGGTTAGTTTGATATACTCTGAATGCTCGTCCCCGACTGGATGGTCGAGGATCTGTTACCGACTGGATGATGGGAACTTCTTAGTTCAGTCGGAACTGACTAAGGGCCTTGTCCCTTATGAGGGGTAGTCCTTGGGTAGGACCTACAGGGCAGGCCTATGACCCTACCCTAGGACTATAACCCCATCATTAGTCCCTGAATGGATTGGGGTTGGAACGACGAAGCGATGCTTGAAGTTTGGATCCGACTAGTACGGATGCGACTTTGGCATTGCTTGCCTCGATCCATTTTATCTTTTCTGACCAACGATCCGAGTAGAAGTATTGGTGAAACAAACTGTCGGAAACCGAGTGCTTCTGTGGTATCTTCTGACGTGACCAGTCAACTGACAGCGGCGGATTTTCTGGGATCCTCAAATTACGGTTATCGCGCGCTCAGCGGGGATGACGACATCGCGCTCGAGTAGTGCCTGACGCCTCGATTCCCGTGCCTTCATCTTCTCCACTGATATCGCCGCGGACGGTCGGGGGATAAGATTCTGGGGCCACTTGCAAGTGACCCAGTCGGAACCTTACTTAAACCTCAGCCGCGAGGGTTTTTTCGTTACGCTCGCCGGATATCTTGCCTTTGCTCCGCTTCCTTCGCCATCCTCTGCGCACCCCAAGCTTCTTCCTTCTTCTTCTCCCTCGCGAATCCGCAGCTTCTGCCATGACAAAGTGGCAGACTAGCAAGCTAGAGGCGCAGAAGAAGAAGGGGAAGGCGGCGGCTCCTGCTCAGCGGAGGCAGCGAACGCTACCGGCGGGGTGGATCCAAGGGGACTTCCTCCCCTCCACGGTGACGGAGGAGGACCTGCTGGAGCTGGTGGAGCACGGGATGATCGTGCACAAGTCGTGGAGGTTGCCGGCGGAGGGTGAGACCGAGCCGGCGCCCCGGGAGGGGGAGCGCGTCCTGCTGGTCAGCCACGTGCATCGAGGTTTCTCCCTGCCACCACATCCTTTCTTCAAAGGCATAATGAACCACGTCGGGGCGCACCTCCACCACTTTCCCCCGAATGCCATAGCTCATCTCTCTGCTTTTGTAGTCTTGTGCGAGTGCTTCATCGGCTGTCCTCCCCACTGGGGGCTTTTCAAACATATCTTCTCTGCTAGATCCCAAACTATCAAACGTCTTAATCAGTCGGATGATAAGACTCACCTTTTCCAGCTCTGCAGAGGCTTAGGCTTCCAAAAAAAGAGCAGAAGTAGTTATCCTCCTCTTCAGCTGAGTGAATCAGTTAGGAACTGGCAGTCGACTTGGTTCTACTGCCAGGACGTTGCTTGCCCGAATGCCACGACAGGGTTGCCTCCTTTTAGCTTAGATCGACTAACTCCGCCTAAGCAGCTCGCGCTCACGAGGGCGGAGAAGATCCATATCCAGCCTCTGGTCAACGCACTCGTAGATGTCGTCAGAAGGGGAGTCACCGGCATAGATTTGCTGGAGGTTTTCCTCGATCGGCGCATCCAACCGCTGCAGGCTCGATACCACGCCATGTGGCACTACATGGGGCCCGAAGACTCCACTCAGACCAACGTCGTGTGCATGACCGGGGAGATGGTGGCGTCGTGGGTGCTCCAGACCATAGGCGCCTGCGAGAACCCCAGAGGGTCCCGGCGAGTGAAGGCTTTCTGCGCGGACAACCCTCCTCCGAACGAGGTGAGTACAACTTGTCGAGTGCACATAACTGTCTTAGTTTTATCACTTTCTTGAATCACTGTCTGATGTCCGATGTCGCCGACTGTATTTTAAGCAGAAGTGGACCAACTGGTTCTCTCCTGTCTCGAACGGGAACCCGGTCGAGGAGGAGGAGGAGGGCAGCCAAAAGGGCAGCGTGGAGAGCATTGAGTACGTCTCCGACAGTGGGGAGACGGAGGAGGAGTCTGGTGAAGAGGAGGAGGAAGACGAAGAGCAGAACTCGCCACCCCCGCCGCCAGAGCCTCGAACCAAGCGCCAACATGAACCTGCAGCTCCCTCGGCCCCTCCAGCATCCTCGAGTGCCCCGCCAACCGCTCCTGCTGTTCCGAGCGCCCCGTCAACTGTTCCCGTGGTTCCGAGTGCTCGGAGCACCAAGAGGACCAGGGACGCTGCTGCTGAGCCTGTGGGTCAGCCTTCCAAGGTGGCCAAACTGAGCGGATCTAAACCTCGGAAGGATTTTGCCGTGGATGAGGGTCATCGTTCCCGTCACCTCGACGTAAGTGCATTGTTCTTCTAACTTCTTCCGATATTCGATTGAACTCTTGTTTATTTGTCGAATGGATTTCACTCGACAGAGTTGCTACCTCTGCCACCTCTCCGGCACGCCAGGGGGATGATCCCATGGACATGGACAATGTTGTCTCGTCCCAGCCAGGTGCGGCATAGCGATTATGAGAGTTTACATTATTGCATCACGAATTCTGTCTTCGGTCTTGCCTTTTTTTCCTGTGATCTCACGCCGTTCGGTCGGGTTTCTCTCAGGGGCGATTTATGTGGATGAGGGTGACCAGGGGAGGTCTGAGCAAGCTGCGGTGCCTGTCCTTGAGGCTGTTCCGCCAGTTACTGCTCTCGCCGCGGACGTGCCGCCGACTAAGGCGATGCCGTCGACTGAAACGGCGCTGGTTGCTGCTGAATCGACTGGAGCGGGCCTTGGGATGCCGAAGGAGCCTCCAATGATGCCAGGCCCATCGACTGTCGAGTACAACGTCGAGCGCCTCCTGGAAGATCAGGTGGGAGTGGCCAAGGGGGCCATGGTGCAGGCGGAGCTGATGCCGGGAGAGGCCAAGAAGGCGTACGACTCCATCGCGTCCCTGTACCAGCGAAGCTTGGAACTGCGGGACAATATCCGAGTAAGTGGGCTAGTAAGTATTTACTTTTCTCTTGTAACCCACTGGGTGTGCTCGGATATCGTATGATTTTTGCAATGGGTTCACTCTTAGTGAACCCAGTGGTTGTAGTCCCCGAGACTTCTGTCGAGTGCTTGCACCGGCAGTTGTCTTTATACACATTTTCTTTGACTTGATGAGATTAAAAATTAATTTGTTCGAATGCTAACAGTTGGAGCACTCGAAGTGCACCTCTTGGATGAGTCCCCGAGAGTAATTTTACTCAGGTCTGG
Source organism: Hordeum vulgare subsp. vulgare (assembly GCF_904849725.1). NCBI lineage: Eukaryota > Viridiplantae > Streptophyta > Magnoliopsida > Poales > Poaceae > Hordeum > Hordeum vulgare. The sequence continues at coordinate 74,785,968 of NC_058522.1, read as the reverse complement.
TAGTAGTAGCCTCATAGGCTTAGGTGTTGTCATGTAGCTCAATAGGGCGGACCTGTTTGGGTTTTATGCCAGTGGGGTCACTCTCAGTGAACCCACTAGGTGTAGTCCCCGAGACCGCTGTCGACTGCTTGCGTCGGCAGGGGTCTGAAGAACTTAGACTTTTTATTGTTGGATTTGTCTAATCGTCTCTTGGCGCTGGCTGGTAGAAAACTTGCGAGATGGGGACAGCGTACGAGACTCTTAGGGCTGAAAAGGTTCAGTTTGCTGGTGAGCTGGATGCGGCAATGGTTGCAATGGCTGGTATGAAGGATGTTCTGGCGGAACGAGAAAAGTCCTTGGAGCAGGCCCGTGAGGCAAAAAAGGCATTGACTGCTGAAGTGGAGAGAATGAAGGCGCAAAGGTCCGAGCTGATGGGACAAATGAAAGTGTTGAACAGGCGGTGTATAGCGCAGGAAAAATATGTCAGTGACTCGGCCCGGCAGATGATAACACTTCTCGGTGGTAAGTTCTATTTTTCCGAGTACTTGTGGTATGTGCATTTCACTCGGCACTTATTGTTTGTTCATCCTGTCTTTGCAGATTTTTGCATGGACGCTGAGGCTAAAGCAGCTGACGTTGAGCGGTCGATTCTTGAGAACATTCCACTCGGCGAGGACGCCAATCGAGATCTCCTCCAAGCGCACATTCGCCTGGGCAAAGTTGGGCCTTTCATCGGTCTACTAAGAGAAGTCGTCGGCCGAATCGACAAGGAGCTTTGGCCTGAAGACGAGTCTCGGCATGAGATGGAAGGCTTGATGACTCGGCTGGAGGAGGTCCCAAACCGAGTGCAGTCATGGAAGAAGTCTGCGGCTCGCTGTGGAGCGGACGTTGCTCTGTCTCTGGTCCGAGTGCATTGCAAGGAGGTGCGCGAAGAGAAGTTGAAAGCGTTGCAGGTCGCCAACACGAAGAAACTTCGATTCGAAGACTTCATGGAAACCTTCCTTGAGAGCGCCACCCGCATCGCTGACGGGATCGACCTGGACACATTCATAGAGCCCGCCAGTCCTAGCGCCAGTCCGGACGACGCTTAAGAAAACTTTTACCTCGATATGCCGAGTGTTCTTTGTAAGAAACTTTGGCCACTGCTATTGGCCGTCACATTCTTGGTTCGGTGCGGGTAAGCTTGATCCACACCGAGCCAACTATCTTTAGGTGAACTTTGAATTTGAATCAAATCTTTTGCTCTTCTGTTGCCAAAGAGTTGTTGATACGATTTTGGCTCGAGTTTTTGTTTGGTGTTTCTTGGTGAAGCCAATGGCAAACATGCGGAGCATGTAATTGTCAGTTGTCTTGATATCTACATGAGCCTCCCTGAGGGTCTACCGAGTCTCCGAGTGGATCTGTAGGATACACTCGAAGGCAATAGAGTACTTAGGCGATACATGATCGCAGCTAAGTCTTCGAGTGTGACTGACAGGCCGCACTCGGAGTGAGTTGTTACTCATGTAATTGTCAGTAGTGTTGACATCTACATGAGCCTCAATGAGGTCCTGCTACTCATGTAATTGTCAGTGGTCTTGACATCTACATGAGTCTCAATGAGGTTCTGTTGAGTCCCCGAGTGAGTCTCAATCAGATTCTTGATCGCAGCTCAGTCCCCGAGTGCGACGTTTAGTGCACACTCGGAGAAAGTTATTACTTAGGCGATTCTTGATCGCAGCTAAGTCCCCAAGTGCGACGTTTAGTGCACACTCGGAGAAAGTCAGAACTTAGGCGATTCTTGATCGCAGCTAAGTCCCCGAGTGCGACGTTTAGTGCATACTCGGAGAAAGTTATTACTTAGGGGATTCTTGATCGCAGCTAAGTCCCCGAGTGCGACGTTTAGTGCATACTCGGAGAATGTTAGTACTTAGGCGATTCTTGATCGCAGCTATGTCCCCCGAGTGCAACTTTGAGTGCATACTCGGAGAACGTTAGTACATAGGCGATTCCTGATCGCAGCTAAGTCCCCGAGTGCGACATTTAGTGCACACTCGGAGAAATTCAGTACTTAGGCGATTTTTGATCGCAGCTAAGTCCCCGAGTGCGACGTTTAGTGCACACTCGGAGAAAATCAGTACTTAGGCGATTCTTGATCGCAGATAAGTTTTTTTTTTGAGACCGGAGTCTGCGACCGCGGAAGAATTTTGAATCTGCAAAAGCTCAATCTGCTTTATATTATTTCACCAATACTTGTTCTTTACATTGCTTCAGTCGACGGTAACGTGTAGAAGCGCTCCAGGAGATCTCCGTTCCATGCTCGCGGCTCGTCTGTCTCCCTATCGATGTTGTAGAGTTTGTATGCTCCGTTGTTCAGCACCTTGGAGATGATGAAGGGTCCTTCCCAGGCAGGAGCCAACTTGTGAGGTCTTTGCTGATCCACTCGGAGCACTAGGTCGCGTGCTTGGAACGTGCGACTCCTGACGTGTCGTGCGTGAAAGCGCTGCAGATCTTGTTGATAAATGGTTGAGCGAGTCAGTGCCATCTCGCGCTCCTTCTCTAGAAGGTCCACTCCGTCTTGCCTTGCTTGTTCTGCTTCAGCTTCGGAGAAGAGTTCGACTCGTGGAGCATTGTGAAGCAAGTCACTCGGAAGGACTGCTTCTGCTCCGTAAACGAGGAAGAACGGTGATCGCCCTGTAGATCTGTTCGGGGTTGTGCGGAGACCCCAAAGCACTGAAGGTAGCTCGGTGACCCATGCGCCAGCGGCATGTCCCACCTCTCGCAGGAGTCGAGGCTTCAAACCTTGCAGAATAAGTCCATTCGCCCGCTCAGCTTGTTCGTTTGTTTGAGGATGTGCCACGGATGCAAAATCCACTCGGATACCTTGGCTTGCACAGAAACCTTTGAATATGTCCGAGTCAAAGTTTGTCCCGTTGTCCGTGATTATGCTGTGAGGTACCCCGAATCTGGAGATGATGTCCCTGACAAACTTGATGGCTGTTAGGGCGTCGAGCTTCTTGATGGGCTTGGCTTCAATCCATTTTGTGAAATTGTGGACTGCCACCAACAGATGTGTGTATCCTCCTTGGCCTGTCCTGAATGGACCGACTGTATCTAATCCCCACACTGCAAACGGCCACACAAGAGGGATTGTCTTCAACGCAGATCTGGCTTGTGGGACTTGTTGGAGTAGAACTGACAGCCTTCACATCGGTCGACCATATCTTTAGCCATTTCGTTTGCCTGTAGCCAGAAGAAGCCAGCTCTGAATGCTTTGGAGACGATTGCTCTCCAAGAGGCGTGATGACCGCAGGTTCCCGAGTGAATTTCTTCCAGGATTAACTGTCCCTCCTTTGGGGAGATGCATCACTGAAGAACGCCTGAAACGCTTTCCTTGTACAACTGGCCATCAATAACAGTGAACGACTTCAACCTGCGGACTATCTGCCTGGCTTGGACTTCGTCTTCTGGTAATTCCTGGCTCAGGATATATGCAATGATCGGCACAGTCCAATCGGGGATGACAGCAAGAATCTCTATGATCAGATCAACCACAGCAGGTACGTCGAATTCAGTCGGATCTGTCGAGAACTTTGGTTGTACTGGTTCCTCTGTGAAAGGATCTTCTTTAACTGGGGGAAGGTGGAGGTGTCGAGGCAGACGTCACTCGGGACTGGTCTCCGAGTGGATCCGAGTTCTGCCAACTCATCAGCTGCTTGGTTCTTCAGTCGCGGAACATGGTGGAGCTCTAGACCTTCAAACTTCTTCTCGAGCTTCCTCACTGCATTGCAGTATGTGGTCACGGTGGGGTTCCTGACATCCCACTCTTTCATCACTTGATTAACCACCAAATCCGAGTCGCCATAGACCATCAGGCGACGGACGCCGAGTGCGATGGCCATGCGCAGTCCATAAAGGAGAGCTTCATACTCAGCCTCATTGTTGGAGGAATCAAAGTGTATCTGCAGCACATACTTGAGTTTGTCGCCCTTTGGCGATACGATCACAACGCCAGCGCCGGAGCCATTCAACATCTTGGACCCATCGAAGAACATTGTCCAATGAGCCGAGTAAATGTGGGTCGGTTGCTGTTGTTCTACCCATTCTGCTATGAAGTCAGCCAGACTTTAGACTTTATAGCTTTCTTGGCCTCGAACTTGATATCGCAGTACAACATCTCCATTGCCCACTTCGCCACTCGGCCCGATGCGTCCCGATTGTGGAGGATTTCCGACAACGGAGCATCAGAAACGACAGACACCCAGTGGTCTTTGAAATAATGAGCCACCTTCTTCGCAGTCATGTAAATCCCGTAGATAAGTTTTGGATAGTGGGGATACCTCTGCTTGGAAGGAGTCAGGACTTCCGAGACGTAATACACTGGCCGCTTAACTTTGTATGCTTTGCCTTCTTCTTCTCGTTCGACTGTAAGAATAGTGCTGACGACTTGATTTGTAGCCGCGATATACAGAAGAAGGGGCTCTTTACTAAACAGAGTAGTAAGAACCGGCTGGGTGGAAAGTATGACTTTGAGGTCGTCGAATGCAACTTGGGCTTCATCTGTCCACTCGAAAGTATCTGATTTCTTCATGAGTCGGTACAGAGGAAGTTCTTTCTCGCCGAGTCGACTGATAAACCTGCTCAAAGCCGCTAGGCAACCTGTGAGCCGTTGAACATCGTGTATTCTGACCGGCCTCTCCATTCGGACGATGGTCCCGATCTTTTCGGGGTTGACATCGATCCCTCGTTTGGAAACGAAGAAACCGAGTAACTTTCCGCTGGGAACGCCGAATGAACACTTGGCGGGGTTGAGCTTGATATCATACCTACGAAGGTTGGCGAATGTTTCTGCCAAGTCAGTCAGCAGGTCAGAACCTTTGCGTGACTTGACTACGATATCATCCATATACGCCTCCACATTCCGACCGATCTGGTCGAGGAGGCATTTTTGGATCATGCGCATAAAGGTAGCTCCTGCATTCTTCAAACTGAATGGCATAGTGATGTAGCAGAAGCACCCAAATGGGGTGATGAAGGCTGTTTTTAATTCATCGGGGCCATACAAACGGATCTGATGATAGCCCGAGTAGGCATCAAGAAATGACAAACGCTCGCAACTCGCAGTCGAATCGACAATTTGATCGATGCGGGGTAGCGGAAAATGGTCTTTCGGGCAGACCTTATTGAGATGCTTGAAGTCGATGCACATTCGGAGCGACTTGTCCTTCTTGGGCACCATGACAACATTGGCGAGCCACTCGGAGTGGTGAACCTCGCGAATGAAGTTGGCTGCCAAAAGCTTGGCCACCTCTTCCCCGATTGCTTTCCTCTTGTGCACGGCGGACCGACGCAGGCGTTCTCGGATAGGGCGAGCAGTGGGATCCACATGCAGTCGGTGCTCAGCCAACTCCCTGGGTACACCTGGCATGTCAGAGGGTTTCCATGCGAAGATGTCCCAGTTCTCACGTAGGAATTGGGTGAGGTCGGCTTCCTATTTAGGATCGAGGGTGGTGGAGATGTTCGTCGGGGCAGCGGTGTCGTCCTTCGGGTGGATGCTGACTTTCATCGTCTCTCCCGCCGACTGGAATGCGGACTCCGAAGCTGGCTTCTTCGAACGCATCAAGTCAGCGGGGTCGACTGTTTTCTTGTACTCGTCAAGCTTGAGGACGGCCATCTGCTGGTCGGCGATTCTTGATCCCTGCTGCAGACACTCTTTGGCACACTGTCGATTGCCTGTGATGGTGATCACACCTTTCGGGCCTGGCATCTTCAGCTTTAGGTATACGTAACATGGACGGGCCATGAAACGCGCATAAGCCGGGCGGCCCAGAATTGTGTGGTAAGCGCTCTGGAAGTCCACCACCTCGAACGTCAGCTTTTCCTTACGAAAGTTCTTGTCGGAGCCGAAAACGACGTCCAACGCGATCTGGCCGAGTGACTTGGCCTTTCGTCCAGGGACGACTCCATGGAACTGCATGCTGCTCTCGCTGATTTTGGTCATCGGAATGCCCATCCCCTTGAGAGTGTCGGCGTACATGATGTTCAAGCCACTGCCGCCGTCCATGCGGACTTTGCGTAGTCGGACTCCTTCCACCACCGGGTTGACGACCAGAGCCTGTCTCCCTGGGGTGGGTACGTGTGCTGGATGGTCCGACTGGTCAAAGGTGATCGCAGTCTGAGACCATTTGAGGAACTTGGGGTTGGTAGGGGTGGCCATGTTCACCTCCCTGTTCACCAGCTTCAATCGACTCTTGGTCTCAACGTCAGCAAAAATCATCAGTGTTGCATGGACTTGGGGGAACGAATCCTCCTTATCCTCCTCATCCTGTTCATTGTCCTTTTCACTCGGTTGCCCTTCGCCGAACCCCTGGATCAGAAGGCGACATTGTCGGGTGGTATGCTTCGGATATATGGGGTTGCCCTCTTCATCCATCTTCGTGTGAATCGGACATGGCTGGTCCAGGATGGGCTTATTGAACTGCTTCTTCTTGGGGTGAACTGAGCCTGCCCTTTGCCCTTGAACTTGGCATTGGTTACACCTGCGGCTTCTGCCTGCGGAGTGGACGGAGCTTTCTGCTTCTGCTTCCGAGTGTTACTCCCATCTCCATCGGCGACTGTTTTGTGCTTGCCGCTTCGGATGCGGTCCTCTTCTTCGCCATTTGCATAGCGTGCCGCTATCTCCATCATCTTGCTCATGGAGATGTCGCCTGTTCGGCCAAACTTCAGGTACAGATCCCTGTACCGCATGCCTGCCTTGAAGGTGCAGACTGCTTGATGCTCTGTGACGTTCTCCATCGTGTGGTAGAGGGTTGTCCAATGCTGAATGAAATCACGCAGGTGATCATTCTGCTTCTGGACACAATGCTGGAGCTCCACGAGGCCAGTAGGGCGCTTGCACGTCCCTTCGAAGGTCCTGATGAACACTCGGGCCAGATCTTCCCAGCTGTAGATGCTTGAGGGGGACAATTGGTTCAGCCATGCTCGCGCCGAGCCGTCGAGCATCAGAGGGAGGTGCTTCATGGCGATGTGGTCGTCCCCTCCTCCGATCTGGACTGCCACTCGGTAATCATGCAGCCACGTTTCTGGCTTGGACTCTCTTGTAAACTTGCTGATTCCCGTCGCCAATCAGAAGTTGGGAGGGATGTTAGCCGAACGGATGGCTTGACTGAAACACTCGGGACCAGAAACAATGGTCCTGCTTCCACTCGGACGGTCAATATCGTAACCATCGCGGTGGGCTCGGCCCTTGTCGACCCTCCGCTGGGCGATATGCCCTCTCGCGTCGGGCCTTGGGTCGTAAGTGTCACCGACTGAACGCCGATCATCATGATGTCGGGGCCCGTAGGGCCCACCCCGCGGAGGGGTGCGTGAACGGCGACGATCTTCAGGATTTTTGGAACGGCTGCCTCCCCTGTGTCGCTGATGAGAACCAGGGCTGTGAACTGACCGATGCGTATTCGCATGAACAGAACTATTGTGGATCCTGTTGTGCGACTGGGAGACCGCCGAATTTTGCTGCTACGCCGTGTGCAACAGGGCACGGATTTTCTCGATCCCCCTGCCAGCCTCTGAATCAGTCGGCTGAAGGGAATCAGCTATCTTGGCAGCCGCAGCCAAGTTGAGGATGGGTGTGCGGAACAACAACACGTTGCTCCGCCGAGTATGCCGACTGACAGAACGACGAGGCGGACGGCGAGCGCCGGATGTTTCGCCGATCTCGTGCTCGTTCCGGCCAGCTTGACGGGGACCTTCATGGGAGTTGGCCATGTGTACTTCTACCGCAGGCCCGCGACCCACGTACTCAGAAGGAAACTCAGTCGGAACCGAGTCCGAGCGCAGGGACGGCGGGGCAACCACAACCGCCTCTAGGACCGCCACTTGTGAAGACGCGTTCTGGCGCGCCTGGGCGTGTTGCACCCAACGCTAGAGCCGCGGAGGGTGGGACCGCTTGTTGCGGCACGTGACGGCGGCGTAGGTCGACACCGGAGCCGACTGCTGGAGAAGAAGAATGCCGCGGGCGCCGGCATGGAAGTGTGTAGCCCCGCGGCGGGGAAACGCCTCGACGTCGAGAGGGGCGTCCCGAAGCCATGCCGAATTGTCAACGATGAAGGAGAGAGCGCCGAAGAGGATCTCGTGACCCATGCTCGAATCTCCACCGGACGATATGACGAAACGATGTAGTCGCAAACTCGCCGGAAGTCACTTAGACGCCTGCCCCATGGTGGGCGCCAACTGTCGTGGGTATAAGTCTGACAGTAGATGTGTAGGGTACGAAAGGATGGGCAGAGCCTAAGCTACGGTGAGGTTGTATGAGTTCAGGCCCCTCTGCGGTGGAGGTAATAGCCCTACGTCTCAGTGCTCTGGGAGCTTGTTGCCGAGTGGAATATGGAATACAGTTAATTGCTAACCCCTGGACCAGTGGGGGAGGGTGGCTTATATTGAGTGCGCTGCCCTCCACAACGGTTCAGTGCATAGGGGTGGAGTAGTGGTGAATAAATGCCTATGTTACAGGTAACGTACGTCTTAAATGCTAATAAAGGCACATGGAAACGTATGACCGTTTCCCCCAGGGGGTTACGATGTACAGAGTGGAATCCGGTCGGTTAGTTTGATATACTCTGAATGCTCGTCTCCGACTGGATGGTCGAGGATCTGTTACCGACTGGATGATGGGAACTTCTTAGTTCAGTCGGAACTGACTAAGGGCCTTGTCCCTTATGAGGGGTAGTCCTTGGGTAGGACCTACAAGGCAGGCCTATGACCCTACCCTAGGACTATAACCCCATCAGGTGCGGTTTGATGAAATTAATGGCTTGCAAATAGAGCATGTGCCACCTGTTCTAGATGAACTTCCATCTAATGAAGCTATTTGGCTGATAGGTACTGATGAAATCATAGCTCAGGATCAAGGTGTTGAGGAATTCATCATTCCTCCACAACCCCATCATGAAGAGAATGATGCTCCTCAAGATAATGCCGCTGACGAAGATAATGTTGAGCGGTACAACCAAATTCTTCTACCTACTTATCCGTGAGATACTAATGAAGTTGGAATTGAGAAGATGATCGACAACATTAATGCACGAGGACCTCTCACTCGCTTAGGAGCTAACCAATTGGCTAAGTTTTGTTTGCATTTTTATTTTGTGCCAATCTCACAGCCCACCAAAGTGGATGAAGCTTTCATGGAATCAGAATGGATTCAAGCCATGAAGAGCGTCATCAATTTAAGCTCAACACCATATGGGAGCTAGTCAAGCGTCTCGATCCACGCAAGCATAATACCATCGGTGCAAAATGGATGTAACAAAACAAGGAAGATGAATCTGGCCAAGTGGTCATAAACAAGGATTGGCTTGTCTCTTAAGGCTACACACAGGTTGAGGGTATTTTAAAGTGCGTTATATCGACTAGAGGGGGTGAATAGGAGATTTTTAGAATTTCTTCACCGAGGAAAATCATTTTGAGGAAATTCCTCACTGATGACTAACTTACAACGGAAACAGTAAATGATCAGGAGTGCAAAGTTTCACTACCGCAGTTTTTCAGGATGAGGAATATGAAAACAGTTTGCACAGTATGCAGGCACGCAGAAAACAGATGATGATTAAATTGCGTGAAGAATTTGGGGTTGAGGAATTTCAGAGAAAGTCTTCAGCAAATTCTTCAAACAGTGACAGTGGAAATCATCAACACATAGTATGAGGAATATAAAGAGTTGAGGAAATAGAACCCGTTTCACAGTGAAGACAGTAGTTGATGACCCAGTTCCAACTGTTGTGACAGTTGTACATATGGTTTGGAGCGGCTTGGTATTGAAACCAAAAGACACACAGTCCTAGGACACACAATCCCTACCGTATTCTCCTTGGGCTAAGAACACACAGTCCTCGCCCAACACTCGTGGTAAGTCTTCAGGGCAGACTTCCAAACCCTCACAAACTTGGTGACCCGACGATCCACAATTGATTGCTTGATTGCTCTAGATCATGATGCCTAATAGTATGGAGGATGCACGGTACTCAAAGGTAAAAGGCTTCAGTCCCACACAGGAATAACTTCTTCAGTGATGCTCAATCACTTGGTTCTCGCTTTGTGGTTTGGTGTTTGGGATATTTCCTCACTGATGAATTACTCTCGAAGACTCTGAGGAATTTGGGTTGCTCTTATGACAAGTGTCAGTTTCTAACGGAGCAGCGAACCAGCTAATGGTTGTGGGGGTGGCTATTTATAGCCTGGGAGTATCCCGACATGATTTGACATTAATGCCCTTAAGTAAGATGACCGTTGGTGTGGATAAGACCAATGATCTGGCGTGGCTATCGAAAACGGTCGGGACCCTCAACTGTGAGAGTACTCATGTCAGTCATATTCCTCACTTGAGGCTTTTTGTAGGATTAGGCTTGGGTTGAGCATCGTGAGGAAATTCATTCCAATGTGTTATCTTGACCCCCTTTAACAGTACGGTGTTCCTATTACTCAAGTGTGAAGAAAATAAAACAGAAAGGATAAATCATCATGCTTCAAAGTCTTCAGATTGATTTTCTTCAGGACAAACCGAATTCCTCAATTTCAATATCTTCATGAGGAATATCAATTTCATCGCAAATTCTTCGCAATTCAATTCTTCAGCTTTAGACCAATTTATTCAACCGAAAATATACATTTTTAGGGGTCGATATTCATCGAATATTTCAAACTCCTCAGCGACTTATAGATCCTGTGTACACTCAAGAACACATTAGATACTTAACCTATAAGTCTTCAAACCACCAAAATCACTAAGGGGCACTAGATGCACTTACAATCTCCCCATCTTTGGTGGTTGATGATAATTAGGTTAAGTCTTCAACAGGGATAGAAATATGAAGTGTAAATACTCATTTGAGGAATTTGAAATCAAGATTCAGAGAGACTCCCCCTGAAGATGTGCATATCTTGAGGATTTTGCTTTTCACAGCAAATGCACATTGATGATTTATATCATGGAGATCTCCCCCTGAGTCTTGTAAATCATGCATACATACGACATATAGTATGAAGAAATTTAAGATGCATGATGACAAATGGTATCTGCCGAATTCCAGCATGCGTGCATTAACATTTTGAGGAATAAGCATGCGAAGAAAAATGTTCAAAAGCGTCAGAGTACCATCGGGCTTAAGTTACAACTCATTACATAAACACTTCAGAAGAGCCAAGAGTTTGTAACTTAAATAAAGTTTATAAGCCCCCAAAATATACCGCGTGAAGACTAACTCTCAAGTTTCTCCTCCTTTGTCATCAAGTGACAAAAAGGGACAAACTAAGGACTAACGCTCGTGAAGACTTTCAATCCTTGGCAGTTGATGAAGACGCGTGAGGATTCTTGGGAGCAGTCTTCCTCCTTGGACCGGTGGCAGTGTCTTCTTGTTCTTCATCAGATTCGGCAGTGCGGAATGAAGAAAAAGAACTGTCCTCAAGGTCTGGAACTGGAATTGGCCTGAATTTCTTCTTTGGTGGCCACGACCAGTCAAAGTCCCATGCAAACTCCAGTTCTTCAAGTTCTGCTGGAGTCTTCAGATGAGCCAGTGTAGCCCAGGTGCGATCAAAAACCTCATGAAGATAATAGTGGTTAAGCTTCACAGCATTCTGCGTTTCATTGAGGGTTTTCACAATGGCGCCGAATTGGCGTTTGACCCACTTGTACTTCCGATCCACCTTCTGGTGAAGACTGAGAAGAAGCTCTCTGGTATTCATCACCCGAGGAGCAACAGGACTTGGAGGGTGAGTCTCAGTGTCATCCCATGAAGAATAAACTTCGGGTTCTCTGAACTGGCCATCAAGGGGCCGACTGCCTTCATCAATGATTGACTTGCCTTTTCCTTCAACAGGCTTGAAAATCTTCTTGTTGACCCTTATAGGAGGCATATAACCAACATGGTTGTTGAAATCAGCGTGATAATTGATGCCTGACCTTGTTCTGATGAATCTCATGATCCATGGAGCATATATCTTGTGGTCAAAAGGACACATTGCATTGTCGGCCAAAGTCCTCAAGAAGAAATCATGAATGTTGATGGGAATACCATGTATGATGTTGAAGAGGATATTCTTCATGATGCTTACGACATCTTCTTCATCATCATGGCCCTTGATTGGCGCAAGGACGCTACAGGGGATTCTGTAAACTGTCATGGGTTCATATTTGAGCTCATGGATCAGGAAGGTTGTTCTTGGTGGTTTCCCCTTAGCCAAAGGCTTCATGAGGACATCCATCATCTTGTTAGGCAGCTCACGTTCGTCATAAAGCTTCGCGGCCTGCTCTAAGGGAATTGACACTGGTTCACGCAGTAGCTCAATGGCAGGAGCCTTGTAGTGTATGGTTTGCGTCATCCAGTCTAGCACCCATGTGTTGATGTCTATGGGATCTCTTGATATGTGAAGAGTTGCATAGAATTGAAGAATAAGCTCACTGATCCAATCACAGATATCCGAGCACATTGGGAGGAGTCCATCTTCAAAAAGGACGTTGAGGACTGGAGCAAGGCATGATATTTCTTCAAGCTCAACATGAGGAATATGCCTGTGCTGGAAAATCTTGTTTCTTCCACACAACATAGAGGCATAGTAATTGAGTTGTGTCCTTGTCCAAAACTTCAGATGTCTGATGTGAGGCTTGTCATAGGGATTTTCTCCGATGAAGAACATGCGTTCTTCAAAGAAGGACTCCTATTGAAACTTTGGCCGCTTGGAGAACGGTTGACGCTGCATTAGTGAAGGTTTTGTTGTTGGACTTGAGGGGAGACAACTATTGCAGACTCTGGGTTGAGGGCGACGAAGGCATTGTCTGGGTCTGGTGCATTTTCCTCAGCATGGTCCTCAGGGTGAGGAATTGCATTAGCTTGAGCTTCAGCCTAAGGAACATGGTCTGGTTGCGCTACAGGCTGAGGAATGTGTGCTTGTTGAGCTTCAGGCTGAGGAATGTCGTCAACCGGAGCATCCTGTTGGGGGTTTTGCTCTGGAGGAGGAATAGGTTCATCCTGAGCCTCAGCTTGAGGGTTTTGCTTGGGAGTAGGAGGAGTTGGGTCAGCTTGATCCTCAGGTTGAGGATTTTGCTCAGGAATGTGACTTTCATCAGGCTGAGGACTTTCACTTTGTTCTTCCTCAGCTTGCTAGGTGACGGAGCCATATTCATCAGCTGGTGTAGCTGATCCTTGTGCAGTTTCTTCATGAGGAATGGAGGGCTGATGACTGTCATCAATGTGAATTTCCTCATCAGTGTGTTCCTCAGTTTCGGCATTCTTCATTTCCTCGTCTGCCCCTTACTCGTGGTCTTCGCTTGAGAAGGGAATCATCTCATAAGATGGAGCGCTGTTAAGAGGCACAGGATCCAGAGGAGCATTTTCTTCAAGTGCTTTGAGGCGCTTGGCCTCAGTGTGTTCTTCTGCTGATGAAGCTTTTCTCTTCTTGGCTTCCTTTTCAGCAGCCCCAGTCTTTTTCACGTCTGATGCAGACGGAGTCATTTTCTTCACCTTTGAAGCTTTTGGTGAAGGTGTTTTCTCAGCAGGAACATTTTCATCAGCTCGCTTTGAGGCACCAGCTGGAGCAGAATGATCAGCTGGCTTTGAAGCAACAGCTGGAGCAGAGTCATCAGCTGGCTTTGAAGCAACAGCTGGAGCAGGGTCATCAGCTGGCTTTGAAGCAACAGCTAGAGCAGGGTCAGTCTCACCAGCTGTAGCAAAGTCATCAGCTGGATTTTCCGTGGTGATTTCCTCAATTGCCGGTTCATCCACACGGCTTTCTTGAGGCATTTCCCCAGCATGAGCAGTTTCATCAGCTGGTTCTTCAATCAGAGGCTGAGGAGTTGGTACTGGTGGGGCAGCCTTCTTGTTGTAGTTGTCAACAGCTTCAGTGACAAGTTTGATGAAACTGCTTTTGAGACATTGACGGTTAGAAAGCTTGAGGTACTTATCTGTGAAAGTCTTCAATTCAGCCTGTGTTGACACAAGTGCATCAGGCGTCAGGTTGAGGAGATTCTTCCTGAGGAATTTCTCCTTTTTGAGCTTAGCAACCTTGGCCTGTTTGGCTTGCTGCTCCTTCCACTTGGCCTCGTTGATGAATGTGGCCACCATGTGGCTGATGCCTGGGGGAAGTTTCAAATCATCAAGTGGAGTGTTGGGGTCCTCATACAACATGTTGATGTAGTCGAGGAGGACTTTTGGGTCCACGGCCAGAGGAATGGAGCTGCCAGAAGCTTGAGATACCCTCTCTTGCTTGTTTCTGATGATGGCTTGCAGAGTATCATCATCAAATTCATCACTACCTTCTGATGCAGAAGGGACCTTGATGATTTTGCTTGGGCTTGGTCTTGTTCCTCTCCCAGCAGTCACTTTATTCTTCAGAGGAGTTGGTGAAGACTTTGTCTCCGAGCTTGTTGTAGATGGGACAGAGGAGCTGGAGATAGTAGGCAATTGCTTCACTATTGGCTTCTGTTCAGGCTTTGAAGCCTGTGGTGGTGCTGAGGGTTTTAGTGTTGAGGGTTTTGGTGCTGATGCTCGAGCTGTTTTCTCTTAAGGCTTTGAAGCCTTTGGTTTTGGTGGCACAAACTTCAGTTGAGGAATTGTTGTACCAGAAGTCTCAGCTGTCGAGGAAGTAGCGGCGGTTGCTGCATCAGCAGATTCTTCATTGAACTTCCTCACAACAGCCTCTACCTGCTTCTTGAGCTTTGACGAGTGTTTCGACTTTTCATCAGGATAGTCATCAATTGTCTTGACGCTTGAGGGATATCAATAGAAAGTGCATTATATCGACTAGAGGGGGGTGAATAGGAGATCTTTAGAATTTCACGTTGGGCGGTGGCGTGACCCACCATATAAGAATGTTGATTACAGACGCCGCGTACAATTGTCGTAGGGCCCTGAGAATCAATTTCTTCGTTGATTTCTTCACACTAAGAGTGATATTCTTCATTGGTTGAAGAAAATCGATTCATCGTGTGTTGCACATCTAAGTCATCAATTTTGCATAAGTGTTAGGATGTGTGCATGTTTTTCTAAAACATTTGAAGATTCTAAGATATTTAGCTCACACCGCAACTTGCAAAACCTTTTCTCATCCAAGGGCTTAGTGAAGATATCTGCCAGTTGATCATCAGTCTTCACATGGTCGATGAGGATATTGCCCTTGAGGACATGGTCCCGAAGAAAATGATGACGAATCTGGATGTGCTTGGTCTTCGAGTGCTGTACTGGGTTGTATGCAATCTCGATTGCACTCTCATTGTTGCAGTAGAGAGGCACATTCTTCATGTTGACGCCGTAGTCCTTGAGGGTTTGCTTCATCCATAGCAATTGAGCACACCACGAACCAGCAACAATGTACTCAGCTTCGGCAGTGGAGAGTGAAACGCAGTTCTGCTTCTTTGAGGACCAGCAAACTAGTGATCTTTCGAGGAAATGACATGTACGAGAGGTTGACTTGTGATCCACACGGTCACCAGCGTAGTCAGAATCAGAATACCCCACCCGATGAAGATTTGAGCCCTTGGGGTACCATAATCCTAGTGTTGGTGTGTGAGCTAAGTATCGAAGAATATGCTTCACAGCCTTATGGTGTGATTCCTTCGGTTTTACATGAAAATGTGCACACATGCCAACACTAAGCATTATATCTGGCCTAGATGCACATAAATACAATAAAGAGCCAATCATAGAGCGATATACTTGCTGATCGAATTCTTTACCATTTTCGTCAGTGTAGAGGTGGCCATTGGTAGGCATTGGAGTCTTGGCACCTTTGCATTCATGCATGTCGAATTTGCTCAGAACATCCTTGAGGTATTTCTCCTGTGATATGAAGATTCCATTGCGTTGTTAACGAATTTGAAGACCTAATAAGAATTTCAGCTCCCCCATCATAGACATCTGATATTATTCACTCATCATGTAAGCAAATTCATCACTTTATCGTTTGTCAGTATAGCCAAATATAATATCATCGACATATATATGGCACACAAATAGCTCATTATCATAGGATTTAGTGAAAAGAGTTGGATCGAGTGAACCAGGTTTGAAGCCTTTGTTCATGAGGAATTCCTTCAATGTATCATACCATGCCCGAGGGGCTTGCTTGAGACCAGAGAGCACCTTTTTGAGTCTGAAGACTTTGTCTGGATTCTTTGGATCCTCAAAACCTGGGAGCTGAGCAACATATACTTCTTCCTCAAGCTTACCATTGAGGAATGCACTTTTCACATCCATTTGATATAAGATGATGTTATGATGATTAGCATAAGCAAGTAGTATTCGAATAGCTTCAAGTCTAGCAATGGGTGCAAAAGTTTCATCGAAATCTATTCCTTCAACCTGTGTGTAGCATTGGGCTACAAGTCGTGCCTTATTCCTCACCACTTGACCATCCTCATCTTTCTTGTTTCGGAAAATCCACTTGGTTCCGATGATATTGTGCTTGCGAGGATCTGGTCGTTTGATGAGCTCCCATACGTCATTCAGCTTGAATTGAAGAAGTTCGTCTTGCATAGCTTGGATCCACTTTGGTTCCAGGAAAGCCTCAGCAACTTTTGAAGGTTCTATGATAGAGACAAAGGACAAATGCCCACAAAAGTTAACTAAGTGTGAAGCTTTTGAGCGAGTGAGAGGACCTGGCGCGTTGATGTCATTGAGGATTTTATCAAGTTCCACTTCATTTGCAATCCTCGGATGAGCTGGTTGAGGATTTCGTCTGGGCTGGGGAATTGGTTCTGGAGGAATTTCCTCAGGACCATCTTATTGATTTTCATCAGTGATGGGAATGATTTCTTCATCAATTTCCTTAGTGGGAACAATGTCTTAAGTAGCTTTGAGCTTTATTGCTTCCTCAGGAGACAGCTTATCTCGATGAGAAGGCAATTGCTCTCTTTGCGAGCCATTAGTTTCATCGAACCGCACATCTATAGTCTCAACAACTTTGTTGTGATAGTTGTTGAAGACTCTGTAGGTGTGCGAGTCATTTCCATAACCGAGCATAAAACCCTCATGTGCCTTAGGTGCAAACTTTGAGCTATGGTGAGGATCTCTAATCCAACATTTTGCACCGAAGACTTTGAAATAACTTACATTGGGTTTCTTGTTAGTGAGGAGTTCATGTGAGGTTTTCTTGAGGAATTTGTGAAGATATACCCTGTTGATGACATGGCATGCAGTGATGATTGCTTCAGGCCAAAAGCGATGAGGAGTCTGATATTCTTCAAGCATGGTTCTTTCCATCTCTACCAGAGTCCTGTTCTTCCTTTCAACGACACCATTCTGTTGAGGAGTATAAGGAGCAGATAATTCGTGAGTAATACCAAGTCCATCAAGATAATTATCAAGACCAGTGTTTTTCAACTCTGTTCCATTATCACTCCTGATATGTTTGATCTTGATGCCGAAGTTCATTGAGGCCCTTGAAGAAAATCGTTTGAAGATTTCCTGCACTTCAGTTTTATATAAGATGATATGCACCCATGTATATCTGGAATAATCATCAACTATGACGAAGCCATATAAAGATGTTGCATTTTTTAGTGTGTCATAATGAGTAGGTCCAACTAGATCCATGTGAAGCAATTCAAATGGACGAGTAGTGGTCATGATAGTCTACGAGGGATGCTTGGATCTGGTCATTTTCCCAGATTCACATGCACCACAAAGATGATCCTTGAGGAATTTGACTGATTCGATGCCGATGACATGCTTCTTCTTCGCGAGCGTGTGCAAATTCCTCATGCCTGCATGACCGAGTCTTCGATGCCACAGCCACCCTTCTGAGGTTTTTGCTAGTAAGCAAGTGGCTGGTTGAGGACCTGTAGAGAAATCAACAATGTACAAATCCCCTCTTTCGACACCTTCGAAAACTTTGGATCTTTCAGATTCCATGATGACAACACATCAATATCTACCAAAGATAACAATCATATCAAGATCACAAAGCATCGAGACTGACATGAGGTTAAATCCAAGGAATTCAACAAGCATCACTTTACCCATGTGCCTATCCTTGGAAATAGCCACTTTGCGAAGTCCCAATACCTTGCTTTTACCTTTGTCAGCATATGTGATTTGCTTGAGAGGTGATGGAGTTAGTGGCATATTCATCAGCAAACTTTTATCACCAGTCATGTGATGTGTGCAGCCACTATCAAGAACCCACTTAGTACTCTTGGGTTTGCCATCCTCGAGATGAATTAGTACAGCTTACCATCTCATATGCTTCACACTTGAAGAATATGATATCAATTTCATCAGATAGGAATTTCATCATAACAAAATTATAAGGACGTGTGAAATATTTCTATTTCATCAATATTAGCTTGCGTCCTATCAAGCATTTCCTCAGGTCTCCAGCAAATTCTTCAGATGATGATTTTCATCTGGAGACCTGTCCTGCAGAAGTTATTATTTCAATTTCTTCACCACCCACATCTGAAGGGGTGGTAAAGCATTCATCATCGTACGAGCACCATATGAGAAAGGTGGCATTGAAGCTAATGCACTTCTCTTAAGAGTAGGGGGGTTAAAGTACTCATATGAATATGTAGAGAATTGGTTTGAGGATTTATGAATATAATAATTTGAAGAATAACGCTCATATTCATATTCCTTGTAGTTTCCCTGCATGTTAGAAGCATTAGCACGGGTACGAGCATAGTTTTGACCAGTTGAGGATTTTGATCCTCTTGAAGACTTTGATCCTCCTGAGGAATTTAATCTGGGGTTCAAATTCTTCATCGGTGGTGTCATGAGGACATTCACCTGAAGATTTTCAAGACAACTTTCGGGAACCCAGATTTTCCTCAAGGGAGGGCAATTCCTGCAGTTAGTTCCAACATATCGAGAAAATACTTCACCAGCTTGATTTTTGAACAGTTTATAGTTGGAGTCAAATGACTCATCTGAGGAATAGGATAATTCACATGAAAAGCCTGTTAGATTGGATGGATCAAAAGGAGGCCCAGTAGCAGCAACCCATGAGGTTTTGGGATACTGCTCAGGTTTCCAATAATATCCATCAGCATTCAATTTCCTCTCAAAGGCAATTCCTTCTTTCCTCGGGTTCCTGTTCAAGATCTGCTTTTTCAGCACATCACAAAGGGTTTGATGTCCTTTGAGACTTTTGTATATGCCTATCACATACAATTCCTTCAACCCTGCATTTTCATCAGTGACATTTGTGGTTTCCTGAAGTGAGGAATTTGACACTACATGAGCAGTTGAAGAATTTGTAGCAATTGAAGCATTTTATGATTCTGGTGAAGAATTAGCAGTTTCACATTCAATGCATTTAAGACATGGAGGAACGAATTCAGCTTGAGCAGCGCTGATCTGTTGATCTAGTAATGAATCATTTTCCATACGAAGATCATCATGAGAAATCCTCAAATTCTCTAGATCAAGCTTCCTTTGAAGAAATTCATAGAAAAGTTTCTCATGACCAGCGAGGAGTGTATCATGACGATCATGAAGATTATCAAATCTAGACTGAAGACATTTCACATCTTCAGTGAGGATTTGAGTAAGATTCATTTCATCATTCAACAGATCATCGCTTCTATCTAGCAGTTTCTAAAGCTTTTCCAAGGCAGTTTGTTGTTTAGTGTCAATGAGAGCAAGTTTACTGTAACTAGGTTTTTTATAATCATCAGGTTCACAGTCACTTGAGTCAGAGGAGGAAGCATCATTCGGTACCTTTGAACCTTTTGCCATGAAGCAATAGGTTGGAGCGAAGTCATCAGCATAGTCATCAGTGTGTATCATTTTCTTCAAGGTTGAAGATTGACTTGCTGACGAATGTGGATGCAAGTGCAAGACTAGGCTGTACGGATTCTGAGTCTTCATCAGAACCCTCCTCTTCATCACATTCCTCTGATTCTGCCTCGGAATCCATTTCCTAGCCAATAAGTGCCCGAGCCTTTATGAAACTAGTCTTCTTGTGCGATGACGACTTTGAAGATGAGGATTTTGAAGATTTCTTCTTTTTCTTCGAGTCATCAGAACTGTCATCCTTGTATTTCTTCTTCTTTGATTCCTTTCCCCAACGAGGACAATCAGCAATGTATTGACCTGATTTCTTGCATTTGTGGCAGGTTCTTTTCTTGTAGTCCTCAGATGAAGATTATAATTTCCTCATATCTCTTCTTGAAGATTTACCGAACTGGCCACATCGTGTAAATCTCTGGAATTTCCTCACGAGCATTGCAAGCTCCTGTCCAAATTCTTCAGGATCACCAATGCTATCATCCGAATCTTCTTCTTCGGATGAGGAAATTGCTTTAGCCTTCAGTGCATGTGGTCTAGAATAGCTTGGTCCATATAGATCTCTTTTTTCTTCTTGTTGGAATTCATGAGTATTGAGTCTTTCGAGTATATCAGCTGGATCAAGTATCTTGTAGTCTAGTCTTTCTTGAATCATCAGAACTAAAGTATCAAATGAAGAATCCAAAGATCTTAGCAGTTTCTTCACAACTTCGTGATCAGTAATGTCTCGAGCTCCGAGTGCTTGCAGTTCATTTGATATGTCAGTGAGGCGATCAAAGGTATCTTGGCAGCTTTCATTGTCAAACCTCCTGAAGCAATTGAAGAGATTGCGAAGAACATCAACACAAGAATCACGCTGGGTTGATACTCCTTCATTAACTTTGGACTGTGTTTGCCAGATAAGTTTCGCTGAGCCCAAAGTACTCACTCTGCCATACTGGCCTTTGCTCGGATGGTCACAGATGATATTCTTCGCCTGAGAATCAAGTTGCTTGAATTTCTTCACATCAGCAGCAGAGATACTAACAGAGATGATGGGGGAGCCATGTTCCACAATATAACAGAGATCGTTGTCAATAGCTTGTAGATACATCTACATCTTGGTCTTCCAGAAGGGAAAATATTTTCCTTCGAAAGAAGGACATGCTGCAGTAACCTTAATCATGCGTGCACTCGACATAACTAAAACTCCAGGTGGTTAAACCAAAATCACACAGAAAGAGGGAGTACCTCGCTCTGATAACAATTGAAAGTGTGTTATATCGACTAGAGGGGGTGAATAGGAGATTTTTAGAATTTCGTCACTCAGGAAATTCCTTTTGAGGAAATTCCTCACTTATGACTAACTTACAGTGGAAATAGTAAAGGATCAGGAGTGCAAAGTTTCACTACAGCAGTTTTTCAAGATGAATAATATGAAAACAGTTTGCACAGTATGCAGGCACACAGAAAACAGATGAGGATTAACTTCCTTGAATAATTTGGGGTTGAGGAATTTCAGAGAAAGTCTTCAGCAAATTCTTCAAACAGTGATAGTGGAAATCATCAGCACATAATTTGAGGAATATAAATAGTTGAGGAAATAGAACACGTCTCACAGTGAAGACAGTAGTTGATGACCCAGTTCCAACTGTTGTGACAGTTGTACATCTGGTTTGGAGCGGCTTGGTAGTGAAACCAAAAGACACACAGTCCCGGGACACACAGTCCCTACCGTATTCTCCTTGGGCTAAGAACACACTGTCCTCACCCAACACTCGTGGTAAGTCTTCAGGGCAGACTTCCAAACCCTCACAAACTTGGTGACCCGACGATCCACAATTGAGTGCTGGATTGCCCTAGACCATGATTCCTAACCGTCTGGAGGATGCACAGTCCTCAAAGGTAAAAGGCTTCAGTCCCACACAGGAACAACTTCTTCAGTGATGCTCAATCACTTGGTTCTCGGTTTGTGGTTTGATGTTTGGGGTATTTCCTCACCGATGAATTACTCTCGAAGACTCTCAGGAATTTGGGTTGCTCTTATGACAAGTGTCAGTTAACGGAGCACCAACCAGCTAATGGTTGTGGGGGTGGCTATTTATAGCCTGGGAGCATCCCGACATGATTTGACATTAATGCCCTTAAGTAATATGACCTTTGTGTGGATAAGACCAATGATGTGGCATGGCTATCGAAAACGGTCGGGACCCTCAACTGTGAGAGTCCTCATGTCACTCATATTCCTCACTTGAGGCTTTTGGTAGGATTAGGCTTGGGTTGAGCATCACCAGGAAATTCATTCCAATGTGTTATCTTGACCCCCTTTAACAGTACGGTGTTCCTATTACTCAAGTGTGAAGAAAATAAAACAAGTCTTCAGATTGATTTTCTTCAGGACACACCGAATTCCTCAATTTCAATATCTTCATGAGGAATATCAATTTCATCGCAAATTCTTCGCGATTCAATTCTTCAGCTTCAGACCAATTTCTTCAACCGAAGATATACATTTTTAGGGGTCGATACTCATCGAATATTTCAAACTCCTCAGCGACTTATAGATCTTTTGTACACTCAAGAACACATTAGGTACTTAACCTATAAGTCTTCAAACCACCAAAATCACTAAGGGGTACTAGATGCACTTACAATATTGATTTCTGTTAAACATTTGCATGTGTTGCTAGACTTGAAGCCATAAGTATATTGCTTGCTTATTCTAACCACCATGATATATACTTATACCAAATGGATGTCAAAAGTGCATTCCTCAATGGTAAGATTGAGAAACAAGTATATGTTTCTCAACCCCTAGGGTTTGAAGATCCAAAACACCGTGACATGGTCTAGAGGCTCAACAAAGCATTATATGGCCGCAAAAAAGCAACAAGAGCCTCATATGACACACTCAAGAAATTCCTCTAGGATATAGGCTTCAAACCTAGTTCACTCGATCCTACTCTTTTCACCAAATCATGTGATGGTGAACTATTTGTATGTCAAATCTATGTTGATGACATTATCTTCGGATGTACTAACAATCGATACAGTGATGAGTTTAGCTTCATGATGAAAGAGCAATATCAGATGTCTATGATGCAAGAGATGAAGTTCTTCCTAGGGCTTTAGATTCGATAGCAACAAAACGAGATCTTCATATCATAGGAGAAGTACCTCAAGGAATGCCTAAAGAAATTTCGCATGCATGATTGTAAAGGCTACAACATGCCAATGCCAACAAATGGCCACCTCTGCACTGATAAAAATGGTAAAGATTACGATCAGAAGGTATATCGCCCCATGATTGGCTATTTATTGTACATATGTGCATCTAGGCTAGATATAATGCTTAGCACCTCCATGTGTGCCCGATTCCAATGGACACCGAAGGAATCCAATCACCTCGTGGTGAAGCGAATACTTGTGTAAGTGCATCTAGTACCACCCTTTGTTGGTTTTAGAATATTGAAGACAAACTTGGTTGAGGGACTAATGTGTTTGTGAGAGTTCATAGGATAACATAGATAGAAATCCCTGCAGATTCGGTTTAACCATCGAAGACTACCCCCAAAAATGTTCGAAGACATTGATGATGGCCGAAGCCATTGGTGGTGCGCGAAGATAATTTCTTGAAGATATTGAAACGCCAAGACGACGTCTTTTGTTGTTTTGTTTCTTCTTTCCTGAATCATAGGAACCACCGTACTGTTAACTAGCACTAGTAGAAAATAGGGCATAAGTCTCGGTTCCAGTGGGCCTTTAGTCCCGGTTTTGCAACGGGACCAAATGATCGGGACTAATGCGGATCACATTTAGTCTCTGTTGTCTTACAAACCGGGACTAAAGGAGCTCCACGTGGCCGCCGTGGGACACCTGTTAGGAGGACCTTTAGTCCCGGCTGGTAACACCGACCGGGACTAAAAGGAAGCCACACGTCAGTAGCTGCCAGGCTCTGGTTTTTTTGAAAGGAGGGGTTTAGGGGTTTTGAAGGGTTTAGGGGTTGACATATTTTGTTTCCCCCTTTTTTGTTTGTGTTTACCATTTTTATTTTATGCTTTTCAATCAACTCGACGCTAGCTACTACACATAGCAATGAAAGAACCATTACCCAACATCATCATGATCAATATATAGAAAGAAGCATCAGTATCACTTGAAAGTTGTTCAACTTAAGAAAGAAACATGAGTATATCACATTCATATTAACATACTAATTAATTAACTAACAGTTCTCCAGCTGATATATTCATGACTTCGTTCTAAACATGGTAAAAAACAACCAACATCTGATAGTCCTTGAGGTTTCTCTTCCATATAGTGATTACTACAAGGGTGTCCACCCTTAGTTCTCTCTTTCCCTTGATGAACTCCTGCCGGCCGGCCTTTTGGAATGATATGCGCCTGTCGGATTCTGTCTTGTATTGGACCTTTGTGATAGGCCCTCTTGGTCCATGGATTACTCCAGCAGTGCCGACGGTGGGGATGTCCACTCCGGAAAACATCTTCGAAGGTAAATTCTAAAGACCTCATCATTAAAATAAAATAGAGAGAACAAAATGTTAGATATCTCACCATACTTGGTTATGACCAAAAAGAGATGAAAGAATATAAAACATCTCACAATAACTTTTTTGACCATGTTTGTTTTTGTTAGACGGTGCACAAAGGGCTTCACCAAGAATGCTGAAGAGGATGGTATCAGTTCTTTCACACTAGCTTTATCATCCCGAGTAATATTCTTCGTCCTTTGAGAAAAAATGTAGAAAGGATAGGACAATATTCTTCATCTTCGATGTTGTCCTTTTCATCTTGCTTGTCCTCATCTTCATCTTGGATGTCCTCATCTTCATCTTGGCTGTCAATGTCATCTTGGTCATCCTGGCTGACGATGTCATCTTGGTCATCGTCATCATCATCGCTTTGGACATATCATGTCCTTAACCTATTCACCTCCCCAATTAAGGAAAAATCTATGAGTTCTCCTCCTTTAAAATTGTTCAGTACAATGTACTGCTCCCATCCATCACCATATATGATGGTTTTATTCTTTCCTATCCAATTCAAATTTGCGCTCCTCATCATCCTCAAAGTACAACACGATACCATATGAATTGTTGAAGTCCTCCCTTATGTTGCATGGAACACACTATGCAGCCGTTAATAATCAACATAAAGTTAGTAAAATAGTTAAATAAATGATCAGAATTCAATAGAAATTGAAGTTAAAGACCATTACCACTGACTTTTGAAATCCCGTTCTCAAAAATACCCCAAACTGCACTGTAGTTCCAAGATTGTCCATACATGAATTTTCGCACACCTTGCAGATCTTACCCCTCATGGTCCCTAATAAGCCCAAGCAGTTGTCCAACATAAGAAAATGCAATTAACACTTTTTTATATTTCATTTCTAAATGTAGAATAGTTCATAGATGTAAGTTATGATATATAATGTGAATCTTTAAAAACTCATAACAAGACATGCATTATTGCAACCTACAAAACACAAATTTAGATAATGCGTATGTTATTTAACTTGAGCACTATTCATTTGAAGCTTTTATCTGTTTTTGTATGTAAGAAATGATCACTTTTATTGGTGAGCTATTCCCAAGTGCACAAAGGTAGATCACCATCAACACATGACAATTCGGTGAACATAAAAAATATAATGACATGCATACATGAACATTTACATACATACATGAACATACATACATCTACATGAACATAAAGAAAATGTAGGGCATGGGCGGCGGCTAAGCAGCAAGGCACGGGCGGCGGCGGCGGGAACGCATGGCAGGGGTTGCACGAGCCAATACATGTTATTAATAGTAATATGTGAAAGTTTGATATAATACTTTGAGCCCAACCCCATGATTCGAGATTCGCCACTAGATGAAACACGATATATGTGAATCATACGAAAACCACACGAAGACGACGAACATAGAGATGAGAGGAGAGGCGATGGCTCACCATGGGAGGACACGGCAGAGTCGATGGACGAGACCGGCTGGTGGCGTCGGGGTCGAGTGGCGTGCAGCAAGGTCGGGGCTGGAGAAGTGGCGACCGTGTCATCAGGGTCAGAGACGAGAGGATCCGGCGACGGCGCCGTCAGGGTTGTGGGGTGCAGAGCCGAGGGAGATCCAGCAGACTCGCGGCATCGTGTGTTGATCGACATCGGGCTGGAGAAGAAGATTGGCGAGGGAGTACCGTAGACGTTATATATGCCAACCCTTTAGTCACGGTCTGTGGCTCCAAGCGGGTCTAAAGGTCCCTTTAGTCTTGGTTGGAGCCACGAACCGGGACTAAAGGGTTGGGATCCCGCCCTTTCGGTTGACGAAATTCCCCATTTATTCCCAGTTGGAGGATTCGACGGGGACAAAAGGCTTGGCCTCCCGCCATTTATGGTGGCGAAAATTCACCTATAGTCCCTATTGGTGGCTCCAACCGGGACTAAAGGAAACTTTCAGTCCCGGTTGGAGCCACCAACCCTCCTTTAGTCCCGGTTGGAGCCACCAACCAGGATTAAAGGGTTTGTGCTGGCACAGCCTAGGCGGTGTGGAAGTTTAGTCCCACCTCCCGAGGCGAAGGCCCCTCGCAGCAGTTTATAAGTGGCTATGGTGCCGAGCTCCTCTCTAAAGCACGCAGTAAATGCCTAAATTTCATATCTGCCCTGTTGGGCCTAATTGCTATGCGGGCCTGCATCCTGGCCCATGTGTAAATTGGTTTCTAGTCGTATGCAGGCCATTGTTGCCTTAGTAGGCGGGCGTTTTTTAATATTTTTCTATTGAACTTTTAACAAATTTTTTTTATGAAATGTCATTTTTCTATTATTTTTAACATATTTTAACTCCAGACTTTTTGTGTATTCAGTATGCACCATTCAAAGCCACGTAATCAATTTTCAACCCTTTTCTGACTTCATTTTCTATTTTTCATGCATTTAATGATTTTTCTAGCTAAATGACCCTGAAATTGAAAAGCACTACAAATGAACTCTGAAAAGGTTGAAACTTGGCATGGTATCATAATTTCACACACATAGCATGTGCTTAAAAGTTGAGAGGGTTACGGCAAAAACTGGATACACTTCATGTACAAACTGGACAATCTATTTCAAAGTATCACGGTTTTGGACGAGAACTCATGTGTTACAAAGAGATTTCATTTTTTAACATATATTAACTCCAGACTTTTTGTGCGTTCAATATGCACCATTCAAAGCCACATAATCAATTTTCAACCCTTTTGTGACTTTATTTTGCCATTTTCATGCATTTTATGATTTTTTTTTGAGCTAAATGACTTCGAAATTTAAAATCACTTGAAATGAACTATGAAAAGGTTGAAACTTGCATGGTATCATAATTTCACACACATAGCATGTGCTAAAAATTTGAGAGGGTTACAAAGGGATTTCATTTTTTGACATGTAACATAAGTGATATTGTAGGATCAAAGCTTGGATTATCATATTGCTTATTGGAGTGTAACCATGGATAATCTTAATCGTTTAACAGGATACTTGGGTCAACCTTCACTTTGAATGGAGGAATTTCATGAAAATTTTCATAATCTTCTGACATGTCTATCTTGTCCTCCACTCCCATGATGTTTCTTTTTCCTGAAAAAAATATCTGGCGCTTTGGCTCATTGTATGATGCATTTGCTTCCTTACCATTTCTTCTTCTTGGTTTGGTAGACATGTGATACGTCCCAAACGTATCAATAATTTATGTTTGTTCCATGCTCTTTTGGGTGACATTGTTATATGTTTTGCTACACTTTCACACCTTTTTACACATATTTGGAATAACCTACTAACTCACTGCACCTAGTGCCAGTTTCTGTCTGTTGATGTCTTTTTTGCAGGGACTTTTACCCCAATTTACAAAGCCCCAAAAATCCAAGAAAAATATATAAAAATCAGTAGGACGGAAGCTTCACGAAGCACCAAGTGGGGCCATAGGGGAGCCAGGGCTCGCCCAGGTGGCCACCCTGCGCGGGCCACCTCCTAGCCGCGCCACTAGGCCGCTTGGGTGGGGCCCATCCCCTCTGGTGCCCTCCTTCGGCCTATATTTACCTCTGCAACAGAAAACCCTAACATGATATCCCGAATCACGAATTTCTCCACTGTTCCGCCGCCGTAGCGCTTCTGAGATGGAGGCCGCCATAAGACCTCTTCCCGGCACCCTGTCGGAGGGAGGATTGACCTCCAGGAGCTTCTCCACCGTCATGGACGCTTTCTGGACGTCTCGTGAGTAGTCCTCCTTAGACCATGAGTCCATGACCAGTAGCTATGTGATGTCTTCTCTCCAATCTTGTGCTTCAATGCTTAGCCTTTGTGAGCTGCCCTACATGATCAAGGCATCTATGTAATTTACCAGCTGTTGCTATGCTTGGTTTGCTGGGATCCGATGGATTATGAGATTATGTTCAGATTGTGATGATTTATATATGTGGTTATTCTTTTATATTATGTTCTTGAGTAATTCATGCATGTTCTTTGTTGCAATTTATTCTTTGGCCAAGTAGTAGATTGTAACTCCAAGAGGGAGCATTATGCATGATTGTGGGTTCATACCCCCTGATGTATAGCTTGAGTGAGAGAAACATGAGACTAGGGGATGTGCTATTGCCACTAGGGAGAAAACAACAATGCTTGTAACCACGGTTGCCAGTATGGTTTACCTTACGTAAAGTTTGATAATGTAGTTGTCCGTTGCTTTGAGTTTACACTTTGGGTGGGGCTCGCAACTTAAAATCAACGAGATGTTCTGGATAGATATCTCAAGATGGATGATTAGTGAGTAGATGTTGATGGATAAACGGTCTACTTGTCTTAGGCGTACTGCGCACTACTTTTGAGCCTCTAACTTTCTAGTACCATGATTGCCATTGCGGTGCGTTTATAGTTCTGTCAATTGCCCAGCTCTAATTTGTTCACCCAACATAGTTGTTTATCGTATTTTGGGAGAGAGATATCACTAGTGAACATCATGAGACTTTGGTCGATATTTCCACCATTGTTTAGACCTCCACCATTGACTGCTTTTATTTACTTTTCTGTTGTAACTATCATCGCTATTCCCACTTGTGTTTGATACTTGGCAAACTACAAGGCCAGAGAGATGGACAACCTCTCTGAAATCGTTGGGAGCAAAGTTATTTGTTGTGTGTGCAGGTCCAAGTCTTCTACTTGCGCCAGGGCAGCGGACACCTAATTGTTGATCCTCGGAGTCCTCCTGGTTCGATAAACCTTACACTCCCCGTGTAAGGGAAATCTGCTGTTGACTACATCTCCACCTTCCACTTGGGGTAACCAACGAGGGGAGAGAAGTAGATCCATCAACTCATCATCAAACAAATTTTTGGCGCCGTTGCCGGGGACTCCGGTCTTCAAGATAGAGGAGTTGCACGCTATCTTTTACCTTTGCTTTTTAGTCTTGTTAGTTTTCTTTCTAGTTTTTGCTTAGAGTCTTATACCAAAAACCACAAAAAATAGTAGATTTTCTTTTAGTTGTCCTTTCTGCTTAGTCCAGCATGTCAGAGTTTGATGCTTTGAGGGAATCTAAGGTCCTAGATTTCCATCAAATGAATGGAGAAAATATGAAGAAGGCTTGGGATAGAATTTGTGAAGCACATAAAAGAATCATGCCTTGGATGCCTGTCAAAATTGTGCTTAGAAATTTTTATCATGGTCTTTTTATATGGTGTAAACACTCTCTTGATATTATAGCTGAATGAGATTTTTAAGAGTGTGATGAGTCTAGAGCTCTTGATATTATACATGGTCTATCTAATTACCTTGTTTATGATCGTGGATTTGACACTATTATAGATAGACTTTCTACCATTGAAGGAAGAATAGATGCTCTAGACTTGAGAGAAAGAGAGAAACCCATGGTTGATAAGAAAAAGATTTTGAAAATAGATGATGACTCGGAGCCTTTTGTTAGAATTAGCATCTCTAACAAAGACTTCCTTGGTTATTGTGATATTGGATCCATGGTTTCTACAATGCCTAAAGTTGTTTATGATTCTCTAAACCTTTTAAACATGGATAATTTTTCATCTTATCATGAAAATGCTAATGGGGATATTTCTGAGATCCAAGGAAAGGTAAAAGATGTCCAGGTTACATTCTCTAAAAGAAATGGAACGGTTGATTTTTTTCATCATGAAGCCAAACCAAGGAAACATAGTGCTTGGAAGGGACTTCCTCCGAGCCATGAAAGGCTTCATTGATATAGGTAAAGGACACATACGCTTATGTGGGAAAGCGAAAGGTACATACTCATTCCCTAGGAAAAATAAGGATCAACTTATTGAGGATCCGTTTGAAGGTTTTCATGATTCCAATGACTTTGCTGAATTTTGTTCCTTCTTTTTGCATCATGCCTAGCTCAAAGGCATAAAAGAAAGCGCTTGTTGGTAGGCAACCCAATTTGTTTTTTACTTTTAGTTTTAGTGGTCCTGATGCTTGTTACTACTGTAGAAACATCATTGTATCTTTATTTTCTAGCTTTGTGCCAAGTTTTAGCCTCCGATTGCAAGAAAGTTCAAAAGTTGTGACATGCTGTCGAGAAACAGATTATGTCTGCTTGACGGAAAAATTCGCCAAAAATCACCAGATCATCTTCTTGATCTGAATTTTTTTGACAGTATGCTCTACATAATTTTCTTTCTCGCATCTGTAGTGAGTTTTTGATTTGACTTGCATAAGTGCCCTAAAAAATTATATACTACATGTTGTTCTGTTTTTCCCAGATTCTACCCTGTTTTGCGTTTTCATTATTTTGCAAACCTTAAGCTTGCTTTTTCTTTGCAAAAACATTTTGGCAATCTAGGGAAACAGTAGATGTTCGTGAAAATATTTATTTCCAGTAAATAATAAATTATTTTATTATGGGCACTAACCACTCTAATCAGCTTATGATGAGTTTCGTATGAAGGGAGTTTTCAAGTATGCGATGGAAGATGATGAAAGAAGATCCAGGAGTGTCAAGCGCTCAAGCTTGGGGATGCTCCCACGCAACCCCAAGAAATATTCAAGGAGACTCAAGCGTCTAAGCTTGGGGATGCCCCCGTGCATCCCCTTCTCCATCAACAATCATCAGTTCGTCCTTCTCCATGCTATATTTTATGACTTCATATGTTATGTGCTATGCTTGGAGCATCCCGCTCTTTACTTTTTAGTTTGTTTTAGTTTCTCTTGCTGTTATAACAAGTTGGACCCAAGCCTTCTTTGTTTGGGAGAGAAACACGCTCCACTCCACCCTAGAACATAACATAGTTTTCATCCTTATCTTTTTGTGTGTTCTTTATATTTTCATAGCTGCTGGCATGCTTAGCTCTTAGTTTTCATGATTTATATTTTTAAGAACTTTTATTTAGGTTGCTTTTGGAACTCTCTTGAGTTATCATGCTTATCTTTTTTAGAGAGTTGGCTTGTTGCAGTATGTTGTGTGTCTTGCATGAGTAGGTAACTGAGGTTGCTATTTAATTATAGTACTAACTTGCCCTAGTTTTGAGGTATTGATTTAAGTAATGTTTGGACTATTGGTGCCAAGAGCTTAAGCCTATTAGTGATAGGTGTTGTATTTTGGGAAATCCGTGTGTATTTTCGAAAACAAAAAAATTAGTTGATAACTCTAGCTACTAGATGGATCGCTTAACTCTGGAGGGGTTGGAATATATAGAGTACCCTCACGTTATCATGGGTCGAGGATGCGCAAGGATAACCAAACCCCCAAACACTCCTCCTCGGGGTACTTGTCTCTTTGTGAATCTCCTGACTAGATATAGAGTTACCGATAATAAGTGCATGAGTTCTTCGGACTAATGCGAGTATTCCATTGTTGGAACTTCCACCATACATGTTTTTCTAGCCTCTTCGGTACTGTGCATTTCCCTTTGTCATCTTGAGAGATGGTGCATACTTCGCCGGTGCATCCAAACCCTTGGCATGATATGCTCTGTCATCATAAGCCTCATTGTATCCTTCCTCAAAACAGCCACCATACCTACCTATTAAGGCATTTCAATAGCCTTTCCGAGATACATTGCCATGCAAACATCCACCATCTCATGACTTGATCTTCATGTCATACATGCTTTTGCTTGATCGAGGACCGCATGCTAGTTGGGCTTTTCCCTTATTATTCCTACATGACGCGCTAGTATCATTGCATATCATTCTACACTGGCAGAGGCATACATTTGCATACATCATGATAGTTTTCATTTATGTTTATGTTGAGTACTTCTTATAAAGTGTGAGGTCTTCTTTTTGTTCTTGTAAAAAAATAGTGTGTTTCCCTTAAGTGAGGAAAAGATCCCAAAGAGGACAAATTAAAAGATCCCAAAGAGGACACATGAAAAGATCCCAAAGAGGACAAATGAGAGATAAACAGAAAGAGCCAAAGAGGCCACAAAAAAGGAAAAAGAAATAAATAAAAAGAAATAAAAAGAGAGAAGGGGGAAACACTAATATTCCTTTTGAAAGATCCACACTCGTACTCCATTGTGATATTTGTACTCCATAGAGATTATCATTCATGCATAACTATGTGGGAACCCTTACACTATAGAACTTGGCTTTTATATTCTAATGATGAGCCTCCTCAAATGAGCTCTAGGTCTTCATGAGCAAGCAAGTTAGATGCACCCCCACTAGTTCCATTTGAGAGCTTACCTTAGCTCATATTTGCATCCGTTGCATGGCAATCCCTACTCCTCACACCATATCTATCATTTGGCTTTCTCTCGTCTATGATTGTCCTCATTGATGTGAGCCTTTCACACCTTTTTTGTCTTCCTTCCCCATCATTATTCTCTTTGAAATACTAAGTGCCAACATATCTTTCTCGTGCTCATCCATTGCATGAGTGCTCAAAGTCGAAAGGGAGAGGATCATTTTGACTTGTGCCTGACTAGTGGTCTCGGGATGAGTCAAAATAAGATTCCGAAGGAGACCAAGTGCGAAGTTTTAGTAGATTGAGTTCTTATTTGAACTACAAATTATTTTTATGCTCTAAACCTATCTCCCACTTCTAGCACGCAAACACCATTTGAAGACATTCCAGTCACGGAAAGCGACAACTCTTGCACCTTTATGTTCTTACTTTGTTATTTTCAATACTAAATATAAAATTGCTTGTTATTGTCTTGACTTGAATTGCACATCTTACTTGCTTTACTTTGAAGTTCTTATATGTGTGTTAGGATGTCACCACTGAAATTATTTGTGTTATCATTTACCTACTCGAGGACGAGCGGGAATTATGCTTGGGGATGTTGATACCTCCCAAACGTATCTATAATTTCTGTTTGTTCCATGCTCTTTTGGGTGACATTGTTATATGTTTGCTACACTTTCATACATTTTAACACATATTTGGACTAACCTACCAACTCAGTGCACCCAGTGCTAGTTTATCTCTGCTGATGTCTTTTTTGCACGGACTTTTACCCCAATTTACACACACCGAAAAATCCCGAGAAAAATAGATAAAATTCAGCATGACGGAAGCTTCACGAAGCACCAAGTGGGGCCAGAGGGGAGCCAGGGATCGCCCAGGCAGCCACCCTGCGGGGGCCACCTCCTGGCCACACCACCAGGCCCCCTGGGTGGGCCCCACCCCCTCTGGTGCCCTCCTTCGGCCTATATTTACCTCTCCGACAGAAAACCCTAACATGATATCCCGAATCACGAATTTATCCTCTCTTTCGCTGCAGTAGCACTTCCGAGATCGGGAGCGCTAGAAGACTTCTTCTCGGCAGCTGCCGGAGGGAGGATTGACCTCCGGGAGCTTCTCCACCGCCATGGACGGTTGTCGGACGTGCCGTGAGTAGTCCTCCTTGGACAATGAGTCCATGACCAGTAGCTATGTGATGTCTTCTCTCCAATCTCGTGCTTCAATGCTTAGTCCTTCTGAGTTTCCCTACATGATCAAGGCACCTATGTAATTTACCTGTTGTTGCCATGCTTGGTTTGCTGGGATCCGATGGATTACGAGATTATGTTCAGATTGTGATGAGTTATATATTTGGTTATTATTTTATATTATATTCTTGAGTAATTCATGCATGTTCTCCATTGCTTTTTATTGATTTGGCCAAGTAGTAGATTGTAACTCCAAGAGGGAGCGTTATGCATGATTGTGGGTTCATGCCACGTGATGTCTAGCTTGAGTGACAGAAACATTAGACTAGGGGATGTGTTGTTGCCACCAGGGAGAAAACAATGGTTCTTGTAACCATGGTTGCAAGTATTGTTTACCTTACGCAAAGTTTGTTAATGCAGTTGTCCGTTGCTTTGAGTTTACACTTTGGGTGGGGCTCGCAACTTAATACCAACGAGATATTCTGGATAGATATCTCAAGGTGGATGATTAGTGAGTAGATGTTGATTTATAAACGGTCTACTTGTCTTAGGTGTACTACCCATAAATCTTGAGCCTCCAACTTTCTAGTAGCATGATAAGCATTGCGGTGCGTTTATAATTCTCTCAATTACCCAGCTGCAATTTGTTCACCCAACATAGTTGTTTATCGTTTTTTGGGAGAGAGACATCACTAGTGAACATCATGAGACTCTGGTCCATATTTCCACCATTGTTTATACCTCCACCATTTACTGCTTTTGTTTACTTTTCCGTTGCAATTATCATCGCTATTCTCGCTTGTGTTTGATCCTTTGCAAACTACAAGGCCGGAGAGATTGACAAGGTCTCTGAACTTGTTGGGAGCAAAGTTATTTTTCATGTGTGTAGGTCCACGTCTTCTGCTAGCGCCACGGCAGAGGACACCTACTTGTTGATCCTCGGAGTCCTCCTGGTTCGATAAACCTTACAGTCCCCGTGTAAGGGAAAACTATTGCCGACTACATCTCCACCTTCCACTTGGGCTAACCAACGAGGGGCATGAAGTATATCCATCAACACGTCATCAACATGTCCTTCACATAGAAACCTGCGCCACATCATTGGCTAGGACGAATGGTTCATCTGTGTACCCAAGATTGTTGAGATGCACTGTTGCATTCCATACTACGGGTCTTCCTTTACTCCGCCTCCTTTCAGATTGACCCATTTGCGTCAAAACAAAGGAACCTTTAATTCTTTCCCATAGTCAAGTTCCCATATCTCCTCTATGTAACCATAATAATTGTCCTTCGGCCTATTGGTGTTTGCTGCATCAAAGCGGACACCACTATTTTGGTTGGTGCTCTTTTTATCTTGGGCGATCGTGTAAAATGTATTTCCATTTATCTCGTACCCTTTGAAAGTGAATATAGTCAAAGATGGTGTCCTGGCCAACAAGTAAAGGTCATCTCCAACAATGTTTTACCCATGAGATGTGTTTGCAACCAACCGTCGAATGTCCCGATGTGTTCACATGTAATCCATTTGTCATACTGCTCCGGGTGTTTGGAGCGTATAATATTCTTGTGTTCATTGATATACGGGGTCACCAAGGTAGAATTCTCTAAAATTGTGTAGTGTGCTTGCGCACAAGAATGCCCATCCCTACATATTATTGAGTTTCGTCCTAGCGTATCTTTTCCACTAAATCTCCCCTCATGTCGCGATTGAGTGACACCAATCGGCTTAATATCAGGAATAAAGTCAACACAAAATCCAATGACCTCCTTTGTTTCGTGGCCCTTGGAGATGCTTCCTTCCGGCCTAGCACGGTTACGGACATATTTCTTTAAGACTCCCATGAACCTCTCAAAGGGGAACATATTTTGTAGAAATACAGGACCCAGAAAGGAAATCTCGTCGACTAGGTGAACTAAGACGTGTGTTATAATTTTGAAGAAGGCTGGTGGGAACACCAACTCAAAACTGACAAGACATTGGACCAAATCATTTTGTAACCTTTGTAGGATTTCTGGATCGATTACCTTATGAGAAACTGAATTGAGGAATGCACATAGCTTCACAATAGCTATTCGGACATTTTTTCGTAGAAGCCCCCTCAATGCAACCAGAAGCAGTTTTGTCATAATCATGTGGTAGTCATGAGACTTTAGGTTCTGGAATTTTTTATCTGCCATATTTAATATCACCTTTATATTCGGGAGAAGCCAGACGGGACCTTGATACTGAGCAGGCATTCAAAAAAGATTTCCTTCTCTGCTTTGCTAAGAGCATACCTCGTAGGACCTTGGTATTGCTTTGTATGCATGTCGTCTTTCTCGTTCATACGTTACTGGTCCTCCCTTGCCTCCGGTGTATCTTTTGTCTTTCGATACACGCCCAAGAAACCTAGAAGGTTCACGCAAACATTCTTCGTCCCGTGCATCACGTCGATTGCAGAGCGGACCTCTAGGTCTATCCAATAAGGTAGGTAACAAAATATAGATTTCTTCTTCCACATGGGTGCGTGTCCCACAATGTCATTTGGAACATATTGTCCACCAGGACCCTTTCCAAATACACTTTCTAAATCCTTGACCATATCGAATATAACATCCCAAGTACGGAGGACGGGCTTCTTCCGGTGATGTGCCTGGTCTTTGAAATGCATGCCTTTCTTTCTTAAGTGATGCCTGCTTGGAAGAAATTGACGATGTACCAGGTACACATTCTTCTTATATTTGTCCAGATATATACTTTTAGACTCCTCGTACCTCGAGCCATTGTATACCCATTGAACCTGCCATCCGAAGACCATGTAATAGCGCTTCGTACTCTGCAGCGTTGTTTGATTCGGCGTACATGATCTATAGCATGTACCGAACATTATCCCCGGTAGGGGATGTTTGATTCGGCGTACATGATCTATAGCATGATCCAGCCCCCAGACCAGCAAGAGTTATGGACCCGTCAAAATACATGGTCTAATGAGCATAAGTGTTATACTCTCTTGAAGTTCGGCCTCGGTCCATTCAACCACGAAGACAGCCAGGATCTGAGATTTGATGCCCCGTCGCAGTTTGTAGGTGATCTCGAATATCAGGAGCTCGATCGCCCATTTTGCTATTCGGCCGGTGGCATCGTTATTGTTGTTGATATCATTCAACGGGACTTCCAAAGTCACAATGACCGCACACACCTGGAAGTAGTACTGAAGGTTCCGTGATGCCATAAATATTGTATAAACAATCTTTTGGTAGTGTGGGTACCTGGTTTTGCATGGGGTGACTACTTTGGATACGTAATAGACCGGCCTTTGACTCCATTGTTGTTGGCCCTCAGCTTCTCGTTCTACAACGAGTACCGCGCTGACGACTTGATTGGTTACCGAGATGTATAGCAACATGGGCTCCCCTGTGAAGGGTGCTGCTAGTACGGGGTTGCTGGCTAATATCACCTTGATATCCTCCAGAGTCGTTGTAGCCTCGTCAGTCCACTTGAAGTCTTTGTATTTCTTCAACAATATACACTGGGAGGGTTTCTCGCCTAGACGAGATATAAATCGGCTTAGGACGCCATGCAACCTACCAGCTTTTGGACGTGTTGTACCTCTATTGGTGTCGAGAGCTGTGACAGTGCTCGTATTTTGGCCAGATTGGCTTGGATTCCTCTTTGCGACATGATAAATACGAGGAGTTTGTGAGCGAGGACTCTGAAGACGCATTTATCCAGATTGAGCCCAATATCGTATACCCGTAAGTTGGCAAAGGTATTTTGAGATCGTCCACCATCTGGTTGATGTGTCTGGTCATAATGACCACATCATCCACATATGCCTCTACCGTTTTGCCCATTTGTTTCCCCAAGCAAGTCTAGATCAAGCGTTGGTAAGTGGCGCCCACATTATTTAGCCCGACCGGCATTGTGTTGAAGCAGAATGGCATGTAGGGTGTTATAAAAGCAGTTCTTGCCTGATTGGGTTCCTTCATCTTGATCTGATGGTACCTGGAGTAGGCATCGTGGAAACACAAGGAATAATGTCTGGCTGTAGCATCGATAATTTGGTCTATTCGGGGCAATGGAAAAGGATCCTTAAGGCAGGCTTTGTTTAGGTCTTTAAAATAGACACATAGTTGTCAAGATTTATCCTTCTTTGGTACCATGACCAGGTTTGCCAACCAGTCAGGGTGTTTAATGTCCCTTATAAACCTGGCTTCCAATGTCTTGGCAACCTCCTCGTCCATGGCTTGGCGTTTAGGTTTGGAAAATTGGTGCAAGGCTTGATTGACAGGTTTGAAACTCGCGATTATGTTCAGAGTGTGTTACGCCAGCTCCCGAGGGATTCCTGGCATGTCTGGGGAGTGCCAGGAAAATATGTCCCAATTTTTGCGTGGAAAGGCGCATAGTGCTTCATCGATTTCGGGCTCCAGTTGTACCCCGATTGATGTTGTTTTATTGGGATCCGTTGGGTGTACCTGGAATTTGACGATTTCGTCTGGACGTTTGAAGGATGTGGACTTCTGCTGCTTGCGATGATCACGTCGTCTTTGTCCACCACGTTAGGTAGTGTCGTGAGTTCTTCTGCGGGAAGGGTCTCTGCTAGCACCTCCAAGGCGAGGTATGTCGTTTTGTTTTTGGCTCGAAGGGCTCTTTTGGGGTCACAGTTTACTGTGATCACTCCGTTTAGCCCTAGCATTTTGAGTCTCATGTACCCATAATGTGGTATGGCCTGGAATCGTGTGAAGGCTTCGCGTCCCAACAATACGTGGTAACCGTTGTGGAACGAGACGATATGAAACAGAAACTCTTCGGATCGGTAATTATCAGGTGTACAGAATACTATGTTGAGCGCTACTCGTCCGCTGCAGTGGGCTTCTAGGCCGGGGAGAATACCCCGGAAGGTGGTTGTGCTCGGCTTGATTCGAGACCGGTCGAAGTGCATTTTTTCATGTGTGTCCACGTAAATGAGGTTGAGGCCACCGCCACCATCCATCAGTACTTTGTTGAGTCTGAAGCCATCGACTATGAGGTTCAGGACTAGGGCGGCAGGTACCCGGCATGTGCTGGCCATTGACTCGTTGCCCTGGTCGAAGGTGATCGGTGTGTTCGACCATGGGTTTGTCGCAACTACATGGTGTATTTGATGTAGCTTCCTGAAAGGCTCTCTTTATTCTGATTTTTTGAGGTAAATGTCTCATAGATTGTTAAGATTTCTATGGTCGTATGCGGCGGTGACACTGGCCGGCGCTCCGAGGGTGTTCCACTGAGGATGTTTTCCCCACTTTTTGTGACCTACCACAGGACTCAACAAGCTCTAAGGCTATGTATGGAGCTTGATTCATGCGGGGTAGAATGTATGGGGCGTGGCTTATCCACTAGTACGTCAAGGACCGACCTACTCCGCGTCTGTGTTGTTTTCGCCGAGTTCTTGGTCATGGCCGGCCCCATGACCTAGGGTTTGCTTCTTGTTCGGATTTGACTGGCGAGGCTAGGGTCGTTGCACATTTGCTGAATTTGCAAAGTACTTTCCATTGCACTGAATTTAAGCACTAGGCTTGACAATTCGGAGAAGGAATGAATCCGACGATGGGAGAGGGCATTGAGGATACCCTCATCGTGGCAATGTTGTTGGAAAGCACAAATAAGCCCCTGCTCGTTACGGCCTCCAGTGTCGTTGCGCAGGAGGAATCTGGCCCAAAAGTGGTGTACTGATTCCCCTAGCCTCTTCATGACTTCATGTGTGGTTGAAGAGCCATACTCTTCCGTCTTATGCTCGAGTAGGGTGGTGAGTGGGGAAAGATTTACAATTCCCATTATTTGTGGGCACGAGACCTCAATGGCTGCGTTCCCAACCAGGTCGCGCACTGGTCCTGCCACTAGCCGAGACACATTGTGAGGGCGAGATAGATTTTTAGGATTATTGGATGAGTCCGGGGGATTATTGATCAGGACGTAAACCGTCCTGAACTCAGGTGACTAGTGCGTGGAGTCCATAACCGGGTACTTGATGATGTTGGTCAAGTGTGTAATGGGTGGGACGTAAATTCCCGTGTCATCGGGTCTCAGCCCGATCTGATCGTGACATAAATTGGTCGTTTGTCATTCCCATGACTTATATCTGATCGATTAACTCGTGCAGCACCGAAGTTTTGGCGGAGCTTGAGCCGCTTGAGAGTTTGGGGTTAACCCTTGTCATTGATCCCTTGGTGGCACTCAAGGTCGCTCCTAGAGTGTTCAAGGCTTGGACGCGCTCCGGCGTGTTTACCATGACAAGCACTAAGGCCGGGGCGGGGATGCAGGTCGTCCCGCTCGCGAGGTCCGTGGTTTCCGATGCCGAGGTTTCTGGGCCCGCGCATTCCTCGAGAGGAGTTAAGAGACTTGTTAAGGCAAGATCTCCCCAGGGATCAGTGGTGAATTCTAGGTTCCCAAACCTGACTTCCTAGCCGGGGGTAAAGTTCTTGACCACGCCGAGATGGTTGGCCTAATTGGCATGCAGAACAACGCTTCCAATGGTAAAGATCTGTCCGGGGATGAATACATCCATATTGATGATCTCCTCGCTGATAACTAGGCGTGCTGTTGATCCTTCCAATGATCCAATCAGATGATCTCTCAATCAAAGCACAAATGTCAGTGTCAGAACCGGCAGATCTCGGGTAGGGAGCCCGAACTATGGACCTTAGATCGATGGGTTGCAGGAAAGAGGGGGAGATAGTGTATACCCAGGTTCGGGACCCCTTGAGGAGGTAAAACCCTATGTCCAGCTTGATTATATTGATGTGGATGATGATTATAAAGTCTACCTCGAGATCGTGTATACTAAACCCTGGGTGAATAAAACATGTCTAAAAGGATGAGGAACCCTAGTATATATAGTCATTGGGAGACCTAGGGTTACACACAATAGACCTAGTCTACTTAACTTGGACATCACGCCAGTCTTTGGTGTTTTCCTTCTTGACCACGAGGTGACCGCACAGCCCGGCCTACCATAGGAACGGCCCAACAGGCCGACCTCATTATAGTAAGTCGACTACCTAAGGACCCCTTGATCTCGGACTCCCTGACCATGATTAGCTCTTTATTTTACCTATGTGCATCTAGGCTAGATATAATGCTTAGCGTGTGCACGTTTTCCCGATTCCAAGCGGCACCAAAGGAGTCGCATCACCTTGCGGTGAAGCGAATACTTAGATATTTGGCTCACCCCCCAACGCTAGGATAATGGTATCCAAAGGGCACCAAGTTTGGTCTCATCGGCTATTCAGACTCAAATTTTCCTGGTGATAGAGTTGATCGCAAGTGTACATCAGGCACATGTCACTTTCTTGGTCGATTAGTGGTCTGCTGGTCTATGAAGAAGCAAAACTGTATATCACTGTCCACTTCTGAAGCCGAATACATTGCTTATGGCGCTTTTTGTACACAACTTCTCTGGATGAAGCAAACTCTTAAGGACTATGGCATCAATGAGAAGAAAGAGCCTCTCTACGGCGACAATCGGAGTGTTACCAAGATCGCCTACAACCCAGGACAAATCTCAAAGAAAAAACATTCAAATATGTCAACATTTTCTTCGTGGTCATGTGTTGAAGGGCGACATCGTGATCCAACCCGTGAAGTCAGAAGAGTATTTGGCCGATATCTTCACGATGCCTTTGGCTGAGAAGTTGTTTTGCAAGTTGCGGTGTGAGCTAACTATCTTGTGAATGGACACACATCCTAATGCTTATTCATGTTGATAACTTTGATGCACAACACAAGAAGTAACGTTTGTCTTCAACTCATGAAGACATACACTCTAAGTGTGAATACATTAATGAAGAATATGACTTCAGAGCACCACTATAATTGTGCACTATGTCTGGGTCAAACATTCTTATACGATGGGCAACGCCACCAACCCCTCCTGAAGACATTGCTTTTATCTTTGTATCTTCATCGATGTTTCACATAATTGAGTTTATATTCTAATTTTTTTGTTGTCTTCGAACTTGAACACTTCCCATTTGAATATGTCATATGATACACTATGGAGTTTAGTCCTCTATAGCATCTTCCCTATAGCTATGACTTCGAGTTTTTTCTAGGAAAATGTGATCGGACCCTTACACCTCATATATGCTTATCTCTCATAACATTGTTAAATTCCAGTCCTATGCATTATAAATTACACGTGTTGGTTGCCTTCGCTGTATCCTTGCCTGCCAATGACAAATCCAACCAAGAAGTTAAAATGATTTTCACACTTATATGTCAACTGCCCAAAATGCCAAAATTCACGTGCTTGGAGCAACAAATCGGAGATAGTGGGTTGTGAGACGTGTTGCATGCTTGCCACGTGCCCAACTAAGCAGAAGAAGCTGGGGCAAATCTTTCCAAAAATATTGAATGTTACGGCTTCACCCCATCCTTCTAAATACAAAGCCCCCGGCTCCATTATTACTCTTACCTCTGCACATCCGCCTCCAAGCTCAATACCCTAGCACCGTTGCCGGATTCCATCATTGCTGGAGAACAAGTGCTTCGCTGCCACGACTTACTCGGCGACGTACTTATGCCGGGCATGACCATCTTCGTGCACCGCCACCGTAGGTGTTTGCCACCACGAAGCTAGGGTGTGGCAGATTGAACTGCTTGGCTTCTTCACCTCACTGTACAGTTCTTCTCATTCCTCACCATGGTAAATAATCACTGATTTTTACCGCTCGTTTGATCTTAAAAGTTACGAAAAATCTTCGAAAACTGTTTTTCCACTATAGACCCAAAAAGCTATCAACAAAACTATCTCTATTTGCTCAATGCTTTTACTTGTGTTAAAGCTATGGGTTGGTTTCTCACTTGTGCAGATTTCGGACTCTTGTACAAATCTGAAACTACCTTGTCTTGAGAAAAAGTGAAAGTCTTCGGTGAATGAGGTCAATATCTTTAGACAATGTTTTATGTTCAAAATCTTCTAAGGATGCATATGACCTAGTCTATTCCCTCGCACCACTAATTATTTCATATGTACATGTCCGCGACAGAATCACTTGGATCTCATAGTCTGAATATGATTGCAAACTACTTGCAGATACATCTGGACTCACCTCGAGCCTTCTCTCACATGAACGCATGTGTGAAGTCTTTGAGAAAGTCGAGGACAATGGACAAGGACAATACTCCCAAGAAGGGTGGTAGACAAAGACGTC
The DNA here is from genome assembly GCF_904849725.1 of Hordeum vulgare subsp. vulgare. NCBI lineage: Eukaryota > Viridiplantae > Streptophyta > Magnoliopsida > Poales > Poaceae > Hordeum > Hordeum vulgare. Next base: position 74,743,185 of record NC_058522.1, on the reverse strand, counting down.
TAGATACTACAAAAGAACTTCCACCAGATTTCTATGAAAAATACAAGTTTGATCTAGAAGAGACTTACCACCAGCGCAAGACCGAGATCCAATGGATCCAAAGATATTGGTCGAGGAGTAGTTCAACTACTACTTCGTCACAAAGGAATATGCCAAGAAGAATGCCAAGAAGGCTCCTTGGAAAAATATCATCTACAAAATCTGCATCCGAAGATAAAGGCCAAAGCTATATAGATTAGCCTCTTCCCTTGCATGCTACGGCCTCCTATGCCTTACCGACCAGATCTGTCAAGCATCTTTGGTTGTGCTATGGCAGAGGACACATCAGATGAGGAAGATCAGTCTCCACTTGCACGTCCAAAGAAAATGGAGAAAGCAAAGGCGTCAAAGCCCGAGATTGCAAAGGCTTCAAAACCTAAGACTTCAAATATTTCAAGGCCAAGAGCTTCACCTCAAGCCTCCAGATCAAGACCAGTTGCAACACCTGAAACTAAGGAAGAGTCTCACATCATAAGGAGATTGAAGTGAAAACATGCCGCAACGCGTGGACAGAAGCCATCCATATCTTTGATGCATGGTACCAATATGATTGAACTATCTGATGATTAATTTCATGATGAAGCCTTGGCTAGCCTGATTAAGAAAAAGCAGGAAGAGGCAAAACATCCCGAAGACTTTTCTCTAATAGATGAAATAATCATTAACTAGTTCAATGATGAATTGTTCACTAACCCCTCGCTCACCATCGACGCCGTACAACTTCCCATTGGACTTAGCATCACTTTCCAAGGGGTGGTGAACAAAGAGCTCACTGTTTCTAAGAAGGCCGTGCAAAAGAGAGAGAAGATACGACATGAAAAGGCTCTCTTCAAGAACAATGTGCACAAGCTCATAGACGCACATATTCAGGGATATCAACTTATCATGAAAGATTGAAAAGTTGTATTTGGTAGACGCTGTGAAGCTGTCAAAGGCACCCTTTGAGCGTCTCAAGAAGTGTAACACCCCAAAAATTTCTCCATGATTTTATTAATTTATATTTTTTTCCAGGCATATAAAAATTTAATTTCTAGATCTTTGATGATGTCAAGATCACCTTTTTGTGTTCACTCTCACATTGTTTCCTCCACATAGAAGCTTTTGAAAAATAAATTGACTGAATATCTCCTTGAAGACATTTCATGTTATTTGGTAGCTTTAATGGTAACATTTTTATAATGAGTCTTGCCAAGTTTAAATTCTTTCAAGTAACAATTTTATTCTTCAAAGAGCATCCTTTGTACTACAACCACTTTATAAACTTTTGTAAAAATTCTACAAAAATTTGGAGATGTCCTAGGATGCCTAGGGGTCACCTTTATGCAAAAAATACATCTTGGTCCTTTGAAAATTTTGAGCATACCATCATCTTTTCCATTCTGGACCACTTTTAGGATTTATACTACAACCCTATTTTAATTTGCCCCAAATTCCATGAGATATTTACTACTTGTAGTACGCCCTACCAAACCCATGCAATAATGCCCTGTAATTTCTCTCTAGAATTTTTTTCTCCAAAACTTGTAATAACAACTTTTTGCGTTTCTCAAAATAACCTTGCCATCATTTCCAGCACCTGAAGAGACCCTGGTCTAGAGTTTTTCGTCACCAGCTAAATTCTTTAGATGACATTGGCCTTCTATTGAACACCTTGTGTGCATAGACACAATTGGCATGGATTTGACTTTGCATTGTGGACTAGCTCTAGTGACCAAACCAGCATGTCCCTTAGCCTTGTCTAGCCCATACAACTAACCCTCGGGAGTCTCACTTGCATAGGAGCCCTCAGGTGCGTCGTGGCATTTCATCAAGCACATTGGGTGTGTGCCTAGAGCGCGCCCAGAGCACGAATATTGGATGCGAGCGGCAGAGTCGTCGTGTCCCACCTACCCCCGCAACCCCGACCCTTTGCTTTCCTGTAGACCAACGGCCTCGACCCCTCCAAGCTCGCCCGAGCCACCCGACCACCCCTGGCAGCTCGCAGCATCGCCGTTGTACCCGTTCGGAAGCTAGAAGGCGGCCGCGTCTGCCTCTGCCCTAGTCGATGTTGTTGATACGTCTCCATCGTATCTACTTTTCGAAACTCTTTTGCCCTTGTTTTGGACTCTAATTTGCATGATTTGAATGGAACTAACATGGACGGACGCTGTCTTCAGCAGAATTGCCTTGGTGTTATTTTTGTGCAGAAATCAAAGTTCTCCAAATGTCCTGAAAATTTACGGGGAGCAGTTTTGGAAAATATAAAAAATATCTACGCCAAGTTCCCCCTGAGGGGGTGGGCCAGTGGGCCACAAGCCCTGGCTCCGCCACCACCCCCCTGGTGGTGGCGGGCAGGCTTGTGGGGCCCACACGGCTCTGCCGCCCCCAACCTCAGGTCTATAAGTCCCCTTTCGTCCCAGAAAAAATAAAAAAGAGAAGTTTTCGTCGCGTTTGCGATACGGACGTGCCACCACCACCTGTTCTTCATTTGGAGGGCAGATATGGCGTCCGTCTTGGGCTCCAGAGAGGGGAAATCGTTGCCATCGTCATCAGCAACCTTCTTCCCTCTCCAATTCCATGAAGCTCTTCGTCGTTCGTGAATAATCTATTCGTAGGCTCGTTGGGCGGTGATGAGTAGGATGAGATCTATCATGTAATCGAGTTAGTTTTGATGGGGATTGATCCCTAGTATCCACTATGTTCTGAGATTGATGTTGCTACTACTTTGCCATGCTTAATGCTTTTCACTAGGGCCCGAGTGCCATGATTTCAGATCTGAAATTATTATGTTGTCACCAATATATGTGTGTTTTAGATCCGATCTTGCAAGTTGTAGTTACCTACTATGTGTTATGATCCGGCAACCCCGGAGTGACAATAACCGGAACCACTCCCAGTGATGACCATAGTTTGTGGAGTTCATGTGTTCACCAAGTGCTAATGCGTTGGTGCGGTTCTTTGTTAAAAGGAGAACCTTAATATCCCGTAGTTTCCATTTGGACCCCGCTGCCACGGGAGGGATGGAGAATAGATGTCATGCAAGTTCTTTTCCATAAGCACGTATGACGACACACGGAATGCATGCCTACATCACATTGACGAACGGGAGCTAGCCACATATCTCTCCGTGTTATAGCTGTTGCATGATGAATATCATCCAAACAAATCACCGAACCATTGCCTACGAGTTTGTCCTACTACTGTTGTTACTTGTCTTGCTTTGCTGCTACTGTTGTTACTACTATCACTTGCTACTTGCTACTACTGTCACTACTGCTATTCCTTGGCACTGCTGTTACTCGCTACTTTGTTGTTACTACTTTGCTTGCAGATACTAATCTTTTAGGTGTGGTTGAATCTGACAATTCAACTTCTAATACTTGAGAGTATTCTCTCACCTCCCGTCGTGCGAATCAACAAATTTGGGTCGAATACTCTACCCTCGAAAACTGCTACGATCCCACGTGCTGGTGGGCGTCAACAACATTCTTCTAGTTTCGGTTACCGGGGATTGCAATCAGCATTCTTCTAGTGCCGTTGCAAGGGGAAGAACAATTGACATCAAGCATTTTTCTGGCGTCGTTGCCGGGGATTGGAATCAGCATTTTTCTGGCGCCGTTGCCGGGGAGATATTGCTATATTCTCTAAGTCACTTGGGATTTATATCTGTTGATCACTATGAAGAATCTAAAGGATCCGAATACCAAAGTCTTGCCCTTAACTACGAGGGGAGGTAAGGAATTGCCATCTAGCTCTGCACTTGATTCACCTTCAGTTATGAGTAAGTTTGCGACATCACCTCCTGCTAGAAATCTTGATATGTTGCCTGTGCTTGATGATGCTCATGATGATACTACTAGAGATGCTATGCTTGATACTATGACTGATACTGCTAGAGATGCTATGCTTGATACTATGCCTGATGATGCTATGCTTGATACTATGCCTGATGATGCTATGCTTGATACTGCTAGAGATGCTATGCTTGATACTGCTTTGCCTGATGATGCTAGAGATGCTATTTTGCCTGATGATGCTATGCTTGATACTGCTAGAGACACTACTTTGCCTGATGTTCCACTAGGAGTGTTCCTTGATGCTCATATTGCTAGAGTTACTGCCAATGCTCGTGATGCTTCTGAAACTACCGATACTATTGAGATAGAACCTGCTTTTGCTCCTGCTAGATCTAGCTCTCCTAGATATGAATTGTCTGATATACCTGAGGGTTACGTTATGGAGGGAGAGATAACTGAGGATTTTCTTGCGTGTAAGGATGCCTATGACGCTGATAAATTACTTCTCAAGTGGAAGGAAAAATCTCGGGAAGCTAGGATGAAATATGACCCGAAGTTTGCCACTTCACCTATCTTTATCACCGATAAGGATTATGAATTCTCTGTCGATCCTGAGATAATCTCTCTAGTAGAATTTGATCCTTTTCACGGATATGAGTCTGAGACGGTCATAGCCCATCTTGCCATACTACACGATATAGCCAACCTTTTTACTAATGAGTAGAAGATCCGCCACTACTATATCCTTAAGTTGTTTCCTTTCTCTCTAAAGGATGACGCTAAAGCCTGGTTCACCTCTCTTGCTCCTGGATGTGTGCGTAATCCCCAGGAGATAGTCTATTACTTCCATGAGAAATATTTCCCTGCCCATAAGAAGCAAGCTGCCTTGCAGGAAATATACAACTTTGCTCAACTCCAAGAAGAGAGTCTCCCACAAGCTTGGGGGAGGCTCGTCCAGCTACAAAATGATTTGCCTTATCACCCTCTTAAGACGAACGAGATACTTGATATCTTCTATAACGGACTTACCGATGCTTCTAGAGACCACCTAGATAGTTGTGCCGGTTGTGTTTTTAGGGAACGAACTGTAGAACAAGCTGAGACCCTACTGAATAACATCTTGATCAACGATAATGCTTGGACTATTCCTGAACCACCTCCTAAGCCAACTCCAAAGAAAAGAGGTATTCTATTCCTCGGTCCTGAAGATATGCAAGAAGCCAAGAAATCCATGCAAGAGACAGACATTAGATCTGAAGATGTCAAAAATCTACCACCTATCGAAGAGATCCATGGTCTCGATAACCCGATACAGGTAGTAGAAGTGAATTCTCTGCGTAGGTTTGATGAGGGTGATATTCCTTTTGATAAACCTGCTAGCCTATGCATTGATAAATTTGACAACTTTGTTGCCAAACAACAGAGTTTCAATGATTATGTTAGCACACATTTGGAACAAAGTACTCGTATGCTTAGCCATTTAAGTGCTTGTGTAGACAGAAATGTCAACGATCTGAAGCTTCTAAGTAAACATGCCTCTATGATTACTACTCAGGTAGAACAAGTACTTAAAGCTCAGAATGACCTGCTCAATGAATTAAATGACAACTCTGTTAGAGTCATTACTAGAGGAGGCAAAATGACTCAGGAACCTTTGTATCTTGAAGGTCATCCTAAGAGAATTGATCAAGATTCTCAAGGAATCAATGCTGATACACCTAGTCATCCTAAGGAGAAGAAGAAGGATGATATAAACCTGCACGGCAGTTCACCAAATACTGTCACACCTGAAGAACCTAATGATATTTCTGCGTCTGATGCAGAAACACAATCTGGTGATGAACATGAACCTGGTGACAATATGGACAGTGATGTTCATAATAATGTTCAACCTAGCAATGATGAGGATGTGGAGATTGAACCTACGCTTAATCCTGATAACCCACAACCTAAGAAGTACGATAAGAATGACTTCACTGCTAGGAAGCATGGTAAAGAAAGGGAGCCATGGGTTCAGAGGCCTATGCCCTTTCCTCCTAAGCCATCCGAGAAAAATGATGATGAGGATTTTGAGCGCTTCGTTGAGATGATAAGACTCGTCTTTCTGCAGATGTGGTTAACTGATATGCTCAAGATGTCTCCGTATGCCAAGTACATGAAAGATATCGTGACTAATAAACGGAAGATACCAAATCCTGAGATCTCCACCATGCTTGCCAATTATACTTTCAAAGGTGGAACTCATAAGAAACTTGGTGATCCCGGAGTGCCCACTATACCTTGCTCCATTAAAGGAAACTACATAAGAACTGCCTTATGCGACCTGGGAGCCGGTGTTAGTGTTATGCCGCTCTCTCTTTATCGTAGACTTGAATTGGATAAGTTGACACCCACTGAAATTTCTCTGCAAATGGCCGACAAATCAACTGCTTTCCCTATTGGGATTTGCGAGGATGTGCCGGTTGTGGTTGCTAACACCACTATCTTAACAGACTTGGTTATCTTGGATATTCCCGAGAACGATGCCATGGCTGTCATCCTCGGAAGACCCTTTTTAAACACTGCAGGGGCTTTTATAGATTGCAACAAAGACAATGTCACTTTCCATGTCAACGGTAATGAGCACACAGTGCACTTTCCGAAGAAACGATATCAAGTACATTGCATCAATGCTATCGAAAAGACTTCATCGATTCTCATTGGGAGCTTTGGATGCCCTATTCCTCGTGTCAAGATGAAGTATGATTTGCTTGTTGGGGAAATACATATCCCCATTGAGGTGACTTAGTGGCTGTTAGAAAATTCTTCGTTCTCTCTTGAGATTCGAGAAGGTTTTGTCATGAGGACTTGATCAACCCCATTGACGGATTTCTTTCGATGGCCATGAGATGGATGAATCAAAGAGTCACATACCTCTGTTTTGAGCTTTCATTTTCTTTAGCTTAGAAGAAAATGATAGAATTAGTTTAGTTTTTCCTGTTTTCTGTTTTAGCGTCCCGGAGAAAAATACCTCGAAAATAAAAGTTCTCCAATGGTCCTGAAAATTAAGTATGATTTTTTCTGGAATTTTTGAAAAATTCTGGGCCTGAGAGCTGGCCTGGGGGCCTAACCAGTGGGCCACAAGCCCTGCCACCGCCACCTACCCCCTGGTGGCGGGGTGCAAGCTTGTGGGGCCCACAGGCACCCCCTCCACTCATTCCAGCTCTCGGCTTCTTCTTCCACCTCCAGAAAAAATTGTTTCGCAGCTCAAACCCGTGTTCTTGCTCATTTGGCTGTGATTCTCGATCTCCTTGCTCAAAGCACCATTCTCCGAACAGTTTTGGGAAAATTACTCCTTGGTAAGTGTCACATCCCTGGAACCCTAATCAAGTATAACATTGTGCTCATATCTTCTTTGCATTGCATCCAAGAAATTGCAACAAGATCAAAGCAAGTGGTGAAGCAAAACTCAAAAAACCCTAGCCACTTCTCAAATTCAAAGAAATTCTAAACTTGTTCAAATCAATGAACCCAAAATGGCCCCAAGAAAAGTTCTACTTTTCTGATAATTCATGGAAGCAAATAAGCAGTGAAGAAAACTATTTTCATAACACATTTGGCATTTTATTTAAATGCAAAAGGCTACTGGATTCAAGTTTAAATTTGAATTCAAAAACTTTAAGTTTTCAAAAATGTTGAAAACTTCAGGAATGGTTGGATATATTCCAACAAATATTCTGGTGTGTTCAAAATATTTTTATAAACTATTTTGGAGCTGAAATAAATAGCAAATCAAAATAGTTAGCAAAACAGAAACAAAACAGAAAAAAAATGAAGAAACACCTACCTGTCGCTTACTTGGCCCACGCCCAGTCCCTGTGTCGTCTTCCTCCTCGCCAGTTGGAGCAGGAGGTGGCCGTCGTGACGCCCGACGCCTCCACGCAGCTCCCTACCTGCCTGGCCGCCGCTTCGCGTTGGCACGCGCGGGGATAACCTCCCCGAGCACGGCCCTATCCGTTCCCGCGAACCATTCCACCCCTATCCTCTCGGTTCCTTCCTCCCCTTCTGTCGCCATTGACAGGAGCTCGAGCTCGAGCTGCCCGTGCCTGTGGCCACTAGTTCTTTTCCCCGAGTGCTCCAATCGCTCCGCCTCGATGAGCTAGACATCCCTGGAGAATTAGAAGTCCCCCCGAGCCCTGCAACACCCACGGCACCGTCGTCTTCAAGCTTCGGCCGCCGGCGAGCTTCGTTCGATTTGTCGCCCACAGCGCTGCCCCGAGCCGTCTAAGCCCTCCACTACACTCCTCGTGAGGTTGCGATCATTTCACCTCTTCTTCTCCTCGGTTTTGTGCCCCTAGCCACTGGACCGACGAGCCCGACCTCCGGCCGTCCCCTCCGCTCATCGTCGGTGACCTCCGGTCCTCCCCAGTCCTCCCTGAGGACAGTACTGGTTGAGGCCGAGCCTGGGGATCCTCCCAGTGCTCTCGGCTCTCGATCCCGAGCACTACAACCATCTCCGGCGACACTCCGGCACAGATCCGCTGCGGATCTGGTCGCCGCCGGTCATTCTCCGGCAGGGGATGACCTGGCCTCACTAATCCATGTTTTAAACGCTAATTAGCCACTGACCAGTGGGCCCCTTGCCAAGTCAAACGCAATCAGGTGCTGGTCAGCACGGGATTATCCCTGTGAGGCTGCCCAGTGGGTCCCCCCTATCGGGTTTGACCTGATCAGGTCAGCCGACGGCTGATGCCATGATGACGTGGGGCTGACGCAATAAGTGGATTTTCTGATTTAAAAGAATTCCAGAAAATTCCCAAAACTTCTAAAAATCATAGAAATTAATCTGTAACTCCAATGAAAATAATTTATATATGAAAAAGTATCAGAAAAATTCAAGGAATCTGAATATGTCATTTTCGAATATGTTTGAAAATGTTACTGGACCAAACATGTAGAATAATGAATAGGTTAAATTAAATAAATGCTTTGGAGTTTGAATTTGAAAATCATTTGAATTCCACTTCAAATGCTATGATCAAACATTGTTCAATCACTACTAGCAACTTAACATATCATTCCCATGCATGTTAAAAACAAGTTGATATGAGCATCAGGTTGAATCAATTAAAACGGTATTCAAGAATACCTCGTTTGAAGTGATATTGAATCTGATTCAAATCAACTTCAAACCTAATAAATGTTAGCTATATTAGCATACCACCTTGCATCCTCATGCCATGCTCATGCATCATCTTGTTGCATATGATTATTATTGATTGTTGTCATTTCTTTCGGTAGGCTCCGCTCCTCCGGATTCCACTGAATATCCGACTGACGGATATTGTCCCTCCTGTGAGCAACAAGGCAAGCAACCATTTTGATCATCCCGATAAATCCCATGTTCTCGCTCCTGCACTTACTTATTGCATTAGGATCAAATGCTTCAAATGCTTCTGCCACGTTAGTTGAACCCACTTCCTTTGCATGACCTATCTTTGTCACAGTAAATAGCTGAACCTTGCAACCTAGCATACCTGGTAGATGCTTGATCCATGATGTGCCTTATCCTGCTATGCATGCTATGCTTAGAGTTGTGTATGGTCTGTCATCTGGGAGATGAATAAAATTGTGAAAATGTGTTCAGTAAGTAAAGGATGTGTGTTGAACCTGATTTGGTAAAGGTACTCGTGAAAGGCTATGTAGGAGTACATGGCGGGTTGTTTCATTGGAACCGTCCCTAGGAACTGAGTTCCGTTTATGTAATCGAAGACGAGATACTACCACATGTTGGGCCCTGAAATATGACCCCGCTCGACTTATTAATCGGTTAGTACTCGGTCCAGGAGTTGCAAGTAGTTTCTGGTGTTTATAGTCATGCTTGAGGCCGTGCATAGCGCTGACCTGAGAGGTGGGCTGTGATGCGGTAGGCAGTGGCACGGTGTACCAAGTGGCACCCGAATGGTGGGCTTGGGAACCCTACGCACATCGTTTGGGGTCGTGGCGAAAACCTCGGCCGGACTTCCGTGCGGGTTACCCTCAGATAGGCGGTAGACCTGGACTAAGTATTAGTGTCGTTAACGGTCGTGGCCGACTCCCTCGCTGGGCTTCCACTTGAAGGTTGCCAAGGTGCATGATGTGCACATGGCGATAAGTGGCGAGAGCGTGTGTGAAGAAGTACACCCCTGCAGGGTTATGATCTATTCAAATAGCCACTTCTGTGGATATGGACTACTTGGAGACATATGTTGTTCATAGATAACTTTAATGGCTACTCATAAAATTGTCAAGATAAGCGTGAGTGTCATGGATGGCATTTCCGTATGGAGACGGAATGATTCCACGATGGAGTATTGTTGTGGTGTTAGTGGACTCGTGTTCGAGAAATCAAGTTGTCAAAATTATTTAAAAATGCAAGTTGTCTAGCCACGAGTCAAATGCTGGCTTTCCGCATGAAACCCCACGATTCCTTATTGATACATTGCATGAGTATATAGTTATCCTAAAGTCTTGCTGAGTACCTCCGTACTCACGTTTGCTTAATAATTTGTTGCATAGGTTGTTAATGACCCTAATGGAGGGTTCTTCCTAGACATCGATGACGGTGAGTAGCTGGTATCCCAGCTACGATCTGGCCCTAGGGTGGGTCTGTAGTATAGTCAGGCCATGTGCCTTCTAGTTTCATCTGTCTGTACTCAGACAGTTTATCTACTTCCGCTGGCTTGTAACTTGATTGAATGTTATGATGGGTCGTGAGACCCCTACTTTGTAATATTATGTGTGAGGCTCTTCCGAGCCTTTTAAATAAAGCTTGTATGTTTATGGTTATGTTGTGATTCCATCGATGTATCTATACATAGCGGTATGCCATGCGTACGTCTGTCGTACTGATATGTATGGGGTTCGATTACCTAGTCGTAGGCTTTAGTAGCATTCCTTACAGGGAAATGCCCCTCTATGATCCAACGAGCCATGGTAGTTCGCTACTGCTCCGGACACATTGGTTGACCGGCATGTGTCCTTCATATCTGTTGTGCTTGTCGCCGATGGGGAAATGTCACGCGATGTAATGGAGTCCTTGTAGCTTGCTACGACTCGTCTACATTTGCTGGTGACCGACACCTGCTTTGTTGGGTCATGTATGCCTGTCCCTGTGCGGAACTGCCACTTTGGTTTATGACTAGACATGTCGATCCAGGTTCTTTGTCATTGGATTGCTAGCGACACAATTGCATACGCGAGTCAAAAGGCGCAAACGGTCCCGGCTAAGGTAAGGCTGTAGCCGTGGGGATAACCGTGCGTGAGACCGCAAAGAGATGCGATGTGTTACAGGCTGGATTCCTATGGCTTAGGATCGGGGTCCCGACAGCGTTGGTATCAGAGCCTGACAGACTGTAGGACTACTAAGCCAAACTGGTCGAAGTTGAGTCTAGAATTGCTTTATTTATATATAAGGGAATTGTTTGTCGCAGGGAAAGTAAGACTCTTGTTCTCTTCTCAAGTTATTCTATTCTGGTCATCCTCGTCTTTTCTCCGGGAATTAAGGACTAGGTTACTCATCTTCTTCTAGGCTCGTATTTCTGATCGGTAGATTATAAGACTACGGGTCGAGAGTTATTTTGGGTTTCTTTTATTCCAAGGAAAAGGAAGTAAGTTTGATGATCAGAGAATTGAACGTGATAGCTGAGTGGTTACGCTATTCTATTTTCTGGGTTGTCTCAAAATTGTTTTTGAGCATTTACAGCCGTTATGCTGCCCAATTTTTGTATTCAGAGCTCTAATGCTTTTGCATTATTCTCTAATTTCAGATGCCTGGCCGTCCTTCTCGTCAGGTGGTTCGTCTGACCAGGTGCATTGATCTGCCGGGTCATACGGCCATGCTGGTCAGGGTGATGTCGGTGTGCGGTTACCGCTGGTACCCAGAGTACATAGTGGAGGAACAGTACCGAGACTTCAACCAGAGCCAGTATATCTGCACTGTTAGGGTATTTCCTGACTACCCTGGAGCTGAGGAGCCAATCCATTGGTCCTATGGATTGGGAGTCACTGTTTATATGGCCGTATAAGATGCTGCCTATTGAATGCTGACCATTATGAGGGCGAGACATGCACTGCTGCAGAATTCAGAGTTCTTCTATGTTCCTGCCTCTCAGCCAGGTGAAGAGGGATACCTCAGTGGGGTCTATTTTGGTTCCTCTATGGAGGATCCGCTACTACAGTCCACTGCTGAGATGCTAGAGAATAGAGACAGGGATGCTCGTGCCCTCCGCATGGAGCTTTATGCTACACGTGCCCGTCTATGGACGGTTTTGACGCAGCTGGCACCGGTAGTCCAGACAGGGTACGGAGATATGGAGATGTTGAACCCTGTTAGAACCCATCTTCCGGCCCATGTTGATTGGCCCGCTATAGGAGGAGTCACCCCTCTTCGGGGACCCCTACTACCACCAGTCAGGGGACCAAGGCCACATCCGTGTCCTTATGGATCCCAGGGATCTCAGGCTAGAGTATTTCCTGATCCGCAGGTTGAGCTTCCAGGCCATGGAGGCAATCTTTATGAGATGTTCTATGCGGATGCCTGAACCATGAGTAGTTGTACTTTCACAGTCCTGTGTGACTTGTGAAGTAGGCTTATGTCGTGAAATGAATTCCGGAGGCATAGATAAATAATGTATAGGAAGCCTGTAAGGCTCTGATGAGTAGTTTCATAACTTCAGTAGTTTCCTCTTCAGTTAAGGTTGTACTGAACTATGCAAGGGTGTGTATGAACCATGGTGTATATATAGCAGTTGCTTGTTACCATGTTGTTCGGATATTCATTTCCGCATTCCATGCGTTCACTTCATTCTTAATCCATAGCTAGCATTGATGATGATATTGGTCTAAGTTGTGAGTTTGTTTGTCAGGATGGTGTTCACCAGGTTGAACCGTGCCCCTGCTCATGAGCAAGGCGAGGGTAGTAAAGCGTCGCAGGAAGACCTGCCTCACCCGCCCTCTCTGGCGGAAGTTATGCTTGAGGCAGAGAGAAACAAAAGGGAGACCAACCGACTGTTAGAGCGTATTGAGCAAAATACGGCTCATCGGCCTAGGAATGCTGCAGTGTCCCTCAATGACTTTGTGAAGCTGAATCCTCCAAAGTTCCATCACTCCGTCGATCCCCTCGACGCTGATGATTGGTTGTGCAGTATTTGACGTAAGATTCGCTCTGCAAATGTTTCTGAGGCCTACAAGGTGACCTTTGCGGCGTATTTTCTAGAAGGACCCGCCAATCTGTGGTGGGAGAACTTTGAAGCTATGCCTCCTGCTGAACCATTAGCCACATGGGCAGACTTTAGTGCAGCCTTTCGTCTGCACCATATTCCAGAGGGCCTGATGGACAGAAAGAGAGAGGAGTTTTGTGCATTCACCCAGGGTAAGTTGACTGTGGATGCCTATAGCCGCGAGTTCGGTAATCTCGCCCGCTATGCAACAGAGGAGGTGTCTACTGATGCCAAGAAGCAAGCAAGATTCCGTAAGGGCCTGAGCCCTGAGCTTCGTCGTGATTTGTGCCTCCATGAATGTACAAGCTTCCAAGCTTTGGTCAACAAGGCGATCAGTGCCGAGACTGGTCATACCGACTTCGAAGCCACAAAGAGGCACTCCCGTGACTTTGGCTCGTCATATGGTTCCGCGTTTCCAAAATGTAGGTTGTGGGTTCCAAACAGTTCTCTGCCGCCAAGATACACTCCGAGGCCATCCTATGTGGCGCCTCAGACGAATCAGACCAACCCGCCAGCAAAAACTTATGGTGGTCCAGCTAGCAATGCAGCACCACGTGCCAACCAAGTGATATGTTACAAGTGTGGAGAACCAAGGCACTATTCCCATGAGTGTCCTCAGAATGTGGGTGCCAAGCAACCCGGAAAGTCCGTCGGACAAGGCAAGTCGGGCAAAGCTTACTATGTGAAGCCAACTCCTGCACGTGGCCGTGTGAACTATGTTTCAGCAGAAGAAGCTGCAGAAGATCCCGACGTCATACTGGGTACGCTCCTTGTTAATCATCACCCAACGTTTGTTCTTTTTGACACTGGGTCTTCTCATTCCTTCATTTCAGAAAGTTATGCACAGTTGCATAACATGTATTTCTGTGATATGCCAATTCCATTGGTTGTCCAAACCCCTGGTAGTAAGTGGCAAACCTCTAGGATAACCTATGACAATGAAATTCTAGTAGACAGGCTAGTTTTTCTAGCCTCATTGATAGCCCTGAAATCTTCGGATATTAATATCATCCTGGGTATGGACTGGATGTCACCTCATTATGCCAAGATTGATACTCATTCTAGAAATGTTCAGGTTACCCATCCCTCGGGTGAGATAGTCAATGTCTCTACTCGAGTTGCCAAATGCCAACTCTATTCCCTCAATGCCAACCCCCTTCCGGAACTTGAAGACATTCCGGTAGTCCGTGACTTCCCGGATGTTTTTCCAGAGGAACTGCCAGGAATTCCACCTGACAGAGACGTAGAGTTCGTAATAGATCTTGTTCCGGGAACTGTTCCAATAGCGAGAAGCCCATATAAGATGGCACTCCTGGTGCTAGCCGAACTTAAGAAGCAACTAGATGAGGCCTTGAATAAATTTTCATTCGTCCTAGATCTTCTGCCTGGGCTTGCCCCGTCCTCTTCGTCAAGAAGAAAGACGGAACGGATCGGATGGTTGTAGATTACCGACCAGTTAATCTGGTCACCATGAAGAACAAGTATCCGCTCCCCAGGATCAACGACATGTATGATCAGCTCGTTGGATCCTCAGTCTTCTCCAAAATGGATTTGAGGTTGGGATACCATCAAATCAAGATCAAGAACGGGGACATTCCAAAAACGGATTTTGTTACTCGTTATGGCCAATACGAGTACACTGTCATGTCCTTCGGTTTAACCAATGCCCCAGCCACCTTCTCTCCCTTGATGAATTCAATCTTTATGGAGTATTTGGATAAATTCGTCGTGGTATACCTCGATGATATTCTCATCTACTCGAAGAACGAAAAAGAACATGCCGAGCATCTAAGGCTGGTATTGATGAAACTTCGAGAGCATCGCCTTTATGCCAAGTTTTCAAAATGTGAATTTTGGCTACCAGAAGTGACCTATCTAGGTCACGTCATCTCTGGTAAGGGTATTGCTGTCAATCCCGAGAGAGTTCAAGCTGTCCTTGATTGGACTCAACCTGAATCGGTTAAGCAAGTTAGGAGTTTTCTTGGTCTAGCGAGTTACTGTTGCCGCTTTTTCGAGAATTTCTCCAAGGTTGCGAAGCCTCTAACTGAACTCCTCAAGAAGGATAAAAATTTCGAGTGGACACCACGGTGTGAGCATAGTTTTCAGGAACTGAAAAGACGCCTGACTTCCGCACCTGTGTTGCTACCACCATACTTTTCTAAGGACTTTGTTATTTATTGCAACGCCTCGCGACAAGGATTAGGTTGCATTCTCATGCAGGATCGTCATGTGATTGAATACGCATCTCGACAGTTGCGTCCACATGAGGATAATTATCCTACACATGATCTTGAGCTTGCAGCTGTAGTCCATGCACTAAAAACCTGGCGACATTACCTCCTCGGTAATCGTTGCGAAATATTCATTGATCACCAAAGTCTGAAATATATCTTCACCCATCCGGATTTGAATCTCAGGCAAAGACGGTGGGTTGAGTTGATCTCGGATTACGACTTAGGGATAACTTACACCCCGGGGAAGGCCAATGTTATGGATGATGCACTAAGTCATACATCATATTGTAACAATTTGATGCTACAACGAGGTTAACCACATCTCTATGAGGAATTTCGGAAGTTAAATCTTCATATTGTTCCTCAAGGATTCCTTTCTACCCTGGTGGCGAAGCCTACCCTTAAGGATCAAATTATAGCTGGGCAGAAGCGTGATAAGGGTATATCACGGATCAAGGAGAATATCATTAGCGGAAACGCTAATGAATTCTCCATGAATAATCAAGGTATTGTGTTCTTCCAGAATCGTCTAGTGGTTCCTAAGAACGCACATCTAAGGCAGTTAGTCCTTAAGGAGGCTCATGATTCTCCTCTCACCATTCATCCCGGTAGTACTAAGATGTATCAGGACCTACGCCAGAGGTTTTGGTGGACTAGGATGAAGAGAGAAATTGCTGAGTTCGTTGCTTAATGCGACGTTTGTCGTCGAGTTAAGGCAGAACATCAAAGGCCTGCTGGCACCCTTCAACCTTTAGCTATTCCTGAATGGAAATGGGATAAAGTTAGTATGGATTTCATTACCGGATTTCCCAAGACCAAGAAAGGAAATAATGCTATCTTTGTGGTCATTGACCATCTCTGCAAAGTAGCTCATTTTCTTCCAGTTCGAGAGAGTATAACAGCTAGCTAGCTAGCGGAGTTATATATCTCTCGAATAGTGTCTCTTCATGGTGATCCTTTGGAGATTAACTCAGACCGTGGGAGTATATTTACTTCTCGTTTCTGGGGAAGTTTTCAGAATGCTATGGGGACTCACTTATCTTTTATCACTGCTTTCCATCCTCAATCAAGTGGTCAAGTAGAAAGAGTGAATCAAATCCTAGAAGATATGCTCCAAGCTTGTGTTATATCGTTCCGTATGAATTGGGAGAAGTGCCTTCCATTCGCCGAATTTGCTTATAGCAATAGTTATCAATCAAGCTTGGGCAAAGCCCCTTTTGAAGTTCTCTATGGACGAAGATGTCGAACACCTCTTAATTGGTCAGAAACCGGAGAGAGGCAACTCTTTGGCCCGGATATGATCCAGGATGCAGAAGAGCAGGTTCGCATTATTCGCGAAAAGCTGAAAACAGCCCAGATTCGTCAAAAGAGCCAATATGATCGTCATCATAAGGCTGTGAGCTTTGAAGTTGACGAGAAGGCTTACCTTCGGGTTACACCATTGAAGGGTACCCATCGATTCGGTATCAAGGGCAAGTTGGCTCCTCGTTACATTGGTCCTTTTCGCATTCCTGCCAAACGAGGAGAAGTTGCCTACAAGTTGGAACTTCCTCCGCATCTTTCCAAGGTTCATGATGTCTTCCACGTCTCGCAACTCAGGTGTTGCTTTTCGGATCCTATCCGTGAAGTGGACCACCAAACGCTTGATCTCCAAGACAACCTTTCATACCGAGAATACCCTCTGTGTATTCTTGATCAAGCTGAGCGTACCACTCGACGTCGAAACCTCAAGTTTCTTAAAGTTCAATGGTCAAATCATTCTGAAAAGGAGGCAACATGGGAAAGAGAGGATTGTCTCCAACTTGAGTATCCCACGTTATTCCCGACGACTTCTAAATCTGGGGACGAGATCCTTTTGAGTGGGGTGAGTTGTCACATCCCTGGTACCCTAATCAAGTATAGCATTGTGCTCATATCTTCTTTGCATTGCATCCAAGAAATTTCAACAAGATCAAAGCAAGTGGTGAAGCAAAACTCAAAAAACCCTAGCCACTTCTCAAATTCAAAGATATTCTAAACTTGTTCAAATCAATGAACCCAAAATGGCCGCCAGAAAAGTTCTACTTTTCTGATAATTCATGGAAGCAAATAAGAAGTGAAGAAAACTATTTTCATAACACATTTGGCATTTTATCTAAATGCAAAAGGTTACTGGATTCAAGTTTAAATTTGAATTCAAAAACTTTAAGTTTTTGAAAATGCTGAAGACTTCAGGAATGGTTGGATATATTCCAACAAATATTCTGGTGTGTTCAAAAAAAATTTATAAACTATTTTGGAGCTGAAATAAATAGCAAATCAAAATAGTTAGCAAAACAGAAATAAAATGAAGAAACACCTACCTATCGCTTACCTAGCCCAGGCCCAGTCCCTGTGTCGTCTTCCTCCTCGCCAGTAGGAGCAGGAGGTGGCCGCTGCGACGCCCGGCGCCTCCACGCAGCTCCTTGCCTGCCTGGCCGCCGCTTCGCGCTGGCACACGCGGGATAACCTCCCCGAGCATGGCCCTATCCGTTCCCATGAGCCATTCCTCCCCTCTGCTCTCGTTCCTTCCTCCCCTTGTGCCGCCATTGACAGGAGCTCGAGCTCGAGTTGCCCGTGCCTTTGGCCACTAGTTCTTTTCCCCGTGTGCTCCAATCGCTCCGCCTCGATGAGCTGGGAATCCCTGCAGAAGTAGAAGTCCCCACGAGCCCTGCAACACCCACGGCACCGTTGTCTTCAAGCTTCGGCCGCAGGCGAGCTTCGTTCGATTCGTCGCCCACAGCGCCGCCCCGAGCCGTCTAAGCCCTCCACTGCACTCCCCGTGAGGTTGCGATCATTTCCCCTCTTCTTCTCCTCGGTTTCGTGCCCCCTAGCCACTGGACCGACGAGCCCGAGCTCCGGCCGTCACCTCCGCTCATCGCCGGTGACCTTCGGTTCTCCCCAGCCCTCCCTGAGGCCAGTACTGGTTGAGGCCGAGCCTGGGGATCCTCCTAGTGCTCTCGTCTCTCGATCCTGAGCACTACAGCCATCTCCGGTGACACTCCGACACAGATCCGCCGCGGATCTGGTCGCCGCCGGTCATTCTCCGACAGGGGATGACCTGGCCTCACTAATCCATGCTTTAAATGCTAATTAGCCACTGACCAGTGGGCCCCAGGCCAAGTCAAACACGATCAAGTGTTGGTCAGTGCGGGATTATCCGTGTGAGGCTGACCAGTGGGTCCCCCCTATCGGGTTTGACCTGATCAGGTCAGCCGACGGCTGACGCCATGATGACGTGGGGCTGACGCAATAAGTGGATTTTCTGATTTAAAAGAATTCCAGAAAATGCGCAAAACTTCTAAAAATCATAGAAATTAATCTGTAACTCCAATGAAAATAATTTATATATGAAAAAGTATCAGAAAAATTCTACGAATCTGAATATGTCATTTTCAAATATGTTTGAAAATGTTACTGGACCAAACATGTAGAATAATGAATAGGTTAAATTAAATAAATGCTTTGGAGTTGGAATTTGAAAATCATTTGAATTCCACTTCAAATGCTATGATCAAACATTGTTCGATCACTACCAGCAACTTAACATATCATTCCCATGCATGTTAAAAACAAGTTGATCTGAGCATCAGGTCGAATCAATTAAATCGGTATTCAAGAATACCTCGTTTGAAGTGATATTGAATCTGATTCAAATCAACTTCAAACCAAATAAATGTTAGCTATATTAGCATACCACCTTGCATCCTCATGCCATGCTCATGCATCATCTTGTTGCATATGATTGTTATTGATTGTTGTCATTTCTTTCGGTAGGCTCCGCTCCTCCGGATTCCACTGAATATCCGACTGACGGATATTGTCCCTCCTCTGAGCAACAAGGCAAACAACCATTTTGATCATCCCGATAAATCCCATGTTCTCGCTCCTGCACTTACTTATTGCATTAGGATAAAATGCTTCAAATGCTTTTGCCACGTTAGTTGAACCGACTTCCTTTGCATGACATGTCTTTGTCATAGTAAATAGTTGAACCTTGCAACCTAGCATACCTGGTAGATGCTTGAGCCATGATGTGCCTTATGCTGCTATGCATGCTATGCTTAGAGTTGTGTATGGTTTGTCATCTGGGAGATGAACAGAATTGTGAGAATGTGTTCAGTAAGTAAAGGATGTGTGTTGAACCTGATTTGGTAAAGGTCCTGGTGAAAGGCTATGTAGGAGTACATGGCGGGTTGTTTCATTGGAACCGTCCCTAGGAACTGAGTTCCGTTTATGTAATCCAAGACGAGATACTACCACATGCTGGGCCCTGAAATATGACCCCGTTCGACTTATTAATCGCTTAGTACTCGGTCCACGAGTTGCAAGTAGTTTCTGGTGTTTATAGTCATGCTGGAGGCTGTGCATAGCGCTGACCTGAGAGGTGGGCTGTGATACGGTAGGCAGTGGCACGGTGTACCAAGTGGCACCAGGATGGTGAGCTTGGGAACCCTATGCACATCGTTTGGGGCCGTGGCGGAAACCTCGGCCGGACTTCCGTGCGGGTTACCCTTAAGATAGGCGATAGACCTGGACTAATTATTAGTGTGGTTAACGGTCATGGCCGACTCCCTCGCTGGGCTTCCGCTTGAAGGTTGCCGAGGTGCATGACGTGCACATGGCGATAAGTGGCGAGTGCGTGTATGAAGAAATGCACCCCTACAGGGTTATGATCTATTCGAATAGCCGCGTCCGCGGATATGGACTACTTGGAGACATATGTTGTTCATAGATAACTTTAATGGCTACTCATAAAATTGTCAAGATAAGCGTGAGTGTCGTGGAGTGCATTTCCGTATGGAGACGGAATGATTCCACGATGGAGTATTGTTGTGGTGTTAGTGGACTCGTGTGCGAGAAATCAAGTTTTCAAAATTATTTAAAAATGCAAGTTGTCTAGCCACGATTCAAATGCTGGCTTTCCGCCTGAAACACCACAATTCCTTATTGATACATTGCATGAGTAGATAGTTATCCTAAAGTCTTGCTGAGTACCTCCGTACTCATGTTTGCTTAATAATTTGTTGCAGAGGTAGTTAATGACCCTAATGGAGGGTTCTTCCTAGACATCGACGAAGACGAGTACCTGGTATCCCAGCTACGATCTGGCCGTAGGGTGGGTCTGTAGTATAGTTAGGCCATGTGCCTTCTAGTTTCATCTGTCTATACTCAGACAGTTTATCTACTACCGCTGGCTTGTAACTTGAATGACTGTTATGATGGGTCGTGAGACCCCTAGTGTGTAATATTCTGTGTGAGGCTCTTCCGAGCCTTTTAAATAAAGCTTGTATGTTTATGGTTATGTTGTGATGCCATCGATGTATCTATACATATCGGTATGCCATGCGTACATGTGTCGTACTAATATGTATGGGGTTCGATTACCTAGTCGTAGGCTTTAGTAGCATTCCTTACAGGGAAATGCCCCTTTGTGATCCAACGAGCCATGGTAGTTCGCTACTACTCCGGACACATTGGTTGACCGCCATGTGTCCTTCTTAGCTGTTGTGTGTGTCCCCGATTGGTAAATGTCACGCGATGTAATGGAGTCCTTGTAGCTTGCTACGACTCATCTACATTTGCTGGTGACCGACACCTGCTTTGTTGGGTCATGTATGCATGTCCCTATGCGGAACTGCCACATTGGTTTATGACTAGACATGTCGATTCGGGTTCTTTGTCATTGGATTGCTAGCGACACAATTGCATACGCGAGTCAAAAGCCGCAAACGGTCCCGGCTAAGGTAAGGCTGCAGCCGTGGGGATAACCGTGCGTGAGACCGCAAAGAGATGCGATGTGTTACAAGATGGATTCCTCCATTGGTCCAATTAGTTTTTTCTCTAGTGCTTTATCCTTCGCGAATTCTTGCTACCTTTGTGACCCTGTTCTTGAGCTTGAAAGTTGATTTTAGCTGGTCCCATGTAGTTTTAGCGCGTGATACGGTCTCTAGGTACTAGTAGCACTAGTTGCTACAAGGTATGGTTGGTCCTCATTCACTTTTGTCTTGAACTTCAAAGATTTTAGAAAAAGGAAATTATGTTCAGGAGGAAGTTTCATGGTGGTTCCTCAAGTAAGAAGGGTCCCCGTCTTTCTTTTTGGGAGCCAGAACCTTTTCAACTAAGGGACGCACTGGTGCAGCCATGTGAGTGGCCTTCCGATGAGTTTATGATCGAAGCAGGTTTCAAGGATGAGTTTGATACACTTGTCTGCAATGCCGGGTTAGAAGAATTCCTCTCAGATAAATGTGAACAGTATGCCATGCTCACTGCCTCTTTCGTGCGTAGATTTAAATTCTCAGTTGGTCGTGACTCATCCATATTGTTTGATCTGTATGATAAATCCTACACCGTGGATCTGGAGGATTTCAATAGGATTTGCAAGATACCCGATGGGGGTAGTGTTAATGATCCTTCTAAGTCTTTGGTTAGAGACTTTGTCTCCAATATAACTGTTTGAGAAACCAGAGATATCACGCAAGCCACCATAGGAAGCATCCATTTCCCTACCTTGCACTACTTTGCCCTCTTCATAGGTAGGTGCATTAACGGCAAGGGTGCACATTGTCACCTATGCGCTTCCGACCTTAGTATCCTTAAGAGCGCAGTAATAGGTGACAGGAGCTTCAATATGGGAGCTATAATAGCAAGGAGGCTAAATAAAAATGCCTGTGAGGGGGATTTATTTGGTGGAGTTTATGCTACACGCTTAGCAAAATTTCTTGGACTATCCATCCGTCCAGAAGACCCTCCTCTCCGTACAGCCTACCTTGATCGTGTCGCTCTAACACGCTACCAGTTCCTTGAGAGAGATCATGGATCCCTCCTATACCGCTTGATATTTAACCAGCACCGTGTTTTCCATATTACCCTTCCTGCTCCTGCTTTCTTTGACTTTGAGGTAAAATGAAGATACTACATAACCATAGGAGAGGCAGAGGAGTATGAGAGGGAGGCGACTGCTGCTTGACTTCGTGAGGCAGCTATTCAGGCAGTGGCTCCAGCGATTCCGTATAACACCCATTATGATTTTGGGTTTCGCCAAGATCATCCTTGGGAGTAGATCAAGCTAGGACAAAAGCCTAAGCTTGGGGGAGTACGTGTTCTCACCGACTTTACATTCATGCTTATACTTTCACTTTGTTAGCTGGTGTTTACACTTTGCCACTGTATTATCCATGCTAGTTTATTTTCGTTTTCTTGTTTTCTTGTTGTGTGTCCTTTTGAGAAAACCCAAAAAGATTTTTATTTCTTCTTTTGCTTGTTGGGAGCTTTCCCGTGTAAATAGTTTTCTTTTTCTTTGGGTCAAGGTAGAAGATATTGGTTACAATGTTTAGTGGTTCTTACATGCTTACCTGTTTAGCTTTCAACGAGCCATATTACTTTGTCTTCTCCTTTGTGTTTGCCTGCAAATTCAGCTTAGTCCAATGCGCTTATTATCATTTTCATCGTTCGATCGTGCAAATGAAAGGCAACAATGATGATATATGATGAAGTGACTAAGACTGAAAAGCTGGTATGAACTCTATCTTTTTTTTGTAAATATGACTAGCTTGTTGACCCAGATTTAGCTTTGTTGTGAGAGAACCATGTTTGCAATGACAACTTAGAGATCATAGTTTCTGATGTCATGCTTATTTAGCTGAGAGCTTATAATGGTTTGTCTTGAATGCCAACATAGGTTTTGAGATGACTATGATGTAGTATGATAGGATGGTATTCTCCTTTGAATGTTTCAAGTGGCTTGACTTGGTGCATGTTCAGGCATGTAGTTGAAAAAAAAATCAACATAACCTCTATGATGTTTGTGTTCATGGTGATTTATATCCTATTCATGCTTGCATTCAATGTTAGTCAAACTCATTGCATCTTGATGACTGTGTCGCTCTCTAGTTGGTCGCTTCCCAGTCTTTTGCTAGGCTTCACTTGTACTAAGCGGAATACTACTTGTGCATCCACTTCCATAAACCCAAAAGTTTTTCCATGAGAGTCGACCATACCTACCTATTTGCAGTATCTACCTGTTGTTCCAAGTAAATTTGCATGTGCCACTCTCTAAACCTTCAAGAAATAATCTGTTTTGCATGCCCGAACCGCTCATGTGATGACAGGGGGCTATTGGTATCTTCCATGCTAGGAGTGTTATCCTCGACATGTGTTTATTCACAGTCATTCACGAGAAAGGGTCCGGTAATTGGAATGCCCAGTTCCACTCTTAAATCGAAAACATAACTGTAAAACAAGACTCCCCCCGGATTGATGTTAGTATGGACGGTACCCGAGGATTCGGCTAGTCGTGGAGTGTGATTGATTGGCGGTGGGGGAGTTAAAACTTTACTTTTCTGTTTGGGAACCGCCTATAGCATGAGTAGCATGGAAGATATTGAGAACTCTTGGTCATTGCATTGAGAATGAAAGCATGCCACCCAAAATTATTATTTCTGTTTTCAAAGCATGAGCTCTGGCACCTCTGCAAATCAATGCTTCCCTCTGCGAAGGGCCTGTCTATTTATTTTCCTGTTAAGTCATCCTCCTCTTATATAAGCACCAATTAGAGAGCACCTCTGTCATTTTTATGCTTTGCTTTTGATTGATATTGAGTATGACTATGACTAGATCTTCATTGCTATGAATTACAATGTTTAGTCAGCCCTTGATCTTTGAAAGTGCTCTGCATTTATGTTTTGCGGTCTCAGAAAGAGCTAGCGAGATACCAACTATTCATATTGCTTCATGCTTGTTTTGATTGAAGTGTTGGTATTTGAAACTCATTATTATTTGCTCGTTAGCTAATTATGCCATTGATATTAGTTTACCATGAGACCTTTGTGTCATTTGCTTATGTGGTTAAGATCTTGCTGAAATTATGGTTATGAGTTAGACATAGTTGCAACAACAAGATCAAACAGACTCGTCGTTGTACCCGTTCGGTAGCTAGCAGACGGCCGCGTCTGCCTCTGCCCTAGTCGAAGTTGTTGATACGTCTCCATCGTATCTACTTTTCCAAACTTTTTTGCCCTTGTTTTGGACTCTAATTTGCATGATTTGAATGGAACTAACCTAGACTGACGTTGTTTTCAGCAGAATTGCCTTGGTGTTATTTTTGTGCAGAAATCAAAGTTCTCCAAACGTCCTGAAAATTTATGGGGAGCAGTTTTCGAAAATATAAAAAATATCTGCGCCAAGTTCCACCTAAGGGGGTAGGCCAGTGGGCCACAAGCCCTGGCTCCGCCACCACCCCCTGGTGGCGGTGGGCAGGCTTGTGGGGCCCACACGGCTCTGCCGCCCCCAACCTCAGGCCTATAAGTCCCCTTTCGTCCCAGAAAAAATAAAAAAGAGAAGTTTTCGTCGCGTTTGTGATACGGAGGCGCCGCCACCACCTGTTCTTCATCTGGAGGGCAGATCTGGAGTCCGTCTTGGGCTCCGGAGAGGGGAAATCGTCGCCATCGTCATCATCAACCTTCTTCCCTCTCCGATTCCAAGAAGCTCTACGTCGTTCGTGAGTAATCTATTCGTAGGCTCGCTGGGCGGTGATGAGTAGGATGAGATCTATCATGTAATCGAGTTAGTTTTGATGGGGATTGATCCCTAGTATCCACTATGTTCTGATATTGATGTTGCTACTACTTTGCCATGCTTAATGCTTGTCACTAGTGCCCGAGTGCCATGATTTCAGATCTGAAATTATTATGTTGTCACCAATATATGTGTGTTTTAGATCCGATCTTGCAAGTTGTAGTTACCTACTATGTGTTATGATCCGGCAACCCCGGAGTGACAATAACCGGAACCACTCCCGATGATGACCATAGTTTGAGGAGTTCATGTGCTCACCAAGTGCTAATGCGTTGGTCTAGTTCTTTATTAAAAGGAGAACCTTAATATCCCGTAGTTTCCTTTTGGACCCGGCTGACACGGGAGAGATGGACAATAGATGTCATGCAAGTTCTTTTCCCTAAGCATGTATGATGACACATGGAATGCATGCCTACATCACATTGACGAACGGGAGATAGCCACATATCTCTCCGTGTTATAGCTGTTGCATGATGAATATCATCCAAACAAATCACCGACCCATTGCCTACGAGTTTGTCCTACTACTGCTGTTACTAGTCTTGCTCTGCTCCTACTGTTTCTACTACTGTCGCTTGCTACTTGCTACAGCTGTCTCTAATGTTGTTCCTTGCCACTGCCGTTACTCGCTACTTTGCTGTTACTACTTTTCTTGCAGATACTAATCTTTCAGGTGTGGTTGAATCTGACAATTCAACTGCTAATACTTGAGAGTATTCTCTCACCTCCCGTAGTGTGAATCAACAAATTTGGGTCGAATACTCTACTCTCGAAAACTGCTACGATCCCACGCGCTGGTGGGCATCCACAACATTCTTCTAGTGTCGGTTGCCGGGGATTGCAATCAGCATTCTTCTGGTGCCGTTGCAAGGGGAAGAACAGTTGGCATCAAGCATTTTTCTGGCGCCGTTGCCGGGGATTGTAATTAGTTTTCTAGCCGCTTCCCGAGCGCCGCATGTCCATGATGCAGTGTCAAGCTTGCCTCTAGCCTCGATGAACCCTTTGTGCGTGCCCAGAGATGCCGTTGTAGCCGTTTATCTCCACGCCGGTGACTGCACCCGCGTCTCTGCCATGGCAGCATCGCCAAACCCGCGCAGCCAGCCACCTCACACCTAGTATAGTACCGAGCCCCACCCGCAAGGCCCTCGCTCCAGCCAGACCTTGCCACGTTGTGTCACAGCTATAACACAGTGAAGCCACCATGGTTATATCTGGCCGACAAAAGCATAAACCCGAGTAAGGGGGTTGTTGCGTATGGGATAAACATGACTTGATGCTTTAATGCTATGGTTGGGTTTTACCTTAATGATTTTTGGTAGTTGCAGATGCTTGCTAGAGTTCCAATCATAAGTGCATATGATACAAGTAGAGAAAGTATGTTATCTTATGCCTCTCCCTCACATAAAATTGCAATAATGATTACCGATCTTGTTAACAATTGCCTAGCACAATACTGCACACATTCCCTTCATTATTCCACACTCGTTGTCTATAATATATTCTAACTTTATGATAACAACACCTATTTCTATATTCTAGTTCTCCGTTATCATGCAAAGCTATTCTGTTCATACCCACAACGTAGTTTTATTTCTCACTTCTAGTTGGAAGCAAACGTTCGGCGTACGTAGAGTCATATCAGTGGAAGATAGGACTTGAGAGAGTATTGATCTTACCTTTAGCTCCTTGTGGGTTCGACACTCCATACTTATCAGTTCCACCTTTGGAAATTGCTATGATGATTCCTTCCACTTGGGGATTATCAAGCTCTTTTCTGGCACCGTTGCTGGGGAACAATAGCGTGGGGTTAGTATTCCCGTGTGTGCTTGTTTGCTTTCTTCACTAAGCAGATTTTTTCCCCTTTACTTTCTTTAGTTGTGGGTGAAACAAACAAAAAATTAAATAATGAAAAATACAAAAATAATTACTTGCCTCTTATGCCTAAGAAGGTTTTCAAAAAGAGAAATCATTGGAAGGTTGTGCATTAGAGAAGTGAGGGTCGACCTTGAACACTTGTGTTCATGCTCATGGAAACAATATAGAACTTCTCATGGAATTTTCTCAAAAATAATTATCCCCTTGTTTATATCCATTGTATTATAAAAATAATGTGCCAAGATTTGGTTTTAGGACGATTAGATAGCTTCTTGGCTTTGTGCGGTACAAAAACAGAAACCTTGACTGTAGTGCATGAATTTTCATTTTCTACTGGAAAGTCAAAAGTTTCTGAAATTTTTACACAACACATCTATACATATTGTTTATTTTCACTAAAGTTTCAGAATTGTTTGAGTTACAGAAGTATGCGAAGTTTCCAGATTGCTACAGACTATCATGTTTTTGACATATTCTGTTTTTATGCATTGTGCTCTTATTTTGATGAATCTATGGGTTGTACCGGGGGTATGAACCATGGTTAACTTCTACTACAGTAGATATAATGCTGATATGAGTTTGGAATGAGTTCAAAACAGTACTTAAAGTAGTATTTTGCTTTATTATACTAATGGATCTCACGAGGGTTTTGTTAAGATTTGTGTGAATGAAGTGTGCGAAGATCGAGGAGGTATCGATATAAGAAAAATACGGAGAGACAAGGGTTCAAGCTTGGGGATGCCCAAGGCACCCCAAGTAAATATTTCAAGGAGACTCAAGCATCTAAGCTTGGGGATGCCCCGGAAGGCACCCCATCTTTATTCTTCAACAATTATCGGTATACCTCTGTTTTTGTTTTGTTCATATGATAGTGTTTCTCCTTTCCTTTCATGCACCCTTCTAGTTTGAGATAGTACTTCATTGATTTATTGAATGCTTCATGCGCTTCACTTAAATCTTTTGAGTATGGATTTCTAAAATGCTCTATGAACTTCACTTATATCTTTTAGAGTATGAATAAAATTTACATCATAATTGGGCTTGGAAGTGTATCAATGTCATACCTAGATAGAAAGGATTTAAAGAAAAGTTCTTGTTGGGAGACAACCCAACACTTTTACTTTCTGTTTTTTGGTGTTCACATGATGAAGATACTGTAGTAATCATGTTGTATGCTTTTTATTTCAATAAAGTGCCAAGTAAAGTCTTTGGGATAGTGTGGATGATAGTTGACTTGATTATGTGCAAAAACAGAAACTTTTGCTCTCAGTCCAAGAATTTTGTAAATTCACTAGAACGTGCTTTGGACATGAAGTTTTTTCAAATGATTTTTATACAAATTTCCTGGATCTGCCTAATTTTTTCGAATATTTAGATATAGGGAAGTATGGTTACACTACAGATCTTCACAGACTGTTCTGTTTTTGACAGATTCTGTTTTGCATGCATATTTTGCTTGTTTTAGTGTTCCCATTGCTTATATTCAGTGATACAAATTATGGGAATATTAGAATACAGTAGTTATCATGTGGGAACAATTATGAATCTTTTCGTGGCAGTACCTAAGTAAATGATCATTATTTATTATACAAACCCATCTCATGTAGTTTCGTTATGTTTTCTGTGATTGAAGTTTTCAAGTTTTGGGTGAGACACCGATATGAGGAGAATAAGGAGTTACAATAACCTAAGCTTGGGGTGTCCTAGGGCACCCCCAAGCTAATATCCAAGGAAGACTCAAGCCCCTAAGCTTGGGGATGCCCCGAAAGGCATCCCCTCTTTCGTATTCAATATTGTCGGTATATCTTACTTGGAGCTATATTTTTATTCATCACATAATATAAGTTTTGCTTGGATAATCATTTATTTTGTTGTTATCTGTTATCTGTTATTTATAATCTTGTTTTTCAATAAAAAGTTCGAATAATTGCCTTTACGATGCTTGCTTGCATGGTTTGATGTGTGTTGTGTATAAACAGAAACTTTTGCTATAGTGTTTGAATTTTCATATTTTACTGAACGTGGAAAGTTTCTGAAGCTTTTACAAAGTGTTTTCATGTAAATTTTATAGCATGTCCTAATTTTCATAACTTTTTGAGTTAAAGGAGTACATTGTTTTCATAAATTGCTACAAGTTCTTCTGTTTGGATAGATAGTTGTCATAGTTTTGATATCTACTTATCCTATAGTTTCCATAGCCTATATTGATAGATATTAATACCTCTTGAGCTTGTGTTGGTTTTTCCCTTGAAGAGGAAAGGGTGATGCAGCACAATAGCAGTAAGTATTTCCCTCAGTTTTGAGAACCAAGGTATCAATCCAGTAGGAGAATCAAGCCAAGTGTCCAGACTACCTGCACAAACACAAACGAGCTTGCACCCAACGCTATAAAGGGGTTGTAAATCCCTTCAAGATTGATTGCAAAGTGAGATCTGAATGTGGAAAGTGCAACAAAGTAAAAGTGTAAGGCTGAAAATATGATGTGAAGTAGACACGGGAGCCATAGTGTTCACTAGAAGCTTCTCTCAAAATAGCAAATATTACGGTCGGTGAACGAATTACTGTTGAGCAATTGATAGAACCGTGCAAAGTCATGACGATATCTAAGGAAATGATCATACATATAGGCATCACGTCCGATACAAGTAGACCATTACTGTCTGCATCTACTACTATTACTCCACACATCGACCGCTATCCAGCATGCATCTAGTGTATTGAGTTCATGACGAACAGAGTAACGCCTTAAGCAAGATGACATGATGTAGAGGGATAAATTCATGCAATAGATATAAACCCCATCTTTTTACCCTTGATGGAAACAACACGGTGTGCCTCGCTACCCCTTCTGTCACTGGGTGAGGTCACCGCACGGTATGAACCCAAAACCAAGCACTTCCCCCATTGCAAGAATCATAGATCAAGTTGGCCAAACAAAACCCACAACTCGAAGAGAATTACAAGGATATGAAATCATGCATATAAGAGATCAGAAGAAACTCAAATAAGATTCATAGATAATCTGATCATAAATCCACAGTTCATCGGATCTCGACAAACACACCGCAAAAGAAGATTACATCAGATAGATCTCCATGAAGATCATGGAAAACATTGTATTAAAGATCCAAGAGAGAGAAGAAGCCATCTAGCTACTAGCTATGGACCCGAAGGTCTATGGTGAACTACTCACGCGTCATCGGAGAGGCAATGGTGTTGATGAACAAGCCCTCTGTATCTGAATCCCCCGTCCGGCAGGGTACCAGAAGGTTCCCCACATGGAAAATTGCGGAGATAGAAGCTTGCGGCGGCGGAAAAGTATATTCGTGGATCTCTCCCATGGTTTTGGATTTTTTGGGGATTTACAGGCGGAAGAAGTAGGGCAGACGAGCCACAGGGGGCCCACAAGCCTGCTAGGCACGGGCACCCCCCTGGCCGCGCCTAGGGGGCTTGTGGCCTCCCCTGATGGCCTCTACCTTGGTTCTCACGCCCCCTGCGTATCTTCTGTTCCGGAAAAAATCTTTTTAGAAGTTTTATTCCGTTTGGACTCCGTTTAATATTGTCGTCTGAAAAGGGTCAAAAACACGGAAAAAAAACAGGAACTGGCACTTGGCACTGAGTTAATAAGTTAGTCCCAAAAAAGATATAAAAGGCATACAAAACATCCAAAGTTTGACAAGACACTACAAGGAATATGCTAATACACGACACTGTTTTTTCGTCGCTACATCGTCGCGGTTTTTAATTTACGACGATCTCACAACGAAAAACCAAACGTCGAAAACGGAGCGTCAGAAATGAACAGCAGCGACGTTTTGATCAAAATCATCGTAACTTTTACGACGAATCCTGGATTGTCGTAACCTTTACGACGATCCTAAATTGTCGTTGGCAATCAAACCCAATCCTACGTGGCAGTCCTACGTGGCAAAATTACGACGAAATCAAAACATCATGGTTGAAATCAGCCCAACCCATTTCAATTGATCACATGGGCTGGTTTTAATTTTGTGGGATTTTTCTTATTGGGCTTCTTTTTAGGCCTTAGCCTATTTACAACCACTTCTATTTACAGCCAAGGCCCAAATACATTTGGTCCAGTTTCAGTTTTAGCCTTTTTTATTTTTGATTTGGTCCAGTTTCAGTTTTAGCCTTTTTTATTTTTGATTTCAGCAACTTTTTGTTCCAGAACTTGGTTTCATTTCTATTTGTTGGGCCTTTTCAACACAATTATTTGTCCAATATTAAATCCAACACTATTTCATATTCAAATCAAGAAAACTCCAAGTCGAATTAAAATCATCCATCATATAACATTACATAATACATCTTCCAGGTTTACATAACACAATAAGTCATCTCCTAAATACATTTCCTTACACATGAATATAGCAAAAACAAACAGAATTACACAACAGAACAATGGCACATCTGCTACTCTCACTACAATGGACTTCATTCCACTCTCCTATGAGACATGCTCGAGATGCGACAACTTGTCATCCTACAAGTAGACTCTCCTGCAATCATCTCTATCTGGGCCTGAAGGAGCAGCAAATCCCATTTTATTTAGCAGACAACCTGTACAGGAGTAAGAAATGCAAGAGTCAAATAAAATCCATCAACCAGTGAACAAACAAGAAAGCTACCAGATCTTCAGGAAGTAAAAAAATTAAACAGTCACAATTTATAGATACACCAACATCTATGAACCTAATCTGCACTATGGGTTCAATGCCATCATCATCTCTAGGGTTTATAGGAGAAAAAGTGAACCCCAGGCAAAGTATTCATACTTCAGACTGAAAAACAAAGATAGATGATGTCCTTAGCAGAATCCATACTTGTACTACTGGAATAAATCATGCGTGAGACTGAGACCAGATTTAGAACCGAACAATAACACAGAAGACAGAAAGTGTGCAAGATACTCTTGTCAAGTGTAACTTACACCAAGTCTGAATTGGTACATATGCAGTAGGAATTAAAACGAGTCAAATGGAACCGGCTGCTAGCTGAAAGCAAGAGCATACCAACCAGATGAGACTTATCCTAGTCTGAGAAATACTAGCAAGTACTCACTAGCCCCTTGCAAGCATATTTGAATGCTGCAACCAAAGCTACTCCAAACCTTTCCAAGAAAGAAAGAAACTTTTCCATATGGCCAGCATCACCGAAGCGTCAATGCTTCAAACCAAACCTGGCATCACAAGAAGGCACAGTCTGACAGTTAGATATTATTTCCTCAGCAAGCTTTATCAGAACAGAATATTCTAGATATGGCCATCATCTAAATGAACACAATGAAGAATAAAGTGCACAGTCAGTAAGTAATCTATATGTTCATCTTCCAATGTACCATTAAGCCAGATGTATATGAAATTGCTGAGAACTAAGCCAGATGTACATTTTTCCTGGTGCATTGATTTCACTAGAATTGTAAAGCACTGATTATAGGAAGTGAAGTGTTTTGTGGCAGAATCAAATAGCAGTTAATGAGGTTCAGAAATTGCGGGTTACTGTTCCACTATACAATTTCCTTACAACTGCAAGTAAATGATAAGTGTAGCAGGTCGTAAAAACAAACATATTAACCAATCAATGGATACGAGAGTATTTTGACTATAAGCAGCAGGTACATACAGTTCAGCGATCCCAGGACTATAAGCCCTACTGTAATTTATTCCAGGGCCATTAACCGCGGCACAAAATCAGGCATAACCCCAATTCGGCAATTCAGCAGCCAAAAAATAGCCAGAGTTACAAGGTAGTGAGCTAGATCCATTGATCCCTATGTTTGATCCATTAACAGCATGTCTAAATTATGCACGGTGTCGCCTCAAACAGCATGGATCGAAGAGCAGGACAAGGAACCAATACACTAGTACCTCGCTACGCGTTCAAGAACAGACACAGACAGATGCGTACGCACCTCGAGGAGGTCCACGTTTGAGGCATCGGCAGCGAGGGCCTCGTCGACGGCGGTGAGGGAGGACCGCTGCTCCTCCACATGCTGCTCCAGTAAAGCAACCTATTCCCGCACCAAGTTCCAACACTAATTTTCCTTCATATGATGGAAGTAAAGACAATACCTGAAAAGTAAGAGTAGAATTATATGAGAGTGTTGACTACAAGTCCAGCTAAACATGTTCTGAAGTCCTAATTTGCAAGAAATCGTGTCTACTTCATGGGAACTACATCTTATTCTAGTACTCTGCATATAGCATGGTGAGTCTTCTTAAATGATACTTGATGTAATATGTCATATTGATGTTGAATGTAAAATACAGAAAGATGGATTATTATATCTCTTATTGTCCTTTGTTTCATGTTTCCTGGTGAGCTCACATGCTTTTCAAGTATTTCCCAACATGTCATAGGAATTAGCTTCATGCAGGTAGGCAGAAATAAGTTCGTGATCAATCAAAGACAATGAATACATTTACTAAAAAATATACGAGGGACCCTGTGAATTACTTTGGTTCAAAGAGATATCAATCTCTGCGTATTAGCCACTAAGTTTGCAGACTTATGTATTGTTAGTATCTTTGAGGCTCTTGGCTTCTCCACGTACTGAATTAACAAAATTGTAATGTTGAGGAGATGATGCGGCGCTCTAAAAAACTTATCATAGTAGTTACCAAATCATTGTATATTTCCAGTTTTGCACTTATTCTTTTCTTCATTTATAATACTACTACTATTTTGGGGGAAATACATCACCTTTTTCTATCTTTCTGTACATGAATGCTGAGTTTTGATATTAGTCTTCAAGATTGCATGGTGTGATTATCTTCAGCAATAGATATTTATATCACAGGTTGATAACGTATGAAGGCTGCCTTAACGAGAGCTACTCATGGGCGCACATGTTTCAGTATGGAGGCACAGCCATTCCGGCAACAGTACTAATGCGATGGCAAAATGTAGCGTATACTGGAGTATAGTGTATAGTTAGATTTAATTATTATTTTCTAGACACAGCTACTGGAACATGTCTCTTAGTTGACAACAACACATCAATTCTAGTCAGAGTCAACCTTGTTTTTTTTTTGGAAATAGACTCATATCTACACATGGCTTTTTCAGCAATATGCATATGACATGTTAACCTTATTCTTATGTGACGTGACACATGACTTTTTCAAGAAAAGGCATATGAATTTGTCGAACATGTTGAACTTATTCTTATGTGATGTGTCAATCCTTTGGCACGTTCACTTTATAATATTTGCATGTAATGGCATATTTTTTTTCTATAGGGAGCTGTGTTAATCTAGTCCGTTCATATTTCTTAACTTTTGAGCGGTCAATCTCCGTCGTTACTTTTCTATCGTTTTAAGTATATAATAGATGAAAGCGCATCTAGCTGCAATAACCAAAGTGAATTAACAAATATACATTATAGACATTTCAGAGTTGAGCGATGTTTATGCTTCTATTAACAGGAAAGTAATTTCTCCGCAATAACTTACTTTTACTTGTTTGCTGTGAACCTCTCAAAATTTGCAAATCCTTGATATTTCCATTTTTGGAAGAAAGAAATAAGTCAATTCAGTATCTGCTACATTTTTTGGAAGCATTCCATGAAAAGATTGTGTTCTGAAAGAAATAGCAAATGCAAATGTGAATGTCATGTTCACTGTCAACAGAAAATAGGGACAAAATATCTTGAGCAAAGACTCTCTACTAAATGACTGCAAATGATGACCATACCCAGCCTCTCCAACTCTCCATCAGCATATTTTACTTGCAAAGGACTTGCCGGCTGTATTTCACACAGAAAGAAAATGTCATCAGCCAGCCAAGGGAAGCAGCAACAGGCTTATAAAAACTGTACTTTTGGGAGTCTTGAAGAGAAGACATGTCAACTATACCCAACTAAGGCATCACAATTGTAGCAATAACACTAAAACAAAATACTAACCATGTGCATGTGTCTGACTGGC
Source organism: Hordeum vulgare subsp. vulgare (assembly GCF_904849725.1). Lineage (NCBI taxonomy): Eukaryota > Viridiplantae > Streptophyta > Magnoliopsida > Poales > Poaceae > Hordeum > Hordeum vulgare. Next base: position 74,708,479 of record NC_058522.1, on the reverse strand, counting down.
TCCACAAGTCAGTGATTACCTACTACCATAAACTGAAGCATTTATGCTCTTGTCCACATGAACATATTGGCAATTAATTGCCACGACAGCAATAACAATGCATACCATGATGCCATCATGGTATTCACTATATCACGTCTGATGAAATTTTTCCTTTGATTAAACATTTTGGCTGTATTTGATAGGAGCCAGGTCACAACTAGCCACACTTTGCAGTTAGGTTTGCTGGGACCTTAGGTAGGTGTGACACAAAACTGAAGCTACAATCAGTTCATGAAAAAAGGGCAAGCGTGGTGGCTAAATTGTCTTTCAAAACAAGAGGGTCAAATTACATCGATGACCAAGCATAAAAATGTGCAGGTTGCATAACATAATCTAATACTGCACACTACATGACCGTACCAGACACTAAAATCTCGTTCTAGCCAGTTGCCCAGCCACTGAAAGAAACCCTTCATCTCTGTGCAGTAAAAATAGATCATTCTGACAACCAAAGACAGAGCAGCTGATGCTCAATACAGGAAGGCGCAACAAAAATTCGTTCCAAAACCATAGCACACCATTAGTGCCTACAATCTAATCAGCCTACCTGACAACATTCAGCGACATGTGTGTGGCTTAACCCAGGAACTCCCACCCACTGCCAGGGCTAGGAACCACCCAAATCAGCCAGCAACTTAGCCCTCCTCATACGCACTAATCAATCCATCTAGAACCACCAACGGGGTCAGCAGGAGATGAACGGAGTGCCAGATCCATAGTTCAGCGTGCACAGCAAACTGATCTAACAGGGTCGGACGCCGGTGCGCAGACGCGGCCGTGTGGCGAAGGGGTGGTCGGCGATGGGGTTTCGCGGGAGAGGAGGAGGGCGTGGCCGGTGGTCAGTCGGTTGGTTACCTTGTCGCCGAAGAGGAAGACCCCTGCGAGGTCGGCGGCGCCGATGCTGCCCCAGATGACGATCGTGGAGGAGAACAGGGACCAGTTGCGGTAGATCATCCTCTACCATGGCGTTGTCCCACTTCCTCTCCCGGTCCCGGGGCGTAGTTGTCGCGGCCCGGCTCAGATCTGGCCATGGCCGGACCTTGTCGGCTCAATCTGGGCCATGGGGAGGAGCAAGGTACGGAGGCCGGGGAAGGAGCAGCGGAGAAGGGATGCGAGGGGCGGAGGGAGAGGAGTCCGGCATCAGGGTTGGGGGAGAAGCGGTCGGCGGCTAGTTTGGGAACGGGGAGCATCCTCTGTCATCCCCGGGTAGAGCGGCACGAAGGTGCCGCCGGCCTCGAGGTCGAGGTCCGGGGCCTTCTGATACCCGAACATCGCGCCTCGCCTGGCTCCCTCGCTAGCTAGGGTTTCGGTGTGGGTGGGTGGGGTGGGGGCGGGGAGAGGGGGAGAGGAAAAGGAAGCAGATGGAGTTGGACACAGAGACAGCCCACCTCTCACCGGACGACGGAGGAAAAGGGCGCGGGGGTTGGGCAAAAAATTTGGCCGCGCGCGGGGTGCCGGTTTGGCGCGTGGAATTTCATGGAAGTTTTGGGAGGAATTTTTTTCTTCTTGTAAAGAATTGGAGGGAAGTTTTTATAGTTATTTTTTAATAGTTTTTATGCAAAATATTACAATCCTAAAATATGGGCCTTTTTGATAAACCACAAACCAGCCCATTAGCAAGCATGGAGGATAAAATATCAGTCTAATATAAAAAGTAAGTTGAAAAAATAGCCCAACAGAAAAGTGGTATAACAAAATAGTTCAATACATGAATGAGGTGGTATAGAATGGACCCACGAGTGACATGTCAACATAGTTAGAACATGTTACGACATTTTTATATTCGTCGTAAAAGTTATGACGATCTCATCTTATGCGGTTACGACGTTTTTGACTCACATCGTCGTAATTTATATGTAGATTTGATCCCCTCAAATGGTTTACGACAATCTCATATGAAATCGTCATAGATTTATGACGAATTCATCAACGACGTCTTAAAAAACATCATGTATGAGCATATTTCTTGTAGTGAGATAATAGCAGGGAACCATCAAAAATTATAGATACGTTGGAGACATATCAAGCATCCCCAAGCTTATCTCCTGCTCGTCCTCAAGTAGGGAAGTGATAAAGACTAAATTTTTGATGTGTAATGCTACCTAGCATATTTGTCCTTTGTAACTTCTTTCATGTGACATGAATGTTCAGATCCGTAAGATTCAAAACAATAGTTTGCTATTGACATGAAAACAATAATACTTCAAGCAAACTAGCAAGGTAATCATGAACTTTCGAAATAACAAGGCCAAAGAAAGTTATCCCTACAAAATCATATAGTCTGGCTATGCTCCATCATCCCCACACAACTAATTTAAATCATGCACAACCCCGGTATTGGCCAAGTAATTGTTTTTGCACTCTTACTTTCTCAAACCTTTTTCGACTCGCACGCAATACATGAGTGTGAGCCATGGATAAAGCACTATAGGTGGAATAGAGTGTGGTGGAGGTTGTGAGACAAAAAGGAGGAGATGGTCATATCGACTCGGCGTATCAAAGGGCTATGGAGATGCCCATTAATAGATATCAATGTGAAAGAGTAGGGATTACCATGCAATGGATGAACTTAGAGCTATAAGTATGTGAAAGCTCAAAAGGAGAACTAGTGGGTGTGTGATACGTCTCAAACATATCTATAATTTTTGATGGTTTCATGTTGTTATCTTGTCATCTTTGGATGTTTTATGTACCTTTTATATCTTTTTTGGGACTAACTTATTAATTCAGTGCCAAGTGTCAGTCCCTGTTTTTTCTGTGTTTTGGCTCTTTTTAGATCTGATTTTGAAACGGAGTCCAAATGGAATAAAATCCCCGAAATAAATTTTTCCCGAACGGAAGAAGATCACGGGGCTTGTGGGCCAAGCCAGGAGAGCTACAGGGAGCCCACAAGCCTTGTAGCCGCCACTAGGGGGCGGAGGCTAACAGGCTTGTGGCCTCCCTGGCGCCCCCCTGATCTAGCTCCTTCGCCTATATATTCCCTAAAATACAGAAAAAAATCAGGGAATCCACGAAAACACTTTTCCACCGCCGCAAGCTTCCATTTTCGCGAGATCTCATCTGGAGACCCTTCCCGGTGCCCTACCGAAGGGGACTTTGGAGTTGGAGGGCTTCTACATCAACATCATCGCCCCTCCAATGACTCGTGAGTAGTTCACTTTAGACCTACGGGTCCGTAGTTAGTAGCTAGATGGCTTATTCTCTCTCTTGGATCTTCAATACAAAGTTCTCCATGATCTTCATAGAGATCTATCCGATGTAATCCTCTTTGGCGGTGTGTTTGTCGAGATCCGATGAATTGTGTATTTGTGATCAGATTATCTATGATATATATTTGAGTCTTTGCTGATTTCTTATATGCATGATTTGATATCCTTGTAAGTCTCTCCGAGTCTTGGGTTTTGTTTGGCCAACTAGATCTATGATTCTTGCAATGGGAGAAGCGCTTGGTTTTGGGTTCTTACCATGTGGTGGCCTTTCCCAGTGACAGTAGGGGCAGCAAGGCACACATCGTGTAGTTGCCATCAAGGGTAACAAGGTGGGCTTTGTCGTAGATATGCGATTGTTCATCTACATCATGTCATCTTGCTTAAGGCGTTACACTGTTCTTTTGGACTTAATACACTAGATCCATGCTGGATAGCGGTCGACGTGTGGAGTAATAGTAGTAGATGCAGAAAGTATCGGTCTACTTGTTTTGGACGTGATGCCTATAGATATAATCACTGCCATAGATGACGTCACGACTTTGCGAGGTTCTATCAATTGCTCGACAGTAATTTGTTCACCCACCGTCTACTTGCTTTCATGAGAGAAGCCACTAGTGAACACTACGGCCCCCGGGTCTATTCACACCTATCCTTTCCACTTTCACTTTTACTTTCCTTTGTTACTTTATTGCTTTCAGTTCTCACATCGCAAACAATCTATAAGGGTTTGACAACCCCTTCATAGTGTTGGGAGCAAGCTTTTTGTGTTTGTGCAGGTACTTCTGATACTCCTTCACTGGATCGATACCTTGGTTCTCAAACTGAGGGAAATACTTACCACCGCTGGGCTACATCACCCTTTCCGCTTTGAGGGAACACCAACGCAAGGCTCTAAGGCCACGGGGGAAATCGTTTGCATATTTTCCTAGGAAGTCCCTTAAGGCGTAGCCTTAGCAGAAGGATTCTTGGTGCCATTGCTAAGGAGTATCAAAACAAGAACAGTCTCCCGTCAGCACGTGTTTCTGGAGCCGTTGGAAGCTCTTTTGTTGCAGTAGCAGTGTGCATCCAACTTGCTTGCTCACGAAGACCTAGGGCAATTTTGAGGAAGCCCATCATTGGAATATACAATCGAAGTTATATAATGAAGATTCCCACTAGCATATGGTGGTGACAAAACGAGAGACTCTCAATCATGAAGAACAAGGTGCTATTATAAAGCACAAGTGTGGAAAAGATAGTAGCATTGTCCCTTCTCTCTTTTTCTCTCTTTTTTCTATTTTTGTTTGGGCTCTTTGGCCTCTTTCCATATCTCTCTTTTTTTTGTGGGAAACTTTGGCCTCTTTTTTTTTATTTCCTCACATGGGACAATGCTCTAATAATGATGATCATCACACTTTTATTTACTCACAACGCAATACTTAGAGCAATGAAGACTCTATAGGAAATGCCTCCAACAGAGTACCGGGATGTGCAACGATCTAGCTTGGCGTATGACGTCGAAACATCTCGCTAGCTATCTTACGATCATGCAACGGCTAGATGAAAGTGACGGCCCATGTCATGAGACGGAACGGTGGGAGTTGCATGGCAATATATCTCGGAATGGCTATGAAAATGCCATGGTAGGTAGGTATGGTGGCTGTTTTGAGGAAGGCATATGGTGGGTTTGTGCACCGGTGAAAGTTGCGCGGCACTAGAGAGGCTAGCAATGGTGAAAGGTGAAAGTGCATCTATACCATGGACTCACATTAGTCATGAAGAACTCACATACTTATTCCAAAAGTTTTTATTAGTAATCGAAACAAAGTGCTAGACGCATACTCCTAGGGGAAGGGTTGGTAGGTGTTAACCATCGCGCGATCCCGACCTCAACACAAAGGATGACAATCAATAGATCAATTATGCTCTGACTTCCTAACATAGCGGTTCACCATACGTGCATGTTACGGGAATCACTAACTTCAACACAAGTATTTCTAGATTCACAACACCCTACTAACGTAACTCTTAATATCACCAAATCCATGTCTCCAAACTAACTGAGAGAAATCAAACTTCTCTTTCTAATCAATGCACAAGAAGATGGAAGTTTCATTGTATCCTCTTTGGGTGCCTATTACCTGTGGGAATACTTTCATAGCACAAGCCAACTACCAAGTTACTCAGACAAATCACTCTCAAAAAGGTATAAGTGAAGATCGAGAGTTCTTATTTCTCCAAAATATGACACCGCCGTGCTATAACAGATCTAAGTGAAGCACATGTGAGCTAAATTGCCTAACTCAAAAGATATAAGTGAAGTTCAAAGAGTATTCTAGCAAATTCATGATGAGTGCATGTCTCTCTCAAAAGGTGTGCAGCAAGGATGATAGTGACACAACAAAAAGAAAAGACTCCTATGATACAAGACGCTCCAAGCAAAACACATATCATGTGGTGAATAAAAATATAGCTCCAAGTATGTTACCGATGGATTGAAGACAAAAGAGAGGATGCCTTCCCGGGGCATCCCCAAGCTTAGGCTTTTTGGTATCCTTGAATTTAGCTTGGGATGCCTTGGGCATCCCCAAGATTGATCTCTTTCCACTCTTTATCCCTTTGTCCATGAGAACATCACCCAAAACTTGAAAACTTCACCACACAAAACTTAAACAGAAACTCGTGATATCATTAGCACAAGAAAACAAACTACCACCTCTCGAGGTACTGTAGCAAACTTGATTTCTATTTATATTGGTGTTAGATTACTGTTCTATCACTTTTCGATGACTAGTACCCCCCAATACTATCCATAGTTTCATCAAAGAAAGCAACCAACACAACAAAAACAGAATATGTCAAAAACAGACCAGTGTGTAGCAATCTGTATACTTCGTATAATTCTGGTATCTCAAAAATTCTGAACAATTACGATAGTTTGGGAAATCTGCATATAAACCAGCAACAAAAATAATCAGATCAAAAGCTCTTTCTGGATAAAAATGAAAAATAATTTCGTGAGCAAAAAGTTTCTGTCTTTTTCCACATGGATCAAACAACCATCACCAAACTAGTCATAAAGGTTTGACTTGGCTCAAACACAAAAAGAAACACAAAAGACACAATCATAACAGAATTATGATGGTGTGGACGAAACAAAACAGAAAGCAAAAAAACAAACATAAATTCATTGGGTTGCCTCCCAACAAGCGCTATTATTTAACGCCCTTAGCTAGGCATAAGGTGATAGAATCACGTATCGTCGTCTTTGGTGCTCAAACCATAAGTGGCCCTCATCATCTTAAGGTCTTCATCTCTCTTACTAGATGGTTCACCACTATTTTTAGGAACAATAACACACTTGGTGGCCTTATTGTGGGCAAAAATTGGAGTGTTCTGCACAACGGCAAAAGCGGAACCCAAGTTGGTTATAACATCCTCTAGTTTGCCAATCCTAGCGGAATCATGACCTAGTTTTTCGTTAACTGTGGGTTCCCTCTCCTTTAGATTTTTCAAAGTCATTCCTACCTTGGATCCGTACTGAGTGATTTGATTGTGGATCTTTTTATCCAAATTCTCAATTAGTTCAATCGTAGCAAGTTTATTTTCAATGATATCCAGCCTACGCATCACATGTTCCAAAGTTAAGGTGGTTCCATTAACCATGAGTGGGGGGAGCCTACCAAATTTATCAAAGCACCGTAAGAATCAAAGGTATGCCTACCCAAGAAGTCTCTGCCTATGATGGTGTCAAGAACATACCTATTCCAAGGGGAAATACCCACATAAAAGCTGGGAAGCAGGACGGTAGTGGATTGCTTACGAGTAGATCTATTCTGAGCATTGCAAATCCTATACCAAGCATCCTTTAAATTTTCTTCCTCATTTTTTTTAAAATTGACAACTTCACTCTCGGGAGTATCGTTCGAAGCGGTGGGTCTAGCCATGAGGACAGGTAAACTATACCACTCAAGCAGGCAGAAAGCAAGCGAAAGAAAAGGGTGAACGAAAAAGGCAAAAAAATTGTAAATTTTTGTTTGTCAGAAGTGGGGGAGAGGAAAATGAGAGGCAAAAAAAAGTAAATGCAAGAGATGAGTTTGTGATACTTACTTGGATAAGCTTCACTTAGAATAATCCCCAGTACCAGAAATTGACACGTTGACGGGACACTATTCTTGACTTGATCCTCCCCGGCAACGGCACCAGAAATTCTTCTTGCTACCTCTTGAGCTTGCGTTGTTTTTCCCTTGAAGAGGAAAGGGTGATGCAGCATAGTAGCAGTAAGTATTTCCCTCAGTTTTGAGAACCAAGGTATCAATCCAGTAGGAGAATCAAGCCAAGTGTCCAGAGTACCTGCACAAACACAAACGAGCTTGCACCCAACGCTATAAAGGGGATGTCAATCCCTTCAAGATTGATTGCAAAGTGAGATCTGAAGGTGGAAAGTGCAATAAAGTAAAAGTGTAAGGCTGAGAATATGATGTGAAGTAGACCTGGGGGCCATAGTGTTCACTAGAGGCTTCTCTCAAAATAGCAAATATTACGGTGAGTGAACGAATTACTGTCGAGCAATTGATAGAACCGCGCAAAGTCATGACGATATCTAAGGCAATGATCATACATATAGGCATCATATCCGAGACAAGTAGACCGATACTGTCTGCATCTACTACTATTACTCCACACATCGACCGCTATCCAGCATGCATCTAGTGTATTGAGTTCATGACGAACAGAGTAACTCCTTAAGCAAGATGACATGATGTAGAGGGATAAATTCATGCAATAGATATAAACCCCATCTTTTTACCCTTGATGGAAACAACACGGTGTGCCTCGCTACCCCTTCTGTCACTGGGTGAGGTCACCGCACGGTATGAACCCAAAACCAAGCACTTCTCCCATTGCAAGAATCATAGATCAAGTTGGCCAAACGAAACCCACAACTCGAAGAGAATTACAAGGATATGAAATCATGCATATAACAGATCAGAAGAAACTAAAAATAAGATTCATAGATAATCTGATCATAAATCCACAATTCATCAGATCTCGACAAACACACCGCAAAACAAGATTATATCGGATAGATCTCCATGAAGATCATGGAGAACTTTGTATTGAAGGTCCAAGAGAGAGAAGAAGCCATCTAGCTACTAGATATGGACCCGAAGGTCTATGGTGAACTACTCACGCATCATCGGAGAGGCAATGGTGTTGATGAAGAAGCCCTCCGTATCTTAATCCCCCCTCCGACAGGGCACCAGAACGTGCCCCAGATGGGATCTTGCGGAGACAGAACCTTGCGGCGGCCGAAAAGTATTTTCGTGGATCTCTCCCGTGGTTTTGGATTTCTCGGGGATTTATAGGCAGAAGAAGTAGGGCAGACGAGCCATAGGGGGGCTACAAGCCTGCTAGGCGTGCCCCCTGGCCGCGCCTAGGGGGCTTGTGGCCTCCCCTGATGGCCTCTGCCTTGGTTCTCACGCCCCCTGCATATCTTCTATTCCGGAAAAAATCTTTTTGGAAGTTTTATTCCGTTTGGACTCCTTTTCATATTCTCCTGTGAAAAGTGTCAAAAACACGGAAAAAAACAAGAACTGGCACTTGGCACTGAGTTAATAAGTTAGTCCCAAAAAGTATATAAAAGGCATACAAAACATCCAAAGTTTGACAAGATAATAGCATGGAACCATAAAAAATTATAGATACATTGGAGACGTATCAGATATAAATTGCAGAAATGATAGTAAATAGTAGACGATGTTTGCAATTATTATGCAACATGTCTTAGAAGTACATGAAGAGTTGATTTATCATTATGTACACTAACCTATCTCATGAGTTCTTTTCAAGTTTTGTGTGGATGAAGTTTTTGAGAATCGGTGAAACCGGAATATGAGAGGACTAAACAAGATACAAAAGCTCAAGATTGGGGATGCCCAAGGCACCCCAAGTAAGTATTTCAAGAACTCTCAGGCATCTAAGTTTGGGGATGCTACGTATTCCACCTCTCTTCGTCAACTATCGGTTACCCTATGTTGAGCCTAAATTTTTATTCGTTCACATGATGTGTCCTATTCTTGGAGTGCTATATTTCTTTTGCTTGATGTTCAAATAAAATACTCAATTCTGAAAGTCTTTGTTAAGAGAGAGAGAGAAAGTCCTCACATAGCTACTTAATTGTTTGACTACTCATTGATCTTCACTTATATGTTTTGGAGTAGTTTTGTCATTTACTCTTGTGCTTCACTTATATCCTATGAGTAAATGGTTGAATGAATTGAATATCATAAATCTGAAATTAAATATGATTCATATACTTATCCCGTGGGGAGTAATGACTTCACACATAATAAGAATAGGTGGTAAAATTTATTGAAAGTTAGCAAACACCGCATTGGTCACTTGAACAATTATGAAAGAATATTGAAATACGAGAGATTCCACATATAAATATACAATCTTGGACATCTTCTATGATTGTGAGCTCATTAATTATTTTCAAACTCGAGTAAATTAGCTAAAATCGGACAAGGAAGAAAACCTAATGAGTTATGTTTGGGTATATTTGTATAGAAGTTATATTGTTATGGATCCTCCAACATGTGGTGCTTGCTTCCACCTCATACTAGCCAAAACTTCCGCATCAAGTAGAAATACTACTTGTGCATCCAAACACCCTTAAACCAGTTTTTCCATGAGAGTCCACTATAGACCTATGGATTGAGTAATATCCATCAAATACGTTGTCATCGCTGCAAAAAGCAATAAAAATGCTCCTAACTATGTATGATATTTTTTTGTAAGGGAAAATAAGTGTTGTACGAACTTGTGATGGTAAAGAAATAAAAGCGATGAACTGCATAATAAAGGTTGCTATCACAAAGTGCAATACAACATGACGTTCCTTTGCATTAATGGTTTGCACATCCAAAAACAAAAAGCGCATGACAACCTCTCCTTCCCTTTGCGAAGGGTAGGGATGGCACCCGCAGGGTATGGGTACGGGTGGAGTCTCGCCATATCCTTACCCGTCCCATCTGATATTACCCATCACCCTTTCCCATACCCGTCAATGGGTACAATTTTTTCCCATACTTGTTACCACACAGGGTAGACGGGTACCTGCGGGTAAAATTACCCATATTTGCAAAACATCAGTTTAAACAATTATAGTTATAAACTGCATAGTATAATATAGTTTACAAAGATAGATTATAATTACAATGCATACTTATAAAACAACATCATATAGTCATAAACAACAACACATAGGCATACACTTTCAATTCATAAATTATTGACGTTGTGTAGATTGTAGAGATAATTTTGAGTTTACATAGATTTTATATGGGTATGGGTTATATGATCCCATACCCATACCCACTCTACCTGATGGATTTCAGATTTTCCTATTTATATACCCATGGGTAAATTTTTGTCCCATACACTTACCCTAATAGGGTTTTTACCCACAGGGTACATGGGTAATGAGTACCCATTGCCATCCCTAGCGAAGGGCCTATATTTTATTTTCTAGTACTTACCTTTATGCAAGAGTCATCGTGATCTTTACCACTTCCTATATTTTGCCTTTTTCTCTTGGCAAGCGTCATGTGGTGGGGAATGATATAGACATATATATCCACACAAATATATTTGATCATCAATTATTATTGTTGACAATTATCTATATGATAAATAAGTTGGGAGGCGAACATTAAGCCCCTATCTTTCTCTCTGTTCGATGGATGCTATTTGTTCTTAAAATATGCTTTGAGTGCCAATAATCATGGAAAACTATATGATAGTTGAGTATGTGGAATTTCCTAAATCAAAGCTCTTACATAGACCCTTCCTGAACATAAGATGAATTGCAATTGTTCGATGACTAGGAATATGGTTTGTTAGTTTTCAAGAAACTTTCTGGTCTATACTTTAACATGTGAACAACTTGTTACTTGATCATGAGAAGTTTCTATAAGATGAGCTATTTTTCATGGTTTATATTGGTGCTAGAAAGAGTGAATGGAATTATCATTGATCAAACTTGTGCACTTGCTAGCATTCACACTTCATAAATTATTTCTTTTATCATTTACCTACTCGAGGACGAGCAGGAATTAAGGTTGGGGATGCTGATACGTCTCCAATGTATCTATAATTTATGAAGTATTCATGCCATGTTTACAATAATTCTATATGATTTTGGTATGATTTTATTAGAACTAACTCGGACTGACGTTGTTTTCAGCAGAACTACCATGGTGTCATTTTTTGTGCAGAAATAAAAGTTCTCAGAATGGGCAAAAATTTATGGTGATTTTTTACGGACCAAAAGAGACCCCCGAAGCACCGGAGCTGGGCCAGGAAGTGGTCGAGGAGGCCACAAGCCAGGGGGGCCGCCCTACCCCCTAGGAAGGCGCTCCTTGCTTGTGACTTCCTTGGGAACCTTCTAGACATGAGACCGACGCCAAAAATTCCTATAAATACCAAAAGCCCCAGAATGAAACCTAGATTAGAAGTTCCACCGCCGCAAGTCTCTGTAGCCAGAGGGGTTCACCTTCACATCCCTAACCCTTAACCAAGATAGCATTGTGCTCATGTCTTCTTTGCATTTGCATCCAAGAAGTTTCAACAAAAACAACAAAGTGGCAAAGGAAAAACTTAAAACCCTAGCCACCATTTCAATTAAAGGAAATTTCAACTAGTTCAAAATCAATGAACCCAAAATGGCCTCAAGAAATGTTCAAACTTTCTGATAAATCATGAAAGTAAATGAGCATTGGAGAAAACTATTTTCTTGACACTTTAAGCATTTTAAATAAATGCAAAAGCCACTGGTTTCAAATTTAAAATTTGAAATCAAAAACTATAATTTTCCAAAAATGTTGAAAGTCTTGGAAATGAGTGGGGATATTATAACAAATATTACAGGAGGTCTAAAATAGTTTTTACTTTTTGTTTTGGAGCTGAAATAATTAGCAAAGCAATAAATAGCAAAACAGAAAAACAAAAACAGAGGAAATGGAAAAAGACTTACTTGTCGCCCAAGCCAGGCCCGGCCCATCTCCCCGCTCGTCCCCTCCCTCGCGCCAGTATGCAGCAGGAGGTGGTCGCCGCCTCCTCCGGCGCGGCCACACACCTGCGTGCCTGCCTGGCCGCCGGTTCGCGCTGGCGACGACGGGGATAAGCTCCCCAGAGCTTCCCCTATCCATTCCCCGCTCGGTTCTTCCCCTCCTCCCGGATCCCCTCCTTCTCCCTGCTGCCGCCATTAGAGCCGAGCTCGAGCTCGAGCTGGCCGTGCCCCTGGCCATAGGATCCCCTCCCAGAGCATGCCATTAGCTCCGTCTCGTCGCCCTGGTCATCTCTGCAGAAGCCGAAGCTTCCTCGAGCCCTGCAACGCCCGCAATGCCGTCGTCTTCCTCCTCCGGCCGCCGGACCTCTTCCGTCGATTCGTCGCCCCCAGGCCTTCCCCGAGCCGTCTGAGCTCTGCTCTGCACTCCCTGTGAGCATGCGATCGTTTCCCCTAAGTTTTCCCCGTCGATCCCCTCCTCTAGCCCTAGTTTCACCGGAGCCCGACGAGGACCGCCGCTGCCGCTCGTCGCCGGTAGCCCTCCGATGTCCAGCTCGTGCTTCCGAGGGCACCAACAACTCCAGGACGAAGCGTAGATGCCGTAGCAGCTAAGAACCGAGCGTAGATCCCTCTGATTCAAAGACCCCGATGACGCCCGAGCCTTGGCTGCCGCCAAGCTCGTCGCCGGCGTCATCTCCGGCCAGATCAGCCCCGGCTAGGCGCAGAAATGAAGCTGCGGGAGACGTGTCGTTCCTCTGGTGCTCTCCGCGCAGCATTTGGCCCCCTGTGCGCCGTTTCCGAGCCCCTCCGCCGTGCTGGTGGTCGCTGGAGGCTCCCCGCCGGCGAGGACGACCTCGCCGCCGGTGGAGGTCGACGTGGCAAGCTAACCCAGCCGATTAGTGACTTAATCACTCGCTGACAAGTGGGCCCAAGGCCAAGTCAAACCTCAGTTAGGGCTGGTCAGCGCGGGATTAGTCCCAGAGAGGTTGACCAGTGGGGCTCCCCTGTCAGGTTTGACCTGAACAGGTCGGCTGACCTGCTGACGTCAGCCTGATGCAATAAATGGAATTTCGAGTTTAAAACTAATTCAGGAAATTGCTAAAAATTGCAAAAATCATAGAAATTAATCTGTAACTGCAATGAAAATAAATTATATATGAAAAAGTATCAGAAAAAATCAAGGATTCTGATTATGCTATTTTCAACTATGTTTGAAAAAGTTACACGACCCTAATTTGTGAAATAAGGAATAATTCAATTCTTTTAATCACTTTATAAATGGAATTTGCAAAAATATCCAAATTTCATTATAAATGCAATGATCACACACTGCCCTAGATATAAATCAGTACCATAACATGACATTTCATGCATGTTAACATTAAGTTGATCTGAGCAACAGGTCGAATCAATTAAACCTGTATCCGAGAATACCCGTTTGAATTGCTATTCGAATGTGATTCAAATCAACTCTAAACCTAAAACATCTTGATTATAATAACTTATCACTTTGCATTCTCATGCCATGCTCATGCATCATTTTGATTGCATATGATTGTTATTGAATGTTGCCATTCATTTCAGTAGGCTCCGCACCCCCGGATTCCACCGAATATCCGTCTGACGGATATCGTTCCTCCTCTGAGCAACAAGGCAAGCAACCCTTTTGATCATCCCGATAAATCCCATGTTCTTGCTCCTGCACCTAATTATTGCATTAGGACCAAATGCTTCAACTTCTTTTGCCACGATAGTTGAACCCATTTCCTTTGCATGACTTAACATTGTCACAGTAAATAGCCAAACCTTGCAACCTAGCATACCTGGTAGTTGCCTGAGCTATGATGTGCCTTATCCTGCTATGCATGCTATGCTTAGAGTTGTGTATGGTCTGTCATCTGGGAGATGAACAGAATTGTGAAATGTGTTTGGTGAGCAAAGGTTGTGTGTTGAACTTGATTTGGTAAAGGTACCGGTGAAAGGCTGTGTAGGAGTACATGGCGGGTTGTTTCATTGGAACCGTCCTTAGGAACTGAGTTCCGTGTATGTAATCCAAGACTAGATACTACCACATGTTGGGCCCTGAAATATGACCCTGCTCGGCCTATTAATCGCGTAGTACTCGGTCCAGGAGTTGCAAGTAGTTTCTGGTGTTTATAGTAATGCTGGAGGCCGTGCATGGTGCTGACCTGAGAGGTGGACGGTGATGCGGTAGGCAGTGGCACGGTGTACCTAGTGGCACCCGGATGGTGGGCTTGGGAACCCTGCGCACATCGTTTGAGGCCGTGGAGGAAACCTCGGCCGGACTTCCGTACGGGTTACTCTCAGATAGGCGATAAACCTGGACTAGGTACTAGTGTGGTTAACGGTCGTGGCCGACTCCCTCGCTGGGCTTCCGCTTGAAGGTTGCCGAGGTGCATGACGTGCACATAGCGATAAGTGGCGAGAGCGTGTGTGACGAAGTACACCCCTGCAGGGTTATGATCTATTCAAATAGCCGCGTCCGCGGATATGGACTACTTGGAGACATATGTTGTTCATAGATAACTTCAATGGATACTCATAAAATTGTCAAGATAAGCGTGAGTGTCGTGGATGGCATTTCCGTATGGAGACGGAATGATTCCACGATAGTGTATTGTTGTGGTGTTAGTGGACTCGTGTGCGAGAAATCAAGTTGTCAAAACTAATTTCAAAATGCAAGTTGTCTAGCCACGAGTCAAATGCTGGCTTTCCGCATGAAACCCCACAATACCTTTTGATACCTTGCATGAGTAGTTAGTTCTCCTAAAGTCTTGCTGAGTACCTTCGTACTCATGTTTGCTTAATAAATGTTGCAGAGGTTGCTAATGACCCTAATGGAGGGTTCTTCGTAGACATCGACGACGACGAGTAGCTGGTGTCCCAGCTATGATCTGGCCCTACGTCGGCTCTGTAGTATAGTCAGGCCACATGCCTACTAGTTGCCCTGTCTGTACCCAGACAGTTTATAACTCTTCCGCTGGCTTGTATTGTATGACTGCTATTATGGGTCGTGAGACCCTTAATGTGTAATATTATGTGTGTGGCTCTTCCGAGCCTCTTAAATAAAGCTTGTATGGTTATGGTTATGTTGTGATGCCATCGATGTATCTATACATATCGGTATGCCATGCGTACGTGTGTCTTACTTGATATGTATGGGGTTCGAATACCTAGTCGTGAACTTTAGTAGCACTCCTTACAAGGAAATGCCCCTTTGTGATCCAACGAGCCTTGGTAGTTCGCTACTGCTCCGGACTCATTGGTTGACCGGCATGTGTCCTTCTTAGCTGCTGTGTCTGTCCCCTTTGGGGAAGTGTCACGCGACGTAATGGAGTCCTTGTAGCTCGCTACGACTCGTCTACGTTCGTTGATGACCGACACCTGCTTTGTTGGGTCATGTATGCCTGTCCTTGTGCGGAACTGCCACTTTGGTTTATGACTAGACATGTCGATCCGGGTTCTTTGACATTGGTTTGCTAGCGACACTATCGCATACGTGAGTCAAAAGACGCAAACGGTCCCGGCTAAGGTAAGGCTGCAGCCGTGGAGTTAACCGTGCGTGAGACCACAAAGGGATGCGATGTGTTACAGGCTGGATTCCTATGGCTTAGGATCGGGGTCCCAACAGCGTTGGTATCAGAGCCTGACTGACTGTAGGATTACTAAGCCAAACTGGTCGAAGTTGAGTCTAGAATTGCTTTAGCTATATATAAGGGAATTGTTTGTGGAAGGGAACGTAAGATTCTTGTTCTCTTCTCAAGTTATTCTATTCTGGTCATCCTCGTCTTTTCTGCGGGAATTAAGGACTAGGTTACTCATCTTCTCCTAGGCTCGTATTTCTGATCGGTAGATTATAGGACTACGGGTCGAGAGATATTGGGTTTCCTTTATTCCTAGGAAGCAGGAAGTAAGTTTGGTGATCAGGGAGTTGAATTTGATAGTTGAGTGGTTACGTTATTCCACTTTGGGTTGTCTCAAATTTGTTTTGAGCATTTACAGCCGTTATGCTGCCCAATTTTTGCATTCAGAGCTCTAATGCTTTTGCATTACTCTCTATTTACAGATGCCTGGCCGTCCTTCTCGTCAGGTGGTACGTCTGACCAGGTGCATTGATGTGCCGGGTCATACGGCCATGCTGGTCAGGGTGATGTCGGTGTGCGGTTACCGCTGGTACCCCGAGTACACAGTGGAGGAACAGTACCGAGACTTCAACCAGAGCCAGTACATTTGCACTGTTAGGGTATTTCCAGACTACCCTAGAGCGGAGAAGCCAATCCATTGGTCCTATGGGTTGGGAGTCACTGTTGACATGGCAGTACAAGATGCTGCCTATTCAATGCTGACTATTATGAGAGCGAGACATGCACTGCTGCAGAATTCAGAGTTCTGCTATGTTCCGGCCTCTCAGTCTGGTGAAGAGGGATACCTCAGTGGAGTCTATTTTGATTCTTCTATGGAGGATCCACTTCTGCAGTCCACTGTTGAGATGCTAGAGAACAGAGACAAGGATGCTCGTGCTCTCCGCATGGAGCTTTATGCTACCCGTGCCCGTCTGTGGACAGTTTTGACGCAGCTGGCACCGGTAGTCCAGACAGGGTATGGAGAGATGGAGATGCTGAACCCTGTTAGGAACCATCTTCTGGCCCACGTTGACTGGCCAGCTATAGGAGGAGTCACACCTCTTCAGGGACCCCTCTTACCACCAGTCAGGGGACCAAGGCCACATCCGTGTCCTTATGGATCCCAGGGATCTCAGGCTAGAGTGTTTCTTGATCCGCAGGTTGAGCTTCCAGGTCATGGAGGTAATCTCTATGAGATGTTCTATGCGGATGCCTGAGCTGTGAGCGGAAGGATAGTATGGTAGTAGCCGTATGTTCACAGTCCTGCGTGACTTGTGGAGTATGGTAGTAATGTGAAACGAATTCCGGAGGCCTAGATAAATAATGTATAGGAAGCTTGTAAGCCTCTGATGAGTAGTTCCACCATTTCAGTAGTTTGCTCTTCGAGTAAGTTTGTACTGAACTATGTAAGGGTGTGTATGAACCATGGTGTATATATAGCAGTTGCTTGTTACCATGTTGTTCGGATATTCATTTCCGCATTCCGTGTGTTCAGTACATTCTTAATCCATAGTTAGTATTGATATGATATTGGTCTAAGCTATGAGTTTGTTTATCAGGATGGTGTTCACCAGGTTGAACTGTGCCCCTACTCATGAGCAATGTGAGGGTAGTCAAGCGTTGCAGGAAGACCTGCCTCACCCACCTTCTCTGGTAGAAGTGATGCTTGAGGCAGAAAGAAACAAAAGGGAGACCAACCGACTGCTAGAGCGTATTGAGCAGAATACGGCTCGACAACCTAGGAATGCTGCAGTGTCCCTCAATGACTTTGTGAAGCTGAATCCTCCAAAGTTTCATCATTCTGTCGATCCCCTCGACGCTAATGACTGGCTGTGCAGCATCTCACGCAAGATTCGCTCTGCAAATGTGTCTGAGGCCGACAATGTGACCTTTGCGGCGCATTTCCTGGAGGGACCCGCCAATCTGTGGTGGGAGAATTTTGAAGCTATGCGTCCCGCTGAACCAGTGGCCACATGGGCAGACTTCAGTGCAGCTTTTCGTCTGCACCATATTCCAGAGGGCCTGATGGACAGAAAGAGAGAGGAGTTCTGTGCCTTCACTCAGGGCAAGTTGTCTGTGGATGCCTATAGCCGCGAGTTCGGTAACCTCGCTCGCTATGCAACAGAAGAGGTGTCTACTGACGCCAAGAAGCAAGCAAGATTCCGTAAGGGTCTGAGCCCTGAGCTCCGTCGTGATCTGCGCCTCCATGAGTGTGCAAGCTTTCAAGCCCTGGTCAACAAAGCGATCAGTGCGGAGACTGGTCATACTGACTTCGAAGCCACAAGGAAGCACTCCCGTGACTTTGGCTCGTCTTCTGGTTCCGCGTTTCTAAAACGCAGGCTGCGGGTTCCAAACAGTTCTCTGCCGCCAAGATACACTCCGAGGCCATCCTACGTGGCGCCTCAGACGAATCAGGCCAACCCTCCATCAAAAGCTTATGGTGGTCCAGCTAGCAATGCTGCACCACGTGCCAACCAGGTGATATGCTACAAGTGTGGAGAACCAAGGCATTATTCCCGTGAGTGTCCTCAGAATGTGGGTGCCAAGCAACCCGGAAAGTCCGTCGGGCAGGCCAAGTCGGGCAAAGCGTTTTATGTGAAGCCAACTCCTGCACGTGGCCGTGTGAACTATGTGTCAGCAGAAGAAGCTGCAGAGGATCCCGACGTCATGCTGGGTACGCTTCTTGTTAATCATCACCCAGCATCCGTTCTCTTTGACACTGGGTCTTCTCATTCCTTCATTTCAGAAAGTTATGCACAGTTGCATAACATGTCATTTTGTGATATGCCAATCCCATTGGTTGTCGAAACCCCTGGTAGTAAATGGCAAACCTCTAGGATAACCTATGACAATGAGATTCTAGTAGACAGGCTAGTTTTTTCTAGCCTCATTGATAGCATTGAAATCTTCGGATATTAATATCATCTTGGGCATGGACTGGATGTCAGCTCACTATGCCAAGATTGATACTCACTCTAGAAATGTCCAGCTTACCCATCCCTCGGGTGAGATAGTAAATGTCTCTACTCGAGTTGCCAAATGCCAGCTCTATTCCCTAAATGCCAACCCTCTTCCGGAACTTGAAGACATTCCGATAGTCCGTGACTTCCCGGATGTTTTCCCAGAGGAACTGCCAGGAATTCCACCTGACAAAGATGTAGAGTTTGTGATAGATCTTGTTCCGGGAACTGTCCCAATAGCCAGAAGACCTTATAAGATGGCACCCCTGGAGCTAGCTGAACTTAAGAAGCAATTAGATGAGGCCTTGAACAAGGGTTTCATTTGTCCTAGCTCTTCTCCTTGGGCTTGTCCCGTCCTCTTCGTCAAGAAGAAAGACGGAACGGATCGGATGGTTGTAGATTACCGACCAGTTAACCTGGTCACCATAAAGAACAAGTATCCGCTCCCCAGGATCAACGATCTGTACGATCAGCTCGCTGGATCCTCAGTCTTCTCCAAAATGGATTTGAGGTTGGGATACCATCAAATCAAGATTAAGAACGGGGACATTCCAAAAACGGCCTTTGTTACTCGTTATGGCCAATATGAGTACACCGTTATGTCCTTCGGTTTAACCAATGCCCCAGCCACCTTCTCTCGGCTGATGAATTCAATCTTTATGGAGTATTTGGATAAATTCGTCATAGTATACCTCGATGATATTCTCATCTACTCAAAGAATGAACAAGAACATGCCGAGCATCTAAGGCTGGTATTGATGAAACTTCGAGAGCATCGCCTTTATGCCAAATTTTCAAAATGTGAATTCTGGTTACCAGAAGTGACCTATCTAGGCCACGTAATCTCTGGTAAGGGTATTGCTGTCAATCCCGAGAGAGTTCAAGCTGTCCTTGATTGGACTCAACCTGAATCGGTTAAGCAAGTTAGGAGTTTTCTTGGTCTAGCGAGCTATTGTCGCCGCTTCGCCGAGAATTTCTCCAAGGTTGCAAAGCCTCTGACTGAACTCCTCAAGAAAGATAAGAAGTTCGAGTGGACACCACAGTGTGAGCATAGTTTTCAGGAACTGAAAAGACGCCTGACTTCCGCACCTGTGTTGCTACCACCAGATTTTTCTAAGGACTTTGTTATCTATTGCGACGCCTCGCGACAAGGATTAGGTCGCATTCTCATGCAAGATCGTCATGTGATCGCATACGCATCTCGACAGTTGCGTCCACATGAGGATAATTATCCCACACATGACCTTGAGCTTGCAGCTGTGGTCCATGCACTAAAAACCTGGCGACATTACCTTCTGGGTAATCGTTGCGAAATATTCACTGATCACCAAAGTCTGAATTATATCTTCACCCAGCCGGATTTGAATCTCAGGCAAAGACGGTGGGTTGAGTTGATCTCGGATTACGACTTAGGGATAACTTACACCCCGGGGAAGGCCAATGTTTGGCCGATGCACTAAGTCGTAAATCTTATTGTAACAATTTGATGCTAGAAATAGGGTCAACCACTTCTCCATGAGGACTTTCGGAAGTTGAATCTTCATATTGTTCCTCAAGGATTCCTTTCTACCCTGGTGGCGAAGCCTACTCTTAAGGATCAAATTATAGCTGGCCAAAAGCGTGACAAGGGTATATCACGGATCAAGGAGAATATTTTTAGCGGAAACGCTAAAGAATTTTCCATGAATGATCAAGGTGTGGTGTTCTTCCAGAATCGTTTAGTGGTTCCTAAGAACCCACATATAAGGCAGTTAATCCTTAAGGAGGCTCATGATTCCCCTCTCACCATTCATCTCGGTAGTACTAAGATGTATCAGGACCTACGCCAGAGGTTCTGGTGGACTAGGATGACGAGAGAAATTGCTGAGTTCGTTGCTAACTGCGATGTTTGTCGTCGAGTTAAGGCAGAACATCAAAGGCCTGCTGGCACCCTTCAACCTTTAGCTATTCCTGAATGGAAATGGGATAAAGTTAGCATGGATTTTATTACCGGATTTCCCAAGACCAAGAAAGGAAATAATGCTATCTTTGTGGTCATTGACCGTCTTTCCAAAGTGGCTCATTTTCTTCCTGTTCGTGAGAGTATAACAGCTAGCCAGCTAGCAGAGTTATATATCTCTCGAATAGTGTCTCTTCATGGTGTTCCCCTGGAAATTAACTCGGACCGTGGAAGTATCTTTACTTCTCGCTTCTGGGAAAGTTTTCAGAATGCCATGGGGACTCACTTATCTTTTAGCACTGCTTTCCATCCCCAATCAAGTGGTCAAGTAGAAAGAGTGAATCAAATTCTAGAAGATATGCTCCGAGCTTGTGTTATATCGTTCGGTATGAATTGGGAGAAGTGTCTTCCATTCACCGAATTCGCTTATAACAACAGTTATCAATCAAGCTTGGGCAAAGCCCCTTTTGAAGTTCTCTATGGACGAAGATGTCGAACACCTCTTAATTGGTCAGAAACCGGAGAGAGGCAACTCTTTGGGCCGGACATGATCCAGGATGCAGAAGAGCAGGTTCGCATTATTCGTGAAAAGTTGAAAACAGCCCGGTCTCGTCAAAAGAGCCAATATGATCGTCATCATAAGGCTGTGACCTTTGAAGTTGACGAGAAGGCTTACCTTCGGGTTACACCTTTGAAGGGTACCCATCGATTCGGTATCAAGGGCAAATTGGCTCCTCGTTACATTGGACCTTTTCGCATTCTTGCCAAACGAGGAGAAGTTGCCTACCAGTTGGAACTTCCTCCGCATCTTTCCAAGGTTCATGATGTTTTCCACGTCTCGCAACTCACGCGTTGCTTTTCGGATCCTATCCGTGAAGTGGACCACGAAACGCTTGATCTACAAGATAATCTTTCTTACCGAGAATACCCCGTGCATATTCTTGATCAAGCTGAGCGTACCACTCGATGTCGAAACCTCAAGTTTCTTAAAGTTCAATGGTCAAATCATTCTGAAAAGGAGGCAACCTGGGAAAGAGAGGATCGTCTCCGACTCGAATATCCTGCATTATTCCCGACGACTTCTAAATCTCGGGACGAGATTCTTTTGAGTGGGGGTGAGTTGTCACATCCCTAACCCTTAACCAAGATAGCATTGTGCTCATGTCTTCTTTGCATTTGCATCCAAGAAGTTTCAACAAAAACAACAAAGTGGCAAAGGAAAAACTTAAAACCCTAGCCACCATTTCAATTAAAGGAAATTTCAACTAGTTCAAAATCAATGAACCCAAAATGGCCTCAAGAAATGTTCAAACTTTCTGATAAATCATGAAAGTAAATGAGCATTGGAGAAAACTATTTTCTTGACACTTTAAGCATTTTAAATAAATGCAAAAGCCACTGGTTTCAAATTTAAAATTTGAAATCAGAAACTATAATTTTCCAAAAATGTTGAAAGTCTTGGAAATGAGTGGGGATATTATAACAAATATTACAGGAGGTCTAAAATAGTTTTTACTTTTTGTTTTGGAGCTGAAATAATTAGCAAAGCAATAAATAGCAAAACAGAAAAACAAAAACAGAGGAAATGGAAAAAGACTTACCTGTCGCCCAAGCCAGGCCCGGCCCATCTCCCCGCTCGTCCCCTCCCTCGCGCCAGTAGGCAGCAGGAGGTGGCCGCCGCCTCCTCCGGCGCGGCCACGCACCTGCGTGCCTGCCTGGCCGCCGGTTCGTGCTGGCGACGACGGGGATAAGCTCCCCAGAGCTTCCCCTATCCATTCCCCGCCTCGGTTCTTCCCCTCCTCCCGGATCCCCTCCTTCTCCCTGCTGCCGCCATTAGAGCCGAGCTCGAGCTCGAGCTGGCCGTGCCCCTGACCATAGGATCCCCTCCCAGAGCATGCCATTAGCTCCGTCTCATCGCCCTGGTCATCTCTGCAGAAGCCGAAGCTTCGTCGAGCCCTGCAACGCCCGCAACGCCGTCGTCTTCCTCCTCCGGCCGCCGGACCTCTTCCGTCGATTCGTCGCCCCCAGGCCTTCCCCGAGCCGTCTGAGCTCTGCTCTGCACTCCCTGTGAGCATGCGGTCGTTTCCCCTAAGTTTTCCCCGTCGATCCCCTCCTCTAGCCCTAGTTTCACCGGAGCCCGACGAGGACCGCCGCTGCCGCTCGTCGCCTGTAGCCCTTCGATGTCCAGCTCGTCCTTCCGAGGGCACCAACAGCTCCAGGACGACGCGTAGATGCCGTAGCAGCTAAGAACCGAGCGTAGATCCCTCTGATTCAAAGACCCCGATGACGCCCGAGCCTTGGCCGCCGCCAAGCTCGTCGCCGGCGTCATCTCCGGCCAGATCAGCCCCGGCTAGGCGCATAAATGAAGCTGCGGGAGACATGTCGTTCCTCTGGTGCTCTCCGCGCAGCATTTGGCCCCCTGTGCGCCGTTTCCGTGCCCCTCCGCCGTGCTGGTGGTCGCCGGAGGCTCCCCGCCGGCGAGGACGACCTCGCCGCCGGTGGAGGTCGACGTGGCAAGCTAACCCAGCCGATTAGTGACTTAATCACTCGCTGACAAGTGGGCCCAAGGCCAAGTCAAACCTCAGTTAGGGCTGGTCAGCGCAGGATTAGTCCCAGAGAGGCTGACCAGTGGGGCCCCCTTATCAGGTTTGACCTGAACAGGTCGGCTGACCTGCTGACGTCAGCCTGATGCAATAAATGGAATTTCGAGTTTAAAACTAATTCAGGAAATTGCTAAAAATTGCAAAAATCATAGAAATTAATCTGTAACTCCAATGAAAATAAATTATATATGAAAAAGTATCAGAAAAAATCAAGGATTCTGATTATGCTACTTTAAACTATGTTTGAAAAAGTTACAGGACCCTAATTTGTGAAATAAGGAATAATTCAATTCTTTTAATCACTTTATAAATGGAATTTGCAAAAATATCCAAATTTCATTATAAATGCAATGATCACACACTGCCCTAGATATAAATCAGTACCATAACATGACATTTCATGCATGTTAACATTAAGTTGATCTGAGCATCAGGTCGAATCAATTAAACCGGTATCCGAGAATACCCGTTTGAATTGCTATTTGAATGTGATTCAAATCAACTCTAAACCTAAAACATCTTGATTATAATAACTTATCACTTTGCATTCTCATGCCATGCTCATGCATCATTTTGATTGCATATGATTGTTATTGAATGTTGCCATTCATTTCGGTAGGCTCCGCACCCTCGGATTCCACCGAATATCCGTCTGACGGATATCGTTCCTCCTCTGAGCAACAAGGCAAGCAACCCTTTTGATCATCCCGATAAATCCCATGTTCTTGCTCCTGCACCTAATTATTGCATTAGGACCAAATGCTTCAACTTCTTTTTCCACGATAGTTGAACCCATTTCCTTTGCATGACTTAACATTGTCACAGTAAATAACCAAACCTTGCAACCTAGCATACCTGGTAGTTGCCTGAGCTATGATGTGCCTTATCCTGCTATGCATGCTATGCTTAGAGTTGTGTATGGTCTGTCATCTGGGAGATGAACAGAATTGTGAAATGTGTTTGGTGAGCAAAGGTTGTGTGTTGAACTTGATTTGGTAAAGGTACCGGTGAAAGGCTGTGTAGGAGTACATGGCGGGTTGTTTCATTGGAACCGTCCTTAGGAACTGAGTTCCGTGTATGTAATCCAAGACTAGATACTACCACATGCTGGGCCCTGAAATATGACCCCGCTCGGCCTATTAATCGCGTAGTACTCGGTCCAGGAGTTGCAAGTAGTTTCTGGTGTTTATAGTAATGCTGGAGGCCGTGCATGGTGCTGACCTGAGAGGTGGACCGTGATGCGGTAGGCAGTGGCACGGTGTACCAAGTGGCACCCGGATGGTGGGCTTGGGAACCCTGCGCACATCGTTTGAGGCCGTGGCGGAAACCTCGGCCGGACTTCCGTACGGGTTACTCTCAGATAGGCGATAAACCTGGACTAGGTACTAGTGTGGTTAACGGTCGTGGCCGACTCCCTCGCTGGGCTTCCGCTTGAAGGTTGCCGAGGTGCATGACGTGCACATAGCGATAAGTGGCGAGAGCGTGTGTGACGAAGTACACCCCTGCAGGGTTATGATCTATTCGAATAGCCGCGTCCGCGGATATGGACTACTTGGAGACATATGTTGTTCATAGATAACTTCAATGGCTACTCATAAAATTGTCAAGATAAGCGTGAGTGTCGTGGAAGGCATTTCCGTATGGAGACGGAATGATTCCACGATAGTGTATTGTTGTGGTGTTAGTGGACTCGTGTGCGAGAAATCAAGTTGTCAAAACTAATTTCAAAATGCAAGTTGTCTAGCCACGAGTCAAATGCTGGCTTTCCGCATGAAACCCCACAATACCTTTTGATACCTTGCATGAGTAGTTAGTTATCCTAAAGTCTTGCTGAGTACCTTCGTACTCATGTTTTCTTTAGAAATGTTGCAGAGGTTGCTAATGACCCTAATGGAGGGTTCTTCGTAGAAATCGGCGACGACGAGTAGCTGGTGTCCCAGCTACGATCTGGCCCTACGTCGGCTCTGTAGTATAGTCAGGCCACATGCCTACTAGTTGCCCTGTCTGTACCCAGACAGTTTATAACTCTTCCGCTGGCTTGTATTGTATGACTGCTATTATGGGTCGTGAGACCCTTAATGTGTAATATTATGTGTGTGGCTCTTCTGAGCCTCTTAAAGAAAGCTTGTATGGTTATGGTTATGTTGTGATGCCATCGATGTATCTATACATATCGGTATGCCATGCGTACGTGTGTCTTACTTGATATGTATGGGGTTCGAATACCTAGTCGTGAACTTTAGTAGCACTCCTTACAAGCAAATGCCCCTTTGTGATCCAACGAGCCTTGGTAGTTCGCTACTGCTCCGGACTCATTGGTTGACCGGCATGTGTCCTTCTTAGCTGCTGTGTCTGTCCCCTTTGGGGAAATGTCACGCGACGTAATGGAGTCATTGTAGCTCGCTACGACTCGTCTACGTTCGTTGATGACCGACACCTGCTTTGTTGGGTCATGTATCCCTGTCCTTGTGCGGAACTGCCACTTTGGTTTATGACTAGACATGTCGATCCGGGTTCTTTGACATTGGTTTGCTAGCGACACTATCGCATACGTGAGTCAAAAGACGCAAACGGTCCCGGCTAAGGTAAGGCTGCAGCCGTGGAGTTAACCGTGCGTGAGACCACAAAGGGATGCGATGTGTTATAGGCTGGATTCCTATGGCTTAGGATCGGGGTCCCGACAACCATCGCCGCGCTGATCGTCTTCATCAACATCACCCCTTTCATCACCATCCTCATCTCCTTTCAGCAGTCCACTCTCCCGCACCTCGCTGCAATCCCCTACTTGAACATGGGGCTTTATGCCACATTATGATCCAATGATGTGTTGCCATCCTATGAAGTTTTGAGTAGATTTCTTTTGTCCTTTGGGTTGACTGATGATCTAGATTGATTTGAGTTGTATGTTTATTTTTGTGTTGTCCTACAGTGCCTTATGTGCAGCACACACGTGAAGTATTCCTGTTGTAGGGTGTTGCAATATGTTCATGATTCGCTTATAGTGGGTTGCTTGAGTGACAGAAGCATAAACCCAAGTAAGGGGGTTGTTGGGTATGGGATAAAGGGGACTTGATGCTTTAATGCTATGGTTGGGTTTAACCTTAATAATCTTTAGTAGTTGTGGATGCTTCCTAGAGTTCCAATCATAAGTGCATATGGTCCAAGTAGAGAAAGTATGTTAGCTTACGCCTCTCCCTCATATAAAATTGCAATAATGATTACCGATCTTGTTAATAATTTCCTAGGAAAATTACGCACACCGACCCATCATTATTCCACACTCGCTGTTTGTAATACATTGTAATATACTCTAACTTTATGATAACAAGACCTATTTCTATATTCTAGTTCTCCGTTATCACGCAAAGTTATTCTCTTCATACCCACAACATAGTTTTATTTCTCGTTTCTAATTGGAAGCAAACGTTCAGCGTACGTAAAGTGGTATCAGTGGCATATAGGACATGAGAGAATATTGATCTTAGCTATGGCTCCTTCCGGGTTCAACACTCCATACTTATCACTTCCACCTTTGGAAATTGCTACGATGATTTCTTGCACTTGGGGATTATCAAGCTCTTTTATGGCGCCGTTGTCGGGGAGCAATAGCGTGGGGTTAGTATTCTCGTGTGTGCTTGTTTGATTTTTTTCACTACGTAGATTTTATTTTCCCTTTTTGGTTTATTTAGTTGTGGTTAAAACAAAACAAAAATAATGAAAAATATAAAAAGAATTACTTGCCTCTTATTCCTAAGAAGTTTTTCAAAAAGAGAAGTGATTGGAAGGTTGTGCATTGGAGAAGTGAGGGTCGACCTTGAACTCTTGTATTCATGCTCATGGAAACAATGTAGAATTTTTCATGGAAGTTTCTCAAAAATAATTATCCCCTTGTCTATATCCATTGTATTATAAAAATAATGTGCCAAGATTTGGTTTTAGAACGATTAGATAGCTTGTTTTCTTTGTGCGGTGCAAAAACAAAAACTTTGACTCAAGTGTATGAATTTTCATTTTTTATTGGTACGTCAAAAGTTTCTGAAAATTTTACAAAGTACTGCTATACAAACATTTTAATTTTTCCTAAATATCCAAAATTTGTGGAGTTACATAAGTATGCGAAGTTTCCATATTGCTATAGGTTGTCCTGTTTTTGACATATTCTGTTTTCTATGCATTATCCTCTTATTTTGATGAACCTATATGTCACGCCCAAGATGCGGCCTTGTCCTCAGTTTGGCATGAGGGCCTCGTCAGGGATAGAAGCGCATCTCGTCGTGTCGCAAGAATGAATATCGCTACAAGTTCATGTACTAAAAAGATGAGATATATATATATAGAATTGGCTTACACTCGCCACATGCTACATCAGAGTCACATCAGTACATTACATAATCATCAAGAGTAAGAGCAGGGTCCGACTACGGACGAAAACAAACGAGAAAAGAAGAACGATGTCCATCCTTGCTATCCCAGGCTGCCGGCCTGGAACCCATCCTAGATCGATGAACAAGAAGAAGAAGCAACTCCAAATGAACAATCAACGCGCTCGCGTCAAGTAACCTTTACATGTACCTGCAACTAGTGTTGTAGTAATCTGTGAGCCACAAGGGACTCAGCAATCTCATTTCCAAAGGTATCAAGACTAGCAAAGCTTAATAGGTGAGGTAAGGTTAAGTGGTGAGGTTGCACCAGCGGCTAAGCATATATGAGGTGGCTAAACTAACGAGTACAACAAATAAGAAGGGGAAGATCTACGCTTAGCGGACGTGAACTACTGATGATCAAATGAATGATCCTGAACACCTACCTACGTCAGACATAACCCCACCGTGTCCTCGATCGGAGAAGGAACTCACGAAAGAGACAGTCACGGTTACGCACACAGTTGGCATATTTTAGTTAAGTTAACTTCAAGTTATCTAGAACCAGTGTTAAACAAAGTTTCCACATTGCCACATAACCGCGGGCACGGCTCTCCGAAAATATTTAACCCTGCAGGGTTGCTCCAACTAGTCCATCACAAATTACCACAAGCCGCATAGAAATCCTCGATCATGAAGCTCACGATCTCGTTGGACTCCTTAGTGGAAAACCTCAACTCTGAGATTACCCAAAGCATCACCGGAATCCCGATGCACAAGATATCTCGTCAAAGGTAAAACTAATCCAGCAAAGCCACCCGGTGTGTCAACGAATGCGATAGGAGCCGCGTATCTCGTCCTCAGGACACACCGTCTATGCAAAGTGGACGGGAACCAAACCTCGAGTTGCCCCGTGGTGGCACCGCCGACTGCTAGGTGGGTGGACCAACACTCATGAGGAGCACTGGCCCGGGGGTTGATTAAATTTCCTCGGGTTAATTACTCCCTATGTAGTTCATTACTTATTAGGCAAATGTAGTACCAAAGTTGGGCCTTCCCAGACCAGCTTTAATCTAAAACGAATTATCAAGGGGGTCCCCATAACAACCCCGATCATGTTAGGAG
The DNA here is from genome assembly GCF_904849725.1 of Hordeum vulgare subsp. vulgare. Lineage (NCBI taxonomy): Eukaryota > Viridiplantae > Streptophyta > Magnoliopsida > Poales > Poaceae > Hordeum > Hordeum vulgare. Next base: position 74,679,541 of record NC_058522.1, on the reverse strand, counting down.
CGCTCATTTATGGAACATAACACCGATAGCCAAGAACTAAGGGGGCAAAGGTGGAACAAAACACCAGGCTAGAAAGGCCGAGCCTTCCACCTTTTACCAAGTATATAGGTCCATTAAATTAAACAACATTAATATATGGTGATATGACAAGGGACCCATGTTATCACATGTAAGCAACTACACCTGCAACTAGCAACGCTAACAACAAGGTTAAGCAAGCAGTAACATAGCGAAACAGTGGTTTGCTAGGTTGAACAGTTGAAGGTTATCATGGCATTGTTGAGAGGCTCATATATAACAAGTGGTAGGCAACGAGACGTAAACGGTAGAAACGGTAAAACTAGCATGGCAATGATAGTAATGGTATCTAGGGAAATGGTCATCTTGCGTGAGATCCCGCTTGGAAGAAGAATGACTCCGTGAAGCAGACGAACCAACGTAGTCGAACGGTTCCTCACTTTCCGACGCGGTCGGAACTCTATCGGAACGAAGCAAACCGGAAACAAACATCAACACAAATATTGACCACGGCAAATGCAAAACATGATGCACACCCTACTATGATGCATGATCAGATCAAAAATTCAAGGGACGGAATGGCAATTCACCTCACACAAACACTACACATTAAGTGAAGCTCGATCTGCAACGAGTTGAATATCGACGAAACTCCACATTTAATTATTTAGTTCACTCCCATTAATTTACACGGCAATATTAAATTGTTGTTAACATGGCAAGGGATGAAGCAGGTGATTCTACCTGGCATCCTAGACGGTTAACTCGCGGAGCATAGAACGGAGCTACGGCACAAGAACATGCAACACAAGTTGTATATGCCATGAATGCGTCATGCATGCGAGTTCAAACATCACGGGCAAGAAGAGAAATAAACAGGTGTCTCCATGGTGAGCGTGAGGGAACCATGGCGGCAAAACGGAAACGAAGCCACGGCAACGTTCCTATCCCGATAACTCAACGAGATATCATGCCAACGAATAGGGAGCGCGTGGGGGAACGCTAAATAAGGAATGGGGTGATCCCGGTTACCGGGTTCCCATGTGCCGAGGCACAACAAAAGAGGTACACATGCAACGGGCAACATAAGGTGCAAACAAACAATACATCTCATACAACACATGTATATGGTTCACGACACGTCCCATCGGTATACCTTCGACGCTTGGGAATCGAAGGGGTTCGGTCGAAGCAGACGTCTTGGAGGTCGTGGAAGTAGTTGTACTCGATCTCGTCGACGGTAGTCGTTCTCTTGTCGGTAGACGATCTTCGGCGTCGGGAGTTGAACACGGTTTCCGGGGGTCGTCGAGGACGTCGTGGTGCTCGGCGAATTTGTCGATGACTCACGGTGACGGGGATGGTGCACGCAGCGACGGCAAGCGACAACAACACGGCTAGCGAAAGCAGACAACCGCCAGCAACTAGCAACTAGCCTAGCAACAGCATCTAACAGCAATTAGCAGCAACTACATCGGCAACATGCACAGCGACCTGACAGCAGCAAGCAACAAGTATCTGCAGCAGCAGCAAGCTGCAAAGCAGGCAAATAGCAACAGCAGCTATTAGCTAGCAAGCAGCAGCAAAACCTACCTAGCAGCAACAACCTACATCAGCGACTACCAACTAGCAAGCTAGCAACAACAGCTAGCTACAGCATCAAAGCAACAGCAACAACAACCTACAACTACGGCCAGCAATAGCAAGCAGGCACAAATAGTAGCAAGTAATGGCAGCTAGCACGACACGGCACAACAGCAACAACAAACTTGACAGCAGCAGCAGCAAAATGGCACAGCAACAGCATTAGGCAGTAGCAACAAAATGCAACAGCAGGGCAGCAATCGGCAAGAGCAACAGCAGGCAAGCGGCACTGCTCGGTAGCAACAAAAACGCAGCAGCGGCACAGCATGCAGCAGTTTTGCACAGCAACAGCAACTAGCGCAGGCAAGCAATTACGGCAAACAGCGGCTAAGGCACAGCAAGCAACCTAGCACTAAGCAGCAAGCCGCAAGCAAGAGCAACAGGCAAGAGCTACTGCACCGCAACAGCACAGGGCATCGGCAGCGACAGTTAGCGGCAGCAACATCAAAGCTACAGCAAGCAACTAGCGGCATCACCAGCAAACCTTCGACAGCAACATCAAAATGCAGCATCAGGCATACACAGGAGCAGCTCAGCTACAGCGACGGTAGGAGGAGGAGGAGGCCGGGGTCCTGGAGGCTTGGCCATGGCCAGCACGGCGCCGGGGAACAGCAGCAGGGCGCCTCCGGCAAGCAGCAAGGCGAGGCCGAGGGGCGGCGAGCTCGGGGAGCGACGGACGGCGCACGGGGATATCAGCGAGGAGGCCAGGGTCCTGGACGCGCAGCGAGGCGGCGCGACAGCTTGCTCGGTAGGGAGGCGAGGCGGCGCGACAGCTTGCTCGATAGGGAGGCGAGGCGGCGCGAAGGGCACGCGGGGAGGCGGCGAGGCGCACCGGTGAGGGGAGGCATGGGCGACGGCCTAGGGCGAGGGGATCGGGGAAGATGGCGCTGCGCGAGAGGGGGAGAAGGGGATCGGGGCAGAGAGGGAGCCACGAGGAGGACAAGGGGGAGCGTCGCTAGGGCACGGGGGAGCTGCCTGGGCCTTGCCGGCTGGGCCTGGGCAGGCTCCTCCTCTCTCCCCATTTGTTTTTTTTTCTTTTAATAAAAACAGAGAACAAACATAAAAGGAAAATATGTTTTAACAAAATAAAAAAATGCCTTTTACTCCTTTAAAAATATACCCCAAACTTTTAAAATAGATTGGGCCTTTTTTAAACAAATAAAAATAAAACCCTTTTGAAGAATAAAATAAAACCTCTTACTTACAAAAGAATAAAATCAAACCCCTTTTATTTAAAGAATAAAATAAAAGCTCTTCAAAGGAGAAAAGAAAATGAGAGGGTTTTAAAATAAAACAAAAGGAGAAATAAAATAAAAACCCAAGGGTTGCCCCCACATTTAATAAAAGGACCTTTTAAAAGAAGACACCTTTTTTTAAAGGGGTTAAAATGGAAACTTAGCAAAATCACAAAATGAAATAAGAGGAGAGAGAGGGGGAACTTCTATTGCTCTACGACTCGGAGAGCACTCGAAGCACAACACTCAAAACCCCACACGTGACAGACGATGCAAGATGCCATGCATGATGCGACGATGCAAACTAAATGACGATGCCACCAAATAAAACTAACCACACGACGGAAAAGGAAATAAAGGGGAATCTTCTAGGGCGTCGGCATCGGGCTGTCACACTATAGGTAGTAACAGGGGGTATCAACCATGGTGAAGTTGGACAACAATAGATATAATGCTGATATGAATTTAAAATGAGTTCAAAACAGTACTTAAAGTAGTATGTTTCTTTATTATACTAACGGATCTCACGAGGGTTTTGTTAAGCTTTGTGTGAATGAAGTGTTCGAAGATCGAGGAGATGTCGATATAAGAAGAATACAGAGAGATAAGGGTTCAAGCTTGGGGATGCCCAAGGCACCCCAAGTAAATATTTCAAGGAGACTCAAGCATCTAAGCTTGGGGATGCCCCGGAAGGCATCCCATCTTTATTCTTAACAAATTATCGGTATACTTCGGTTTTTGTTTTGTTCACATGATATTGTTTTCCTTTCCTTTTATGCACCATTCTAGTTTGAGATAGTACTTCCTTGATTTATAGAATGCTTCATGCACTTCACTTAAATATTTTGAGTATGGCTTTGTAGAATGATCTATCAACTTCACTTATATCTATTAGATTATGAATAAAATTTCCATCGGAATTGGGCTTGGAAGTGTATCAATGTCATGCCTAGCTAAAAAGGCTTTAAAGAAATGCGCTTGTTGGGAGACAACCCAACACTTCTACTTTCTGTTTTTTGGTATTCACATTATGAAGCTATAGTAGTAATCATGTTTTATGCTTTTTATTTCAATAAAGTGCCAAGTAAAGTCTTTGGGATAGTGTGGATGATAGTTGAGTTGATTCTGTGCAAAAACAGAAACATTTGCTCTCAGTCCCGGAATTTTGTAAATTTACTAGAACGTGCTTTTCATCTGAAGTTTTTACACTTGATTTATATACAAATTTTCTGGATTTTCCTAATTTTTCAGAATGTTTAGAGACAGTAAAGTATGGTTACACTACAGATCTTCACAGACTGTTCTGTTTTTGAGAGATTTTGTGTTGCATGCATAGTTTGCTTGTTTTAGTGTTCCCATAGCTTATATTCAGTGATATAAATTATGAGAATATTAGAATACAGTAGGTATCATGTGGGAACAATTATGAATCTTTTAGTGGCAGTACCTAAGTGAATGATCATTATTTATTATACTAACCCATCTCACGAAGTTCCGTTAAGTTTTGTGTGATTGAAGTTTTCATATTTTCTAGAACGCGGAAAGTTTCTGAAATTTTTACACAGTGTTGTATAGAAATTTTATAGCATGTCCTAAATTTTCATAATTGTTTGAGTTACAGGAGTACACTGATTGCATAAATTGCTACAGACTGTTCTGTTTGGACAGATTGTTGTTATAGTTTTGTTATCTACTTATCCTATAGTTTCCATAGCCTATATTGATAGATATAAATTATGGAAATGATAGTAAACACTAGATGATGTTCGCAATTATTATGCAACCTGTATTGGTACTACATGAAGAGTTGATTCAATATTATGTGCACTAACATATCTCACGAGTTCTTTGGATTGTGTGTTGATTCGGATGTTTCAAAAATAGGAATTGGAGGGAAGCATAAAACTTTCCAAGTTTTAGAGTACATCCTACTCTCCTGCATACTCAAAGAAAGCATCTTGAACACTCGTATAAATTGTTTAGCAGTTCATTTTGGTGGTGCTTGATTTGCACAACTATGGTGATGAAGTGAACATAATATTATGGTGATATTTCATGCATATGGGTTGTGATGCAAACTCAAATTATATTCGTACTAAAGTGCTATGATAGTAGTCACTTCTTCATGCCACACCTTCCAAATGCTAACCATATGGAATATGGAGGGACGTCACGTCTCGGGTAGACACGACCGAGGTACGGGTATCCCATTGTGATGGGTACGATCCGTGGAGGCATGGTGGGCATGGTAGGAGTGACTCCATCAGATAAGCTATGTAGAAATTTTTTGTTATGCCAACCATGCAGGAAATACATAAGCCTCCTGAGTCGACCATTGATCGAGTCTTGTTCCAGTAACCTCCCTTACTTGCGTCATACTACCACCTATCTCTGCCATGGGTACAGTACGGTTCAGTAAGTCGTCAACCTCTTTCCTCGCACACGTCATACAGAGAGGCCACATGGGAAGATACCAGGATGCATATAGTAATCATGCCACTTGGTCCAGGGCATGAGTGTTTCCGGTCTGGGAACGACAGGGGGCACCCCCTTGTAGCGCGCGATATAAATTTGATCTCATGCTAGTGGAGATCGAGAATATTCCCACCTAGAGTTTTACTTAACAAGTGTTGTGGGTGACCCCAAGCATCGAAAGTTAAACAGGTGTGTGCAGGTTAGATGTGTTTTCAACTCAAAGGATGTAATTGGAACTAGTAGTTGTTCCTAGTTGACTAAAGAAATTTGTTACTTGTGGGTAAAGAGTACAAGCTCTATAGAGCTCTATACCTATTCGGATAGCCGTGTCTGCTGTTATGGACTAAAGTCTGGGATAGGTCAAGTGTCAGTCTTGGAGTCAATCTTTGGAGGAAACTAATTTGACTATGTGGTTAACTGGAACTCATGGTGGATGACCATATCTTTATTACTGTGGACTAACCTATTTTTGTGTATGAATATGGAATATCCTTGGTATGGTCCTACCTCCCGGATGTTCGTCATTATGAATACGTTATACGACCTCTATGTGGAGTCGTCGAGACGCCGGACTGTGGCAATAGTTATTATTTGATATAAGCCCTTTATGTGATGTCTTGTAGACGCCCAACTGTGGCACGTACTTTAATATAAGCCCTTTATCCGATGTCGCTCAGACGCCCGACTGTGGCACGCATTTTATGATTTCCCGTAAGACCGGTATGCGGTGATGTCTTGTAGTCATGTTTTCTATCTTTATCCTTTCGAGGTGTCGCTTACACACTCGATCGGACTACATTATGTTCTTTGAAGCTTCGGGTGGATTACCGCCCGAGGTTCCATTTTATTTTATTTTATTGATTTCTTACTTAATTCTCAGTATGCATAAGTTACCTACTTGCTTAACTTTATGAGTTGAACTTATGGTTGACTAAGTAGTGTGAATAATCTTTTAGTGCTTAATAACTACCTACTAATTTATGTGTGTTTTCGTAATGTTTGCGAGTACATTCAAAGTACTCACTGGCTTGTCCCTAGCTATTGTCTTGGCCAGATTGCTTATATGGAGAGGAGCATCTAGACGACAGCTCCAAAACCTAGGCACCGAGGATTGTAGTCGTGCGAGATAGGAATTGTCCAAATCAGTTGTTCTTGTGGGAAATGGAGTCTCATAGACGCTGGAGATCCCCAACCGCTTCCGCCATCAACCACTCAAAACCTTTTTGTTGTACTCCATAGGTCATCATGGTCTTGTACTCCAATATTTCTTATCTGCTTGGATCTTTGTATCAAGGAATTGTACACCAACTAACAATGTTCCTGGGGCTGGTATGCATAAGGGTCATTTGATTGGAAATTAATATCCCATAAAATCCGTCCGTGACAACCTTGGTATGAGAGCCAGGCTGACCATTGGCTAATCCTATCCTACTCGGGTCAATAAACCCTAGGTAACCACCCAATCGATACCCAACCTATCAGACTAGTCCTATGGCCACACACCGTGAGCGACACTGAGTTGTTCTATTCGCAAACGTGCGAGGGAAGACTTCATTTCCTTCGATATAAAAGGAATGATTGCCCCAACCCGGCACACCACAGCCCCAACCGCCTCCCAAGATGTCAGGCCCCGTTGTTCACAATGAGACCACTACCGCTAAACAAGGAGGTTTTATAACCATCCTTACCAACCTCACCCATCGTTCCTTTGCTTTAGAAGAACCCCCAGAGTATGTTGGGTATCAAGAGCACATGAGTGATGCAATCCACCACTTTTGGGCCATGGTACACATCTACTGCAGGGTTATCTCCCCACAACGCACATACCGGTTCACCAAAAGGTCACCTTCCTTTGAGCCACAAGCCATCCATCTAGGAGCTTGAGAGGATGTAGTTCAACTCCAGCACGTTTCGCCAAGAGTTAACTATTGCTCGTTCTACTACTACCCTAGCCGTGAAGGTTATGGTAGGCCGTCCCAAGTCGCCAACGGAGACGATGAGATGGACCCCGCCATGTTTCATCTTGTGCGCTACATAAGGGCCAAGAGGCACTTTACGAGCAGGTCACCCTCGACCTGATTACAGCTCGGGGAGAGCTGGCTCTTCTAACCCCAAGGAGGAGAGAAGCGGAGACCGACGCTATCAATCCAGTAGTGTTGTTTGGAAGATCGATCGATCCCTCGAGGTTTACCCCTCCTACCGACTCAAATCATGCGCATGTCTCCCCAGAGGAGCTTCGTCGCATCTCGGTGATTTTATCCAACGGGATGGTAGACACAGCATTACGCAATCGACAGCACCGCTACCCCAGTCTTATATACCCGCTTCCTTTCCTAAGAAACCCTGGCACCATAGTTCTAGCAGCCTCGACGACTGCGAGACCTGCTAACGTGGACGTCAACAAAGAAGACTAAGCTATAACCCCACCTTTGTATCCCTATGCCTTGTAATACTATGAGCTCGTATTATCATGAAAAAATGGGCACACTGTTTGTGTGCTATTATTTTAAATAGTACCACATATGGTCATGTGTATGCCATTGGTCTTATAGTAATAGTTTAAGTGTAACCGCCGGGAGCCAATCCCAATCGACCACCATAGTGATAGGTCACATTTTGTGGACTTTTATGTGTGGCCTTGACCAGACCGTGTTAGAGCGGGACCGTCCACCAAGATTGACCCAACCCGGAGTGTGTGCCCTAACCCAGCCCCATATAAGGAGTCACCCAGTGACCATCCCCAGCATCCCTCACCCAGTGCACTACCTTCACAACCTTTTGCCATGCCACCCCAAGGGAGTTACCTCAGAACCCCAGATGCAACTCCAGGCAGTTTTGTTAAGATATTGTGGGATTTCATCCGCAGTACCGTGGGTTCTCCTCACCCACCCCAGTACGAGCTGAACAAATTGAGGATCACGCCCGCCACATCGAAATGTTAGCTAGCTGTGCACATCCCCCAGTATATCCCAACCAAGACCCCACGGAAGTCTGTTTCAATGGGAAATATATGCCCACCTAGGAAATGTCCATGGAGGTTGCTTCCTACGAAGCAATTACTCGCCTTCAATTTGCATTACCATATGCCAGCGAACGGGGTATTGTTATTTTCCGAGCCGTGCAACACCCGGGAAAGAATGCTTCTTTCCCAGTCACCCGTGCACAGAGAGACCCCGTGTTAATCAAGCTTGTGCAGTATATGATCGCTCAAGAGGGTTTTACCCAGCAAGTGATGGGATTTCTTGAGATTCTCACAGTTTTGAATCCGCAGGTCGCCATTGGTGGACCTGTGAGGCCAGGACACCGAAGACGTGTTTTGCGCATTCTCCAACCGTTTTACCCTCGGGATGAAGGATGTATTCCATTGCCCAAAATATTTCCTTAATACATTCAGATTTTGTGTGCAACATAGCCGACATGATTGTATTCGTTAGCCTACTATTTGTTTGCCTGATAAAATATATGTACCTTGTTTTATGAATTATGATATGCTTATGTTTGTTGTTTGCGGTTGTTCTGTTGCTATAATTTCATGCATTTGTTTTAATTATAACTAATCCTCCGAGTATAGTTTTCTTAGCAGACGACTGCGACAAAAAAATCACATATAAAACTTGCATGACACCACACCATCTGGCTCACGACAACAAACACACTACCACATGCACTAAGTGCAGAGTCACACACATATTAAACACCTAACTAATCGCCTCGCTGGTACACCATAATTTTCGAAAGGAAACAATTATGGATATTTTATTTTGTGGAGTTGCTCCCAATACACTAGCACCCACTCATGCACAATGCAGATACATAGTCCTTGTGGTCACCGCCGCCGCAGAGAGCCACCACTCGAGAAGAAGCATCGCGACGATCATTTTGGATGATCACGCACAACAACATCCAGAACCCAGCCAAGGCAGCCAACGCTCCAGCTATGAGGATCGTAAGCCACTCTAGAAACGCGTCCACCATTAGATCCTTGCCTCGAGCTCCTGCAAGCAGCAATGAAGGAGAAATAAGAAGAAGTAAGGCCATGAGAAGGAAGAGAGGAATGTTGCGGTCGTTTCATAGCCCGAGTTCGGTGCATGGTGGGCGAAGTCCACTAGCGCCGCTCGTCATTTGATCGCCGGTGTTCAGAGGTGAATGTGTGAGCAGTGACGATAGGGCACTGGCCCGCGAGGTGAGTGCATGTTGTGACGGCAGCTAGCACGCCGCGCACTACCGCAGTACAGCCCTAGATGCCCTACGCGCTAGGCGCCGCAGGTGGAGAAACCATAGAGAGAGTGTGCGAGAATGGAAGGGAGAGGACAACCGGAGGTAGAAGGAGAGACTGACAATGGGCCCTGGGTCCACCAGTCAGCCACAGAGAGCACTATGCACTTGGGTACAACAAGCACAATTTGTAATTTGAAATATGTCCTTTCCAAAGATTGTCTTAGCCCTAAGTAGCAACGTCCCGATTGCCCAACCGTAGATTTTATTCACAGCACTAGTATCATGCCAAGTTGCACCAATTATCAGCATTTTTACTCTAATTGTGACCACCGTGTGTCTGACTATTTTGTTTTCTATTTACTAGTAGAGCATAGTAGGAGTAGAATTTTCACAACCGCATTAACAAATCTCGAGGACTAGATTTTTCTTAAAGGGGGTAGAGCTTGTAACACCCAAAAATTTCTCCATGATTTTATTAATTTAAATTTTTTGCTAGGCATTTACAATTTTAATTTGTAGATATTTGATGATGTGAGGATTACCTTTTCTCATTTACTCTCATATTATTTCCTCCACATAGAAGCTTTTTAAAACAATTGTGGGACTGAATACCTGCTTGAAGACATTTCATATTATCTGGTAGCTTCAATGGTGACATTTTTATAATGAGTCTTAACAAGTTTTAATTCTTTTAGGTAACAACTTTATTCTTCAAAGAGCCTTCATTGCATTACAACCTCTTTATTAACTTTTCTAAAAATTCTGCAAAAATTTGGAGATGTCTTGTGATGCCTAGGGATCACTTTTATGCAAAAATACATCATGGTCCTTTGAAGATTTGAGCATACCATCCTCTTTTCCATTCTGGCCTAGATTGAGGTTTCGTACTGCGTCCCTATTTTAATTTGCTCCAAAGCCCACGAGATTTTTACTCCTTGTATTAGGCCCTACAAAACCCTTAGGTCCAAGAGTTTAGAGCCAGTGGAGTAGTTTTAACCCATGCAATAATGCCTTGTAGTTTTTGTCCAAAAAGTTTTTCTCAAAAACTTGTTCTAACAACTTTTTTCTGCATGTCAAAACAACCTTGCCATCAAGACCAGCACCTAAAGAGACCCTAATCTGGAGTTTTTGGTCACCAGCAAAATTCTCTAGATGCAATTAGCCTTCTATCGAACTTCTTGTGTGCATAGACAAAATTGGCATGGATTTAACTTTGCATTATGCACTAGCTCCAGTGACCAAACCAACATGTCCCTTAGCCTTGCGTAGCCCATACACCTAACCCTGGGGAGTCTCACTTGCATAGGAGCCTTCTGGTGCACTGTGGCATTTCATAGAGCACCTTGGGTGCGTGCCTAGAGCACCTCTAAAGAATGCATATTGCATTCTAGCGCCCAAGCCGCCTCGTCCCACCTACTGTAATGCCCCAAGTGTAACATTGCCTTATTTGGAACCTTCATGTGTGGGTCCATGATGTTATGGTTTTGGAAGTTATCATTTCATGTGTTATTTCATGTGGTCATGCCTTGTCTTCCCCTTTGCATTCATGCATCCATATCATTCATGCCATTCTTGTGTTGTTGTGGTGTTGATCCTTATGTGTGATTGTGATGAGTGCATGTGCTGTGTGAAGTGTAGTTGCAAGCTTGGGTTTAAACCTTGCTTATTCTTCCAAAGTCTAGGTTTCAACAAAACCCTCCTTCTTTATTTTCTGAAGCTCAAGATTTACTTGCCCACACCCTGATTTTAAAATGTAGGTCTTTTAGAGTATTTTCTTGTGGATGTGGTGCTATGACAAGGGTGTTTTAAAACTTTGCTGTTATGGGGTTTTTAACTACACAACAGATCAACTAATTATGTTTTGTAATTATTTTTATTGCTCCAAAAATTATCTTTTCATTTTATTTAAATAGGTCATAATTCCCTTATGACCAGGGTCATTTTTATTTTATTTTTGGAGCCATAGAATTTCCTAGGAGTTTTATTTTGCTGGCATTTGTTCTAAGTGGAAAAACCCTGTGGGTTTTTCTTTCTCTTATCTGGCGCCAAGGATGGGCTCCCTTCCTCCTCGCAGGCACAGCTCTTCCTTTTCCTCGCGAGACAGCCCACTTCCCCCGCCGCTCTCCTTCTGACGTCGTCTCCTTCCTCCCTCCGCTTTCCGTCAGGTTCAGAGAGAGTGATTGAGCACGCCGTCGTCTCACGAACGTCGAGGCCGTCCCATCCGCCATATAACCCCCACCTCGACGTCTAGACCTCTAGGGTTCCTCCTAGCCGCCGCCACCATCTCTCTCCCTCTCTTCCCCATCAGGTAAGTTCCTCTGTCAGTGAGATTCAGAGTGTCGCTGCCGTTGATCCGCGTCCCCCTCATTGTCGGCAGCCTCTCCCATGGCGTCTGAGGCGTCCGCGAGCATGGGGTTCCTCCCGCCGTCTCGTTCCCGTTGCTAGAGGGGTGGATCCCCCTCTCTAGAGCTCCCTCCATGGTGACTCCATCAGGCCGGAGCAGAGCGCCGTCGAGCCGCGCCTCTACTTCCTCTTCTTCCTCTACGGCATAGCAGATCATCCCCGAACACTCCAGGGTGAGCATCTCGTCATCCCCTTCCTCTCCCCCTCGCGCGTAGTGTACCACGGCCGTAGCTTTGCCATGTCTATCACCGTCGCCGCCGTGTTGCTGCGCACTGGTGCGCCACTGTAGCGGGCCTCCTCCTGGTGCGGTTGGCATGGGAATGAGTTCCTGGGGAACCCCTCTTCCTCCTAGCAAGAGCCCGATGCTCAATTTGGTATGTAGCATCGCCGGCAATCTTCCCATGTTCCGGCCGCCGTGTTCTGTAGAAGTAGCATAGGGGGTTACCTAAGAGGGTTACCTCCCCGTCTCTAATAAGCTTCGATCGACTAACAGAGTGGTAGTAGGCTGTTTTAGCGCAGTGGAGGTCGTGGGCTCGAGTCCCCGAGGGCCCTTTTATTTTTTTGTGGATTGTGGCAGTAGCTTGCTGCCTCTTGAGCTTGCGTTGGTTTTTCCCTTGAAGAGGAAAGGGTGATGCAGCACAGGAGCAGTAAGTATTTCCCTCAGTTTGAGAACCAAGGTATCAATCCAGTAGGAGAATCGCGCCAAGTCCAGAGTACCTGCGCAAACACAAAAGAGCTTGCACCCAATGCTATAAAGGGGTTGTCAATCCCTTCAAGATTGATTGCAAAGTGAGATCTGAAGGCGGAAAGTGCAACGAAGTAAAAGTGTAAGGCTGAAAATTTGGTGTGAAGTAGACCCAGGGGCCATAGTGTTCACTAGAGGCTTCTCTCATAATAGCAAATAATACGGTGGGTGAACAAATTACTGTAGAGCAATTGATAGAACCACGCAAAGTCATGACGATATCTAAGCCAATGATCATACATATAGGCATCACGTCCGAGACAAGTAGATCGATACTTTCTTCATCTACTACTATTACTCCACACATCGACCGCTATCCAACATGATCTAGTGTACTGAGTTCATGACGAATAGAGTAACGCCTTAAGCAAGATGACATAATGTAGAGGGATAAACTCAAACCAATGATGAAAACCCCATCTTTTTACCTTTGATGGCAACAACACGATGCGTGCCTCGCTGCCCCTTCTGTCACTTGGAGAGGTCACCGCACGGTATGAACCCAAAACCAAGCACTTCTCCCATTGCAAGAATTATAGATCAAGTTGGCCAAACAAAACCCACAACTCGAAAAGAATTACACGGATATGAAATCATGCATATAAGAGATCAGAAGAAACTCAAATAAGATTCATAGATAATCTCGACAAACACACCGCAAAGAAGATTACATCGGATAGATCTCCATGAAGATCATGGAGAACTTTGTATTGAAGATCCAAGAGAGAGAAGAAGCCATTTAGCTACTAGCTATGGGCCCGAAGGTCTATGGTGAACTACTCATGCATCATCGGAGAGGTCATGGTGTTGATGAAGAGGCCCTCCGTATCCGAATCCCCCCTCCGACAGGGCACCAGAATGTGCCCCAGATGGGATCTTGCGGAGACAGAAGCTTGCGGCGGCGGAAAAGTATTTTCGTGGGTCTCTCTTGCAGTTTTGGAATTTTTCTGAATTTATAGGCGGAAGAGGTAGGGCACGCGAGCCACCGGGGCCCACAAGCCTGCTAGGTGTGCCCCCCTGGCCGCGCCTATGGGGCTTGTGGGGTCCCTTGGTGGCCCCTGCCTTGGTTCTCAAGTCTCGTGCGTATCTTCTGTTCCGGAAAAATATTTTCGGGAGTTTTATTCCGTTTGGACACCGTTTAAAATCCTCCTCTGAAAAGGGTGAAAAATACGGAAAAAACAGGAACTGGCACTTGACACTGAGTTAATAATTTAGTCCTAAAAAAGATATAAAAAGATACAAAACATCCAAAGTTTGACAAGCTAATAGCATGGAACCATCAAAAATTATATATACGTTGGAGACGTATCAAGCATCCCCAATCTTAACTCCTGCTCGTCCTCGAGTAGGGAAGTGATAAAGACTGAATTTTTGATGTGGAATGCTACCTAGCATAGTTGTCCTTTCTAACTTCTTTCATGTGACATGAATATTCAGATCCGTAAGATTCTAAACAATAGTTTGCTATTGACATGAAAACAATAATACTTCAAGCAAACTAGCAAGGTAATCATGAACTTTCGAAATAACAAGGCCAAAGAAATTTATCCCTACAAAATCATATAGTCTGGATATGCTCCATCATCCTCACATAACTAATTTAAATCATGCAGAACCCCGGTATTGTCCAAGTAATGGTTTTCGCACTCTTACTTTCTCAAACCTTTTTCAACTCTCACGCAATACATGAGCGTGAGGCATGGATATAGCACTATAGGTGGAATAGAGTGTGGTGGTGGTTGTGAGACAAAAAGGAGGAGATGGTCACATTGACTCGGCGTATTAAAGGGCTATGGAGATGCCCATTAATAGATATCAATGTGAATGAGTAGGGATTGCCATACAAATGATGCACTAGAGCTATAACTATGTGAAAGCTCAAAAGGAGAACTAGTGGGTGTGCATCCAACTTGCTTGCTCATGAAGACCTAGGGCAATTTGAGGAAGCCCATCATTGGAATATACAAGCCAAGTTATATAATGAAGATTCCCACTAGTATATGGTGGTGATAAAACGAGAGGCTCTCAATCATGAAGAACATGGTGCTAATATGAAGCACAAGTGTGGAAAGAGATTGTAGCATTGTCTCTTCTCTCTTTTTCTCTCTTTTTTTTATTATTTTTTTGATTGGGCTCTCTAGCCTCTTTTTTCTCTTTTTTTTATTGTGGGAAACTTTGGCCTCTCTTTTTTATTATTTTCTCACATGGTACAATGCTCTAATAATGATGATCATCACACTTTTATTTACTCACAGCTCAAAGCTGAGAACGATGATGACTCTATACGAAATGCCTCCGGCAGTGTACCGGGATGTGCAACGATCTAGCTTGGCGTATGACGTTGAAACATCTCGCTAGCTATCTTACGATCATGCAATGGCAATATGAGAGTGACGGCACAAGTCATGAGACGGAACGGTGGGAGTTGCATGGCAATATTTCTCGGAATGGCTATGAAAATGCCATAGTAGGTAGGTATGGTGGCTGTTTTGAGGAAGGCATATGGTGGGTTTGTGCATCGGCGAAAATTGCGCAGTACTAGAGAAGCTAGCAATGGTGGAAGGTGAAAGTGCATCTATACCATGGACTCACATTAGTCATGAAGAACTCACATACTTGTTGCGAAAGTTTCTATTAGTAATCGAAACAAAGTGCTAAACGCATACTCCTAGGGGAAGGGTTGGTAGGTGTTAACCATCGCGCGATCCCGACCACAACACGAAGGATGACAATCAATAGATCAATTATGCTCTGAATTCCTAACATAGCGGTTCACCATACGTGCATGTTACGGGAATCACTAACTTCAACACAAGTATTTCTAGATTCACAACACCCTACTAACATAACTCTTAATATTACCAAATCCACGTCTCAAAACTAATTGAGACGAATCAAACTTCTCTTTCTACTCAATGCACATGAAGATGGAAGTTTTTGTATCCTCTTTGGGTACCTATCACCTTTGGGACTATTTTCCTAGCACAAACCAACTACCAAGTCACGCACCGCTGTGCTCTAAAAGATCTAAGTGAAGCACATAGAGCAAACTTATCTAGCTCAAAAGATATAAGTGAAGCACAATGAGCATTCTAGCAAATTCACGATGAGTGCATGTCTCTCTCAAAAGGTGTGCAGCAAGGATGATTGTCACACAACAAAAAGAAAAGACTCCTACGATACAAGATGCTCCAAGCAAAACACATATCATGTGGTGAATAAAAATATAGCTCCAAGTAATGTTACCGATCGATTGAAGACGAAAGAGGGGATGCCTTCCCGGGGCATCCCCAAGCTTAGGCTTTTTGGTGTCCTTGAATTTGGCTTGGGATGCCTTGGGCATTCCCAATCTTTATCTCTTTCCACTCTTTATCTATTTGTCCATGAGAACATCACCCAAAACTTGAAAAGTTCACAACACAAAACTTAAACAGAAACTCGTGATATCATTAGCACAAGAAAACAAACTACCACCTCTTTAGGTACTGTAGCAAACTTGATTTCTATTTATATTGGTGTTATATTACTGTATTCCCACTTTTCCATGGCTAGTCCCCCCCCCCCCCGATACTATCCATAGTTTCATCAAAACAAGCAACCAACTCAACAAAAATAGAATCTGTCAAAAACAGACCAGTCTGTAGCAATCTATATACTTCGTATACTTCTGTACCTCAAAAATTCTGAAGAATTACGAATGCTTGGGAAAAAGGCATATAAACCATCAGCAAAAATAATGAACTAAAAATCTCTTTCTGAATAAAAATGAAAAATAATATCGTGAGCAAAACGTTTCAGTCTTTTTTCAACAGGATCAAACAACCATCACCAAGACTAGTCATAAAGATTTTGCTTGGCTAAAACACAAAAAGAAACACAAAAGACACAATCATAATAGAATTATGATGGTGTGGGTGCAACATAACAGAAAGAAAAAGATAAATTCATTGGGTTGCCTCCCAACAAGCGCTATTGTTTAATGCCCTTAGCTAGGCATAAGGCGATAGAATCACGTATCGTCGTCTTTGGTGCTCAAACCATAAGTAGAGTGATCACTCATCATCTTAAAGTCTTCATCTTTCTTACTAGATGATTCACCTCTATTTTTAGGGACAAAAACAGACTTGGTGGCCTTATTGTGGGCAAAATTTGGAGTATTCTGCACAGTGGCAAAAGCGGAACCCAAATTGGTTATAACATCCTCTAGTTCGCCAATCCTAGCGGAATCATGACCTAGTTTTTCGTTAACTATGGGTTCCTTCTGCTTTAAATTTTTCAAAACCATTCCCACCTTGGATCCGTACTCAGTTATTTGATTGTGGATCTTTTTATCCAAATTCTCAATGAGTTCGATCGTAGCAACTTTATTTTCAATGAGGTCCAGCCTACGCATCACATGTTCCAGAGTTAAGGTAGTTCCATTAACCATGAGTGGGGGTGAGCCTACAAAATTTATTACAGCTCCGTAAGAATCAACGGTATGGCTACCCAAGAAATTTCCGCCTACGATGGTGTCAAGAATATACCTATTCCAAGGAGAAATACCCACATAAAAACTGTGAAGCAGGACGGTAGCAGATTGCTTACGAGTAGATCTACTCTGAGCATTGCAAATCCTATACCACGCGTCCTTTAAGTTTTCTTCCTATTTTTGTTTGAAATTGAGAACTTCGTTCTCGGGAGTATCGTTGGAAGCGGTGGTTCTAGCCATGAGGACAGGTAGACTATCCCACACAAACTAACAGAAAGCAAGCGAAAGAAAAGGGTGAACGAAAAAGGCAAATATTTTTGTAAATTTTTGTTTTTCAGAAGTGGGGGAGAGGAAAACGAGAGGCAAAAAAAAGTAAATGCAAGAGATGAGTTTGCGACACTTACTTGGATGAGTTCTTGACTTGATCCTCCCCGGCAACGGCGCCAAAAATCCTTCTGCTGCCTCTTGAGCTTGCGTTGGTTTTTCCCTTGAAGAGGAAAGGGTGATGCAACAGAGGAGCAGTAAGTATTTCCCTCAGTTTGAGAACCAAGGTATCAATCGAGTAGGAGAATCGCGCCAAGTCCAGAGTACCTGCGCAAACACAAAAGAGCTTGCACCCAACGCTATAAAGGGGTTGTCAATCCCTTCAAGATTGATTGCAAAGTGAGATCTGAAGGTGGAAAGTGCAACGAAGTAAAAGTGTAAGGCTGAAAATATGGTGTGAAGTAGATCCGGGGGCCATAGTGTTCATTAGAGGCTTCTCTCAAAATAGAAAATAATACGGTGGGTGAACAAATTACTGTCGAGCAATTGATAGAACCGTGCAAAGTCATGACGATATCTAAGGCAATGATCATACATATAGGCATCACGTCCGAGACAAGTAGACCGATACTTTCTGCATCTACTACTATTACTCCACACATCGACCGCTATCCATCATGCATCTAGTGTATTGAGTTCATGACGAACACAGTAACGCCTTAAGCAAGATGACATGATGTAGAGGGATAAACTCAAACCAATGATGAAACCCCCATCTTTTTACAATTGATGGCAACAACATGATGCGTGCCTTGCTGCCCCTTCTGTCACTGGGAGAGGTCACCGCACGGTATGAACCCAAAACCAAGCACTTCTCCCATTGCAAGAATCATAGATCAAGTTGGCCAAACAAAACCCACAACTCAAAGAGAATTACAAGGATATGAAATCATGCATATAAGAGATCAGAAGAAACACAAATAAGATTCATAGATAATCTGGTCATAAATCCACAATTCATCGGATCTCGACAAACACACCGTAAGAAGATTACATCGGATAGATCTCCATGAAGATCATGGAGAACTTTGTATTGAAGATCCAAGAGAAAGAAGAAGCCATCTAGCTACTAGCTATGGACCCGAAGGTCTATGGTGAACTACTCACGCATCATCGGAGATGTCATGGTGTTGATGAAGAAGCCCTCCATATCCGAATCCCCCGCCGGCAGGGCACCAGAACGTGCCCCAGATGGGATCTTGCGGAGACAGAAGCTTGCAGCGGCGGAAAAGTATTTTCGTGGGTCTCTCTCGCAGTTTTGGTATTTTTCTTAATTTATAAGCGGAAGAGGTAGGGCAGACGAGCCACAGGGGGCCCACAAGCCTGCTAGGCGCCCCCCTGGCCACGCCTAGGGGGCTTGTGGGGTCCCCTGGTGGCCCCTGCCTTGGTTCTCAAGTCTCGTGCGTAATTTCTCTTCCAGAAAAAATCTTTTCGGAAGTTTTATTCCGTTTGGACACCTTTTTAAAATCCTCCTCTGAAAAGGGTCAAAAACATGGAAAAAACAGGAACTGGCACTTGGCACTGAGTTAATAAGTTAGTCCCAAAAAAGATATAAACGGCAAACAAAACATCTAAAGTTTGACAAGATAATAGCATGGAACCATCAAAAATTATAGATACGTTGGAGACGTATCATAGCTCGACAGAGAGCTTAGCCTGCTGTGGTTTCCTTCTCTGTCAAAGTAGGTGTACTAGCCCAGTGGTGTGGAGTGTGGTTATGCATCACTAGGTCTTGGGTTCGATTCCAAGCCCCCCTTTTTTTATTTTTATTTTCCTTTTGTTGTTTTAAGTGGTGTTTGCATGTCTAGTTGCTTGGGAAGAAAGCCAATGCCTTTACCTTGTGTGTGTGCATGTATAAGAGTGTGTAGGATTAGTGTGTGTATGTGGTGGCAAGCATATATAGGTGTGTGTGTATGTGTTTGTGTGAGTGCACTTGTAAGTGTGTGCTCATACCCATGTGTAGTTGTGTGTGTTGTAGTTGTGGGTATATGTGTGTGCACATGGGTGACTTGTGCACCTATGTGAGAGGGTGTGTGTGTGATTGTGGTGGCATTTTCACATGTGCAAGAGGTCACCCCTCTTGTTGCACCTCTTGTGTATGTGAGTAGGGTGTAGGAGCATGTGTAGGTGTGTAGGTGCTCATGCATGTGTGTGTGGGGGGGTGCATGAGTGCAATTGAGCACTTGAGCATGAGGGCTCACTTCTCATGTTTGCCTTATGATGGTGAAGGTGGTGTAAATCACCTTATGTGTGTGCATAGATAGATCTAGGGATGCCAAGCATGCTTGATTCACATGAGATAATGCCCTCTTATGCTTATGTTGATTTCATGTAGTTTTTCGAGCTAGCTTTGTGCTGATTTGTTCCATGCAAGTACCCATGTATTATATATGGATTTGGGTAGGATCATTCCAGGAATCCACTGGTGGAATAAGATTTCACTTTGGAGCAACTTCATAAACTGTCATTTTTCTGTCTTGATGCTATGTTTAAAGCTTGGTGCCATGTGGTGTGTTGCGCCTATGAGGAGGATTCCTTGATGTGGCAATAGAGGGTGAACCCCTCTACAGCATGGTAGTTTTGTTTTGCTCATAGGAGTTTGTATGTGCTAGTTGTGCCTTGTCAAAGTTGACATGTGGCTGAAATTGTCAGCTTTGTGAAAATCTGTGATTTTCACCAAGTGTGAGAATCTGCTGTTATTTTCTTCCCTTGTTGTTTTGGTTGCAAAAGCCCATGTGTTGGGAATCATCCCAGGCAATCAAATAGAGAGTTTGAGCTTTTATGTTTGTCTAGCTCTCTGTTAAATTTCATGCACTTTAAGTTCGTGTAGATATCATTTTGGAGGCTGTCAAAATGCTTCAGAGCATAAGCAGGTGGTGAAAATCTGAGAGATTTTCACTAAGTCCCTGAAATCTGTTATTTTTGTCCAAGTTAGTGCCTGTAGATCTTCTTGTGTGTGACTCCTTTGTATTATCTTCTTGCTCAGGCTTGTAGAGCTTTTGAATGGCTTTTGCCACATATCTTGTTTGGAACATTTGGGTGGCTGTAGGTACTTTGCATGTTGCTTATAAACTGCTATGATGTTGTTTAGGATAGATTGCATGTTTTAGTTGTTTTGATGCTTGTGTGAGTATTGTTGGTGGTGTGGTGAGTTTCCTTGCACCACCCCACCTATATTTGTTTGTTTGATCATGTGGCAACCTGGTTACACCAGAACAGTGGCATTGGAGTGTGCTTATGGTGGATTTGAACAGTAGGACTCCATATCTTGTTTCGTAGTTTCCGATTGATCCGTAGCTCCGTTCTCAACGTTCTTTATATGTTTTTGCATCATTTTGTCGTGATGCACCTGTTCATGTCATATTCATGCATGTCAAGATAGCTTAGTGTGAAGTTCTCTCTAGAAGTTTATCTTCTCTTCTCATGCATATGCAAGTGACTAGAATAGAGATGCATGGTTCATACTCATCTCAGGCATCATGTTGTTTGTTGTATCATGTTGTGTTGGTGTTCATTGGATGTTATTTTTATCTTGGGTAGCACCGGGATCGGAGAGCGAGTTCGTGGATTCTGGAGAGTACGTGCAGGACGAACAAGAGCAGTTCCAAGCTGAAGACATCATAGGCAAGATGACCTTGACCTTGATACCGTATCTAGCTTTGTTATGCTTAGAATCACGTCTCCTTCAATATATGCTCACTGCTTACCACTTGATAAAAAGCCTCCTGGTCATGCCATGAAACCCAAACACCACCCCCTCCTAGCTAATATTGTTTGGCTAAGTAGGCTTGCTCAGCTTCTAATGATAGCTTTGCTAGTTGCAGGTGCCAGCTGTCTCATGTGATAACATGAGTATTTGATATCATTATGATTAAACTGCTATTTAATTAATACACCTATATACTTGGTAAATGACGGAAGGCCTAGGCTTTTGCCGGGTGATTTCTTTCGTTATTGTCGCCTTAGTTTCGGCTACCGGTGTTTGATTCCATAACTGATCGCTCCTAACACGTTCGGGGTTGTTATGGGGACCCCCTTGATAAATCGTATGGTGTTAAGACTTGTCCGACAGGACCCAACATTGGTTTTAATTTGCTAATCACCTAATAATAATTTGCATAGGGAATAGCTACCCCGAGGAATTAATCAACAACCCGGGCAGTGCTCCTCATGAGTGTTGGTCCAAACTAGAGCACTGTGCGGGGCCAACTCAGGGCAACTTGAGAGATTTCTATCAGACCACTGTACGCGTCGCTCATCCGTCGTGTCCTGAGACTGAGATACGTGGCTCTTATCGTGGTCGTCGTTACAACGGGAGTTCCTGCTAGTCTTATCTTACCTTAGCGATATATCTTGCGTATAGGAATCCCGGTGAAACTTTGGGTCTCCTCAAAGTTGGGAATCCGACGAGATCACGAGATTCGTGATAGAGGATTACTTTGCGGCCCGTGACCGTTTGTGATGGACTAGTTGGAGCACCCCTGTAGGGCTTAATCTTTTGGAAAGCCGTGCCCATGGTTATGTGGCAACATGGATAATTTGTTTACATCTGGTTCTAGATAACTTGAACTAACTCTAATAAAACTGCCAACTGTGTGCGTAACCGTGATTGTCCCCTTCGAAGACCTCTCTTCGATCGGGAACACGGTGGGGTTATGTTTGACGTAAGTAGGTGTTCAGGATCACTTAGTGATCACCTAGTCTTCGACCGCTCATGTAGACCACCACATCTATAACTTTGATCTTCCTAAGTTAGCCACCATAAATGCTTAGGATGCTGCAGCCTAAACACTGAACCTTCCTCAGCTAATAACTTGACTAGTTTCGGTACCAAGCTCATCGATTGCTGAGTCCCCATGGCTCACAATTTACTACAACACCCCAATAGGTACAGGTACGCCCGACGCAGGTGATCCATATGGCACGCAGCTGGCGTGGCAGTATGATGAGGAGAACGACCGCCTGTACATGAACTATCCAGAAGACTGAGGTCGTGGTCGTGATCATGGGCGAGCATGCGGGATACCATAATCTTTTCCTTGTTTCATGTAGCCCGTAGCGGGACTACCTTGTCTGAATAATTGTGTGGATGTAATATCTATGTGAGATGGAAAATGAATACCCTGTTTGTCAATCTTAATTTATGTATGTGCTATGATTATCTCGCTTGCGAAACGCTTAGATGCGCTTCTTTCCCTTTTGGGGCATCGCCCCCTAAATAGGAAAGGACCGCATCTTAGTCTTTACACCTACCCCCGCAACCCCGGCCCTTAGCTTGCTCATAGAGCCATGGCCCCGACCCCTTCGAGATCGCTAGAGCCACCCAACCGCCCCTCGTACCTCGCAACATCGCCATTGTAGCCGTTTGACACCTAGCCCACTACTGCTTCTACCTTTGCCATAGTCAGTGTCGTACATCCGGTTCCCGAGCACCGCTTGTCCTTGACATAGTGCCAAGCTCATCGCTAGCCTCACTAAACCCATCGTGCACACCCACAGATGCCGCTATAGCCGTTTGGCTGCATGTCGACGACTGCCCCCGCCCCTCTCCCATGGCAACATCGCCAAACCCGCGTAGCCAGCCAGCTCGCCCTAGGTACGGTATCGAGCCCCACCCACTAGCCCCTAGCGCCAGCTAGACCTTGTCACGTCGCACGTATCTACAGCACGGCGAGGCCACCATTCTCATCATCGGTCGATACAGAGCCGATCTCGCCCTGCTATAAATAGCACCCCTAATCATCCCTTGATCTCTCAGCAACCCCAGCAAATCCGTAGCAACCCGCCCTAGCTCCAATTTGACAGAAAACCTTCATCTTCCCCACTTCCGGCAGTTTCTGCCGCCGCCGCACTCTAGTAAAATTCGACAAAACGAGAGTCTCCCTAGCCCCACTCATGCCACCATTCGCCCCCGACCACGCGAAACCCTTCTCATCAAACACTAGCTCTGGAGCCGCCCTAGGCGGAATCCCCTATTGCCCGAAGACGCCATCTGCCGGTAGCCTTGCCACTGGCGATTTCCTCCACCTCCCCAGACATAGCGACCATTTGGAGTACCACTGGTTCACCATCGATCCATTCCCGCAACCAGGAGTCTGTAAGGAGTTGCCAACCACCGGTGAGGATCGCCAAAGGCCATGCGCCATTCGGCCAGAAGAGGAAAACAACGGGGGAGACCACTCAAACCTGACGGGTGGACCCGCTGGCCCATCGTGATGACGCCCACCCGCCGAGGCATTTTTAAGTGTAAGTGTATTTCCCGAAATGCTCCTTCCGTGTTGCGAAAGCGTAAGTGCCGCTGAACCGTGTTATTTTCTATTTACTTATTAAAATCAAAAGGTTAAATAAAGTTTGACCACCTGTGTATTTTAAACTACAACTCCAAATGATTTGATTCTTTTTTCTACCTTTCCTAAATTTCTCCCAGTTTAGCACTCTTTAGCGTAGGATGTACTCCAAAACTTGGAAAGTTTTGTCCTTCCCTCCAATTCATATTTTGAAACATCCGAATCAACATACAATTGAAAAACAACACTAAAGAGTGCTAAACATCCTAGGCTTGTGCATACTCAAGGCAAGCATCGAGAACAATCGTATAAATTGTTGAGCAGTGAATCTTGGTAGTACTTAATTTGCACAACTATGGTGATGAAGTGAACATAATATTACGGTGACATTTCATGCATATGGGTTGTGATCCAAACTCCAATTATATTCAACTTGAAGTGATGTGACAGTAGTCACTTCTTCATGCCACACGTGCCAAATGATAACTGGATGGATTCCAGAGGGAGTGTTGGGGAACGTTCCATGGGAAACAAAAAAGTTCCTACGCACACGGAAGACCTATCCATGGTGATGATCATCTACGAGAAGGGAGATCATGTCCACATACCCTTGTAGATTGCTAAGCGGGAAGCGTTAAGAAACACGTTTGATGTAGTCGAATGTCTTCATGATCCAAATCGCAAGCCATCTGGCGATCCAATCACGATCTAGCACTGAACGGACGGCACCTCTGCGGTCATCACATGTACAGCTCGATGACGATCTTCGCCTTCTTGATACAAAAGAGACCTATCCATGATGACGATCTACGGCAGCACGACGGCGTGACGGTGATGATGGTGGAGCTACCCTGGTAGGGCTTCGCGGTACCGTATCGAACTAGCTGTGGGGTGTCACGAGGTGGTGGACGGAGAGAGGGATGTGTTGTGGCTTGAGGTGCAAAAAGCCTCTCTACCCTCCACTGTATATAGAAAGGAGGGGAGGGGTGGCACCCTAGGAACTTGACCTAGGGTTCGGCCGGCGCAAGGAGGAGGGAGGAATCCTCATCCAAGTCGGTTTGGAGGAGGAGAACTCCTCTCCAATTTGGTTTGGCCCCACCTCTATTTCTTTCTCCACTTCAGCGGAATAGGCCTCTTGGGTTGGCCGCCGGCCCACCAGGAGCTGGTGTGCCACCCTTGGGCCTGTTTGGTCCCCTCCCGGGTGGGTGGCCCCTCCCGGTGGAACTCCGGAACCGATTCATCACTACCGGTACTTTACCGGTAATGCCCGAAATCCTTCTCGAAGCCAAATGGATACTTCCTATATATTAATCTTCGTCTCCGGACCCTTCCGGGACACCTCGTTATGTCCAGGATCTCATCCGAGACTCCGAACAACATTCGGTTATCAACATCAATCATTCAACTATAACAAAATGTAACTGAACCTTAAGTGTGCTGAACCTGCGGGGTCGAGAACTATGTAGCCATGACCAAACACACTCCTGTCAATATCCAATAGTGGGACCTGGATGTCCATATTGGATCCTACATATTCTATGAAGATCTTAATTGTTTGAACCTATATGTCAAGGATTCAGTTAATCCCGTATAACATTCCCTTTGTTCTTCGGTATGTTACTTGCCCAAGATTCGATGCTCGATATCTCCATACCTATTTGAGTCTCGTCATCGGCAAGTCTCTTTACTTGTTTCGTAACACAAAATCATGTTGCTAACTCTTTATTCACAATGCTTGCAAGGCTTGTTGTGATTCTGTATTACCGAGTGGGCCCGAAGATACCTCTTTGTCATACGGAGTGACAAATCCTAGTCTTGATCCATGCTAACTCAATGGACACCTTCGGGGATACCTATAGAGCACCTTTATAGTCACCCAGTTATGTTGCGAAGTTTGATACACACAAGGTATTCTTCCGGTGTCAGTGAGTTACATGATCTCATGTTCATAGGAACATATACTTGACATGTAGAAAAAGTAGTAATAAAATAACACGATCACATGCTATGTTTCATAGTTTGGGTCTTGTCCATCACATCATTCTCCTAATGATGTTACCCCGTTATCAAGTGACAACACTTTCCTATGGCTAGAAAACCTTAACCATCTTTGATCAACGAGCTAGTCAACTAGAGGTTTACTAGGGACAGTAAGTTGTCTATGTATCCACGCATGTATCTGAGTTTCCATTCAATACAATTCTAGCATGGAAAATAAACGGTTATCTTGAACAAGGAAATATAATAATAACTATTTTATTATTGCCTCTAAGTCATATTTCCAACAGTCTCCCACTTCCACGAGAGTCAATAATCTAGCTCACTTCACTATGTGATTTACAATGTAACGAATCTAACACCCATATAATTCTCGTGTTGATCATGTTTTTTCTCGTGGAAGAGGCTTAGTCAACGGGTTTGCAACATTCAGATCTGTGTGCACTTTGCAAATATTTATGTCCTCCTCCTTGATGTAATCGCAGATGGAGTTGAAGCATCGCTTTATGTGTCTGGTCCTCTTGTGAAACCTTGGTTCCTTGGCTAGAGCAATGGCACCATTGTTGTCACATAACACAGTCATTGGATCTAGTGCACTTGGCACAACACTAAGATCTGTCATGAACTGCTTCTTCCAGACACCTTCTCTAGCCACCTCAAAGGCAGCTATATACTCTACTTTGCATGTAGAATCAGCTACCATGCTCTTCTTGGAATTGTACCAACTTACCGCACTCCCATTAAGAATAAATGCATATCTGGTTTATGACATAGAGTCATCTATATCAGTGTCAAAGCTTGCATCGATGTAACCCTTTATGGCGAGCTCTTTGTCACCTCCGTAAACGAGAAACATCTCCTTAGTCCTTTTCAGGTACTTCAGAATATTATTGACCGATGTCCGGTGCTCCATTCCTGGATTACTTTTAAACCTTCCCGCCATACTTATGGCAAGGCTGACATAACGTCTTGTGCACAACATTGCATACATGATAGACCCTATGGCTGAAGCATAGGGGACGACACTCATATTTTCTCTATCTTCTGCATTTAATGGGCATTGAGTCTCACTCAACTTTATACGTATTGACCTTGTAAGTTGTAACATAGGCAAGAATCCTTTCTTGGATTGTTCCATTTTGAACTTCTTCAAAACTTTACCATGGTATGTGCTCTGTGGAAGTCCTATCAGGCGTCTTGATCTATCTCTATAGATCTTGATTCCCAGTATATAAGTAGCTTCTCCCAGGTCCTTCATTGAAAAACTTTTATTCAAGTAATCCTTTACGCTTCCCAAAAGTTATATATCATTTCCAATCAGCAATATGTCATCCACATATAATATTAGAAACTCTATAGAGCTCCCAAATGCCTTGATCACCTCATCAAAGCGTTGATTCAAACTCTGTGATGCTTGCAC
The DNA here is from genome assembly GCF_904849725.1 of Hordeum vulgare subsp. vulgare. Taxonomy (NCBI): domain Eukaryota; kingdom Viridiplantae; phylum Streptophyta; class Magnoliopsida; order Poales; family Poaceae; genus Hordeum; species Hordeum vulgare. The sequence continues at coordinate 74,652,306 of NC_058522.1, read as the reverse complement.
CAGTCCATAAATAGATCACCAAAGTTTGCATACTTTGTCAGCATTCTCTGGATCGACTAAACCTTCTGGTTCCATCATATACAACTCTTCCTTAAGGAAACCATTAAGGAACGATGTTTTGACATCCATCTGCCAAATTTCATAATCAAAAAATGCAACTATTGCTAACATGATTCTGACGGGCTTAAGCATCGCTACGGGTGAGAAAGTCTCATCATAGTCAACTCCTTGAACTTGTGAAAAACCCTTTGCCACAAGCCAGCTTTATAGACGGTGATATTACCGTCCACGTTCGTCCTCTTCTTAAAGATACATTTATACATAGACGGTGATAGCCTTTCGCCCTTCAGGTAATACTTCCAAAGTTCATACTTTGTTTTCATACATAGGTCGTATCTCGGATTTCATGGCCTCGAACCATTTGTTGGAATTCATCCCCACCATTGCTTCCCCATAGCTAGTTGGTTCATCATTGCCTAACAACATGATTGATAAGACACGGTTGTAGTACCACTCAGGAGTAGTATGTGCCCTTGTCGACCTACTAGGTTTGATAGCAACTTGGTTTTTAGTTTCATGATCATCATCATTAGCTTCCTCTTCAACTGTCGTAGGTTCCACAGAAACATATCTCTGTGTTGCACTACTTTCTGGTTGAAATAGAGGTTCTATAACCTCATCAAGTTCTATCTTCCTCCTACTCAATTCTCTCAAGAGAAACTCTTTCTCAAGAAATGCTCCATTTTTAGCGACAAATGTTGGAAATATGCCCTAGAGGCAATAATAAAATGGTTATTATCATATTTCCTTGTTCATGATAATCGCATATTGTTCATGCTATAATTGTATTAACAGGAAACAGTAATACATGTGTGGATAAATAGATCACAATGTGTCCCTAGCAAGCCTCTAGTTGGCTAGCTCGTTGATCAATAGATGATCATGGTTTCCTGATCACGGACATTGGATGTCATTGATAACGGGATCACATCATTAGGATAATGATGTGATGGACAAGACCCAATCCTAAGCATAGAATTAGATCGTTTTGTTCGTATGCTAAAGCTTTTCTAATGTCAAGTATATTTTCCTTCGATCGTGAGATTGTGCAACTCCCGGATACCGTAGGAGTGCTTTGGGTGTATCAAACGTCACAACGTTACTGGGTGACTATAAAGGTGCACTACGGGTATCTACGAAAGTATCTGTTGGGTTGGTACGAATCAAGATCGGGATTTGTCACTCCATGTGACGGAGAGGTATCTCTGGGCCCACTCGGTAGAACATCATCATAATGAGCTCAATGTGACTAAGGAGTTAGTCACGGGATGATGTGCTACGGGATGAGTAAAGAGACTTGCCGGCAACAAGATTGAACAAGGTATGGGGATACCGACGATCGAATCTCGGGCAAGTATCATACCTATAGACAAAGCGAAATGCATACGGGATTGATTGAATCCTTGACATCATGGTTCATCCGATGAGATTATCGTGGAACATGTGGGAACCAACATGGATATCTAGACCCCGCTGTTGGTTATTGGCCGAAGATATGTCTCGGTCATGTCTGCACGTCTCCCGAACCCGTAGGGTCTACACACTTAAGGTTCGATGATGCTAGGGTTATAGGGAAATAGTGTACGAGGTTACCGAAGGTTTTTCGGAGTCCCGAATGAGATCCCGGACGTCACGAGGAGCTCCGGAATGGTTCGGAAGTAAATAATTATATATCGCAACTGAGGATTTGGTCGTCGGAATTATTTGGGCGACACTGGTAATGTACCGGGACCATCGGAAGGGTTTCCCGGGTCCACCGGGAGGGGCCACCATCCCCAAAGGCTAGCGTGGGCCAAAAGGTGGAAGGGAACCAGCCCAAAGTGGGATGGTGCGCCTCCGACCTAGGCCTAAGGCACCACAAGAGAGGGAAGGGGGGAAACCCTAGTGCAGATGGGCCTAAGGCCCATCTGGGGTGTGCCACCCCCCTCTCCCTTGCCCTGGCCGCCACCTCCCATGCCAGATGGGGCTGCCGCACCCCTTGGGGTGGGAACCCTAGCGGGTGCGCCCCCCTTCCCTCTCCCCCTATATATAGTGGAGTTTTTGGCTGATTTGAGACACACGAAATCTCTCTCTCGGCGCAGCCCTACTTCTCCTCTTTCTCCTCTCCCACGGTGCTTGGCGAAGCCCTGCCGGGAGACCTCGTAGATCCACCACCACCACGCCGTCATGATGCCGGAGCTCTCCCTCAACCTCTCCCTCCTCCTTGCTGGATCAAGGCATGGGAGACGTCACCGGGTTGTACTTGTGTTGAACGCGGAGGTGCCGTGATTCGGCACATAGATCGGAACCGACCGCGATCTGAATCACTGCGAGTACGACTCCATCGACCGTGTTCATAGTAACGCTTCCGCTTAGCGATCTTCAAAGGTATGAAGATTCTCTTGTTGCTGGTCTCTCCATAGATAAATCCTTGTATGGCGTAGGAAAATTTTGAATTAACTACGTTTTCCCAACAATGGCATCCAAGCCAAGGTTCTATGCGTACATTCTATGCACGAGTAGAACACAAAAGTTGTGGGCGCTGATTTTGTCAATTACTTGCCGTTACTAGTGGGATGAAGCGGCCCGGACCGACTTTACACGTACTCTGACGTGAGAATGGTTCCACCGACAGACATGCACCAGTTGCATAAGGTGGCTAGCGGGTGCCTGTCTCTCCCACTTTAGTCGGATCGGATTCGATGAAGAAGGTCCTTATGAAGGGTAAATAGCATTGGCATATCAATGTTGTGGCTGTCACGGAGGTAAGAAACGTTCTTGCTAGAAACCCAAATCAGCCACGTAAAACTAGCAACAACAATTAGAGGACGTCTAACTTGTTTTTGCAGGGTATGTTATGTGATGTGATATGCACAAAATAATGTGATGTTGCATATGTGATGTATGAGATTGATCATGTTCTTGTAATAGGATTCACGACTTGCATGTCGATGAGTATGAAAACCGGTAGGAGCCATAGGAGTTGTATTAATTTATTGTATGAGATGAAGCGCCATGTTGGTTACTTTACTTTATTCCTAAACGTTAGCTATAGTAGTAGAAGTAATAGATTGGCGTGAGGACTTCACAGAGACACAATCATGGAGATCATGATGATGGAGATCATGGTATCATGCCGGTGACGATGATGATCATGGTGCCCCGAACATGGTGATCAAAGGAGCAAGATGATAATGGCCATACCATGTCACTATATGATTGCATGTGATGATTATCATGTTTTTTCATCTTATTGCTTAGAACGACGGTAGCAAAGATAAGATGATCCCACATGAAAATTTCGAGAAAGTATTCCCCTCAGTGTGCACCGTTGCGAAGGATTGCTGTCTAGAAGCACCACGTGATGATCGGGTGTGATAGATTCTAACGTTCGCATACAACGGGTGTAAGCCAGTTTACACACGCACAACACTTAGGTTGACTCGACGAGCCTAGCATGTATAGACATGGCCTCGGATACAAGAGACCGAAAGGTCAAACATGAATCGTATGGTTGATACGATCAGCATCGAGATGCTCACCATTGATGACTAGTCTGTCTCACGTGATGATCGGACATGAGCTAGTCGACATGGATCGTGTAACACTTGGATGACTAGAGAGATGTTGACCTAAGTGGGAGTTCATCAGATGAACTTAATTATCATGAACATAGTCACATAGGTCTTTGCAAATTATGTTGTAACTTATGCTATAGCTCAACGGTATTTGATACGTTCCTAGAGAAAATATGGTTGAAAGATAGAAGTAGCAATTATGCGGACTCGGTCCATTAATTGAGGATTGTCCTCATTGCTAAACAGAAGGCTTATGTCCTTAACGCACCGCTCGGTGTCCTGAACCCCAAGCGTGATCTATGGATGTTGCGAACATCCGACATACATGTTTTTGATAACTACATGATAGTTGAGTGCATATTGCTTGAACGACTTAGAATTAAGGCGTTAAAGACGTTTCGAACCTTGCAGGACATACGTGATGATCCAAGAGATGAAATTGGAATTTCATGCTCGTGACCTTGTTGAGAGGTATGACACCTCCGACAAGACTCTTTGTCTGCAAAAGTAAAGGAGAAGAGCTCAATCATTGAGCATGTGCTTAGATTGTCTGAGTGCTACAATCGCTTGAATCGAGTGGGAGTTGATCTTCTAGATGAGAGAGTGATAGTTCTCCAAAGTCATTGACACCAAGCTACTAGAGCTTTGTGATGAACTATAACATATCAAGGATGGATATGATGATCCTTGAGCTATTCGCGATGTTTGACATCGCGGAAGTAGAAATTGAAAAGGAGCATCAATTGTTGATGGTTTGTGACATCGCTAGTTTCAAGAAGGGAAAGGGCATGAAGGGATACTTTATTAAATGCAAAACAATTGCTGCTCTAGTGAAGAGACCAAAGGTTGAACCCAAACCCGAGACTAAGTGCTTCCATAATGAGGGGAACAGTCACTGAAGAGGAACTACCCTAGACACTTGGTAGATGAGAAGGCTTGCAAAGTCGACAAAAGTATATTGGATATACATGATATTGATGTGTACTTTACTAGTACTCCTAGTAGCACCAGGGTATTAGATACCGGTACGGTTACTAAGTATTAGTAACTCGAAATAAAAGCTACGGAATAAACAGAGACTAGCTAAAAGCGAGGTGACGATGTGTGTTGGAAGTGTTTCCAAGGTTGATATGATCACACATCGCACGCTCCCTCTACCATCGATATTAGTGTTAAACCTAAATAATTGTTATTTGGTGTTTGCGTTGATCATATACATGATTGGATTATGTTAATGGCAAAAACGATCATTCATCTAAAGAGAATAATGGTTATTCTGTTTACTTGAATGATACCTTAAATGGTCTTGCACCTAGAATGAATGGTTTATTGAATCTCGATTGTAGTGATACACATGTTCATAATATTGTTGCCAAAAGATACAAAGTAGTAATGATAGTACCACTCACTTGTGGCACAGCTGCTTGAGTCATATTGGTATAAAATGCATGAAGAAGCTCCATGCTGATGGATCTTTGTACTCACTCATTTTTGAAACGTTTGAGACATGCAAACCATGCCTCTTAGTATAAACGCATGAAGAAACTCCATGCAGATGGATCGTTTGACTCACTTGATTTTTGAATCACTTGAGACATGCAAATCGTACCACATGGGCAAGATGATTGAAGACCTCTTTTTCCAGTGAGATGGAACAAGAATGTAACTTGTTGGAAGTAATACAATTTGATGTGTGCAGTCCGATGAGTACTGAGGCACGCAGTGGATATCATTATGTTCATACTTCACAAATGATTTGAGTAGATACTAGTGTATTTACTTGATGAAACACAGGTCTGAATTATTGAAAAAGGTTCTAGTAATTTCAGAGTGAAGTTGAAGATCATCGTGACAAGAGGATAATATGTCTACGATGTGATCGTGGAGATAATCATATATATCTGAGTTACGAGTTTGGTAAACGTTTAAGACAAGGTGAAAATTGTTTCACATGAAAAATGTTTCACAACTCATGCCACCTGGAACACCATAGTCTGGTGGTGTGTCTGTATGTCATAATCGTGCACTATTAGATATAGTGCATACTATGATATTTCTTATCAAATTACCACTATCGTTTATGGGTTAGGCATTAGAGACAACAGCATTCACTTTAAATAGGGCACCACTTAATTCCGTTGAGATTACACTGTATGAACTATGGTTTAGAGAAACCTTAGCTATCATTTCTTAAGAGTTTGGGGCTGCGATGCTTATGTGAAAGAGTTTCAGCCGGATAAGCTCGAACCCAAAGCGGATAAATGCATCTTCATAGGACACCCAAAACAGTTGGGTATACCTCCTATCTCAGATCCGAAAGCAAAAGTGTTTGCTTCTAGAAACGGGTCATTTCTCGAGGAAAGGTTTATCTCGAAAGAGTTGAGTGGTAGTATGGTGGATACTCGATGAGGTTATTGAACCATCACTTCAACCAGTGTATGGCAGGGCGCCGGAAGTTGTTCTTGTGGCGCCTACACTAATTGAAGTGGAAGCTTATATGGTGATCATGAAGTTTCGGATCAAGTCATTGCCAAAACCCTCGTAGGCGGACAAGGATGCATACTACTACAGAGTGGTATGGTAATCATGTCTTAGAGGTCATGTTGTTGGACAACAATGAACCTACGAGATATGGAGAAGCGATGGTGGGCCCGGATTCTGACAAATGGCTAGAGGCCATGAAATCCGAGAGAGGATCCATGTATGAAAAACAAAGTATAGACTTTGAAGGAACCACTTGATGGTTATAAGACTATTAACTGTGAATGGATCTTTAAAAGGAAGACAGACGATGATGGTGAGAAGTCAACATTAAGAAAGCTCGACTTGTCGCAAAGGTGTTTTCGAAAAAGTTCAAAGAGTTGACTACGATGAGACTTTCTCACTCGTAGTGATGCTGAAAGTCTGTTGAAATTATGTTAGCAGTTGTTGCATCATTTATGAAATATTGTAGATAGGATGTCAAAACATTGTTTCCACGACGGTTTCCTTGAGGAAAGGTTGTATGTGATACAACCAGAAGATTTTGTCGATCCTAAAAGGTGCTAACAAGTATGCAAAGCTCCAGCGATCCTTCTAAGGACTGGAGCAAGCATCTCGGAATTGGAATATACACTTTTATGATATGATCAAAGTTTTTGGTTCTATACAAAGTTTGTAAGAAACTTGTATCTCCAAAAGGCGAGTGGGGGCATTATAGAATTTCTGATGAATATATGTGTGTAAGTGCATCTAATGGCCCTTAGGGATTTTGGTGGTTTGAAGACTTATAGGATAAGTATCTAATGTGTTTATAAGTGTAAACAGGATCTATAAATCATTGAGGAGTTTGAGATATTTGAAGAATATCGACCCCTAAAAATATATGTCTTCAGTTGAAGAATTTGGTCTGAAGCTGAAGAAATGAATCGCGAGGAATCTGCGATGAAATTGATATTCCTCATGAAGATATTGATATTAAGAAGATCGGTGGTTCCTGAAGAAAATCGTTCTGAAGAAATTGAAGCGTGAAGATTTATGTTTTTTGTTTTACTTTCTTCGCATTTAATGAATAGGAACACCGTACTATTAAAGGGGGTCAAAGTAACACTATGGAATGGATTTCCTCATGATGCTCAACCCAAGCCTAATCCTACCAAAAGCCTCAAGTGAGGAATATGAGTGACATGAGGACTCTCACAGTTGAGGGTCCCGACCGTTTCGATAACCACGCCAAGTCATTGGTCTTATCCACTCCAACGATCATATTAGTTAAGGGCATTAGTGTCAAATCATGTCGGGATGCTCTCAGGCTATAAATAGCCAGCCCCCACAACCACTAGCTGGTTGGCTGCTCCGTTAGAAACTGACACTTGTCATAAGAGCAACCCAAATTCCTCAGAGCCTTCGAGAGTAAATCATCAGTGAGGAAATACACCACCCACCGAAAACCACGAACCAAACCTAGTGATTGAGCATCACTGAAGAAGTTGTTCCTGTGTGGGACTGAAGCCTTTTACCTTTGAGGACTATGCATCCTCCAGACGGTTAGGCGTCATGGTCTAGAGCAATCCAGCAGTCAATTGTGGATCATCGGGTGACCGAGTTTGTGAGGGTTTGGAAGTATGCCCTGAAGACTTACCACGAGTGTTGGGCGAGGACTGTGTGTCCTTAGCTCAAGGAGAATACGGTAGGGACTGTGTGTCCCGGGACTGGGTGTCCTTTGGTTTCAATACCAAGCTGCTCCAAACCAGATGTACAACTGTCACAGCAGTTGGAACTGGGTCATCAACAATAGTCTTCACCAAGAATCGGGTTCTAATTCCTCAACTCTTTACTTTCTCTGTATTATGTGTTGATAACTTTCACCGTGACTGTTTGAAGAATTTGCTGAAGACTTTCTTTGAATTTCCTCAACCCCAAATTCTTCACTTAAGTTAATCATCATCTGTATTCTGCGTGCCTGCTTAATGTGCAATCTGTTTTTCACATTCTTCACTATGTAATACTGCTATTGTGAAAGTTTGCACGTCTGATCCATAACTGTTTTTGCTATAAGTTAGTCATCAGTGAGGAATTTCCTCAAAAGGAATTTCCTCAGCGATGAAATTCTAAAAATCTCCTATTCACCCCCCCCCCCTCTAGTCGATATAACGCACTTTCAATTGGTATCAGAGCAAGGTACTCCCTTGTTCTGTGTGATTTTGGTTTAACAACCTGGAGTTTTAGTTATGTCGACCGCAGGCATGTTTAAAGTGACTGCAGCATGTCCTACCTATGAAGGAAAGAACTTTCCCTTCTGGAAGAACAAAATGCAAATGCATTTACAAGCTATCGATAATGATCTCTAGTATATTGTGGAAAATGGAGTCCCCATCATCTCTGCCAGTGTCACTGCAGCTGATGTGAAGAAATTCAAGCAACTTGATTCTCAAGCGAAGAACATCATCTGTGGTCATCTGAGCCCTGGCCAGTTTGGAAGAGTAAGTGCCTTGGGCTCTACAACACTGATCTGGGAGAGACTGTGCAAGGTAAATGAAGGAGTATCAACCCAACGTGACTCTCGTGTTGATATTCTTCGCAATCTCTTCAATCGCTTCAAGAGACATGACAATGAAAGCTGCCAAGACACCTTTGATCGCCTCACTGATATATCAAATGAACTGCAAGCACTGGGAGCTCGAGACATCACTGATCACGAAGTTGTGAAGAAACTGCTGAGATCCTTAGATTCTTCATTTGACACTCTAGTTCTGATGATTCAAGAAAGACCAGACTACAAGATGCTAGATCCAGCTGATATCCTGGAAAGGCTAAATACTCATGAATTCCAGCTAGAAGAAAAGAGAGATCTATATGGACAAAGCTATTCCAGACCATGTGCACTGAAGGCTAGAGCAATTTCCTCATCTGAAGAAGAAGACACAGATGACAGCAGTTGTGACCCTGAAGAATTGGTCAGGAGCTTGCAATGCTTGTGAGGAAATTCCAGAGATTTACACGACGAGGCCAGTTCGGTAAATCATCAAGAAGAGACATGAGGAAATCAGAATCTGCATGTGAGGACTACAAGAAACGGACCTGTCACAAGTGCAAGAAATCAGGTCATTACATTGCTGATTGTCCCCGCTGGGGAAAGGAATCAAAGAAGAAGAAATACAAGGATGACAGTTCTGATGACTCGAAGAAGAATAAGAAATCTTCAAAATCCTCATCTTCAAAGTCCTCTTCACACAAGAAGACTAGCTTCAGAAAGGCTCGGGCACTTATTGGCAAGGAAATGGATTCCGAGGCAGAATTAGAGGAATGTGATGAATAAGAAGGCTCTGGAGAAGACTCAGAATCCGGACAGGCTAGTCTTGCACTAGCTACCACTTTCGTGAGCAAGTCAATCTTCAATATTGAAGAAAATGAGTGCACCATCCATACTGATGACTATGCTGATGACATCGCTCCAACCTATTGCTTCATGGCAAAAGGTTCAAAGGTATCAAATAATGCCTCCACCTCTGATTCAAGTGACTGTGAACATAATGATTATAAGAAACCCAGTTACAGTAAACTTGCTATAATTGCCACTAAACAACAAACTGCTCTGGAAAAGCTTCAAAAACTGCTGGACAAAAGTGATGATCTGTTGAATGATGAAATGAATCTTAATCAAATCCTTGCTGATGACATGAAAAATCTTCAGTCTAGATTTGATAATCTTCAGGATCGTCATGATACACTCCTCAATGATCATGAGAAGCTTTCCTACGAATTTCTTCAAAGGAAGCTTGATCTTGAGAAGCTGAGAATGTCTCATGATGATCTTCGTATGGAAAATAATTCATTACTAGCTCAACAGATTAGCGCTAGTCATGTTGAATTTATTCCTCCATGTCTTAAATGCATTGAACGTGAAACTGCTAATTCGTCACCAGAATCATCAATTGCTACAAATTCTTCAACTGCACCTGTTGTGTCTATTTCCTCACATGAGGAAAACACAAATGTTACTGATGAAAATGCAGGGTTGAAGGAATTGTACGTGACTGGCATGTACAAAAGCCTCAAAGGACATCAAACCCTTTGTGATGTGCTCAAAAAGCAGATTTTGAACAGGAACCCGAGGAAAGAAGGAATTGCCTTTGAGAGGAAATTAAATGCTGATGGATCTTATTGGAAACCCGAGCAGTATCCCAAAACATCATGGGTTGCTGCTACTGGGCCTCCTTTCGATTCATCTAATCTAACTGGCTTCTCATGTGAATTATCCTATTCCTCGGATGAGTCATTCGATTCCAACTATAAACTGTTCAAAAATCAATGTGGTGAAGTATTTGCTCGATATGTTGGAACTAACTGCAGGAATGGGCCTCCTCTGAGGAAAATCTGGGTTCCCAAAAGTTGTCTTGAATATCTTCAGGTGAATGTCCTCATGACACCACCACTGAAGAAACTGAACCCCAGATCAAATTCCTCAGGAGGACCAAAGTCTTCAAGAGGATCAAAATCCTCAACTAGTCAAAACTATGCTCGTACCCGTGCTTATGCGTCTAACATGCAGGGAAACCACAAGGAATATGAATATGAGCGTTACTCCTCAAATCATTTTGTTCATAAATCCTCAAACCAGTTCTCTGCATATTCATATGAGTACTTTAATCCCCCTACTGTTAAGAGAAATGCATTAGCTTCAATGCCACCTTTCTCATATGGTGCTCGTAGGATGATGAACGTTTTACCACCCCTTCAGATGTGGGTGGTGAAGAAATCAAACTAATCATCTCTGCAGGCCAGGTCTCTAGATGAAAATCATCATCCGAAGAATTTGCTGGAGACCTGAGAAACGCTTGATAGGACGCAAGCTAATGATTGATGAAATAGAAATATTTCACACGTCCTTACATTTCTGTTATGATGAAATCACTGAACTGATGAAATTAGTATCATATTCTTCAAATCTGAAGCATATGAGATGGTAAGCTATACTAATTCATCTGCAGGATGACCAACCCAAAAATACTGAGTGGGTTCTCGACAGTGGCTGCACACATCACATGACTGGTGATAAAAGCCTACTGATGAATATGCCACTAACTCCATCACCTCTGAAGCAAATCACATATGCTGACAAAGGTAAAAGCAAGGTATTGGGACTTGGCAAAGTAGCTATTTCCAAGGATAGGCATATGGACAAAGTGATGCTTGTTGAATCCCTTGGTTTTAACCTCATGTCAGTCTTGATGCTTTGTGATCTTGATATGATTGTTATCTTTGGTAGATATAAATGTGTAGTCATCATGGAATCTGACAGATCCAAAGTCTTCGAAGGTGTAAGAAGAGGGGATTTGTGCATTGTTGATTTCTCTACAGGTCCTCAACCAGCCACTTGCTTAGTAGCAAAAACCTCAGAAGGATGGTTGTGGCACCGAAGACTACGTCATGCAGGCATGAGGAATTTGCACACGCTTGCAAAGAAGAAGCATGTCATTGGCATCGAATCAGTCAAATTCCTCAAGGATCATCTCTGCGGTGCTTGTGAATCTGGGAAAATGACCAGATCCAAGCATCCCTCCAAAACCATAATGACCACTACACGTCCATTTGGATTGCTTCATATGGATTTATTTGGACCTACTCACTATGCCACACTAACCAATGCAGCATCCCTATATGGCTTTGTCATAGTTGATGATTATTCCAGATACACTTGGGTGCATATTATAGTGTATAAAACTGAAGTGCAGGAAATCTTCAAACGATTTTCTTCAAGGGCCTCGACGAACTTCGGCATCAAGATCAAACATATCAGGAGTGATAATGGAACCGAGTTCAAAAACACTGGTCTTGATGATTATCTTGATGAACTTGGTATTACTCACGAATTGTCTGCTCCTTATACTCCTGAGCAGAATGGTGTCGTCGAAAGAAAGAACAGGACTCTGGTTGAAATGGCAAGAACTATGCTTGAAGAATATCAGACTCCTCGTCGCTTCTAGCCTGAAGCAATCAACCCTGCATGCCATATCATCAACAGGGTATATCTTCACAAATTCCTCAAGAAAACCTCGTATGAACTCCTCACTGACAAGAAACCCAATGTAAGTTATTTCAAAGTCTTCGGTGCAAAATGCTAGATTAGAGATCCTCATCATAGCTCAAAATTTGCACCTAAGGCACATGAAGGTTTTATGCTCGGTTATGGAAAGGACTCGCACACCTACAGAGTCTTCAACAACTATCACAACAAAGTTGTTGAAACTGTAGATGTGCGGTTCGATGAAACTAATGGCTCGCAAAAAGAGCAATTGCCTTCTGATCCAGATAAGCTGTCTCCTGAAGAAGCAATAAAGCTTAAGCCTACTGAAGACATTATCCCCACTGAGGAAATTGGTGAAGAAACAATCCCCATCGCTGATAAAAACCAAGAAGATGCACCTGAGGAAATTGCAACAGCACCACTTCCTCAGCCTAGACAAAATCCTCAACCAGCTCATCCGAGGATTGCAAATGAAGTTGAACTTGACAAAATCCTCAACGACATCAACGTGCCAGGTCCTCTCACTCGCTCAAAAGCTTCACACTTAGTTAACTTTTGTGGGAATTTTTCCTTTGTGTCCATCACAGAACCCTCAAAAGTAGCTGAAGCTTTTCTGGAACCGGAGTGGATCCAAGCCATGCAAGACGAACTTCTTCAATTCAAGCTGAATGACGTATGGGAGCTCGTCAAACGACCAGATCCTCGCAAGCATAACATTATCGGCACCAAGTGGATTTTCCGAAACAAGCAAGATGAGGACGGTCAAGTGGTGAGGAACAAGGCACGACTAGTAGCCCAAGGCTACACCCAGGTTGAAGGAATAGATTTCGATGAAACTTTTGCACCTGTTGCTAGACTTGAAGCTATTCGAATACTACTTGGTTATGCTAATCATCATAACATCACCTTATATCAAATGGATGTGAAAAGTGCATTCCTCAAAGGTAAGCTTGAGGAAGAAGTATATGTTGCTCAGCCCCCAGGTTTTGAGGATCCAAAGAATCCACACAAAGTCTTCAGACTCAAAAAGGCTCTGTATGGCCTCAAGCAAGCCCCTCGGGCATGGTATGACACATTGAAGGAATTCCACATGAAGAAAGGCTTCAAACCTGGTTCACTCGATCCAACTCTTTTTACAAAATCTTATGATAATGAGATGTTTGTATGTCAAATATATGTTGATGATATCATATTTGGCTGTACTGACAAAAGATACAGTGATGAATTTGCCTACATGATGAGTGAAGAGCATCAGATGTCCATGATGGGGGAGCTGAAATTCTTCTTAGGTCTTCAAATTTGTCAACAAAGCAATGGAATCTTCATATCACAGGAGAAATACCTCAAGGATGTTCTGAGGAAATTCGACATGCACGAATGCAAAGGTGCCAAGACTCCGATGCCTACCAACGGCCACCTCGGCACTGATGAAAATGGTAAAGATTTCGATCAGCAGGTATACCGTTCTATGATTGGCTCTTTATTGTATCTATGTGCATCTAGGCCAGATATAATGCTTAGTGTTTGCATGTGTGCACGTTTTCAAGAAAAACCGAAGGAATCACACCATAAGGCTGTGAAACGTATTCTTCGATACTTAGCTCACACACCAACACTAGGATTATGGTATCCCAAGGGCTCCAATCTTCATCTGGTAGGGTATTCTGATTCAGACTATGTTGGTGACCGTGTGGATCGCAAGTCAACATCTGGCACATGCCATTTCCTCGGAAGATCACTAGTTTGCTAGTCCTCAAAGAAGCAGAACTGCGTATCACTCTCCACTGCCGAAGCTGAGTACATTGCTGCTGGTTCTTGTTGTGCTCAATTGCTATGGATGAAGCAAACCCTCAAGGATTACGGCATCAACATGAAGAATGTACCTCTCTACTGTGACAATGAGAGTGCTATCAAGATTGCATATAATCCAGTACAGCACTCGAAGACCAAGCACATCCAGATTCGTCATCATTTTCTTCGGGACCATGTCCTCAAGGGCAATATCCTCATCGACCATGTGAAGACTGATGATCAACTGGCAGATATCTTCACTAAGCCCTTGGATGAGAAAAAGTTTTGCAAGTTGTGGTGTGAGCTAAATATCTTAGAATCTTCAAATGTTTTGTAAAAACATGCACACATCCTAACACTTATGCAAAGTTGATGACTTAGATGTGCAACACATGATGAAACGATTTTCTTCAACTGATGAAGAAAGTAACTCTGAATGTGAAGAAATTAATGAAGAAATTGATTCTCAGGGTCCTACGACAATTGTACGCGGCGCCTGTAATCAACATTCTTATATGGTGGGTAACGCCACCGCCCAATGTGAAATTCCTCAAGTTGATTTTCTTCAAATGATCAATTTCCTCACAATGCATTTTTCTTCAAAACAGTTGTTCTTCATTGTGATGATCTATTACAAAATCTTCAAAAACACTTGATGACTTTCATTTGCCTAGGTAGACTGTGATTTCTAGTCCTCAACAGCATTCACTTATTGCTATTTCTTCAAGTTGATGTTTCTGCTAAGTGAATGTGATCGGACCCTACTTTCCCTCTATGCTATACTTATCCAGTCTATTCAATTCTTCATACGCATTCTATTTGAATCTTTGTTCAAAATCCTCACTGCATCCTTGTCAGCTGATGATTTTGTAATGAACATCCTCAAATCTTCAAAAATTGTTTTCTTTAAAGGCACAGTAACTGAACCCCCACTTCCCACGATTGGATAACCACGATCTCCACTATCTCCACCGCATCGTACGGGAACTACACGTGTCCTGCGGAGACGTAGAGGCAGGGGCTATTTGGTCCGAAACTTTCACACCAAACAGTAACTTTCGGGCTATAAATAGGTCCTTATCCCCCTCGGTATCCTCTTCTTCGCCTCATCGCTCTCCTGCCATTGCACTCTCCACCGAACCCTAGCGCCACCGCTGGTAGTCTTGTCGCCGGTAAGGAAGAGCTTCACTGTCTCGACCTTTTCGTCGCCAGGATCACGTCGGAGTCGGAACATCTACGTCCGCCGTCGCCGTAGACGTCCTCTTCCACCAAGTTAGGGTGCATTGGACACTCGACCGAAGAGCCTCTCCAACACTACTTTCTGTGTTCTTCGCTCGCACCTTCCACGGTAAATATATCCCATTTTTACAGCAGATTAGATCTAAAAGTTTACCCCTTCTATGAGAAATCTGTTTTTCCTCAAGATACGATGTGCACGTGATTCCTCAAACACTATGTATCACCACAATCATTGATGAACTAGCTAAGCATCTAAGATTTTCACGAGATTCCTCAATTGTGCAAATTTTCGGATCTGTACTACTCTGGAACCCAAGAACAGTATGCTTAGGCTAATTCCTCAACCACTGGTTATATTCCTCAAACTGTCAAACTTTTTCATTTTCTTCAAATCTGAGAACGCATATGACCTCTCCAAATTCCTCGCAACTATACTCTGTTCACAGGTACACACATGTCAGCTGATGAATCTCTCGGTTCTCATCACATTAACTCATTTGCAGCGTTTCCGGAAGAAACTCTTCAAGGCTCATCAGAATCCTCAAGAGTTCAAAATCATCAGCAAATTCCTCGTCTGAAGAAAATGGAGGAAGGAAGGAAACAGAAGGGAGGAAAGAAACTGGAGCAGAACACAACTGCTGATATTCCTGAGGACATATACTTGGACTATTGTATGCCTGATGAAGAACCTGAGACAATGGCCAAGAGAAAGATTAGGCTTCAGAAGATTGAACGCAGAAGGGCGAAGGAATGGAAGGAGTACAGGTTTGTGACTCCAAAATATGCGAAGAAATTCGCTTTGAAGCCTCCTGGCAGAAGGGCCCCACTTGAGGATCATCAAGTAGCACATCCCTCAAATCTTATGACAATTGATGACAACCCAGATGAGAAAGAAAGGCATCTGGCCAAGCTCAAGAAACAAGCTGAAGCTGTAGTGAAGAAATTTAATGAATCCTCAGCTGCTGCCTCCGGTGCTGCAAATTCCTCAGCGGCAGAAACTTCAGGCTCAGAGATTCCTCACACGCAGTCTGTGCCAACAAAGCCAAAGGCTCCAAAGCCTCAAGAGAAGTCTGCACAGGCTTCTGTCAAAAAACCCTCAGCTCTAAAACCCACGGTTCCAAAACCTTCAACACCAAAACTATCAGCGCCAAAACCCTCAGCACCAATCTCCTCTGCACCAAAATCCTCAGCTCCACCTCCAAAGTCTCCAGAAAAACCGGTACAGAAAAATGTCGTGAAGCCTACGACCGCCAGCTCCAGCTCCTCACTCCCAGCTGCAACAAGCTCGGAGACAAAGTCTTCAACACCACTTGTGAAGACTTTGGCAACTACTGAACGTGCACCTCTGCCCAGCCCCAGCAAAATCATCGCAGTCCTGTCTGCATCAGAGGGAAGTGATGAGTATGATGATGAAACCCTGCAAGCCATCATCAGAAACAAGCAAGAACGGGTAGCACAAGCATCAGGCAGTGCTATTCCTCTGGCCATGGACCCCAAGGTCCTTCTCGACTACATCAATGTATGGTATGAGGACCCAAACACACCCATTGATGATTTGAAACTTCCTCCTGGCATCAGCCACATGGTGGCCACCTTCATAAACGAAGCCAAGTGGAAGGAACAGAAGGCCTAGCAGGCAAAGATTGCAAAGGCCAAAAAGGAGAAATTCCTCAGGCAAAATCTCCTCAAGCTGACTCCTGAAGCACTGGTGTCAACCCAGGCAGAGCTGCAAGTCTTGTCTGACAAGTGTGACAAACTGTCAGACCGCAAAAGCATCAAACGCAATTTCATCAAGCTAGCCACTAGTGTTGTTGATGACTACAACAAACGACACCCAACCCCAGCACCAACTCCTCAGCCCCTGGTTGCGCAGCCAGCAGATACATCTCTTGATGAGGAGGAAACTCCTCAAGCTGAGGAAGAACACCAGGAGCGTCGTGCTGATGAACCGGCCATTGAAGAAATCATCACCGAGACTGCAACTGATGAAATTGCAACCACTGAAGAAACTGCTCCTGGTCCACCTGCTTCATCAAAGCAGGCTGATGACTCTGTTCCAGCTGGTTCCTCACTACCAGCTGAAGAATCTGCAGAAAGAACACCTTCACCAAAAGCTTCAAAGGTGAAGAAGTTAATCCCGTCTGCATCAGACGCGAAGAAGACAAGAGCTGCTGAGAAGGAAGCAAAGAAGAGAAAAGCTTCCTCATCAGAAGAAAAGATAGAGGCAAAGCTCCTCAAAGAAACTGAAGAATCTGCCCCTCTGGATCCGGTGCCTCTAAATGTTGCACCTTCATATCAAATGGTCGTCATTGGTGACCCAACTACAAGGGCAGATGAGGAAATGAAGGATGTTGCCTCCGAGGAACATACTGATGAGGAGATCCAGATTGATGACAGTCCTAAACCTCTTGTTCCTTAGACAGAAATTGCTCAAGCTTCAGCTGCAGCAGCTGATGAATCTGCTTCTGCCACAACGCCAGCTGAAGAAAAACAAGCTGAGGAAAATGCACATTCTGAGCAGAATCCTCATTCTGAACAGGCTGAACAAACTCCTCATACTGAGAAAGAAGCAGAAATTCCTCAGTCTGAAGCTCAGCCAGAGCAAGAAGTACGAGCTGATGAAATTCCTCAACCTGAGGAAACTGCTGAAGAAAATGTTCCCGCCCCTGACAATGACTTCATTGTACTCAACCCAGAGACTGCCCTGGTTGTTTCCCCTCCCATTCCTCAGCACAATATCAAGCCAGTTCAGCGCCAGCCCTTCTCCAAGCGCCCAAAGTTTCAGAAAGAAAATTTCTTTGAGGAACGCATATATTTCATCGGAGAGAACCCATATGACAAGCCTCAAATGAGGCATCTGAAGTTTTGGACAAGGACTAAGATGAACTACTACGCCTCTGTGCTCTGTGGACGCAACAAGATATTCCAGCACCGCCACATTCCTCATGTTGAGCTTGAAGCAATACCTTGCATGGAACCAGTCCTCAGTGTACTCCACGATGCAGGTTTGCTTCCTATGTGCTCCGACATATCAAACTGGAACAGTGAGCTCATTCTTCAGTTATATGCAACTCTGCACATCTCTGGCAACGCTGATGACATCAACACTTGGGTGTTTGATTGGATGACCCAAAACACTCACTACAAGGCTCCTGCTTCTGAACTCCTCAGAGAACTGCCCGTACCAATTCCTTCAGATGGGGCAGTGAAGCTTTATGGTGAGCGTGAGCTGCCAAATGGAATGATGGAAGTCCTCATGAAGCCTTTGGCTGCAGGAAAACCCTCAAGAACCACATTCCTCGTCCATGAGCTCAAGTACACACCCCGGTCTGTCTACCGCATTCTCTGCAGTGTGCTCGCGCCAATCAAAGGCCATGACGATGAAGAAGATGTTGTCGGCCTCATGAAGAATATCCTCTTCAACATCATTCACGGTATTCCTATGAATATCCATTATTTCTTCTTGAGGACTTTGGCCGACAATGCCATGTGCCCCTTTGATCACAAAATTTATGCCCCATGGATCATGAGATTCATCAGGACAAGGACAGGCATCAACTTCCACGCTGATTTCCAAAACCATGTTGGTTATATGCCTCCTATCCGGGTCAACAAGAAGACTTTCGAGCCCATTGAGGGAAAAGGAAAGTCTGTGATTGACGAAGGCAGCATGCCCCTTGATGGTCAGTTCAAAGAGCCAGACGTATATTCTTCATGGGACGATACTAAGACTCGTCTACCAAGCCCTGTTCCTCCTCGAGTGCTAACCACCAGAGAGCTTCTCCTCAGTCTTCATCAGAAGGTGGATCACAATCACAAATGGGTCAAACGCCAGTTTGGTGCCATTTTGAAAACCCTCACTGAAACCCAGAACTCTGTGAAGATTAATCATCACTATCTGCATGAGGTTTTTGATCGCACCTGGGCTACCCTTGCACATCTGAAGACCCAGACTGAGCTTGAAGAAATGAACTTTGAGCAGGACTTTGACTGGTCATGGCCTCCCAAGAAGAAGTTCAGGCCCATTCCAGTGCCAGATCTTGAAGACAGCTCCTTCTCTTCATTCCGCACCGCCGAATCTGATGAGGAACAACTCAACACAGCAACCGGCCCAAGGACGAAGACTACACCCAAGAATCGTCAAGGATATTCATCAACCGCCAAGAAATGAAGTCTTCGCGGGAGTTAGTCCTCAGTTTGTCCCTTTTTGTCACTTGATGACAAAGGGGGAGAAACTCGAGAGTTAGTCTTCAAGCGGGATATTTTTGGGGCCTATGAACTATATTTAAGTTACAAACTCTTGGCTCTTCTGAAGTTTTTATGTAATGAGTTGTAACTTAAGCCCTATGGTACTCTGACGCTTTTGAACGTTTTTCTTCGCATGCTTATTCCTCAAGTTTTAATGCACGCATGCTGGAATTCGTCAGATACCATTTGCCATCATGCATCTTCATTTTCTTCATATGATATGTTGTATGTATGCATGATTTACAAGATTCAGGGGGAGATCTCCATGATATAAATCATCAATGTGTATCTGCTATAAAAGCAGAATCCTCAAGGTATGCACATCTTCAGGGGGGGGTCTCTGTGAATCTTGTCTTCAAATTCCTCAAATGAGTATTTACACTTCATATTTTTTGATCCCTGTTGAAGACTTAACCTAATTGTCATCAACCACCAAAAAGGGGGAGATTGTAAGTGCATCTAGTGCCCCTTAGTGATTTTGGTGGTTTGAAGACTTATAGGTTAAGTATCTCATGTGTTTGTAAGTGTACACAGGATCTATAAATCATTGAGGAGTTTGAGATATTTGAAGAATATCGACCCCTAAAAATATATGTCTTCAGTTGAAGAATTTGGTCTGAAGCTGAAGAAATGAATCGCGAGGAATCTGCGATGAAATTGATATTCCTCATGAAGATATTGATATTAAGAAGATCGGTGGTTCCTGAAGAAAATCGTTCTGAAGAAATTGAAGCGTGAAGATTTACGTTTTCTGTTTTACTTTCTTCGCATTTGATGAATAGGAACACCGTACTGTTAAAGGGGGTCAAAGTAACACTATGGAATGGATTTCCTCATGATGCTCAACCCAAGCCTAATCCTACCAAAAGCCTCAAGTGAGGAATATGAGTGACATGAGGACTCTCACAGTTGAGGGTCCCGACCGTTTCGATAACCACGCCAAGTCATTGGTCTTATCCACTCCAACGGTCATATTAGTTAAGGGCATTAGTGTCAAATCATGTCGGGATGCTCTCAGGCTATAAATAGCCAGCCCCCACAACCACTAGCTAGTTGGCTGCTCCGTTAGAAACTGACACTTGTCATAAGAGCAACCCAAATTCCTCAGAGCCTTCGAGAGTAAATCATTACTGAGGAAATACACCACCCACCGAAAACCACGAACCAAACCTAGTGATTGAGCATCACTGAAGAAGTTGTTCCTGTGTGGGACTGAAGCCTTTTACCTTTGAGGACTGTGCATCCTCCAGACGGTTAGGCGTCATGGTCTAGAGCAATCCAGCAGTCAATTGTGGATCGCCGGGTGACCGAGTTTGTGAGGGTTTGGAAGTATGCCCTGAAGACTTACCACGAGTGTTGGGCGAGGACTGTGTGTCCTTAGCTCAAGGAGAATACGGTAGGGACTGTGTGTCCCGGGACTGGGTGTCCTTTGGTTTCAATACCAAGCCGCTCCAAACCAGATGTACAACTGTCACAGCAGTTGGAACTGGTCATCAACAACAGTCTTCACCAAGAATCGGGTTCTAATTCCTCAACTTTTTACTTTCTCTGTATTATGTGTTGATGACTTTCACTGTGACTGTTTCAAGAATTTGCTGAAGACTTTCTCTGAATTTCCTCAACCCCAAATTCTTCACTTAAGTTAATCATCATCTATATTCTGCGTGCCTGCTTACTGTGCAATTTGTTTTTCACATTCTTCACTCTGTAATACTGCTATTGTGAAAGTTTGCACGTGTGATCCGTAACTGTTTCCGCTGTAAGTTAGTCATCAGTGAGGAATTTCCTCAAAAGGAATTTCCTCAGCGATGAAATTCTAAAAATCTCCTATTCACCCCCCCCCCCCTCTAGTCGATATAACGCACTTTCAATGTGTTTGACATACTGTTGATCGAAAATAATGTAGAATTTCTGCAAAGCATAAAGGGTTGTTTGAAAGGAGTTTTTTCAAAGGAAAACCTAGATGTAGCTACTTGAGAGTTGAGCATCAAGATCTATAAAGATAGATCAAAGTGCTTCATGGAACTTTCCACGAAATGCGTGCCTTGACATGTTTTTGAAGGAGTTCAAAATAGATCAGCAAAGAAGGAGTTCTTGGCTATGTTGCAAGGTGTAAATTTGAGTACAACTCAAAGCCCGACCACGGCAGAAAAAAGAGAAAGGACGAATGTCGTCCCCTATGCATCAGCCGTAGGCTCTATAAGTATGATATGTTGTGTAGCGCACCTAAGGCGTGCCTTGCCATGAGTTAGTCATGGGGTACAAGAGTGATCCAGGAATGGATCACTGGACAGCGGTCGAAGTTATCCTTAGTAACTAATGGACTAAGGAATTTTTCTCAATTATGGAGGTGATTAAAAAGTTCGTCGTAAAGGAGTTACATCGATGCAAGCTTTGTCACTAATCCGGATGACTATGAGTAGTAAACCGGATTCTTATAGTGGAGCAATCATTTGGAATGGTTCCAAATGGGGCGTAGTAGCATCTATAGGATGACGTACATATTTGTAAAGCACACATGGATCTGAAAGGTTCAGACCCGTTGACTATAAACCTCTCTCACAAGCAAGACATGATCGAACCCCAGAACTATAAGGGTGTTGAATTCATTGCAATCACATAGTGATGTGAACTAGATTATTGACTCTAGTGCAAGTGGGAGACTATTGGAAATATGCCCTAGAGGCAATAATAAAATGGTTACTATCATATTTCCTTGTTCATGATAATCGTCTATTGTTCATGCTATAATTGTATTAACAGGAAACAGTAATACATGTGTGGATAAATAGATCACAATGTGTCCCTAGCAAGCCTCTAGTTGGCTAGCTCGTTGATCAATAGATGATCATGGTTTCCTAATCACGGACATTGGATGTCATTGATAACGGGATCACATCATTAGGAGAATGATGTGATGGACAAGACCCAATCCTAAGCATAGCACTAGATCGTGTTGTTCGTATGCTAAAGCTTTTCTAATGTCAAGTATATTTTCCTTCGACCGTGAGATTGTGCAACTCCCGGATACCGTAGGGGTGCTTTGGGTGTATCAAACGTCAGAACGTTAATGGGTGACTATAAAGGTGCACTACGGGTATCTCCGAAAGTATCTGTTGAGTTGGTACGAATCGAGATCGGGATTTGTCACTCCGTGTGACGGAGAGGTATCTCTGGGCCCACTCGGTAGAACATCATCATAATGAGCTCAATGTGACTAAGGAGTTAGTCACGGGATGATGTGCTACAGAACGAGTAAAGAGACTTGCCGGCAACAAGATTGAACAAGGTATGTGGATACCAAAGATCGAATCTCGGGCAAGTATCATACAGATAGACAAAGGGAATTGCATACGGGATTGATTGAATCCTTGACATCGTGGTTCATCCGATGAGATCATCGTGGAACATGTGGGAACCAACATGGATATCCAGACCCCGTTGTTGGTTATTGGCCGGAGATATGTCTCGGTCATGTCTGCATGTCTCCTGAACCCGTAGGATCTACACACTTAAGGTTCGATGATGCTAGGGTTATAGGGAAATAGTGTCCGAGGTTATTGAAGGTTGTTCGGAGTCCCGTATGATATCCCGGACGTCACGAGGAGCTCCGGAATGGTCTGGAGGTAAAGAATTATATATAGGAAGTGAGGATTTGGTCGCCGGAATTGTTTTGGGCGACACCGGTAATGTACCGGGACCACCGGAAGGGTTTCGGGGGTCCACCAGGAGGGGCCACCAGCCCCAAAGGCTAGCATGGGCAAAAAGGTTGAAGGGAACCAGCCCAAAGTGGGCTGGTGCCCCTCCCACCTAGGCCCAAGGCACCACAAGAGAAGGAAGGGGGAAACCCTAGTGCAGATGGGCCTAAGGCCCATCTGGGGTGCGCCACCCCCCTCTCCCTTGCCCTGGCCGCCACCTCCCACGCCAGATGGGGCTGCCGCACCCCTTGGGGGTGGGAACCCTAAGGGGTGCGCCCCCTTCCCTCTCCCCCTATATATAGTGGAGTTTTTGGCTGATTTGAGACACACGAAATCTCTCTCTCGGCGCAGCCCTGTTCTCCTCTTTCTCCTCTCCCACGGTGCTTGGCGAAGCCCTGCCGAGAGACCTCGTAGCTCCACCGCCACCACGCCATCGTGATTTCGGAGCTCTCCCTTAACCTCTTCCTCCTCCTTTCTGTATCAAGGCGTGAGAGACGTCACTTGGATGTACTTGTGTTGAACGCGGAGGTGTCGTGATTTGGCACATTGATCGGAACCTACCACGATCTAAATCGCTGTGAGTACGACTCCATCGACCGCGTTCATAGTAACGCTTCCGCTTAGCGATCTTCAAAGGTATGAATATGCTCTACAACCTCTCTCGTTGCTGGTCTCTTCATAGATAGATCCTTGTATGGCGTAGAAATTTTTTGAATTAACTATGTTTTCCCAACAACAATCAATTTGCCTTCGGATCTGAGATAGAAGGTGTACCCAACTCCCTCTTTTGGGTATCCTATGAATACGCACTTTTTCACTTTGGGTTCCAATTTTTCAGGGTGAAGCTTTTTGACATAAGCATCACATCCACAAACTTCAACAAATGACAACTTTGGCTTCTTGCCATACCAGAGTTCATATGGTGTCGTCTCAACGGATTTTGATGGTGCCCTATTTAAAGTGAATGCAACAGTCTCTAATGCATACTATTTTGACGTTCGGACACACCATTACGCTGTGGTGTTCCAAGCGGTGTCAATTGTGAAACAATTCCACATTATCTTAAGTGAGTACCAAACTCATAACTCAGATACTCTCCTCCTCGATCAGATTGTAGGAATTTGATCTTTTTATTGCGATGATTTTCAACTTCACTCTCAAATTGCCTGAACTTTTCAAACATTTCAGACTTGTGCTTCATAAACTAAATATAACCATATCAACTCAAATCATGTGTGAAGGTGAGAAAATAATGATAACCACCGCGCGCCTCTATGCTCATCGTCCGCACACATCAGTATGTATGATCTCCAACAAGTCACTTGCACGCTCATTGTTCCAGAGAACAGAGTCTTAGTCATCTTGCCCATGAATCATTGTTCACATGTGTCAAGTGATTCAAAATCAAGTGACTCCAAAAGTCCATCAACATGGAGTTTCTTCATGTGTTCTATACCAATATGACCTAAGCGGAAGTGCCACATGAAAGTGGCGCTATCATTATCAACTCTACATCTTTTGATCTCAATGTTATGGATATGAGTGTCATTACTATCGAGATTCAACATGAACAAACCCCTCACATTGGGTGCATGACCATAAAAGATATTACTCATACAAATAGAACAACCATTATTCTCTGACTTAAATGAGTAACTGTCTCACAATAAACAAATCCAGATATAATGTTCATGCTTAACGGAGGCACTAAATAACAATTATTTAGGTTCATCACTAATCCCGACGATAATTGAAGTGAGAGTGTGCCGACGGCTATCGCATCAACCTTGGAACCATTTCCCACGCGCATCGTCACTTCATCCTTTGCCAACCTTTATCTATTCCATAGTTCCTTCTTTGATTTCCAAATGTGAGCAACCGAACCGGTATCAAATACGCAGGCACTACAACGGGAGTTGGTGAGGTACACATCAATTACATGTATAACAAATATACCTTCTTTGGCGTTGGCCGCCTTCTTATCGGCTAGATACTTGGGGCAGTTTTGCTTCCAGTGACCAGTCCCCTTGCAATGATAACACTCAGTTTCCGGCTTGGGTCCAGCCTTGGGTTTCTTCGTTGGAGGGGAAACAGCTTTGCCACTCTTCTTGGAGTTACCCTTCTTGCCCTTGCCGTTTTTCTTGCAACTGGTGGTCTTATTGACCATCAACACTTGATGTTCTTTCTGGATTTCTGACTCAGCGACTTTCAGCATCGCAAATAGCTCAGAGTGATTTATGCATCCCTTGCATGTTGTAGTTTGACACAAAGCCTTTATAGCTAGGTGGCAGTGATTGAAGAACTCTCTCAGTGATAGCCTCTCGCGAGAGAGTATTTCCCAGCTCATCCAGACGGTTAGAGTACCCAGACATTCTGAGCACATGTTCACTAATAGACCCATTCTCCTCCATTTTGAAAGCATAGAACTTATCGGAGGTTTCATACCTATCAATCCAGGCATTCTTCTCAAAGATAAACTTCAACTCCTGGAACATATCATACGGTCCATGACGTTCAAAACGTCTTTGAAGTCCATGTTCTAAGCTATAGAAAACTGCACATTGAACTAATGAGTAGTAATCCTGACGCGGCTGCTAGGCGTTCATAACGTCAGGGGTCGCCGTTTGGGGTGGTGCATCACCTTGCGGCGCATAAAGGACTTATTTATTTTGGGAAGCTGTGAGGATAGGCCAAGTCAGTAAAGTTGCTCCCAATATATTTTAGCATAGCTTTCTCTAGGAGAGCATTAAAATTCAGGGTTGCTACTGCGCGAGCCATTGATCTACAACGTAACTTTGCAAAGATTAATTAGACTATGTTCAAGATAATTGAGTTTAGTTAATCATATTACTAATAAACTCCCACTCAAATTGACATCCCTCTAGTCGTTTGAGTGTCACGTGATCCAAATTCACTAACTCAAGTTCGATCATCACATGAGTTGAGTTAGCTTCAATGGTGAACATCTCTATGTTGATCATATCTACTATATGACTCTTGTTCGACCTTTCGGTCTCTTGTGTTCCGAGGCCATGTATGTACATGCTAGGCTCGTCAAGTTTAACCCGAGTGTTCCGCGTGTGCAACTATTTTGCACCCGTTGTATGTGAATGTAGAGTCTATCACACCCGATCATCACGTGATGTCTCTAAATGATGAACTGTCACAATGGTGCATGCTCGGGGAGAACACAATTTTATCTTGAAATTATAGTGAGGGATCACCTTATAATGTTGTCATCGTCTTAAGCAAAATAAGGTGCATAAAATGATTAACATCACATGCAAATCATAAGTGACATGATATGGCCATGAACTTGTGCTTTCGATCTCCATCTTGAAAGCACCGGCATGATCTCCATCGTCAGCGGCGCCACACCATGATCTCCATCATTGTGCTGCCATCAAGGTTGCCACGCTAACTATGATATTGCTACTAGAGCTACTGAACTAGCGATAAATCAAACACTAGTAGGAGAAAACCTACTAGTAGCGCTGGTTATACCCTTAGCAGTAGCGCTGGGGGTAGCGCTACTGCTAATGCGCTACAGCTAACCTATTAGGAGCAGCGATGGATTTCCAATGCTACGGGTACTTACGTTAGTAGTAGCGCTGGAATAAATAAAGCGCTACTGATAAGTCAGCGCTACTCCTAATATTCCAGCGCTATATGGATGCTCCTGCTTTCAATATTTAATTCCCGTTCTATTTATGCCCCCTCTGCATATTTGTGCATGCTATATGGAGTAGTTTCATCATATCATAATAAACATGCATTATTCTCATCATATCATACACATATAAAGTAGTATCGTAATTTATACCATCATCATCATTATCCAACACAAATGTCATTATCCAACACAAATATTATCAATCTCGAAAATAGCAATACACACAAGTCATGGCACACCCACAAATTTCATCATCCGTATCTAAACCATCATGTAAAAGAGAAGAGCGATCAACATGAACAAGAGCGCGACTATGTAGTACTTCTTGAGGCACCAGTTTCACTCCCTCTCTTGTCGTATCATCCACCTCAAGTAACTATTTTCCACTTCGACTCTACTGTCGAACCCTCTGTGGCTAGCCCTCGGGTACCTGTCCACCTGGGCCTAAGCGTCTGTCCAGTGGTCGTACACTCCTGGAACCCTCCCAATGAATACGATGTAGCAGTCCTTCGCCATCACCGATCTATGTGCCTGCATCGTAAGTTGATTAATTCAATGATATATAATATGAAACATAATGTACTTGAGAAACACAAAGAGTCATAGTTAGGAGAATACAAGTAGTAAACATAAATAACGAAGTTCCTCATACACAAACTAATTAACTATAGTGATGTATACGCTAGTTCATAGAAAGCGGGAAACACTAATTATAAACACACATTGTCATCGTCAATCACTCCTCCTGTCGGGGCCCCAATCTTCATAGTCAGGGTTGAATGACCCGAGATTTTTGAAAGGCTTTACGTCCAGACATTGAGCACGTAGCAGTTTTCGGACATTCTCCTCCCTCATTGGCCCATGGAAGAACTGTTGGGGAACGTCGCATGGGAAACAAAAAATTTCCTACGCACACGAAGACCTATCATGGTGATGTCCATCTACGAGAGGGGATGAGTGATCTACGTACCCTTGTAGACCGTACAGAAGAAGCGTTAGAGAACGCGGTTGATGTAGTGGAACGTCCTCACGTCCCTCGATCCGCCCCACGAACAATCCCGCAATCAGTCCCACGATCTAGTACCGAACGGACGGCACCTCCGCGTTCAGCACACGTACAGCTCGACGATGATCTCGGCCTTCTTGATCCAGCAAGAGAGACGGAGAGGTAGAAGAGTTCTCCGGCAGCGTGACGGCGCTCCGGAGGTTGGTGATGACCTTGTCTCAGCAGGGCTCCGCCCGAGCTCCGCAAAAACGCGATCTAGAGGAAAAACCGTGGAGGTATGTGGTCGGGCTGCCGTGGAAAATCGTCTCAAATCAGCCCTAAAACCTCTGTATATATAGGAGGGAGGGGGAGGGAAGAGGCAGCCTCAAACCCTCAAGGTTTGGCCGAAATTGGAGGTGGAGGAGTCCTACTCCAATCCTAGTTGGAGTAGGATTCCACCTTCCCACTTGGAAACTCTTTCCACCTTGTGTTTTTTCCTTCTCAAACCTTATGGGCCTTAGTGGTAACTTATTCCAGCCCACTAGGGGCTGGTTTATCTCTTCCCATAGCCCATGAGACCCCTTGGGGCGTGACACCCCTCCCGATGGTCCCCGGCACCCCTCCCGGCACTCCCGGTACACTACCGATGAGCCCGAAACTTTTCCGGTGACCAAAACAGGACTTCCTATATATCAATCTTTACCTCCGGACCATTCCGGAGCTCCTCGTGACGTCCTGGATCTCATCCGGGACTCCGAACAACATTCGGTAACCAACCATATAACTCAAATACGCATAAAACAACGTCGAACCTTAAGTGTGCAGACCCTGCGGGTTCGAGAACTATGTAGACATGACCCGAGTGACTCCTCGGTCAATATCCAATAGAGGGACCTGGATGCCCATATTGGATCCTACATATTCTACGAAGATCTTATCGTTTGAACCTCAGTGCCAAGGATTCATATAATCCCGTATGTCATTCCCTTTGTCCTTCGGTATGTTACTTGCCCGAGATTCGATCGTCAGTATCCGTATACCTATTTCAATCTCGTTTACTGGCAAGTCTCTTTACTCGTTCCGTAATACAAGATCCCGCAACTTACACTAAGTCACATTGCTTGCAAGGCTTGTGTGTGATGTTGTATTACCGAGTGGGCCCCGAGATACCTCTCCGTCACACGGAGTGACAAATCCCAGTCTTGATCCATACTAACTCAACTAACACCTTCGGAGATACCTGTAGAGCATCTTTATAGTCACCCAGTTACGTTGCGACGTTTGATACACACAAAGCATTCCTCCGGTGTCGGTGAGTTATATGATCTCATGGTCACAGGAACAAATACTTGACACGCAGAAAACAGTAGCAACAAAATGACACGATCAACATGCTACGTCTATTAGTTTGGGTCTAGTCCATCACATGATTCTCCTAATGATGTGATCCCGTTATCAAGTAACAACACTTGCCTATGGCTAGGAAACCTTGGCCATCTTTGATCAACGAGCTAGTCAACTAGAGGCTTACTAGGGACAGTGTTTTGTCTATGTATCCACACAAGTATTGTGTTTCCAATCAATACAATTATAGCATGGATAATAAACGATTATCATGAACAAAGAAATATAATAATAACTAATTTATTATTGCCTCTAGGGCATATTTCCAACAGTCTCCCACTTGCACTAGAGTCAATAGTCTAGTTCACATCACCATGTGACTCCAACGAATCCAACACCCATATAGTTATGGGGTCTGATCACGTCTTGCTCATGAGAGAGGTTTTAGTCAACGGTTCTGAAACTTTCATATCCGTGTGTTCTTTACAAATATTTATGTCATCTTATAGATGCTGCTACTACGTGCTATTCGGAAATGCTCCAAATATCTACTCTACTATATGAATCCGTTTCACTACTCATAGTTATTCGGATTAGTGTCAAAGCTTGCATCGACGTAACCTTTTACGACGAACTCTTTAACCACCTCCATAATCGAGAAAAATTCCTTTGTCCATTAGTTACTAAGGATAAATTTTGACCGCTGCCAGTGATTCAATCATGGATCACTCTCTGTACCTCTCAACATACTTTGAGTCAAGGCACACATCAGGTGCGGTACACAGCATGGCATACTTTAGATTCTACGGCTAAGGCATAGAAGACGACCTTCGTCTATTCTCTTTATTCTGCCGGGGTCGGGTTTTTGAGTCTTACTCAAATTCACACCTCACAACGCAACCAAGAATTCCTTCTTTGCTGATCTAGTTTGAACTCCTTCAAAAACTTGTCAAGGCATGCATCTTGTTGAAACTTCCATTAAGCGCTTTCGATCTACCTCCATAGATCTTTGATGCTCAACGTTCAAGTAGCTCAGTCCAGGTATTCCTTTGAAAACTCCTTTCAAACAACCTTGTATGGTTTACAGAAATTCTACATTACTTCTTATCCACAATATGTCAACCACATATACTTATCAGAAATTCTATAGTGCTCCCACTCACTTCTTTGGAAATACAAGTTTCTCATAAACCTTGTACAAACCAAAAATCTTTGATCATCTCATCAAAGTGTATATTCCAACTCCGAGATGCTTGCACCAGTCCATTGAAGGATCACTGGAGCTTGCATACTTGCTAGTATCTTTAGGATCGACAAAACCTTCTGGTTGTATCACATACAATGTTTGCTCAAGGAAACCGTCGAGAAAACAATGTTTTGACATCCTACGTGCAATATTTCATAAATAATGCATCAAGAACTAACATAATTCTAACAGACCTTTAGCATCGCTACGAGTGAGAAAGTCTCATCATAGTCAACTGTTTGATCTTGTCGAAAACATCTTTGCGACAAGTCGAGCTTTTCTTAATAGTGACTTATCACCATCATCGTCTGTCTTCTTTTAAAGATCCATTTTTACTCAATAGTCCTATGACCATCAAGTAGTTCTACCAAAGTCTACACTTTGTTTTCACACATGGATCCTCTCTCGGATTTCATGGCTTCCAGCCATTTGTCGGAATCTGGGCCCACCATCGCTTTCTCCATAACTCGTAGGTTCACTGTTGCTCAACAACATGACCTCGAAGACAGGGTTACCGTACCACTCTGTAGTAGTACGCGACCTTGTCAACCTACGAGGCTTGTAGTAACTTGATCCGATGCTTGATGATCACCATCATCAGCTTCCACTTCAATTGGTGTAGGCGCCACAGGAACAACTTCCTGCGCCCTGCTACACACTGGTTGAAGTGATGGTTCAATAACCTCATCAAGTTCTACTACCCTCCCACTCAATTCTTTCGAGAGAAACCTTTCCTCGAGAAAGGATCCGTTTCTAGAAACAAACACTTTGCTTTCGGATCTGAGATAGGAGATGTACCCAACTGTTTTGGATATCCTATGAAGATGCATTTATCCGCTTCGGGTTCGAGCTTATCAGACTAAAACTTTTTCACATAAGTGTCGAAGCCCCAAACTTTCAAGAAACGACAGTTTAGATTTCTCTAAACCTTAGTCTATACTGTGTCATCTCAACGGAAATACGCGGTGCCCTATTTTAAAGTGAATGCGGTTGTCTCTAATGCATAACCCATAAACGATAGTGGTAATTCGATAAGAGACATCATAGCATGCACCATACCCAATAGTGCGTGGCTATGACGTTTAGACACATCATCACACTATGATGTTCCAGGTGGCATGAACTGCGAAACAATTTCCACATTGTCTTAACTGCGTACCAAAACTCGTAACTCAGATATTCATTTCTATGATCATATCGTAGACAGTTTTATCCTCTTGTTACGACGAACTTCACTCTGAAACGGAATTGAACTTTTCAACATTTCAGACTTGTGATTCATTAAGTAAATACTCCAGTATCTACTCAAATCATCAGTGAAGTAAGAACATAATGATATCCACTGCGTGCCTCAGCACCCATTGGACTGCATACATCAAAATGTATCACTTCCAACAAGTTACTATCTTATTTCATCTCAATGAAAACAAGGCCTTGCTCATGTGGTATGATTTACATGTCACTAGTGATTCGAAATCAGGTGAGTACAAAGATCCATCAGCATGGAGCCTCTTCATGCAATTTATACTAACATGACTCAAGCGGCAGTGCCACAAGTAAGTGGTACTATCATCATTAACTCGTATCTTTTGGCACCAATATCATGAACATGTGTAACACTACGATCGAGATTCAATAAACCATTGAAGGTGAATATTCAAGAAAATAGAGTAACCATTATTCTCCTTAAATGAATAATCGTATTACAATAAACACGATCCAATCATGTTCATGTTTAACGCAAGCACCAAATAACAATTATTTAGGTTTAACACCAATCCCGATGGTAGAGGGAGCGTGCGACTTTTGATCATATCAACCTTGGAAACACTTCCAACACGTATCGTCACCTCGCCTTTAGCTAGTCTCCGTTTATGCCGTAGCTTTCATTTCGTGTTACTAATAACTTAGCAAGCGAACCGGTATCCAATACCCTCATGCTACTAGGAGTACTAGTAAAGTACACATCAACATCATGTATATCAAATACACTTCTTTCGACTTTCGCCAGCCTTCTTATCTACCAAGTATCTAGAGTTGCTCCGCCTCAGTGACTGTTCCCCTCATTACAAAAGCACTTAGTCTCGATTTTGGGTTTAATCTTGGGTCTCTTCATTAGTGCAGCAACTGTTTTGCCGTTTCACGAAGTATCCCTTCTAGCCCTTGCCTTTCTTGAAACTTAGTGGTTTTACAAACCATCAACTATTGACGCTCCTTCTTGATTTCTACTTTCGCAGTGTCAATCATCGCGAATCGCTCAAGGATCATTGTATCTATCCTTGATATGTTATAGTTCATCACGAAGCTCTCACAGCTTGGTGGCAGTGACTTTGGAGAACCATCACTATCTCACCTGGAAGATTAACTCCCACTTGATTCAAGTGATTGTCGTACTCAGACAATCTGAGCACACGCTCAACGATTGAGCTTTTCTCCTTTACTTTGTGGACAAAGAATCTTGTTGGAGGTCTCGTACCTCTTAACAAGGGCACAAGCATGAAATCACAATTTCATCTCTTTAGAACATCACTTATGTTCCGTGACGTTTTACAACGTTTTTGGCGCCTTGCTTCTAAGCCATTTAAGTATTTTGCACTGAACTATCATGTAGTCATCAGAAACGTGTATGTCGGATGTTCACAGCATCCACAGACGACGCTCGAGGTGCAGCACACCGAGTGGTGCATTAAGGACATAAGCCTTCTGCGCAGCAACGAGGACAATCCTCGGTTTTACAGACTTAGTCTGCAAAGTTTGCTACTATCAACTTTCAACTAAATTTTCTCTAGGAACATATAGAAACAGTAGAGCTATAGCGCAAGCTACATCGTAATTCGCAAAGACCATTAGACTATGTTCATGACAATTAGTTCAATTAATCATATTACTTAAGAACTCCCACTCAAAAAGAACATCTCTCTAGTCATTTGAGTGGTACATGATCCAAATCCACTATCTCAAGTCCGATCATCACGTGAGTCGAGAATAGTTTCACTGGTAAGCATCTCTATGCTAATCATATCAACTATATGATTCATGCTCGACCTTTCGGTCTCATGTGTTCCGAGGCCATGTTTGCACATGCTAGGCTCGTCAAGCTTAACCCGAGTGTTCCGCGTGCGCAACTGTTTTGCACCCGTTGTATGTGAACGTTGAGTCTATCACACCCGATCATCACGTGGTGTCTCGAAACGACGAACTGTAGCAACGGTGCACAGTCGAGGAGAACACAATTTCGTCTTGAAATTTTAGTGAGAGATCACCTCATAATGCTACCGTCGTTCTAAGCAAAATAAGGTGCATAAAAGGATTAACATCACATGCAATTCATAAGTGACATGATATGGCCATCATCACGTGCTTCTTGATCTCCATCATCAAAGCACCGGCACGATCTTCTTGTCACCGGCGCCACACCATGATCTCCATCAACGTGTTGCCATCGGGGTTGTCGTGCTACTCATGCTATTACTACTAAAGCTACGTCCTAGCAAAATAGTAAACGCATCTGCAAGCACAAACGTTAGTATAAAGACAACCCTATGGCTCCTGCCGGTTGCCGTACCATCGACGTGCAAGTCGATATTTTCTATTACAACATGATCATCTCATACATCCAATATATCACATCACATCGTTGGCCATATCACATCACAAGCATACCCTGCAAAAACAAGTTAGACCTCCTCTAATTTTGTTGTTGCATGTTTTACGTGGTGACCGGGGTATCTAGTAGGATCGCATCTTACTTACGCAAAAACCACAACGGAGATATATGAGTTGCTATTTAACCTCATCCAAGTACCTCCTCGGTCAAATCCGATTCAACTAAAGTTGAAGAAACCGACACTTGCCAGTCATCTTTGAGCAACGGGGTTACTCGTAACGATGAAACCAGTCTCTCGTATGCGTACGAGTAATGTCGGTCCAAGCCGCTTCAATCCAACAATACCGCGGAATCAAGAAAAGACTAAGGAGGGCAGCAAAACGCACATCACCGCCCACAAAAACTTTTGTGTTCTACTCGAGAAGACATCTACGCATGAACCTAGCTCATGATGCCACTGTTGGGGAACGTCGCATGGGAAACAAAAAAATTCCTACGCACACGAAGACCTATCGTGGTGATGTCCATCTACGAGAGGGGATGAGTGATCTACGTACCCTTGTAGACCGTACAGCAGAAGCGTTAGAGAACGCGGTTGATGTAGTGGAACGTCCTCACGTCCCTCGAACCGCCCCGCGAACAATCCCGCGATCAGTCCCACGATCTAGTACCGAACGGACGGCACCTCCGCGTTCAGCACACGTACAGCTCGACGATGATCTCGGCCTTCTTGATCCAGCAAGAGAGACGGAGAGGTAGAAGAGTTCTCCGGCAGCGTGACGGCGCTCCGGAGGTTGGTGATGACCTTGTCTCAGCAGGGCTCCGCCCGAGCTCCGCAAAAACGCGATCTAGAGGAAAAACCGTGGAGGTATGTGGTCGGGCTGCCGTGGAAAATCGTCTCAAATCAGCCCTAAAACCTCTGTATATATAGGAGGGAGGGGGAGGGAAGAGGCAGCCTCAAACCCTCAAGGTTTGGCCGAAATTGGAGGTGGAGGAGTCCTACTCCAATCCTAGTTGGAGTAGGATTCCACCTTCCCACTTGGAAACTCTTTCCACCTTGTGTTTTTTCCTTCTCAAACCTTATGGGCCTTAGTGGGAACTTATTCCAGCCCACTAGGGGCTGGTTTATCTCTTCCCATAGCCCATGAGACCCCTTGGGGCGTGACACCCCTCCCGATGGTCCCCGGCACCCCTCCCGGCACTCCCGGTACACTACCGATGAGCCCGAAACTTTTCCGGTGACCAAAACAGGACTTCCTATATATCAATCTTTACCTCCGGACCATTCCGGAGCTCCTC
Source organism: Hordeum vulgare subsp. vulgare (assembly GCF_904849725.1). NCBI lineage: Eukaryota > Viridiplantae > Streptophyta > Magnoliopsida > Poales > Poaceae > Hordeum > Hordeum vulgare. Next base: position 74,617,053 of record NC_058522.1, on the reverse strand, counting down.
GTGACGTCCTGGATCTCATCCGGGACTCCGAACAACATTTGGTAACCAACCATATAACTCAAATACGCATAAAACAACGTCGAACCTTAAGTGTGCAGACCCTGCGGGTTCGAGAACTATGTAGACATGACCCGAGTGACTCCTCGGTCAATATCCAATAGAGGGACCTGGATGCCCATATTGGATCCTACATATTCTACGAAGATCTTATCGTTTGAACCTCAGTGCCAAGGATTCATATAATCCCGTATGTCATTCCCTTTGTCCTTCGGTATGTTACTTGCCCGAGATTCGATCGTCAGTATCCGTATACCTATTTCAATCTCGTTTACTGGCAAGTCTCTTTACTCGTTCCGTAATACAAGATCCCGCAACTTACACTAAGTCACATTGCTTGCAAGGCTTGTGTGTGATGTTGTATTACCGAGTGGGCCCCGAGATACCTCTCCGTCACACGGAGTGACAAATCCCAGTCTTGATCCATACTAACTCAACTAACACCTTCGGAGATACCTGTAGAGCATCTTTATAGTCACCCAGTTACGTTGCGACGTTTGATACACACAAAGCATTCCTCCGGTGTCGGTGAGTTATATGATCTCATGGTCACAGGAACAAATACTTGACACGCAGAAAACAGTAGCAACAAAATGACACGATCAACATGCTACGTCTATTAGTTTGGGTCTAGTCCATCACATGATTCTCCTAATGATGTGATCCCGTTATCAAGTAACAACACTTGCCTATGGCTAGGAAACCTTGGCCATCTTTGATCAACGAGCTAGTCAACTAGAGGCTTACTAGGGACAGTGTTTTGTCTATGTATCCACACAAGTATTGTGTTTCCAATCAATACAATTATAGCATGGATAATAAACGATTATCATGAACAAAGAAATATAATAATAACTAATTTATTATTGCCTCTAGGGCATATTTCCAACAAGAACATCCCTCCTTGTTCGACGACCTGCTTCATGATCACTTCGGCAAGTTCACACTGTATGTGATAAAACTAATCATGGATTCGATGATCCGGTGTACTTCCTATGTTTGTGGCCCAGTTGAAAATCTCGGCATTGCTCGAATTAGCTGACATGCGAAGCCGTTGTCTATCCCTTTTGTACTCGATCATGTGACGCATGAGGTAGAATCCATCAGCCTTACTACCCTTCAGTTGCTGGATGCAGCAGAAGTCGGTCTTATGACCGAAAGCTGGCACTTGATTCCTATACTTTTTGACCTCGATATATCCACGAATAAGGTTGTAGGTTAAAATGGCACTATTGAGAACACTCTTTATGTGCGTGTAATCGTTTTCTCGATGTTCTTCGATGAGTCCAAGTACAGAGCATGGGAGTATTGTGGGTACAAACATATGAGGACCCCCCCCCCCCCGCCCCCGTTGTGCAAAATTAGCATCAATGCTTGCAAAGCAATGATCAAAACTTACGAAAGTATATCCGCAGATGACTTACGTGGGATGATAATGCAGGAGAATCGTTTCCTTGTCCTTATTAGCGATCATGAAATCGTAGATGTACTTGCTTGCATAGGCACGGTGCTCATTGCAGACTTCCAAGAAGCTCTCGTGCATAAAGTACGGGTCCGCGACGCACATATATTCTATGTTCTCACGCCTGATGATGTAGTTGAGATACAGCGCATACAGGCGGATGAACTGAAAATCCATCTTGATCATGTGGAACATGTCGTAGATGCAGTCACATTGCAGGATGAACTTATCCGCGGGCCATGTGTCGATATATGACATCGCACCCGGAACCTGAGCCGGGTAAAGTGGGTATCCTGGTTTTTCCGTGTTGAGAAGTCTTCTCTCTATGGCCAGCACATCATCATGAAGTCTCCTTAGATCATTGTTATGTATGTTCTCTAGCGCTTTATGAGGTAGGATTGGGTTGCCGGCCACATGGAAAAGATCTGCACCTATGACAGGTATTATGTCTACCTCCCGGGGCTTTAGAGGTGGCTGGCTACTTGAAGCAGCTCTAGCGCCTTTAGATCCCTTCTTCTCTAGTCTCCTCCTTCACTTCTTGGCTGGTGGCGATAGTGAGCCCGCCATTCCTTCCCTAACCACCACCTCCAGCGTCGTCGGCCTAATTGCCAGCGAACAGCCCCCGTGTTGTTCTTGCTGGGTAGAGGCGGCATCCGGAGGCGTCTCCTGCAAAGATCGCATGAAGAGAGATTTTTTGCAATGATCCGTAGGATGTTGCGGCTCCGTCAATTCAGGCATCATCAAGTCATCTCCACGCTCATAGCCTGAGTCATACACCCGAGCATCGTCATAGTCGGTATTGATATACTGGTTAGGGTCATCAGCAACCTCCATGACATCATCAGGATTTGCCTCTTCGACGGGGAGGGCGTCAGCTGGCACTAATGGAGGCTCTCCCTCGCCGCGTCAATCGCTATCACCTGCCACGACAGGTGCAGGTAATTTGGTAGGTGGGGTGGTGTCCATACCTTGTTGTCGAGTTGTCGTTGGTGTGCTACCGGGCGCCTCGACACGAAGATGAGTCTTTCGCCAAGGCAAGATCTAGCTCTTCTTGCACCAATCTGTTTAGGGGTCTCGTCGTCATCGACTGGTGTCGGAAGAGGCAACTCCTCGAAGCCCGCTTTTGCACTGGCCACGCAAACTTTGAAGATGCCATGGGGCATTTGTCGGTTGTGGAGCATGCGGTCCTTCGGCTTCATGGTCATTGCATTTCCCACGCCCACCTTCAAGCCGTTGACATCATATAGTAGGGTGCATGGGGTTTCGTCAGCGTGCGAAGACATGACTACAACGTCACACATCCAAAAGGCAACTCAAACGGAAGACTATATAGACATGCTGGTGAAGAGTGTATGACGCGTAATTACCGTGATGGCGTCAAGCTCAGCCAAAGACGAAGCCCAGCTGAGCATGCCAGAGATGGAGGACGGTCTGCTATGAACCGGAGCGAGACCATGTACGGGAGCATGTGTTGTTGCTTGAGAAGGTGTTGGTGGTGCGATGTTCGCCGAATTTCTCCTAACAAAGGTGAGAAGGGGATAGTCTTCTGGCCCTTTTTCTGGATTCCTCCTCACAAACTCAAAAACTGTTGGAACCAATTGGCTCAAGGAAGCTGCCACAACTTCATTGACCTTATCGTCGATTACCTGACAGAGCTCTTCTTTGGTCTCATCTTTGCTCTTATCGACCGCCCGCGCGACCTTCTCGTCGATGGTCTGTTGAGAAAGCTGCCATCTCTGCTTTTTTCCCTCCGGCTTCTCGTGGTAGCACTTCATCCACGAGGTGCCATCTCCGATGAAGTGCACACGTCCATACGACGGAAGTTTGTCCACCGAAATATTTTTCAGTATGTTCAGGGCCCGGTTGAACGGGTTGTCCCACTCTTGCCTCGTCGATGACTGAGACGACTCGTCGCTTTCTACTGCCTTTTGGTGCTGCTGTTTCTACAAAAGGAACATGGATGGTTTATAAATGCGACAAAACTTGTTGTCGAATTAATTGGAAGCTAATTAATATAAGGTGGTAATACAACAATTATCAGTAGTCTCATGAACTCCCTCGTGTTCGTGTCCTTGTAAAATACCTTATTAACGGGCTACCACTCGTGCCGGGCCCTGATCCAGTCACGCTCCTGCGGGTCAGTGAACTCCGCCAAGGGGTCTGGGATTCCGTGACTTTCATGTTCGGCGTCCTCCTTGTCCCATACGTGCCTCTTCCCCTCGTAACCACGGCTTCTGAGGCGGTGGGCAGGCGTGTTCCTGGACTGAAGCTCCTTCATTTTCTCCGACTTTTTCTGCGCTTCTACTGTAGTGAAAGTCTCCTTGAATTTTTGGAAGTCCTCTTCTGTTAGTGACGGATTGTGAATCTTGGACCATGGTTCATTCTTTAGAATCAATTTTTTCACCCTTACTTTCCAGGTGGACAAGGTGACGCTAAACGTCACCATTGCCTTGTTGTTTATCTTTGTCATCGATTCGTCATCCCACGGATCTTTTTTTTTCAGTCTGCCACGGGAACAAGAACCTATTGTGCAACTTCGTTAGGAGCATGTGCTCCATATGTGGTATCTTTTTTAACTTTTTGTCATTGATGTTGGCGGTTTCCTTGATGATGCATCCTAGTTGATTGCCATTGCACATGCATGCTGACTCTGGCGTCGTTGGCTCTAATTTCGTGGGGTGTATCACCGTGACCACAATTTGTCCGGTGCCCAGCTTGTTTGGTTTTCTTGTCCTCTTCAGCTTTGTTCCTTCACCGGGTACATCAACATCCTCGCCGGTCTTGGTGCCGGTGGCAGTGTTAGTGTCGGGGTTGGTCTCATTCCCACCCTGCATCCGCGTCTCCCGTTTGTCCAGGTAATCGAAAAAATGATTAGCTTCCTCAAAATGGTCTTCTTTGTGGCGACCAGAACCCCCGGCTTCGTCATGGCTAGACATATTAAGTTGCTACGAGTATTTAAGTATAATAGTTTAATTCTAGGCCGAATAACATGAATAATAAAAAGGGGACTATATTTGGTTGGAATGTTGATTTATTCCCCTTTCAGGCAATTCCCGAGCACTCGATATGTCCTAGTTTCTAGCACAAGTCAAGACGAAATTGATGGAAATTTTCGGCATGACCTCTGCTAAAAAGTGGACATATGGAGAGCCTGAATTTTCCGGAATAGAAATGAATCAACTTTCCGGCAAAACATTGCCCACCCGGACATTCCGACAAAACTTAATATAATATTGACCTATCAGAAGCATTTTACTAATAAGAAAAAAAATACTCTCAAAACCAATGTAGAACTTGTAGTTGCGATTATCATTGGCCAACATAAAATGTATAAACTATTATCATTGGCCAACATGACATGTATAAATTGTTTGCCCTTGCCCTTGCCACGAGCGGCGGGGGCGTCGACGACCTGCTCCCTCGGCCATCGGCATTTTGCATTGCACCAAATTACACACACATCGTTCTACCATTGTACTTTTTTATGGACAACACGAGGTCATGCAAAAAGTTCTTACATTGTGTGGTTTCAAATTTTTTGGTGTGATTTTAAACTCATAAGTGCAATTTTGCAATAAGATGTACCTTTATAGACTACCATGCATTCCTTTTGTTTGAAACCAAGGCAAAAGCTTTGCTTGTTCTATTGATTAACTAGTACAAATGCCCATGCGTTGCACCGGGCGAGAAAAAAGTGTGGAACATGCTTGTTTTGCCATTATGCGGCATTAATTTTAATAAATGTCAATTATAATGTTAAATGTAAGACCATCTATTTTCGTACGGAAGGAGTTATTTTAGTTTTTAAAATATAAGGTAATGCTTACATAAAAATTGGATTACTTTTTTAATAATATGTCCGTGCGTTGTAATGGAAAAAACAAACAATCATATTATGCATATTATATCAGGATAAGATAAGGATTTTTAAAATGTTATTTCATAAACTATGTATGAGTCACGTCGTGATGAGATAAGAGACTTTTAAAAAGTGATTAGAAAACAGAAACTGGGATGGCCTCATCATGACTTGATTTTCTAAGGTGCCACAACAAAATATATTTTGGCTGAGCAAACTATATGGAATGACCTTGCATCACGCACACTGATGAATGGTGTGTCTCACCCCGACGTAGCATTGGTGTGTTTTTCATGACCAGTAAAACTATAATATTAAAAATCAGAATAAACATGATTACGTATGGAGGCAAATTAGACATTTAGTTAATTCATATAGCTTAAAAAGCTAACCCAGGGAAAGCCGTCTTAGCTTTTTAGGGATCATTACTGTAGAGAGCATAAAAACCTTTTTATCCAACATGCAGTGGACTAAATAAAATCATAAAACGACCTCAACGGATACCCTAAAAAAATCTCAATGTAAGAAATGGTTCACTTTGTTTGTTATTTACAAATATGTTTCAATGGATTTGTTTGAATGTTTTTGAACATTTTCTAAAATTTCATGGTCATTTATTTTCAAAATCCTGAATAGTTTTTTAATACATGATCATTTTTTACAAATGATGAACATTTTGTATTTCACAAAAAGATTTTCAAAATCATTAACATTTTATAACTTGTCAAAAAAGATCAAAACTCACAACTTTTTGAAATTTTTGAATTCTAGAATGAATTTAAAGGAAAAATAGAAAAAGCAACAAGAAAAAGCAAAAAAAAGGGCATCAAGCCCCAACATTTTCTAAAATTTCATGGTCATTTAATTTCAAATTCTGAATAATTTTTGAATACACTGTCATTTTCTATAAATGGTGAACCTTTTTTATTTCACAAATAGGTTTTTAAAAATCATTAATATTTTATAACTTGCGGATGGGTATTGTTGTGATGTTTAGAAAGAGCAAGATGAAGCATATCTAAATGTTAAGAGTGATAACAAATAAATGAAAAACTAAAAAAATTGGTTCATATATAGGATGTGTCAGATAAATTAAAATAAAAAACACAATTTCTTCTACTGATTCTTGCCGACTCGAACACAAGTATAAATACGAACAATATCCTTCTTCGCATTACATAACCCAACAACTATATGTGTGCATCTCTGTAAACAAGCACGATTAGGATAAGGAGACGATGCATGCATAAAGGCACAAGCTATTACTCTGAGAACAGGGAGGCTGCTATGTCATAGTGGATGCAGTAGAAGAAGGGGAGTGCCTAACCTCACAAAAGAACACTTCCTTACGTCTTTGTAAATTACAGATTAGCAACGTGACTCCAATTTGATAATAAAAAGTAACTTTGTTTCTTTGCGACCAATAAAACTGAATATGACTAAAATGTTAGAATATATAAGGCCAAAATTTCTTTCTGGAAAGAAGAAACTTGACATCCTAAAAATATGACTTTGTACAATGTTCTAGAAATATAGCTGAATGCAAACCATGGTCCAGTAGGCTGTAGGCCCAACATCCCTATAGGAAACTTCACATTCCCACATCGTGCTATTGCAGATTTTGGTTATTGGTTGGGGAAGAAGACCGGAGACTGATTTTGCAATAACAAAATGTTGCATTAAGAGAAAAAGTAGTTGTGTAAGTACTAACCGGAGTCTTGTGTAGTATTCCCCTCTATAAACTAATATAAGAGCGTTTAGATGACTACTTTGATTATGTAAACACTCTTATATTAATTTACGGAGGGAGTAGTATTTTGGAGAGCATTGTTTGGATTCTATTTACAGACAACAAAAAGTGTGTGCCTTCTATATGTAAGCCTTTTGTATAGGAAACATTATACAGCCTTATATGATTACAAAAAAAGATAATTTGGCTAGGTCAATACTTGCCTCCTGCTAAACGTAATTACCAAATAATCAAAGTACTACATCAGCATTAGTAAAGAAGAAGCAATGGGCATAATGTTCTAGATCCAAATGTTGAAACGACTTCAGGTGAGTTCATACCTGAGACAGTTGAACCACATAGCTTCAAATTCAAAGTGAGTCTACATACAATTGTTGTTAAAAAAACTCTCAATCCTCAAGTCTAAAATACATCGGCAGCTACAACCTTCATGCCCTGTTTCTGCTGCTTCTTCTCTTGTCCTTGTACCACTTCTTCTCTTCTCGTTCATCCTGAACTGGGCCTTGCCTGGCTCCACTCGAGCAACATCGGAGGATAGAAAGCAGGTAGAGCATATATTGCTTAGATGACAAAACATATTTATTTTGGTAGTTGCGAAATATAATTTTCAGCTCCAACAGTAACAATGAAGATAACATCTTTCAATACATATTGGATATTGTATTATGCAGCTGCTAAATATATCTGGACATGAACCCAAGAGAATTCATGACCATCCTCAACAAAAAATCATTCTATATTGACTGAATACCTTTGCTACAGACCTCATTTCACTACTAATTTTGCTGACAACATAATACCACGTATAGTAAAAAAAACTAAAATTTACAGCAATTTTTCCCTGGTGTTGCAGTTTTATTTATCCATGAATTGTACCTCACCCAGAAGTTGATCCAAATGTAATTCTTTTTGCAGATGTGTGGATGGCCTCTAGAACACTTAATACTTGCTTCAAGAGATAGTACTTAACACTTCAGCATGTACAATTTATTCACCAATATAGCAATGCAATATTTTCAATCTCTGAAACCTATCCACCCAAATATATATCTTTCGGACCAGATTAGTGAGAAGTGTACTTCTTATGGCTGTAGATATAAATTTTTTGGAATAATTTGGGATGGCTAATGATAAAGCTCCATCTGCTCGCTAACTTGTTTCTTCCTAGCTATGCTAACAAAGCAAGAGAAATAGAAAGGGAAGCTAGATGGGGCTGGACTTTAAACTTCCCGATGGAAAATCACACGAAAGAGATAGAGGTAGGAAATATTAAAATCCCACCAAGTCCAGTTTATGGTACTATCTAGAGTGAGATATGCGGAATTAGCTAAACCTCCTTCGTGTTAAGTGGACCCAGGTCCTCACTGAATATATAGTTATATACACACTACTATAACTGAGGACCGGTAGGTTGGAGCAACATTTCAATATATATACGAAAGTAATTGTTCTGCCTCATTTCAGAAAACTAGCTTTGTGAATTTTGGAAGTATCCAACTCTGCTCACTGCCAAAGATTAAAATTTACATCCCTGATGACACTTGTTCCATCCCATCATCGTCGCACGTCCAACGCTGGTCCGATGAGTGTACACGGTGTCCATGGTCTTGTCGGCTGTAAATCCTGTTTTCCCTTTTGACTCTGGTCCACAATGTTGTAATTTCTGAATCAACGTGTTTTTCCATCTTTTGGTATCAATTGTTTCCTTGAAGCTAATTAAGCTAGATGACCGGCAAGCTCCATGGCTCCCTCTCTGTCACGGCTACACAGGAGGCAGGGAAGTAATAACATAAAGATTGGTAGCTCAGATTATCCCATCATCTGACATAAGTTGTGATGAATTTGATATGAGCTCGACTCCTTGAGCAGCGTGCAGTATTGAAATCTCAGGTTACAACGCTCAATCAAGTAATTGTGAAACCTCCCAAATGAACCGATAAGCATATGAGATGACGGTGTTTCCACTGGTAGCACAAAAAGCCGAATATGTACTCGAGCACATATGGCCATAAAGCTTCGTTTGAAGCAAACCGCTGGTCAAACTTGGGAGTCCTACCCTCATAATATCAAACTGCAAGATTTGGAGAACGCTTTATACACGGAAACACAGAAGCCCGTAAGGGGGAGACTTGGTTTTGTCAACAAATTCACCAACAAAGGAATAAATTATTCACAAGGTTATTCTAAATCATCTACAAATCGATTTTTTTAGAAATCTGCACAATCGAGCAAAAATTAGGTTAACCTGTCTACTCGGTGATGTGCACTTCATACTTGGAGGAGATGCAGGATGAACCTGTGTACGCCGCACAACAAATCTTCGCGTATAATGAACTACTCGACTCCCTCTATTCAACAGTGTCGCCTCTTCACAGGGAATGAAATTCACTTCTGAATCTTATTATATATGTGGTGTTTTAACTCCAATTTGATGGGCCACATTCCTGTGACTCTTATCAGGCCTTTGAAACTCTGTTTTTTCACCTGCACCATGAGCAGGGAGAAAATCTACTTAGTTACATGATTCAAAGAATGAGATTGGTGAAAGAACTTAGTAATAGGATGAAGTAATTGCTGATATTTGTGATCGTTATTTTTACCTTGAATAGGATTTGGGTCCCCATTAGCCTTTTTCGCATTCATAGCAACACCAGTCATATCTCATATCATATTCCGACACCACCATGCAATAACTACAAAATGAAAAAAAGGAATAACTTTCAGAGAGGTAGATAGATTTTTCATGTTGAATGAGCGTCGCTTCGTAGCTGTGAAAGTTACTTCCTCCGTTCACAGCCCGCACATTTCAATGTGAACTATACATACGGACTGAAATGATTGAACAAGGACACTAAAATGTGTTTGTATACATCCAAATCACAAAACTGTTAGAACATCTTATAAATGTGGAAGGAGGGGGTAGTGCAATTGGACACAATTTCTCAGAACAAAAGAAGGATATAATAAATTATGGATCATCTAGGAATGCTTTGAGTATAATTTAATATATTTGGCTCTCTGCATCACTTTGTATTGCAAAATCCATTCTAGTTTCATATCAAATACTCTACAATTCTCTTATTCCACCCAAGCATCCATACATACAAAGTAAAAAATATACAAAGTAAACAGGGTTACAGAAAAAAGGGAAAATATGCATGATCTGGTAGAGTGGCAAGCAGTACACTCCCCGAGTGGTTAACATCAGAACCAAGATGGAAGCTGAAGAAAACAGGGTGAAGAAAAAGGGAGTACCGATGTTAACAGCCAATGCACTGGATGCAGGTGAACATATACAGTTTATTCTCTCCACTCCCACATATTTCACACCCTGCTGCTGGGCGTGCCTCCTCATGCCCTAACCAACGCCCGAGACGAGACAGCGAAATCCGTCCCTCCTGACGGCCGATTCAATGAGAGACTATGTGGAATCACCAGCAAGCACATGCATGGATCCATTCCAGGGGATGAGGAATGAGGTGGAGGAGGACCTCGAGCTGGGATGCCACTAGGCTGCCGATGGTGGGGCATGACGGGTGGCGGCACATCTGCTCCAGGACAGTGGCGGGCGAGAGAGGAGGCCTGACATTGGTGGGGCACGGCCGGTGGCGGGGCGTCTGCTCCGCCGTGGTGACGGGGAGGGAGAGGAGGCCCGGTGTTGGTGGGGCACGAACAGTGGTGATAACCCACAAGTATAGGGGATCGCAACAGTTTTCGAGGGTAGAGTATTCAACCCAAATTTGTTGATTCGCCAAAGGGGAAGCTAAAGAATATTCTCAAGTACTAGTAGCTGAGTTTGTTAGATTCAACCACACCTGAAAGATTAGTGTCTGCAAGCAAAGTATCAGTAGCAAAGTAGTATGATAGCAACGGTGTCACAAACAGAACTATTGACGGCAGACTATTCCTAACTGTTGTATCAATGGCGTCAGTAAGTTGCATGTGGACGGGGAACTATTCTTCCCCGGCAACGGTGTCGAAAAAGGGTCTTGCAACAAGTAACAGCGAAGTAGCAAGTAACAGCAGTAGCGATAGTAGTAGCAGCAAAGTGGCCCAATCCCTTTTGTAGCAAGGGACAAGCCTAGACAAAGTAACGTGGCAAGGACCAGTAGTAAAAGACTCGTAGGCAGTGGATCGGTGATGGATGAGTGTACCGGATGTGATTCATCATGTAAAAGCTATAACACGGAGAGATAAGTAACTAGCTCCCGTTCATCAATCTAATGTAGGCATGTATTCCGTATGTAGTCATACGTGCTTAGGGAAAAGAACTTGCATGACATCTATTGTCCATCCCTCGCATGGCAGCGGGGTCCTAATGGAAACTATGGGATATTAAGGTTCTCCTTTTAATAAAGAACTGGACAACCGCATTAACACGTGGTGAATGCATGAACTCCTCATACTATGGTCATCTCCGGGAGTGGTTCCGGCTATTGTCACTTCGGGGTTGCCGGGTCATAACACATAGTAGGTGACTACAACTTGCAAGATAGGATCTAAAACACACATATATTGGCGTCAACATAATAGGTTCAGATCTGAAATCATGGCACTCGCCCTAGTGACAAGCATTAAGCATAGCCAAGTAGTAGCAACATCAATCTAGAACATAGTGGATACTAGCGATCAATCCCTGTCAAAACTAACTCGATTACATGATAGATATCATCCAACTCATCACCGTCCATCAAGCCTATGATGAGATTACTCACGAACGATGAAGAGCATCATGGAATTGTCAATGGAGGAAGGTTGATGATGACGATGGCGATGATTTTCCCTCTCTGGAGCCCGAAACGGACTCCAGATCTGCCCTCCAGATGAAGAACGGGATGTGGCGGCGCCTCCGTATCGTAAAACGCGATGAAACCTTCTCTCTGATTTTTTTTCCAGGCGAGACGGAAGATATAGAGCTGAGTTTGGGGGCGGTGGTGCCACGTGGGCCCCACAAGCCCTCACGGCGCGGCCTAGGGGGTGGCCGCGGCCTGTGGGCTTGTGGCCCACTAGCACGCCCCCTCTGGTGGATCTTTGCGCAGGTATTTTTCTTTTATTCCAGAAAAAATCTCCGTAAATTTTCAGGACATTCCGAGAACTTTTATTTCTGCACAAAAACAACACCATGGCAATTCTACTGAAAACAGCGTTAGTCCGGGTTAGTTCCATTCAAATCATGCAAATTAGAGTCCAAAACAAGGGCAAAAGAGTTTGCAAAAGTAGATACGACGGAGACGTATCAACTCCCCCAAGCTTAAAGCCTTGCTTGTCCTCAAGCAACTGAGTTGACAAACTGAGAGAGACAAAAGAAATACTTTGACGAACTCTGTTTGATCTTGTTGTTGCAACTATGTCTAACTCATAACCAGAATTTCAGCAAGATCACAAGCAAACCACATAAGCAAATGACATCTAGGTCTCACGGTAAACTCATATCAATGGCATAATCAACTAGCGAGCAAATAATAATAAGTATCAAACATCAACACTTCAATCAAAACAACATGAAGCAGTACGAATAGATGGTATCTCGCTAGCTCTTTCTCAGACCGCAAAACATAAATGCAGAGCACCTTCAAAGACCAAGGGTTGACTAAACATTGTAATTCAAGGCAATGAAGATCCATTCACAGTCATACTCAACACAGTTAAAAGCAAAGCATAAAAATGATAGAGGTGCTCTCTAATTGGTCCTTTTGTAAGAGGAGGATGACTCAACAGGAACATAAATAGACAGGCCCTTCGCAGAGGGAAGCATTGATTTGCAGAGGTGCCAGAGCTCAAGTTTTGAAAACAGAGATAATAATTTTGGGTGGCATGCTTTCATTGTCAATGCAATGACTAAGAGTTCTCAACATCTTCCAAGCTACACATGTTATAGGCGGTTCCCGAACAGAAAAGTAAAGTTTTGACTCCCCCACCACCAATCAATCACACTCCATGGCTAGTCGAATCCTCGGGTACCGTCCATACCAACATCAATCCTGGGGGAGTTTTGTTTGCAATTATCTTTTCGATTGGAGCATGGAACTGGGAATTCCAATTACCGGCCCCTTTCTCGTGAATGATAGTGAATAAACACATATGGAGGATAACACGCCTAGCATGGAAGATACCAATAGCCCCCTGTCACCACATGAGCGGTTTGGGCATGCAAAACATATTATTTCTTGAAGATTTAGAGAGTGGCACATGCAAATTTACTTGGAACGACAGGTAGATACCGCATATAGGTAGGTATGGTGGACTCATATGGCACAACTTTGGGTTTATGGAGGTGGATGCACAAGCAGTATTCCCACTTAGTACAAGTGAAGGCTAGCAAAAGACTGGGAAGCGACCAACTAGAGAACGACAACAGTCACCAAAATTCATTGAGATTAACTAACATTGAGAACAAGCATGAGTAGGACATTAATCACCATGAACATGAACATCATAGAGGCTATGTTGATTTTGTTTCACCTACATGCGTGAACATGCACCAAGTCAAGCCACTTGAATCATTCAAAGGAGGATACCATCCTATCATACTACAACACAGTCATCTCAACATTCATGTGGGCATCCAAGACAAACCATTATAAGCTCCTAGCTAAGTAGGCATGGCATAAGCAACTATGATCTCTAAGTTGTCATTGCAAACATGTTTCTCTCACAACAAAGCTGAATCAGGCATGATGAGCTAGTCATATTTACAAAAACAAAATAGATCAAGTTCATACCAGCTTTTCCAGGCTCAGTCACTTCATCATATATCGTCATTATTGCCATTCACTTGCACGACCGAACTATGTGAACAATAATAAGTGTGCTCGTGCATTGGACTAAAGCTGGAATTTGCATGCAAACACAAAGGAGAAGACAAAGTAATATGGCTCTTTGAAAGCTAAACAGGTATGCATGCAAGAGCCACTAAACATTGTCACCATGGTCTTCTACCTTGACCCAAAGAAAAAGAAAACTATTTAGACGGGAAAGATCCCAACAAGCAAAAAAAGAAAAAGAAAATCTTTTGGGGTTTTCTCAAACTAGACAGACACACGAAAAGAAAACGAGAAAAAGAAAATAAACTAACATGGATGATACAGTGGCAAAGTGTGAACATCGGCTAACAAAGTGAAAGCATAAGCAAGAATGTAAAGTCGGTGAGAACACGTACTCCCCCAAGCTTACGCTTTTGGCCTAAGTTGGTCTACTCCCACAAGTGCCTAGAGGCCATATTACGCATCAAAGCTACTTGGGACCAGCTAAAATCAGCATGCAAAGCTCAAGAACATGGTCACCAAGGCAGCAAAAATACGCGGAGTATAAGGCACTAGAGCAAAACCTAATTGGACCAGTGGAGGAGTCACTTACCAAGGAGTAATTTCCCCAAAACAGTTCGGAGAATGGTGATTTGAGCAAAGAGATCGAAAATCCCAGCAAGAGGAGCAAGAACACGGGTTTGAGCTGTTAAACGATTTTTTCTGGAGGTAGGAGAACCAGATGAGAGCAATAATGAGTGGAGGGGGTGCTTGTGGGCCCCACAAGCCTGGGTGGCGCGGCCAAGTGGGTGCCCGCGCCCCTAGGGCTTGTGGCCCACTAGTGTGGCCCCCACACAAGCTCTTTGTCTCAGAATTTCTCAAAAATTAAAGAAAAAATCATACTTGATTTTCAGGACGTTCGGAGAACTTTAATTTTCGGGTAATTTTCTACTGGACGCAAAAACAGAAAACAGGGAAAACTAAACTAAACCTATCATTTTTCTTCTAAACAACTAAAGGTGAAAACTTGGAATAAACGTTTGTGACTCCTCGATTCATCCATTTCATGGTCATCGAAAGAAATCCGTGAGTGAGGTTGATCAAGCCTCCTCGACAAAACTTTCCGAATCGCAAAAAGAGAACGGAGAATTATCGAATAGTCACTAGGTCATCTCAATGGGGATATGTATTTCCCCAACAAGCAAATCATACTTCATCTTGACACGAGGAATAGGGCATTCAAAGCTCCCAATAAGAATCGATGAAGTTTTTTCGATAGCATTGATGCATGTACTCGATATTGTTTCTTCGAAAAGTGCACCTTATGCTCATTACCGTTGACATGGAAAGTGACATCACCTTTGTTGCAATCTAAAACAGCCCCTGCAATGTTTAAAAAGGGTCTTCCAAGGATGACAGCCATGGCATCGTCCTCAGGAATATCCAAGATAACAAAGTCTGTTAAGATGGTGACGTTAGCAACCACAACAGGCACATCCTCGCAAATGCCGATAGGGAAAGCAGTTGATTTGTCGGCCATTTGCAGAGAGATTTCAGTGGGTGTCAACTTATCCAGTTCAAGTCTACGATAAAGAGAGAGAGGCATAACACTAAGACTGGCTCCAAGGTCGCATAACACAGTTCTAATGTAGTTGCCTTTAATGGAGCAAGGTATAGTGGGCACACCGGGATCACCTAATTTCTTAGGAGTTCCACCCTTGAAGGTATAATTAGCAAGCATGGTGGAAATCTCAAGCTCAGGTATTCTCCTCTTATTAGTCACAATATCTTTCATGTATTTAGCATACGGAGACATCTTGAGCATATCTATCAAACGCATTTGCAGAAAGACAAGTCTGATCATTTCAATGAATCGCTCAAAATCCTCATCATCCTTTTTCTTGGATGGTTTGGGAGGAAAGGGCATGGGTTTCTGAACCCATGGTTCCCTTTCTTTACCATGCTTCCTAGCAGCGAAGTCATACTTATCGTATCTCTTATTCTTAGGTTGTGGGTTATCAAGATCGACTGGTTCAATCTCCACATCCTTATCGTTGCTAGGTTGAGCATCAACATGAACATCACTATTGATATTATCATTAGGCTCATGTTCATCAGCAGATTGTGTTTCAGCATCAGAAACAGAGGCATCGTTTGGACTCTCAAGTGTAGCAGCAATAGGGTTGCTAGTATGCAGGTTCCTATCATCTTTCTTCTTCTTTCTAAGATGACTAGGTGCATCAGTGCTAACTCCTTGAGAATCTTGTTCAATTCTCTTCGGATAACCCTCAGGATACAAAGGTTCCTGGGTCATTCTACCGCCTCTAGTGAAGACTCTTACCGAATTTTCATTCAACTCATTGAGCAAGTCATTTTGAGCCTTAAGTACTTGTTCTACCTGAGTAGTAACCATAGAGGCATGTTTACTCAGAAGCTTAAGATCATTGACATTTCTATCCACACAAGCACTTAAATGACTAAGCATACGAGCATTCTGTTCCAATTGTCTGCTAACATAATCATTGAAACTCTGTTGTTTGGCAAAAAAGTTATCAAATTCATCCAGGCATAGGCTAGCAGGTTTATCAAAAGGAATATCACTCTCATCAAACCTACGCAGAGAATTTACTTCTACTACCTATATCGGGTTATCAAGACCATGGATCTCTTCGATAGGTGGTAGATTTTTGACATCTTTAAATTTAATGCCTTTCTCTCGCATAGATTTCTTAGCTTCTTGCATATCTTCAGGACTGAGGAATAGAATACCTCTTTTCTTCGGAGTTGGCTTAGGAGGTGGTTCGGGAATAGTCCAAGCATTCTCATTGCACAAGATGTTATTCAGTAGAATCTCAGCTTGTTCTACAGTTCGTTTCCCTAAAAACACAACCGGCACAACTATCTAGGTGGTCTTTGGAAGCATCAATAAGTCCATTATAGAAGATATCAAGTATTTCATTCTTCTCAAGAGGGTGATCAGGCACAGCATTCAGTAGTTGGATGAGCCTCCCCCAAGCTTGTGGGAGACTCTCTTCTTCAGCTTGAGCAAAGTTGTATATTTCCTGCAAGGCAGCTTGCTTCTTATGGGCAGGAAAATATTTTTCAGAGAAGTAGTAGACCATATCCTGGAGGCTAAGCACACATCCAGGAGCAAGAGAAGTGAACCAGGTCTTAGCATCATCCTTTAGCGAGAAAGGAAACAGCTTGAGGATATAGTAGTGGCGGATCTTTTCCTCACTAGTGAATAGGGTGACTATATCGTGCAGTTTGGTAAGATGGCCTACAATCGTTTCAGACTCATAACCATGAAAAGGATCATATTCGACCAGAGTGATTAACTAAGGGTCGATAGAGAATTCATAATCCTTATCGGTCACAAAGATAGGCGAAGTGGCAAACTTCGGGTCGTATTTCATCCTAGCGTTCAAAGATTTTTCTTTCCACTTGAGCAGTAATTTCTCAACATCATAGCTATCCTTACATGCAAGAAAGTCCTCAACTATCTCTCCCTCCATAACATAACGTTCAGGCATAACAGGCAATTCAGGCATAGTAGCAAGTTCTACTTAAATAGCATCAACAGTTTCAGAAGTATCATCACGTCTAGCAGCAACTCTAGCAATTTGTGCATCAAGGAATACACCTAGTGGCAAAGCAGTATTAGTCATGGCATCATCAGGCAAAGAAGTATCAAGCATAGCATCATCAGGAAAAGCAGTATCAAGCATAGCATCATCATAAGCATCATGGGCAGCAGAAGTAGCATCATCAAGCACAGGCGACATATCAAGATTTGTAGGAGGAGACGATGTCGCAAACTTACTCATAACTGAAGGTGAATCAAGTGCAGAGCTAGATGGCAGTTCCTTACCTGTCCTTTTAGTTGAGGGCAAGACTTTAGTTCTTGGATCTATCGGATTCCTCATAGTGACCAGCGGACGTCAATCCCATTGACTCGGAGAATATAGTTGTGCTTCCTCGGCAACGGCGCCAGAAAACTATCTTGATAACCCACAAGTATAGGGGATCGCAACAGTTTTTGAGGGTAGAGTATTCAACCCAAATTTGGTGATTCGCCAAAGGGGAAGCGAAAGAATATTGTCAAGTATTAGCAGCTGAGTTTGTCATATTCAACCACACCTGAAAGATTAGTGTGTGCAAGCAAAGTATCAGTAGCAAAGTAGTATGATAGCAACGGTGTCAGAAACAGAATTGTTGACGGCAGACTATTCCTAACTGTTGTATCAATGGTGCCAGTAAGTTGCACGTGGACGGGGAACTATTCTTCCCCGGCAGCGGTGTCGAAAAAGGGTCTTGCAACAAGTAACAACGAAGTAGCAAGGAACAGCAGTAGCAGCACAGTAACAACAGTAGCGACAGTAGTAGCAGCAAACTGGCCCAATCCCTTTTGTAGCAAGGGACAAGCCTAGACAAAGTAACGTAGCAAGGACCAGTAGTAAAAGACTCGTAGGCAGTGGATCAGTGATGGATGAGTGTGCTGGATGTCATTCGTCAATCTAATGTAGGCATGTATTCCGTATGTAGTCATACGTGCTTAGGGAAAAGAACTTGCATGACATCTATTGTCCATCCCTCCTGTGGCAGCGGGGTCCTAATGGAAACTACGGGATATTAAGGTTCTCCTTTTAATAAAGAAGCGGACCAACGCATTAACACGTGGTGAATACATGAACTCCTCATACTATGGTCATCTCCGGGAGTGGTTCCGGCTATTGTCACTCCGGGGTTGCCGGGTCATAACACATAGTAGGTGACTACAACTTGCAAGATAGGATCTAAAACACACATATATTGGCGACAACATAATAGGTTCAGATCTGAAATCATGGCACTCGGGCCCTAGTGACAAGCATTAAGCATAGCCAAGTAGTAGCAACATCAATCTAGAACATAGTGGATACTAGGGATCAATCCCCGTCAAAACTAACTCGATTACATGATAGATCTCATCCAACTCATCACCGTCCAGCAAGCCTACGATGAGATTACTCATGAACAATGAAGAGCATCATGGAATTGTTGATGGAGGAAGGTTGATGATGACGATGGCGACGATTTCCCATCTCCGAAGCCCGAAACGGACTCCAGATCTACCCTCCAGATGAAGAACAGGATGTGGCGGCGCCTCCATATCGTAAAACGCGATGATGTCTGATTTTTTTTCCGGGCGAGACGGAACATATAGAGCTGATTTTGGGGGTGGTGGTGCCACGTGAGCCCCACAAGCCCTCACGGCGCGGCCTAGGGGGGTGGCCGCGGCCTGTGGGCTTCTGACCCACTGGCACGCCCCCTCCGGTGGATCTTTGCGCAGGTATTTTTCTTTTATTCCAGAAAAAATCTCCATAAATTTTCAGGACATTCCGAGAACTTTCATTTCTGCACAAAAACAACACCATGGCAATTCTACTGAAAACAGCGTCAGTCCGGGTTAGTTCCATTCAAATTATGCAAATTAGAGTCCAAAACAAGGGCAAAAGAGTTTGGAAAAGTAGATACAATGGAGACGTATCAGGTGGCATGGGCGGTTTGTGGCGGGGCGGCGGTGGCGTGGCTTGGGGCGAGGCGGCGGCTGGGGCGGTGGCGGGGCGAGGGGTGGCGGTGCGGCGGTGGCAGGGGTGGTAGAGGTCGGCAGGGCAAGGGGTGGCGGTGCAGCGGTGGCAGGGGTGGCAGAGGCTGGCGGGGCGCGGGGGCGAGGCGGTGGCGGGGGTGGTAGGGGCCGGTGGGTTGGGGGAGCATGGGGGAGTGGGTTGTAATGCCCCAAGAGTGTATCTTTCCCTTTTTGGAACCTTCTCCATGTGGGTCCAACTTGTCATTGATATGAGAGCTTCTATGTGTTATGATTTCATGTGTCACCTTGCATTGTTCTTCCTTTGCATGCATACATCAAGATCATTTCTTATCCTTGTGTTTGTTGCCTTGTGATCTTATGTGTCGGTGTGATCCATGTGAGGTGGTGAGGTGATGTGTTAGCTTGTGTGGAGTGTGCATGTGTTAGTAGGAAGCATGAGATTTGCTCTAGGGTTTATAAAACTTCCCCCCTCTCTTTTATCTTATGCTCTATATTCACTTGTCCCATCCTTGTTTTAAAAATGTCCCAGATTTAGCATATTTTGTGGTGTTTGTGAGCAAGTGAAGTTGTTGTTTTGAACCAAGTTTTAAAGTTGCAAAATATTCACAAAACAGCCCAACATATTCTGTTTTGTAAATACTTAGAGGCTCCTAAAATTCCTTTTCTATTTTTCTTAAATAGGTTATATTTTCTTATGACCAGGGGTATGCTAGTTTTATTTTTAGCATCTATAGTTTAGCCTGTGCTTTATTTTCTTTCTCTGGTTATTTGAAATTGGATAAAACTCCGGGAGTTTTATTTCTCTTATCTGGCGCTACTAGTGGGCTCCCTCCCACTAGCAGGCACATCTCCTTCTCTATCTGGCGCAGCAGCCCACCTTGCGCGTCCCTCCTCCTACCTGACGTCGTTCCTCCCCAGTGCGCACTTTCTGTTTGAGCTTGAAAGAGAACGAGTCGCCGTGAGGGCTCACGGACGTCGAGGCTCCCCCATATAGCCTCGACGTGCGTGCCCCCTTCCCTTAGGGTTCCTCCTTTCCCCTCCTTGCGCCGCCACTCTCCCCATCTCTTCTTCCTCCCCCAAGGTAAGTTTGGTAGCCGATCTAGTAGAGAGAGAGAGAAGAGCCCCGCCGTCTACCCTGCCTCCGTCGTCTCCGGCGCCGGCCTCCATGTCCAGGGGCTCGAAGGGGATGCCCGCGCTCCATTCTCGTCCTCGGTGAGGCCGGGGAGCGATCTCACCGACGGGAAGGAGCTCGCCAACGACGCATTCCCGTCGGCCTTCTTCCTCTGCTTCGGACTGCAGCAGGCCGTCTTCTTCAGAACATCTACTTCGTCTCCAGACGCTCCTCTTCTCGATCGGGGCCCCTTCTCCTTCCCCTAGGTGAGCTACCTCTCCTCCCTGCTTCCCCGTCGGTAGATGCGCAGTAGGAGCTCCGGCCGGCGATTGTTGCATGCATCTGTTCGAAGAGGAGGACGGCAGGTCCTGTGTGGTTTAGCATGTGTGTTCTGTGTAGTGTGTGTGCTTGGGTGGATGCAGTAGCGTAGTTGTTTTCCTCATAGCAGTAGGGTAGTTCTTCCCCCTCGCTCAGCAGCGGTAGTGCAGACGGCCAGCTCCGATGAGAGTCCCTGTCGCCGACGTCTCTCTATGCTTAGAGCAGAGCAGGGAGGCCTCATAGTATACCTAGTATACCCCCTCTGTTCAGTCAAGTCCCCGTAGCGTATCCCACTGGTTGCAGTGCATGGTGTTGTGTGTGTTGGCCTGAGGGGCTGGGTTCCAGTCCCAGGGTTGCCACCCCCCCCTTTGGTTTTGTTTTCAACAGTAGCTTAGTAGCAGCAGAGAAGTTATCCTGTTAAACTACCCTAACTGTCGAGCAACTGGCGTGTAGCAGGGTGGTGCTATGCTGTTGTGGTTTCTGTGGTGGATTCAGGAGGTCCTCGTTTCGAAACCTACCACACCCTTTTATTTTGTTTCCTTTTGCTTTTCTTGGGCTGTTTTCCTTTGGCTGTTGTAGTTATTGCAGTGGTGTGTTTTACACCATGGGGGGTATTTGTCTCCCCTCAAACAGCATGTACTTTATAGTGTTTTGCTGATTTGTGAATAGCTGGTGGTGTAGGCTTGTGAGCATGTGTGTAGGTATATACTTGGTATAAGAGCATGTGTAGGTTGTTTTGCAAGATGATATGCATGTGTAGATTGATGTGTGTGTGCACCTTGTGAGTGTATGGCTCCAAGTGAGGATGCTTATGTGGTGTGTGTGTGTGTGTGGAACATATGTGCATGATGAGAGTGGAGCTCATGCACTAATGGTGCAAGAGTGAGGTGCATGTGTGTGTGGGTTTTCCTCCCACATACCTTGTGATGATGTATGTGAGTGTGTGTGTGTGTGCTTATGTGTGTGTGTATCACACATGCCATGGCATGATGTGCCATGATAAGCACATGTGTTGTATGTGTAGGGTAGAGAGGCATGATGTGTGTGTAGATAGTGGTGTGTTCTATTTAGCATGTCTAGGTGCTTTCTTGCTAGTGCTTGATGTGTGTGGTGTGTGGTGGTGTGCTAAGGCACAAGAGCATGAGGTCTACCCCTCATGTGCACCAATGTAGTGTTGATAGAGTGCAAGTGCTTGTGTAGGTGTTGTTCTAGTGAATAGCACATGTGATGATGCACTATTCACTATATGTGATTCCATGTAGTTTTTATTTTCTAGTTTGTGCCCATTAGTTCTATGCAAGCACATAGGTTTTATATATGTTCTTGGGGTAGAATCATCCCAGGAATCCATTGGTGAAGTCAGTTTTGCCTTTGGAACACTTCCTGGAGATGACTTATTTCAGATTTGTTCTATGTTTGGAGCTTGGTATCATGAGATGTGGTGAGCCCAAGTGGTTGATTACTTGTTGTGGCATTAGAGGGTGACCCCCTCTATGGCATGTTGGGTTTTTTTCAAGCTTAGTAGTTCATATGTGCAAGTGGTGCTTAGTCAAAGTAGGCATGTGGCTGAAATTCCTGTTTAGTGAAAATCTGTGATTTTCACTAAGTCTGAGAATCTGCGTATATTTTCTTCTCCTGTTGTTGTGCTTGTAGAGGTCCATGTGTTGTGAATCAGCCTTTGCTATCAAATGGAAAGTTGTAGATTTTCTGTTTTGCTAGCTCTCTATAAATTTTCACTCCATTTCGAGTCCTGTAGATATTCTTTTGGGTGCTGTAAAAATGCTTCAGAGCATAAACAGCTAGTGAGAATCTGGAATTTTCACTAAGTCCCTGAAAACTGATATTTTTGGCCAAGTTTGCAGCAGTGTAACTTTCTGTGTGAGACTCCCTTGCAATATCTTTTTGCTTGTGCTTGAAGTACTTTTGAATAGCTTCTGCCACATATACTATTTGGCATATTTGGATGGTTGTAGGCGTTTTGCAATTAGCCCTCAACATGATATGATGTTGTTTATGGCAGATTGTGTAGTTTTGATGTTTTGATGCTTGTGAGTGCATAGTTGATGTTGTGGTGATATTCTTTGCACCACCCCATCCATGTTGGGTTGTTTTATGTCTTGTCAACCTGGGAACACTAGAGTTATGCCATTGGTGTGTGTTGTGATTTATTTGACACGTAGCACTTCATTTCTTGTTTCGTTGTTTCCCGTTGATATGTAGCTCCGTTTGTAATGTTCTTTATATGGTTTTGCATCGTTTTCACGTGAAGCATCTGATTATGTCATCCTCGTGCATGTCAAGATAGCTTAGAGTGCAGTTATGTCCCGGAACATGTATTTTCTTCTTCTTGTGCTAGTGAGTAGAATAGGGATGCATGTTCATATTCATCTCATGCATCATGTGCTTGTTGCATCTTGAGGTGCTGTTGTTAATTGGATGCTATTTTTATGTTGGGTAGCACCGGGATCGGAGAACGAGTACGTGGATCCGGGAGAATACGGGCAGGACGAACAAGAGCAGTTCCAAGCTGAGGACATCACAGGCAAGATGATATGACCTTGATTCCATCTCTAGACTTGTTATGCTAGATTATGTTTCTTCCGTCATATGCTCGCTGCCTACCACTAAAATAATTGCCTCCTGATATTGCCATAAAACCAAACACTTATCCCTTCCTAGCAAACCTTGAATTGCTAAGTAGGCTTTGCTCAGCTACTAATGTTAGCATTGCTAGTTGCAGGTGCTTTGTCTCATGTGACAACATGAGCTTGATATCATTATATTATCTGTTATTTAATTAATGCACCTATATACTTGGTAAGTAACGAAAGGCCTAGCCTTTTGCCGGGTGTTTTGTTCCGTTATTGCCGCCATACTTACCGGCTACCGGTGTTTGATTCCATAACTGATCGCTCCTAACACGTTCGGGGTTGTTATGGGGACCCCCTTGATAAATCGTGTAGCGTTAAGACTTGTCCGGCAGGACCCAACATTGGTTTTAATCTGCTAATCACTTAATAATAATCTGCATAGGGAATAGCTACCCCGAGGAATTTAATCAACAACCTGGGCCACTGCTCCTCATGAGTGTTGGTCCACCCACCTAGCAGTCGGCAATACCACCTCGGGAAACTTGAGGTTTGGTCATTGTCCACTATGCATAGACGGTATTGTCCTGAGACTGAGATACGCGGCTCTTATCAGGGTCGTCGACACACCGGGAGGTCCTGCTAGTCGTGTCTTACCTTAGCGATATATCTTGCATATAGGAATCCCGGTGAAGCTTTGGTTCTCCCCAGAGTTGAGGTTTTCCTCTAAGGAATCCGATGAGATCACGAGATTCGTGATAGAGGATTACTTTGCGGCCCGTGACCATTTGTGATGGACTAGTTGGAGCACCCCTGCAGGGTTTAATCTTTCAGAAAGTCATGCCCGCGGTTATGTGGCAACTTGGAATATTTGTTAACATCCGGTTGTAGACAACTTAAACATAACTCTAATAAAATTGCCAACTGTGTGTGTAACCGTGACTGTTCCCTTCGAAGACCTCTCTTCGAACAGGAACATGGTGGGGTTATGATTGACGTAAGTAGGTGTTCAGGATCACTTAGTGATCAGCTAGTCATCGATCGCTAGTATAGACCACCTTCAATACTGTTCTACATAAGTTAGCCACTATAAAGCTTAGGATGCTGCAACCTAAATACCCCACCTTCCTTACCTAATAACTTGAATAGTTCTGGCACCGAGGTCATAGATTGCTGAGTCCCCGTGGCTCACAGATTCCTTCAAAACACCAACAGGTTCAGGTACCCCCGAGACAGGTGATCCCGATGGCACACAGCTCGCGTGGCAATACGATGAGGAGAACGACCGCCTGTACGTGAACTATCCAGAAGAGTGAGGCGTGGTCGTGATCGTGGGTGAGCATGTAGGGTAGCATAGCCATTTCTCTTGTTTTATAGTCCGTAGCGGAACTACCTTGTTTGGATGCGTGATGTAACTCTCATATATTTATGAGATGGCAGTTGAATCCCTTATTGTCATTCTTCTATTATTATGTATGTGCTATGTTACCATGCTTGCGAAATGCTTAGATGCGCTTCTTTCCAATTCGGAGCCTTGTTCCCTAAATCGGAAAGGACCGCATCTTAGTCGTTACATGGGTGGTTTTTATTTTGGGATGTTGAGGTGCGCAGGAGGAGGCGTGGGTCGGGGCGTACATCGTTAATTACAACAGTTTTGTTAACATCGTTTCATTAGTGTTGGTTAACAACCATTAGATTACTAATCCGATGACTAATATTCCTAGTTGGATCTACCCTCTCGTGCTTTTAATAGTAGAGATAAGAAGGGGAGAATTGACCGGGGGTATGCGATGTATCAAATGGATTAAAGGGTGAATGTATCAAATGTATTAATAATTTAGGTGAATAAACACTGTGTTCCCTCTAATTTGGTGATGTTACACGTCACAATAGTAGCTGGCAATCTTATGTGACAAACAAAAAATCTTACTTCATCTAATTTCGTGGTGCTTGGCTCAGAAGCAAAGCTTAATTTTACGACAGTTAACAAAAAATCTTACATCGTCTAAATTTGTGGTCGCTAGCTAACAGAAAGGAATATTAATCTTCCGGCACCTAATTGTTTATTTACGGTGATGATTGGTAGAAAAAACAATTACGTGGCTTTAACTGCACACACACTCACTAGTAACAAAATTCTACATATCTCTAATGAATATTTACAAGTTTTCACATAATTTGATCTGCATCACAGCAGGAACACCTGCAGTCCAAATTAAGCCACACGTTCTAAAATTCTACCAGCACAGCCGCCAAACAAGTCAAGGATACATATGGCTAGGTCACGCGGGCGACAGGGGCGTCCATGACCTGCTCCCTGGGCGAGGCGGCGGGCGTGCGGTGCAGAGCGAGGGTGCGTGAGCAAGGCGGTAGGGAGGAGGGGGCGGGGGGCTTACCGGAGCGGGAGGGGAGGGGAGGGGTCGAACGATGTCGCCTGGAGGGGGACAGGCAGTGCTTGGAGGGCGCGGCGGCACCTGGAGGGGGTGGCGTGAGGTCGATGAAGGGGGGTCGAGGGCATGTGCAGGGACGGGCGGGGAGGGCTCCAGCGGGCGGCAGCGGCGACACAGGAGCGTGCGGGGGAGAGGGGGAGAGGGAATGAGTGGAGAGACATGGGAGTTAGGGGATTTAGAAGCCAGTTAACTAAATGTAGCAGTAGTGTTGGATTGGTTCCAGCGCTACTGCTAACGTAGTAGTAGCGCGGGTTCTAACCCATCGCTACTCCTACCTGACATAGGACACATAGCACTAGCGCTAGATTAGAACCCGCGCTACTGCTAAGTTAGCAGCAGCGCTGGAACCAATCCAACGCTACTGCTAACTTTATTTTCTTTATTAATTTCTTTTACTTATTTTTCTTTATTAGTTTCTTTTTATTACCTTTCTTTCCTTTTTATTATTTTCTTTTCCTTTTCTGTTTACTTTCCTTTTTCTTTGTATTGCTTTCTCCCTTTTGTTTTTTGGTTTTTCTCCCAACGGCCTCGCACGCATACAGTCGATGATGAGAACGTCTCCCTCCCACACTGCACGAATATTATCCGAATCATGTGTTGTTTCGTACACAAAATACATACATATATATAATTGATTGTTTCTCAGCTGCGTTCAAGACATTTCACATTGAGCTTCTTTCCTTTCTTGTTCTTTGTGTTGATTCTTCTTTTCCGGCACCATGGAGTATGATCTTTCTTAGGTAATGTAGTCTTGATTCTTATTTTCACGTATGCTTCATCGTCATCATCATATTCCCTCATCGGGTTGTCGTATTGTTCATAATTTTCATCATTGGCGACTCCATCCATTATGACGATGTTCCTTTTGCCTCTCCTCATGAAAACACAGCTGGGATTGGTTGGGTCGGTTATGAAGAAGCATTGTGTCACGTGCTTAGCGTGTATCCATGGCTCAGTTTTGGCGATAACGTTAACGTTCACGATAGCGCTCTTTGCGTCGGGTATAGACATGGTAGTGAAATACTTGTTTTCTCTTACAATGGCCTTAGCCCACCTGACAAGAAACATCGTTGCATCATGCCTTCCAGCATAGTTAAGCTCCCAGTTCTCTTCGATCCTTCTGTAGAATCTTTCAGTTGTGCCGTTGGAGTCGGTCACGCATTCAATCGTCACCCCTGAGTTCTGGTAATCACTGTTTATGTCTTTGGCCTCCGTGTAGAATGTGTACCCGTTGATATTGTATGCCTCATATGTTGGAAATATGCCCTAGAGGCAATAATAAATTAGTTATTATTATATTTCTTAGTTCATGATAATCGTTTATTATCCATGCTATAATTGTATTGATTGGAAACACAATACTTGTGTGGATACATAGACAAAACACTGTCCCTAGTAAG
Organism: Hordeum vulgare subsp. vulgare; assembly: GCF_904849725.1. Taxonomy (NCBI): domain Eukaryota; kingdom Viridiplantae; phylum Streptophyta; class Magnoliopsida; order Poales; family Poaceae; genus Hordeum; species Hordeum vulgare. Next base: position 74,589,725 of record NC_058522.1, on the reverse strand, counting down.
CCTCTAGTTGACTAGCTCGTTGATCAAAGATGGTCAAGGTTTCCTGGCCATAGGCAAGTGTTGTCACTTGATAACGGGATCACATCATTAGGAGAATCATGTGATGGACTAGACCCAAACTAATAGACGTAGCATGTTGATCGTGTCATTTTGTTGCTACTGTTTTTCTGCGTGTCAAGTATTTGTTCCTATGACCATGAGATCATATAACTCACGGACACCGGAGGAATGCTTTGTGTGTATCAAACGTCGCAACGTAACTGGGTGACTATAAAGATGCTCTACAGGTATCTCCGAAGGTGTTCGTTGAGTTAGTATGGATCGAGACTGGGATTTGTCACTCCGTGTGACGGAGAGGTATCTCGGGGCCCACTCGGTAATACAACATCACACACAAGCCTTGCAAGCAATGTAACTTAATGTAAGTTGCGGGATCTTGTATTACGGAACGGGTAAAGAGACTTGCCGGTAAACGAGATTGAAATAGGTATGCGGATACTGACGATCGAATCTCGGGCAAGTAACATACCGAAGGACAAAGGGAATGACATACGGGATTATATGAATCCTTGGCACTGAGGTTCAAACGATAAGATCTTCATAGAATATGTAGGGTCCAATATGGGCATCCAGGTCCCGCTATTGGATATTGACCGAGGAGTCTCTCGGGTCATGTCTACATAGTTCTCGAACCCGCAGGGTCTGCACACTTAAGGTTCGACGTTGTTTTATGCGTATTTGAGTTATATGGTTGGTTACCGAATGTTGTTCGGAGTCCCGGATGAGATCACGGACGTCACGAGGGTTTCCGGAATGGTCCGGAAACGAAGATTGATATATAGGATGACCTCATTTGGTTACCGGAAGGTTTTCGTGCATTACCGGAAAAGTTTCGGGCTCATCGGTAGTGTACCGGGAGTGCCGGGAGGGGTGCCGGGGACCATCGGGAGGGGTGTCACGCCCCAAGGGGTCTCATGGGCTATGGGAAGAGATAAACAAGCCCCTAGTGGGCTGGAATAAGTTCCCACTAAGGCCCATAAGGTTTGAGAAGGAAAAAACACAAGGTGGAAAGAGTTTCCAAGTGGGAAGGTGGAATCCTACTCCAAGTAGGATTGGAGTAGGACTCCTCCACCTCCAATTTCGGCCAAACCTTTAGGTTTTGAGGCTGCCTCCTCCCCTCCCTCCCACCTATATATACGGAGGTTTTAGGGCTGATTTGAGACGACTTTCTCACGGCTGCCCGACCACATACCTCCATAGTTTTTCCTCTAGATCGCGTTTCTGCGGAGCTCGGGCGGAGCCCTGCTGAGACAAGGTCATCACCAACCTCCGGAGTGTCGTCACGCTGCCGGAGAACTCTTCTACCTCTCCGTCTCTCTTGCTGGATCAAGAAGGCCGAGATCATCGTCGAGCTGTACGTGTGCTGAACGCGGAGGTGCCGTCCGTTCGGTACTAGATCGTGGGACTGATCGCGGGATTGTTCGCGGGGCGGATCGAGGGACGTGAGGACGTTCCACTACATCAACCGCGTTCTCTAACGCTTCTGCTGTACGATCTACAAGGGTACGTAGATCACTCATCCCCTCTCGTAGATGGACATCACCATGATAGGTCTTCGTGCGCGTAGGAAAATTTTTGTTTCCCATGCGACGTTCCCCAACAGTGGCATCATGAGCTAGGTTCATGCGTAGATGTCTTCTCGAGTAGAACACAAAAGTTTTTGTGGGCGGTGATGTGCATTTTGCTGCCCTCCTTAGTCTTTTCTTGATTCCGCGGTATTGTTTTATTGAAGCGGCTTGGACCGACATTACTCGTACGCTTACGAGAGACTGGTTTCATCGCTACGAGTAACCCCGTTGCTCAAAGATGACTCGCAAGTGTCGGTTTCTCCAACTTTAGTTGAATCGGATTTGACCGAGGAGGTCCTTGGATGAGGTTAAATAGCAACTCATATATCTCCGTTGTGGTGTTTGCGTAAGTAAGATGCGATCCTACTAGATACCCATGGTCACCACGTAAAACATGAAACAACAAAATTAGAGGACGTCTAACTTGTTTTTGCAGGGTATGCTTGTGATGTGATATGGCCAACGATGTGATGTGATATATTGGATGTATGAGATGATCATGTTGTAATAGATAATATCGACTTGCACGTCGATGGTACGGCAACCGGCAGGAGCCATAGGGTTGTCTTTATAACTAACGTTTGTGCTTGCAGATGCGTTTACTATTTTGCTAGGACGTAGCTTTGGTAGTAATAGCATGAGTAGCACGACAACCCCGATGGCGACACGTTGATGGAGATCATGGTGTGACGCCGGTGACAAGAAGATCGTGCCGGTGCTTTGGTGATGGAGATCAAGAAGCACGTGATGATGGCCATATCATGTCACTTATAAATTGCATGTGATGTTAATCCTTTTATGCACCTTATTTTGCTTAGAACGACGGTAGCATTATGAGGTGATCTCTCACTAAAATTTCAAGACGAAATTGTGTTCTCCCCGACTGTGCACCGTTGCTACAGTTCGTCGTTTCGAGACACCACGTGATGATCGAGTGTGATAGACTCAACGTTCACATACAACGGGTGCAAAACAGTTGCGCACGCGGAACACTCGGGTTAAGCTTGACGAGCCTAGCATGTGCAGACATGGCCTCGGAACACATGAGACCGAAAGGTCGAGCATGAATCGTATAGTTGATATGATTAGCATAGAGATGCTTACCACTGAAACTATTCTCGACTCACGTGATGATCGGACTTGAGATAGTGGATTTGGATCATGTACCACTCAAATGACTAGAGAGATGTACTTTTTGAGTGGGAGTTCTTAAGTAATATGATTAATTGAACTAATTGTCATGAACATAGTCTAATGGTCTTTGCGAATTACGATGTAGCTTGCGCTATAGCTCTACTGTTTTATATGTTCCTAGAGAAAATTTAGTTGAAAATTGATAGTAGCAAACTTTGCAGACTGAGTCTGTAAAACCGAGGATTGTCCTCGTTGCTACGCAGAAGGCTTATGTCCTTAATGCACCACTCGGTGTGCTGCACCTCGAGCGTCGTCTGTGGATGCTATGAACATCCGACATACACGTTTCTGATGACTACACGATAGTTCAGTGCAAGATACTTAATGGCTTAGAAGCAAGGCGCCGAAAACGTTGTAAAACGTCACGGAACATAAGTGATGTTCCAAATAGATAAATTGTGATTTCATGCTTGTGCCCTTGTTAAGAGGTACGAGACCTCCAAACAAGATTCTTTGTCCACAAAGTAAAGGAGAAAAGCTCAATCGTTGGGCGTGTGGTCAGATTGTCTGAGTACGACAATCACTTGAATCAAGTGGGAGTTAATCTTCCAGATGAGATAGTGATGGTTCTTCAAAGTCACTGCCACCAAGCTGTGAGAGCTTCGTGATGAACTATAACATATCAAGGATAGATACAATGATCCTTGAGCGATTCGTGATGTTTTGACACTGCGAAAGTAGAAATCAGAAGGAGCATCAATAGTTGATGGTTAGTAAAACCACTAAGTTTCAAGAAAGGCGAGGGCTAGAAGGGATACTTCGTGAAACGGCAAAACATTTGCTGCACTAATGAAGAGACCCAAGATTAAACCCAAACCCAAGACTAAGTGCTTCTGTAATGAGGGGAACAGTCACTGAGGCGGAGCAACTCTAGATACTTGGTAGATAAGAAGGCTGGCAAAATTCGAAAGAAGTGTATTTGATATACATGATGTTGATGTGTACTTTACTAGTGCTCCTAGTAGCATGAGGGTATTGGATAACCGGTTCAGTTGCTAAGTGATTAGTAACACGAAATGAAAGCTACGGCATAAACGGAGACTAGCTAAAGGCGAGGTGACGATACGTGTTGGAAGTGTTTCCAAGGTTGATATGATCAAACGTCACACGCTCCCTCTACCATCGGGATTGGTGTTAAACCTAAATAATTTTTATTTGGTGCTTGCGTTAAGCATGAACATGATTGGATCGTGTTTATTGCAATACGATTATTCATTCAAAGAGAATAATGGTTACTCTATTTGCTTGAATAATCACCTTCAATGGTTTATTGAATCTCGATCGTAGTGTTACACATGTTCATGATATTGGTGCCAAAAGATACGAGTTGATGATGATAGTACCACTTACTTGTGGCACTGCCGCTTGAGTCATGTTAGTATAAATTGCATGAAGAGGCTCCATGCTGATGGATCTTTGTACTCACCTGATTTTGAATCACCGGTGACATGCAAATCATACCACATGAGCAAGGCCTTGTTTTCATTGAGATGAAGTAAGATAGTAACTTGTTGGAAGTAATACATTTTGATGTATGAAGTCCAATGGGTGCTGAGGCACGCAGTGGATATCATTATGTTCTTACTTCACTGACGATTTAAGTAGATACAGGAGTATTTACTTAATGAATCACAAGTCTGAAATATTGAAAAGTTCAATTCCGTTTCAGAGTGAAGTTCGTCGTAACAAGAGGATGAACTGTCTACGATATGATCATAGAAATGAATATCTGAGTTACGAGTTTTTGGTACGCAGTTAAGACAATGTGGAAATTGTTTCGCAGTTCATGCCACCTGGAACATCATAGTGTGATGATGTGTCTGAACGTCATAGCCACGCACTATTTAGTATGGTGCATACTGTGATGTCTCTTATCGAATTACCACTATCGTTTATGGGTTATGCATTAGAGACAACCGCGTTCACTTTAAATAGGGCACCGCGTATTTCCGTTGAGATGACACAGTATAGACTGAGGTTTAGAGAAATCTAAACTGTCGTTTCTTGAAAGTTTGGGGCTTCGACACTTATGTGAAAAGGTTTCAGTTTGATAAGCTCGAACCCAAAGCGGATAAATGCATCTTCATAGGATATCCAAAACAGTTGGGTACATCTCCTATCTCAGATCCGAAAGCAAAGTGTTTGTTTCTAGAAACGGATCCTTTCTCGAGGAAAGGTTTCTCTCGAAAGAATTGAGTGGGAGGGTAGTAGAACTTGATGAGGTTACTGAACCATCACTTCAACCAGTGTGTAGCAGGGTGCAGGAAGTTGTTCCTGTGGCGCCTACACCAATTGAAGTGGAAGCTGATGATGGTGATCATCAAGCATCGGATCAAGTTACTACAAGCCTCGTAGGTCGACAAGGTCGCGTACTACTGCAGAGTGGTACGGTAACCCTGTCTTGGAGGTCATGTTGTTGAGCAACAGTGAACCTACGAATTATGGAGAAAGCGATGGTGAGCCCGGATTCCGACAAATGGTTGGAAGCCATGAAATCCGAGAGAGGATCCATGTATGAAAACAAAGTGTAGACTTTGGAAGAACTACTTGATGGTCATAAGACTATTGAGTAGAGATGGATGTTTGAAAGGAAGACAGACAATGATGGTGACAAGTCACTATTAAGAAAAGCTTGACTTGTCGCAAAGATGTTTTCGACAAGATCATACAGTTGACTATGATGAAACTTTCTCACTCATAGCGATGCTAAAGGTCTGTTAGAATTATGTTAGTTGTTGATGCATTATTTATGAAATATTGCACGTAGGATGTCAAAACATTGTTTTCTCGACGGTTTCCTTGAGCAAACATTGTATGTGATACAACCAGAAGGTTTTGTCGATCCTAAAGATACTAGCAAGTATGCGAGCTCCAGTGATCCTTCAATGGACTGGTGCAAGCATCTCGGAGTTGGAATATATACTTTGATGAGATGATCAAAGATTTTGGGTTTGTACAAGGTTTATGAGAAACTTGTATTTCCAAAGAAGTGAGTGGGAGCATTATAGAATTTCTGATAGGTATATGTGGTTGACATATTGTGGATCAGAAGTAATGTAGAATTTCTGTAAAGCATATAAGGTTGTATGAAAGGAGTTTTCAAAGGAATACCTGGATTGCGCTACTTGAACGTTGAGCATCGAAGATCTATGAAGATAGATCGAAAGCGCTTAATGGAAGTTTCAACAAGATGCATGCCTTGACAAGTTTTTGAAGGAGTTCAAAATAGATCAGCAAAGAAGGAGTTCTTGGTTGCGTTGTGAGGTGTGAATTTGAGTAAGACTCAAAACCCGACCACGGTAGAATAAAGAGAATAGACGAAGGTCGTCTTCTATGCCTTAGCCATAGAATCTAAAGTATGCCATGCTGTGTACCGCACCTGATGTGTGCCTTGACTCAAAGTATGTTGAGAGGTACAGAGAGTGATCCATGATTGAATCACTAGCAGCGGTCGAAATTTATCCTTAGTAACTAATGGACTAAGGAATTTTTATTGATTATGGAGGTGGTTAAAGAGTTTGTCGTAAAGGGTTACGTCAATGCAAGCTTTGACACTAATCCGAATAACTATGAGTAGTGAAACGGATTCGTATAGTAGAGTAGATATTTGAAGCATTTCCGAATAACACGTAGTAGCAGCATCTATAAGATGACATAAAGATTTGTAAAGAACGCACGGATCTGAAAGTTTCAGAACCGTTGACTAAAACCTCTCTCACGAGCAAGACGTGATCAGACCCCATAACTATATGGGTGTTGGATTCACATGGTGATGTGAACTAGATTATTGACTCTAGTGCAAGTGGGAGACTGTTGGAAATATTCCCTAGAGGCAATAATAAATTAGTTATTATTATATTTCTTAGTTCATGATAATCGTTTATTATCCATGCTATAATTGTATTGATTGGAAACACAATACTTGTGTGGATACATAGACAAAACGCTGTCCCTAGTAAGCCTCTAGTTGACTAGCTCGTTGATCAAAGATGGTCAAGGTTTCCTGGCCATAGGCAAGTGTTGTCACTTGATAACGGGATCACATCATTAGGAGAATCATGTGATGGACTAGACCCAAACTAATAGACGTAGCATGTTGATCGTGTCATTTTGTTGCTACTGTTTTTCTGCGTGTCAAGTATTTGTTCCTATGACCATGAGATCATATAACTCACGGACACCGGAGGAATGCTTTGTGTGTATCAAACGTCGCAACGTAACTGGGTGACTATAAAGATGCTCTACAGGTATCTCCGAAGGTGTTCGTTGAGTTAGTATGGATCGAGACTGGGATTTGTCACTCCGTGTGACGGAGAGGTATCTCGGGGCCCACTCGGTAATACAACATCACACACAAGCCTTGCAAGCAATGTAACTTAATGTAAGTTGCGGGATCTTGTATTACGGAACGGGTAAAGAGACTTGCCGGTAAACGAGATTGAAATAGGTATGCGGATACTGACGATCGAATCTCGGGCAAGTAACATACCGAAGGACAAAGGGAATGACATACGGGATTATATGAATCCTTGGCACTGAGGTTCAAACGATAAGATCTTCATAGAATATGTAGGGTCCAATATGGGCATCCAGGTCCCGCTATTGGATATTGACCGAGGAGTCTCTCGGGTCATGTCTACATAGTTCTCGAACCCGCAGGGTCTGCACACTTAAGGTTCGACGTTGTTTTATGCGTATTTGAGTTATATGGTTGGTTACCGAATGTTGTTCGGAGTCCCGGATGAGATCACGGACGTCACGAGGGTTTCCGGAATGGTCCGGAAACGAAGATTGATATATAGGATGACCTCATTTGGTTACCGGAAGGTTTTCGTGCATTACCGGAAAAGTTTCGGGCTCATCGGTAGTGTACCGGGAGTGCCGGGAGGGGTGCCGGGGACCATCGGGAGGGGTGTCACGCCCCAAGGGGTCTCATGGGCTATGGGAAGAGATAAACAAGCCCCTAGTGGGCTGGAATAAGTTCCCACTAAGGCCCATAAGGTTTGAGAAGGAAAAAACACAAGGTGGAAAGAGTTTCCAAGTGGGAAGGTGGAATCCTACTCCAAGTAGGATTGGAGTAGGACTCCTCCACCTCCAATTTCGGCCAAACCTTTAGGTTTTGAGGCTGCCTCCTCCCCTCCCTCCCACCTATATATACGGAGGTTTTAGGGCTGATTTGAGACGACTTTCTCACGGCTGCCCGACCACATACCTCCATAGTTTTTCCTCTAGATCGCGTTTCTGCGGAGCTCGGGCGGAGCCCTGCTGAGACAAGGTCATCACCAACCTCCGGAGTGTCGTCACGCTGCCGGAGAACTCTTCTACCTCTCCGTCTCTCTTGCTGGATCAAGAAGGCCGAGATCATCGTCGAGCTGTACGTGTGCTGAACGCGGAGGTGCCGTCCGTTCGGTACTAGATCGTGGGACTGATCGCGGGATTGTTCGCGGGGCGGATCGAGGGACGTGAGGACGTTCCACTACATCAACCGCGTTCTCTAACGCTTCTGCTGTACGATCTACAAGGGTACGTAGATCACTCATCCCCTCTCGTAGATGGACATCACCATGATAGGTCTTCGTGCGCGTAGGAAAATTTTTGTTTCCCATGCGACGTTCCCCAACAGTGGCATCATGAGCTAGGTTCATGCGTAGATGTCTTCTCGAGTAGAACACAAAAGTTTTTGTGGGCGGTGATGTGCATTTTGCTGCCCTCCTTAGTCTTTTCTTGATTCCGCGGTATTGTTTTATTGAAGCGGCTTGGACCGACATTACTCGTACGCTTACGAGAGACTGGTTTCATCGCTACGAGTAACCCCGTTGCTCAAAGATGACTCGCAAGTGTCGGTTTCTCCAACTTTAGTTGAATCGGATTTGACCGAGGAGGTCCTTGGATGAGGTTAAATAGCAACTCATATATCTCCGTTGTGGTGTTTGCGTAAGTAAGATGCGATCCTACTAGATACCCATGGTCACCACGTAAAACATGAAACAACAAAATTAGAGGACGTCTAACTTGTTTTTGCAGGGTATGCTTGTGATGTGATATGGCCAACGATGTGATGATATATTGGATGTATGAGATGATCATGTTGTAATAGATAATATCGACTTGCACGTCGATGGTACGGCAACCGGCAGGAGCCATAGGGTTGTCTTTATAACTAACGTTTGTGCTTGCAGATGCGTTTACTATTTTGCTAGGACGTAGCTTTGGTAGTAATAGCATGAGTAGCACGACAACCCCGATGGCGACACGTTGATGGAGATCATGGTGTGACGCCGGTGACAAGAAGATCGTGCCGGTGCTTTGGTGATGGAGATCAAGAAGCACGTGATGATGGCCATATCATGTCACTTATAAATTGCATGTGATGTTAATCCTTTTATGCACCTTATTTTGCTTAGAACGACGGTAGCATTATGAGGTGATCTCTCACTAAAATTTCAAGACGAAATTGTGTTCTCCCCGACTGTGCACCGTTGCTACAGTTCGTCGTTTCGAGACACCACGTGATGATCGAGTGTGATAGACTCAACGTTCACATACAACGGGTGCAAAACAGTTGCGCACGCGGAACACTCGGGTTAAGCTTGACGAGCCTAGCATGTGCAGACATGGCCTCGGAACACATGAGACCGAAAGGTCGAGCATGAATCGTATAGTTGATATGATTAGCATAGAGATGCTTACCACTGAAACTATTCTCGACTCACGTGATGATCGGACTTGAGATAGTGGATTTGGATCATGTACCACTCAAATGACTAGAGAGATGTACTTTTTGAGTGGGAGTTCTTAAGTAATATGATTAATTGAACTAATTTTCATGAACATAGTCTAATGGTCTATGCGAATTACGATGTAGCTTGCGCTATAGCTCTACTGTTTTATATGTTCCTAGAGAAAATTTAGTTGAAAATTGATAGTAGCAAACTTTGCAGACTGAGTCTGTAAAACCGAGGATTGTCCTCGTTGCTACGCAGAAGGCTTATGTCCTTAATGCACCACTCGGTGTGCTGCACCTCGAGCGTCGTCTGTGGATGCTATGAACATCCGACATACACGTTTCTGATGACTACACGATAGTTCAGTGCAAGATACTTAATGGCTTAGAAGCAAGGCGCCGAAAACGTTGTAAAACGTCACGGAACATAAGTGATGTTCCAAATAGATAAATTGTGATTTCATGCTTGTGCCCTTGTTAAGAGGTACGAGACCTCCAAACAAGATTCTTTGTCCACAAAGTAAAGGAGAAAAGCTCAATCGTTGGGCGTGTGGTCAGATTGTCTGAGTACGACAATCACTTGAATCAAGTGGGAGTTAATCTTCCAGATGAGATAGTGATGGTTCTTCAAAGTCACTGCCACCAAGCTGTGAGAGCTTCGTGATGAACTATAACATATCAAGGATAGATACAATGATCCTTGAGCGATTCGTGATGTTTTGACACTGCGAAAGTAGAAATCAGAAGGAGCATCAATAGTTGATGGTTAGTAAAACCACTAAGTTTCAAGAAAGGCGAGGGCTAGAAGGGATACTTCGTGAAACGGCAAAACATTTGCTGCACTAATGAAGAGACCCAAGATTAAACCCAAACCCAAGACTAAGTGCTTCTGTAATGAGGGGAACAGTCACTGAGGCGGAGCAACTCTAGATACTTGGTAGATAAGAAGGCTGGCAAAATTCGAAAGAAGTGTATTTGATATACATGATGTTGATGTGTACTTTACTTGTGCTCCTAGTAGCATGAGGGTATTGGATAACCGGTTCGGTTGCTAAGTGATTAGTAACACGAAATGAAAGCTACGGCATAAACGGAGACTAGCTAAAGGCGAGGTGACGATACGTGTTGGAAGTGTTTCCAAGGTTGATATGATCAAACGTCACACGCTCCCTCTACCATCGGGATTGGTGTGAAACCTAAATAATTTTTATTTGGTGCTTGCGTTAAGCATGAACATGATTGGATCGTGTTTATTGCAATACGATTATTCATTCAAAGAGAATAATGGTTACTCTATTTGCTTGAATAATCACCTTCAATGGTTTATTGAATCTCGATCGTAGTGTTACACATGTTCATGATATTGGTGCCAAAAGATACGAGTTGATGATGATAGTACCACTTACTTGTGGCACTGCCGCTTGAGTCATGTTAGTATAAATTGCATGAAGAGGCTCCATGCTGATGGATCTTTGTACTCACCTGATTTCGAATCACCGGTGACATGCAAATCATACCACATGAGCAAGGCCTTGTTTTCATTGAGATGAAGTAAGATAGTAACTTGTTGGAAGTAATACATTTTGATGTATGAAGTCCAATGGGTGCTGAGGCACGCAGTGGATATCATTATGTTCTTACTTCACTGACGATTTAAGTAGATACAGGAGTATTTACTTAATGAATCACAAGTCTGAAATATTGAAAAGTTCAATTCCGTTTCAGAGTGAAGTTCGTCGTAACAAGAGGATGAACTGTCTACGATATGATCATAGAAATGAATATCTGAGTTACGAGTTTTTGGTACGCAGTTAAGACAATGTGGAAATTGTTTCGCAGTTCATGCCACCTGGAACATCATAGTGTGATGATGTGTCTGAACGTCATAGCCACGCACTATTTAGTATGGTGCATACTGTGATGTCTCTTATCGAATTACCACTATCGTTTATGGGTTATGCATTAGAGACAACCGCATTCACTTTAAATAGGGCACCGCGTATTTCCGTTGAGATGACACAGTATAGACTGAGGTTTAGAGAAATCTAAACTGTCGTTTCTTGAAAGTTTGGGGCTTCGACACTTATGTGAAAAGGTTTCAGTTTGATAAGCTCGAACCCAAAGCGGATAAATGCATCTTCATAGGATATCCAAAACAGTTGGGTACATCTCCTATCTCAGATCCGAAAGCAAAGTGTTTGTTTCTAGAAACGGATCCTTTCTCGAGGAAAGGTTTCTCTCGAAAGAATTGAGTGGGAGGGTAGTAGAACTTGATGAGGTTACTGAACCATCACTTCAACCAGTGTGTAGCAGGGTGCAGGAAGTTGTTCCTGTGGCGCCTACACCAATTGAAGTGGAAGCTGATGATGGTGATCATCAAGCATCGGATCAAGTTACTACAAGCCTCGTAGGTCGACAAGGTCGCGTACTACTGCAGAGTGGTACGGTAACCCTGTCTTGGAGGTCATGTTGTTGAGCAACAGTGAACCTACGAATTATGGAGAAAGCGATGGTGAGCCCGGATTCCGACAAATGGTTGGAAGCCATGAAATCCGAGAGAGGATCCATGTATGAAAACAAAGTGTAGACTTTGGAAGAACTACTTGATGGTCATAAGACTATTGAGTAGAGATGGATGTTTGAAAGGAAGACAGACAATGATGGTGACAAGTCACTATTAAGAAAAGCTTGACTTGTCGCAAAGATGTTTTCGACAAGATCATACAGTTGACTATGATGAAACTTTCTCACTCATAGCGATGCTAAAGGTCTGTTAGAATTATGTTAGTTGTTGATGCATTATTTATGAAATATTGCACGTAGGATGTCAAAACATTGTTTTCTCGACGGTTTCCTTGAGCAAACATTGTATGTGATACAACCAGAAGGTTTTGTCGATCCTAAAGATACTAGCAAGTATGCGAGCTCCAGTGATCCTTCAATGGACTGGTGCAAGCATCTCGGAGTTGGAATATATACTTTGATGAGATGATCAAAGATTTTGGGTTTGTACAAGGTTTATGAGAAACTTGTATTTCCAAAGAAGTGAGTGGGAGCATTATAGAATTTCTGATAGGTATATGTGGTTGACATATTGTGGATCAGAAGTAATGTAGAATTTCTGTAAAGCATATAAGGTTGTATGAAAGGAGTTTTCAAAGGAATACCTGGATTGCGCTACTTGAACGTTGAGCATCGAAGATCTATGAAGATAGATCGAAAGCGCTTAATGGAAGTTTCAACAAGATGCATGCCTTGACAAGTTTTTGAAGGAGTTCAAAATAGATCAGCAAAGAAGGAGTTCTTGGTTGCGTTGTGAGGTGTGAATTTGAGTAAGACTCAAAACCCGACCACGGTAGAATAAAGAGAATAGACGAAGGTCGTCTTCTATGCCTTAGCCATAGAATCTAAAGTATGCCATGCTGTGTACCGCACCTGATGTGTGCCTTGACTCAAAGTATGTTGAGAGGTACAGAGAGTGATCCATGATTGAATCACTAGCAGCGGTCGAAATTTATCCTTAGTAACTAATGGACTAAGGAATTTTTATTGATTATGGAGGTGGTTAAAGAGTTTGTCGTAAAGGGTTACGTCAATGCAAGCTTTGACACTAATCCGAATAACTATGAGTAGTGAAACGGATTCGTATAGTAGAGTAGATATTTGAAGCATTTCCGAATAACACGTAGTAGCAGCATCTATAAGATGACATAAAGATTTGTAAAGAACGCACGGATCTGAAAGTTTCAGAACCGTTGACTAAAACCTCTCTCACGAGCAAGACGTGATCAGACCCCATAACTATATGGGTGTTGGATTCACATGGTGATGTGAACTAGATTATTGACTCTAGTGCAAGTGGGAGACTGTTGGAAATATTCCCTAGAGGCAATAATAAATTAGTTATTATTATATTTCTTAGTTCATGATAATCGTTTATTATCCATGCTATAATTGTATTGATTGGAAACACAATACTTGTGTGGATACATAGACAAAACGCTGTCCCTAGTAAGCCTCTAGTTGACTAGCTCGTTGATCAAAGATGGTCAAGGTTTCCTGGCCATAGGCAAGTGTTGTCACTTGATAACGGGATCACATCATTAGGAGAATCATGTGATGGACTAGACCCAAACTAATAGACGTAGCATGTTGATCGTGTCATTTTGTTGCTACTGTTTTTCTGCGTGTCAAGTATTTGTTCCTATGACCATGAGATCATATAACTCACGGACACCGGAGGAATGCTTTGTGTGCATCAAACGTCGCAACGTAACTGGGTGACTATAAAGATGCTCTACAGGTATCTCCGAAGGTGTTCGTTGAGTTAGTATGGATCGAGACTGGGATTTGTCACTCCGTGTGACGGAGAGGTATCTCGGGGCCCACTCGGTAATACAACATCACACACAAGCCTTGCAAGCAATGTAACTTAATGTAAGTTGCGGGATCTTGTATTACGGAACGGGTAAAGAGACTTGCCGGTAAACGAGATTGAAATAGGTATGCGGATACTGACGATCGAATCTCGGGCAAGTAACATACCGAAGGACAAAGGGAATGACATACGGGATTATATGAATCCTTGGCACTGAGGTTCAAACGATAAGATCTTCATAGAATATGTAGGATCCAATATGGGCATCCAGGTCCCGCTATTGGATATTGACCGAGGAGTCTCTCGGGTCATGTCTACATAGTTCTCGAACCCGCAGGGTCTGCACACTTAAGGTTCGACGTTGTTTTATGCGTATTTGAGTTATATGGTTGGTTACCGAATGTTGTTCGGAGTCCCGGATGAGATCACGGACGTCACGAGGGTTTCCGGAATGGTCCGGAAACGAAGATTGATATATAGGATGACCTCATTTGGTTACCGGAAGGTTTTCGTGCATTACCGGAAAAGTTTCGGGCTCATCGGTAGTGTACCGGGAGTGCCGGGAGGGGTGCCGGGGACCATCGGGAGGGGTGTCACGCCCCAAGGGGTCTCATGGGCTATGGGAAGAGATAAACCAGCCCCTAGTGGGCTGGAATAAGTTCCCACTAAGGCCCATAAGGTTTGAGAAGGAAAAAACACAAGGTGGAAAGAGTTTCCAAGTGGGAAGGTGGAATCCTACTCCAAGTAGGATTGGAGTAGGACTCCTCCACCTCCAATTTCGGCCAAACCTTTAGGTTTTGAGTCTGCCTCCTCCCCTCCCTCCCACCTATATATACGGAGGTTTTAGGGCTGATTTGAGACGACTTTCTCACGGCTGCCCGACCACATACCTCCATAGTTTTTCCTCTAGATCGCGTTTCTGCGGAGCTCGGGAGGAGCCCTGCTGAGACAAGGTCATCACCAACCTCCGGAGTGTCGTCACGCTGCCGGAGAACTCTTCTACCTCTCCGTCTCTCTTGTTGGATCAAGAAGGCCGAGATCATCGTCGAGCTGTACGTGTGCTGAACGCGGAGGTGCCGTCCGTTCGGTACTAGATCGTGGGACTGATCGCGGGATTGTTCGCGGGGCGGATCGAGGGACGTGAGGACGTTCCACTACATCAACCGCGTTCTCTAATGCTTCTGCTGTACGATCTACAAGGGTACGTAGATCACTCATCCCCTCTCGTAGATGGACATCACCATGATAGGTCTTCGTGCGCGTAGGAAAATTTTTGTTTCCCATGCGACGTTCCCCAACATCATAGGACACGAGTTTGAGCGCAGGGCCATGTGTTAAGACGTGTATGTGAAACCCGTCTACACTGCCCTCTTCCGGGGGATTAGCACAAACCTGCTCTTTGAACCAACGCAAGAAAGTAGTGTTGTGCTCTAGAGTAATTTCGTCATCCGTCTTGCGCATCCCATGATCATGGTACTTCTTTGCAATTATTTCTTTATGGAGTGTCACATAATCATCCACCACATCTAGGTGTTCTAGCACTACTAAGTTAGCCATGTAAAAGTCTCCCGTTGATACGAGTAGTCCACGTGCAATTCCCACCGACCGTTGTTGTGACCTTCTCCTCCAAGCCTCCCATGATGCTTGTTGACGGGCAAACCAACAACAAGGTCTTCCTTGCCCATATAATTCTCGCAAAATGAGATGCACTCTTGGGTCAGATACCCCTGGACGATGCTCCCCTCGAGACGGGCCATGTTACGAACGAATCCTTTGATCACCCCATTCATCCTCTCCAATGGCATCATGTTGTGAAGGAATGTCGTCCCGAGGTCGATGATGTCATCCACGATATGGGCACACAAATGAACCATGATGTCAATGAATGCGGGCGGCAAGTACATCTCAAGCTCACATAGTATGACAACGATCTCTTCATGTACCCTTCGGAGCTGCTTCACACTGATGGGCTTTTGAGAGATGATGTCAAATAAGTTGCAGAGACCAGTAAGAGTCTCATGAACGTGCTTGTACATTATCCCTCTAATGACAACCGGGAGTATCTGCATCATCATGACATGACAATCATGAGACTTCATCCCGCTCAACCTTTTCTTCTTGCCATCTATAAATCCGTTTAGCTTCCCACAATAACCGGAACTGACTTTGATTCCCGTAAGGCACTTGATGAATTGATCGATCTCCTTCGGATTTAAGGTGAAGCAATAAGGGGGGGATTCTCCTCCTTCTTGTTGACTTTTATTCTCCCCATTGG
Organism: Hordeum vulgare subsp. vulgare; assembly: GCF_904849725.1. Classification (NCBI taxonomy): domain Eukaryota; kingdom Viridiplantae; phylum Streptophyta; class Magnoliopsida; order Poales; family Poaceae; genus Hordeum; species Hordeum vulgare. The sequence goes on along the minus strand of NC_058522.1, from coordinate 74,573,526 downwards.
CCTCGCCGCCGTCTTCGTCTCCGTCTCCTCCGTCGACTTTTTACGGGGCATGTGGAGATCCCCCCTGATCTCCAAATCTTCCAAGTCTTTCCTTGCCTTCGGACCATCCTTGGTCTTCTCCGGCATGTTCAACAGTGTGCCAAGCAAGCTCATGGATATTCTTCGTGATATGCATTTGACCAAGGCAATGAGGCGTGTCGTGATTGGGCCACTACTTCAAGTCCGAGAAAGCAGATCTCGTTTTCCATACCTTCAGCAGTGGCTCCAGCCCCTTTTCCATCTATCCCGGTGCGGGGCACTATTCCTAGTTGTTCAATAGCTCACTGATTTTGGTGCTACTCCTCTTACGTGGAGGTCCTCGATGCTCAGCCAAACCATTGAATAGATCTCCATGTTTTCTCCAGGGGTCATCATTTTGGAGCCATCTACGATTCCCCATGTACACGATTTTCCTAGACCTGCCATCTTTCGTTGGCGTAAGCTGCTCATACGTTGTATCATCCATGCACCTCGTGCAAGCAATGTAATTTAATGTAAGTTGCGGGATCTTGTATTACGGAACGGGTAAAGAGACTTGCCGGTAAACGAGATTGAAATAGGTATGCGGATACTGACGATCGAATCTCGGGCAAGTAACATATCGAAGGACAAAGGGAATGACATAGGGGATTATATGAATCCTTGGCACTGAGGTTCAAACGATAAGATCTTCATAGAATATGTAGGATCCAATATGGGCATCCAGGTCCCGCTATTGGATATTGACCGAGGAGTCTCTCGGGTCATGTCTACATAGTTCTCGAACCCGCAGGGTCTGCACACTTAAGGTTCGACGTTGTTTTATGCGTATTTGAGTTATATGGTTGGTTACCGAATGTTGTTCGGAGTCCCGGATGAGATCACGGACGTCACGAGGGTTTCCGGAATGGTCCGGAAACGAAGATTGATATATAGGATGACCTCATTTGATTACCGGAAGGTTTTCGGAGTTACCGGGAATGTACCGGGAATGACGAATGGGTTCCGGGAGTTCACCGGGGGGGCAACCCACCCTGGGGAAGACCATAGGCCTTGGGGGTGGCACACCAGCCCTTAGTGGGCTGGTGGGACAGCCCAAGAAGGCCCTATGCGCCATAGGAAGAAAATCAAAGAGAAAAGAAAAAAAAAGGAGGAGGTGGGAAAGGAAACAAGGACTCCACCCACCAAACCAAGTAGGACTCGGTTTGGGGGGGAGACCTTCCCCCCTTGGCTCGGCCGACCCCCTTGGGGCTCCTTGAGCCCCAAGGCAAGGCTCCCCCTCTCCCACCTATATATACGGAGGTTTTAGGGCTGATTTGAGACGACTTTTCCACGGTAGCCCAACCACATACCTCCACGGTTTTTCCTCTAGATCGCGTTTCTGCGGAACTCGGGCGGAGCCCTGCTGAGACAAGATCATCACCAACCTACGGAGCGCCGTCACGCTGCCAGAGAACTCTTCTACCTCTCCGTCTCTCTTGCTGGATCAAGAAGGCTGAGATCATCGTCGAGCTGTACATGTGCTGAACGCGGAGGTGCCGTCCGTTCGGCACTAGATCGTGGGACTGATCGCGGGACGGTTCGCGGGGCGGATCGAGGGACGTGAGGATGTCCCACTACATCAACCGCGTTCACTAACACTTCTGTTGTACGGTCTACAAGGGTACGTAGATCACACATCCCCGCTCGTAGATGGACATCACCATGATAGGTCTTCGTGCGCGTAGGAAAATTTTTGTTTCCCATGCGGCGTTCCCCAACAGTGGCATCATGAGCTAGGTTCATGCGTAGATGTCTTCTCGAGTAGAACACAAAAGTTTTTGTGGGCGGTGATGTGTGTTTTGCTGCCCTCCTTAGTCTTTTCTTGATTCCGCGGTATTGTTGGATTGAAGCGGCTTGGACCGACATTACTCGTACGCTTACGAGAGACTGGTTTCATCGCTACGAGTAACCCCGTTGATCAAAGATGACTGGCAAGTGTCAGTTTCTCCAACTTTAGTTGAATCGGATTTGACCGAGAAGGTCCTTGGATGAGGTTAAATAGCAACTCATATATCTCCGTTGTGGTGTTTGCGTAAGTAAGATGCGATCCTACTAGATACCCATGGTCACCACGTAAAACATGCAACAACAAAATTAGAGGACGTCTAACTTGTTTTTGCAGGGTATGCTTGTGATGTGATATGGCCAACGATGTGATGTGATATATTGGATGTATGAGATGATCATGCTGTAATAGATAATATCGACTTGCACGTCGATGGTACGGCAACCGGCAGGAGCCATAGGGTTGTCTTTATACTAACGTTTGTGCTTGTAGATGCGTTTACTATTTTTCTAGGATGTAGCTTTAGTAGTAATAGCATGAGTAGCACGACAACCCCGATGGCGACACGTTGATGGAGATCATGGTGTGGCGCCGGTGACAAGAAGATCGTGCCGGTGCTTTGGTGATGGAGATCAAGGAGCACGTGATGATGGCCATATCATGTCACTTATGAATTGCATGTGATGTTAATCCTTTTATGCACCTTATTTTTCTTAGAACGACGGTAGCATTATGAGGTGATCTCTCACTAAAATTTCAAGACGAAATTGTGTTCTCCCCGACTGTGCACCGTTGCTGCAGTTCTTCGTTTCAAGACACCACGTGATGATCGGGTGTGATAGACTCAACGTTCACATACAACGGGTGCAAAACAGTTGCGCACGCGGAACACTCGGGTTAAGCTTGACGAGCCTAGCATGTGCAGACATGGCCTCGGAACATATGATACCGAAAGGTCGATCATGAATCATATAGATGATATGATTAGCATAGTGATGCTTACCACTGAAACTATGCTCAACTCACGTGATGATCGAACTTGAGCTAGTGTAAGTGGATCATGAACCACTCAAATGACTAGAGAGATGTACTTTCTGAGTGGGAGTTTAGGGAATAATTTGATTAAGTTAAACTCTAATTATCTTGAACATAGTCTAAGTCCACTTTGAATATATTTGTGTTGTAGATCATGGCTCACGCGACAGTCACCCTGAATTTTAATACGTTCCTAGAGAAAGCTAAGTTGAAAGATGATGGAAGCAACTTTGTAGACTGGGCTCGTAATCTTAAGCTAATCTTACAAACTGGGAAGAAGGATTATATCCTTAATGCTGCGCTAAGAGATGAACCACCCGATGCGGCTGATCAGGATGTTAAGAACGCTTGGTTAGGACGTACGGAGGACTACTCAGTAGTTCAATGTGCAGTCTTGTATGGCTTAGAACCGGGACTTCAACGTCGCTTTGAGCGTCATGGAGCATTTGAGATGTTCCAGGAGTTGAAGTTTATCTTTCAGAAGAACGCCCGGATCGAGAGGTATGAGACCTCCAATAAATTCTATGCTTGCAAGATGGAGGAGAACTCGTGTGTCGGTGAACATGTACTCAAAATATATGGGTACTCAAACCGTCTAGCTGAGCTGGGGATTGAACTCCCGCAAGAGGCTATCACTGACAGAATCCTTCAATCACTGCCGCCAAGCTATAAAGGCTTTGTGTTGAACTACAACATGCAAGGGATGAACAAGTCTCCCGGCGAGTTGTTTGCGATGCTGAAAGTCGCAGAGTCTGAACTCCGTAAAGAGCATCAAGTGTTGATGGTGAATAAGACCACTAGTTTCAAGAGAAACGGCAAAGGCAAGAAGGGTAATTCAAAGAAGAGCGGCAAGCCTGTTGCCAATCCGACGAAGAAACCCAAAGCTGGACCTAAGCCTGAAACAGAGTGTTACTATTGCAAGGGTATGGGTCACTCGAAGCGCAATTGCCCCAAGTATCTGGCAGATAAGAAGGCGGCCAAAGAAAAATCACGTATATTTGATATACATGTTATTGATGTGTACTTAACCGGCTCTCGTAGTAGTGCCTGGGTATTCGATACCGGTTCTGTTGCTCATATTTGCAACTCGAAACAGGAACTGCGGAATAGACGAAGGCTGGCGAAAGATGAAGTGACGATGCGCGTAGGAAATGGTTCCAAGGTTGATGCAATCGCCGTCGGCACAGTTTCACTTCAGTTACCATCAGGATTAGTTATGAACTTGAATCATTGTTATTTAGTGCCTGCGTTGAGCATGAACATTATATCTGGATCTTGTTTATTGTGAGACGGTTACTCTTTTAAGTCAGAGAATAATGGTTGTTCTATTTCTATGAGTAACATCTTTTATGGTCATGCACCCAATGTGAGAGGATTGTTCATATTGAATCTTGATAGCGATACACACATACATAACATTGAGACCAAAAGAGTTAGAGTTAACAATGATAGCGCCATATTTTTGTGGCACTGCCGCTTAGGTCATATTGGTGTAAAGCGCATGAAGAAACTCCATGTCGATGGACTTTTGGAGTCACTTGACTTTGATTCACTTGACACGTGCGAACCATGCCTCATGAGCAAGATGACTAAAACTCCGTTCTCCGGAACAATGGAGCGTGCAAGTGACTTGTTGGAAATCATACATACCGATGTGTGTGGTCCGATGAGCGTAGGGGCACGCGGCGGATATCGTTATTTTCTCACCTTCACTGACGATTTGAGTAGATATGGTTATGTCTACTTAATGAAGCACAAGTCTGAAACATTTGAAAAGTTCAAGCAATTTCAGAGTGAAGTTGAAAATCATCGTAACAAGAAGATCAAGTTCCTATGGTCTGATCGTGGGGGTGAATATCTGAGTTTCGAGTTTGGTGCTCACTTAAGACAATGTGGAATTGTTTCACAGTTGACACCGCCTGGAACACCACTGCGTAATGGTGTGTCCGAACGTCGTAATCGTACTTTATTAGAGATGGTGCGATCTATGATGTCTCTTACCGATTTGCTGCTATCATTTTGGGGTTATGCATTAGAAATAGCTGCATTCACTTTAAATAGGGCACCATCAAAATCTGTTGAGACGACACCATACGAGCTGTGGTATGGCAAAAGGCCAAAGTTGTCGTTTCTTAAAGTTTGGGGATGTGATGCTTATGTCAAAAAGCTTCAGCCTGAAAAGCTGGAACCCAAAGCGAAAAAGTGCGTCTTCATAGGTTACCCAAAAGAGACAGTTGGGTACACCTTCTATCTCAAATCCGAGGGCAAAGTGTTTGTTGCTAAAAATGGAGCTTTTCTCGAGAAGGAGTTTCTCTCGAGAGAATTGAGTGGGAGGAAGATAGAACTTGACGAGGTTGTCAAACCTCTCATCCCTCTGGATGGTGGCGCAGGGCAAGGGGAAACCTCTGTCGTTGCGACGCCGGTTGAGGAGGAAGTTAATGATAATGATCATGAAACTCCGGTTCAAGTTTATGTCGAACCACGCAGGTCGACGAGACCATGTGGTGCTCCAGAGTGGTACGGTAATCCCGTCTTATCAATCATGTTGTTGGACAACAATGAACCTGCAAATTATGAAGAAGCAATGGTGGGCCCAGATTCCAACAAATGGCTAGAAGCCCTGAAGTCCGAGATAGGATCCATGTATGAGAACAAAGTGTGGACTTTGGAGGTACTGCCTGAGGGTCGCAAGGCTATTCAGAACAAATGGATCTTTAAGAGGAAGACGGACGCTAACGGCAATGTGACCGTTTATAAAGCTCGACTTGTGGCAAAGGGTTTTTCACAAGTTCAAGGAGTTTACTACGATGAGACATTCTCACCCGTAGCAATGCTTAAGTCCGTCAGAATCATGTTAGCAATAGCTGCATTTTTCGATTATGAAATCTGGCAGATGGATGTCAAAACGGCGTTCCTTAGCGGTTTCCTTAAGGAAGAATTGTATATGATGCAACCCGAAGGTTTTGTCGATCCTAAGAATGCTAACAAGGTGTGCAAGCTCCAGCGATCCATTTATGGACTGGTGCAAGCATCTCGGAGTTGGAACAAACGCTTTGATGAGGTGATCAAAGCATTTGGGTTTATACAAGTGGTTGGAGAATCTTGTATTTACAAGAAAGTGAGTGGGAGCTCTCTGGCGTTTCTAATATTATATGTGGATGACATATTGCTGATTGGAAACAACGTAGAGTTTTTGGAGAGCATAAAGGATTACTTGAATAAAAGTTTCTCTATGAAGGACCTAGGAGAAGCTGCTTACATTCTAGGCATTAAGATCTACAGGGATAGATCAAAACGCCTGATAGGACTTTCACAAAGCACATACCTTGATAAAGTTTTGAAGAGGTTCAAAATGGAACAGTCCAAGAAAGGGTTCTTGCCAGTTTTACAAGGTACGAGATTGAGTAAGACTCAGTGCCCAGCAACTGATGAGGATAGAGAGCATATGCGCACCGTCCCCTATGCTTCAGCCATAGGTTCTATCATGTATGCAATGTTGTGCACTAGACCGGACGTTAGCCTGGCCATAAGTATGGCAGGTAGGTTCCAGAGTAATCCAGGAGTGGATCACTGGACGGCGGTCAAGAATATCCTGAAGTACCTGAAAAGGACTAAGGAGATGTTTCTCGTGTATGGAGGTGACGAAGTGCTCGCCGTAAAAGGTTACGTCGATGCAAGCTTTGACACGGATCCGGACGACTCTAAGTCGCAAACCGGATACGTATTTATTCTTAATGGGGGTGCGGTAAGCTGGTGCAGTTCCAAGCAAAGCGTCGTAGCAGATTCTACATGTGAAGCGGAGTACATGTCTGCCTCGGAGGCGGCTAAGGAGGGTGTCTGGATGAAGCAATTCATGACGGATCTTGGAGTGGTGCCAAGCGCACTGAATCCAATAACCTTGTTCTGTGACAACACGGGTGCCATTGCCTTAGCAAAGGAACCACGGTTTCACAAGAAGTCCAGACACATCAAACGACGCTTCAACCTCATCCGCGACTACGTCGAAGGGGAGGACATAAATATATGCAAAGTGCACACGGATCTGAATGTAGCAGACCCGCTGACTAAACCTCTTCCATGGGCAAAGCATGATCAACACCAGAACTGTATGGGTGTTAGATTTATTACAATGTAATTCGCATGATGATGTGAGGGCTAGATTATTGACTCTAGTGCAAGTGGGAGACTGTTGGAATTATGCCCTAGAGGCGATAATAAATATAGTTATTATTATAATTCCTATATCAAGATAATCGTTTATTATCCATGCTATAATTGTATTGAATGAAGACTCATTTACATGTGTGGATACATAGACAAAACACTGTCCCTAGCAAGCCTCTAGTTGGCTAGCCAGTTGATCAAAGATAGTCAGTGTCTTCTGATTATGAACAAGGTGTTGTTGCTTGATAACTAGATCACGTCATTAGGAGAATCACGTGATGGACTAGACCCAAACTAATAGACGTAGCATGTTGATCGTGTCATTTTGTTGCTACTGTTTTTCTGCGTGTCAAGTATTTGTTCCTATGACCATGAGATCATATAACTCACTAACACCGGAGGAATACTTTGTGTGTATCAAACGTCACAACGTAACTGGGTGATTATAAAGATGCTCTACAGGTATCTCCGAAGGTGTTCGTTGAGTTAGTATGGATCAAGACTGGGATTTGTCACTCCGTGCGACGGAGAGGTATCTCGGGGCCCACTCGGTAATACAACATCACACACAAGCCTTGCAAGCAATGTAACTTAGTGTAAGTTGCGGGATCTTGTAGTACGGAACGAGTAAAGAGACTTGCCAGTAAACGAGATTGAAATAGGTATGCGGATACTGACGATCGAATCTCGGGCAAGTAACATACCGAAGGACAAAGTGAATGACATACGGGATTATATGAATCCTTGGCACTGAGGTTCAAACGATAAGATCTTCGTAGAATATGTAGGATCCAATATGGGCATCCAGGTCCCGCTATTGGATATTGACCGAGGAGTCTCTCGGGTCATGTCTACATAGTTCTCAAACCCGCAGGGTCTGCACACTTAAGGTTCGACGTTGTTTTATGTGTATTTGAGTTATATGGTTGGTTACCGAATGTTGTTCGGAGTCCCGGATGAGATCACGGACGTCACGAGGGTTTCCGGAATGGTCCGGAAACGAAGATTGATATATAGGATGACCTCATTTGATTATCGGAAGGTTTTCGGAGTTACCGGGAATGTACCGGGAATGACGAATGGGTTCCGGGAGTTCACCGGGGGGGCAACCCACCCCGGGGAAGCCCATAGGCCTTGGGGGTGGCACACCAGCCCTTAGTGGGCTGGTGGGACAGCCCAAGAAGGCCCTATGCGCCATAGGAAGAAAATCAAAGAGAAAAAGAAAAAAAAGGAGGAGGTGGGAAAGGAAACAAGGACTCCACCCACCAAACCAAGTAGGACTCGGTTTGGGGGGGAGACCTTCCCCCCTTGGCTCGGCCGACCCCCTTGGGGCTCCTTGAGCCCCAAGGCAAGGCTCCCCCTCTCCCACCTATATATACGGAGGTTTTAGGGCTGATTTGAGACGACTTTTCCACGGCAGCCCAACCACATACCTCCACGGTTTTTCCTCTAGATCGCGTTTCTGCGGAGCTCGGGCGGAGCCCTGCTGAGACAAGATCATCACCAACCTCCGGAGCACCGTCACGCTGCCGGAGAACTCTTCTACCTCTCCGTCTCTCTTGCTGGATCAAGAAGGCCGAGATCATCGTCGAGCTGTACGTGTGCTGAACGGGGACGTGTCGTCCGTTCAGCACTAGATCGTGGGACTGATCGCGGGACGGTTCGCGGGGCGGATCGAGGGACGTGAGGACGTTCCACTACATCAACCGCGTTCACTAACGCTTCCGCTGTACGGTCTACAAGGGTACGTAGATCACACATCCCCTCTCGTAGATGGACATCACCATGATAGGTCTTCGTGCGCGTAGGAAAATTTTTGTTTCCCATGCGGCGTTCCCCAACAAAAGGGTTATAAACAAAATGCATGCATGCATAAATGTCATATAAAAATTTGGCATGACCTTGCCTAAAAATAGGACATACCAAGTTTTCTCGAAATTCACCGAAATGGAAATAAATCGACATTTCGATAAAAGATAAGCAACTCATGGGGCATGTCACTCACACAAATACCTTCATATCGCAAACACACATATTCCCATTATTGAAATGCACAACTTTTTACTCGCCTTATCTCCTGAGAGAGATTGTGCACGGTAAATAAATAGCTAGATCTAGTTGTTGTGGTGAGAGATGACTCTAGCTAACTAGTGGAGAGGGAGAGAGATGACCTAGCTAGCTAGATCTATATGTATGGAAGGAGGGAGGGCCAAATAAATGTGGAAGGTAGAGTTAGAAGAGGCCATTTATTTAGGAGAATTAGGGTGAAGGGGGCATTAGTGGGGACAGAAGAGAGGTAGAAGGAAGAGAGAAGAAGGAAAACAATGGTGGAGAAGTAACTTAGAGAGGGGAGAGGAGAAAGGAGGGGAGAGGGCAAAGGGGGGAGGAAGGGGGAGAGGGGGTGTGTGTGGCTGGAAGCTTCCCACAAGCACGCATAGCAGTATTGCTTTTTCTAAAGCAGCGCTACTGCTAAATGGCTCCCAATAGTTGTAGCGCTGCTTCCAAACGAGCGTTGCTGCTATTGAACTTAGCAGTACCGCTTTTTGCATGTGCACGCTGCTACTACCGCTACCATCGGTGGCCACATTGGGCCCCGTTTAGCAGTAGCACTTTTTACATATCAAGTGCTACTACTATGCGTATTAGCAGTAGCGCTTGGCAAAGTCAGTGCTACGGCTAAGTAGCAGCAGCGCGTGCTATTTTCCAATGCTACTACTAGGCTCCTACCTATAAGGTTTTCCCTACTAGTGAAGGCATCACCAAGCGCAAAATAATTAAAGACAACACTATGGCTCCTGTCGGTTGTCATAGCATCGACATGCAAGTCGATATTTAACTATTACAACATGTTTTTTCATACATCAAATATATCATATCATGTCTTTGGCCATATCATATCACATCAAACCCTGCAAAAACAAGTTAGACGTCTTCTAATTTGTTGTTGCATGTTTTACGTGGCTGCTATGGGTATCTAGCATGATCGCATCTTACTTACATAAAACCACAACAGTGATACACAAGTTGCTATTTAACCATCTCCAAGGACCGCCTCAGTCAAATCCGATTCAACTAAAGTTGGAGAAACAGACACCCGCCAACCATCTTTATGCAACAAGTTGCATGTTAGTCGATGGAACCGGTCTCCCGTAAGCGTATGAGTAATGTTGGTCCGGGCCGCTTCATCCAACAATACCGCAGAATCAAGAAAAGACTAAGGAGGGAAGCAATCTGAATATCAACGCCCACAAACTCTTTTGTGTTCTACTCGAGATGTCATCTACGCATAGACCTAGCTCATGATGCCACTGTTGGGGAATGTTGCATGGGAAACAAAAAAAATCCTACGCACACGGAAGACCTATCCATGGTGATGATCATCTACGAGAGGGGATATCGGATCCACATACACTTGTAGATCACTAAGCGGGAACCATTAAGAAACGCGATTGATGTAGTCGAATGTCTTCGTGATCCAAATTGCAAGCCGTCCTTGTTGGAAATATGCCCTAGAGGCAATAATAAATTAGTTATTATTATATTTCTTTGTTCGTGATAATCGTTTATTATTCATGCTATAATTGTATTGATTGGAAACTCAAATACATGTGTGGATACATAGACAAAACACTGTCCCTAGTAAGCCTCTAGTTGACTAGCTCGTTGATCAAAGATGGTCAAGGTTTCCTAACCATAGACAAGTGTTGTCACTTGATAACGGGATCACATCATTAGGAGAATCATGTGATGGACAAGACCTAAACTATGAATGTAGCATATTGATCGTGTCGTTTTATTGCTATTGTTTTCTGCATATCAAGTATTTGTTCCTATGACCATGAGATCATATAAACTCACTGGCACCAGAGAAATACCTTGTGTGCATCAAACGTCGCAACGTAACTGGGTGACTATAAAGGTGCTCTACAGGTATCTACGAAGGTGTCCGTTGAGTCAGTATGGATCAAGACTGGGATTTGTCACTCCGTGTGACGGAGAGGTATCTCGGGGCCCACTCAGTAATACAAGATCACACACAAGCCTGACAAGCAATGTGACTAAGTGTAAGTCACAGGATCTTGTATTACGGAATGAGTAAAGAGACTTGCTGGTAACGAGATTGAAATAGGTATGTGGATACTAACGATCGAATCTCGGGCAAGTAACATACTGAAGGACAAAGGGAATGACATACGGGATTATATGAATCCTTGACACTGAGGTTCAACCGATAAGATCTTCGGAGAATATGTAGGATCCAATATGGGCATCCAGGTCCCGTTGTTGGATATTGACCGAGGAGTGCCTCGGGGCATGTCTACCTAGTTCTCGAACCCGCAGGGTCTGCACACTTAAGGTTCGATGATGTTTTAGTATAGTTGAGTTATATGTGTGGTTACCGAATGTTGTTTGGAGTCTCGGATGACATCACGGACGTCACGAGGGCTTCCCGAATGGTCCGGAAACGAAGATTGATATATAGGATGGTTTCATTTGGTTACCGGAAGGTTTTCGGGCATTAAGAGGGACTTGGCGCCAAGAGAAGAAAACCAAAGAAAGAAAAAAAAGGGGAGGTGGGAAGGAAGAGAAGGACTCCATTTTACAATCCTAATTGGAGTTGGTTTCCTCCTCTCCTCCTGGTCGGCGCACCCTAGAGGGCTTGGCCCTCAAGGCAAGCCTCCTCCCCGTCGCTCCTATATATAGTGCTCTTTTAGGGCTGATTTGAGACAAGTTTTGCCACGTGCAACTCAGATCTAGGCACCATAGTTCTTCCTCTAGATCGTATTTCTGTGGAGCTCAGGCAGAGCCCTGGAGGAGTAGATCGTCACCACCACCGGAGCGCCGTCACGCTGCCAGAGAACTCATCTACTTCTCCGTCTTGCTTGCTGGATCAAGAAGGCCGAGATCATCGTCGAGGTGTACGTGTGTTGAACACGGAGGTGCCGTCCGTTTGGCACTAGATCGGAACGGATCATGGGACGGATCGCGGGACGGATCGTGGGGCGGATCGAGGGACGTGAGGATGTTCCACTACATCAACCGCGTTTCTTAACGCTTCCTGTTGTGCGATCTAGAAGGGTACGTAGATCCAAATCTCCTCTCGTAGATGGACATCACCATGATAGGTATTCGTGTGCGTAGGAAAATTTTTGTTTCCCATGCAATGTTCCCCAACGGTGGTATCAGAGCCAGGTTCATGGGTAGATGTTATCTCGAGTAGAACACAAAGGATTTTGTGGACGGTGATGTTCGATTTGCTGCCCTCCTTAGTCTTTTCTCGATTCGGCGGTATTGTTGGATTGAAGCGGCCGGACAGACATTATTCGTACGCTTACGAAAGACTGGTTTCATCGATTGACATGCAACCTCGTTGCATAAAGATGACTGGCGGGTGTCAGTTTTTTCAACTTTAGTTGAATTGGTTTTGACCTAGGCGGTCCTTGGAGAGGTTAAATAGCAATTTGCACATCTCTGTTGTGGTTTTTGCGTAAGTAAGATGCGATCATACTAGATACCCATACCAGCCACGTAAAACATGCAACAACAAATTAGAGGACGTCTAACTTGTTTTTGCAGGGTATGCTTGTGATATGATATGGCCAATGATGTTATGTGATATATTGGATGTATGAAATTATCATGTTGTAATAGTTAATATCGACTTGCACGTCGATGGTACGGCAACCGGCAGGAGCCATAGGGTTGTCTTTAAACTAACGTTTGTGTTTGCAGATGCGTTTACTATATTGCTAGGACGTAGCTTTAGTAGTAATGGCATAAGTAGCACGACAACCTCGATGGCGACACGTTGATGGAGATCATGGTGTGGCGCCGGTGACAAGAAGATCGTGTCAGTGCTTTGGTGATGGAGATCCAGAAGCACATGATGATGGCCATATCATGTCACTTATGAATTGCATGTGATGTTAATCCTTTAATGCACCTTATTTTGCTTAGAACGACGGTAGCATTATGAGGTGATCTCTCACTAAATTTTCAAGACGAAATTGTGTTCTCCTCGACTGTGCACTGTTGCGATAGTTCGTCATTTCGAGACACCACGTGATGATCGGGTGTGATAGACTCAACGTTCACATACAACGGGTGCAAAACAGTTGCACACGCGGAACACTCGGGTTAAGCTTGACGAGCCTAGCATGTGCAGACATGGCCTCAGAACACGTGAGACCGAAAGGTCAAGCACGAATCGTATAGTTGATATGATTAGCATAGAGATGCTTACCACTGAAACTATTCTCAACGCATGTGATGATCGGACTTGAGTTAGTGAATTTGGATCATGTACCACTCAAATGACTAGAGAGATGTACTTTTTGAGTGGGAGTTTATTAAGTACTTTGATTAGTTAAACTCTAATTATCATGAACATAGTCAAAAGGTCTTTGCGAATTATGATGTAGCTTGCGCTATAGCTCTACTATTTTTTATGTGTTCCTAGTGAAAATTTAGTTGAAAGATGATAGTAGCAACTTTGCGGACTCAGTCCGTAAAACTGAGGATTGTCCTCATTGCTGCGCAGAAGGCTTATGTCCTTAATGCACCACTCGGTGTGCTGCACCTCGAGCGTCGTCTGTGGATGTTGTGAACATCTGACATACACGTTTTTGATGACTACGTGATAGTTCAGTGTGTAATACTTAATGTCTTAGAAGCAAGGTGTCGAAGACGTTTTGAAACGTCACGGAACATAAGAGATGTTCTAAGACATGAAATTGAGATTTCATGCTCATGCCCTTGTTGAGAGGTATGAAACCCCCGACAAGATTCTTTGTCTACAAATTAAAGGAGAAAAGCTCAATTGTTGAGCATGTTCTCAGATTGTCTGAGTACAACAATCGCTTGAATCAAGTGGGAGTTAATCTTCCAGATGAGATAGTGATGGTTCTCCAAAGTCACCGCCACTAAGCCGCTAGAGCTTCGTGATGAACTATAACATATCAAGGATAGATATGATGATCCTTGAGCGATTCGCAATGTTTGACACTGCGAAAGTAGAAATCAAGAAGGAACATCAATTGTTGATGGTTAGGAAAACCACTAGTTTCAAGAAGGGCAAGGGCTAGAAGGCATACTTCATGAAACGGCAAACCAGTTGCTGCCCTAATGAAGAAACCAAAGATTGAACCCAAACCCGAGACTAAGTGCTTCTATTATGAGGGAAACGGTCACTGAGGCGGAGCTACCCTAGATACTTGGTAGATGAGAGGGCTAGCTAAGTCAACAGAAGAATATTTGATATACTTGATATAGATGTGTACTTTACTAGTACTCCTAGTAGCACGAAGGTATTAGATACCGGTTCGATTGCTAAGTGATTAGTAACTCAAAATAAAAGCTACGGAATAAACGGATACTAGCTAAAGGCGAGGTGACGATGAGTGTTGGAAATGTTTCAAAGATTGATGTGATCAAACATCGCACGCTCCCTCTACCATCGGGATTGGTGTTAAACCTAAATAATTGTTATTTGGTGTTTGCGTTGAGCATGAACATGATTGGATCGTGTTTATTGCAATACGATTATTCATTTAAAGAGAATAATGGTTATTTTATTTGCTTGAATAATTACCTTCAATGGGTTATTGAATCTCGAACGTAGTGTTACACATGTTCATAATATTGGTGCCAAAAGATACAAAGTAATATTGATAGTACCACTTACTTGTGGCACTGCCGCTTGAGTCATGTTGGTGTAAAATGCATGAAGAAGCTCCATGCTAATGGATCTTTGTACTCACTCATTTTCGAAACATTTGAGACATGCAAACCATACCTGTTGGTATAAACACATGAAGAAACTCCATGCAGATGGATCGTTTGGACTCACTTGATTTTGAATCACTTGAAACGTGCAAAATCATACCACATGGAACAAGAAAGTAACTTGTTGGATGCAATACATTTTTGATGTGTGCAGTCCAATGAGTGCTGAGGCACGCAGTGGATATCATTATGTTCTTACTTCACTAATGATTTGAGTAGATACAGGAGTATTTACCTGATGAATCACAAGTCTGAAATATTGAAAGTTCAAAGCTATTTCAGAGTGAAGATCATCGTAGCAAGAGGATAAGCTGTCTACGATATGATCATAGAGATGAATAACTGAGTTGCGAGTTTTGGTACACAGTTAAGACAATGTGGAAATTGTTTCGCAGTTCATGCCACCTAGAACACCATAGTGTGATAGTGTGTCTAAACGTCATAGCCGCACCCTAATTGATATGGTGCATACTATGATGTCTCTTATCGAATTACCACTATCGTTTATGGGTTATGCATTACAGACAACCGTGTTCACTTTAAATAGGGCACTACTTATTTCCGTTGAGATGACACAATATATAGACTATGGTTTGGAGAAACCTAAGTTGTTGTTTCTTAAAAGTTTGGGGCTGCGATGCTTATGTGAAAAAGTTTCAGTCAGATAAGCTCGAACCCAAAGCGGATAAATGCATCTTCATAGGATATCCAAAGCAGTTGGATACATCTCCTATCTCGGATCCGGAAGCAAAGTGTTTGTTTCTAGAAACGAGTCCTTTCTCGAGGAAAAGTTTCTCTCGAAAGAATTGAGTGGGAGAGTGGTAGAACTTGATGAGGTTAGTGAACTGTCACTTCAACCAGTATGTAGCAGGGCACAGGAAGTTGTTCCTGTGGCGCCTACACCAAGTGAAGTGGAAACTGATGATGGTGATCATTGAGCTTCGGATCAAGTTACTACAAACCTCGTAGGTTGACAAGGTCGCATACTACTACAGAGTGGTACGGTAACCCTGTCTTGGAGGTCATGTTGTTGAACAACAATGAACCTACGAGCTATGGAGAAGCGATGGTGGGCCTAGATTTCGACAAATGGCTGGATGCCATGAAATCCGAGAGAGGATCCATGTATGAAGACAAACTGTAGACTTTGGAAGAACTACTTGATGGTCGTAGGACTATTAAGTAAATATGGATTTTTAAAATAAAGACAGCCGATGATAGTGAAAAGTCACCATTAAGAAAAGCTCGATTAGTCGCAAAGATGTTTCCGACAAGTTCAAAGAATTGACTATGATGAGACTTTCTCACTCGTACCAATGCTAAAAGTCTGTTGAAATTATGTTAGTAGTTACTGCATTATTTATGAAATATTGCACATAGGATGTCAAAACATTGTTTCCTCGATGGTTTCCTTGAGGAAAGGTTGTATGTGATACAACCAGAAGGTTATGTCGATCCTAAGGATGCTAACAAGTATGAAAGCTTCAGCGATCCTTCTATGGACTAGTGTAAGCATCTCGGAGTTGGAATATACGCTTTGATGAGATAATCAAAGCTTTTGGGTTCGTACAAGGTTTATGAGAAACTTGTATTTTCAAAGAAGTGAGTGGGAGCACTATAGAATTTCTGATAAGTATATGTGGTTGACATATTGTTGATCGGAAGTAATGTAGAATTTTTGTGAAGCATAAAGGTTGTTTGAAAGGGGTTTTTCAAAGGAAGACCTGGATAGAGCTACTTGAAACATTGAGCATCAAGATCTATGGAGATATATCAAAATGCTAAAGAGAACTTTCAAATGAAATGCATGCCTTGACAATTTTTGAAGGAGTTCAAAATAGATCAGCAAAGAAGGAGTTCTTGGATGTGTTGTAAGGTGTGAATTTGAGTAATACTCGGAAGCCCGACCATGGCAGAAGAAAGAGAATGGGCGAAGGTCGTCCCCTATGCCTTAGCCGTAGACTCTAAAGTATGCCATGTTGTGTACCCCACCTGATGTGTGTCGTGCCACAAGTCTGTTAAGAAGTACAGATAGTGATACAGGATTGAATCATTGAACAGCGGTCAAAGTTATCCTTAGTAACTAATGGACTAAGGATTTTTTTTTCTCGATTATGGAGGTGGTTAAAGAGTTCGTCGTAAAGGGTTACATCGATGCAAGCTTTGACACTAATCCGAATAACTATGAGTAGTTAAACGGATTTGTATAGTAGAGTAGATATTTGGAGTATTTCCGAATAGCACGTAGTAGCAGCATCTATAAGATGACATAAAGATTTGTAAAGCACACACGGATCTGAAAGATTCAGAACCGTTGACTAAAACCTCTCTCACGAGCAAGACGTGATCAAACCCGAGAACTATATGGGTGTTGGATTCGTTAAAATCACATGGTGATGTGAACTAGATTATTGACTCTAGTGCAAGTGGGAGACTGTTGGAAATATGCCCTAGAGGCAATAATAAATTAGTTATTATTATATTTCTTTGTTCGTGATAATCGTTTATTATACATGCTATAATTTTATTGATTGGAAACTCAAATACATGTGTGGATACATATACAAAACACTATCCCTAGTAAGCCTCTAGTTGACTAGCTCGTTGATCAATGATGGTCAAGTATTCCAAACCATAGGCAAGTGTTGTCACTTGATAACGGGATCACATCATTAGGAGAATCATGTGATGGACAAGACCCAAACTATGAACATAGCATATTGATCATGTCGTTTTATGCTATTGTTTTCTGCGTGTCAAGTATTTGTTCCTATGACCATGAGATCATATAAACTCACTGGCACCGGAGGAATACCTTGTGTGCATCAAACATCGCAACATAACTGGGTGACTATAAAGGTGCTCTACAGGTATCTCTGAAGGTGTTCGTTGAGTTAGCATGGATCAAGACTGGGATTTGTCACTCCATGTGACGGAGAGCTATCTCGGGGCCCACTCAGTAATACAACATCACACACAAGCCTTGCAAGCAATGTGACTAAGTGTAAGTCACATGATCTTGTATTACGGAACGAGTAAAGAGACTTGCCGGTAACGAGATTGAAATAGGTATGCAGATACCGACGATCGAATCTCGGGCAAGTAACATACCGAAGGACAAAGGGAATGACATACGAGATTATATGAATCCTTGACACTAAGGTTCAACCAATAAGATCTTCGGAGAATATGTAGGATCCAATATGGGCATCCAGGTCCCGCTATTGGATATTGACCGGGGAGTGCCTCGGGGCATGTCTACATATTTCTCGAACCCGTAGGGTCTGCACACTTAAGGTTCGATGATGTTTTAGTATAGTTGAGTTATATGTGTGGTTACCGAATGTTGTTCGGAGTCCCGGATGAGATCACGGACGTCATGAGGGTTTTTGGAATGGCCCGGAAACGAAGATTGATATATAGGATGGTTTCATTTGGTTACCGGAAGGTTTTCGGGCATTACTGGCATTGTACGGGGAGGGACGAATGGGTTCCGGAAGTTCATCGGGAGGGGGGCAACCCACCCGGAGGAAGCCCAAAGGCTTGAGGGTGGCGCACCAGCCTTTAGTGGGCTGGTGGGGCAGCCCAAGAGGACCTTGGCGCCAAGAGAAGAAAACCAAAGAAAAAAAGGGGGAGGTGGGAAGGAAGAGAAGGATTCCACTTTCCAATCCTAATTGGAGTAGGTTTCCTCCTCTCCTCCTGGTCGGCTCACCCTTGAGGGATTGGCCCTCAAGGCAAGCCTCCTCACCCTCCCTCCTATATATAGTGGTCTTTCAGGGCTGATTTGAGACAAGTTTTGCCACGTGCGACTCAGATCTAGACACCATAGTTCTTCCTCTAGATCGTATTTCTGCGGAGCTCGGGCGGAGCCCTGCAGGAGTA
Source organism: Hordeum vulgare subsp. vulgare (assembly GCF_904849725.1). NCBI lineage: Eukaryota > Viridiplantae > Streptophyta > Magnoliopsida > Poales > Poaceae > Hordeum > Hordeum vulgare. Next base: position 74,554,814 of record NC_058522.1, on the reverse strand, counting down.
GATCGTCATTGCCACCGGAGCGCCGTCACGCTGCCGGAGAACTCATCTACTTCTCCATCTTGCTTGCTGGATCAAGAAGGCCGAGATCATCGTCGAGCTGTACGTGTGCTGAACGCGGAGGTGCCGTCCGTTTGGCACTAGATCGGAACGGATTGTGGGACGGATTGCGGGACGGTTAGTGGGACGGTTCGTGGGGCGGATCGAGGGATGTGAGGAGGTTCCACTACATCAACCGCGTTTCTTAACACTTCCTGTTGTGCGATCTATAAGGGTACGTAGATCCAAATCTCTTCTCGTAGATGGACATCACCATGATAGGTCTTCGTGTGTGTAGGAAAACTTTTGTTTCCCATGCAACGTTCCCCAAGAGCCCTGTGATCCAATCACGATCTAGCGCCGAACGGACGGCACCTCGGTGTTCAACACACGTACAGCTCGATGATGATCTCCGCCTTCTTGATCCAGCAAGAGAGATGAAGAGGTAGATCAATTCTCTAGCAGCATGACGGTGTGACGGTGATGATGGTGGATCTACCCCGGTAGGGCTTCACCGTACCGTACTGAACTAACTGCAGGGTGTCACGAGGTGCTAGAGGGAGTGAGGGTTTCGTCGTGGCTTGAGGTGCAAAAAGCCTCTCTACCCTCCACTTTATATAGGAGGGAGGGGAGGGGTGGCACCCTAGGGACCTGCCTTAGTGTTCGGCCAGCGCAAGGAGGAGGGAGGAGTCCTCCTTCAAGTCAGTTTGGAGGAGGAGAACCCCTCTCCAATTCGGTTTGTCCCCACCTCTCTTTCCTTCTCCACTTCGGCCAAATAGGCCCACTTGGGTTGGCCACCAGCCCACCAGGGGCTGGTGCGCCACCCTTGGGCCTGTTTGATCCCCTCCCGGTGGAACTCCGGAACCCATTCATCACTCCCGGTACTTTACCGGTAATGCCCGAAATCCTTCCGGAAGCCAAACGGATACTTCCTATATATAAATCTTCGTCTCCGGACCCTTCCAGGACTCCTCCTGATGTCCAGGATCTCATCCGGGACTCCGAATAACATTCAGGTAGCAACATCAATAATTCAACTATACCAAAATGTCACCAAACCTTAAGTGTGCAGACCTTGCGGGTTCGAGAGCTATGTAGACATGACCGAGACACTCTCCGGTCAATATCCAATAGCGGGACCTGGATGTCCATATTGTATCCTACATATTCTACGAAGATCTTAATCGGTTGAACCTGTATGTCAAGGATTCACTTAATCATGTATAACATCCCATTTGTCCTTCGGTATGTTACTTGCCCAAGATTCGATCGTCGGTATCTCCATAACTATTTGAATCTCGTTACCGGCAAGTCTCTTTACTCGTTCTGTAACACAAAATCTCATGGCTAACTCTTTAGTCACAATGCTTGCAAGGCTTGTTGTGATGTTGTATTATCGAGTGGGCTCCGAGATACCTCAGCGTCATACGGAGTGACAAATCCCTGTCTTGAGCCATGCTAACTCAACGGACACCTTCGGAGATACTTGTAGGGCACCTTTATAGTCACCCAGTTACGTTGCGGCGTTTGATACACACAAGGTATTCTTCCGATGTTGCTGAGTTACATGGTCTCATGGTCATAGGAACAAATACTTGACATGTAGAATAACAGTAGCAATAAAACGACATGATCAGATGCTACGTTTCATAGTTTAGGTCTTGTCCATCACATCATTCTCCTAATGAAGTGACCCCGTTATCAAGTGACAACACTTGTCTATGTCTAGGAAACCTTTACCATCTTTGATCCACGAGCTAGTCAACTAGAGGCTTACTAGGGACAGCGTGTTGTGTATGTATCCACACATGTATCTGAGTTTCCATTCAATACAATTCTAGCATGGATAATAAATGATTATGTTAAACAAGGAAATATAATAATAACTATTTTATTATTGCCTCTAGGGCATATTTCCAATAGGGAGGTCATGTCTCACGTACACACGATCGTGGTACGGGTATTTCTTGTGATGGGGACGATCCATGGAGGCATGGTGGGCATGGTAGGAGTGACTCCATCAAATAAGCTATGTAGAAATTTTTTTGTTATGCTAACCATGAAGGAAATACATAAGCCTCGTGAGTCGACCATAGATCGAGTCTTGTTCCAGTAACCTCCCTTACTTGTCTCGTACTACCACTTGTCCCTGCCATGGGTAGGGTACGATTGAGTAAGTTGTCAACCTCTTTCCTAGCACACGCCGTACAGAGAGGCCACATGGGAAGATACCACTATACATCTTGTAGGCATGCCACTTGGTCTGGGGGTATGGGTATTTCCGGTTTGGGACCAAGAAGGGGGGCACCCCCTTGTAATGCGCTGTATAAATTTGATACCATTCTAGTGAAGATCGAGAATTTTCCCACTTAGACTTTTACTTGACAAGTGTTGTGGGTGACCCCATGCATCATAAGTTAAACTTGTGTGTGCGGGTTAGGTGTGTTTTCAACTCAAAGGTCGTAATCGAAATTAGTTGATGTTCCTCGTTGACTAAAGAAATCTGTTACTCGTGGGTAAAGAGTACACCCTCTGTGGAGTTTTATACCTATTTGGATAGACGTGTTTGCGGTTACGGACTACAGTCTAGGACAGGTCAAGTGTCAGTCTTAGTGTATGAATCTGGAATATCCTTGGGATGGTCCTACCTCCCGGATATTCATCATTATGAATGCGTTATAAGCCCTCTATGCGGTGTCGTAGAGTTGCCCGACTGTGGTAACTATTATTATTTCATATAAGCCCTTTATGCAGTGTCGCGTAAACGCCCGTTTGTGGCATGTACTTTCATATAAGACCTTTATGCGGTGTCGCTCAGACGCCCGACTATGGCACGCATTTTATTATTTCCCATAAGCCTGATATGCGTTGTCGCTCAGACGCCCGACTGAGGCATGTTTCTATCTTTGTCCTTTCGAGGCGTCAATTCAGACACTCGATCAGACTACTTTATGTTCTTAGAAGCTTGGGAGGATTTTCGCCCGATGTTCCATTTTATTTTATTTTATTGATTGCTTACTTAATTACTAGTGTGCATAAATTACCGCCCAAGGATTGCAGTCGTGCAAGATAGGAATTGTCGAGGTTAGTTGTTCCTCTCGGAAATGGAGTCCCATAGACATTGGAGATCCCCAACCGCTTCGACCATCAACCAATAGAAACATGTTTGTTGTACTACATAGGCCATCATTGTCTTGTACTTCAATATTCCGTATCTTCTAGGATATTTGTATCCAGGAATTGTGCACCAGCTAACTGTGTTCCTGGGATGGTATGAACAAGTGTCATTTGATGGAAATTAACATCCTAGAAAATCTGGCCTGGACAAGAAGGATGCGCTGATGGTAGATGCTCAGACTATGATGCTGAAGCGCAAAGCACTTGGTCAGCCTGCCCTTGGCCCCAGAATCATCGAATGGTAACGGTAAGGTTAATTGTGTTCGAGCTAGCCTGCCTCTACTCAGCAAGACATGTCAAGCGTTGTCTTCCCGCTGGCTTCTCACGCACAAGAACACCCTCTCCTTCCTCTGCTATAACCAGCAAGAAGACAAAGCAAGATCAAGACGAAGCAAGGAAACGCAAGCCTGCTCCTGCTTCCAAAGCTCAACTTGTTAAGCGGATGAAGAAAAAGAAGACAAAGTCTTCGAGCTCCGCCCAAGTACCCTAGCGCCCTCCAGCTCCATCCGCCAACCCGTGAGGAGCCACTCCTTGTGATGCTAATGTCAATGGCTCCTCCTCCCTCAGGAAATGTTGAGAGGCAAGTTGTTCTACATGAGTCTTCTACCACAAAGTCTTAGACAACTAATGACGCACCAGTTGCTGACACCATCGCAGCTGAAGACAATGTAGCAACTGATGTTGAAGACATTTCTTCTGCAGAAGCCAATGTACAAAGAGAGACAAACCTTGTGCCTCAACTCAATGCCCCGGTGGAGTATGTGGTCATTGGCACTCCTTTAAGACCAGATGTGCCTGAAAAAACTCCTGACTCTCCGCCAAGTCCTTTCAAACACTAGTGGCAAGACTCCAAGAATCACCATTCTCACCAATGGAGGATGAAGCCACTAAACATGTGTGCCTCTCAAAAGGCTTCGCAAAGGACCAAGGAAATCCACTTCTTCAATCCAAATCATCCTTCAAGATGAAGTGCGTGTTCCTCTGACTGATAAGTCAGTGAATTTCTCAGGCTTGAAGACATTGCTCGTGATCATCCTGAAGTCAAAGTCAAAGTAGATGAAGATATTGCTGCAGATGAAGTTGTTGCACGTGATGAACCTCATGTGCCTGCAATACCATCCACGGACGACAATGCTGAAAACAGTGTGATGGCTCACAACAGGGGAGGACTAATGGTTCTTACCAGATGGCCAAGGCTTTAAGCACCTGCAAGAATGGTCCCGCAATATGAGTTCAACATATTTCGCCGATGAGGATTTATGAAGCCTATGCCGAGGCTGCCAAGCATTCGCCACCAAGTACCAGGTCGTCCCATTAGCTTGAGTGTATAATGTTTCAGACTAAAGAATACTTTCTATGACGCTGATAGAAATCCATACACGAAGACAAATATCCAATCTAACAGGTTCTGGAGCAAGCCTCAGCACGACTACTATTCAGTTGTGCTCTACGGACAGAACCGTATCTGTCCTCATAACAATCTTAGCTTTGAAGCAATGAGTGGTCCTCCGTGTTTTGATAAAGCCCTCGATTGTCTTTGAAATGTTGGATTATTGCCATTTGTCACTGACCATGAAGATTGGAATGAATAAATGCTTCTTCAATTTTATGCAACAGTCCACATCTCTGGTTATGGAAGATACCTGAAGACATGGAAAATGGACTTCATGATTCGAGATGAACATGTCCAAGCTCCTGCCATGGAATTCTTCGCCACCACGCCACTTGCCGCATCTTGTGAATACCTGGATCCAAGATCCGTAGCCTATGCTGAAGCCACTCGCAACATATTCTAGTCACCTGAGCCAAATGCGACTGATATGCTCACCCTGATGATGCCTTTGGCCCCAGATGTTGATAGCCCACAAGCTTCTTTGTTAATGATCTTCAATATCTGTCGAGGACCATATATCATATTCTTCGTCATACCATATGGCCAATCAAAGGGCATTCATCATCACACAATTTGCAAGGTGCGTTGTAAACATTGGTTTATGACACTGTCTATGGCATCAAGTTCAATCTTCAAGACATATTTCTGAGAACCATGGCTGCTAATAGCATCAATCTGTTTGAACTCAAAATCTATGAATCAAGGATAATGTGCTTCATTAAGCGCCACACAAATACAAGGTTTTTCCTTGTGCTGAAAACCATGAGATACATCTTCCGGATGTTAAAATCAGACACGAAGATATCTATCCATCCAAGGCCAAGAATCTCATCATTGAAGGCACTAGTGGCACTACTGATGTTGAAGGGCTTCGTATACCATCTGATCCAGCCAGATCTAGTCTCATTGGCTCTTTTAGACTCCCTAAGCTAGCTAACTGTCATAGAAACTAAAGCCACTGCAAACATACTCCACAACCCAAAAGGGAGCGTGTCATGAATGACATCAAGAACTTCTCGTATCTCTAATTCATCGGCAAGATCACCATAATGAGTGGACCAGGAGACAAATGCATGCCCTGGTACCTGATATCAATCACATTCGCAACCTCTCCAGCAAGAAATCCTTTGTTGCACATGAAAAATTTGAGGCGTTCTTGGAAGACGCTGTCTCTCCTGGCTCCTGAGCAAGATCTTCACGAGGATGACTTTGTTGAACGCTTCAAATATGGTGCCCCTCCTCCTCGAGCGAAGAAATGGCGCAAGACAACATCCCTCAAAGACAATGACTTCTCTTCATCGGCAAAATCCATTCAAGAAAATCTTGTCTGTGATGAACCTGAAGTCGTCACTTCCCCTCCTACACCAATGGCCCACATCATCACTTCACCAACTCAGCATGTACCAACCTCCAACGACCCAGTTGCACCGTCATTCGATGCCAAAGGTGGAGAAGCATTGAATGATAGTATTCGAACAGGTCTATATGGGTTGGGTGCTACAATTTTTGCTAAGTTTACAACTCTCATTCCAAACATTTGTGTTTTTGGGTTGTAAAACTTAAGTCCCGATGGACGTCTGCACATTCCTTACTTATCATAATTTTGGAGCTATTACATCTCATATCATATGCATCCGAAGCCATTAAGTAGACACCCATTTTTCATTATGCATTTCATTATCTTCATGAAAACTTGTAAATGCATAGTGATTGGATTCCAAGATATAGGGGGAGATCTCCACTACATACAACCTGCCATGTGATTTCGCATTCAAAGAAAAATCTTCATAAGCACATCTTCAGGGGGACCTCTCTACATCTTGCAATCATAATATCCAAGTATTTATCTACACATAATTTATCCCCATTGAAAACTTCAACCAGTTTGTCATCAATCACCAAATAGGGGTAGATTTTAAGTGCATCTAGTGCCACCCTTTGTTGGTTTTGGAGTATTGAAGACAAACATGGTTGAGGGACTATTGTGTTTGTGAGAGTTCACACGATAACACAGATAGAAGTCCTGGATATACGGTTTAATTTTTGAAGCAGACTCCCAAAATGTCCGAATACATGGTGCGCGAAGATAATCGCTTGAAGATAATGAAACGCGAAGACGAAGTCTTTTGTTGTTTTGTTTCTTGTTTCCTGAGTCATAGGAACCATCATACTATTAAGTGGGGTCGATGTGCTCGAAGTCATACGCTGACGTAATGATCAACCCACATTCACCTATGGCTTCAAGCGAATACAATTAGAGGAAATCTCTTCCAGAGTTGGTTGAGTCATCATTGCATGTAGCCCAAGTAATGTTGAGGGCTTATGTCTTTGAAATCCGACCGTTGAAACACATGTCAGTTAGCCATTGAACTAGGGTCATTTTGGTCATATCATGTAGGTTTGCCTCTTGGCTATGAATAGCCCACCGCATCCACCATAAGTTCGTGGCTTCTCAGAGTTATATACGGCTATTGTCGTTTTGGAGCAACCCACCTCGAAGACATTCAGAGAGAGAACTATCCTACATGGATAAACCCAAACACCTAGAGCCATAGTGTTTGAGAATAACCAGAGTCATTCTATTGCGATAGAACTAAAGACTTGTTACACTTGAAGATCGTGATCTTACAAACAGTTAGGCGTTGTGGTCTGGTGCATCCAAAAGTCATTTTGGATTGCTGGGTGACCATGGTCTAGATCAATCCGAGAGTCATTGTGGATTGACGGGTGACCAAGTTTGTACGAATTTCGGAAGTCGCCCCTGAAGACTTACCTCAGTGATTGGGCATGGTCTGGGTGACCTCGGCTCAAGGGGATCAAGGTGAATACGAGGTCTAAGCCTCCCCAACCAGACGTACAGTTCTCACAGCAACTAGAACTGGTCAAAAAAATCATGTGTCTTCGTCAAGCTACTGTTTCTATCTTTCACTCTCTTACTTACTGTATTGCGAAGCCATTGATTGATCATCTCATACCGAGGACATTCTCGAAAGACATTCCCAACTATTGTTTATCTTCACACTACCTAAGTTTATCATTGATATATCTTAGTGTGCATTATGACAATATTTATATAACTGGATGTCATTGTAGTATTCCATGCTCTCGATAGATCCTTGATACTTATCCCGACCTAATCCTGTATCGCTTCCGCTTAACTTTGAATACATTTACTATTTCAAAGTTTTTCATAAAAATCGCCTATTCACCCCCTCTATTCGATAATTAGGAGGTTCAACTTTGACATTTGGCTCACACCCCAACGCTAGGATCATGGTATCCAAAGGGCTCGAAGTTTGATCTCATTGGCTACTCACATTTAGATTTGGCTGGTGGTAGAGTTGATCACATGTCCATATCACTCACATGCCACTTTCTTGGTCAATCACTGGCATGTTGGTCTTCGAAGAAGCAGAACTACGTCTCACTCTCCACGGCTGAAGCAGAATACATTGTTGCTGGCGCTTGTTGTACACGGCTTCTCTGGATGAAGCTAACTCTCAAGGACTATGACATCAACAAGAATAAAGTACCTCTCTACTGTGACATTAGGAGTGCTATCAAGATCGCCTACAAACCAAGTGCAACACTCGAAAACAAAACACATTCAGATACGACATGATTTTCTTCGTGATCATGTGTTGAAGGGTGACATCATCAACGAACATGTGAATTCAAAAGAGCAGTTGGCTGATATCTTCATGAAGCCTTCGGATGAGAAGATGTTTTGCAAGTGGCGTGAGATAAATATCTTAGAATCCTCAAATGTCGAGTGAATGGACATGCATCCTAACGCTTATGCATGTTCATGACTTTGATGTACAACTCATGAAGTAACATGTTCATGACTTTGATGTACAACTCATGAAGTAACATTTGTCTTCAACTCATGAAGACATACCTCAAGTGTAATACCTCAAGTGTAAATGAAGAATATGACTTCACAGAGCCATGATACTTGCACACTGTGTCTGGGTCAAATATTCTTTTACGATGGGGAATGCCACCAACCCATCTTAAAGACATTTCTTTTATCTTTGTATCTTCATCTTTATCTTCAAGGAATTGAGCTTATCTTTGAGTTTTATGGTTTTCTTCAAAATTAAACTCTTGTCATTTGAATACGTCATACAAGACACTATGGGGTTCTGTCCTCAATAGTATTTTGCCTATAGCCATATCTTCGAATTTGAAATAGGCAAATGTGATTGGACCCTTACACCTCATCTATGCTTATCTCTGATGTAATCGGTGGTTTAGGTAAATGTGAGACACTATTGGGTTCTTTAGAATATACTTATTCCAGAACTAATGTAATCAGTGGTTTAGGTAATACTGGAGGTTTTAGAACTGCATCGGCTTCAGGGGAAGTTCATCAGTCATTAGTAGGGAGGGTGAGCAGAGCACCATCGAACATGATGGGACAACAAAACCTGAACAAACCTTTGAGAGGAAACTTAATATGTACACAAAAACTTGGTATAGAACCGTCCTCCCAAAAGAATAGCAATGAGCATGGGAAAATATTGCACAGACCAAACCCTGGCTTCTCAATGAGTACCGGCTGCATTATAAGATTTTCTGTATTGAACATGGTGCCATGAGAAGATCACTAATAGTCAAGTCCCTGATCAATGAAATCCCTAACTATATTGATCACTTATGCAACTATAGTCATAACTTCTAAATGGAGCACACAGAAACAATCGATGTTAGTCTAGCAAATGAATACAGAAGAATAATGGGTACAAACAATACATATATATCAACTATGTAGCCCTCAATATAACTAAAATAACAGAATTTAGATTCATACTCATTCTTAATTGAATTCTTTAAATTATCTTCTCGTTGTCTTGCATACAAAAGCTAGCAGCCACAGCCGCTCTTCTTGTTGTCTTGCATACAGAAGCTAGCAGCCACAGCCGCCTCGGTCATCAAAGATAACAATAAGAGTTATTGGTATATCATTCTGTCAGCCAAGTATGTATTGTGATCATTTGAATTTTACTGTGTCATTGATGCAAAATCCCTTTGTCCACTTAACGAGGGTTCCTAGAGATACCGAGGTTTGGTGGACTGGGAAAGAAAAGGTGATACCCAGTTCCCATGTGCATGCCGAGTCTAGTACGATTCAAGGCTCATCACTTCAGCCACTAATAATCATGCTTACTCTAATCACTTCAACTGACTAACTAAATTAGAAGATCCTGGTATGGACAAACACAATAAATTAAGAAATTTCTCCGCTTTCATCTTTTGTAGTCCTAGTGTAAATACAAGCTATATATTAGTAATATATGAAATTCCACAGCCCCGATCGAAAGCCCTAGAGGACCAAAAACAAAGCACGGTACGAAGTACACATGCAGCTTCTTATCAAGTATATGTATGAATAGAAACCTAAACTTTATTTTGATGTATATAAGCATATATGTTCCCAATAAATTGCTGAAGAGGCAATAGAGGCTCTGGATTTAGACAATCAAGCAAATGCTGAAATTAATTTTTGAATATAGGTTGGAGTAATTTTCCATAAGGTTCTATCTATGATAATCAATCTCAAGCTAGGATGTTTCACATAATTGCCTTTGGTTACGATATCCTAGTAATCGCACCGTACCAAAATATAAGACAGATGGAGTATATATCAACCATTCTGCATCACCATGAATCAGCGATCCTCTCATCAATACACAATACAATTCATTTGTTGTAGTTGAAAAGAGATCATAAGTTAATGGGCAGACAAATCAAAAAAGCCAGCAAAACCTATTCTGCAAGGTTTGAGGAACCGTCACTATGACATCACGCACCATCACCTGCAAAGAAGCATTAGATCCTGGAACAGCATGCACGTCCCCACTTGCCTTGTCTTACTTTCCGGCTCGAGGCTGTGAAGACATGCCTCCATCTCCATGCATAGGAGACAAACCACCTGCAACAGGAATATTAGTATCAATCTCTTGTATCTGAACACTTGCGATAGGCAGTCTAGAACACTACTTTGCTACATGCTATTGTGGATGTACCAATTTCGGGGCTTCTTCCTTCTGGCTGGTCACTTGCGACATTCCTTTCAGATGGTAACTCTGTTATTCCCACAGTACCCTCGTCATCGTATCTGCTTGCAGGTTGGTCAGATAATGCGCTTTTAATATTAGCTGATGTCTCCACAGCAGATCCATGGTTCTTGCAACCTGAGACCGAAACCAATATAACGTGCCGAGATATTGTTTCGGCAATGGTCTGGGCCGGCTGGTTTGGTTTTTCACCTTTGAGACCAGCTCGTTGACTCTTTTTATGATATCAGCCTGGCTGAGCCGAGGTCTACTGTCTTCTTGGTTCTGCTGCTGTTTTGGCATTGTAGCTGAAAATGAAATATGATTAGGAACATATAGGAAAACTTTTCTGCATAGATAGAAAATAGATCACATTTAAGAAGAATATTATACTAGCTCCCCCCCCCCCCACACACACACACACACAATATAAGATGCTTTCGCAAACTATCTTATATTATGGGAGGCACAATTTCTTGATTACCTTTAATAATAACAAGTAGTATTTGTAGTTTGATTTTCCATCAATAACAAGTTGTATTGGTAGTTTGATTTTTCATCAATTGTTGCGAGGAAAACCTACACAACAGTTCATTATGAAAACAAATAGACTGATACTACATCGCCCGACAATGTTTTTTGTGGTCATGGGATCTACCTTTGAAAGCATATTGATACTTGCCAAAAGAAATCAAGAGCTCTTCCATCGGCTATAGGTTTGTGGTTTGTCATTGCAAGCACACAAAGATCTGTAGCATAGCTCGAGAGGCTCGTGAAACTGAAACATGCGAGGACAATTAGACAACTAATGTTAGCAACATTCACAATGAAGATTTGTAGCATAGCTCGAGAGGCTCGTGAAAGTGAAACATGGGAGGACAATTAGACAACTAATGTCAGCAACATTCACAAAGAAGTGATATCTAATTACAAGAGCTCACCATCTCGACATTGTAACAGCTCACTCCTCAGAATGCCTCAAACTCCAGTTGTCAATATATAGTGAGAACGTCCACATGTATAATACAATGTATCCCTGAAATCACTGAGTGTGGTACGATAAGGTTCATTTGAAGGAACTTGGTTTCAGAACTCTGCAACAATGACATTTTCTTGATAATGGGCAGATTATACAAGCAAATAATTCTTCGCAAGAACGAGATAAAATCAAGCGGTTTACACTACTGCAAATGATCTAATCTATAGGAGTTTTCTCTCATACTTTGATATAATCATTCAAGTTTTCTTTGAGACTATGATATAATCTATAGAAATTAAAGTATGTAGTTGTCAGGAAACCTATTAAGGAAACTTATCTTTCATAAAACTGATAGTCACTCTTAAAAGCAATTGCATACACCATTTTTTTTCTAGAACATATATTCGATATACCTTCGAGGAGATAGGAAAATACATGTTTTAATCAATCAAACAGGGTGAAAACTGTTGTTTTTTAACTGTGCTGATACTGTGAATTACTTCGGCGAAAATCTTACAGTCTCATTACTAATTACGTATGGGCACATATGTTTTTTATATTTTCCATTTAAAGGACACAGCCTTTGTATTTTCCCTTAAGTAAGTACTAAATTAACAAGAATATGAGTGATTAGGAGTTGATCTAGTGCTTCAAATATTTATTATTATCATATATAGTGCATATCAAATCAGTTTATATAGTAGAATATTCAACGGCGCTAAGATTGATTATCAAGTACAGTTGTAAACTACAGAAAGGAGAGTATTTTCCATTAGTGGATAACGACTTCCCCACTGAATCAGCTGTAAAGTTGAATTAGGTGCAAGTCTCCTGAGAAGGCTAGGTGTGTCTGCTTCCACAATTCACTCTACAAGCTTCATTTACTAGAAATATTATTGTAGGACTGATAAGTTTATTCTTTTGAAGATCTGTATGTGTCCTTCAGCGGTCATTGTAAAAGGTGTGGTTAACTACGTAATATTGCATTACAAGGGCTATAATATTATCTATAAGTTTCTAATCGTGTTTTTACTTAAGACCAAAATCCATTTATTGAGTCCTATGAAATACCTGTAAAGCATTCTCTCTTTGCGAAAATGAACTACCAAATCCATCAATACGTCGTTTTTTCAGTTTATTTATTCGCATAAATAAATATGGTTGGATATGAATGCTGCAGATGTACTCGCATAGCATATGGGTTACTAATATATGACTCTTTACTTATTTTATATCTGGTATCTAAGGAGGTTGAACTATGTACTTCACTCGCTTTATTTCCTTACTCGCATTGTCTATCATGGCCATGAGAATTATTATGTTATAAAACATGATCTATTTACATGATTATCAATGAAGAACACTGCTAGAAAGATGTCTTTGATCCTACAGAATTAAAAAACATTTACGACATGAATATGTGCTATATACGATTACGACAGAGTTTATGATGCGGCCAATGTATTATATTGTGACCACTAACATATATGAAAGTGACATGGATTGCACATGTATGTATTAATACTTTGTTTTTCACGTGCAAGCATATTTATCTCAATATACATTGGAGACAAAAAATTCAAACGTCTTTATTTCGAAACGAGAGTAAATTACTAAAATTGTGTTGGAAGTAAATCATCTAATCTTAGTGAAATGAAAATTGAATAGAATATACAATAATAAAGCCGCTAATCTAAATAAAATTAGTTACACAATAAATTTGTAAATTGTAGGACAAACTTTTATTATGGATTTAGATCCTTCAATATGGGGAATCAGCTGTTTCTGGTCTTGTTCGTCAACTTGCACTGAGCGAGCATATATACCTTCAAGTAGGGCACGAGCTGGAAGAAATCCCCGACGACGAACTCGATCTTGTTCTCCACGCCGTAGATCCTCGCGTTGTGCCTCGCCAGCTCCACCATGCGGGGGTCGATCTCCACCGCCACCACGTGGCAGCCCCTGCACGAGAACGAGATGCCGGTGTTCGCGGGAGGGAGACAGCGGCTTCCTGGACTGGCGGAGGCGGTTGAGCAGCACGCTCCTGGCAAACGCGTCGAGGACGAGGACCCCGGCACCAACTAAAGCGTCGAGGGTTGCCGCTGACCCCGCCGAAGGCGTCGAGGACGAGGACCCCGGCACCAACTAAAGCGTCGAGGGTTGCCGCTGACCCCGCCGAAGGAGTCGAGGACGAGGACCCCGGCACCAACTAAAGCGTCGAGGGTTGCCGCTGACCCCGCCGAAGGCGTCGAGGACGAGGACCCCGGCACCAACTAAAGCGTCGAGGGTTGCCGCTGACCCCGCCGAAGGCGTCGAGGACGAGGTCGGCGGGACGCGGCCCGGGCGGCCTGCGCGGTGGATGACCTCCGGGGTGGCGGGCTTGTGCGATGGAGGAAGTGCCAGGGGCGGGGGGCGGGGAGCGGGCAGAGCTCCGGGGGGGTGGTGGTGGGCGGCGTAGGCGCAGGCGTAGGGAGGGGGGAGCCGCGGGGAGGGGGCGGCACGGTGGTGGACTGGTGGTGGTGCGGGCGGTGCAGGGAGGGGAGAGAGAGAAAGGTGGGGATGGGGAGAGAGAGAGGTGGAAAGTGGGGGAGAGAGAGGTGGGGAGATGGGGTGGGACCGGGGCCGGGGCCGTGTCCAGATGGTAAAGATGCATCTTAGAGCAAGTACAATAAGGTATAGTGAGCAGGCTGTAAGGATTAAAATACTATATTTTTGCTGAGTTGGATGAGAGAGAAGGGAAGCGGGTTCTTCATGAAGAGCCAGCTCTAGCACGTGCTCCTAGATGCTTTGTGAAAATGAAAAGTGGGTCATGTATGACAAAAGTAGTACTCTTTTATAGCTAACTATTGTACAAGCTAGCTATAAGATGGGCTATAAGACTGTTTATAGTCAGCAGTTGGCTATACTATTAACCATGCTCTTACAGCAACCATGTCGTCTACGATGCAGTGGGGTTCGATTGGTCTCTTTGCCATCTTTTTGGTGCATCGTTGCCGTCTGCGAGCGACTAACAAAGAAAACACTGATGACAAACAATATCTTTGTCATCAGTTTATTCTTTGCCGTCAGTTTTTTGGCAGCTGATGGTAAAGAGTTTTTTTTACCATCAACCAGATGGCAAAGATCAGGCAGATGACAAATTCTCTGATTCCAATAGTGAACGCCTCTGGTTTTGCATAGTTCCTTCGTAGATCAACTGGTCAGCGTGTTGGTCTGCTTCCCAAAGATTTGGGGTTCGAATCCCAGGTGTGCCAATATTTTTTGGCCCTGTTTCTGTTGATCTGCACCCTGCCGATGTGCTACTTCATCTCCAGAGAATCATGTCCAATATCTAAACATAGTACTAGCTTAGTTGGCTAGCGCAGCAACACCACATGCTTGGGGTCCTGGATTCGATCCCAGCTCACCGATTATTTTGGTTCTTTCATTTTTTCTGCTCTAGTGAGGTTTTAATTTAATTTGCAAAATGACATGTGAAAAGTGGTTTGTCTCATAATTAATTAACCGTAGCTCCGTTTAACATGATCCACATATGTAACGTGTCTAAAAAATGTGTTGGATAATATGGTGGCGTTTATTTTGCTATTTAACTACTCTAAAATTATGTTATAGGCAGAACAATACCGTAATCTTAACTTGCATAGGGGGATTTTCCAGAATTGTTATTCGTTGTTACGCCCTCATTTGAAGCTGCTTAGAATTTCATGTAGAAGCATCTCGGAGTTGGAACATTCTCTTTAATGAGGTGATTAAAGTGTTTGGGTTTGTATAGACTTATGGAGAAACATGTATTTACAAGAAAGTGAGTGGGAGCTCTGTAGCATTTCTCATATTATATGTGGATAACATATTGTTGATGGGAAATCGTATAGAACTCTTGGAAAGCATAAAAGCCTATTTGAATAAGAGTTTTTCAATGAAGGACCTTGGAGAAGCTGCATACATATTAGGCATCAAGATCTATAGAGATAGATCGAAATGCCTCATAGGTCTTTCACAGAGTACATACCTTGACAAGATATTGAAGAAGTTCAATATGGATAAGGCCAAGAAGGGGTTCGTGCCTGTATTGCAAGGTGTGAGATTGAGTAAGACTCAGTGCCCAACCATGGCAGAAGATAGAGAAAAGATTAGTACCATCCCCTATGCTTCAGCCATAGGCTCTATTATGTATGCCATGCTGTGTACCAGACCTGACGTGAACCTTGCAATAAGTTTGGTAGGGAGGTACCAAAGTGATCCCGGTATGGAACAATGGACAGCGGTCAAAAATATCCTTAAGTACCTGAAAAGGAGTAAGGATATGTTTCTCGTTTATGGAGGTGCTAAAGATCTCATCGTAAAGGGTTACGCCGATGCTAGCTTCGACACAGATTCAGATGACTCCAAGTCAAAAATCGGATACGTGTATGTTCTGAATGGTGGGGCAGTCAGCTGGTGCCGTTGCAAGCAAAGCATCGTGGCGGCATCAACATGTGAAGTGGAGTACATAGCTGCTTTGGTAGCGGCTCGGGAAGGGATCTGGATGAAGGAGTTCATCACCGACCTAGGAGTGATCCCCAATGCGTCGGGCCCGATGACCCTCTTTTGTGACAACACTAGAGCTATTGCCATAGCCAAGGAGCCCAGGTTTCACAGGAAGACCAAGCACATCAAGCGCCGCTTCAACTCCATCCGTGATTACATTCAGGAAGGAGATATAGATATTTGTAAAGTACATACGGATTTGAATGTCGTAGATCCGTTGACTAAACCTCTTCCACGAGCAAAACATGATCAGCACTAGAACTCTATGAGTGTTCGATTCATCACAATGTAACTAGATTATTGACTCTAGTGCAAGTGGGAGACCGTTGGAAATATGCCCTAGAGGCAATAATAAAGTGGTTATTATTATATTTCCAGTTAATGATAATTGTCTATTATTCATGCTATAAGTGTATCAACCGGAAATCGTAATACATGTGTGAATACATAGATCACAATGTGTCCCTAGTGAGCCTCTAGTTGGCTAGCTCGTTGACCAATAGATGATCATGGTTTCCTGATCATGGACATTGGATATCATTGACAACGGGATCACACCATTAGGAGAATGATGTGATGGACAAGATCCAATCCTAAGCATAGCGCTAGATCGTGTTGTTCGTCTGCTAAAGCTTTTCTAATGTCAAGTATCATTTCCTTAGACTGTGAGATTGTGCAACTCACGACTACCGTAGGAGTTCTTTGGGTGCATGAAACGTCACAACGGAACTTGGTGATTATAAAGGTGCACCACGGCTATCTCTCAAAGTGTCTGTTGGGTTGGTACGAATCGAGACCGGGATTTGTCACTCCGTGTGACGAAAAGGTAACTCTGGTCCCACTCGGTAGAACATCATCATAATGAGCACAATGTGACTAAGGAGTTAGCCACAGGATGATGTGCTACGGAATGAGTAAAGAGACTTGCCAGTAATGAGATTGAACAGGGTATGGGGATACCGACGATCGAATCTCGGGCAGGTATCATATCGTAGACAAAGGGAATTGCATATTGGATTATGTGAATCCTTGACATCGTGGTTCATCCGATGAGATCATCGTGGAACATGTGGGAACCAACATGGATATCCGGACCCCGCTGTTGGTTATTGACCAGAGAGGTGTCTCGGTCATGTCTACATGCTTCCCGAACCCGTAGGGTCTACACACTTAAAGTTCGATGACGCTAGGGTTATATGGGAATAGTGTACGTGGTTACCGAAGGTTGTTCGGAGTCCCGGATGAGAACCCGACATCACGAAGAGCTCCGGAATGGTCCAGAGGTAAAGATTCATATATAGGAAGTGAGGTTTTCGACACCGAAAGTGTTTCGGGCATCACCGGTAATGTGCCGGGACCCCTGAAAGGGTTCGAGGGGGTCCACCGACAAGGGCCACCAGCCCCAAGCTGCTACATGGGCCATAAGTGGGAGGGAACCAGCCCCTAAGTGGGCTGGTGCGCCTCCACAATCAGCCCAAGGCACAACAATGTGTGGAGGAGGGAAAACCCTAGGCGTGAGGAGGCCACCTTGGGCCTCAAGGCCCACCCTAGGGCGCCTCCACCACCTTGGGCGCTGCCTAAAGCCATCTAGGGTTGTCGAACCCTTGTAGTGGGAAACCCTAAAGGGTGGGCACCCTCCTCCCTCTCCTCCTATATATAGTGGAGGGTTTTGGCCTTTTGGAGACACACAATTCGTGTCTCCACGGTGCAGCCCTGCTCCTCCTCCTTCTCGTCCTCCACATAGCTTGGTGAAGCCTTGTCGGAGTGCCACGTAGCTCCACCGCCACCATGTCGTCGTGCTGCCAGAGCTCTCCCTCAACCTATCCCTCCTCCTTGCTGGATCAAGGCGTGGGAGACGTCACCGGGCTGAACGTGTGTTGATCACGGAGGTGTCGTGGTTCGACACATAGATCGGAATCCACCGCGATCTAAATCGCTGCGAGTACGACTTCATCGACCGCGTTCATAGTAACGCTTCCTCTTAGCGGTCTTCAAAGGTATGAAGATGTTCTACCCCTTTGCTCGTTGCTGGTTTCTCCTAGATAGATCCTTTGTGTGGCGTAGGATTTTTTTTGAAATTACTACGTTACCCAACAAAAGGGTAGAAGGCTTGGCCTTCTAGCTTGGTGTTTTCTTCCATCTTTGCCGCCCTAGTTACTTGTGTACTGGTGTTATGTTCCATGATAGAGCGCTCCTAACATGCTTGGGTTTGTTAAGGGGACCCCCTAGATTTTTGATTTGGGATAAAACTCTTCTAGCAAGGCCCAATATTGGTACAATATTTTGCCTAATAACTAATAAAAAGCATAGGGACCCACCGGCACCCGTGGATAATTAATCAACCCCCTCGCCAGTGCTCCTCATGAGCGTTGGTCCAACCTAGAGCACTGTGCGGGGCAAACCTAGGGCAACTTGGGTGATTTCTATCAGGCCAAAGTACACTAGCTTATCCGGTCATGTCCTGAGAACGAGATACGCGGCTCCTATCGGGTTCATCTACACGTCGAGCGGCCTTGCTAGATTTTTTTTACCTTTCTCGAACGTATTGTGCGAGGGATTCCAAGGATACTTTGGGCTATCTTGATGTTGAGGTTTTCCACTAGGAAGACGAGGAGATCACGGGTTTTCCGTGGTCGACGTTTCCGATGCAGCTTGTGGTAGTTTGTGATGGACTAGTTGGAGCATCCCTGTAGGGTTAAATCTTTCTAAAAGCCGTGCCCACGGTTATGTGGCAACGTGGAAACTTTGTTTAACACCCGTTCATAGAATACTTGAAGTAAACTTAACTAAAACTTGCCAACCGTGTGCCTAACCATGACTATCTCTTCTCATGAGCTCTGTATCCGAGAGAGGACACGGTGGGATTATGTCTGACGTGAGTAGGTGTTCAAGATCATTTCTTGATCATTATTAGTTCATGTCAATTATGCGTAGATCACCCCCTCTTATTCTTGTACTCGTAAGTTAGCCACTCAAATAAAGCTTAGTCGCTTGCTGAAGCCTCACCACATAACCATACCTAAACCATTAAGGTTTGCTAGTCTTGTTACCTTTGGAAATGAGACTGTTGAGTCCGTGTGGCTCACAGATTACTACAACAAGAGTTGCAGATACAGGTAACGTGATACTTTAACGTTAGCGCGATGATTGTTCTATTTGGAGTTTCTTCTTCATCATCATCGATCTAGGATGGGTTCCGGGCCGACAGCCTCGAATAGCAAGGTTGGACGTCGTTCTTTTATCGTTTCTTTTCGTCCGTAGTCGGACCCTGCTCTTATACATGATAATTGAATGTATTGTTGTATTGAGATGTTCATGTTGTAGCTTGTGGCGAGAGTAAGCCAATTCCATATACTTATCTCTTATGTGCATGTACTTGTAACGATATCCATTCTTCCAAAATGATGAGATGTGCTTCTATCCTTGTCGAGGCCCTCGTGCCAAAATAAGGATAGGATCACATCTTGGCTGTTACAAATGCCTCAAGGGAAACTCTACCGGTTCCTGGCAAACTTCGATGGTATGCACCTCGCGAGGAGGGGGGCTCACGAGGGTCGGATTCCACGGCCTCGGCGGGGAGCGCTCCCTGGCCCACAATGCACACCGTCCCCTAGGCCGCACGCAGGCTGACATGGGTACCCCCAGTCCGAGGACCCTGATGGTAGCCATCAAGGGTAAAAAGATGGGGTTTTCATCATTGGTTTGAGATTATCCCTCTACATCATGTCATCTTGCTTAAGGCATTACTCTGTTCGTCATGAACTCAATACACTAGATGCATGCTGGATAGCGGTCGATGTGTGGAGTAATAGTAGTAGATGCAGAAAGTATCGGTCTACTTATCTCGGACGTGATGCCTATATGTATGATCATTGCCTTAGATATCGTCATGACTTTGGGCGGTTCTATGAATTGCTCAACAGTAATTTGTTCACCCACCGTAATATTTGCTATTTTGAGAGAAGCCTCTAGTGAACACTATGGCCCCCGGGTCTACTCCACACCATATTTTCAGCCTTACTCTTTTTCTTCGTTGCACTTTCCGCCTTGAGATCTCACTTTGCAATCAATCTTGAAGGGGTTGACAACCCCTTTATAGCGTTGGGTGCAAGATCTTTGTGTTTGTGCAGGTACTCTGTACTTGACGAGATTCTCCTACTGGATTGATACCTTGGTTCTCAAACTGAGGGAAATACTTACTGCTCTTGTGCTCCATCACCCTTTCCTCTTCAAGGGAAAACCAACGCAAGCTCAAGAAACGACAGAAGGTTTCTGTCGACGTAGCAGAAGGATTTCTGGCGCTGTTGCCGGGAAAGGACTTTTGTTGCCGTAGCAGAAGAATTTCTGGCGCCGTTGCCGGGGAGGATCAAGTCAAGAACTCATCCAAGTAAGTGTCGCAAACTCATCTCTTGCATTTACTTTTTTGCCTCTCGTTTTCCTCTCCCCCACTTCTCAAAAACAAAAATTTACAAAAAGATTTGCCTTTTTCGTTTGCCTTTTCGTTTGCCCTTTTCTATCGCTTGCTCTTTGTTCGCTTGTGTGCTTGTTTGCTTGCTGAAGTCACCATGACTGAAAACACCAAACTTTGTGACTTCTCGAATACTAATAATAATGATTTTATTAGTACTCCGATTGCTCCCGCCACTAGTGCGGAGTCATACGAAATCAATGCCGCTTTGCTGAATCTTGTTATGAAAGAGCAATTCTCCGGCCTTCCTAGTGAAGATGTCGCATCCCATCTTAACACCTTCATTGAGCTTTGCGATATGCAAAAGAAGAAATATGTGGATAATGATGTGATTAAATTGAAGCTTTTTCCTTTCTCGTTGCGAGGTCGAGAAAAACTTGGTTTTCGTCTTTGCCCAAAAATAGTATCGATTCTTGGGATAAGTGCAAAGATGCTTATATATCCAAGTATTTTCCGCCGGCTAAGTTTATCTCTCTCTGTAATGATATCATGAACTTTAAGCAACTTGATCATGAACATGTTGCACAATCTTGGGAGAGAATGAAATTGATGATTAGAAATTGTCCCGCTCATGGCTTGAGTCTTTGGATGATTATACAAATCTTCTACGCTGGCTTGAATTTCGCTTCTAGAAATATCTTGGACTCCGCCTCAGGTGGAACGTTCATGGAAATCATGTTAGGAGAAGCCACAAAAATCCTAGACAATATCATGACGAACTACTCTCAGTGGCACACTGAAAGGTCACCTACTAGTAAGAAAGTACACGTTGTAGAAGAAATTAACTCGTTGAGCGCTAAGATGTATGAGTTAATGAATTTGGTTGCTAGTAGAATTGCTCCTTTAGATCCTAATGATATGCCCTTGTCTTCTTTGATTGAGAGTAGCAACGCTAGCTTGGACGTTAATTTTGTTGGTAGGAATAATTTTGGCAACAACAATGCTTTTAGAGGAAACTATGTTCCTAGGCCTTTTCCTAGTAACTTCACTAATAACTTTGGCAACTCCTACAACAATACTCGTGGAAATTACAATAGATTACCCTCTGATCTAGAGAGTAATATCAAAAAGTTTATCAACTCACAAAATATTTTCAGTGCGTCCATAGAGGAAAAACTACTCAAAATTGATGATTTGGCTAAGAGCGTTGATAGAATGTCTAGTGATATTGATGCTTTGAAAGTTAGATGTGCTCCTCCCAAGATCAATATGGATGAAACTTTGAAAGCTATGCGTGTTTCCATGATTGAGAGCAAAGAAAGAACCGCCCAAATTCGTGCGAGACATGAATGGCTTAAAAAGGCGTGTTCTCGTGATGAGAATCGCGAAGATCTTAAAGTGCTTTGTGTGACTCCTATTGAATCTTTGTTTTCTTGTGTCAAACCCAATGATGATGTGGCTGGATATAAATCCACTTTGGTTGAAAAGCGCCCCAATGATTCGGAGTCCATCTATCTTGATGCTAAAAGCATTGAAAGGGGAGTAGCTTTGAGTAGTAATGAAATTACTACTATGGATTTCAAGGAACTCAATTATGATAGTTGCTCCTTGATTGAATGCATTCCCTTGATGCAATCCATGTTAAGCTCTCCACACGCTTATAGCCAAAACAAGGCCTTTACCGATCATATCGTCGAAGCTATGATAAAATCTCTTGAAGAGAAACTTGAATTGGAAGTCTATATCCCTAGAAAGCTTCATGATGAGTGGGAACCTACTGTCAAAATCAAAATCAAAAACTATGAATGCAATGCTTTGTGTGATTTGGGTGCTAGTGTTTCTGCGATTCCAAAGTCTTTATGTGATGTTCTGGGTTTTAATGAGATTGAAGAGTGTTCTCTTAATTTCCATCTTGCGGATTCTACTGTCAAGAAACTCATGGGAAGGATCAATGATGTTCTTATTATTGCAAATAGGAACTATGTACCCGTGGATTTCATTGTGCTTGACATTGATTGCAATCATGCATGCCCTATTATTCTTGGTAGACCCTTCCTAAGGACTATCGGTACTATCATCGATATGAAGGAAAGGAATATTAGATTTCAATTTCCTTTAAAGAAGGGCATGGAGAACTTTCTTAGAAAGAAAATAAGATTGCCTTATGAATCCATGACGAGGGCTACTTATGGTTTGAGCACCAAAGACGACGATACATGATTCTATCGCTTTTATGCCTAGCTAAGGGTGTTAAACAATAGCGCTTGTTGGGAGGCAACCTAATGAATTTATCTTTTCCTTTCTGTTTTGTTGCGTCCACACCATCATAATTCTGTTATGATTGTGTTTTTTGTGTTTATTTTTGTGTTTGAGCCAAGCAAAACCTTTATGACTAGTCTTGGTGATGGTTGTTTGATCCTGCTGGAAAAAGACAGAAACTTTTCGCTCACGAGATGATTTTTCATTTTTATTCAGAAAGAGCTTTTTAGTTTATTCTTTTTGCTGCTGGTTGATATGCCTTTTTCCCAGGCAGTTGTAATTGTTCAGAATTTTTGAGGTACCAGAAGTATATGAAGTATACAGATTGCTACAAACTGGTCTGTTTTTGACAGATTCTGTTTTTGTTGAGTTGGTTGCTTGTTTTGATGAAACTATGGATGGTATCGGGGGGTACTAGCCATGTAAAAGTGAGAATACAGTAGCCCAACACTAATATAAATAGAAATCAAGATTGCTACAGCACCAAAAGAGGTGGTAGTTTGTTTTCTTGCGCTAATGTTATCACGAGTTTCTGTTTAAGTTTTGTGTTGTGAAGTTTTCAAGTTTTGGGTGATGTTCTCATGGACAAAGAGATAAGGAGTGGAAAGAGCTCAAGCTTGGGGATGCCCAAGGAATCCCAAGCCAAATTCAAGGACACCAAATAGCCTAAGCTTGGGGATGCCCCGGGAAGGCATCCCCTCTTTCGTCTTCAATCCATCGGTAACATTACTTGGAGCTATATTTTTATTCACCACATGATATGTGTTTTTCTTGGAGCGTATTGTATCGTAGGAGTGTTTTCTTTTTGTTGTGTCACAATCATCCTTGCTGCACACCTTTAGAGAGAGACATGCAATCATCGTGATTTTGCTAGAATGCTCATAGTGCTTCACTTATATCGTTTGAGCTAGATAATTTTGCTCTATGTGCTTCACTTAGATCTTTTAGAGCACGGCGGTGCGTGACTTGGTAGTTGTCTTATGCTATGAAAGTAGTCCCAAATATGATAGGTACCCAAAGAGGATACAAAAACCTCCATCTTCATGTGCATTGAGTAGAAAGAGAAGTCTTGATTCCTCTCAATTAGTTTTGAGACGTGGATATGGTAATATTAAGAGCTATGTTAGTAGAGTGTTATGAATCTAGAAATACTTGTGTTCAAGTTAGTGATTCCCGTAGCATGCATGTATGGTGAACCGCTATGTTAGGAAGTCGGAGCATAATTGATCTATTGATTGTCATCCTTTGTGTTGAGGTCGGGATCGAGCGATGGTTAACACCTACCAACCCTTTCCCTAGGAGTATGCGTTTAGCACTTTGTTTCGATTACTAATAAAAACTTTCGCAACAAGTATGTGAGTTCTTCATGACTAATGTGAGTCCATGGTATAGATGCGCTTTCACCTTCCACCATTGCTAGCCTCTCTAGTGCCGCACAACTTTCTGCGGTGCACAAACCCACCATATGCCTTCCTCAAAACAGCCACCATACCTACCTACTATGGCATTTTCATAGCCATTCCGAGATATATTGCCATGCAACTCCCACCGTTCCATCTCATGACTCGTGGCGTCACTCTCATATTGCCATTGCATGATCGTAAGATAACTAGCAAGATGTTTCAACGTCATACGCCAAGCTAGATCGTTGCACATCCCGGTACACTGTCGGAGGCATTTCCTATAGAGTCATCATCGTTCTAAGCGTTGAGCTGTGAGTAAATAGAAGTGTGATGATCATCATTATTGGAGCATTGTCCCATGTGAGGAAATAAAAATGAGGCCAAAGAGCCCAAATAAAAGAAGAGAAAAGAGAAAAAAAGAGAGGCCCAAGAGCCCAAATAAAAAAGAGAGAAAAAAGAGAGAAGGGACAATGCTACTGTCTTTTTCCACACTTGTGCTTCGTAATAGCACCATGTTCTTCATGATTAAGAGCTTCTTGCTTTGTCACTACCATATGCTAGTGGGAATCTTCATTATATAACTTGGCTTGTATATTCCAATGATGGGCTTCCTCAAAATTGCCCTAGGTCTTCGTGAGCAAGCAAGTTGGATGCACACCCACTAGTTCTCCTTTTGAGCTTTCACATACTTATTGCTCTAGTGCATCCCTTGTATGGCAATCCCTACTCATTCGTATTGATATCTATTACTGGGCATCTCCATAGCCCTTTGATACGCCGAGTCAATGTGATCATCTCCTCCTTTTTTGTCTCACAACCACCACCACACTCTATTCCACCTATAGTGCTATATCCATGGCTCACGCTCATGTATTGCGTGATAGTTATAAAAAATTGAGAAAGTAAGAGTGCAGAAACAATTACTTGGCCAATACCGGGGTTGTGCATGATTTACATTAGTTGTGTGAGGATGATGGAGCATAGCCAGACTATATGATTTTGTAGGGATAACTTTCCTTGGCCTTGATATTTTGAAAGAAGTTGCAAAGGACAACTATGTTAGGTAGCATTCCACATCAAAAATTCAGTCTTTATCACTTCCCTACTCGAGGACAAGCAGGAGTTAAGCTTGTGGATGCTTGATACGTCTCCAACGTATCTATAATTTTTGATGGTTTCATGCTATATCCTTGTAATTCTCTTCGAGTTGTGGGTTTTGTTTGGCCAACTAGATCTATGATTCTTGCAATGGGAGAAGTGCTTGGTTTTGGGTTCATACCGTGCGGTGACCTCCCCCAGTGACAGAAGGGGTAGCGAGGCACGCATCGTGTTGTTGCCATCAAGGGTAAAAAGATGGGGTTTTCATCATTGGTTTGAGATTATCCCTCTACATCATGTCATCTTGCTTAAGGCGTTACTCTGTTCGTCATGAACTCAATACACTAGATGCATGCTGGATAGCGGTCGATGTGTGGAGTAGTAGTAGTAGATGCAGAAAGTATCGGTCTACTTGTCTCGGACGTGATGCCTATATGTATGATCATTGCCTTAGATATTGTCATGACTTTGCGCGGTTCTATCAATTGCTCGACAGTAATTTGTTCACCCACCGTAATATTTGCTATTTTGAGAGAAGCCTCTAGTGAACACTATGGCCCCCGGGTCTACTCCACACCATATTTTCAGCCTTACTCTTTTTCTTCGTTGCACTTTCCGCCTTCATATCTCACTTTGCAATCAATCTTGAAGGGATTGACAACCCCTTTATAGCGTTGGGTGCGAGCTCTTTGTGTTTGTGCAGGTACTCTGGACTTGACGAGATTCTCCTACTGGATTGATACCTTGGTTCTCAAACTGAGGGAAATACTTATTGCTCCTGTGCTGCATCACCCTTTCCTCTTCAAGGGAAAACCAACGCAAGCTCAAGAGACGATAGAAGGTTTCTGTCGACGTAGCAGAAGGATTTCTGGCGCCATTGCCGGGAAAGGACTTTTGTTGCCGTAGCACCCGCCAAGGGCTGGCGCGCCACCCCTAGGTCCTATGGTCTTCCCCGGGTGGGTTGGCCCCCTCCCGGTGAACATCCGGAACCCATTCGTCACTCCCGATACATTCCCGGTAATGCCCGAAAACCTTCCGACAATCAAATGAGGTCATCCTATATATCAATCTTCGTCTCCGGACCATTCCGGAAACCCTCTTGACGGCCGTGATCTCATCCGGGACTCCGAACAACATTCGGTAACCACACATATAACTCAACTATACTGAAACATCGCCGAACCTTAAGTGTGCAGACCCTGCGGGTTCGAGAACTATGCAGACATGCCCCGAGGTACTCCTCGGTCAATATACAATAGAGGGACCTAGATGCCCATATTGGATCCTACATATTCTCCGAATAACTTATCAGTTGATCCTCAGTGTCAAGGATTCAGGCAATCCTGTATGTCATTCCCTTTGTCCTTCGGTATGTTACTCTCCCGAGATTCGATCATCGGTATCCGCATACCTATTTCAATCTCGTTACTGGCAAATCTTTTTTCTCATTCCGTAATACAAGATCCCGTGACTTACACTAAGTCACATTGCTTGCAAGGCTTGTGTGTGATGTTGTATTACCGAGTGGGCCCCGAGATACCTCTCCGTCACACGGAGTGACAAATCCCAGTCTTGATCCATACTAACCCAACGGACACCTTCAGAAATACGTGTAGAGCACCTTTATAGTCATCACCCTGTTACGTTGTGACGTTTGATACACACAAGGTATCCCTCCGGTGCCAGTGGGTTATATGATCTCATGGTCATAGGAACAAATACTTGACACGCAGAAAACAATAGCAATAAAATGACACGATGAATATGCTACGTTCATAGTTTGGGTCTAGTCCATCACATGATTCTCCTAATGATGTGATCCAGTTATCAAGTAACAACACTTTGCACATAGTCAGAAAACCTTGACTATCCTTGATCAACTGGCTAGCCAACTAGAGGGTTGCTAGGGACATTGTTATGTCTATTTATCCACACATGTATCTATGTTTTCATTCAATACAATTATAGCATGGATAATAAACGATTATCTTTAAATAGGAAATATAATAATAACTATTTATCATTGCCTCTAGGGCATATTTCCAACAGTCTCCCACTTGCACTAGAGTCAATAATCTAGTCCTCACATCGCCATGCGATTTACATTGTAATAAATCGAACACCCATATAGTTCTGGTGTTGATAATGTTTTGCCCGTGGAAGAGGTTTAGTCAGCGGGTCTGCTACATTCAGATCCATGTGCACTTTGCAAATATTCACGTCCTCTAACTCGACGTAGTCGCGGATGAGGTTGAAGCGTCGTTTGATGTGTCTGGTCTTCTTGTGAAACCTTGGTTCCTTTTCTAAGGCAATGGCACCAGTGTTGTCACATAACAGAGTTAATGGATCTAGTGCGCTCGGCACAACTCCAAGATCTGTCATGAACTGCTTCATCCAGACACCCTCTTTTGCCGCCTCCGAGGCAGCCATGTACTCCGCTTCACATGTATAATCTGCTACGACGCTCTGCTTGGAACTGCACCAGCTTACCGCACCCTCATTAAGAATAAATACGTATCCAGTTTGTGACTCAGAGTCATCCGGATCGGTGTCAAAACTTGCGTCGACGTAACCTTTTACGACGAGCTCCTTGTCAAAACTTGCGTCAACGTAAGCCTTGTCGAGAAACATTTTCTTAGTCCTTTTCAGGTACTTCAGAATATTCTTGACCGCCGTCCAGTGATCCACTCCTGGAATACTCTCAAACCTTCCTGCCATACTTATGGCCAAGCTGACGTCTGGTCTAGTGCACAACATTGCATACATGATAGAACCTACGGCTGAAGCGTAGGGGACGGAACTCATTGTCTTTCTATCTTCTGCAGTTGCTGGGCACCAAGTCTTACTCAATTTTATACCTTGTAACACTGGCAAGAACCCTTTCTTGGACTGATCCATTTTGAACTTCTTCAAAACTTTATCAAGGTATGTGCTTTGTGAAAGTCCTATCAGGCGTTTCGATCTATCCCTATAGAAACTTCTCCTAGGTCCTTCATAGGGAAACTTTTATTCAAGTAACCTTTTATGCTCTCCAAAAGCTCCACGTTGTTTCCAATCAGCAATATGTCGTCCACATATAATATTAGAAACGCCACAGAGCTCCCACTCACTTTCTTGTAAATACAAGATTCTCCAACCACTTGTATAAATCCAAATGCTTTGATCACCTAATCAAAACGCTTATTCCAACTCCAACTTGCTTCCACCAGTCCATAAATGGATCGCTGGAGCTTGCACACTTTGTCACCATTCTCAGGATCGACAAAACCTTTGGGTTGCATCATATACAACTCTTCCTTAAGAAAACCGTTAAGGAACGCCGTTTTGACATCCATCTGCCAGATTTCATAATCGTAAAAGGCATCTATTGCTAACATGATTCGGAGAGACTTAAGCATCACTACCGGTGAGAAAGTCTCATTGAAGTCAATTCCTTGAACTTGTGAAAAACCCTTTGCCACAAGTCGAGCTTTATAAACGGTCACATTACCGTGTGCGTCTGTCTTCTTCTTATAGATCCATTTGTTCTGAATAGCCTTGCGGCCTTCAGGTAGTACTTCTAAAGTCCACACTTTGTTCTCGTACATGGGTCCTATCTTGGACTTCATGGCCTCCAACCATTTGTTGGAATCTGGGCCCACCATTGCTTCTTCATAATTCGCAGGTTCATTGTTGTCCAACAACATAATCGTCAAGACAGGATTACCGTACCACTCGGGAGCAGTATGTGATCTTGTCGACGTGCGAGGTCCGACAGTAACTTGATCCGAAGTTTCATGATCATCATCATCAACTTGTTCCTCAACCGGCGCCGCAGCAACAGGGGTTTCCCCTTGCCCTGCGCCACCATCAAGAGGAATTAGAGGTTCGACAACCTCATCAAGTTATATCTTCCTCCCACTCAATTCTTTCGAGAGAAACTCCTTCTCAAGAAAAGCTCCGTTCTTAGCAACAAACACTTTGCCCTCGGATTTGAGATAGAAGGTATACCCAACTGTCTCTTTTGGGTAATCTATGAAGACGCACTTTTCCGCTTTGGGTTCCAGCTTTTCAGGTTGAAGCTTTTTGACGTAAGCATCACATCCCCAAACTTTAAGAAACGACAACTTTGGTCTTTTGCCATACCACAATTCGTATGGTGTCATCTCAACGGATTTTGATGGTGCCCTATTTATAGTGAATGCAGCTGTTTCTAATGCATAACCCCAAAACGATAACGACAAATCGGTAAGAGACATCATAGATCACACCATCTCTAATAAAGTACGATTACGACGTTCGGACACACCATTACGCTGTGGTTTTCCAGGCGGTGTCAACTGTGAAACAATTCCACATTGTCTTAAGTGAGCACCAAACTCAAAACTCAGATATTCACCCCCACGATCAGACCGTAGGAACTTGATCTTCTTGTTACGATGATTTCCGACTTCACTCTGAAATTGTTTGAACTTTTCAAACGTCTCAGACTTGTGCTTCATCGAGTAGACATAACCATATCTACTCAAATCGTTAGTGAAGGTGAGAAAATAATGATATCCGCCGCGTGCCTCCACACTCATCGGACCACACACATCGGTATGTATGATTTCCAACAAGTCACTTGCACGCTCCATTGTTTCGGAGAACGGAGTCTTAGTCATCTTGCCCATGAGGCATGGTTCGCATGTGTCAAGTGAATCAAAGTCAAGTGACTCCAAAAGTCCATCAGTATGGAGTTTCTCCATGCGCTTTGCACCAATATGACCTAAGCGGCAGTGCCATAAAAACATGGCGCTATCATTGTTAACTCTAACTCTTTTGGTCTCAATGTTATGTATATGTGTATTATCACTATCAAGATTCAATATGAACAATCCTCTCACATTGGGTGCATGACCATAAAAGATATTACTCATAGAAATAGAACAACCATTATTCTCTGACTTAAACAAGTAACCGCCTCGCAATAGAGAAGATCCAGATATAATGTTCATGCTTAACGCATGCACTAAATAACATTTATTTAAGTTCATAACTAATCCTGATGGTAATTGAAGTGAAACTTTGCTGACGGCGATTGCATCAACCTTGGAACCATTTCCCACGTGCATCGTCACTTCATCCTTCGCCAGCCTTCGCTTATTCCGCAGTTCCTGTTTCGAGTTGCAAATACGAGCAACAGAACCGGTATCGAATACCCAGGCACTACTACGAGAGATGGTTAAGTACACATCAATAATATGTATATCGAATATACCCGATTTTTCCTTGGCCGCCTTCTTATCTGCCAGATACTTGGGGCAGTTGCGCTTCCAGTGACCCATACCCTTGCAATAATAGCACTCCGTTTCAGGCTTAGGTCCACCTTTGGGATTCTTCGTCGGATTGGCAACAGGCTTGCCGCTCTTCTTTGAATTACCCTTCTTTCCTTTACCGTTTCTCTTGAAACTAGTGGTCTTATTCACCATCAACACTTGATGCTCTTTACGGAGTTCTGACTCTACGACTTTCAGCATCGCGAATAAGTCGCCGGGTGACTTGTTCATCCCTTGCATGTTATAGTTCAACACAAAGATCTTATAGCTTGGTGGCAGTGACTGAAGAATTCTGTCAGTGATAGCCTCTTGTGGGAGTTCAATCCCCAGCTCAGCTAGACGGTTTGAGTACACAGACATTTTGAGCACGTGTTCACTGACAAACGAATTCTCCTCCATCTTGCAAGCATAGAATTTATCGGAGGTCTCATACCTCTCGATCCGGGCATTCTTCTGAAAGATAAACTTCAGCTCCTGGAACATCTCATATGCTCCATGACTCTCAAAGCAACGTTGAAGTCCCGGCTCTAAGCCATACAAGACTGCACATTGAACTACTTAGTATCCTCCTTGCGTGCTAACCAAGCGTTCTTAGCATCTTGGTAAGCCGCGGCGGGTGGTTCATCTCCTAGCGCAACATTAAGCACATAATCCTGCTTCCCAGCTTGCAGGAGCAACTTAAGCCGAGTCTACAAAGTTGCTTCCATCATCTTTCAACTTAGGTTTCTCTAGGAACGTATTAAAATTCAGGGTGACTGTCACGTGAGCCATTGATCTACAACACAAATATTTTCAAAGTGGAGTTAGACTATGTTCAAGATAATTAGAGTTTAACTAATCAAATTACTTGCTAAACTCCCAGTCAAAAAGTACATCTCTCTAGTCATTTGAGTGGTACATGATCCAATTTCACTAGCTCAAGTCCGATCATCATGTGACTTGTGGATAGTTTCATCGGTAAGCATCCCTATGCTAATCATATCAACTATATGATTCATGCTCGACCTTTCGGTCTCATGTGTTCCGAGGCCATGTCTGCACATGCTAGGCTCGTCAAGCTTAACCCGAGTGTTCCGCCTGTGCAACTGTTTTGCACCCGTTGTATGTGAACGTTGAGTCTATCACACCCGATCATCACGTGGTGTCTCGAAACGACAAACTATAGCAACGGTGCACAGTCGGGGAGAACACAATTTGGTCTTGAAATTTTAGTGAGAGATCACCTCATAATGCTACCGTCGTTCTAAGCAAAATAAGGTGCATAAAAGGATTAACATCACATGCAATTCATAAGTGACATGATATGGCCATCATCATGTGCTTCTTGATCTCCATCACCAAAGCACCGACACAATCTTCTTGTCACCGGCGCCACACCATGATCTCCATCAACATGTCGCCATCGGGGTTGTTGTGCTACTCATGCTATTACTACTAAAGCTACGTCCTAGCAATATAGTAAACGCATCTGCAAGCACAAATGTTAGTTTAAAGACAACCCTACGGCTCCTGCCGGTTGCCGTACCATCGACGTGCAAGTCGATATTAAGTATTACAACATGATCATCTCATACATCCAATATATCACATCACGTCATTGGCCATATCATATCACAAGCATACCCTGCAAAAACAAGTTAGACGTCCTCTAATTGTTGTTGCATGTTTTACGTGGTTGCAGTGGGTATCTAGTAGATCGCATCTTACTTACGCAAATACCACAACGGAGATGTGCAAATTGCTATTTAACGTCTCCAAGGACCGCCTTGGTCAAAACCAATTCAACTAAAGTTGAAGAAACCGATACCCGCCAGTCATCTTTATGCAACGAGGTTGCATGTCAAGCGATGAAACCAGTATTTCGTAAGTGTACGAATAATGTCGGTCCGGGCCGCTTCAATCCAACAATACCTCCGAATTGAGAAAAGACTAAGGAGGGCAGCAAATCAAACATCACCGTCCACAAAACCCTTTGTGTTCTACTCGATATTACATCTACGCATGAATCTGGCTCTGATACCACTGTTGGGGAACGTCTTATGGGAAACAAAAAATTTCCTACGCGCACGAAGACCTATCGCGGTGATGTCCATCTACGAGAGGAGATTTGGATCTACGTACCCTTGTAGATCGCACAGCAGGAAGCGTTAAGAAACGCGGTTGATGTAGTGTAACATCCTCACATCCCTCGATCTGCCCCGTGAACCGTCCCACGAACCGTCCCGTGATCCGTCCCACGATCTGTTTCGATCTAGTGCCGAACGGACGACACCTCCACGTTCAACACACGTACAACTCGAAGATGATCTCGGCCTTCTTGATCCAGCAAGCAAGATGGAGAAGTAGGTGAGTTCTCCGGTAGCGTGAC
The DNA here is from genome assembly GCF_904849725.1 of Hordeum vulgare subsp. vulgare. Lineage (NCBI taxonomy): Eukaryota > Viridiplantae > Streptophyta > Magnoliopsida > Poales > Poaceae > Hordeum > Hordeum vulgare. Next base: position 74,521,807 of record NC_058522.1, on the reverse strand, counting down.
GAAGCTCCGGTGGTGGTGAAGGATCTACTCTTGCAGGGCTCCGCCCGAGTTCCGCAGAAATACGATCTAGAGGAAAAACCGTGGTGTTTGTGGTCGGGCTGCCGTGGCAAAAGTTGTCTCAAATAAGCCCTAAAACTCCACTATATATAGGAGGAGGGGAGGGGAGGCTTGCCTTGGGGTCCAAGACCCCAAGGGTGCGCCGACCAAGGAGGTGGAGGAGTCCACCTCCAATCCTAGTCCAACTAGAATTGGAAGGTGGAGTCCTTCCCTTCCTTCCCATCTCTTTTTTTCCTTTTCTCTTTGATTTTCTTATCCCTTGCGCATAGGCCTTATTGGTGATGGGGTTATAGTCCCAGGGTAGGGTCATAGGTCTGCCCTATAGGTCCTACCCAAGGACTACCCTTCATAGGGGACAAGACCCTTAGACAGTTTCGACTGAACTAAGGACGCCCCCATCATCCAGTCGGCGACGGTCCACTCGGAGCATATCTAATGTGCCGACTGGAATCCACTCTGTACATCGGAACCTCCCAGGAGGGCAACGATCATACGGTTTCATACACCATAACTAGCATTTAAGGCTTACGTTACCAGTAACGCCGACATTTACTCGCCACTACTCCACCCCTGTCCACCGGACCATTATGAAGGGCAGCGCACTCTATATAAGCCGCCTTCACCACTGGTACAGGGGTTGGCACTTGCTGTAATCCCTTAATACACTCGACACAAAGCTCCCAAGAGCACTGAGACGTAGGGCTTTTACCTCCACCGTAGAGGGGCCCGAACTCATACATCCTCGCCGTAGCTAAGGCTCTGCCCATATACTTTCGTACCCCGTACTTCTACTGTCAAACTTATACCCACAACAGTTGGCGCCCACCATGGGGCAGGCGTCTAAGCGACTTCCGGCGAGTTTGCGATTTCATCTTTTCATCATGTCATCTGGCGGAGATCTGTGCATGGGTCATGAGATCCTCTTCGGTGCACTCTCCTTCATCGCCGATGATTCGGCATGGCTTCAGGATGCGCCCCTCGACATCGAGACGCTTCCAAGTTGCGGGGCTACGCACTTCCTTGCCAGTTCCTGCGGCGTTCTTCTTCTCCAGCCTTCGACCCCGGTGTCGATCTTCGCCCCCGTCACGCGCCGTAACAAGCGATCCGGTCGTTCGCGGCTTCAGCGTTGGGTGCGACACGCCCTAGCGCGACAAAACATGTCCTCTCAAGTGGCGGTGCTCGAATCGGTTATGGTCCCGCAGTCATCCCAGTGCTTGGAGTCAGTTCCGACTGAACTACCTTCCGAGTATGAGGGTCACGGGCCTACAGCCGAAGTACTCATGGCCGATTCCCACGAAAGTCCCTCCGGGACTGGTCGGAACAAGCGTGATACCGGAGAATCATCCAACGCTCCTCGTCAGCATCCTCGTTCTTCCAGTCGACGCGCTCGCCAGAGCAACATCAAGGTGTTCCGCACACCCATCCTCAACTTGGCTGCAGCCGCCAGGATCGCTGATTCTCTCCAGCTGACTGATTCGGAGGCTGGTAGAGGAATCGAGAAGATCCGTGCCTTGTTACATATGGCGCAGCAGCAAAACTCGGCGGTTTCCCAGTCGCACAACAAGATCCACAACAGTTCCGTTCAAGCGAACACACATCGGTCGGTTTTCAGTCCCGACTCTCACCAGCGTCGCAGAGGGGGCAGCCTCTGGAACGATCGTTCCAGGGACCAGAGTCGGAATCCGCTTTCCATTCGGTCTCATCCCGAAGATCGTCGCCGTTTGTGTACTCCTCCGTGGAGTGGGCCTTACGGACCCGGCATTACGATGATCATCGTTCGGGCGGTGACGCGCATGATCAAAGGCCTGATGCAAGAGGGTATATCACTCAGAAGAAGGTTTATAGAAGCCGAGTCCACCATGATGGTCACGATAGAGATCATCCGAGTGGAAGCAGGACCGTTGTTTCTGGTCCCGGGTGTTTCAGTCGGGCCATTCGCTCGGCTGACATCCCTCCCAACTTCTGATTGGCGACGGGAATAAGCAAATTCACAGGAGAGTCCAAACCAGAAACTTGGTTAGACGACTACAGAGTGGCGGTCCAAATCGGTGGCGGAGATGACCATGTCACCATGAAACATCTCCCACTGATGCTCGACGGTTCGGCTCGAGCTTGGCTAAACTAGTTAGCTCCATCAAGCATTTACAGTTGGGCCGATCTGTCCCGAGTCTTCATCAGGACCTTCGAGGGTACGTGCAAACGCCCTGCTGGTCTCATAGAGCTTCAGCACTGTGTCCAGAATCAAAACGAGCCCTTGCGCAATTTCATCCAGCGCTGGACAACCCTCTACCACACGGTGGAGAATGTTACAGAACACCAAGCAGTCTGCGCCTTCAAGGCAGGCGTTCGGTACAGAGATCTATACCTGAAGTTTGGTCGGACAGGCGACATCTCCATGAGCAAGATGATGGAGATAGCCGCGCGCTATGCGAATGGCGAAGAGGAGGACCGCATACGTAGCGACAAGCATAAGTCAGTCGCTGACGGAGATGGGAGCAGCAGTCGGAAGCAGAAACGGAAAGCCCAATCCACTCCGCAAGCAGAGGCGGCAGTCATTACAAACGCTAAGTCCAAAGGCAAGGGGAAACCACAGTACACCCCCAAGAAGAAACAGTCAGGAAATTCCATCCTAGATCAACCGTGTCTGATCCACACGAAGACGGATGAAGAAGGCAATGTCATATTGCCGAAACATACCACTCGACAGTGTCGCCACCTGATCCAAGGATTCAGTGAAGGACAACCGAGTGAGAAAGACTCCGAGCAAGATGATGAGGACAAGGGGGATCCGTTCCCTCAAGTCCATGCAACGTTAATGATTTTTGCTGATGTAGAAAGCAAAAGTCGACTGAAGCTGGTCAAGAGGGAGGTAAACATGGCAACCCCATCCACTCCCACGTTCCTCAAGTGGTCACAGACTGCAATCACTTTTGATCAGTGAGACCACCCAGCACACGTACCCACCCCAGGGAGGCAAGCTCTGGTCGTTGACCCGGTGGTGGAAGGAGTTAGGCTGTGCAAAGTCCTCATGGACGGCGGCAGCGGCTTGAATATCATGTACGCTGATACTCTCAAGGGAATAGGCATTCCGATGTCCAGACTTAGCGAGAGCAGTATGCAATTCCATAGAGTCGTCCCGGGAAGAAAGGCCAAATCACTCGGCCAGATTGCGTTGGATGTCGTTTTCGGCTCTGACAAGAACGTCCGCAAAGAGAAGTTAACATTCGAGGTGGTAGACTTCCAGAGTGCATACCATGCCATTCTGGGCCGTCCGGCATATGTACGTTTCATGGCCCGTCCATGTTACGTATATTTGAAGCTGAAGATGCCTGGTCCCAAAGGCGTGATTACTGTCACAGGCAATCGGCAGCGGGCCGAGGAGTGTCTGCAGCAGGGGTCGAGAATTGTAGACCATCAGATGGCTGTACTCGAGTTGGATGAGTACAAGAAGATTGCCGACCCCGCCGACCTGATGCGTTCAAAGAAGCCAGCTTCCGAGTCCGCATTCCAGTCGGCGGGAGACACAAAGAAAGTAAGCATCCACCCGACGGATTCCACCGCCGCCCCAACAAACATCTCCACCACCCTTGATCCAAAATAGGAAGCCGAGCTCATCCAATTCCTCCGTGAGAACTAGGACATTTTTGCATGGAAGCGTTCTGACATGCGAGGTGTACCCAGGGAGTTGGCTGAGCACCGACTGCATGCGGATCCTGCCGCTCGGCCCGTCCGAGAATGCCTGCATCGGTCCGCCGCTCACAAGAGAAAAGCAATCGGAGAGGGGGTAGCTAAACTTCTGGCAGCCAACTTCATTCGCGAGGTACACCACTCCGAGTGGCTCGCTAATGTTGTCATGGTGCCCAAGAAGGACAAGTCTCTCCGTATGTGCATCGATTTCAAGCACCATAATAAGGTCTGTCTGAAAGACCACTTCCCGCTCCCCCGCATTGATCAAATCGTTGATTCGACTGGGGGTTGCGAGCGCTTATCCTTCCTTGATGCCTATTCGGGCTATCATCAGATCCGTCTGTATGGTCCAGATGAATTAAAAACATCTTTCATCACCCCATTCGGGTGCTTCTGTTACATCACTATGCCATTCGGTTTGAAAAATGCAGGAGCAAGTTTTATGCGAATGATCCAAAAATGCCTCCTAGACCAGATTGGTCGAAATGTGGAGGCATATATGGATGATACCGTAGTCAAGTCACGCAAAGGTTCCGACCTGCTGACTGACTTGGCAGAAACATTCGCCAACCTACGTAGGTACGATATCAAGCTCAACCCAGCCAAGTGTTTATTCGGCGTTCCCAGCGGGAAGTTACTCGATTTCTTCGTTTCCGAACGAGGGATCGATGTCAACCCCGAAAAGATCGGGACCATTGTTCGAATGGAGCGGTCGGTAAGAGTACATGACGTACAAAAGCTCATAGGTTGCCTAGCGGCTTTGAGCAGGTTTATCGCTCGACTCGGCGAGAAGGCGTTACCTCTGTACCGACTCATGAAGAAGTCGGATACCTTCGAGTGGACAGACGAAGCCCAAACCGCATTCGACGACCTCAAAGCCCTGCTTTCCACCCAGTCGGTTCTTACTGCCCCGTTCAGTAAAGAACCCCTTCTTCTGTACATCGCGGCTACAAATCAAGTCGTCAACACCGTTCTGACAGTCGAACGCGAAGAAGAAGGCAAAGCGTACAAGGTTCAGCGGCCAGTATATTATGTTTCCGAAGTCCTGACTCCTTCCAAGCAGAGGTATCCCCATTATCAGAAGCTTATTTATGGGATCTACATGACTGCAAATAAGGTGGCTCATTATTTCCAAGACCACTCAGTATCTGTCATATCTGATGCTCCGTTGTTGGAAATTCTCCACAATCGGGACGCATCAGGCCGAGTGGCAAAGTGGGCAATGGAGATGCTATACTGCGACATCAAGTTTGAAGCCAAGAAAGGTATAAAATCTCAAGCTCTTGCTGACTTCATAGCAGAATGGGTAGAACAACAGCAACCGACTCACATCTACTCGGCTCATTGTACCATGTTCTTCGATGGGTCCAAGATGTTGAATGGCTCCGACTCCGGCGTAGTGCTCATATCCCCGAAAGGTGATAAACTCAAGTATGTGTTGCAGATCCATTTTGATTCTTCCAACAACGAAGCAGAGTATGAAGCTCTCCTTTATGGGTTGCGCATGGACATCACACTCGGCGTCCGTCGCCTGATGGTCTATGGCGACTCAGATCTAGTGGTTAATCAAGTAATGAAGGAGTGGGATGTAAGGAACCCCACCATGACTGCATACTGCAACACAATAAGAAAGCTCGAAAAGAAGTTCGAAGGTCTGGAACTTCACCATGTTCCCCGACTGAAAAACCAAGTAGCAGATGAATTGGCAAAACATGGATCCACACGGAGTCCTGTCCCGAGTGATGTGTGCCTCGAGCACCTACACCTCCCCTCGGTAAAAGAAGATTCTTTTACAGAGGAACCTGTGCAACCGAAGAGCTCAACAGATCAAACTGAAGTCGAGGTTCCCGCTGTGGTTGACCTGGTCATGGAGATTCTAGCTGTCATTCCCGAATGGAATGTGCCAGTCATTGCATACATCCTGAGGCAAGAGTTACTCGAAGATGAGGTCCAAGCTAGGCAGATCGTTCGCAGGTCGAAGTCCTTGACCGTCGTTGATGACCAGTTATACAGAGAAAGTTTCAGGTGTCCTTCAGTGGTGTATCTCTCCTGAGGAGGGTCGGTTAATTTTGGAAGAAATTCACTCGGGAACCTGCGGCCATCATGCCTCCTCAAGGGCAATCGTCGCCAAAGCATTCAGAGCTGGTTTCTTCTGGTTGCAGGCGAATGAAATGGCAAAAGATATAGTCGACCATTGCGAAGGTTGTCAGTTCTATTCAAACAAGTCCCACAAGCCAACGTCCGTGCTGAAGACAATTCCCCTTTCTTGGCCATTCGCCGTGTGGGGATTAGATACAGTCGGACCATTCAGAACAGGCCAAGGAGGATTCACCCATATGCTGGTAGCAGTCGACAAGTTTACCAAGTGGATTGAAGCCAAGCCAATCAAGAAGCTTGATGCCCTTACGGCCATTAAATTTATCAGAGACATCATTGCCAGATACGGGGTTCCACACAGCATAATCACCGACAATGGCACAAACTTTGACTCGCACGAGTTCAAAGGTTTTTGCGCAGGCCAAGGTATCCGAGTGGATTTTGCATCCGTTGCGCACCCCAAACAAATGGACAAGCGGAGCGGGCGAATGGACTCATTCTTCAAGGGTTGAAGCCTCGACTCCTGCGGGAAGTTGGACATGCCGCCGGCGCATGGGTCACCGAGCTGCCTTCGGTGTTGTGGGGCCTCCGAACAACTCCGAATAGATCGACAGGACGATCGCCGTTTTTCCTCGTTTATGGAGCAGAGGCAGTCCTTCCGAGTGACTTGCTTCACAACTCTCCACGAGTCGAACTCTTCTCCGAAGCCAAAGCAGAGCAAGCCAGGAAAGACGGAGTAGACCTTTTAGAAGAGGAGCGCGAGATGGCATTGATCCGTTCAACAATTTATTAGCAAGATCTGCGGCGATTTCATGCGCGGCACGTCAGGAGCCGCACGTTCCAAGCAGGCGACCTGGTGCTCCGAGTGGATCAACAGAGACCACACAAGTTGGCTCCCGCCTGGGAAGGACCATTCATCATTTCTAAGGTGCTGAACAACGGAGCATATCGACTCTACAACCTCGACAGGGAGACGGACGAGTGGCGAACATGGAATGGAGATATACTGGAGCGCTTCTACAAATAACCGCCGACAGAGATAGTGTAAAGAACAAATGTCTCGAAGTAATACAAAGCGGATTAATTTCTTGCCGATTCAAAATTCTTCCGCGTTTGCAGACTTCGGTCTAAAAAACTAACTCCGAGTGTGCTCCGAGTGTGCATTAAAAGTCACACTCGCAGACTTAGCTGTGACCCAGAGTCGCCTAAGTAAACAACTTGCTCCGAGTGTGCAGCAAAAGTCACACTCGGAGACTTAGCTGCGACCCAGAGTCGCCTAAGTAAACAACTTGCTCCGAGTGTGCACCAAAAGTCACATTCGGGGACTTAGCTGCGACCCAGAGTCGCCTAAGTAAACAACTTGCTCCGAGTGTGCACCAAAAGTCACACTCGGAGGCTTAGCTGCGACCCAGAGTCGCCTAAGTAAACAACTTGCTCCGAGTGTGCACCAAAAGTCACATTCGGGGACTTAGCTGCGACCCAGAGTCGCCTAAGTAAACAACTTGCTCCGAGTGTGCACCAAAAGTCACACTCGGAGACTTAGCTGCAACCTAGAGTCGCCTAAGTAAACAACTTGCTCCAAGTGTGCACCAAAAGTCACACTCGGAGACTTAGCTGCGACCCAGAGTCGCCTAAGTAAACAACTTGCTCCGAGTGTGCACCAAAAGTCACACTCGGGGACTTAGCTGTGACCCAGAGTCGCCTAAGTAAACAACTTGCTCTGAGTGTGCACCAAAAGTCACACTCAGGGACTTAGCTGCGACCCAGAGTCGCCTAAGTAAACAACTTGCTCCGAGTGTGCAACAAAAGTCACACTCGGGGACTTAGCTGCGACCCAGAGTCGCCTAAGTAAACAACTTTCTCCGAGTGTGCATTTAAAGTCACACTCGGGGACTTAGCTGCGACCCAAAGTCGCCTAAGTAAACAACTTGCTCCAAGTGTGCACCAAAAGTCACACTCGGGGACTTAGCTGCGACCCGGAGTCGCCTAAGTAAACAACTTGCTCCGAGTGTGCACCAAAAGTCACACTCGGGGACTTAGCTACGACCCAGAGTCGCCTAAGTAAACAACTTGCTCCGAGTGTGCACCAAAAGTCACACTCGGGGACTTAGCTGCGACCGAGCGTCGCCTAAGCAAACAACTTGCTCCGAGTGTGCATTTCAAGTCACACCCGAGGACTTAGCTGCGAACCAGAGTTGCCTAAGTAAAGAGCTTCCTCCGAGTGGGCACACAAGTTACACTCGGAGGCTTAGCTGAGTCCCCTAAACAAAAACCATGAGCCAAAATCGTGTCAAAAAAAAACTCAGCGAAAGAAGAGCAAAAGATCTGGTTCGAATTCAAATTGAGTTCAACGATCAGTCGGCTCGGTGTGAATCAAGTTTATCCACACTGAGCCACGAATGTACCAGCCAACAGCAGTGGCCAAAGTTTAATACAAACTCCACTCGGCATACCGAGGTGAATGCGCATTCAGCATAAAGTCAATCAAGCATCGCCGGGGCTGGCAGGCTCCACGAAGGTGTCGAGGTCAATTCCATCTGCAATCCGAGTGGCCGTGTCGAGGAAGGTTTCCATGAAGTCCTCAAATCGAAGCTTCTTGGTGTTGGCGACCTGCAACATCTTCAACTTGTCTTCACGGGCTTCCTTACAATGCACTCGGACCAGAGACAGTGCCACGTCCGCGCCACACCGAGCGGCAGACTTCTTCCATGCCTGCACTCTGCTTGGAACATCCTCCAGTCGAGTCATCAACCCCTCTATCTCATTCCGGGAGTCATCTTCAGGCCACAACTCTTTGTCAATTCGGCCGACAACTTCTCTCAGGCGACCAACAAAAGGACCCACCTTGTTGAGGCGGGAATTCAGTCGGAATATATCCTGGTTAGCTTCATAACCGAGTGGAACATTCGGTTGCCCAAGCGCCGGTTCAATTTCGGCGGTCTCGGCTTCAACGTCCCGACATAAATCTGCAAAGAAAAGACAAGGAGAAAATAAGCGCGGAGTGAACTCCAAAGTCAAAGAGCACTCGGCAAGCAACTTACCACCAAGCAATGCGACCATCTTCTTCGCCCAGTCGCCGACGTATTTCTCCTGCGCTTTGCACCGAGCGTTCATTGACTTCAGCTGGCCCACCCATTCAGATCTCTCCTTCTTCATATTTTCTAACTCGGCTAAAAGTGCCTTGTTAGTCTCCCGAGATTTCTCTAAAGATATTTCTCGTTCAACGAGAGCCTTCTTCATGCCAGCCATATCATTCGCAGCTACCTCCAAGTCAGCAGCAAGTTGAGTCTTCTCAGCCATCAGAGAAGTATAGGCCAATCCCACTTCACAAGTCTTCTGTCAAAGAGACACAAAGGGAGGATCATCCAGATTCAACAAGGAAAAAGTCTCGACAGATATGACAAAACAATCAAAACTCAAGATTCTTCAGACCCCTGCCGATGCAAGCAATCGACAACGGTCTCAGGGACTACACCTAGTGGGTTCACTGAGAGTGACCCCACTGGTATGAAGCTCGAACAGGTCGGTCCCATTGAGCTCCATAGCAAACCAACAACACTATGAGACTACTATTTCTCGACCTGAGTAACACTACTCTCGGGGACTACACCCAGTGGGTGCACTCGGCGTGCCCCCACTGGTACCATTCTGGCAGATCAGCTCTGATCTGTAGAGATTATGGAAAATACATATAAAGACAACTGCCGGTGCAAACACTCGACAGAAGTCTCGGGGACTACACCCACTGGGTTCACTCGGAGTGAACCCACTGGAAAATTAACCTACTGTATCCGAGTATCTCGCCAAAACCCCCAGTGGGCACCAAGAGGAATGTAAACACTTACTAGCGCACTTACTCGAATATCATCCCGAAGCACCAAGCTCTTCTTATACAGGGACGCAACGGAGTCATATGCTCCCTTGGCTTCGCCCACCATCAGCTCCACTTGTACCATGGCGTCCTTGGCGGTTCCTACTTGATCTTCCGGGAGGCGTCGGGCATCATAGTGAACAGTCGACGGACCCGGCGTGGCAGAAGGCACCCTAGGCATCCCGAGCTCCCTGGGCGTCCCGAGCTCTGCTCCAGTCGGTTCCGCCGTGAAGGCCACCGTTTCAGTCGGCGACACGCTCATGGCGGGGTTGGCAGTAGGTTGGACAACCCCAGGGACAGGTGCCAAAGCTGGTTCCGACCTCCTTTGGTCGTCGTCGTCCAGATGGATCACCTCTGAAGGAAGCCCGACTGAACAAAATAAAAATACAGAAAAAGATCAAGATCAAAGACAGCACTCGCGAAATGGTAATACAGCTCTCGGAGTCGTGACAACGTACCTTGCTGGGACGTGGCAGCGTCATCAGTGTCCATGGGATCGTCACCCTGACGCGGCGGAGAGGTGGCGGAGGTAGCATCTCTGTTGAGTGAAATCCATTCGACGGGTAAACATGAATTCCCAAAAAGAAGAGTCCAATCGGATACTGAAGGAAGATGGAAGAGCAAAGATACTTACGCTGAGGCGACCGGAACAGCGATCCTCATCCGGGGCAAAGCTTTCTGAGGTTTAGACCCGCTGGGTTTAGCCACCTTGGACGGCTGATCCACGGGCTCGGCAAAAAAACCCCACGTTCTCTTCACACTCCGAGCACTCGGGGCCAATGGGAGGAGCCGGCGGAACAGCGGGGTCATGACGGTGCTTGGTTCGGCGTTTTGGTGGTGAGGGTGACGAGCTGTGCTCTTCACTCTCCTCCCCCTCCTCTTCTGTTTCCTCCTCCGTCTCCCTACTACCAGAGACGTACACAGCACTACCCGCGCTACCCTCCATCCTGCCTTCTTCTTCCTCGACCGGATCCCCATTTGAGACTGCAGAATGCCAGTTCATCCACTCCTGCACAAAACACAGTCGGCAACGTCAGTCGGCGAGACAAGAAAAACAATAAAACTGAGAAGGTTAAAAGCACTCGACAACATGTACTCACCTCATTCGGAGGAGGATTTTGGGCGCGGAAGGCCTTCACCCACCGAGCTCCCACGGGGTTATCACATGTGCCCGTGATGCTGCAGACCCATGCACCGACGGTCTCCTTGCTCACGTCTTCAGGATGGGACCGAGTGGTATCCGAAGGCCCTGTGTAATGCCACATTGCGTGGTCTCGGGTCTGGAGCGGCTGGATGCGTCGACCCAGAAAAGTCTCCAACAGGTCCATGCCGGTGACTCCGTTCCGGACGATGGTTATCAGCGCGTCGATCAAAGGCTGGATCTGGACTTTTTCTCCCTTAGAGAGCGCTAGCTTCCTGGGAGGGCCCGGACGGTCTAAACTAAAGGGTGGTAAGCCACTTGGAGCATTCGGTCAGGCAATGTCCTGGCAATAGAACCAGGACGATTGCCAGTTCCTAACCGACTCGGATAGCTGAAGGGAGGGATAACTACTTTTCGTTTTCTTCTGAAATCCTAAACCCCCGCAGAGCTGGAGGATGTGTGTCTTATCATCATACTGACTAAGTTTCTTAACTGTTTGAGATCTAGCAGAGAAAACATATTTGAAGAGCCCCCAGTGGGGAGGACATCCTATGAAACACTCGCAGAGGGTGATGAATGCGGAAAGATGAGCTATCGCATTCGGCGGAAAGTGATGGAGCTGCGCCCCGAGGTAGTTCATAATACCTCGGAAGAAAGGATGGGGAGGCAGGGAGAAACCTCTGGCCACGTGGCTGAGCAGCAGGACGCGCTCCCCCTCCCTTGGCGCCGGCTCCATCTCGCCTTCTGGCAGCCTCCAAGACTTATCGATGACCATGTCGTGCTCCACCAGCTCCAGCACGTCGGTCTCCCTCACCGTGGAGGGTAGGAAGTCCCCCTGGATCCAGCCCGCCGGCAACGCCCACTCCCGCCGCTGAGTGGAGGCCGCCCCCTTCTTCTTCTTCTTCGCCTCAAGCTTGCTGGTCTGCCCCTTCATCATGGCGAGGGCGACGGATCTGCAGAGGAGGAGGGGAAGGAGGTGGCTAGAGGTGTGCAGGGAGTTGCGGGGAGGCGAGATAAATGGGAGGAAGACGAGCAGCGCAACAGGAAGGTCCGCCAGGAAGGCTTTAAAAGGCCTCCGACTGAGTCACCTACACGTGGGCCCAAGATCTTATCCTCCCAACCGGCTGCTGCAAGATTAGTGGAGAAGATCGCGGCGCGGTAATCGAGGAGGCGAAATCTACTCGATGGCAATGACGTCATCCCCGCTAAGCACGCGGCAACCGAAATTTGAGAATCTCAGAAAATCCGGCGCTGTCAGTATGACCGGTCTCGTCGAAAGATTCCGCGGAAGCAACCGGTCCCTCACGGTTTGTTTCGCTCGCATATTCACTCGGATCACTAGCCGCAAAGATAAAATGGATCGAGGCAGACAACGCTAAGATCACCTCAATACCAGTCGGCTCCAAACTCCGGACATCACTTCATCGTTCCAGCCCCGATCCATTCGGGGACTAATGATGGGGTTATAGTCCCAGGGTAGGGTCATAGGTCTGCCCTATAGGTCCTACCCAAGGACTACCCTTCATAGGGACAAGGCCCTTAGACAGTTCCGACTGAACTAAGGACGCCCCCATCATCCAGTCGGCGACGGTCCACTCGGAGCATATCTAACGTGCCGACTGGAATCCACTCTGTACATCGTAACCTCCCAGGAGGGCAACGGTCATACGTTTTCATACACCATAACTAGCATTTAAGGCTTACGTTACCAGTAACGCCGACATTTACTCGCCACTACTCCACCCCTATCCACCGGACCATTATGAAGGGAAGCGCACTCTATATAAGCCGCCCTTCACCACTGGTACAGGGGTTGGCACTTGTTGTAATCCCTTAATACACTCGACACAAAGCTCCCAAGAGCACTGAGACGTAGGGCTTTTACCTCCACCATAGAGGGGCCTGAACTGATACATCCTCGCCGTAGCTAAGGCTCTGCCCATATACTTTCGTACCCCATACTTCTATTGTCAGACTTATACCCACGACAATTGGGCTGTCCCATCAGCCCACCAAGGGTTGCTGCGCCACCCCTAGGGCCTATGGGCTTCCCGGGTGGGTTGGCCCCCTCCCGGTGAACATCCGGAACCCATTCGTCACTCCCGATCCATTCCCGGTAATGCCCGAAAACCTTCCGACAATCAAATGAGGTCATCCTATATATCAATCTTCGTCTCCGGACCATTCCGGAAACCCTCTTGACGGCCGTGATCTCATCCGGGACTCCGAACAACATTCGGTAACCACACATATAACTCAACTGTACTGAAACATCGCCGAACCTTAAGTGTGCAGACCCTGCGGGTTCGAGAACTATGCAGACATGCCCCTAGGTACTCCTCGGTCAATATCGAATAGCAGGACCTGGATGCCCATATTGGATCCTACATATTCTCCGAATAGTTTATCGGTTGAACCTCAGTTTCAAGGATTCAGGCAATCCCGTATGTCATTCCCTTTGTCCTTCGGTATGTTACTTGCCCGAGATTCGATCGTCGGTATCCGCATACCTATTTCAATCTCGTTACTCGCAAGTCTCTTTTCTCGTTCCATAATACAAGATCCCGTGACTTACACTAAGTCACATTGCTTGCAAGGCTTGTGTGTGATGTTGTATTGCCGAGTGGGCCCCGAGATACCTCTCCGTCACACGGAGTGACAAATCCCAGTCTTGATCCATACTAACCCAACGGACACCTCCGGAAATACCTGTAGAGCACCTTTATAGTCACCCAGTTATGTTGTGACGTTTGATACACACAAGGTATCCCTCCGGTGATAGTGGGTTATATGATCTCATGGTCATAGGAACCAATACTTGACACGCAGAAAACAATAGCAATAAAATGACACGATCAATATGCTACGTTCATAGTTTGGGTCTAGTCCATCACATGATTCTCCTAATGATGTGATCCAGTTATCAAGCAACAACACTTTGCAAATTGTCAGAAAACCTTGACTATCCTTGATCAACTGGCTAGCCAACTAGAGGCTTGCTAGGGACATTGTTATGTCTATTTATCCACACATGTATCTATGTTTTCATTCAATACAATTATAGCATGGATAATAAACGATTATATTTAAACAGGAAATATAATAATAACTATTTATCATTGCCTCTAGCGCATATTTCCAACACTTATGCACGACGAACTAGATGGAGCCTTGGGGGCTCTGCTTGGCTTCGATCTCGTGGACCTTCCTCCCGCCATATAGCTGATTTATGCATGCGACAACATGGAGAAACTGGTCGCGGAGATGCCCGTCTTTGACGACTGGGGGTTCGTTGGGTCACATAGGAATTCCTCCATCACGGTGTCGTCCTCGAGCAAGGACGACATCGACCATGATTCAGAGGAGATGAAAGGGAAGGAGGACGCCGTCCAGATACCACTGCACGATCTCCATATGTCCTTGTGCAACCTTGGGGACGATGTTGTCGCAGATGATCGACACTGGGTGATTCCCCTGGCCCCGTGGCCTCAGGAGAAGGAGAGGGGTTGAGCCCCAGGGCGACCGATGTGCCGGCGGCGGGAGCCTCTGAAGATGATGCGGTGCCCGCCCTGGAGACGGATGTACCTCTCAGTGGGACCCCTCAGGCCCCCAAAGAGGAGGGAGGCTAGGGTGAACTCGTCAGGGACTGCGTCGAGCGCCCCTCGGCGGTGCGTGAGGGCGGCGAAGGCGCGCCACCCGCTGTCAAGAAGAAAAGGAACTAGGCCGCCGGGGATTAGTAAGGACCTTAGTCATCCTCATTCTATTCACCCATGTTTGGTTTATTCAGGCGAACCCTTCTTCAGTGCAGGCGCCCTGGTGGCGGCAAGTAGAAGAAGAAGAAGGCCACCATTGAGCCAAAGGTGACGCTTGTCACAAGGGCACCCTCATCCCTTGGTTAGGGCCTTGGCAAGTGCGGGGGTGGCTTGCGCCGACCTGGTGTTGCGCTCGGGCGTACATGCACCACTGCAGCTCCAAGTGTCCCCTCAGCACGAAGAGGCAGCCCAAGCGCCACGATCACGAAGGTCCAGCCCCCGGCTCTACCAGCCAATCCACGATGGTCCAGCCCCCGGATCCATCTATCTAGGCCACGGCGGCCCAGCTCACGCGGGAGGAAGGAGTGTCTCAGCCTCCGTCGGCCATCCTGACCCCCACAGCCAGCCCTGACGCACGATGCTATGCGGGCCATCCTTGGGCCGCGGTCATCTTCGAGGCCCCCGAGGTTGGTGCGATAGCCTCTATAAGTGCACAACGGATGCCAGGCATGGGGGAGAACCCATATCCCCGTACATCTCAAGCGGAGGGCGTCACGAACACTCTTGTTACAACATCGGGCAGCGCCGGGATGGCAGCCCCTTGGTAGGCACTTGCCCTGGTGGGCCAGGATGTGTTGCTCAGACGTGGGCCCCTGATTGACGCCTAGGATGTGCTCACCCAGCTCGGGGCGGGATTTTGGGACGTTCTCGACCTGCTCGAGGTGGATTTTCGGGACGCCGTGGCACCGTGGAGTGGCGCGAGCTTGGCGCCTCCACCAAGGAGGCCCAAGGCAAGGCCGAGGCCATCCACGCGGAGGGCCATAGGGAGGCCGCCGAGGCGAAGGCCACTCGTGCAAGCGCTCTTGCTGAGAAGGAGGCGCTCGCCAAGCGCTGCAAAGAAGCGGAGGCCAACTTGAAGGCGCTTCAGGAGTGGGTTGAGGAGACGTAGCAGCTCCAGCTACAGTAGGAGGACATCAGGGCTCGCGAGGCGAAGCTTGCAGACCGTGACTCCGAGCTCACAAAGGTGGCAATCGAACATGCCGCGGAGCGCGGGCGCCTGGAGGTGCTACAACACGAGCTGGCCGAGGCCCAGGATGCCCATGCCAAGAGAGTCTCTGAGGCCAACGCCAAGTTGGCCACCCGGGAGGAGGAGATTCAGGCCGCTGCTGATGCGAAGGTGGCAGCGGACCATGCCACACTCTCCTCTCTAGAACTCAGGGCCGCGAGGCCCTAAGCTATATCTGTAGGCTGAATCTCGAGGTTCCCCTCATCCTTTAGGGTGCCAGCTGCGCCGAGCTTTCCTTTGAGATCGTGAAGGAGCTCGAGGGCGCGACTAAGAGGGTGGACGGCCTACTCGAGGAGGAATACCGCGACCTCTTCTTCTTGGCGGCGACCCGCGTCTTCAACCATCTCCTCCTTCGTGATCCCCGCTTCAAGTTCGACGAGGTGATGGGCCCCGTGCCCAAGGAATCTCACGGCAACTTGGCGGCAGCCGTGGAGGGCCACATGAACTTGCTGCTGGGGAAGATCTTCTGCATTGATGGCAAGGAGCCCAGCGAGGGACTATTGGAAATATGCCCTAGAGGCAATAATAAAGTGGTTATTATAATATTTCCAGTTCATGATAATTGTCTATTATTCATGCTATAATTCTATTGACCGGAAACTGTAATACATGTGTGAATACATAGACCACAACATGTCCCTAGTGAGCCTCTAGTTGTCTAGCTCGTTGATCAATAAATGATCATGGTTTCCTGATCATGGACATTGGATGTCATTGATAACGGGATCAAATTATCAGGAGAATGATGTGATGGACAAGACCCTATCCTAAGCATAGCACTAGATCGTGTTGTTCGTCTGCTAAAGCTTTTCTAATGTCAAGTATCATTTCCTTAGATCATGAGATTGTGCAACTCCCGGATACCGTAAGAGTGCTTTGGGTGCATCAAACGTCACAACGTAACTGGGTGATTATAAAGGTGCACTACGTGTATCTCCGAAAGTGTTTGTTGGGTTGGTACGAATTGAGACTGGGATTTGTCACTCCGTGTGGCGGAGAGGTATCTCTAGGCCCACTCATAATGAGCTCAGTGTGACTAAGGAGTTAGCCATGGGATGATGTGTCATGGAACGAGTAAAGAGACTTGCTGGTAACGAGATTGAACAAGGTATAGGGATACCGACGATCGAATGAGATCATCGTGGAACATGTGGGAACCAACATGGATATCCATACCCCGCTGTTGGTTATTGACCGGAGAGGTGTCTCGGTCATGTCTGCATGCTTCCCGAACCCGTAGGGTCTACACACTTAAGGTTCGGTGACGCTAGGGTTATATGGGAATAGTATACATGATTACTGAAGGTTGGTGGGAGTCCCAGATGAGATCTCGGACATCAAGAGGAGCTCCAGAATGGCCCAGAGGTAAAGATTCATATATAGGAAGTGAGGATTTGGTCACCGGAAGTGTTTCGGGATCACCGGTAATGTAACGGGACCATCGGAAGGGTTCTGGGGGTCCACCAGGAAGGGCCACTAGCCCCGAAGGGGTACATGGGCCAAAAGTGGATGGGAACCAGCCCCTAAGTGGGCTGGTGCACCACCACCATCAACCCAAGGCGCAAGAGAGGAAGGGTGGGCCAACCCTAGGTGTGGTGGGCTTGCCTTGGGTGGCAAGCCACCCTAGGGCGCGCCACTTCCTCCACCCTTGGCCGTTGGACCCCTTTGCCCATCTAGGGCTGCCGCACCCCCTAGGGTGGGAACCCTAGGGGTGCGCACCCTCCTCCCTCTCCTCCTATATATAGTGGAGGGTTTTGGGGCTGCAATATACAATTCTTCTCCCTCCACGGCGTAGCCCTACCCCTCCTCGTCCTCGTCCTCCATAGAGCTTGGCGAAGCCGTGCCGGAGTACCACGCAGCTCCAGCACCACCACGCCGTCGTGCTGCCGGAGCTCTACCTCAACCTCTCCTTCCTCCTTGCTGGATAAAGCGTAGGAGACGTCACCGGGCTGAACGTGTGTTGAACGCGGAGGTGTCGTTGTTCGACACATAGATCGGAATCCACCGCGATATGAATCGCTGCGAGTACGACTCCATCGACCGTGTTCATAGTAACGCTTCCGCTTAGCGATCTTCAAAAGTATGAAGATGCTCTACCCCATTACTCGTTGATGGTTTCTCCTAGATAAATCCTTGTGTGACGTAGGAATTTTTTTGAAACTACTATGTTCCCCCAACAGGAGCCCCTTGTCGTCACCCTGGAATAGATTGCTCTTGAGTCGAGGAGGCATGAGATGACAATTTTATCGTATGCAATAATCTGAACTTTGTAATAATCGCTTGTGATCCATAATTTTCCTTCACACGCTCGGTTTGTCTCTTGCTTGCCTTATGCTCTATGTCAGTAGGGCCCAGCCCTGCGTGTATCTCAGCCGCCACTGGAATGCGAGGGGGTGAGAGGCTGCATGACTAGTGAGTTTCTTGAGATGGATGCTCAAGATCCCCCCTTAATGCGCAAGCGGCTTGCTTAAGGGCCTTTACGTTCACCGTTGGGAGACTTTGGGCTCTGCGTCGGCAAGGCCCAACCCTGTGCATACCTCAGCCGCCACTGGAACGCCAGGGGGTGAGGGGATATATGACTAGTGAAGGTTCCTGAGACGCAATAATCAAGAACCCCCCTTGACGTGCAAGCAGCTCGCATTCCATGTTGAGAGCCTTTATACTCATCGTCGGGAGCTTTGCGCTCTACGTCGGCAGGGCCCAGCCCTGCGCATATCTCAGCCACCACTGGAACGCTAGGAGGTGAGAAGCTACACGGCTAGTGAAGGTTCGTGAGATGCGATGCTCAAGAACCCCCCTTGACGCGCAAGAATCTTGCATTCCGTGTTGAGAGCCTTTGTACTCACTATCGGGAGCTTTGTGCTTTGTGTGTATCTCAACCGTCACTCAAACACCAGGGGGTGAGAGGCTACAGGACTAGTGAAGGTTCCTGAGACGCGATGCTCAAGACCCCCCCCCTTGACGCACAAGCGCCTCCCATGCGAACAAATTGGTTGGAGTGTCGTGTGCCCGCCTGCTTACATTCGGGTGCCACGTGAGGAAACTAGACACCAAGGACCCTAGGAGGTGACATGTGTTGGAAATATGCCCTAGAGGCAATAATAAAGTGGTTATTATTATATTTCGAGTTCATGATAATTGTCTATTATTCATGCTATAAGTGTATTAACCGGAAACCGTAATACATGTGTGAATACATAGATCACAATGTGTCCCTAGTGAGCTTCTAGTTGTCTAGCTCGTTGATCAATAGATGATCATGGTTTCCTAATCATGGACATTGGATGTCATAGATAACAGGATCACATCATTAGGAGAATGATGTGATGGACAAGACCCAACCCTAAGCATAGCACTAGATCGTGTTGTTCGTCTGCTAAAGCTTTTCTAATGTCAAGTATCATTTCCTTAGACCGTGAGATTGTGCAACTCCCGGATACCGTAGGAGTGCTTTCGGTGCATCAAATGTCACAACGTAACTGGGTGACTATAAAGGTGCACTATGGGCATCTCCGAAAGTGTCTGTTGGCTTGGTACGAATCGAGAGCGGGATTTGTCACTCTTTGTGACGGAGAGGTATCTCTGGGCCCACTCGGTAGAACTTCATCATAATGAGCTCAATGTGACTAAGGAGTTAGCCATGGGATGATGTGCTACCGAACGAGTAAACAAACTTGTCGGTAACGAGATTGAACGAGGTATGGGGATACCGACGATCGAATCTCGGGCAAGTATCATGCCGGTAGACAAAGGGAAGTGCATACGGGATTAAGTGAATCCTTGACATCGTGGTTCATCCGATGAGATCATCGTGGAACATGTGGGAATCAACATGGATATCTAGACCCTGATGTTGGTTATTAACCGGAGAGGTGTCTCGGTCATGTCTGCATGCTTCCCAAACCTGTAGGGTCTACACACTTAAGGTTCGATGACGGTAGGGTTATATGGGAATAATGTACGTGGTTACCGAAGGTTGTTCGGATTCTCGGATGAGATCCCGAAGGTTACGAGGAGCTCTGGAATGGTTCGGAGGTAAATATTCATATATAGGAAGTGAGGATTTGGATGCCGGAAGTGTTTCGGGTGACACCGGTAATGTACCGGGACCACCAAATGGGTTCTGGGGGTCCACCAGCCCCAAAAGGACACATGGGCCAAAAGGTGGAAGGGAACCAGCCCAAAGTGGGCTGGTGCGCCTCCCTCTCTCAGCCCAAGGCGCACAAGGGTGGAGAGGGGCAAAACCCTAGGCGTGGGAGGGCACCTTTGGGCCCAAAGGCCCACCCTAGGGCGCCTCCACCACTTTGGCCGCCACCCAAACCCATCTAGGGCTGCCGCACCCCTTGGGGTGGGAACCCTAGGGGTGCACAACCCCCTCCCTTTCCTCCTATAATATCGGAAGATTTTGTCCTTTTGGAGACACGCAATTCATCTCTCCACGGTGCAACCCTACTCATCCTCCTCCTCGTCCTCCGTAGTGCTTGGCGAAGCCCTGCCGGAGTTCCATGTAGCTCCACCGCCACCACGCCGTCGTGCTGCCGGAGCTCTCCCTCAAACTCACCCTCCTCCTTGTTGGATCAAGGCATGGGAGACGTCACTGGGCTGAACGTGTGTTGAACGCGAAGGTGTCGTGGTTCGACACATAGATCGGAATCCACCGCGATTTGAATCCTTGTGAGTATGACTCCATCGATCACGTTCATAGTAACTCTTCCGCTTAGCGTTCTTCAAAGGTATGAAGATGCTCTGCCCCATTACTCATTGATGGTTTCTCCTAGATAGATCCTTTGTGTAGCGTAGGATTTTTTTTGAAATTACTACGTTCCCCAACAGTGGCATCCGAGCGAGGTTCTATGCGTAGATTCTATGCATGAGCAGAACACAAAAGTTGTGGGCGATGATCATGTCAATTGCTTGCCGTTACTAGTCCTATCTCCTTTCAGCGGTATTGTGGGATGAAGCGGCCTAGACTGACCTTACACGTACACTTACGTGAGACAGGTTCCACCGACTGACATGCACTTGGTGCATAAGGTGGCTAGCGGGTGTTTGTTGATACGTCTCCAATGTATCTATAATTTTTGATGGTTCCATGCTATTATCATGTCAACTTTGGATGTTTTATATGCATGAATATGCTATTTTATATCTTTTTTGGGACTAACCTATTAACTCAGTGCCAAGTGACAGTTTCTGTTTTTTTCCGTGTTTTTGACCTCTTTCAGAAAAGTATATTAAACGGAGTCCAAACGGAATAAAACGTGCGGGATGATTTTTTCCATAACAGAAGATACGCAGGGGACTTGAGAACCGAGGCAGGAGACCTCGGGGGAGGTCACAAGGCCCCTAGCCGCGGCCTGGGGGGGGGCCTGGCAGGCTTGTGGGCCCCATGTGGCTCCTTGCCGCCTCTTGAGCTTGCGTTGGTTTTTCCCTTGAATAGGAAAGGGTGATGCAACACAGGAGCAGTAAGTATTTCCCTCAGTTTGAGAACCAAGGTATCAATCGAGTAGGAGAATCGAGCCAAGTTCCAGAGTACGTGCGCAAACACAAACGAGCTTGCACCCAACGCTATAAAGGGGTTTTCAATCCCTTCAAGATTGATTAAAAAGTGAGATCTGAAGGCGGAAAGTGCAACGAAGTAAAAGTGTAAGGCTGAAAATATGATGTGAAGTAGACCCGGGGGCCATAGTGTTCACTACAGGCTTCTCTCAAAATAGCAAATATCATGGTGGGTGAACAAATTACCGTCGAGCAATTCATAGAACCGCGCAAAGTCATGATGATATCTAAGGCAATGATCATACATATATGCATCACGCCCGACACGAGTAGACCGATACCCTCTGCATCTACTACTATTACTCCACACATCCACCGCTATCCAGCATGCATCTAGTGTATTGAGTTCATGACGAACAGAGTAACGCCTTAAGCAAGATGACATGATGTAGAGGGATAAACTCAAAACAATGATGAAAACCCCATCTTTTTACCCTTGATGGCAACAACACGATGCGTGCCTCGCTACCCCTTCTGTCACTGGGTGAGGTCACCGCACGGTATGAACCCAAAACCAAGCACTTCTCCCATTGCAAGAATCATAGATCAAGTTGGCCAAACAAAACCCACAACTCGAAGAGAAGTACAAGGATATGAAATCATGCATATAAGAGATCAGAAGAAACTCAAGTAAGATTCATAGATAATCTGATTATAAATCCACAATTCATCGGATCTCGACAAACACACCGCAAAGAAGATTACATCGGATATATCTCCATGAAGATCATGGATAACTTTGTATTGAAGATCCAAGAGAGAGAAGAAGCCATCTAGCTACTAGCTATGGACCCGAAGGTCTATGGTGAACTACTGACGCATCATCGGAGAGGTCATGGTGTTGATGAAGAAGCCCTCCGTATCCGAATCCCCCCTCCGACAGGACACCAGAACGTGTCCCAGATAGGATCTTGCGGAGACAGAAGCTTGCGGCGGCGGAAAAGTATTTTTGTGGATCTCTCTCGTAGTTTTGGAATTTTCAGGAATTTATAGGCGGAAGAGGTAGGGCAGACGAGCCACAGGGGGCCCACAAGCCTGCTTGGCGCGGGCCCCCCTGGCCGCGCCTAGGGGGCTTGTGGGGTCCCTTGGTGGCCCCTGCCTTGGTTCTCAAGTCTCGTGTGTATCTTCTGTTCCGGAAAAAATCTTTTCGGAAGTTTTTTTCCGTTTGGACACCGTTTAAAATCCTGCTTTGAAAAGGGTCAAAAACACGTATAAAACAGGAACTGGCACTTGGCACTGAGTTAATAAGTTATTCCCAAAAAAGATATAAAAGGCATACAAAACATCCAAAGTTTGACAAGATAATAGCATGGAACCATCAAAATTATAGATACGTTGGAGACGTATCAAGCATCTCCAAGCTTAACTCCTGCTCGTCCTCGAGTAGGGAAGTGATAAAGACAGAATTTTTGATGTGGAATGCTACCTAGCATAGTTTTCCTTTGTAACTTCTTTCATGTTACATGAATGTTCAGATCCGTAGGATTCAAAACAATAGTTTGCTATTGACATGGAAACAATAGTACTTCAAGCAAACTAGCAAGGTAATCATGAACTTTAGAAATAACAAGGCCAAAGAAAGTTATCCCTACAAAATCATATAGTTTGGCTATGCTTCATCATCCCCACACAACTAATTTAAATCATGCACAACCCCGGTATTGGCCAAGTAATTGTTTTCGCACTCTTACTTTCTCAAACCTTTTTCAACTGTCACACAATACATGAGCGTGAGCCATGGATATAGCACTAAAGTGGAATAGAGTGTGGTGGTGGTTGTGAGACAAAAAGGAGGAGATGGTCACATTGACTCGGCATATCAAAGGACTATGGATATGCCCATTAATAGATATCAATGTGAATGAGTAGGAATTGCCATACAAAGGATGCACCAGAGCTATAAGTATGTGAAAGCTCAAAAGAAGAACTAGTGGGTGTGCATCCAACTTGCTTGCTCACAAAGACCTAGGGCAATTTTGAGGAATCCCATCATTGGAATATACAAGCCAAGTTATATAATAATGATTCCCACTAGTATATGGTGGTGACAAAACGAGAGGCTCTCAATCATGAAGAACATGGTGCTATTAAGAAGCACAAGTGTGGAAAGAGATAGTAGCATTGTCCCTTCCCTCTTTTTTTCTCTTTTTTTTGTTTGGGCTCTTTGGCCTCTTTCCATATCTCTCTCTCTTTTTTTGTGTGTGGGTAACTTTGGATTTTTTTATTTCCTCACATGGGACAATGCTCTAATAATGATGATCATCACACTTTTATTTACTCACAGCTCAAAGCTTAGAACGATGATGACTCTATAGGAAATGCCTCCGGCAGTGTACCGGGATGTGCAATGGTCTAGCTTGGCATATGACGTTGAAACATCTCGCTAGCTATCTTACGATCATGCAATGGTAATATGAGAGTGACGGCACAAGTCATGAGACGGAACGGTGGGATTTGCATGGCAATATATCTCAGAATGGCTATGAAAATGCCATAGTAGGTAGGTATGGTGGCTGTTTTGAGGAAGGCATATGGTGGGTTTGTGCACCGGGGAAAATTGTGCGGTAATAGAGAGGCTAGCAATGATGGAAGGTGAAAGTGTATCTATACCATGGACTCACATTAGTCATGAAGAACTCACATACTTATTGCGAAAGTTTTTATTAGTAATTGAAACAAAGTGCTAAACGCATACTCCTAGGGGAAGGGTTGGTAGGTGTAAACCATCGCACGATCCCGACTGCAACACAAAGGATGACAATCAATAGATCAATTATGCTCCAACTTCCTAACATAGCGGTTCACCATACGTGCATGTTACGGGAATCACTAACTTCAACACAAGTATTTCTAGATTCACAACACCCTACTAACATGACTCTTAATATTACCAAATCCATGTCTCAAAACTAATTGAGAGGAATCAAACTTCTCCTTCTACTCAATGCACATGAATATGGAGGTTTTATTGTATCCTCTTTGGGTACCTATCACCTTTGGTACTACTTTCATAGCACAAGCCAACTACCAAGTCACGCACCGCCGTGCTCTAAAATATCTAAGTAAAGCACATAGAGCAAAATAGTCTAGCTCAAAAGATATAAGTGAAGCACAATGAGCATTCTAGCAAATTCACGATGAGTGCATGTATCTCTCAAAAGGTGTGAAGCAAGGATGATTGTGACACAACAAAAAGAAAAGACTCCTACGATACAAGATGCTCCAAGCAAAACACATATCATGTGGTGAATAAAAATATAGCTCCAAGTAATGTCACCGATGGATTGAAGACGAAAGAGGGGATGCCTTCCCGGGGCATCCCCAAGCTTAGGCTTTTTGGTGTCCTTGAATTTGGCTTGGGATGCCTTGAGCATCCCCAAGCTTGAGCTGTTTCCACTCTTTATCCCTTTGCCCATGAGAACATCACCCAAAACTTGAAAACTTCACAACACAAAACTTAAACAGAAACTCGTGATATCATTAGCACAAGAAAACAAACTACCACCTCTTTAGGTACTGTAGCAATCTTGATTTCTGTTTATATTGGTGTTAGATTACTGTATTCTTACTTTTCCATGGCTAGTACCCCCCGATACTATCCATAGTTTCATCAAAACAAGCAACCAACTCAACAAAAACAGAAGCTGTCAAAGACATACTAGTCTGCAGCAATCTATATACTTTCTATACTTCTGGTACCTCAACAATTCTGAAAAATTACGAAAGACTGGGAAAAAGGCATATCAACCAGCAGCAAAAAGAATAACTCAAAATCTCTTTTTGGATAAAAATGAAAAATAATTTCGTGAGCGAAAAGTTTCTGTCTTTTTCCAGCAGGATCAAACAACCAACACCAAACTAGTCATAAAGGTTTTGCTTGGCTCAAACACAAAAGACACAATCATAACAGAATTATGATGGGGTGGATGCAACAAAACAGAAAGAAAAAGATAAATTCATTGGGTTGCCTCCCAACAAGCGCTATTGTTTAACACCCTTAGCCAGGCATTGATAATTCAATGATGCTCACATAAAAGATAACAATCGGACACGAAGAGAGCATCATGAAATATGTGACAAACATACCTAAGTTTAACATACTTCCTATGCATAGGCATTTTATAGGAAAACAGATTGTAAAGACAACCAATAGTTACCAAATGCAAGGAAGAAGAAAGAGACAATTGCAATCTCAACATAACGAGAGGTAATTTGGTAACATGAAAGTTTCTACCACAATATTTTCCTCTCTCATAGCAATTACATGTGGGATCATAATCAAATTCAACAACATAGCTATCACAAATGATATTCTTTTCATGATCCACATGCATGCAAAGATGATGCTCTTCAAAAATAGTGGCATTATCATCAACTAAAGTCATGACTTCTCCAAACCCACTTTCAATGTTATTGAAAATATCATAATCATCATGATGGTTAAACAAATTTTCAAGATCATAAGAAAGATCATTACCCCAATCATGATCATTGCAGCAAGTAGTGGACATAGCAAAACTAGCATCCCCAAGCTTAGGATTTTGCATATTTTTAGCATGATTGCCACTAATAGAATTAATAGTGAAACCATTGCAATCATGCTTTTCATTCAAGGATCCCTCGTGAATCACTTCATAAATTTCTTCATCATGATTTTCAGATTCACGCATCTCAAGAAAACTCCATAGAGAAAATCAAGTGCACTCAACTCACTAGCAATTGGATCAACATAATTGGATCTCTTAAAGAGAGTAGCAAGTGGATGAGGATCCATATCACTAGATTTTCAGCAAGCGAAGATGCAAGCATATTGAAAGGCACATAGCACACAAGCGAACAAAAAGCAAGCGAAAGAAAAGGGCGAACAAAAAAGGCAAATATTTTTGTAAATTTTTGTTTTTCAGAAGTGGGGGAGAGGAAAACGAGAGTCAAAAAAGGTAAATGCAAGAGATGAGTTTGCGACACCTACTTGGATGAGTTCTTTACTTGATCCTCCCCGGCAACGGCGCCAGAAATCCTTCTGCTGCCTCTTGAGCTTGCGTTGGTTTTTCCCTTGAAGAGGAAAGGGTGATGCAGCACAGGAGCAGTAAGTATTTCCCTCAGTTTGAGAACCAAGGTATCAATCCAGTAGGAGAATCGAGCCAAGTTCTAGAGTACCTGCGCAAACACAAACGAGCTTGCACCCAACACTAGAAATGGGTTGTCAATCCCTTCAAGATTGATTGCAAAGTGAGATCTGAAGGCGGAAAGTGCAACGAAGTAAAAGTGTAAGGCTGAAAATATGATGTGAAGTAGACCCGGGGGCCATAGTGTTCACTAGAGGCTTCTCTCAAAATAGCAAATATCACGGTGGGTGAACAAATTACTGTCGAGCAATTGATAGAACTGCGCAAAGTCATGACGATATCTAAGGCAATGATCATACATATAGGCATCACATCCGAGACAAGTAGACCTATACTTTCTGCATCTACTACTATTACTCCACACATCGACCGCTATCCAGCATGCATCTAGTGTATTGAGTTCATGACGAACAGAGTAACGCCTTAAGCAAGATGACATGATGTAGAGGGATAAACTCAAACCAATGATGAAAACCCCATCTTTTTACCCTTGATGGCAACAACATGATGTGTGCCTCGCTACCCCTTCTGTCACTGGGTGAGGTCACCGCACGGTATGAACCCAAAACCAAGCACTTCTCCCATTGCAAGAATCATAGATCAAGTTGGCCAAACAAAACCCACAACTCGAAGAGAATTACAAGGATATTAAATCATGCATATAAGAGATGAGAAGAAACTCAAATAAGATTCATAGATAATCTGATCATAAATCCACAATTCATCAGATCTCGACAAACACACCGCAAAGAAGATTACATCGGATAGATCTCCATGAAGATTATGGAGAACTTTGTATTGAAGATCCAAGAGAGAGAAGAAGTCATCTAGCTACTAGCTATGGACCCGAAGGTTTATGGTGAACTACTCACGCATCATTAGAGAGGTCATGGTGTTGATGAAGAAGTCCTCCGTATCCGAATCCCCCCTCCTGCAAGGCACCATAACGTGCCCCAGATGGGATCTTGCGGAGACAGAAGCTTGCGGCGGCGGAAAAGTATTTTTGTGGATCTCTCTCGCAGTTTTGGCATTTTCATGAATTTATAGGCGGAATTGGTAGGGCAGACGAGCCACAGGGGGCCCACAAGCCTGCTAGGCGCCCCTCGGGCCGCGCCGAGGGGGCTTGTGGGGTCCCCTGGTGGCCTTGCCTTGGTTCTCAAGTCTCGTGCGTATCTTCTGTTCCGGAAAAAAAATATTTTCGGAAGTTTTATGCCGTTTGAACACCGTTTAAAATCCTCGTCTGAAAAGGGTCAAAAACACGGACAAAAGAGGAACTGGCACTTGGCACTGAGTTAATAAGTTAGTCCCAAAAAAGATATAAAAGGCATACAAAACATCCAAAGTTTCACAAGATAATAGCATGGAACCATGAAATATTATAGATACGTTGGAGACGTATCACTCCTTTGCCCTACCTCTTTCGCCTATAAATTCTCTAAAATCCCGAAACCAAAGAAGAGAGCCAAGAAAATACTTTTCCGCCGCCTCAAGCTTCTGTCTCCGCAAGATCCCATCCGGGGACCGTTCTGTTGCCCTGCCGGAGGGGGGATTCGGACACGGAGGGCTTCTTCATCAAAACCGTTGCCTCTCCGATGATGCGTGAGTAGTTCACCACAGACCTTCGGGTCCATAGCTGGTAGCTAGATGGCTTCTTCTCTCTCTTGGATCTTCAATACAAAGTTCTCCATGATCTTCATGGAGATCTATCCGATGTAACTTTCTTTTGCAGTGTGTTTGTCGAGATCCGATGAATTGTGGATTTATGATCATATTCTCTATGAATATTATTTGAGTCTCCTCTGATCTCTTATATGCATGATTTCGTATCCTTGTAATTCTCTTCGAGTTATGGGTTTCGTTTGGCCAACTTGATCTGTAATTCTTGCAATGGGAGAAGTGCTTGGTTTTGGGTTCGTACCGTGCGGTGTCCTCACCTAGTGACAGAAGGGGTAGCGAGGCACACATCGTGTTGTTGCCATCAAGGGTAAAAAGATGGGGTTTATATCATATTGCATGAATTTATCCCTCTACATCATGTCATCTTGCTTAAGGCGTTACTCTTTTTGTTATGAACTCAATACACTAGATGCATGCTGGATAGCGGTCGATGTGTGGAGTAATAGTAGTAGATGCAGAAAGTATCGGTCTACTTGTCTCGGATGTGATGCCTATATGTATGATCATTGCCTTAGATATCATCATGACTTTGCGTGATTCTATCAATTGCTCGACAGTAATTCGTTCACCCACCGTAATACTTGCTATCATGAGAGAAGCCTCTAGTGAACACTGTGGCCCCCGGGTCTACTTCACATCATATATTCAGATCTACAAAATTACTTTGTTGCACTTTTCACCTTCAGATCTCACCTTGCAAATAATCGTGAAGGGATTGAGAAGCCCTTTATAGCATTGGGTGCACGTTTGTTTGTTTTTGTGCAGGTACATTGGTGTCTCATCTTGATACTCCTACTGGATTGATACCTTGGTTCTCAAACTGAGGGAAATACTTATCACTACTTTGCTGCATCACCCTTTCCTCTTCAAGGAAAAAACCAACGCAAGCTCGAGAAGTAGAATCTATCTCTCCCACTTTAGTCGAATTGTATTCGATGAACATGGTCCTTATGAAGGGTAAATAGCATTGACATATAAACGTTGTGGTTGTCACGTAGGCAAGAAACGTTCTTGCTAGAAACCAAAATCAGCCACGTAAAACTTGCAACAATAATTAGAGGACGTCTAACTTGTTTTTGCAGGGTATACCATGTGATGTGATATGGTCAAAAGAATGTGATGTTACATATGTGATGTATGAGATTGATCATGTTCTTGTAATAGGATTCACGACTTGCATGTCGATGAGTATGACAACTGGCAGGAGCCATAGAAGTTGTCTTAATTTATTGTATGAGATGCAACGCCATGTGATTACTTTACTTTATTGCTAAACGTTACCTATAGTCGTAGAAGTAATAGATTGGCATGACGACTTCACAGAGACACAGATCATGGTGTCATGCCGGTGACATTGATGATCATGGTGCCTCGAAGATCGAGATCTAAGGAGCAAGATGATAATGGCCATATCATGTCACTATATAATTGCATGTGATGTTTATCATGTTTTACATCTTATTGCTTAGAACGATGGTAGAAAAGATAAGATGATCCCTGATGAAAATTTTGAGATATGTATTCCCCTGAGTGTGCACCGTTGCGAAGGATCGTTGTCTCGAAGCACCACGTGATGATCGAGTGTGATATATTCTAATGTTCGCATACAAGGGTGTAAGCCAGTTTACACACTTAGAACACTTAGGTTGACTCGACGAGCCTAGCATGTACAGACATGGCCTCGAATATGGTAGACCAAAAGGTCGAACATGAGTCATATGGTTGATACGATTAGCATGGAGATGCTCACCATTGATGACTAGTCCGTCTCACGTGATGATCGAACACAGGCTAGTCGATGTGGATCATGTAACACTTGGATGACTAGATGGATGTCTATCTAAGTGGGAGTTCACTATGTAATGAACTTAGTTATCATGAACCTAGTATAAAATTGTATTTAAGAATATTGTAGATCCAATGGCCAAGGAAAATGTCCCACTGAACTTCAACGCGTTCCTAGAGAAAACTAAGCTGAAATACGATGGTAGCAACTATGCGGATTGGGCTCGTAACTTGAAGTCATCCTCATGGCTTCCAAGAAGGCATATGTCCTTGAAGCGCCACTAGGCAACCCTCCTGCGCCTGTGTCATCCCAGGATGTTAGGAACGTGCGGCAGGCACAGAGTGATGACCACTCTATGGTTCAGTGCGGCATGCTTTACAGTTTAGAACCGGGGCTCCAAAGGCGTTTCAAGCAACATGGAGCATATGAGATGTTCGAGGAGCTGAAACTAGTCTTTCAAGCTCATTCCCGGGTCGAGAGATACAAAGTCTCCGACAAGTTCTTCAGCTGTAAGATGGAGGAGAACAGTTGTGTTAGTGAGCACATACTCAGAATGTTTGGGTTGCACAACCGCTTGAGTCAGCTGGGAGTTGAACTTCCGGATGACATTGTCATTTATAGAATCCTCCACTCGCTTCCACCAAGCTATAAGGGCTTTGTGGTGAACTACAACATGGAAGGGATGGACAAAACCATTCCGGAGTTGTACTCAATGCTGAAATCAGTAGAGGTGGAAATCAAGAAAGAACATCAAGTGTTGATGGTGCATAAGACCACCTGTTTGAAGAAAGGCAAGGGGAAGAAGAACTTCAAGAAAGACGGCAAAGCAGTTGCCGCGCCCGGTAAACTAGTTGCCGGGAAGAAGCCAAAGGAAGGACCCAAGCCCGAGATTGAGTGCTATTATTGCAAGGGAACGGGTCACTGGAAGTGGAACTGCCCCAAGTACTTAGCGGATAAGAAGGCCGGCAATATCCAAGGTATATATGATATACATGTTATTGATGTGTACCTTACTAGCGCTTGTAGTAGCTCGTGGGTATTTGATACCGGTGCAGTTGCTCACATTTGCAACTCTACGCAGGAATTGTGGAACAAGCGTAGGCTAGCTAAGGACGAGGTGATGATGCGTGTCAGGAATGGTTCCAAGGTCGATGTGATCGCCTTCGGTACGCTACCACTACATCTACCTTCGGGATTAGTTTTAAACCTTAATAATTGTGATTTAGTGCCAGCTTTGAGCATGAACATTGTATGGGGATCTCACTTGATGCAAGATGGCTACTCATTTAAATTTGAGAATAATGGTTGTCTATTTATATGAGTGGTATGTTTTATGGTCATGCTCCGCTTGTCAATGGTTTATTCCTGATGAATCTCGATCGTGATGTTACACATATTCATAGTGTTAGTACCAAAAGGTGTAAGGTTGATAATGATAGTTCTACATATTTGTGGCACTGCCGCCTTGGTCATATCGGTGTCAAGCGCATGAAGAAACTCCATACCGATGGACTTTTGGAGTCTCTTAATTTTGAATCATTTGACACATGCGAACGGTGCCTCATGGGCAATGGAAATAATACATACCGATGTATGCGGTCCAATGAGCGTTCAGGCTCGCGGAGGCTATTGTTATGTTCTCACCCTTACTGATGACTTAAGTAGATATGGGTATGTCTACTTAATGAAACACAAGTCTGAAACCTTTGAAAAGTTCAAGGAATTTCACGGTGAAGTGGAGAATCAATGTGACAAGAAAATAAAATGCCTACGATCTGATCGTGGAGGAGAATATTTGAGTCATGAGTTTGGCACACACTTAAGGAAATGTGGAATAGTTTCACAACTCACGCCGCCAGGCACACCGCAGCGTAACGGTGTGTCTGAACGTCAAAATCACACTTTATTGGATATGATGCGATCTATGATGTCTCTTAGAGACTTACCGCTATCATTTTGGGGATATGCATTGGAAACTGCCGCATTCACTTTAAATAGGGCACCGTCTAAATCCGTTGAGACGACTGATACGTCCATTTTGCATCATGCTTTTATGTTGATATTTATCGCTTTATGGGCTGTTATTACACTTCACGGTACAATACTTATGCCTTTTCTCTCTTATTTTATAAGGTTTGCATAAAGAGGGAGAATGCTAGCAGCTGGAATTTTGGTCTGAAAAAGGAGCAAGTTTGAGATACCTATTCTACGCAACTCCAAAAGCCGTGAAAATCAACGAGGAATTATTTTGGATTTATAAAAAATACTAGACGGAAGAAGTACTAGAGGGGAGCCACCAGGAGGCCACAAGCCTGCCAGGCGCGACCTACCCCTTGGCCGTGCCGAGGTGGCTTGTGGGCCCCCTGTTGCCCCTCTGGCTCCCATATTTTGCTATAAGGAGGGTTTCATTCCAGAAAAACTCACGAGGAGGCTTTCGGGAGGAATCGCCACCGCCACGAGGCAGAACTTGGGCAGAACCAATCTAGAGCTCCGGCACGGCCGTCCTGCCGGGGAAACTTCCCTCCCGGAAGGGGAAATCGTCGCCATCGTCATCACCAACACTCCTCTCATCGGAGGGGACTCATCACCATCAACATCTTCTTCAGCACCATCTCATCTCCAAACCCTAGTTCATCTCTTGCAACCAATCTCCGTCTCGCGACTCCGGTTGGTACTTGTAAGGTTGCTAGTAGTGTTAATTACTCTTTGTAGTTGATGCTAGTTGGATTACTCGGTGGAAGATTATATGTTCAGATCCTTGATGCTATTCAATACCTCTCTGGTTATGAACATAATTATGCTTTGTGAGTAGTCAGTTTTGTTCCTGAGGACATGGGATAAGTCTTGCTATAAGTAGTCATGTGAATTTGGTATTCGTTCGATATTTTGATGTGTTGTATGTTGTTTTTCCTCTAGTGGTGTTATTTGAATGTCGACTAAATAACACTTCACCATTATTTGGGCCTAGAGGAAGGCATTGGGAAGTAATAAGTAGATGATGGGTTGCTAGAGTGATAGAAGCTTAAACCCTAGTTTATGCGTTGCTTTGTAAGGGGCTGATTTGGATCCACTAGTTTAATGCTATGGTTGGACTTTGTATTAATTCTTCTTTCGTAGTTTTTGATGCTTGTGAGAGGGGTTAATCATAAGTGGGATGTTTGGCCAAGTAAGGGCAGCATCCAAGCACCGGCCCACCCACATATCAAACTATCAAAGTAGCGAACGCGAATCATATGAACATGATGAAAACTAGCTTGACGGAAATTCCCATGTGTCCTCGGGAGCACTTAACCTCCTATAAGAGTTTGTCCGGGCTTGTCCCTTGCTACAAAAGGGATTGGGCCACTTTGCTGCACCATTGTTACTTGCTACTTGCTATGAACAATCTTATCACACAACTATCTGTAACCAATAATTTCAGTGCTTGCAGAGAATACCTTGCTCAAAACCACTTGTTAGTTCCTTCTGCTCCTCGTTGGGTTTGACACACTTACTTATAAAAAGGACTAGATAGATGCCCTACACTTGTGGGTCATCAAGACTCTTTTCTGGCGCCGTTGCCGGGGAGTGAAGCGCCTTTGCTAAGTGGAATTTGGTAAGGAAACATTTATATAACATGGTGAAATTTATTGTCAGTTGTCATTGTGGAAACTAATCCTTTGAGGAGCTTGTTCGGGGTATCTTCACCTCGAACGGAAGCACAAGGAGTTGCTCCTCAACCTGATGCACCTACTGAAAATATTTGTTATGAAATTCCTTCGGGTATGCTAGAGAAACTGTTGGCTAATCCTTTTACAGGAGATGGAACATCACATCCCGACTTGCATCTAATCTATGTAGATGAAGTTTGTGGTTTATTTAAGCTTGCAGGTTTGCCCGAGGATGAGGTCAAGAATTAGGTCTTTCCCTTATCTTTGGGGGATAAAGCATTGGCATGGTATAGGCTATGTGATGATACTGGATCATGGAACTACAACCGATTGAAATTGGAATTTCATCAAAAGTTTTATCCTATGCATTTGGTACATCATGATTGGAATTATATCTATAATTTTTGACCTCGTGATAGAGAAAGTATCGCTCAAGCTTGGGGGAGGCTTAAGTCAATCTTATATTCATGCCCCAACCATGAGGTCTCGAGAGAAATTATTATTCAGAACTTTTATGCTCGGCTTTCTCATGATAATCGCACCATGCTTGACACTTCTTGTACCGGTTCTTTTATGAAGAGAGATATTGACTTCAAATGGAATTTATTGGAAAAAATTAAACGCAACTCTGAAGATTGGGAGTCAGGTACGAATCTTAAGTTCGATTGCGTTAAATCCTTTGTTGAAACAAATACTTTTTGTGATTTTAGCGCTAAACATGTCCTTGACTCTGAGATAGTAGCTTCATTATGTGAATCATTTGCTGCTCATATCAATCTCCCTAAAGAGAAGTGGTTTAAATATCATCCTCCCTTAGAAGTCAAAGTAGTTGAACCCAATCCAGTTGAAGAGAAAGTCATTGCTTATAATGATCCTATTGTTCCTAGTACATACATTGAGAAACCACCTTTCCTTGTTAGAATAAAGGATCATTGTAAAGCTTCAACTGTGATACGTAGGGGCTACATTAGAACACCTACACCCCCTGAGCAAATTAGAGTTGAACCTAGCATTGCTATTATCAAAGATCTCCTGTCCGACAATGTTGATGGCCATGATATTCACTTCTGTGAAGATGCTACTAGAATTGCTAAACCTCATGCTAGAGACAAACATAGGCCTATTGTTGGCACGCCTGTTGTTTCTGTTAAGATAGGAAATCATTGTTATCATGGTTTATGTGACGTGGGTGCTAGTGTTAGTGCAATACCTCAATCTTTATATGATGAAATTAAAGAGGAGATTGCACCTGTCGAGATGGAACCTCTTGATGTCACTATTCAGCTTGCCAATAGAGATACTATCTGCCCTTTGGGAATTGTTAGAGATGTTGAAGTCTTGTTTGGCAAAACTAAGTATCCTGCTGATTTTCTCGTTCTTGCTACCACACAAGATAGCTTTTGTCCCATCATATTTGGCAGACCTTTCCTCAATACTGTCAATGGTCATATTGACTGTGAGAAGCAAACTGTCACTGTTGGCTTTGAAGGTGTGTCACATGAGTTCAATTTCTCCAAGTTTGGTAGACAACCTCATGAAAAATAGTTGTCTAGTAAGGATGAAATTATTGCCCTAGCTTCTATTGTTGTGCCTCCTACTGATCCCTTAGAGCAATACTTGCATGAGCATGAAAATGATATGCATATGGATGAAAGGAATGAGATAGATAGAGTTATCTTTGAACAACATCCTATCCTTAAGAATAATTTGCCTGTTGAACTGCTTGGAGATCCACCCCCACCAAAGGGTGATCCTGTGTTTGAGCTTAAACAGTTACCTGATACTGTTAAGTATGCTTATCTTGATGAAAAAGAGATATATCCTCTTATTATTAGTGCTAGCCTTTCAGTGCATGAAGAAAATAAATTATTGAAAACTCTGAGGAAGCACCGTGCTGCTATTGGGTATACTCTTGATGATCTTAAGGGCATTAGTCCCACTCTATGCCAACATAAAATTAAAACCGATCCTGATTCCAAACCAGTTGCTGATCATCAACGGAGATTAAATCCTAAGATGAAAGAGGTAGTAAGAAAAGAAATACTAAAGCTCCTGGAAGCATGTATTATCTATCCTGTTGCTCATACTGATTGGGTAAGTCTGGTGCATTGCGTCCCTAAGAAGGGCGGTATTATTGTTGTCCCTAATGATAAAGATGAATTGATCCCACAGAGGATTATTACTGGCTATAGGATGGTGATTGATTTTAGGAAATTGAATAAAGCCACCAGGAAAGATCATTACCCCTTGCCTTTTATTGACCAAATGCTAGAAAGATTGTCTAAACACACACACTTTTGCTTTCTAGATGGTTATTCTGGTTTCTCCCAAATACCTGTTGCGCAATCTGATCAGGAGAAAACCACTTTTACCTGCCCTTTCGATACCTTTGCTTACAGATGTATGCCTTTTGGCTTATGTAATGCACCTGCTACCTTTCAAAGATGTATGATGGCTATATTCTCTAACTTTTGTGAAAAGATTGTTGAGGTTTTGATGGATGACTTCTCCGTTTATGGGTCTTCTTTTGATGATTGCCTCAACAACCTTGATCGAGTTTTGCAGAGATGTAAAGATACCAACCTTGTCTTGAATTGGGAGAAGTGCCACTTTATGGTTAATGAAGGCATCATATTAGGCCATAAAATTTCTGAAACAGGTATTGAAGTCACTAAGGCTAAGGTTCATGCGATCGAGAAAATGCCATGCCCCACAGACATTAAAGGTATAAGAAGTTTCCTTGGTCATGCTGGTTTCTATAGAAGGTTCATTAAGGACTTTTCTAAGATTTCTAGGCCTCTTATCAATCTCTTGCAAAATGATATTCCTTTTGTTTTTGAGGATGATTGTGAAGAAGCATTTGAAATACTTAAGAAGGCCTTGATAACTGCACCTATTGTTCAACCACCTGATTGGAATCTACCTTTTGAAATTATGTGTGATGCTAGTGATTATGCTGTTGGTGTTGTTCTAGGACAAAGAGTTGATAAGAAGTTGAATGTTATTCACTATGCTAGTAAAACTCTAGACAGTGCTCAAAGAAACTATGCTACTACTGAAAAGGAATTTTTAGCAGTCGGGTTTGCATGTGAAAAGTTCAGATCTTACATCGTTGATTCCAAGGTTACTATTCACACTGATCATGCTGCTATTAAGTATCTCATGTAAAAGAAAGATGCTAAACCTAGACTTATCAGATGGGTTCTCTTGCTACAAGAATTTGATTTGCATGTTGTTGATAGGAAGGGTGTTGAGAACCCCGTAGCAGATAACTTGTCTAGGTTGGAGAATGTTCTTGATGACCCACAACCTATTGATGATAGCTTTCCTGATGAGAAATTGAATGTCATCAATGCTTCACGTAGTACACCGTGGTATGCTGCTTATGCAAATTATATTGTTGCTAAATATATACCACCTAGTTTCACATACCAGCAAAAGAAGAAATTCTTCTTTGATTTGAGACATTACTTTTGGGATGATCCTCACCTTTATAAAGAAGGAGTAGATGGTGTTATTAGACGTTGTGTAGCTGAGCATGAACAGGGATAGATCCTACAGAAGTGTCACTCCAAGGCTTACGGAGGACACCATGCGGGAGATAGAACTGCATACAAGGTATTGCAATCAGGTTTCTATTGGCCTACTCTCTTCCAGGATGCCCGTAAGTTTGTCTTGTCTTGTGATGAATGTCAAAGAATAGGTAATATCAGTAAATGTGAGGAAATGCCTATGAATTATTCACTTGTCATTGGACCATTTGATGTTTGGGGTTTTGATTATATGGGACCTTTTCCAAAGTCCAACGGGTATACTCATATCCTAGTTGTTGTTGATTACATTACTAAGTGGGTAGATGCTATCCCAACTAGTAGTGCTGATCACAACACCTCTATTAGGATGCTTAAAGAAGTTACTTTCCCTAGATTTGGAGTCCCTAGATATCTAATGACTGATGGTGGTTCACATTTTATTCATGGTGCTTTCTGTAAAACGCTTCCTAAGTACAATGTCAACCACATAATTGCATCTCCCTATCATCCTCAGTCCAGTGGTCAAGTAGAGCTAAGTAATAGAGAGATTAAACTAATTCTGCAAAAGACTGTTAATAGGTCTAGAAAGAATTGGTCTAAGAAGCTTGATGATGCACTGTGGGCTTATATAACTGCTTATAAGAATCCCATGGGCATGTCTCTGTACAAAATGGTTTACGGTAAAGCATGTCATTTACCTCTTGAGCTAGAGCATAAGGCTTATTGGGCAATCAAAGAGCTCAACTTTGATTTCAAGCTTGCTGGTGAGAAGAGGTTATTTGATATTATCTCACTTGATTAATGGAGAACTCTGGCATATGAAAATGCCAAGTTGTTCAAAGAAAAAGTTAAGAGGTGGCATGATAAAAGGATACGAAAACGTGAGTTCAATGTAGGTGATTATGTCTTTCTATACAATTATTGTTTAAGATTTTTTGCAGGCAAGCTTCTCTCTAAATGGGAAGGTCCTTACATTGTTGAGGAAGTATATCGTTCCGGTGCCATCAAGATCAAAAACACGGAAGTTAATTTTCCGAGAGTGGTAAATGGGCAAAGAATCAAGCATTATATCTCAGGTACTCCCATAAATGTTGAAAGCAATGTTATTAATACCATAACTCCGGAGGAGTACATAAGGGATATTTACCAGCCTGTTTTAGACCCCAAAAACAAAGAGGTATGTGATTCGGTAAGTAAACCGACTCCAAACTTTTCCAGTAGCAATTTTTCTCCGTTTTGTATTTTTTAGAAAAATAGAAAAATTTAAAGTAGTCCGAAAAGCACACGAGGAGGCGACAAGCCTGCCAGGCGCGACCTACCCCCTTGGCCGTGCCTGGGTGGCTTGTGGGCACCTCGTGTGCCTCCCGGACTCCGTTTTCTTGCGGAGTACTCCTTTTGGTCGGGAAAAATTCATTATATATTCTCCCGAAAGGTTTGACCCTCGTATCGTGCAAATATCCACTGTTTTCGTTTCGAGCCTGTTTCTGCCACAGATTTAGAGCAAGATGTCTTCCCAAGATTCAGAGGGGGAGAGCTATGTGGCCGATTACCTTGCTAACCCCAAGGTCTATGGGACTTGGATCATTATGGTTGGACCACTGGTGAGGAAGAATATTATAATCCCAAGGGGAAGGAAGGAACGAGTTCCGATGAAGAGGAGGCTCCTCAACCCCAATCTGGAAACACACATGTGGAGTTCAAGAAGTCAAGCCTCCCTGACTCAAGGAAGAAGCCTAAGATTTTGTTTACCCCTTCTCGTCTTTTGCAGGAGAGTAAGCAAGAATTATGACAAAGGGTGTTGAGGCTTGAAGAGGAAATTAACGATCTAAAGGAGCAAAATTTTGTGCTCAAGAGGAAATTAAACAAGTTCAAGAACTCTGCAACAACTCCACCACCATCACCTTCGAAGGAAGACAACTAAGCATGGGTATGGGCACTCCTCTTGGCTTGTGCCAAGCTTGGGGGAGTTGCCCAGGTATCGTATCACCATCACATCTTTTGCCTTTACCTTTTTCTTAGTTCGATCCTTTTTGGTTTTATCTTTTTCCTAGTAGAATAAAGTTCTTAGTATGTTCTAGGCTTGAATTTTGCTTTGTGTCACCCCCAATGTTTTTGAGTTCGTGAGTCATATAATAAAGAGTGTTTTAGTTAAGGGCCTTGCTTCTTGCCACGATCTAAAGAAAAGAATAATAAAAGAACAAAAGCATGAAAGATCATGTAATGATCTTATGGGAAGTGATGGCTTCACATATAAAAAGAATGTTGATTGAGACCTGTTGTGGGTGGACAAACGTAGACCTTGGTCATTGTTGCAATTAATAGGAAGTAATAAAGAAGGAGAGGTTCACATATAAATATATCATCTTTGACACCGTCTATGATTGTGAACACTCATTAAACTGTCACATGCTCAGAAGTAGATGTTGGACAAGGAAGACAACATAATGAATTATGTTTGTTTGGTGCCGAACAATGTTATATGACTAGAGATCCCTTAGCATGTGACGCTTGCTTCCACCTCATATCAGCCAAAACTTCCGCACTAAGTAGAGATACTACTTGTGCATCCATAAACCTTCAAACCAGTCTTGCCTTGAGAGTCCACCATACCTACCTATGGATTGAAGAAGACCCCTCAAGTAAGTTGTCATCGGTGCAAGCAATAAAAATTGCTCCCCAAATATGTATGATCTATTAGTGTGTGGAAAATAAGCTTTGTACGAACCTGTGATGAGGAAGACATAAAAGCGACAGACTGAATAATAAAGTTCTTTATCACAGGAGGCAATATAAAGTGACTTTCCTTCACACTAAGAGGTCACACATCCAAACCTC
The DNA here is from genome assembly GCF_904849725.1 of Hordeum vulgare subsp. vulgare. NCBI lineage: Eukaryota > Viridiplantae > Streptophyta > Magnoliopsida > Poales > Poaceae > Hordeum > Hordeum vulgare. The sequence continues at coordinate 74,481,970 of NC_058522.1, read as the reverse complement.
AAAAGCGCATGACAACCTTTGCTTCCCTCTGCTAATGACCTATCTTGTACCTTTACTTTTTGTCCTTAAAAGAGTCATGGTGATCGACACCAATTCCTTATTTTGCTTTTATCTTGGCTAACGTCATGTGCTAGGGAAAGATCTATATTCATATGTCAACTTGGAAGTAAGTATCCATGAATTATTATTGTTGACATTACCCTTGAGGTAAGTAGTTGGGAGGCGAAACTATAAGCCCCTATCTTTCTCTATGTCCAACTGAAACTTTGATCTCATGAGTACCACGTGAGTTTTAGCAATTGTAGAAGACGAAAGGATGATTGAGTATGTGGATTTGCTTTACAAGCTCTTATTTGACTATTTCCGATGTTATGATAAATTGCAATTGCTTCAATGACTAAAGGCTATTGGTTGTTAATTCTCAATAAGATTCTTGATCCATACTTTACTTTGTGAAGGAATTGTCATGTTAGCATAAGAGATTATATGACGGTATTGCTGTTCTGATTATGATCATGATGCCTGCATGTCCGTATTTTGTTTTACCGACACCTCTTTCTCTAAACATGTGGGCATATTTATTGATCTCGGCTTCCGCTTGAGGACAAGTGAGGTCTAAGCTTGGGGGACTTGATACGTCCATTTTGCATTATGCTTTTATGTTGATATTTACCGCTTTATGGGCTATTATTACACTTCACGGTACAATACTTATGCCTTTTATCTCTTATTTATAAGGTTTACATGAAGAGGGAGAATGCCGACAGCTGGAATTCTGGTCTGAAAAAGGAGCAAGTTTGAGATACCTATTCTGCGCAACTCCAACAGCCGTGAAAATCAAGGAGGAATTATTTCGGGATTTATAAAAAATACTGGACGAAAGAAGTACCAGAGGGGAGCCACCAGGAGGCCACAAGCCTGCCAGGTGCAGCCTACCCCCCTGGCCGTGCCTAGGTGGCTTGTTGCCCCCCTGTTGCCCCTATGGATCCCATCTTTTGCTATAAGGAGGGTTTCGTTCCAGAAAAAATCAGGAGGAGGCTTTTGGGAGGAATTGCCGCCGCCACGAGGCGGAACTTGAGCAGAACCAATCTAGAGCTCCGGCAGGGCCATCCTGCCGGTGAAACTTCCCTCCGGGAAAGGGAAATCGTCGCCAACGTCATCACCAACACTCCTCTCATCAAAGGGGACTCATCACCATCAACATCTTCATCAGCACCATCTCATCTCCAAACCCTAGTTCATCTCTTGCAACCAATCTCCGTCTCACGACTCCGACTGGTACTTGTAAGGTTGCTAGTAGTGTTAATTACTCTATGTAGTTGATGCTAGTTGGATTACTCGGTGGAAGATTATATGTTCAGATCCTTGATGCTATTCAATACCTCTCTGGTCATGAACATAATTATGCTTCGTGAGTAGTCACTTTTGTTCCTGAGGACATGGGATAAGTCTTGCTATAAGTAGTCATGTGAATTTGGTATTCGTTCGATATTTTGATGTGTTGTATGTTGTTTTTCCTCTAGTGGTGTTATGTGAACGTCGACTACATAATACTTCACAATTTTTTGGGCCTAGAGGAAGGCATTGGGAAGTAATAAGTAGATGATGGGTTGCTAGAGTGACAGAAGCTTAAACCCTAGTTTATGCATTGCTTCGTAAGGGGCTGATTTGGATCCACTAGTTTAATGATATGGTTAGACTTTGTCTTAATTCTTCTTTCGTAGTTGCGGATGCTTGCGAGAGGGATTAATCATAAGTGGGATGTTTTCCAAGTAAGGGCAGCACCCAAGCACCGGTCCACCCACATATCAAACTACCAAAGTAGCGAACGCGAATCATATGAACATGATGAAAGCTAGCTTGATGGAAATTCCCATGTGTCCTCGGGAGCAGTTCACCTCCTATAAGAGTTTGTCCAGGCTTGTCCCTTGCTACAAAAGGGATTGGGCCACTTTGATGCACCTTTGTTACTTTCTACTGGCTACGAACAAGCTTATCACACAACTATCTGTTACCGATAATTTCAGTGCTTGCAGAGAATACCTTGCTGAAAACCACTTCTCAGTTCCTTCTGCTCCTCGTTGGGTTCGACACTCCTACTTATCGAAAGGACTATGATAGATACCCTACACTTCTGGGTCATCAAAGACACCGTATGAATTATGGTTTGGCAAGAAAACTAAGCTGTCGTTTCTGAAAGTCTGGGGCTGCGATGCTTATGTGAAGAAACTTCAACCAGAGAAGCCCGAACCCAAAGTGGAAAAATGCTTCTTCATAGGATACCCTAAGGAAACTATTGGGTACACCTTCTATCTTAGATCCGAAGGCAAAATCTTTGTTGCCAAGAATGGATCCTTTCTAGAGAAAGAGTTTCTCTTGAAAGAAGTAAGTGGGAGGAAAATAGAACTTGGTGAGGTAATTGTACCTCCTCTCGAACTGGAGAGTGGCACAGCTCAAGAAAATGTTTCTGAGGTGCCTGCACCGGCTAGAGAAGAAGTTGATGATGATGATCATGGAACTTCGGATCAAGTTGCTATTGAACCTCGAAGGTCAATAAGGATACATTCTGCACTAGAGTGGTACGGCAATCTTGTCATGCAAATCATGTTGTTAGACAACGGTGAATCTTTGAACTAAGAAGAAGCGATGGCGGGTCCGGATTCCAACAAATGGCTTGAGGCCATGAAATCCGAGATAGGAACCATGTATGAGAACAAAGTATGTACTTTGGTGGACTTGCCCGATGATCGGCGAGACATATAAAATAAATGGATCTTCAAGAAGAAGACTGACGCAGATGGTAATGTGACCATCTATAAGGCTCGACCTGTCGCTAAGGGTTAGCAACAAGTTCAAGGAGTTGACTATGATGAGACTTTCTCACTCGTAGCGATGCTGAAGTCCGTCCGAATCATGTTAGAAATTACTGCATTATATGACTATGAAATCTGGCAAATGGACGTCAAAACGCCATTCCTTAACGGTTTCCTTAAGGAAGAATTGTATATGATGCAGCCGGAAGGTTTTGTCGATCCTAAAAGTGCGGACAAGGTATGCAAGCTCCAGCGCTCCATCTATGGGCTGGTGCAGGCATCTCGGAGTGGGTTTGTACAGCCGGAACATTCGCTTTAATGAGGTGATTAAAGCGTTTGGGTTTGTACAAACTTATGGAGAAGCCTGTATTTACAAGAAAATGAGTGGGAGCTCTGTAGCATTTCTCATATTATATGTGGATGACATATTGTTGATGGGAAATGATATAGAACTCTTGGAAAGCATAAAGTCCTATTTGAATAAGTGTTTTTCAATGAAGGACCTTGGAGAAGCTGCATACATATTAGGCATCAAGATCTATAGAGATAGATCGAAACGCTACATAGGTCTTTCACAAAGTACATACCTTGACAAGATATCGAAGAAGTTCAATATGGATAAGGCCAAGAAGGGGTTCTTGCGTGTATTGCAAGGTGTGAGATTGAGTAAGACTCAATGCCCGACCACGGCAGAAGATAGAGAAAAGATGAGTACCATCCCCTATGCTTCAGCTATAGGCTCTATTATGTATGCCATGCTGTGTACCAGACCTAATGTGAACCTTGCCAAAAGTTTGGTAGGGAGATACCAAAGTGATCCCGGTATGGAACACCGGACATCGGTCAAGAATATCCTTAAATACCTGAAAAGGACTAAGGATATGTTTCTCGTTTATGGAGGTGCCGAAGAGATCGTGTAAAGGGTTATGCTGATGCTAGCTTCGACACAGAGCCGGATGATTCCAAATCACAAACCGGATACGTGTATGTTCTGAATGGTGGGGCAGTCAGCTGGTGCAGTTGCAAGCAAAGCGTCGTGGCAGCATCTACATTTGAAGCGGAGTACATAGCTGCTTCAGAAGCAGCTCAGGAAGGGATCTGGATGAAGGAGTTCATCACCGACCTAGGAGTGATTCCCAATGCGTCAGGCCCGATGACCCTTTTCTACGACAACACTAGAGTTATTGCCATAGCCAAGGAGCCCAGGTTTCACAGGAAGACCAAGCACATCAAGTGACGCTTCAACTCCATCTGTGATTACATTCAGGAAGGAGATATAGATATTTGTAAAGTACATATGGATGTGGATGTCGCATATCCATTGACTAAACCTCTTCCACGAGCAAAACCTGGTCAGCACCAGAACTCCATGGGTGTTCGATTCATCACAATGTAACCAGATTATTGACTCTAGTGCAAGTGGGAGACTGTTGGAAATATGCCCTAGAGGCAATAATAAAGTGGTTATTACTATATTTCCAGTTCATGATAATTGTCTATTATTCATGCTATAAGTGTATTAACCGGAAACTGTAATACATATATCACAATGTGTCCCTATTGAGCCTCTAGTTGGCTAGCTCGTTGATTAATAGATGATCATGGTTTTCTGATCATGGACATTGAATGTCATTGATAACGGGATCACATCATTAGGAGAATGATGTGATGGACAAGACCCAATCCTAAGCATAGCACTAGATCGTGTTGTTCGTCTGCTAAATCTTTTCTAATATCAAGTATCATTTCCTTAGACTGTGAGATTGTGCAACTCCCGGATACCGTAGGAGTGCTTTGGGTGCATCAAACGTCACAATTTAACTGGGTGACTATAAAGGTGCACTACGGGTATGTCCGAAAGTGTGTGTTGGGTTGGTACGAGTCGAGAGCGGGATTTGTCACTCCATGTGACGAAGAGGTATCTCTGGGCCCACTCGGTAGAACATCATCATAATGAGCTCAATGTGACTAAGGAGTTAGCCATGGGATGATGTGCTACGGAACAAGTAAATAGACTTGCCGATAACGAGATTGAACAAGGTATGTGGATACTGACGATCGAATCTCAGGCAAGTATCATATTGGTAGACAAAGGGAAGTGCATACGGGATTAAGTGAATCCTTGACTTCTGGTTCATCCAATGAGATCATCGTGGAACATGTGGGTAACAACATGGATATCTAGACCCAAGTGTTGGTTATTGACCGAAGAGTTGTCTCGGTCATGTCTGCATGCTTCTTGATCGCGTAGGGTTTACACACTTAAGGTTAGATGACGCTTGGGTTATATGGGAATAGTGTATGTGGTTACCGAAGGTTGTTCGGAGTCCCAGATGAGATCCCGGACGTCACGAGGAGCTCCAGAATGGTTCAGAGGTAAAGATTCATATATAGGAAGTGAGGATTTGGACTCATATATAGGAAGTGAGGATTTGGACGCCGGAAGTGTTTCGGGTGACACCCGTAATGTACGAGGACCACATGAAGGGTTCCGGGGGTCCACTCAGAGGGTCCACCAGCCCCAAAGGGGTACATGGGCCAAAAGGTGGAAGGGAACCAACCCAAAGTGGGCTGGTGCGCCTCCCTCTCTCAGCCGAAGGCGCACAAGGGTAGAGAGGGGCAAAACCCTAGGCGTGGGAAGGCACCTTTGGGCCAACAGGCCTACCCTAGGGTGCCTCCACCACTTTGGCCGCCACCCAAACCCATCTAGGGCTGCCGCACCCCTTGGGGTGGGAACCCTAGGGGTGCGCAGCCCCTCCCTCTCCTCCTATATATATCAGAGGGTTTTGGCCTTTTGGAGACACACAATTCATCTCTCCACGGTGCAGCCCTCCTCGTCCTCCTCCTCGTCCTCCGTAGTGCTTGGCGAAGCCCTGCCAGAGTGCCACATAGCTGCACCACCACCATGCCGTCGTGCTGCCGGAGCTCTCCCTCAACCTCTTCCTCCTCATTGCTGGATCAAGGCGTGGGAGACGTCACTGGGCTGAACGTGTGTTGAACGCAGAGGTGCCGTGGTTCGGCACATAGATTGGAATCCACCATGATCTAAATTGCTGTGAGTACGACTCCATCGACCGCGTTCATAGTAACACTTCCACTTAGCGATCTTGAAAGGTATGAAGATGCTCTACCCCATTACTCGTTGCTGGTTTCTCCTAGATAGATCCTTTGTGTGGTCTATGATTTTTTTTGAAATTACTACGTTCCCCAACAACATGCACGGGGGTAAGCCCGCGAGAGGGAGCTCGGTCGCTTGGATTTTTCAGTGTTGTAGGGACTAACCCGAGCAGAGGCACCGTGTCCATCCCTCACTCGCGCACGGTACAAGGGGAAGCTATCGAGTGTGGAGCTCTGATGATCCTCCCCAGCGCGATGCATGGGGCTTCCGCTTGGGCCTGGGCATAGTTGTGTTTCGATAGTAATTCTGCCAGCGTGGAGCATGGGGACTTCCACTTGGCGTGGGCAGGAGCCCTCCACCGAGGCCACGACACGGCTCATCGTGGGCTTCCACTTAGGCGGCTCCGGGGAGTGTACAACCCCAAACTCATTATTATGTGAGAGTGTCACGGGCGGCGATTACAAAGGGGTCGGACACCCCACGCACAAGGCTCGGGGGCTCCTGATCTCAGTCTTCAGGTGGGTTGCACCTTATTATTTTCGCATCAACGTGCTTACGGAACATGTGACATGGGGGCGACACGCGTCACGTGATCATTGCAAGGCCACTGCATGATGGGGTTTGTCACTGAGGACCCAAGGAGGTAGCATATACGGCGCTAAGCCCTTAAGACAGAGCTCGATCACTCGGGTTCGAAGATGGTGTAGGGATGAACCCGAGCACAAATTCTGTGCCAGGTTCCTTCATGGAATGATCACGAGAAAATCACCCGCAACATGGCACCTGAGGCGATGAAGTGCCAAATTGGTAGTGATGCATTTCAAGCGAATGATATAAGCTTTAAAGGGGAATTCCAGGGTTTACCACACAACCAAACAGCAAGAATTATGCGAGGGCGAGCCCTCGTGCTTGAGGATTACGCAGCCTGAAGGGTGCCCTCTACCTTGAATGAAACAAAAATTCACATGGCGATTAGGTTGTCGTGGGAGCTCCAGGTTGTTTGACGAAACGCGTCGTGAAGGACGGCCCCTCAGGGGTCGGATGCCTTCTGCAGCTCTAGGGGCTCGCATGTTCCCAATGCCGCGTGAGGCGCTATTGCAAGTTGTGCCAACCTTTGGAAGGTTGCACTGGCATTTTCCAAGCCAAAGGGATATAACCCAAAAGTATATGGGATCGCGATAGTTTTCGAGCGTAGAGTATTCAACCCAAATTTATATATTCGACACAAGGGGAGACAAAGAATATTTGCAGGTATTAGCAGTTGAGTTGTCAATTCAACCACACTTGGAGATTTAGTATCTGCAGCTCAGTGATCAGTGGTAACAATAGTTTTGATAGCAGTGGTAACAATAGCAGCAATGACAGTAATAGTGATAGCATTATTGTAGCAGTTGTAACAACAGTAGATCCAGTAGTAACTTTGCAACCACAATATGTGGAAAACTCGTAGGCACGAGATTGGTGACATTGTGGGATAATATTCATCATATAACAGTCAGAACATAGGGCGACACAGAACTAGCTCCTGTTCACCGATATAATGCAGGCATGTATTCTGTAAATAGTCATACATGCTTATGGAAAAGAACTTGCATGAAATATTTTGTCCTACTCTCCCGTGGCAGCGGAGTCCATAAGGAAACTAAGGGATATTAAGGCCTCCTTTTAATATAAAGCCGGAACAAAGCATTAACACATAGTGAATACATTAACACATAACATTGTCACTTTGGGGTATGCGGATGCTAACACATAGCTGGTGCATATAACTTGCAAGATCGGATCCTGAACATAGATATAATGCTGAAAACATTAAGCATAGTTAAGTCATAACATCATCTTTCTCCAAACATAGTGGATACAAGAGATCAAGCCCTAACAAAACTAACTCGATTACATGATGAATCTCACCCAGCTCTTCATCGACCACCAAGCCTACGAAGGTATTACTCACTCTCGGTGGAGAGCACCATGGAATTGGTGATGGAGGAGGGTTGGTGACGACGAAGACTGAAGATTCCCCTCTCTCGAGCCCCAAATGGACTCCAGTGTCACATCCCTGAATCCCTAATAGAGTTTAGCAAGATTGTGCTCATGTCTTTTCCATTGCATCCAAGAAAATGAAATGAAGTCAAAAGCAAAGAAATGAATAAAAGACCAAACCCTAGCAACTCTATTTTCAAAACAATTCAAACTTGGTGACAAATCAATGAACACAAAATGGCCATCATAAAAGTTCATCTTTTCTGATAAGTATTGGAAACAAAATATCAGGGGTGAAATATATTCTCAAAATGCTTTTAGCATTTTACTTTAAACATAAAAGTCACTGAAATCAATTATATACTTGATTTCAAATAATTCAGATTCTCATAAAATGTTGAAAACTTTATTCAGGTTTGGAAATATTCCAAATAACACCCTAGTATTATTCAAACTATTTTAGAAATAGTTTGGAGCCAAAAATAAAGTAAACTAAGTCAGAAAAGACAAAACAGAAACTGAAAAAGAAAGAAAAATGAAAAAAGGTTACCTGACCCTCAGGCCTAGCCCAGCTCCTCCCCTCCTGTCGTCTACCTCCTGCCAGTCGGCAGCAGGAGGTGGCCGCCGCTCCCTTTGGCGCGGCCACGCACCTGCGTGCCTGCCTGGCCGCCGCATCGCGCTGGAGAGGAGGAGATAAGCCTCCCACAACCTTCCCCATGCTCATCCCCTCGGCATTCGCTCCCTGCTCTCTCCCCTCTCGTCCGCCATTAGAGCCCGAGCCGAGCTCGAGCTCGCCTTCGCTCCAGCCTCTCTCCCTCTCCCCTGAGCCTTGCAGAAGAACCGCCTTGACCTCCTGAAGCTCCCGAGCTAGCCACACGACGCCAAGAGCCCCTGAGTCACCGGATCACCGTCGTCTTCCTCCTCGGGCCGCCGTTGATCACCGACATCGTCCTCCCTCCTCAGGCCATCCCCGAGTACGCTTTCGATGTCCCTGCACTCCTCGTGAGCCCAGGATGCTTCTCCCCCTCTTTTCCCCATCTATCCCGTGCCCTAGCGCCTGATTTCACCGGAGCCCGACGAGATCCGCCGCGGGAGCTCGTCGCCGGTAGCTCTCCGGTGATTGGCTGGTCGTTGTGAGGCCACCAGCAGCTTCAGTGCCACGCGTAGTTGCCGTAGGATTTAAGCCCTGCCCCTTTTAGCCTCTGGATCAATGATCCCGATGGTGCCCGAGCTCCGGCAGCCGCCGAGCTCGTCGCCGGCGTCATCCCCGACCATCTCAGCCCCTGCTCTGCGCAAAAATGGATCCACTATCGACCGGCCGATCGTCTTGTGCCCTCCGCCGTCCATTCGGTCGCCGGAGATGCAAACCCGAGGCCCTCCGCCGTTCTGGTGGTCGCCGGAGCCTCGTCGCCGGTGGGTTTGACCCCATCGCCGGTGGGGTTGACTCCCGTGAGTCCCTGGCAAGTGGGGCCAACCCCCTGACTAATTAAGTTCAGTCAAAAATAAAAATAATAATTATGTTAAAGTTAAACAGACACTGACATGTGGGTCCAGCCGTGTTAAAACCTAATTAAGTTTAAACTTAACTAATTTCTGACCAGAGTCACTGACCAGTGGGTCCCACTGGTCAGGTATTACTTTCAAATGGCCAGCTGACCTGCTGATGTCATGCTGATGTAATAAATTCAATTCTGGTTTTAAAATAATTCCAGAATAATTGCAAAACTTTGGAAATTCATAGAAAATTGATTATAACTCGAAATCTGATAAATAATATATGCAAATTGATCAGAAAAATTCAATGAACACAATGGTGCTACTTTCATGCATGAAAAACAAAGTTATGAAACAGAATCAGGTCAAATCAATTAAATGATTAAGATAATATGCCATTTCAAGTAATATTTGAATTTGGATTTCAAAGCAGATGCAAACTAAGGTTTTACCAACCACACTGAATCATATCACTCTTCATTTCATGACATGATCATGCATCATGATTGTTGCATATGATTACTATTAATTGTATGTTGTTATTTCGGTAGGCCCCGCCCCCCCGGATACGTCAAAATATCCGACTGACGAATATTATCCCTCTGCTGAGCAACAAGGCAAGCACCCTTTTGATCATCCCGATATCATCCCATGTTCTTGCTCCTGCTCCCACTTATTGCATTAGGACAAAATATTTCAAATGCTTTACTTCGGTAGCTGAACCTATTCCTTTGCATGACCTGTCATTGTCACAGTAAATAGCCAAACCATGCAACCTAGCATACCTGGTAGATGCTTGAGCTATGATGTGGTTATACGTGCTATGCTTGCTATGCCTAGAAGTTGTGGCAGGTCTGTTTCATCTGGGTGATGAACAGGAATGGATGAATGTGTTCTAGTGACAATGAATAAGTGTGGAACCTGATTTGGTAAAGGTACCGATGAAAGGCTATGTAGGAGTACATGGCGGGTTGTTTCATTGGAACCGTCCTTAGGAACTGAGTTCCGTGTATGTAATCCAAGACTAGATACTACCACATGTTGGGATACTTAATTGGCCCTCTCGACTTATTAATCGCCTAGTACTCGGTCCAGGAGTTGCAAGTAGTTTCTGGTGTTTATAGTCATGCTGGAGGCCGTGCATAGTGCTGACCTTAGAGGTGCGCTATGATGCGGTAGGCAGTGGCACAGTGTACCAAGTGGCACCCGGATGGTGGGCTTGGGAACCCCGCGCACATCGTTTGGGGCCGTGGCGGAATCCTCGGCCGGATTTCCGTGCGGGTTACTCTCAAACAGGCGATAAACCTGGACTAGGTACTAATGTGGTTAACGGTCGTGGCCGACTCCCTCGCTGGGCTTCCGCTTGAAGGTTGCCGAGGTGCATGACGTGCACATGGCGATAAGTGGCGAGAGCGTGTGTGAATAAGTACACCCCTGCAGGGTTATGATCTATTTGAATAGCCGCGTCCGCGGATATGGACTACTTGGAGACATATGTTGTTCATAGATAACTTTAATGGCTACTCATAAAAGTATAAAGATAAGTGTGAGTGTCATGGATGGCATTTCCATAGGAAGACGGGAATGATTCCATGATGGTGTATTGTTGTGGAGTTAGTGGACTCGTGTGCGAGAAATCAAAGTTGTTAAAACTATTTAAAATTGTAGTTTAGCCTAGCCAAGAGTCAAAGCTGGCTTGCTGCATGAAACACCACAACCCCCTTTATTGATACCTGAGCATGAGTAGGTAGATCTGTTCTAAAGTCTTGCTGAGTACTCTTGTACTCATGTTTGCTTAATAATTGTTGCAGAGGATACCCACGAGCCAACAGGTGGGTTCTTTCTAGACATCGATGATGATGAGTAGCTGGTGTCCCAGCTACGACCTGGCCCCTTTCAGAAGGGATCTGTAGATAGTCAGGCTTTATGCCTTATCCTTTCAACTGTCTGTACTCAGACAACTTTTATGCTTCCGTTGGTTTGTATGACTTGTTTGTATGACTTTGAGTGTCGGGTCGTGTGACCCCTGCTTGTATGAACGTATTATGCAAGACTCTTTTGAGTCTTCTAAATAAATGTCGTGATGTTGTATGGTTATGTTGTGATGCCATTGTTGTATCTATGCATATCTAGTATGTCATGCGTACGTGTGATGCACTGTGATATGTATGGGATTCGACACCTAGTCGTATGCCTTAGTAGCTCTCTGTACAGAGAAATGCCCCTTTGTGATTCCACCGAGCCTTGGTAGTTCACTACTGCTCCGGACACATTGGTTGACCGGCATGTATCCTTCTTAGTTGTTGTGTCTGTCCCTTCGGGGACATGTCACACAGTGTAATGGAGTCCTTGTAGCTTGCTACGACTCGTCTACACTCGCTGTTGACCGACACCTGCTTTGCTGGGTTATGTATGACTGTCTCTGTACAGTCGAGCCACTTGAGTTTATGACTAGATATGTCAACCCGGGTTCTTTGACATTGGAATGCTAGCGACACTAATGCATACGTGAGTCAAAAGGCGCAAACGGTCCCGGCTAAGGTAAGGTGGCAGCCGTGGGGATAACCGTGCATGAGACCGCAAAGGGGATGCAATGTGTTACACGCTGGATTCCTATGGCTTAGAATCGGGGTCCCGCCATCCACATTAATCCTACTGATGAAGAACAGGAGGTGGCGGCGACTCCATATTGTGAAACGCGTTGAAACTTCCTCTCTGATTTTTCTCCAAAAATAGGAATTTATAGTGTTGCAATTTGGGTCGGCGGAGCCACGTGGGCCCTAGTAGACACCAGTCGTGCTAGGGGGCCTGAGGCGCCCTGATGTCTATTGGGCTGCTGTGGCACCCCCTCCGATGGATCTTGGTTCCAATTTTTTTTATATCCCAGAAAAAATCTCCAAAAAGTTTCATTCCATTCCGAGAACTTCTATTTCTGCACAAAAAAACACCATGGTAGTTTTGCTAAAAAATAGCGTCAGTTCGGGTAAGTTTCATTCAAATAACGGGAATTAGTGTCCAAACAAGAGCAGAAGCATTAGGAAAAGTAGATATGATGGATACATATCAAATCCCCCAAGATTAACCCATTGCTTGTCCTCAAGCAATTCAGTTGACAAACTGAAAGTGATAAAGAAAAACTTTTACGAACTCTTTTGTTCTTGTTTACATATACATGCTTAGAGAGCACCCATGTTTTTAGCATAAATCATAACTAATCATATTGACAATAACGCTCAGAAACTATATTAGCTCATATTAATGCCATGATCAACTAGCCATCAATAATAGAATATCTCAAACTTCAACACTTCGTCAAAATGATCATGATATAATATGACAATAATGGTATGTCGCTAGCCCTTTCTAAGACTGCAAAACATAAATGCAGAGCACCAATAAAGTTCAAGCAGCGGCTAGACATTGTAATTCATGGTCAAAGTGATCCTGTCATGCTGCAAACAACGATTAACTAGATACAAAGCATAAGGATGACAACAATGCTCTCAGGTCCGGTGCTTATTTGAGAAGGTGATGAATCAAAGTAAAAATAAAATGACATGAAAGTAAATATAAAGTCCCTTCGCAGAGGGAAGTAGGGATTTGTAGAGGTGCCACATCTCATAGTGAAAGTAAGAGATAAATTATTATTGGGAGGTGTACCCTTTCTGTCAATGTTACAACCAAGAGTTATCGATATCTTCTAGTCTAAACAAATTTACCCCCCTCCACCAATCAAACACACTCTATGGCTAGCCGAATTCACGGGTGCCGTCCATACCAACAACAATCCAGGGGGAGTTTTGTTTAACTATTTGCATTTTACAATTCGGGATTGGGAGTCCCTATTACCAGCCCCTCTCGTGCAAGGACGAGTGAATAAATAGTCATCATGAGAATAACCCGCTTAGGATGGAAGATACTTATTGCCCCCTCTCGCTCCATGAGTGGTCAAGACACACAAAACAAATGTTCATTCGAAATATTAGAGGTGGCACATGCAAATTTACTTGGAACGACAGGGTAATAACGCATATAGGTAGGTATGGTGAACTCATCTAGAATAACTTTGTTTCAAGGATTTTGATGCACAAGCAGTATTCCCACTTAGTACAGGCGAAGGCTAGCAAATAGGTTGGGAAGCGACCAGCTAGAGAGTGAATACGGTCATGAACATGCTTTATGAATAATCATCGTTGCATACTAGCATGAGTAGGATATAAACACCGTGAACATAAATATCGTGGATGCTATGTTGGTTTCGATTCAACTACATGTGCAAACATGTGACAAGTCAAGTCACTCGAACATTTAAAGTAGGATACGATTTCATCATACTACATCACAACCAATTTAATGCATATTGACATCCAAGATAAATCATTATCCACTCCTAGCTACTTAAGTATGGCATGAACAACTATAATCTCTATTTTTCATTGCAAAGATGTTTGATCATAATACACTGAATCATGGATACTGGTCTAAACATATTTATAAAAAACAAAAACAAGTTGAGTTCATACCAACTTCTCTTTTCCACAGTCTCTTCATCAAATATCATCATTATTGCCATTCACTTGCACGATCGAACGATATGAAAATAATAGTAGTGCAAGAGTGCCATGGACTAAGCTGGAATCTGCAACATTTTATTCAAGAGCAGAAGATAAAGTAATATAGGCTCTTTATTAGATCAATAACAATTCATATGAGATCCACTCAATATTTTCATCTTGGTCTTCCCTTTGGGTATATCTCAAAGAAGGGAAAAGAAATTCAGAGAAACACACTAAAATATTTTTGGAGTTTTTAGTTTTTCAAGAAGAAAGCAAATTAAAGAAGGAAAAACTAAAACAAGAAAAACTATTTACATGGGAAAGCTCCCAACAAGTAAAATATGAAAAGAGAAATATTTTTGGGTTTTCTCTTAATACTACAACTAAATTACGCAAGAAAGAGAAACAAAAAGAAGTGAGAACTATTTTTAGATTTTCTGAAAGTTCTTCAAACACACAAGAAGAAAGAAAGAGTAAATTTAATAAGGATAGCACCATGCAAGAGTGTGAACACCGACAACTAGAATGTGTAAGCATGAATGTAAAGTCGGTTGAAACACATACTCCCCCAAGCTTAGGCTTTTGACCTAGCTTGGTAATCACCACCCGTAGTAGCCGTCTGCCATCATTTTGAAGTGTCTGGATGGCGGCACCAGAGATTCCCATTCCTGGGGATCCTGCTCGGCCACTGCCTCGCATTCCGGTAGGCAATAATGTCCTTAGGCATGATCATGTATCCGTTCCTCGCAATAGAATCAAACAAAGTAGGGTAGAGTATTCAACCCAAGTTTATAGATTCGACACAAGGGGAGCCAAAAAATATTTGCAGGTATTAGCAGATGAGTTGTCAATTCAACCACACTTGGAGATTTAGTATCTACAACAAACTGATCAGTAGCACAATAACATGATAGTTTTGATAGCAGTGGTTACAATAGCAACATTAATAGTAACAATGATATCAATTTTGTAGTAGTTGTAACAACAATAGAAACAATAATAATTTAGCAAGCATAATATGTGGAAAACTCGTAGGCACTGGATCGGTGATATTGCTAGACAATATTCATCATATAACAGTGACAACATTGGGCGACACAGAACTAGCTCCCGTTCATCGATATAATGTAGGCATGTATTTCGTAAATAGTCATATATGCTTATGCAAAAGAACTTGCATGACATCTTTTGTTCCACCATCCCGTTGAGGGAGTCCGGTATTAAGGGGTCCTCAGATGGTGGGACCATCTCTTACAGGCCATGGGTTGTGTTGCTAAAGACCAGATTGTGTAATGAATTCATATTCAAGAAGGAAAGCTCCGAAGACTGGCGTGCCATCCAAGTTAAGTAGGCTAGATCAACACACCTGCCTCGGCTGGAAGTCGGTTGTATGAAACCCTAGGGACCCCTGGTGTCTATATAAACTAGAGGGTTTCATCCTTATAGGCAAGTTGACTCATCTAGGGTTATAGCTCATACGATCTCGAGGTACATCAACTTTGTAATCCTTATCCACATCCATATAATCAAGCATGATGTAAGATTTTACTTCCTCAAGAGGTCCCAAACCTGGGTAAACACCGTTTCCTTCGTCCCTTGTAACCCATTGATCCAAGGTCCACACCTCGGGACCTCCTACCCGAGATCCGCCAATTTTGACACTGACATTGGTGCCTTCATTGTGAGTTCCGCTGTGAGATCACCGGAAGGATTGATGGCTCGCTTAATCATCAGCGATCGAATCATCAACGATGCCATATTTGTTCCCGAGCAGGTTCTCGTGTTTGCCAGCTTTACATTGCACGCCGACCTGACCGGCCACCACGACAGGTTCAGAGGGTTCATCCCCGGTCAGGAGAAAAGGTTCAGGAATCTCGAATTCTCCGCCGACTCCCGGGGCGATCTTTTCCCTGCTAAGATTACAGATTCTCCGATGAGCTCCAAAATCCCGAAGCCTTGACTTCGGGTCTCTTGTTGGGCTATGACCTCAGTTCTCTCTTTGTCGGATAGTTGACTTTGAAGCCGGACTCGACCTTAGTGCCCGAGAAACAGCAAGCGGCCATTGCCGAATACACATCCCTCGTGGAAGCCGCGGAGGTCAACTCTGAAAACCGTCAAGAAATCGATCAAGACAGCCTCTCGATGTTAAACAAGACACTCGACCAGATTCAGTCGCTGAAAATCGCTGAAGCCCAGAGCCCGACCTATACTCGGACTGGTCTGGATGCAGATTATGAGACTTTTACGGCCCACCCACCATCCACTTGGTAGCCACCGTCGAAGACTTAACCGACATGTTGGGTTATGCCTTCGAGGAGGTTGAAGACATGGACGATGAGGCAGATGACCATGCCCCTGTTAATACTAGGAGGTGGACTACCACCTCCACCTACGATGTCTACATGGTGTACACACCTGACGACAATGGCGATCATACCCCCAAACAAAACGGCGATAAGTCCAAGGAGAAGCCATCAAACCAACGAAGGCGGCGTAAACAAGCCAAGTCGAACAAGGAAAGGGGAACCAAACAGGGCATCGGGGAAATTACAACCTCGGAGGATCATGGCAACCTTGAAGCTCTTGAGAAGCCACCGGAGGACCCGAACAAGCCCGAGGGCTAGTCTGATCCCGATGACCCCGACGATTCAGACGGCGACAACTACTCTCCCCTGACAACACGTAAGACAGCTTAGAGACCGAAGATTTCATAGTTCCCGAGGACCTTGAGGGTCAGGAATCATTCAGAAAGCAGCTCATAGCTACCACCCGCAGCCTCCAAGCGAAGCAACAACGGCTCCAAGCCGAACAAGATACCATCAACAATAGATGGACGAAAGTAGTGGCAACCAAAGAAGGATATGGCATCGAGTGGCCGGATCAAAACAAAGGCTACCCACGTACCCACCCCCAGACGCACACAGTACGATCAGCCCAATAGCGATAGAGCAACCGAAGAAGTCGAGTATAGAATCGAGCCTCCCTGCTGGAAAGTAAAGGAACATGTCCAACCCATGGGCATACAGGACCTACGACACGACTTGGACAATAGAACAAGTTGCAACAGGTCCATCTATGGATCTAAAGGTACTCTCCAACTCGATGGGATGGAGACCAACCTTGGTTAACCCACAACGACAGAGATCGGGAATTGTACTGGGTACACAAACAACCAATATCGGGCATAATATAGCCCAGGTCAGAGGCGCCGCCCACCCACTGTGCTTTACAGATGAGTGAGATGAGGTCATGCAACACCAATTCCCGGAAGGGTTTAAGCCCGTGAACATATAACAATACGACGGGACTACGGACCCCGCTGTGTGGATAGAAGATTTCCTTCTCCACATCCATATGGCCAGGGGAGATGACCTCCACGACATTAAGTACCTACGCCTAAAGCTGAAAGGATCAACGCAACACTGGCTAAACAGCTTACCCGAAAATTCCATCGGAAGCTGGGAAGAGCTTGAAGAAGCCTTCGTGTCTAATTTTCATGGAACTTATGTCCGCCCGCTGGATTCCTCCGACCTGACCAACATCACCCAAAAGGCGGGCGAATCGGCCAGAGAATTCTGCAATAGGTTCCTAACCAAGGAGAACAAGATCTTAGACTGTCCGGATGCCGAGGCGATAGCCTCCTTCGGGCGTAATATCCAGAATGAATGGCTGGCTCGCCAGCTGATGATGAGTTGATGGATATACTTCTCACCCCTTGTTGGTTAGCCCAAGTGGAAGGTGGAGATGTAGTCAGCAACATAATTCCCTTACACGGAGACTGTAAGGTTTATCGAACCAGGAGGACTCGTAGGCTCAACAAGTAGGTGTCTTCCACCCTGGCGACGTGGACCGGCACACACAACAAATAACATTGCTCCCAACGAGTATAGAGAGGTTGTAAATCTCTTCGGCCTTGTAGTTTGCAAAGGATCAAAACACAAGCGGGAAAGTAATAGTGATTGCAATGGAAAAGTAAATGAAAGCGGTAAATGATCGAGGTGTAAAGAATGATGGTGATATAGACCGGAGTCACATGATGTTCACTAGTGATGTATCTCTCACAAAAGACGATTAAAAACTATGCTTGGGTAAAAAATCACAGTTGGGCAATTGACAGAATTATGATCACACCACAATGCTAATTATGCTACTTGATAGTTAGAGGTTCAATAGTAATGGGCAGTACGCCAAGACAAGTAGACCGTTTATTCATCAGCATCTACTTACTAATCATCCATCTTGAGATATCTATCCAGAACATCTCTTCGGTATTAAGTTGCGAGCCCCACCCAAAGTGTAAACTCAAAGCAACGGACAACTGCATTAACGAACTATGCGTAAGGTAAGCAATCCTTGCAACCGTGGCACAACCACCGTTGTATTTTCCCTGGTGGCAACAAGCACATCCCCTAGTCTCATGTTTCTGTCACTCAAGCTAGACATCGAGGGGCATGAACCCACAATCATGAATAACGCTCCCTCTTGGAGTTACAATCTACGACTCGGCCAAAGCAATAAATAGCAATGGAGAAATGCATGAATCACTAAGGAACATAATATAAAAGGATAATCAAATATATAACTCAGAACAATCTGAACGTAATCTCATAATCCATCAAATCCCAACAAACCGAGCATAACAATAGCAAGAGAATTACATAGATGCCTTGATCATGTAGGGCAGCTCACAAGGACTAACCATTGAAGCACAAGATTGGAGAGAAGACATCACATAGCTACTGGTCAAGGACTCATGGTCCAAGGAGGACTACTCACGACACGTCCGGGAAGTGTCCATGGCGGTGGAGAAGCTCCCGGAGGTCAATCCTCTCTCCGACAGGGTGCTGGGAAGAGGTCTCCTGATGCTCTTGATCTCGGAAGTGCTGCGACGGCCGAATGATGGAGACATTCGCGATTCCAGAAGTTGTTTCATGGTTTCCTATCGGGACTCTAAATATAGGCCAAAGAAGGGCACCGGAGGAGGTGAGACCCACCCAGGCGGCCTCCTGGCGCGGCCTAGGGCCAGGCCGTGCCACCTGGTCGCCTCGGAGGCCCCTGGCCCCCCTCTGGCCCATCTTCGGTGATCCGGAAGCTTCTATTTCGCTGTTTTTTTATATATTTTTTCTGAAATTTTTCGGGCTTCAGAAAATTGGGTAAAAGCCCCTGCGAAATAGACATCAGCAGACAGAAATTGGCACTAGGTGCACTGAGATAGTAGGTTAGTCCAAATATGTGTAAAGTGATATAAAAGTGTAGCAAAACATATAACAATGTCACCCAAAAGATCATGGAACAAGCAGAAAATATAAATACGTTTGGGACGTATCAACATCCCCAAGATTAATTTCTTCTCGTCCTCGAGTAGATAAATGATAACACAATAATTTCTGTGGTGACATGCTAACACACATATAAGAACTTCAAAGTAAAGCAAGTGAGATATGCAATTCAAGTCAAGACAATAACAAGCAAGATTCTATATCTAGTATCGAGTTTAGAAAAGTAAGAACATAAAGGTGCAAGAGCTCTCGGTGTCCGTGACACGGATATCTCCAAATGGTGTTTGCGTGCAAGAAGTGGGAGATGGGTTGAGATCATAAAATATTTTTTAATTGAGAACTCAATCTAGTAAAATTTCACATTTGGTCTCCTTCGTAATCTTATTTTAACTCATCCTCAGACCACTAGTCAGACACAAATCAAAATGATCCTCTCCCTTTCAACTTTGAGCGCTCATGCAATGGATGAACATAAGCAAGATGTGTTGGCACTTAGGATGGCAAATAGAATAATGATGGGGAAAGAAGACAGAAAGGTGTGAAAGGCTCACATCAATGAGGACAACCATAGGCGAGAGAAAGCCAAATGATAGATATGATGTGAGGAGTAGGGATTGCCATGTAACAGATGCACATATCCGCTAAGGTAAGCTCTCTAATGGAACTAGTGGGGGTGCATCCAACTTGTTTGCTCATGAAGACCTAGAGCTCATTTGAGGAGGCTCATCATTGGAATATGCAAACCAAGTTCTACAGTGTAAGGGTCCCCACATAGTTATGCATGAATGATAATATCTGTGTAGTACCAATATAGCAATGGAGTACTGATACGTCTCCAACGTATCTATAATTTTTGATGGTTTCATGCTATTATCTTGTCAAACTTTGGATTTTTGCATGCCTTTTATATATTTTTTGGGACTAACTTATTAACTCAGTGCCAAGTGCAAGTTCATGTTTTTTCCATGTTTTTGACCCCTTTCAGAGGATGATTTTGAACGGAGTCCAAACGGAATGAAACTGCCAAAAAGATTTTTTCCGGAACAGAAAAAGATCGGGAAGCCGGAGAATCAGGGCAGGGGCCACCAGGGACCCCACAAGCCCTCATGGCGCGGCAAGGGGGGCCGCGCCCCGTGTCTTGTGGGCGTCCTGAGCCTCCTTTGCCCTAGGTTTTGCCCCTATATATTCCCTAAAATCCCATAAAAAATCAGGAGATCTTCGAAAGTACTTTTCCGCCGCCGCAATCTTCTGTCTCCGCAAGATCCCATCTAAGGCACGTTCTGGTGCCCTGCCGGAGGGGGGCTTCGGATACGAAGGGCTTCTTCATCAACACCATGACCTCTCCGATGATGCGTGAGTAGTTCACCATAGACCTACGGGTCCATAGCTAGTAGCTAGATGGCTTCTTCTCTCTCTTGGATCTTCAATACAAAGTTCTCCATGATCTTCATGGAGATCTATCCGATGTAATCTTCTTTTGCGGTGTGTTTGTCGAGATCCGATGAATTGTGGATTTATGATAAGATTATCTTTGAATCTTATTTGAGTTTCTTCCGATCTCTCTCATGCATGATTTCATATCCTTGTAATTCTCTTCAAGTTGTGGGTTTTGTTTGGCCAACTAGATCTATGATTCTTGCAATGGGAGAAGTGCTTGGTTTTGGGTTCATACCGTGCGGTGACCTCACCCAGTGACAGAAGGGGTAGCGAGGCACGCATCGTGTTGTTGCCATCAAGGGTAAAAATATGGGGTTTTCATCCTTGGTTTGAGTTTATCCCTCTACATCATGTCATATTGCTTAAGGCGTTACTCTGTTCGTCATGAACTCAATACACTAGATGCATGCTTGATAGCGGTTGATGTGTGGAGTAATAGTAGTAGATGCAGAGAGTATCGGTCTACTTGTCTCGGACATGATGCCTATATGTATGATCATTGCCTTAGATATCGTCATGACTTTGCGCGGTTCTATCAATTTCTCGACAGTAATTTGTTCACCCACCGTGATATTTGCTATTTTGAGAGAAGCCTCTAGTGAACACTATGGCCCTCGGGTCTACTCCACCCCATATTTTCAGCCTTACACTTTTTCTTTGTTGCACTTTCCTCCTTCAGATCTCACTTTGCAATCAATCTTGAAGGGATTGACAACCCCTTTATAGAGTTGGGTGCAAGCTCTTTTGTGTTTGGGCAGGTACTCTGGACTTGACGAGATTCTCCTACTGGATTGATACCTTGGTTCTCAAACTGAGGGAAATACTTACTGCTCCTGCGCTGCATCACCCTTTCCTCTTCAAGGGAAAAACCGACACAAGCAAGAGAAGTGGCAAGAAGAATTCCTGGCGTTGCCGGGGAAAAGACGCATTGAAAATCTTTTGCGAGTTGATAAACTCTTTGATATTACTCTCTAGATCAGAGGGTAATCCATTGTAATTTCCATGAGTATTGTTGTAGGAGTTGCCAAAGTTATTAGAGGGGTTACTAGGAAAAGGCCTTGGAACATAGTTTCCTCTAAAAGCATTGTTGTTGCCAAAATTATTCCTACCAACAAAATTAACGTCCAAGCTAGCGTTGCTACTCTCAATCAAGGAAGACAAGGGCATGTCATTAGGATCTAAAGGAGCACTTCTACTAGCAACCAAATTCGTTAACTCATCCATCTTAGCACTCAACGAGTTAATTTCTTCTATAACATGTACCTTCTTACTAGTAGGTGACCTTTCAGTGTGCCACTGAGAGTAGTTCGTCATGATATTGTCTAGGAATTTTGTGGCTTCTCATAACGTGATTTCCATGAACGTTCCACCTAAGGCGGAGTCCAAGATATTTCTAGAAGCGAAATTCAAGCCAGCGTAAAAGATTTGTATAATCATCCAAAGACTCAAGCCATGAGCGGGACAATTTCTAATCATCAATTTCATTCTCTCCCAAGATTTTGCAACATGTTCATGATCAAGTTGCTTAAAATTCATAATATCATTACGAAGAGAGATAATCTTAGCCGGCGGAAAATACTTGGACATAAGCATCTTTGCACTTAATCCAAGAATCAATACTATTTTTGGGCAAAGACGAAAACCAAATTTTTGCTCGATCTCGCAAAGAGAAAGGAAAATCTTCAATTTAATCACATCATTATCCACATATTTCTTCTTTTGCATATCACAAAGCTCAGTGAAGGTATTAAGATGGGATGCGGCATCTTCACTAGGAAGGCCGGAGAATTGCTCTTTCATAACAAGATTCAACAAAGCAACATTGATTTCGTATGATTCCGCACTAGTGGCTGGAGAAATCGGAGTACTAATAAAATCATTATTATTAGTATTCGAGAAATCACCAAGTTTGGTGTTTTCAGTCATG
Source organism: Hordeum vulgare subsp. vulgare (assembly GCF_904849725.1). Taxonomy (NCBI): domain Eukaryota; kingdom Viridiplantae; phylum Streptophyta; class Magnoliopsida; order Poales; family Poaceae; genus Hordeum; species Hordeum vulgare. Next base: position 74,459,363 of record NC_058522.1, on the reverse strand, counting down.
GTGACTTCAGCAACAAGCAAGCACACAAGCGAACAGAAAGCACAGGAACAGAAAGCACAGGAGCAAAGGCAAACGAAAAAGGCAAACGAATAAAAGGGCAAATATTTTTGTAAATTTTTGTTTTTCAGAGGCAAAAAAGTCAATGCACGAGATGAGTTTGCGACACTTACTTGGATGAGTTCTTCACTTGATCCTCCCCGACAACGGCGCCAGAAATTCTTCTACTACGGGGACAGAAATCCTTCGGCTGCCTATTGAGCTTGCGTTGGTTTTTCCCTTAAGAGGAAAGGGCAATGCAGCACAGGAGCAGTAAGTATTTCACTCAGTTTGAGAACCAAGGTATCAATCCAGAAGGAGAATCGCGCCAAGTCCAGAGTACCTGCGCAAACACAAAAGAGCTTGCACCCAACGCTATAAAGGGGTTGTCAATCCCTTCAAGATTGATTGCAAAGTGAGATCTGAAGGCGGAAAGTGCAACTAAGTAAAATTGTAAGGCTGAAAATATGGTGTGAAGTAGACCCGGGGCCATAGTGTTCACTAGAGGCTTCTCTCAAAATAGCAAATAATACGGTGGGTGAACAAATTACTGTCGAGCAATTGATAGAACCGCGCAAAGTCATGACGATATCTAAGGCAATGATCATACATATATGTATCACATCTGAGACAAGTAGACCGATACTTTTGGCATCTACTACTATTACTCCACACATCGACCGCTATCCAACATGCATCTAGTGTATTGAGTTCATGACGAACAGAGTAACGCCTTAAGCAAGATGACATGATGTAGAGGGATAAACTCAAACCAATGATGAAAACCCCATCTTTTTACCCTTGATGGCAACAACATGATGTGTGCCTCGCTACCCCTTCTGTCACTGGGTGAGGTCACCGCACGGTATGAACCCAAAACCAAGCACTTCTCCCATTGCAAGAATCATAGATCAAGTTGGCCAAACAAAACCCACAAGTCGAAGAGAATTACAAGGATATGAAATCATGCATATAAGAGATGAGAAGAAACTCAAATAAGATTCATAGATAATCTGATCATAAATCCACAATTCATCAGATCTCGACAAACACACCGGAAAAGAAGATTACATCAGATAGATCTCCATGAAGATCATGGAGAACTTTGTATTGAAGATCCAAGAGAGAGAACAAGCCATCTAGCTACTAGCTATGGACCCGAAGGTCTATGGTGAACTACTCACGCATCATCGGAGAGGCCATGGTGTTGATGAAGAAGCCCTCCGTATTCGAATCCCCTCTCCAGCAGGGCACCAGAACGTGCCCCAGATGGGATCTTGCGGAGACAGAAGCTTGCGGCGGCGGAAAAGTATTTTCGTGGATCTCCTCGACAGTTTTGGAATTTTTCTGAATTTATAGGCGGAAGAGGTAGGGCAGACGAGCCACATGGGCCCCACAAGCCTGCTAGGCGCGCCCCCTGGCGCCGCCTAGGGGGCTTGTGGGGTCCCTTGGTGGCCCCTGCCTTGGTTCTCAAGTCTCGTGCGTATCTTCTGTTCTGGAAAAAATATTTTCGGAAGTTTTATTCCGTTTGGACACCGTTTAAAATCCTCCTCTGAAAAGGGTCAAAAACATGGAAAAAACAGGAACTGGCACTTGGCACTGAGTTAATAAGTTAGTCCCAAAAAATATATAAAGGGCATACAAAACATCCAAAGTTTGACAAGATAATAGCATGGAACCATAAAAATTATTGATACGTTGGAGACGTATCACATGGTACCGAAGAGGCTAGCAAAACATGGATGGTGGAAGTGCCAACAATCGAATACTCACATTAGTCCGAAGAACTCATACACTTATTATAGCGATGAAACTTTGTGATGTCCATGGTCCCTACCAAACTTATCTAACTCATTTTGTTAGTTTGAGTATGATGACCTACGTACCTCTAGTTAATTAGTTTGCGTACGATGAAACTGCATTCATTATTTATGTTTACTATATGTTGCATCTATTTGCATGCCCTTTGTTTTCGTGTGCTCAAGTATATTTTGTTGCATATCTTTACACATTCTCTTTTTGAAGATGCATCTCTAACAGGTAACTATATCCTTGATGGAGAAGAAGTAGTGCTATGTCTTGTACATAGGGAAGGTTCCGGGAGTGTACAATGAGTGGCACAAGTATCAGGCACAAGTGGAGCGGTTCTAGGGCGCCATCCATAAAGGTTTCAAAAGCATACAAGAAGCAGAAGCTAGTTACTTGAGGTTCACGCTAGCACATGAGAGTAGTCATAACCGTCGCCTCATGTACTGCATAGTTTCGCTCTCACTCATAGTGTTAACTCTTCTCACTGCAACTATTCGAGACATTTCATAACTTGCATCGCTCTTTCGAGATGATGACGAGAGACATCATTTTGTGTTGGCTGATGATTATGATGATGACATGATCGATTTGATGAGACTATTTGTATGCGTATGATATGATCATATTTGTATGTGTATGATATGCTAGAGACTATTGTACAAAACCCTAAAAAAAATTCATCAACACAAACTATGGAGCAGAAAAAAAATCAGAAACTAATAATAGTAGCACGGGTATGTCATTAGCAGTAGCGAGGTCCTAGCAGTAGCGCTTTCCATACAAGGGCGCTACAACTATTTAGCAGCAGCGCGCTTTGCAACAGATGCTACTACTACCCCTAGATATTAGTAGCACAGGTCGACCCGTGCTACTACTAAAGGTTAGCTGTAGCACCATATCAGTAGCGCGGCTACCCACGCTACTGATAAGCACATGACCCGCGCTACTACTAGGCTTTTATCCTAGCAGTGAGTCTTAGCATAAGGTATATCATTTTCAGTAAAGGATCGGAGAGAGTTTACCTCTACTACCTGTGTCGGGTTACCAGGTCCATGTATTTATTGAATCAGTGGTAATTGTGTGAAATTCTCAATATTAATAACTTTCTCCTTCATACATCTTTTTTCTTATTGCATATCTTTAGGGATGAGGAATGGAATACCTCTCTTCATTTGAATAGGCTCCAGTGGTGGTTCAGGGAGTGTCCAATCATCAGCATTTTGCATTATATTCTTTACTAACTCTTCTCCTTGTGCAACTGTTCTCTCCGTGAGAACACAACTGGGCACAACTATATAAGAAATCCATAGAAAAAACGGTTAATACATTATAAAAGATGTCAAGAATTTCATTCTTCTCAATAGGAAAATCAGGCAAAGCTCTAAGTAGATAGAGAATCCTCCTCGAAGCTTGAGGTAGATTCTCTTCTTCAATTTGAAAAAAGTTAAATATTTCCTATAAGGCAACATGTTTCTTATGAGTAGGAAAATATTTTAGAGAGATATAATAAAGCATATCCTCGGGACTACACATAAAACTAGGAGCAAGAGAAAGAAACCATTCCTTGGCCTTGCCTTTCAGCGAGAAATGAAAAGGCTTAAGGATATAATAGTAGCGTATCTTTTGATCATTGGTGGACAAACCAGCAATATCATTCTGAATCGTAAGGTGTTCGACCAGAGTTTCATTTTCATAACCATTAAAAGGATCACACTCTACTATAGGAATTAATTCAGGGTCTACAGAAAATTCATAGTCCTTCTCGGTGACAAATATAGTAGAAATAGCAAATTTAGGACCATATTTCATTTTCTCCATCATATATTTTTCTTTTAGTTTCCATAGTAACTTTTTCAAATCATCTCTTTCTTTGCAGGAAACAAATTGTCTAGCTACCTCACCATCCATAGCATAACCTTCACGTACATAAGGTAATTCATATCTGTTAGGAGGACGGGGTGTAACAGGTGATTCAAGATAATCATCAGTTTCAACATTTTCAAGTGCATTAGCTCTAGCAATATGAGCATCAAGTGGCACAGTTTCAGTTTCAACATGTGTAGCAATAGTATCATGAATAATTTCAGAACTAGCATTATCAAGCTCATGTGACATATCAGAACGATCAACAGGTGGTGGTGTAACAAGCTTATTCAAAATAGCAGGTGAATCAAAAGCAGAGCTAGATGGCAGTTCCTTACCTCCTCTCATACAAGAGGGGATGATCTTAGTTCGATTATATTTCAGATTATTGATAGTGGCAATTGGATATCCTCAAGTGAACACAATAAATAAAGCTATGATCCCCCACAATAGCGCCAGAAAAGGTCTTGATAACCTACAAGTATAGGGGATCACAACAGTCTCTGCGGGTAGTATTTCACCCTAATTTATTGATTCGACACAAGGGGAGCCAAAGAATATTTATTGGCCGTAACAGTTGAGTTGCCAATTCAACCACACTTGGGATATCTCGGTGCAGCAAATATTCAGTAGCACAACAAATGATAGTAGTAACAGTAACATTGATAGCAACAATTGTTGTAACACTACTAACAATAGTAATAGTAGCAATTGAGTAGCAGATGTGACAGTAGCAACAAAAATAATAACTTAGCAAGAATGAGTACATTTAATGCATAGGCACGTGGATAGATGATGGATAATGATTTAGCTGAACTGATCATATAACAGCTACACACTAGGGCGACACAGAACTAGCTCCAATTCATCATTATAATGTAGGCATGTATTCCATATATAGTTATTACTGGAATTGATGATGGTGGCAGCGGCTCCATCTCGTTAAACGATATGAAAACTTCTCTCTTATTTTTCCTCTCAAGATGTGATTTTATAGGACTGGAATTAGGGTTAGAGGAGCCATGTGGGCCTAGAAGCCATCAGGGCGAGGCCAAGGGGGCACCCTGTTGGCTTGTGGCCTCGTGGCAGCATTTCTCTAGCAGCTCTTTGGTCCATAATTCCATATAAATGCCAAAAATAATTCACAATAATTTTTCTCCAATTCCTAGAACTTTTATTTCTGCACAAAAATAATGCCAAGGTAGTTTAGCTGAAAACAACGTCAGTCCGGGTTAGTTTCCCTCAAATCATGCAAATTAGAGCTCAAAATCAGAGCAAAAGTGTTTGGAAAAGTAGATACGTTGGAGACGTATCAATCTCTCCTAGCACTGTTCAGTTCCAGTAATATACATTCAAATGACGCATGTTGATTGTCTTTGCAGCATCCTTGTTTGTTGGAGACAAATCCAACCATATACTTAAAAGAATATTTGTCTGTTATCTTTTTACCGCATAAATCACCAAAATTCCCGTGCATGGTGCAACAGATCGGAGGTATTGGGTTGTCATACATGTTCCATGTGTGCCACATGCCCCACTAACTCGAAGAGTCCGGGACTAATCCGTCCAAATTTTCTAGATATTCCTGTTCCAACCTACCTTATAAATATAAGTCCCCTAGTTCAGTATTTACTCTTTTCTTTACACCTCCGCCTCCATGCTCCGAACCCTAGCGCCATCGATGGATTTTATCATTGCCAAAGAAGAAGCGCTTCGCTATCATGATTTCTTGGTCAACGTAATCACGCTAGCCGCGACCATCCTCGTCCACCGCTACCATAGCCATCTGCCACCACCAAGCATGGGTGAGGCAGATAGAACTGCTGAGCGAACAACTCTTTACGTTCTTCATCGTGCTAAATAAATCATTAATTTTTACCACTTGTTTCATCTTGAAAGTTATCATATATCTTCGAAAGATGTTTTCCGTAATAGTTTCGACAACTCTAAACAAATATATATCTATTTGCTCAATGCTTTTACTTATGTTAAAATTCTGGGTAGATTTCTGACTTTTGCAAATTCTCAAACTTGTACAAATCTGAAACCACCTTGTCTTGAGGGAAAGTGAAAGTCTTTGGTGAATGAGGCCAATATCTTCAACCAATTTTGTATCTTCAAAATCTTATGAGAATGCATATGACCTCTTCCATTGCCTCGCATCTCCAATTCTTTCATAGGTACATGTTGTTGGAAATATGCCCTAGAGGCAAAAATAAATTAGTTATTATTATATTTCCTTGTTCATGATAATCACTTATTATCCATGCTATAATTGTATTGATCGTAAACTCAGATACATGTGTGGATACATAAACAAAACACCGTCCCTAGTAAGCCTCTAGTTGACTAGCTCGTTGATCAAAGATGGTTAAGGTTTCCTAGCCATAGACAAGTGTTGTCACTTGATAACGGGATCACTTCATTAGGAGAATGATGTGATGGACAAGACCCAAACTATGAACGTAGCAAATGATCGTGTCAGTTTATTGCTACTGTTTTCTGCATGTCACAGTATTTGTTCCTATGACCATGAGATCATGCAACTCCTGGATACCGGAGGAATACCTTGTGTGTATCAAAAGTCGCAATGTAACTGGGTGACTATAAAGGTGCTCTACAGGTATCTCCAAAGGTATCTGTTGGGTTGGCATGGATCAAGACTGGGATTTGTCACTCCATTTGACGGAGAGGTATCTTGGGGCCCACTCAGTAATACAACTTCACAATAAGCCTTGCAAGCAATGTGACTAAGGAGTTAGTCACCAGATCTTATATTACAGAACGAGTAAAGAGACTTGCTGGTAACGAGGTTGAACTAGGTATGGAGATACCGACGATCGAATCTCGGGCAAGTAACATTCCGAAAGACAAAGGGAACATCATACGGGATTAACTGAATCCTTGACATAGAGGTTCAACCGATAAAGATCTTCGTAGAATATGTAGGAGCCAATATGAGCATCCAATTCCCGCTATTGGCTATTGACCAGAGAATGTCTTAGGTCATGTCTACATAGTTTTCAAACCCGCAGGGTCTACACACTTAAGGTTCATTGACGTTTCGGTATAGTTGGGTTATAGATGTTGGTGACTGAAGGTTGTTCGGGGTCCTGGATGACATACAGGACATCACGAAGAGCTCCGGAATGGTCCGCAGGTAAAGATTGATATATAGGAAGTCCTGTTTTGGTCAGCGGAAAAGTTTCGGGCTTATCGATAGTGTACCAGGAGTGCCGGGAAGGTACCGGAGGGCCATCGGGAGGGGTGTAACGACCCGAGGGCTTCATGGGACAAGAGAAGAGGCAAACCAGTCCTTAGTGCGCTAGCCGAAGCCTCCCCTAAGGGGCCATCCGGCTAGAGTGGAGAGAAAAGGCAAAAACCCAAAAGGTGGAAGGGTTTCCAAGCGGGGGAGGAATCCTACTAGGAGTAGGATTGGAGTTGGACTCCCAACTCTTCCCCACTTCGGCCAACCGAAGGGGAAACCCTAGGGTGCCGGTCTCCCTCCTCTCCTCCTATATATACTAGAGGCCTTGAGGGTTGTTGGATACACAGAAAACAACCACGTGCTCCCTCTTCCTCTAGATCGTAGCTCCTCCTCTAGTATAGTTCTAAGGTGCTTAGGCGAAGCCTTGCCGGAATAGTTCCACCACCATCGCTATCACGCCATCGCGCTGCCGGAGAACTCATCTACCTCTCCTCCCCCTCTTGCTGGATCAAGAAGGCAGAGATCGTTGTCGAGCTGTACATGTGCTGAACGCGAAGGTGTCATCCGTTCGGTGCTAGACCGGAACGAATCGTGGGACGGCTGCAATTTGGACCACGAAGACATTCGACTACATCAACCGCATTTCTTAATGCTTCCCGCTTAGAGATTTAGAAGGGTATGTGGATCCGATCTCCTCTCTCATAGATGATCATCACCATGATAGGTATTACGTGTGTGCAGGATTTTTTTTGTTTCCCATGCTACGTTCCCCAACAGTGGCATCATGAGCTAGGTTCATGCGTAGATGACATCTCGAGTAGAACACAAAAGAGTTTGTAGGCATTGATGTTCAATTTCTTCCCTCCTTAGTCTTTTCTTGATACGACGGTATTGTTGGATTGAAGCGGACCGGACCAACATTACCCGTACGCTTACGAGAGACCGGTTTCATCGACTGACATGCAACTTGTTGCATAAAGATGACTGGCGGGTGTTTGTGTCTTCAACTTTACTTGGATCGGATTTGACCGAGGCGGTCCTTAGATAAGGTTAAATAGCAATTTGCATATCACTGTTGTGGCTTTGCGTAAGTAAGATGCGATCATACTAGATACCCATAGCAGCCACGAAAAATTTGCAGTAACAAATTAGAGGACGTCTAACTTGTTTTTGCAGGGTATGCATGTGATGTGATATGGTTAAAGACATGATATGATATATTGGATGTATGAGATGATCATGTTGTAATAGTTAAATATCGACTTGCACGTCGATGCTACGTCAACCAACAGAAGCCATATGGTTGTCTTCAAATTTATTTTGCGCCTACAGATGCTCTTGCTATATCGCTAGGCAGTAGCTTTAGTAGTAATAGTATAGTTAGCGCGACAATCTCGATGGTAGCACAATGATGGAGAACATGGTGCGGCACCGGTGACGATGGAGATCATGTCGGTGCTTTGGTGATGGAGATCAAGAAGCACAAGTTCATGGCCATATCATGTCACTTATGATTTGCATGTGATGTTAATCCTTTTATGCACCTTATTTTTCTTAGGACGACGGTAGCATTATAAGGTGATCCCTCACTAAAATTTTAAGATGAAATTGTGTTCTCCCCGACTGTGCACTGTTGCGACAGTCTTTCATTTTGAGACACCACGTGATGATCGGGTCTGATAGACTCTACGTTCGCATACAACGTGTGCAAAAAAGTTGCACATGCAAAACACTGAGGCTAAACTTGACGAGCCTAGCATGTACAAACATGGCCTCGGAACACAAGAGACCTAAAGTTCGAGCATGAATCATATAGTTGATATGATCAACATGGAGATGTTCACCATTGAAACTAATCTCAACTCACGTGTTGATCGGACTTGAGTTGGTGGATTTGGATCATGCGCCACTCGAATGACTAGAGGGATGTCAATTTGAGTGGGAGTTCTTAAGTAATATGATTAATTGAACTCATTATCATGAACATAGTCAAAATGTTTTTTCCAAAGTATGTTGTAGCTTGCGCAGTAGCTCTACTATTTTTTATATGTTCCTAGAGAAAACTTAGTTGAAAGATGATAGTAGCAATTATACGGACTGGGTCCGTAAACTGAGGATTCTCCTCATTGCTGCATAGAAGGCTTATGTCCTTAATGCACCGCTCGTTGTGCTAAACCCCGAGCGTCGTTCGTAGATGTTCCGAACATCTGACATACACGTTTTTGATGACTACATGATAGTTCAGTGCATAATGCTTAAACGACATGCCGAAGATGTTTTGAACGTCATGGGACATATGAGATGTTCCAAGAGATGAAATTGGGATTTCAGGCTCGTGCCCGTGTCGAGAGGTATAAGACCTCCGACAAGATTCTTTGTCTATGAAGTACGGGAGAAAAGCTCAATCGTTGAGCATGTGCTCAAATTGTGTGGGTACTACAATTGCTTGAATCGAGTGGGAGTTGATCTTCCAGATAAGATAGTGATTGACAGAGTTCTCCAAAGTCACTGCGACCAAGCTACAGAGCTTCGTGATGAACTATAACATATCAGGGGTAGAGATGATGATCCTTGATCTGTTCGCGATGTTTGACACCGCGAAGGTAGAAATCAGGTAGGAGCATCAAGTGTTGATGGTTAGTAGAACCACTAGTTTTGAGAAGGGTAAGGGTTAAAAGAGACGCTTTATGAAATGGCAAACCAGTTGCCAATTTAGTAAAGAAACCCAAGGTTGAACCAAAACCCGAGACTAAGTTCTTCTATTATGAGGGGAATGGTCACTGAAGCAGAACTACCCTAGTTACTTGGTAGATGAGAAGGCTGGCAAAGTTGACAAAAGTATATTGGATATACATGGTTTTGATGTGTACTTTACTAGTACTCCTAGTAGCACCAGGGTATTAGATACCGGTTCAGGTTGCTAAGATTTAGTGACCTGAAATAAAAGCTATGGAATAAACATATACTAGATAAAGGCGAGGTGACGATGTGTTGGAAGTGTTTCCAAGGTTCATGTTATCAACATCTCTCACACCCTGTTTTCACTTCACCAGCTATGACCCTTTTTCAAAATTTGTCACAAGTTAAGACTTTTTAAATTAATGCTTTGAGTTCTATGATTGTCATCGTTTGCATGTATGCTTGATCAGCCGCTGACCACACGGGCCCGCGTGTCAGGTTTGAACCTGGCGGCGCACACGCCTGGGTTGGCTGGCTGGTTGGCCAGCTCGGCCGACCGAGCGTTAGAACGAGCCAGGCCAGGGCTGGTGCCATTTTTTCCTTTTTGTTTTATTTCTGCTTTAAAAGATTTTTGTAAAATGTTTCATCCAATGAAAATTAATTATTTTTCCACTAATATTGTTCTAAAAATGAGGACAATTTAATAGAGCTATTGAACAAATTTTTATGATAACTTTTCTGTATAGTAATTATTAAAAGGATTAATTTGAAGCATTTAGCTTCTGTTAAATAGACTTTTAAAAATAACCTTTCATCAAAATCAGAGACAAATATTTTCAAAATTATAACATGGATTTATCAGAATTAGGCAACATTTTTAAATGAGTTTGTGCTATGTTTTCGAGTGTGCTCTTATTGCTATTATTGTTACTACGACGCTAGATCACACCTTTGACGAAGGACTCGGACCCGAAGACCTCGAGGACCCCAGATACTTAGCTGACCAACACAAGCAGCCCTTTGACCATGTTTGAACAAATATTATGTTGCATGCTAGTAGAACAAATATTCCGATTGCATATGATCATGAGTATTCGGTAAATCATCAATATGATGTTTCTGATGGCTCTTCCGGAGCACTTGCATTGAGCATGATCCTACCACCTATGAGGGTCACGCTAATATTATGTTTACTAGTAGAGCTAAGCATAGTAGAAGCATGAGCATGATGATGGTGAATATCAGAGGTTTATGAAAATCCCGTTGGGTGCCACTAATGCCCGAGGGTGATAATGAGTTAGGTGGTCGCTTGTGAAGAAGTGGTGCACTGGGTATATTTTGTGTGTGTGTGGTTTCGAAAATGGGATTCGATTTAAGATTACCTGACCATTCCAACATTAATAGCAAAGATGCCACATTACTAGTGGCGGGAGTGATACGTGGTCACTCTCGTGACGGGGTCGTACCAGGTAGGTCGACTATGCCGTTTTTACGTCTTCCGGTCACACCGTTGGTCCCCGCATAGATGATGCATTCCAGAGTTGGTGCTTGTAAGACGTACATAATGTGGGTTGGGTACCAATCGAGTGGACTCTTTGTCTAGCATCGTCAGGGGAAAGGCAATGTCTGGGTACTTGGCTCGGGTATGTTATATATCGCGAGTCGTGGATGACACGGAAGTTTCCCAGATCTCGCGGGTAAAGCATGCAACCTCTGCACAGTGTAAAACTATTCGAATAGCCGATGTCCATGGTCAAGGACAGTCGGGTAATCCCGCTTAAACTACGTCTAGTTGTTTCTGCATAAACCAAGAGTGTGTGGGTGTGTTAAAAAGTGATGCATGAGCAGGATAAGTCAAGTTTGGTGACTTGGCATATATGGTGAACCTGAGGTGTTCAACCCTTTTACAGATATGTTCATATCTATAGTCTGTTTTTAAGAGTACAATATATTCTCTATGCATAAGCATGTTTCCTTACGAGTAAAGTTTACTTCCCGCAAAGCTGCATTCTACTTACACCATACCAAGTGCATTATTCATATCATGGGCTGTTTGTGAGTACATTCAAAGTACTCATTGGCTTGCCACTGGTTATTTTATTGACCATACATGTAGGAACCCGAGTTTGGAGAAGAGTTCGCTGCCAGAGACGGACACGCGATCTAGGACGCTTCCCAGTCAGCATGCCTGTTGGTTAAGGCAGATGGCATGGGTTCACGTTGACGACTGAGTTTATCGCTTCCTAGTTTATCAGAGTGATTGGCCTTCATGGACCTACCTATGTAATACTTGACCATAATGGTCGATATTTGTATCAAACCTTAATCGTGGATGTAAGACTCTTGTTATTTAGTATTTGTGTGTTCGGTGAGCATTGATCTCTGGGATCACTGAGCACGATCATTCGGTGATCTTGACTCGTAAGTCGGGGTCCCCACAGAGCTGGTATGAGAGCCATCCTGACTGTAGGAAGCCTTAGATAGCATGGACATTTAGCCCAGCAAATAGACCACTCAGCCCTTACACTTAGGATTTTTACACCCCAAATACCCTTTATACCACTGCAACACTTTAAACCTCTCCTTAAAACCTTGTAGATGGCTGTCGTACTCGAGACGCTTTTGGAAACCGGCTTTCCCTTGCTTTTGGGAGTCTGCCTGCCGAAGTGTCAAGTACGCCGCACACCCATCTTCCTCTACCACGAGCACTGGGTCAATGACAACACCAAGGAATATCACGTGGATGTGATTGTGAAGTCAAATGACTCCCCAACCAGTTGGCTCTTTGAAGGACCTCAAATGGAGGTTCTAGTGTTGGCAATGGAGACAGCATCACGAGAGGCGCTCGTGCACCTCCGCGATTTTATCCCCGAGATGGCCAATAACCCGGATACCCGTTACTTTCCTTTCGTCAAAGATGGGCTTGACGGGAGTTGGACACTAAATCCATCCCCGGAGGAAGGGATGCCACTCAGATTCCATACTTATTACAGTCTCTCTGCCGACACCATAGCTCACATTTTGATTAAGGAGTCCGTGACGCTTCGCCACGAGTTTCAACACGTCAAGGACCTGCTCCGCCTAGAGAAGATGAATGCACGTAAGGTTAAGAAGGAGGGAGCACCCGGAGGGTAGACTTCTGTCACCTTCCGAGGAGGAGTACCACCGCTTAAGGCTAGTCCCATAAAAAGCCGGCGCCTGATGGCCGAAGAGTACACTAAACTCCTCACCTCCTCACCAATCAAGCACCATCGTGACGAACCACTTCATTCCCCCACACCTTTGGAAGGAGATGACAACCTGCAGAAGACGACGAAGAAGATGACCCAGAAGGACCCGAGTACGGGACCGAGCATTCCGTCGCTTAGGATGAATGCCTTAGGACAAGTAGGAGTCCCCATGCGAAGTCGAGTCCATGTAATGGTTCGTATGAAACCATAAATGCTTGTAGTGTGTGCCTTCTGTTTGAATTCCGATGTATGCCGTGTTTGCCTTAGGCAGCGTGTAAACAGCTACATCACCTATCAGAATAAATTGGTTGCTTCAGGTTTTGATCCTTTCTGCTTGTCACATTGCACTTTGACCAAAGCACCCTTAATTAGGCATGTCATCTCTGATGTTTTCCTCTCGACCATTACGGGGTATTGACCTGGCTACTCCAAACACAAGATGGTGAACGCTACTTGCACTAGCACCTTTGCCCCTGGTGAGCCAAGCCGGCAGGCGGGAAGCGGTGAAATGACCCAAGGTGAAGAGGGCCTGGAGCAGGAGCATGATGATAACCCACAAGTGTAGGGGATCGCAAGAGTTTTCGAGGGTAGAGTATTCGACCCAAATTTATTGATTCGACTCAAGGGGAAACGAAAGAATATTCTCAAGTATTAGCAGCTGAGTTTGTAAGATTCAACCACACCTGAAAGATTAGTGTCTGCAAGCAAAGTATCAGTAGCAAAGTAGTATGATAACAACGATGCCAGACACAGATCTGTTGACGGCAGACTATTCCTAACTGTTGTATCAATGGCGCCAGTAGGTTGCATGTGGATGGGGAACTATGCTTCCCCGCCAACGGTGACGAAAAAGGATCTTGCGACAAGTAACAATGAAGTAGCAAGGAACAACAATAGTGACAGCAGCAGCAAGTAACAGCAGTTGTGACAGCAGAGTAACAACAGTAGCGACAACAGTAGGAGCAAAGTGGCCCAATCCCTTTTGTAGCAAGGGACAAGCCTAGACAAAGTAACGTAGCAAGGACCAGTAGTAAAAGACTTGTAGGCAGTGGATCGGTGATGGATGAGTATACCGGATGTGATTCATCATGTAAAAGCTATAACACGGAGAGATATGTAACTAGCTCCCGTTCGTCAATGTAATGTAGGCATGTATTCCGTATGTAGTCATACGTGCTTAGGGAAAATAACTTGCATGACATCTATTGTCCATCCCTCCCGTGGCAGTGGGGTCCTAATGGAAACTACGGGATATTAAGGTTCTCCTTTTAATAAAGAACCAGACCAACGCATTAACCAGTGGTGAATACATGAACTCCTCATACTATGGTCATCTCCTGGAGTGGTTCCGGTTATTGTCACTCCAGGGTTGCCGGGTCATAACACATAGTAGGTGACAACAACTTGCAAGATAGGATCTAAAACACACATATATTGGCGACAACATAATAGGTTCGTATCTGAAATCATGGCACTCGGGCCCTAGTGACAAGCATTAAGCATAGCCAAGTAGTAGCAACATCAATCTAGAACATAGTGGATACTAGGGATCAATCCCCGTTAAAACTAACTCGATTACATGATAGATCTCATCCAACTCATCACTGTCCAGCAAGACTACGATGAGATTACTCACGAACGATGAGGAGCAGCATGGAATTGTCGATGGAGGAAGGTTGATGATGACGATGGCGACGATTTCCCCTCTCCGGAGCCCCGAACGGACTCCAGATCTGCCCTCTAGATGAAGAACAGGAGGTGGCGGCGCCTCCGTATCGTAAAACGCGATGAAACCTTCTCTCTGTTTTTCCGGGCGAGACGGAAGATATAGAGCTGAGTTTGGGGGTGGTGGTGCCACGTGGGCCCCATAAGCCCTCTCGGCGCGGCCTAGGGGGTGGCCGCGGCCTGTCGGCTTGTGGCCCACTGGCACGCCCGTCCGGTGGATCTTTGCGCAGGTATTTTTCTTTTATTCTAGAAAATCCTCCATAAATTTTCAGGGCATTTCGAGAACTTTTATTTCTGCACAAAAACAACTCCATAGCAATTCTGCTGAAAACATCGTTAGTCCGGGTTAGTTCCATTCAAATCATGCAAATTAGAGTCCAAAACAAGGGCAAAAGAGTTCGAAAAAGTAGATACGACGGAGACGTATCACATGACAACGTTCTGCCGCCACCACCTCCTCCGGAGAACCTGACCACGGCTCAGTTCCTTCAAGCTCTCCAGTAGGAGCGTCAAGCCAACAATGTCGCTATCCAACAATTGGCTCAAACCTTGGTGAACAACACGCCACAAGGTGGGAATGGTGGTCGTCGCTCCACTTTGTGTGAGTTCATGAGGACTACGCCGCCAATATTCACCGAGACAACTGAGCCCCTCGATGCCGATGACTCGATCCGCACCATAGAAGACCTCCTCGCGCTGGTTAAGTGTACCGATGATACGTCTCCATCGTATCTACTTTTCCGAACTCTTTTGCCATTGTTTTGGACTCTAATTTGCATGATTTGAATGGAACTAACCCGGACTAACGCTGTTTTCAGCAGAATTGCCATGGTGTTGTTTTTGTGTAGAAATAGAAGTTCTTGGAATGACTTGAAAATTTACGGAGAATTTTTCAGGAATTAATGAAAAATACCTGCGCAAAGATCCATTGGAGGGGGTGAACCAGTGGGCCACAAGCCCACTGACCGCAGCCACCCCCTGGCCGCGCCGTGAGGGCTTGTGGGGCCCACGAGGCTCCACCGCCTCCAATCTGAGCTCTATATATTCCGTTTCGCTCGGGGAAAAATCAGAGTGAAGGATTCATCGCGTTTTACGATACAGAGGCGCCGCCACCTCCTGTTCTTCATCTGGAGGGCAGACCTGGAGTCCGTTCTGGGCTCTGGAGAGGGGAAATCATCGCCATCGTCATCATCAACCTTCCTCCATCGACAATTCCATGATGCTCTTGACCGTTCATGAGTAATCTCATCGTAGGCTTGCTGAACGGTGATGAGTTGGATGAGATCTATCATGTAATCGAGTTAGTTTTGACGGGGATTGATCCCTAGTATCCAGTATGTTCTGAGATTGATGTTGCTACCACTTTGCCATGCTTAATGGTTGTCACTAGGGCCCGAGTGCCATGATTTCAGATCTGAACCTATTATGTTGTCGCCAATATATGTGTGTTTTAGATCCTATCTTGCAAGTTGTAGTCACCTACTATGTGTTATAACCCGGCAACCCAGGAGTGACAATAGCCGGAACCACTCCCGGAGATGACCATAGTATGAGGAGTTCATGTATTCACCAAGTGTTAATGGGTTGCACCGGTTCTTTATTAAAAGGAGAACCTTAATATCCCATAGTTTCCATTAGGACCCCGCTGCCACGGGAGGGATGGACAATAGATGTCATGCAAGTTCTTTTCCCTAAGCACGTATGACTACAATCGGAATACATGCCTACATTAGATTGACAAACGGGAGCTAGTTACTTATCTCTCCGTGTTATAGCTGTTACATGATGAAGCACATCTGGCATACTCATCCATCACCGATCCACTGCCTACGAGTCTTTTACTACTGGTCCTTGCTATGTTACTTTGCTCCTACTGCTGTCGCTACTGCTGTTACTCTGTTGCTACTGCTATTACTCTGCTGTTACTTGCTACTTTGATGTTTCCTGCTGCAACACTTTATTGGCGCCATTGATACAACAAGTTAGGAATAGTCTGCCATCAACAGACCTGTTTCTGGCACCATTGCTATCATACTACTTTGCTACTGATACTTTGCTTGCAGACACTAATCTTTCAGGTGTGGTTGAATTGACAACTCAGTTGCTAATACTTGAGAATATTCTTTCGCTTCCCTTTGTGTCAAATCAATAAATTTGGGTTGAATACTCTACCCTCGAAAACGGTTGCGATCTCCTACACTTGTGGGTTACCAAGACCTTTTTCTGGCACCGTTGCCGGGGAAGCACAGCTATATTCTCTGAGTCACATGGGATTGATGTCTGCTCGTCACTATGAGGAATCCGATAGATCCAAGAACTAAAGTCTTGCCTTCCACTACGAGGACAGGTAAGGGACTTCCATCTAGCTCTGCACTTGATTCACCTTCAGTTATGCGTAAGTTTGCGACATCACCTCCTGCTAGAAATCTTGATATGTCGCCTATGCTTGATGATGCTACTTCTGATGCCCATGATGCTTATGATGCTATGCTTGGTACTATGCCTGATGATGCTATGCTTGATACTATGCCTGATGATGCTATGCTTGATACTATGCCTGATGATGCTATGCTTGATACTATGCCTGATGATGCTATGCTTGATACTATGCCTGATGATGCTATGCTTGATACTGCTTTGCCTGATGATGCTATGCCTGATACTACTTTGCCACTAGGTGCATTCCTTGATGCACAAATTGTTAGAGTTGCTGCTAGACGTGATGATACTTCTGAAACTGCTGATACTATTGAAGTAGAACCTGCTACTATGCCTGAATTACCTGTTATGCCTGAGCGCTATGTTATGGAGGGAGAGATAGCTGAGGACTTTCTTGCATGTAAGGATAGCTATGATGTTGAGAAACTAGTGCTCAAGTGGAAAGAAAAATCTCTGAACGCTAGGATGAAATACGATCCGAAGTTTGCTACTTTGCCTATCTTTGTGACCGATAAGGATTATGAATTCTCTGCCGACCCTGAGTTAATCACTCTGGTCGAATCTCATCCTTTTCACGGTTATGAGTCTGAAACGGTTGTAGCCTATCTTACCAAACTGCACGATATAGCCACCCTATTCACTAGTGAGGAAAAGATCCACCACTACTATATCCGCAAGCTGTTTCCTTTCTCGCTAAAGGATGATGCTAAGACCTAGTTCACTTCTCTTGCTCCTGGTGGTGTGCGTAGCCCCCAGGATATGGTCTACTACTTCTCTGAAAAATATTTCCCTGCCCATAAGAAGCAAGCTGCCTTGCAGGAAATATACAACTTTGCTCAAGCTGCAGAAGAGAGTCTCCCACAAGCTTGGGGGAGGCTCATCGAGCTACTGAATGCTTTGCCCGATCACCCTCTTGAGAAGAATGAAATACTTGATATCTTCTATAATGGACTTACCGATGCTTCCAAAGACCACCTAGATAGTTGTGCCTATAGTGTTTTTAGGGAACGAACTATAGAACAAGCTGAGATTCTGTTGAATAACATCTTCTGCACTGAGAACTAGATAATTGTGCTGGTTGTGTTTTTAGGGAACGAACTGTGGAACAAGCTGAGATTCTACTGAATAACATCTTGTGCAATGAGAACGCTTGGACTATTCCCGAACCACCTCCTAAGCCAACTCCGAAGAAAAGAGGTATTCTATTCCTCAGTCCTGAAGATATGCAAGAAGCCAACAAATCTATGCGAGAGAAAGGCATTAAATCTGAAGATGTCAAAAATCTACCACCTATCGAAGATATCCATGGTCTTGATAACCTGATACAGGTAGTAGAAGTAAACTCTCTGCGTAGGTTCGATGAGAGTGATATTCCTTTTGACAAACCTGCTAGCTTATGCATGGATGAATTTGATAACTTTGTTTCCAAACAACAAAGCTTCAATGATTATGTTAGCAGACAATTGGAACAGAATGCTCGTATGCTTAGTCATTTAAGTGCTTGTGTGGACAGAAATGTTAATGATCTTAAGCTTCTGAGTAAGCATGCCTCTATGGTTACTACTCAGGTAGAACAAGTACTTAAAGCTCGTAATAACTTGCTCAATGAGTTGAATGACAATTCTGTCAGAGTCGTTACTAGAGGCGGTAGAATAACTCAGGAACCTTTGTATCCTGAGGGTCATCCTAAGAGAATTGAACAAGATTCTCAAGGAGTTAGCACTGATGCACCTAGTCATCCTAGACAGAAGAAGAAAGATGATAGGAAACTGCACGCTAGCAACCCTGTTGCTGCTACACCTGAGAGTCCAAACGATGTCTCCATCTCTGATGCTGAAACACAATCTGGTTATGAACATGAGCCTAATGATGATATCAATAGTGATGTTCATGTTGATGCTCAACCTAGCGATGATAAGGATGTGGAGATTGAACGTGTTGATCTTGAAAACCCACAGCCTAAGGCTAAGACATACAATAAGAATGAATTCACAGCTAGGAAGCATGGTAAAGAAAGGGAACCATGGGTTCAGAAACCCATGCCCTTTCCTCCCAAGCCATCCAAGAAAAAGGATGATGAGGATTTTGAGCGATTCGTTGAAATGATCAGACCCGTCTTTCTGCAAATGCGTTTGACAGATATGCTCAAAATGTCTCCGTATGCTAAGTACATGAAAGATATTGTGACTAATAAGAGGAGGATACCTGAGGTTGAGATTTCCACCATGCTGGCTAATTATACCTTCAAGGGTGGGACTACTAAGAAACTAGGTGATCCCGGTGTGCCCACTATACCTTGCTCCATTAAAGGAAACTACGTTAGAACTGCTTTATGCGACCTTGGAGCCGATGTTAGTGTTATGCCTCTCTCTCTCTATCGTATACTTGAACTGGATAAGTTGACACCCACTGAAATCTCTCTGCAAATGGCCAACAAATCAACTGCTTTCCCTATCGGCATTTGCGAGGATGTGTGTGTTGTGGTTGCCAACGTCACCATCTTAACAGACTTTGTTATCTTGGATATTACCAAGGACGATGCCATGGCGGTCATCCTCGGAAGACCCTTTTTAAACATCGCAGGGGCTGTTATAGATTACAACATAGGCAATCTCACTTTCCATGTCAACGGTAATGAGCATATGGTGCACTTTCCGAAGAAACAATATTGAGTACATTGCATCAATGCTATCGAAAAAACTTCATCAATTCTTATTGGGAGCTTTGAATGCCCTATACCTCGTGTCAAGATGAAGTATGATTTTCTTGTTGGGGAGATACACCTCCCCATTGAGGTGACCTAGTGACTATTCGAAAATTCTCCGTTCTCTTTTGCGATTCGAAAGGTTTGTCGAGGAGACCTGATCAACCTCATTGACGGATTTTCTTTCGATGACCATGAGATGGATGATTCGAGGAGTCACAAACCTCTGTTCCAAGCTTTCACCTTCGGTTGCTTAGAAGAAAAATGATAGATTTAGTTTAGTTTTCCCTGTTTTCTGTTTTAGCGTCCGGTAGAAAAGTACCCCGAAAATAAAAGTTCTCCGAACGTCCTGAAAATCAAGTATGATTTTTCTGGAATTTTTGAAAAATACTGAGACGAAGAGCTTGTCTGGGGGCTGCACGAGTGGGCCACAAGCCCTTGGGGTGCGAGCACTCCCCCTGGCCGCGCCACCTAGGCTTGTGGGGCCCACAGGCACCCCCTCCACTCATTCTTGCTCTCATCTAGTTCTCCTTCCTCCAGAAAAAATCGTTTCGCAGCTCAAACCCGTGTTCTTTCTCCTCTTGCTAGGATTTTCGATCTCTTTGCTCAAACCACCATTCTCCGAACGGTTTTGGAGAAATTACTCCTTGGTAAGTGACTCCTCCATTGGTCCAACTAGTTTTTGCTCTAGTGCCTTATACTCCGCATATTTTTGCTACCTTGGTGACCATGTAGTTTTGATGGTAGTTTTGATGGTAAGCTGTGCATGCTGATTTTAGCTGGTCCCAAGTAGTTTTGATGTGTAATATTGCCTCTAGGCACTTGTGGGAGTAGTTGCTATGAATTTAGTTGAGCCTTGCTCACTTTTCCTTTGGGTCACTGAAAATTTCAGAAAAGGAAGATGTTCAGGAGAAACTATCATGGTGGTTCCTCAAGCAAGAGAGGCCCCCGTCTTGCGATTCGGGAGCCCGATCCTTACCAACCAAGGGACGCGCAGGTACAACCATGTGAGTGGCCTTCAGATGAATTTATGACTGAGGCAAGCTTCAAAGATGAGTTTGATGCACTTGTTCACAATGTCAGACTCGAAGAATTCATATCCGATAAATGTGAACAGTATGTTGCTCTCACTGCCTCTTTTGTTCGTAGATACAACTTTTCAGTTGGCCGTGACACATCGGTATTGTTTGATCTCTATGACAAATCGTATACCATGGATTTAGAGGATTTCAATAGACTTTGCAAGATACCTATTTGGGGTAGTCTCAATGATCCTCCTAAATCTACGGTTAGAGATTTTTCTCTGATATTAGTGTTGGAGAAACTAGAGGCATTACGCAAGCTACCATGGGGAGTATTCATTTTCCTGCCTTGCATTACTTTGCCCTCTTCATAGGCAGATGCATTAATGGCAATATTGAGCATTGTCACCTCTGCGCACCCGACCTTAGTATCCTTAAGAGCACAATGACGGGTGACAAGAGTTTCAACATGGGAGCTATAATAGCAAGGAGGCTGAATAAGGATGCTAATGAAGGGGATTTCTTTGGTGGGATCTATGCCACTCACATAGCAAATTTTCTTGGAGTACCCATCCGCGAAGGAGACCCCCCGCTCCATACAGCTTTCCTTGACTGCGTCGCTTCGACACACTACGAGTTCCTTTAGAGGGATGACGAATCCCTCCTATACCATTTGATATTTAACCGGTAGCGTGTTTTCCATATTACCCTTCCTTCTCCTGCCTTCTTTGAATTTCAGGTAAAACGGAGATATTACATAACCCGAGGAGAGGCAGAGGAGTATGAGAGGGAGTCAAAGGCTGCTCGTCTCCATGAGGCGGCTATTCAGGCAGTGGCTGCAGCGCTCTCATATAACCCCCATTATGATTTTGGGTTTCGCCAGGACAATCCTTGGGAGTAGACCAACTTAGGCCAAAAGCCTAAGCTTGGGGGAGTACGTGTTCTCACCGACTTTACATTCTTGCTTATGCTTTCACTTTGTTAGCTGGTGTTCACACTTTGCCACTGTATCATCCATGCTAGTTTATTTTCTTTTTCTCGTTTTCTTTTCGTGTGTATGTCTAGTTTGAGAAAACCCAAAAATATTTTATTTTTCTTCTTTTGTTTGTTGGGAGCTTTCCCGTGTAAATAGTTTTCTTTTTCTTTGGGTCAAGGTAGAAGATATTGGTTACAATGTTTAGTGGCTCTTGCATGCATACATGTTTAGCTTTCAAAGAGCCATATTACTTTGTCTTCTCCTTTGTGTTTGCCTGCAGATTCCAGCGTAGTCCAATGCACGAGAACTCTTATTATTGTTCACATTGTTCGGTCGTGCAAGTGAAAGGCAATAATGATGATATATGATGAAGTGACTGAGCCTGGAAAAACTGGTATGAACTCGATCTATTTTGTTTTTGTAAATATGACTAGCTCATCGTGCCTGATTTAGCTTTGTTGTGAGGGAAACATGTTTGCAATGAAAACTTAGAGATCATAGTTGCTTATGCCATGCTTACTTAGCTAGGAGCTTATAATGGTTTGTCTTGGATGCCCACATGAATGTTGATATGACTGTGATGTAGTATGATAGGATGGTATCCTCCTTTGAGTGATTCAAGTGGCTTGACTTGGCACATGTTCACTCATGTAGTTGAAACAAAATCAACATAGCCTCTATGATATTCATGTTCATGGTGATTTATGTCCTACTCATGCTTGCATTCAATGTTAGTTAATCTCAATGCATTTTGATGACTGTTGTTGCTCTCTAGTTGGTCGCTTCCCAGTCTTTTGCTAGCCTTCACTTGTACTAAGCGGGAATACTGCTTGTGCATCCACTCCCATAAACCTAAAGTTGTGACATATGAGTCCACCATACCTACCTATTTGCGGTATCTACCTGCCGTTCCAAGTAAATTTGCATGTGCCACTCTCTAAACCTTCAAGAAATAATCTGTTTTGCATGCCCGAACCATTCATGTGGTGACAGGGGGCTATTGATATCTTCCATGCTAGGCGTGTTATCCTCGATATGTGTTTATTCACTATCATTCACGAGAAAGGGGCCGGTAATTGGAATTCCCAGTTCCATGCTCAAATCGAAAAGATAATTGCAAACAAAACTCCCCCAGGATTGATGTTGGTATGGACGGTACCCGAGGATTCGGCTAGCCGTGGAGTGTGATTGATTGGTGGTGGGGGAGTCAAAACTTTACTTTTCTGTTAGGGAACCGCCTATAGCATGTGTAGCATGGAAGATGTTGAGAACTCTTAGTCATTGCGTTGACAATTAAAGCATGCCACCCAAAATTATTATCTCTGTTTTAAAAGCTTGAGCTCTGGCACCTCTGCAAATCAATGCTTCCCTCTGCGAAGGGCCTGTCTATTTATGTTCCTGTCGAGTCATCCTTCTCTTATAAAAGCACCAATTAGAGAGCACCTCTGTCGTCTTTATGCTTTGCTTTTAACTGCGTTGAGTATGACTATGGATGGATCTTCATTGCCATGAATTACAATGTTTAGTCAGCCCTTGGTCTTTGAAGGTGCTCTGCATTTATGTTTTGCGGTCTCAGAAAGAGCTAGCGATATACCATCTGCTCGTACTGCTTCATGTTGTTTTGATTGAAGTGTTGACATTTGAGGCTTATTATTATTTGCTCACTAGTTGATTATGCCATTGATATGATTTTACTGTGAGACCTAGATTTCATTTGCTTATGTGGTTTGCTTGCGATCTTGCTGAAATTCTGTTTATGAGTTAGACATAGTTGCAACCACAAGATCAAACAGAGTTCGTCAAAGTTTTTCTTTTGTCTCTTTCAGTTTGTCAACTGAATTGCTTGAGGACAAGCAAGGCTTTAAGCTAGGGGGAGTTGATATGTCTCCATCGTATCTACTGTTCGAACTCTTTTGCCCTTGTTTTGGACTCTAATTTGCATGATTTGAATGGAACTAACCCGGACTTGAAAATTTAAGATCTGATTTTGCAGAATGGCCATGGTGTTGTTTTTGTGCAAAAATAAAAGTTCTCGGAATGACTTGAAAATTTATGGAGAATTTTTCTGGAATTAATGAAAAATACGTGCGCAAAGATGGTGGCCCCAGCACCCAAAGGACTCGTCTATGGTAGTCAGTCCCAGCCAAGCCTAGCTATGAGCAGTAGCAGTACAAGCATCCGACATTTCGCCCAAGTTTCCAACAGTTCCCCAACAACCCCAAGCTAGCAAACAAACCACCCAACAACAGTGGGAACAAGCACGACATCCCTGGGTAGGTTACCTGCTTTGGGTGTGGACAACCTGGATACTACTCCAGGCAGTTCCCAACAAGAAGCCGGATGCACCGCGCCCCAATGCACCAAATCAAGGGCAAGGCCAGGGAGCGCCCAACATTAATAACACACCCCGCAACCAGCAGTACCACACTAGGGGACGGGTGAACCACATCTCTGCTAAGGAAGCCCAGGAAGACCTGGACTGCATTCTGGGTACGTTCCTCGTCAACTCCACCCTAGCAACAGTATTATTTGATTGTGGTGCTTTGCATTCCTTTGTCACCCAAAAGTTTGCTGCAAAGTGTGGCCTGAAGCCTACCATCCTAAGGGGATACATGGCAGTTGATACGTCTCAAACGTATCTACAATTTTTGATGATTTCACGCTGTTATCTTGTCATCTTTGGATGTTTTATGTACCTTTTATATCTTTTTTGGGACTAACTTATTGATTCAGTGCCAAGTGCCAGTTCCTGTTTTTTCTGTGTTTTTGACTCTTTTCAGATCTGATTTTGGAACGGAGTCCAAATGGAATAAAATCCCCGAAATGATTTTTCCCCGAATGGAAGAAGATCAGGGGGCCTGTGGGCCAAGCAAGGAGGGCTCCTAGGATCCCACAAGCCCCCACTCCGCCACCAGGGGGAGGCGGCGGTGGTAGGGCTCGTGGCCTCCCTGGCTGCCCCCTGACCTAGATCGTTGGCCTATATATTCCCTAAAATACAGCAAAAAATCAGGGGAGCCTCGAAAATACTTTTCCGCCGCCGCAAGCTTCCGTTTCCACGAGATCTCATCTGGAGACCCTTCCCGGCGCCCTACCGGAGGGGGCTTTGGAGTTGGAGGGCTTTTTCATCGTCATCATCGCCCCTCCAATGACTCGTGAGTAGTTCACTTCAGACCTACGGGTCCGTAGTTAATAGCTAGATGGCTTCTTCTCTCTCTTGGATCTTCAATACAAAGTTCTCCATGATCTTCATGGAGATCTATCCGATGTAATCTTCTTTGGCGGTGTGTTTGTCGAGATCCGATGAATTGTGGATTTGTGATCAGATTATCCATGATATATATTTGAGTCTTTGCTGATTTCTTATATGCATGATTTGATATCCTTGTAAGTCACTCCGAGTCTTGGGTTTTGTTTGGCCAACTAGATCTATGATTCTTGCAATGGGAGAAGTGTTTGGTTTTGGGTTCTACCATGTGGTGACCTTTCCCAGTGACAGTAGGGGAAGAAAGGCACACATTAAGTAGTTGCCATCAAGGGTAACAAGATGGGTTCTGTCGTTGATATGAGATTGTCCATCTACATCATGTCATCTTGCTTAAGGCGTTACTCTGTTCTTTTGGACTTAATACACTAGATGCATGCTGGATAGCGGTCGACGTGTGGAGTAATAGTAGTAGATGCAGAAAGTATCGGTCTACTTGTTTTGGACGTGATGCCTATAGATATAATCATTGCCATAGATATCGTCACGACTTTGCGCGGTTCTATCAATTGCTCGACAGTAATTTGTTCACCCACCGTCTACTTGCTTTCATGAGAGAAGCCACTAGTAAACACTACGGCCCTTGGGTCTATTCACATCCATCGTTTACACCTCCGCTTTTACTTTGCTTCGTTTGTTGCTTTCAGTTCTCACTTGGCGAATAATCTATAAGGGATTGACAACCCCTTCATAGCGTTGGGAGCAAGCTTTTGTGTTTGTGCAGGATCTTGTGATACTCCTCCACTGGATTGATACCTTGGTTCTCAAACTGAGGGAAATACTTACCACCGCTGTGCTGTATCACCCTTTCCGCTTCGAGGGAACACCAACGCAAGGCTCCATAGCAATAGCAGAAGGATTCCTGGTGCCGTCGACATGACTATTCCTATCGCCGTTGCCGGGGAAGCACAAGTGACATCTGACGTATTTCCGGAGCTGTTGCCGGGGAGGAGAGAGTAAGATCTATCCAAGTAGGTCTCACAAACTCATCTCTTGCATTTACTTTTGTTGCCAGTTGCCTCTCGTTTTCCCCTCCCCCACTTTACATTTGCCATTTTCATTTGCCTTTTTCCGTTTGCCCTTCTTCCGCTCGCTTTCTATTTGCTTGTGTTACCATGTGCCTCCTTTTAGCTTGCATCTTTTCTTGCTAAAAATCCTTTGATATGGATCCTCATCCACTAGCTAATCTCTTTAAGAGACCCACTTATGTGGAACGAATTGCTAGTGAGTTGAGGGCACGTGACTATTTCTATGGAGTTTTGCTTAACATGCGTGAATCTTAAAATCGTGATGAAGAAATTCATGAAGTGATTCACGAGGGCTCCTTGGATGAAAAGGCTGATTGCAATGGTTTCACTATAAATTCTATTAGTGACAATCATGCTAAAATTATGCAAAACCCTAAGCTTGGGGATGCTAGTCTTGTTATGACCACTACTTGTTGCAAAGATCATGATTGGGGTGATGATTCTTCTTTTGATCTTGAAAATTTGTTCAAGCTTCAAGATGAATATGATATTTGCATTATTATTGAAAGTGTGTTTGGAGAAGTCATGACTTTAGATGATAATCCCACTATTTTTGAAGAGCGTCAACTTTGCATGCATGTGGATCATGAAAAGAATATCCTTTACGATAGTTACATTGTTGAATTCGAATATGATCCCACATGCAATTGCTATGAGAGAGGAAAATATTTTGGTAGAAACTTTCATGTTACCAAATTACCTCTCGTTATGTTGAGATTGCTATTGTCTCTTTCTTCTTCCTTGCATATGGCAACTATTGGTTGTCTGGACAATCCGTTTTCCTATACAATGCCTATGCATAGGAAGTATGTTAGACTTAGATGTGATTTTCACATGCTTTAGGATGCTCTCGTTGTGCTTCAATTCTTGTCTTTTGTGAGAGCACCATTCAATGCCTAGCTAAGGGCGTTAAACAAAAGCGCTTGTTGGGAGGCAACCCAACGAATCTATCCTTTTTCTTTCTGTTTTGTGTTTTCCACACTTTCATAATTCTATTATGATTGTGTTTTTTGTGTTTCTTTTTGCGTTTGTGCCAAGCAAAACCGTTATGATTAGTCTTGGGGATGATCGTTTGGTCATGCTGGAAAAGACATAAACTTTCTACCAACGGAAAGAATTTTCATTTTTTTTGTGTAAAGTTTTTGTGTTGATTCTTTTTGCTCCTGATTGCTATGCAAATTCTACAGACTGTCGTAATTTTTCAGAATTTTTTTAGTACCAGAGGTATACAAATATACAGATTGCTACAGACTGGTCTCCTGTTAACATATTCTGTTTTTGTTGTGTTGGTTGCTTATTTTGATGAAACTATGGATAGTATCGGGGGGTATTAGCTATGGAGGATTGAAAATACAGTAACCCAACATCAGCACAAGTAGAATTTAAGTTTTCTACAGTACCTAAGGAAGTGGTGGTTTGCTTTCTTGTACTAATGTTATCACGAGTTTCTGTTTAAGTTTCGTGTTGTGAAGTTTTCATGTTTTGGGTGAAGTTCTTATGGACAAAAAGATAAAGAGTGGCAAGAGCTCAAGCTTGGGGATGCCCAAGGCACCCAAAGAGATTCAAGGATGTCGTAAAATCCTAAGCTTGGGGATGCCCCGGGAAGGCATCCCCTCTCTCGTCTCCAATCCATCGGTAACGTTACTTGGGACTATATTTTTATTCACCACATGTTATGTGTTTTTGCTTGGAGCGTCTTGTATCGTAGGAGTCTTTTATTTTTGTTGTGACACAATCATCCTTGCTGCACACCTAGAGAGAGAGACATGCACTCACCGTGATTTTGTCGAGCTTCACTTATATCTTTTGGTAGACAATTCAGCTCACATGTGCTTCACTTATATCTTTTGAGCTAGATACTTTTGCTCTATGTGCTTCACTTATATCTTTTAGAGCACAGCGGTGTGTGGCTTGGTAGTTGATCCATGCTTTGAAAGTAGTCTCAAAAGGGGTAGTTATCCAAAGGGATACGAAAACTTCCACCTTCATGTGCATTGAATAGTTAGAGAAGTTTGATTCATCTCAATTAGTTTTGAGTTTTGGTTATGTTAATATTGAAGTCATGCTAGTAAGGTGTTGTGGATCTAGAAATACTTGTGTTGAAGTTAGTGATTCCCGTAGCATGCACGTATGGTGAACCGCTATGTGATGAAATCAAAGCATGATTAGTGTATTGATTGTCATCCTTTGCGTGGCGGTCGGGATCGCGCGATGGTTTATACCTACCAACCCTTCCCCTAGGAGTATGCATTGAATGCTTTGTTTCGATTACTAATAAAACTTTTGCAACAAGTATATGAGTTCTTCATGACTAATGTTGAGTCCATGGTTTAGATGCACTTTCACCTTCCACCATCACTATCTTCTTAGTGCCGTGCAACTTCCGCCGGTGCACAAAACCCACCATTAGCCTCCCTCAAAACAGCCACCATACCTACCTACCATGGATTTTTCAAAGTCATTCCGAGATATATTGCCATGCAACTACCACCATGACATGTGCCACCACGTCTACATTGCCATTGCATGATCGTAAGATAGCTAGCATGATGTTTCCATTAATTTCTATGCCATGCTAGATCATTATCACGGTACACTACCGAAGGCATTCCATATAGAGTCATTGTTGCTCTAAGTTTTGAGTTGAAAGTGTGATGATCATCATTAATGGAGCATTGTCCCATGTGAGGAAATAAAAGAGGCCAAAGAAGCCCACCAAAAAAAATAGGCCAAAGAGCCCACCAAAATAATAATAATAATAATAAATGAGAGAAAAAGAGAGAAGGGACAATGTTATCACTTTTTCCACACTTGTGCATATTAAGCACCATGATCTTCATGATTGAGAGTCTCTCGTTTTGTCACCACCATATAGCTAGTGGGAAATTTTCATTATATAACTTGGCTTGTATATTCCAATGATAGGCTTCCTCAAAATTGCCTTAGGTCTTCGTGAGCAAGCAAGTTGGATGCACACCCACTAGTTCTTTAAGAGCTTTCACATACTCGTAGCTCTAGTGCATCATTTGTATGGAAATCCCTACTCATTCACATTGATATCTATTGATGAGCATCTCCACAGCTCATTGATATGCCTAGTTAATGTGACTATCTTCTCCTTTTTTGTCTTGCAACCTCCACCATATTCTACACCATTTATAGTGCTATAACCATGGATCACGCTCATGTATTGCGTGAGAGTTGAAAAGGTTTGAGAAAGTAAAGGTGTGAAACAATTACTTGGCCAATACCGGGATTGTGCATGGTTTAAATTCGTTGTGCAATGATGATAGAGCATAGCTAGACTATATGCTTTTGTAGGGATAACTTTCTTTTGGCCTTGTTATTTTGAAAGTTCATGATTACCTTGCTAGTTTGCATGAATTATTATTGTTTCCATGTCAATAGAAAACTATTGTTTTGAATCTAATGGATCTAAACATTCACGTCACATAAGAGGAGTTGCAAAGGACATCTATTCTAGGTAGCATGAAAGCATCAAAAATTCATTCTTTATCACTTCCCTACTCGAGGACGAGCAGGAGTTAAGCTTGGGGATGCTTGATACGTCTCAAACGTATCTATAATTTTTTATGGTTTCACGCTGTTATCTTGTCATCTTTGGATGTTTTATGTACCTTTTATATTTTTTTTGGGACTAACTTATTGATTCAGTGCCAAGTGCCAGTTCCTGTTTTTTTGGCTCTTTTCAGATCTGATTTTGGAACGAAGTCCAAATGGAATAAAATCCCGGAAATGAATTTTTCCCGAACGGAAGAAGATCAGGGGGCCTGTGGGCCAAGCCAGGAGGGCTCTTGGGAGCCCACAAGCCCCCACTCTGCCACCAGCGGGGAGGCGGCGGTGGCAGGGCTTGTGGCCTCCCTGGCCGCCCCCTGACCTAAATCTTTGGCCCATATATTCCCTAAAACACGGAAAAATATCAGGGGAGCCTCGAAAATACTTCTCGGCCGCCGCAGGCTTCCGTTTCCGCGATATCTCATCTGGAGACCCTTCCCGGCGCCCTGCCGGAGGGGACTTTGGAGTTGGAGGGCTTCTTCATCATCATCATCGCCCCTCCAATGACTCGTGAGTAGTTCACTTCAGACCTACGGGTCCGTAGTTAGTATCTAGATTGCTTATTCTCTCTCTTGGTTCTTCAATACAAAGTTCTCCATGATCTTCATGGAGATCTATCCGATGTAATCTTCTTTGGCGGTGTGTTTGTCGAGATCCGATGAATTGTGGATTTGTCATCAGATTATCTATGATATATATTTGAGTATTTGCTGATTTCTTATATGCATGATTTGATATCCTTGTAAGTCTCTCCGAGTCTTGGATTTTGTTTGGCCAACTAGATCTATGATTCTTGCAATGGGAGAAGTGCTTGGTTTTGGGTTCTACCATGTGGTGACCTTTCCCAGTGACAGTAGGGGTAGCAAGGCACACATATCAAGGGTAACAAGATGGGCTCTATCGTTGATATGAGATTGTCCATCTACATCATGTCATCTTGCTTAAGGCGTTACTCTGTTCTTTTGGACTTAATACACTAGATGCATGCTGGATAGCAGTCGACGTGTGGAGTAATAGTAATAGATGCAGAAAGTATCGGTCTACTTGTTTTGGACGTGATGCCTATAGATATAATCATTGCCATAGATATTGTCACGACTTTGCTCGGTTCTATCAATTGCTCAAAAATAATTTGTTCACCCACCGTCTAGTTGCTTTCATGAGACAAGCTACTAGTAAACACTACGGCCCCCGGGTCTATTCACATCCATCGTTTACACCTCCGCTTTTACTTTGCTGTGTTACTTTTTTGCTTTTAGTTCTCACTTGGCGAACAATCTATAAGGGATTGACAACCCCTTCATAGCGTTGGGAGCAAGCTTTTGTGTTTGTGCAGGATCTTGTGATACCCCTCCACTGGATTGATACCTTGGTTCTCAAACTGAGGGAAATACTTACCACCGCCGTGCTACATCACCCTTTCCGCTTCAAGGGAACACCAACGCAAGGCTCCATAGCCGTAGCAGAAGGATTCCTGGTGCCGTCGACACGACTATTCCTGTCACCGTTGCCGGGGAAGCACAAATGACATCAGCAGTACAGACCCCGGGAGCGGTTATGAGGACCAATATAGGACGTAGAGGAGTCGGGATCAATATTAATGGGGCAGAGTTAGTGGCAGATCTCATCGTCCATAAGTCACAAGGCTTGGACGTAATCCTTGGAATGAATTGGTTAGCCCAGCACTGTAGCATTCTAGACTGCGCCAATCGGGCTATCACCATGACCAACGACCAAGGAATTGAAGTCAAGTTTACTCCTAAACCTAAGCCCACTCCAACCCCTCGAGTTAATTGCCTCTCGAAATAGGAGTTGGACCAGGTACCAGTAGTGTGTGAATACCCGAACGTCTTTCCTGATGAGCTGCCTGGGATGCCTCCTGACCGCGACATCGAGTTTGTTATCGAACTCTTGCCCGGATCACGGCCTATCTATAAGAAGCCTTACATGATGGGATCCGCTGAGTTGGAAGAGTTGAAGAAGCAGTTAGCCAAGCAGCTGAGGAAAGGATTTATCCGCCCAAGTGCGTCACCTTGGGGATCACCAGTTCTATTCAGATGGAACAATCAGGCTTTGCATTGATTACCGTTCCCTCTATGAGGTCACGATAAAGATCAAGTATCCACTTCCCAAGATTGAAGACCTATTCAACCAGTTAAATGGTGCCAAGGTATTCTCCAAGATTGATCTCCGATCTGGTTACTACCAGCTGCACATTCATGTCATTTGGGTTGACCAATGCCCGATCATACTTCATGTACCTCATGAACAAGCTCTTCATGGAATACCTGGATAAGTTTGTTGTCGTCTTCATCGATGACATACTCATCTACTCCAAGTCCGAAGACGAGCATGAGCAATATTTGAGGATGGTATTGGAAAAGCTTCGAGAGCATTAGCTTTATGCCAAATTCAGAAAATGCAAGTTTTGGCTGCATGAAGTTGGATTTCGGGTCTCACCATGACGGCAGAAGGATTGGCCGTCGAACCCACCAAGATTACTGCGGTAACCAACTGGGAGTCGCCGGTTGATGTGAAGGAAGTCAGAAACTTCCTAGGACTCGCGGGTGATGACGAGATGATGTATATACTTATCGCACCTTGTTGGTTACCCCAAGTGGAAGGTTGAGATGTAGTTAGCAGCAAGTTTTCCCTCACACGAGAACTGTAAGGTTTAAGAACCAGGAGGACTCCTAGGACCAACAATTAGGTGTCTTCCACCCTGGCGCTAGCAGAAGCTGTGGACATACACACACAACGATTAACTTTTCTCCCAACGAGTACAGAGAGGTTGTCAATCTCTCCGGCCTTGCAGTTTGCAAAGGATCAAAACACAAGCGGGAAAAGTAGTAGTGATAGCAACGGAAGAGTAAATGAAAGCGGTAAATAGTGGACGTGTAAACAATGATGGTGATATGGACTAGAGTCACATGATGTTCACTAGTGATGTCTCTCTCCCAAAAGACGATAAACAACTATGCTTGGGTAAACAAATCATAGTTGGGCAATTGACAGAATTATGAATGCACCACAATGCTAATTATGCTACTTGATAGTTAGAGGTTCAATAGTAATGGGCAGTACGCCAAGACAAGTAGACCATTTATTCATCAGCATCTACTTACTAATCATCCACCTTGAGATATCTACCCAGAACATCTCTCCGGTATTAAGTTGCAAGCCCCACCCAAAGTGTAAACTCAAAGCAACGGACAACTGCATTAACGAAGCACCGTTGTTTTCTCAAAGTGTAAACTCAAAGCAACGGACAACTGCATTATGCGTAAGGTAAATAATCCTTGCAACCATGGTCACAAGCACCGTTGTTTTCTCCTTGGTAGAAACAACACATCCCCTAGTCTCATGTTTTTGTCACTCAAGCTAGACATCGAGGGGCATGAACCCACAATCATGCATAGCGCTCCCTCTTGGAGTTACAATCTACTACTCGGCCAAAGCAATAAATAGCAACAGAGAACATGCATGAATCACTAAGGAACATAATATAAAAGGATAATCAAATATATAACTCATAACAATCTGAACGCAATCTCATAATCCTTCAGATCCCAAAAAACCAAGCATAGCAATAGCAAGAGAATTACATAGATGCCTTGATCATGTAGGGCAGCTCACAAGGACTAACGATTGAAGCACAAGATTGGAGAGAAGACATCACATAGCTACTGTTCATGGACCCATGGTCCAAGGAGGACTACTCACGGCATGTCCGGGAAGTGTCCATGGTGGTGGAGAAGCTCCCGGAGGTCAATCCTCCCTCCGGTAGAGTGTCGGGAAGAGGTCTCGTGATGCTCCCGATCTCGGAAGCGCTGCGATGGCGGAACGATGGAGAAATTCGCAATTCTGGAAGTTGTCGAAGGGTTTCCTCTTGTAGGACTAAATATAGGCCAAAGGAGGGCACCGGAGGAGGTGGGGCCCACCCAGGCGGCCTCGTGGCGTAGCCTAGGGCCTGGCCGCGCCAGCAGGTCGCCTTGGTGGCCCTGGCCCCCCTCTGGCCCATCTTCGATGATCTGGAAGCTCCTGTTTCGCTGGTTTTTATATATTTTTCATGGAATTTTCTAGCTTCGGAAAATTGGGTAAAAGCCCCTCAAAATAGATATCAGCACATAGAAACTGGCACTGGGTGCACAGAGTTAATAAGTTAGTCCAAATATGTGTAAAATGATATAAAAGTGTAGCAAAACATATAACCATGTCACCCAAATGATCATGGAACAAGCAAAAATTATAGATACGTTTGGGACGTATCAACATCCCCAATCTTAATTTCTGCTTGTCCTCGAGTAGATAAATGATAACACAATAATTTTTGTGGTGACATGTGCTACTTCTCAAACAACAACGCCAGAAATTGACACGTTGACGGAGACTTGCTTGCGTTGGTTTTTCCCTTGAAGAGGAAAGGGTGATGCAGCACAGGAGTAGTAAGTATTTCCCTCAATTTGAGAACCAAGGTATCAATCCAGTAGGAGAATCTCGTCAAGTCTAGAGTACCTGCGCAAACACAAATGAGCTTGCACCCAACGCTATAAAGGGGTTGTCAATCCCTTCAAGATTGATTGCAAAGTGTTATCTGAAGGCGGTAAAGTGAAACGAAGTAAAAGAGTAAGGCTGAAAATATGGTGTGAAGTAGACCCGGGGGCCATAGTATTCACTAGAGGCTTCTCTCAAAATAGCAAATATTACGGTGGGTGAACAAATCACCGTTGAGCAATTGATAGAACCGTGCAAACTCATGACGATATCTAAGGCAATGATCATACATATAGGCATCACGTCCTAGACAAGTAGACCGATACTTTCTAAGATAGCAACCGGGCACGAAGAGAGCATCATGAAACATATGACAAACATATCTAGGTCTAACATACTTCCTATGCATAGGCATTTTGTAGGAAAACAGATTGTCAAGACAACCAGTAGTTACCATATGCAAGGAATAAGAAAGAGACAATATCAATCTCAACATAACGAGAGGTGATTTGGTAACATGAAAGTTTCTACCACAATATTTTCCTCTCTCATAGCAATTACATGTGGGATCATATTCAAATTCAACAATATAGCTATCACATAGGATATTCTTTTCATGATCCACATGCATGCAATGTTGACGCTCTTCAAAAATAGTGGGATTATCATCAACTAAAGTCATGACCTCTCCAAACCCACTTTCAATATTATTGCAAATATCATATTCATCATGAGGCTTAAACAAATTTTCAAGATCATAAGAAAAATAATTACCCCAATCATGATCATTGCAACAAGTAGTGGACATAGCAAAACTAGCATCCCCAAGCTTATGGTTTTGCATATTTTTAGCATGATTGTCATTAATAGAATTTATAATGAAATCATTGCAATCTTGCTTTTCATTCAAGGAGCCCTCGTGTATCATTTCATAAATTTCTTCATCACGATTTCCAGATTCACGCATCTCAAGCAAAACTCCATAGAGAAAGTCAAGTGCACTCAACTCACTAGCAATTGGTTCAACATAATTGGATCTCTTAAATAGATTAGCCAGTGGATGAGGATCCATATCACTAGATTTTCAGCAAGCGAAGATGCAAGCATATTGAAGGCACATAACACACAAGCAACAGAAAGCAAGCGAGAGAAAAGGGTAAACGACAACAAGGCAAACGAAAAAGGGAAATATTTTTGTAATTTTTTTTTCAGAAGTGGGGGAGAGGAAAACGAGAGGAAAAATAGTAAATGCAAGAGATGAGTTTGCGGCACTTACTTGGATGAGTTCTTGACTTGATCCTCCCCGGCAACGGCACCAGAAATCCTTCTGCTACTTCTCAAACAACAGCGCCAGAAATTGACACGTTGACGGAGACTTGCTTGCGTTGTTTTTCCCTTGAAGAGGAAAGGGTGATGCACACAGGAGCAGTAAGTATTTACCTCAGTTTGAGAACCAAGGTACGTATCAATCCAGTAGGAGAATCTCGTCAAGTTCAGAGTACCTGCACGAACACAAACGAGCTTGCACCCAACGCTTTAAAGGGGTTGTCAATCCCTTCAAGATTGATTGCAACGTGAGATCTGAAGGCGGTAAAGTCCAACGAAGTAAAAGAGTAAGGCTGAAAATATGGTGTGAAGTAGACCCAGGGGCCATAGTGTTCACTAGAGGCTTCTCTCAAAATAGCAAATATTACGGTGGGTGAACAAATTACTGTCGAGCAATTGATAGAACCGTGGAAAGTCATGACGATATCTAAGGCAATGATCATACATATAGGCATCACGTCCGAGACAAGTAGACCGATACTTTCTGCATCTACTACTATTACTCCATACATCGACCGCTATCCACCAGGCATCTAGTGTATTGAGTTCATGACGAACAGAGTAACGCCTTAAGCAAGATGACATGATGTAGACGGATAAACTCAAACCAATGATGAAAACCCCATCTTTTTACCCTTGATGGCAAAAACACGATGCGTGACTCGCTACCCCTTCTGTCACTGGGTGAGGTCATTGCACGGTATGAACCAAAACAAAGCACTTCTCCCATTGCAAGAATCATAGGTCAAGCTGGTCAAACAAAACCCACAACTCGAAGAGAATTACAAGGATATGAAATCATGCATATAAGAGATCAGAAGAAACTCAAATAAGATTCATAGATAATCTGATCATAAATCCACAATTCATCGAATCTCGACAAACACACCGCAAAAGAAGATTACATCGGATAGATCTCCATGAAGATCATGGAGAACTTTGTATTGAAGATCCAAGAGAGAGAGGAAGCCATCTAGCTACTAGCGATGGACCCGTAGGTCTATGGTGAACTACTCACGCATCATCGGAGAGGTCATGGTGTTGATGAAGAAGCCCTCCGTATCCGAATCCCCCTCCGGGAGGGCACCAGAACGTGCCCCAGATGGGATCTTGCGGAGACAGAAGCTTGTGGTGGCAGAAAAGTACTTTCGATGATCTCCTGATTTTTCTGGAATTTTTGGGAATATATAGGCGAAAGACCTAGGGCAGAGGTGTCCTAGGGAGCCCACAAGCCTGGGAGGCGCGGTCCCCCTGGCCGCGGCTAGGGTGCTTGTGGGGTCCCTGGTGGCCCCCTGCCTTGGTTCTCAAGTTCCCCGATCGTCTTTTGTTTCGGAAAAAATCTTTTTGGAAGTTTCGTTACGTTTGGACTCCGTTTAAAATCCTCCTCTGAAAAGGGTCAAAAACACGGATAAACAGGAACTGGCACTTGGCACTGAGTTAATAAGTTAGTCCCAAAAAAGATATAAAAGGCATACAAAGCATCCAAAGTTTGACAAGATAATAGCATGAAACCATCAAAAATTATAGATACGTTGGAGATATATCAACATGCTAACACACATATAAGAACTTCAAAGTAAAGCAAGTAAGATATGCAATTCAAGTCATGACAGTAACAAGCAAGAGTTTATATCTAGTATTGAGTTTACCAAAGTAAGAACATAAAGGTTTAAGAGCTCTCGCTGTCCATGACTCGAATGTCTCCAAATGGTGTATGCGTGCAAGAAGTGGGAGATGGTTTGAGATCATAAAATATTTTTTTAATTGAGAACTCAATCTACTAAAGTTTCACACTTGGTCTCCTTTGGAATCTTATTTTGACTCATCCCCATACCACTAGTCATACATAAGTCAAAATGATCCTCTCCCTTTGGACTTTGAGCACTCATGCAATGGATGAGCGTAAGCAAGATATGTTGGCACTTAGGATAGAAAATAGAATAATGATGGGGAAGGAAGACAAAAAGGTGTGAAAGGCTCACATCAATGAGAACAACCATAGGCGAGAGAAAGCCAAATGATAGAAATGATTTGAGGAGTAGGGATTGCCATGTAACAGATGCACATATGAGCTAAGGTAAGCTCTCCAGTGGAACTAGTGGGGGTGCATCCAACCTGTTTGCTCATGAAGACCTAGAGCTCATTTGAGGAGACTCATCATTGGAATATGCAAACCAAGTTCTATAGTGTAAGGGTCCCCACATAGTTATGCATGAATGATAATCTCTATGTAGTACAAATATAGCAATGGAGTACGAGTGTGGATCTTTGAAATGGAATAGTATTGTTGCCCCTTCTCTCTTTTTTTCCTCTTTTATTTTTTATTTTTTTGTGGCCTCTTTGGCTCTTTCTTTTTATCTCTCATTTATCCTCTTTGGGATCTTTTGTTTGTCCTCTTTGGGATCTTTTCCTCACTTAAGGGAAACACCCTATGTTTTACATGAATAAAAAGAAGATCATCACACTTTATAAGAAGTACTCAACATAAAGACAAGTAAAAACTATCATGATGTTATGCAAATGTATGCCTCTGCGAGTGTAGCAGGATATGCAATGATACTAGCGCGTCATGTAGCAATAATTTGGGCAAGGCCCAACTATCATGCGGCTCTACGATCAAGCAAAAGCATGTATGAAATGAAGATCAAGTCATGAGATGGTGGATGTTGCATGTCAATGTATCTCGGAAAGGCTATGGAAATGCCTTAATAGGTAGGTATGGTGGCTGTTTTGAGGAAAGATATAATGAGGCTTATGTATGACACAGCGTATCATGTCATGGGTTTGGATGCACCGGCGAAGTTTGCACCAACTCTCAATGTGAGAAGGGGTAATGCACGATACCGAAGAGGCTAGCAAAATATGGATGGTGGGAGTGCGAACAATTGAATACTCACATTAGTCCGAAGAACTCATACACTTATTATCGGTAACTCTCTACCTAGTTAGGAAATTCACAAAGAGACAAGTACCCCGAGGAGGAGTGTTTGGGGGTTTGGTTATCCTTGCGCATCTACGACTCATGGTAACGTGAGGGTACTCTATATATTCCAAACCCTCCAGAGGTTAGTGATCAATTTTAGTAGCTAGAGTTCTCAACTAATTTTTAGTTTTTAAAAAACACACGGATTTCCCAAAATACAACACCTATCACTAATAGGCTCAAGCTCTTGGCACCAATAGTCCAAACATTACTCAAATCAATACCTCAATACTATTGCAAGTTACTACTATACTTAAATAGCAATCTTAATTACCTACTCATGCAAGACACACAACTGAGTGCAATGAGCCAACTCTCTAAACAAGATAAGCATCATAACTCAAGAGAGTTCCAAAAGCAACCTAAATAAAAGCTCTTAAAAATATAAGCATGAAAACTAAGAGCTAAGCATGACAGTAGCTACGAAAAGATAGAGAACACACATAAAAGATAAGCATGAAAACCTATGTTGTGTTCTAGAGTGGAATGGAGCGTGTGTCTCTCCCAAAAAAGGTAGGCTAGGTTCCGACTTGTTATGAACAGAAAGAAAAAATAAAACAAACTAAAAAGTAAAGATCGGGACGCTCCAAGCATAGCACATAACATATTAAGTGATAAAAATATAGCATGGAGATGGACGAACTAATGATTGTTGATAGAGAAGGGGATGCATGGGGGCATCCCCCACCTTAGACGCTTGAGTCTCCTTGAATATTTCTTGGGGGTGCATGGGGGCATCCCCAAGCTTGAGCGCTTGACACTCCTGTATCTTCTTTCATCATCTCCCATCGCATACTTGAAAACTCCCTTCATACGAAACTCATCATAAGCTGATTAGAGTGGTTAGTAACCTTAATAAAATGATTCATTACCTACTGTCAATAATGATTTTCATGAAAAGCTACTGTTTCTC
Source organism: Hordeum vulgare subsp. vulgare (assembly GCF_904849725.1). NCBI lineage: Eukaryota > Viridiplantae > Streptophyta > Magnoliopsida > Poales > Poaceae > Hordeum > Hordeum vulgare. The sequence goes on along the minus strand of NC_058522.1, from coordinate 74,420,090 downwards.
ACGATTTAAATAAGATTTTGCAAATAAAAAGTAAGCTTAGGATTTGCAAAACAATGAAAACGCAGAACGTGGCAGAATCTGTGAAAAACAGAACAACAGGTAGTAATTAATTTATTCTGGGCACATCTGCAACCCAAATCAAAAAACTCAGAACAGATGCCAGATATTTAATTATATAGAGCATGTTGTCAAAACAATTCAGATCAAAAAGAGGATCTGTTGATTTTTGGAGAAGTTTTCCGTCAAGCACACATAATCTGTTTCTAGACAGCATGTCACAATTTTTGAACTTTCTTGCAATCGGAGGCTAAAACTTGGCACAAAGCTTGAAAATAAAGATAAAATGATGTTGCTACAGTAGTAACAAGCATCAAGACCACTAAAACTGAAAGTAAAAACTCAAAGTAAAGATAACAAGGGTTGTCTCCCTAGAGCTCTCTCTTTAGAGCTATAAAGATAGGCTTAAGATTTTAATGATGTTCTCGTAGGAATAAGAGTTGTAGAACAAAAGAGAGCATCAAGAAGCAAATGCCAAACACACTTAAGTCTAACATGCTTCCTATGTATAGGAATATTGCAATAGAATAATTTATTGAAGCACAAAGCAATAAGCATTGGAAGGCAAAACAAGTGCAGCTTCAAAACCTTCAACGTAAAGAGAGGGAACTTGATATTATTGAAATATATATAAGCATATGTTCTCTTATCATAATAATTTTCAGTGGGATCATGAATAAACTCAACCATATAAGTATCACATAAAGCATTGTTACCATGATCCACATGGACTTCATGAAGAGGATAAAACTTGGAGTAAAAGAGAGACTGAATCTGTTCCCAATCCCGTAGGTGAGAATCATCTAGTAGCCTATACCATTCCAATGCTTTTCCTTTCAGTGACAAGGCAAATAATTTCCTCATGACCCCATCTCTCGTCAGACCTAAAATCTTAAACAAAACACAAAGTTCTGTAAGTTTTATCAAATGAATACTAGGATTGACTGTTCCATCTCCTGCATAACAATCATTCCTAATTATTTCAATTATGCCAAGTGGTATTTTGAATGGGATACATTCAGTAGGTGGAGGAGACTTATCTACCATGGGTTTGGTAAAGCGGCCTTCCCCAAGCAATGAACTAAGAGTGCAGTTTTCCATAAGCCTAACTAGTGGAGTCACACAACTTAGTGTTCTCAGTGGAACCCATAGCAGCAGCAAGAAGCAAGAACAAAGCAACTAATTTTTTTGTGGTTTTTGCTATAAGACTCTAAATGAAAAACTAAAAATCATACTTACAAGACTAAAAAGCAAAGGTAAAGGATAGCGTGCAACTCCCCTATCTTGAAAACCGGAGTCCCCGGCAACGGCGCCAGAAGACTTTTCTTGATGACGAGATGATGTATATACTTTTCGCACCTTGTTGGTTACCCCAAGTGGAAGGTTGAGATGTAGTCAGCAACAAGTTTTCCCTCACACACGAAATGTAAGGTTTATCGAACCAGGATGACTCCTAGGATCAACAAGTAGGTGTCTTCCACCCTGGCGCTAGCAGAAGACGTGGACCTACACACACAACAAATAACTTTGCTCCCAACGAGTACAGAGAGGTTGTCAATCACTCCGGCTTGTAGTTTGCAAAGGATCAAAAGACAAGCGGGAAAAGTAGTAGTGATAGCAACGGAAAAGTAAATGAAAGCGGTAAATAGTGGAGGTGTAAACAATGATGGTGATATGGACCGAGTCACATGATGTTCACTAGTGATGTATCTCTCCCAATAGACGATAAACAACTATGCTTGGGTAAACAAATGACAGTTGGACAATGGACAGAATTATGGACGTACCGCAATGCTACTTATGCTACTTGATAGCTAGAGGTTCAATAGTAATGGGTAGTAAGCCAAGACAAGTAGACCATTTATTCATCAGCATCTACTTACTAATCATCCACCTTGAGATATCTATCCAGAGCATCTCTTCGGTATTAAGTTGCGAGCCCCACCCAAAGTGTAAACTCAAAGCAACGGACAACTGCATTAACGAACTATGCATAAGGTAAACTATCCTTGCAACCATGGTCACCAGCACCGTTGTTTTCTACCTGGTGGCAACATCACATCCCCTAGTCTCATGTTTCTGTCACTCAAGCTAGACATCGAGGGGCATGAACCCACAATCATGCATAACGCTTCCTCTTGGAGTTACAATCTACTACTCAACCAAAGCAATAAATAGCAACGGAGAACATGCATGAATCACTAAGGAACATAATATAAAAGGATAATCAAATATATAACTCATAAAATCAGAACATAATCTCATAATCCATCGGATCCCAACAAACCAAGCATAGCAATAGCAAGAGAATTACATAGATGCCTTGATCATGTAGGGCAGCTCACAAGGACTAACCATTGAAGCATAAGATTGGAGAGAAGACATCACATAGCTACTGGTCATGGACCCATGGTCCAAGGAGGACTACTCACGGCAAGTCCGGGAAGCGTCCATGGCTATGGAGAATCTCCCGGAGGTCAATCCTCGCTCCTGCAGGGTGCTGGGAAGAGGTTTCCTCACGCTCTCGATCTCGAAAGCGCCGCGGCGGCAGAACGATTGAGAAATTCGCGATTCTGGAAGTTGTCAAAGGGTTTCCTCTCGGAGGACTAAATATAGACCAAAGCAGGTCGCCCTGGAGGCCCGTGGCCCCCCTCTGGCCCATCTTCGGTGATATGGAAGATTCTGTTTCGCTGATTTTTTATATATTTTTCCTGGATTTTTTCGGGCTTCGAAAAATTGGGTAAAAGCCCGTGCAAAATAGACACCAGCAGACATACACTGGTACTGGGTGCACTGAGTTAATAGGCTAGTCCAAATATCTGTAAAATGATATAAAAGTGTAGCAAAACATATAACAATGTCACCCAAAAGATCATGGCACAAACCGAAATTATAGATACGTATGGGACGTATTAGCGGGCTACTACCGCAAGTTCGTGAAAGGATTTTCCAGTATCGCCCGACCAATGACCCAACTCTTGAAGAAGGGTAAGAAGTTCGAATGGACGCCGAAGTGTGAAGAAAGTTTCGAGGAGCTGAAGAAGAGACTGACTGCTGCCCCAGTACTGGCCACACCAGATATCCACAAGGAGTTTGTGATATAATGTGACGTCTCAAGGATTGGGCTCGGTAGTGTACTTATGCAAGACAATAGTATCTTGGGTTATATTTCACGACAACTACGTCCGCATGAAGAGAACTATGCCACACTTGACCTCGAGCTAGCAGCAGTGGTTCACGCCTTGAAAACCTGGCGGCATTACCTCTTGGGCAAGCGATGCAACAATATACATCGACCACAAAAGTCTGAAGTATATTTTCACTCAAAGGGAGCTGAATATGAGGCATCGAAGATGGTTGGAGCTAATTAAAGACTACAACCTTAGCATTCAGTACCACCCTGGTAAAGCCAACGTGGTGGCCGATGCTATAAGCTGCAAGTCCTGCACCTTGAATGCTATGCTCAAGGAAAGGCTACCTGCTCTGTATGAGGATGTGAAGAGCTTCGGGTTAGAACGGGTTGAACAGGGATTCCTGGATAACCTCGAAGTCAAGTCCACTCTAGCATACGACATTAAGGAAGCCCAAAAGGGGCATGAGAGCATCGAAGTCATTAAGAAGAAGATCAAGGAAGGCAAGGCCCCAGGATTCTGAGTGGATGAATAAGGAGTTGTGTGGTTTGGGAAACGATTATGCGTACCCAACGAGGCTGAACTCAAGAGCTTTATCTTGCAAGAAGCACACGACACTCCCTACTCGATCCACCCTGGTGGGACCAAGATGTATCAAGATCTCATAGAGATATTTTGGTGGCATGGGATGAAGCGGGAAATCACCTCCTATGTTGCCAAATGCAACGTGTGTCAGCGCGTCAAGGCGGAACACCAACGACCCGCCAGACTACTGCAACCTCTCCAGGTGCCTGAATGGAAGTGGGACAAAGTTGGTATGGACTTCGTCACTGGTCTACCTAAGTCCAACAAGGGACACGACTCTATATGGGTCATTGTCGAACATCTGACTAAGGTAGCACACTTCATCCCCGTCAGCACCAAGTATGAGAGAAACAAGTTGGCCGGTCTCTATATCAAGCACATTGTGAGCCTCCATGGAGTCCCAAAGGAGATTGTGTTCGACCGAGGCACTCAATTCACCTCAAGATTCTGGAAAGCATTCGAAGAGGCTCTGGGAACCAACCTCTCCTTCAGCACCGCCTTCCACCCACAGACGAGCGGACAGACGGTGCGAGTGAACCAGATACATGAAGATATGCTCCGAGCTTGTGTCTTGGCACATGGGAACAAGTGGGAGGACTGCTTACCTTTCGCTGAGTTTTCATACAACAACAACTATCAGTCCAGTCTCCAGATGGCCCCATTTGAGGCGCTGTATGGACGCAAGTGCCGCACCCCGCTCAATTGGTCCGAAACCGGTGAAAGGTTGATTTTCAGGCCAGACATTCTCCGAGAAGCTGAAGAGAAGGTGCAACTTGTTAAAGAGTGATACGTCTCCAACGTATCTATAATTTTTGATGGTTCCATGCTATTATCTTGTCAAACTTTGGATATTTTGTATGCATTTTATATCTTTTTTGGGACTAACTTATTAACTCAGTGCCAAGTGCCAGTTCCTATTTTTTCCGTGTTTTTGACCTTTTTCAGAGGGGAATTTTAAATGGAGTCCAAACAGAATAAAACCTCCAAAAAGATTTTTTACGGAACAGAAGATACGCAGGAAGCTTGAGAACCAAGGCAGAGGACACCAGGGGAGGCCACAAGCCCCCTAGCCGCGGCCAGGGGGCCCGCGCCTAGCAGGCTTGTGGGCCCCCTAGGGCTCCTCTGCCCTAGTTCTTCCGCCTATAAATCCCCGAAAAATCTGAAACCACGAGAGAGAGCCACGAAAATACCTTTCCGCCGCCGCAAGCTTCTGTCTCCGCAAGATCCCATCTGGGGCACGTTCTGGTGCCCTACCGCATGGGGGATTCAGACACGGAGGGCTACTTCATCAACATCATTGCCTCTCCGATGATGCGTGAGTAGTTCACCATAGACCTTTGGGTCCATAGCTAGTATCTAGATGGCTTCTTCTCTCTCTTGGATCTTCAATACAAAGTTCTCCATGATCTTCATGGAGATCTATCCGATGTAATCCTCTTTTGCGGTGTGTTTGTCGAGATCCGATGAATTGTGGATTTATGATCAGATTATCTATGAATCTTATTTGAGTTTCTTCTGATATCTTATATGCATGATTTCATATCCTTGTAATCCTCTTTGAGTTGTGGGTTTCGTTTGGCCAACTTGATCTATAGGTCTTGCAATGGGAGAAGTGCTTGGTTTTGGGTTCATACCTTGCAGTGACCTCACCCAGTGACAGAAGGGGTAGTGAGGCACGCATCGTGTTGTTGCCATCAAGGGTAAAAAGATGGGGTATATATGTATTGCATGAATTTATCCCTCTACATCATGTCATCTTGCTTAAGGCGTTACTCTATTTGTCATGAACTCAATACACTAGATGCATGCTGGATAGCGGTCGATGTGTGGAGTAATAGTAGTAGATGCAGAAAGTATCGGTCTACTTGTCTCGGACGTGATGCCTATATGTATGATCATTGCCTTAGATATCGTCATGACTTTGCGTGGTTCTATCAATTGCTCGACTGTAATTCGTTCACCCACCGTAATTTTTGCTATCTTGAGAGAAGCCTCTAGTGAACCCTATGCCCCTGGGTCTACTTCACATCTCATTTTCAGCCCTACACTTTTACTTTGTTGCATTTTCCTTCTTCGGATCTCACTTTGCAATAATTCTTGAAGGGATTGACAACCCCTTTATAGCGTTGGGTGCAAGCTCGTTTGTGTTTGCGCACGTACTCTAGACACTTGGCTTGATTCTCCTACTGGAATGATAACTTGGTTCTCAAACTGAGGGAAATACTTACTGCTACTGTGCTGCATCACCCTTTCGTCTTCAGGGGAAAAACCAACGCAAGATCAAGAGGTAGCAAGAAGAGTTTCTGGTGCCATTGCCGGGGAGAATCAAGTCAAGAATAGTCTCCCATCAACGTGCCAATTTATGGCGCCGTTGCCAGGGAGCATCAAGTGAAGCTTATCCAAGTAACCGTCCCAAACTCATCTCTTGCATTTACTTTTTTTGCCTCTCGTTTTCCTCTCCCCCACTTCTGAAAAACAAAAATTACAAAAAAATATTTGCCTTTTTCGTTTGCCCTTTTCTTTCGCCTGCTTTCTGGTCGCTTGTGCGCTTGTCTGCCTCCTAAGACCTGTATGGCCCAACCAAAGGATTATGATGCTTACTATACAAGGTTGGAAGAGATTGAAACTAGTGTTAAAGGCTTCATGTCTACACAGTTTGATTATAATAGTTACTTCCATAGAGAACTAAGGGAGGAAAATTCTTTTTTGGCTTTTATGAATAAAGAAGTTGATGATATGGCCAAAGAATTCCTTGCACTAAATTCTCAGTTTGCTCGTCTTGAAAATTTGGTAGGCCAGATTTCTGATAGACAGGCTACCTTAACCAATAAAATGGCTGCTAAACCTGGAATTTGTGATGAGAATCACGAAGATCTTAAAGTGCTTGGTGTGACTTCCATTGAATCCTTGTTTTCTAGTGTCAAACCTAATGATGATGGGGCTGGATATGAATCCACTTTGGTTGAAAAACGCCCCAATGATTCGGAGTCCATCTATGTTGATGCTAAAAGCATTAAAAGTGGAGTAGAGGATATCAAAACTTTGAGTAGTAATGAAACTACTACTTTGGATTTCAAGGAATTCAATTATGATAGTTGCTCTTTGATTGAATGTATTTCCTTGATGCAATCCATACTGAACTCTCCACACGCTTATAGCCAAAACAAGGCCTTTACCGATCATATCGTCGATGCTATGATGAAATCTCTTGAAGAGAAACTTGAATTGGAAGTTTCTATTCCTAGAAAACTTCATGATGAGTGGGAACCTACTAGCAAAATCAAGATCAAAAACTATGAATGCAATGCTTTCTGTGATTTGGGTGCTAGTGTTTCCGCGATTCCAAAGTCTTTAATTGATGTTCTAGGCTTCAGTGAGATTGATGAGTGCTCTCTTAATTTGCATCGTGCGGACTCTTCTGTTAAGAAACCTATGGGAAGGATCAATGATGTTCTTATTATTGAAAACAGGAACTATGTACCCGTAGATTTCATTATGCTTGATATTGATTGGAATCCAACATACCCTATCATTCTTGCTAGACCTTTCCTAAGGACTATTAGTGTTGTCATCGATATGAAGGAAGGGAATATTAGATTTCAATTTCCATTAAAGAAGGGCATGGAACATTTTCCTAGAAAGAAAATAAGCTTGCCTTAAGAATCCGTGATGAGGGCTACTTATGGTTTGAGTACCAAAGACGATGATACGTGATTCTATCGCCTTATGCCTAGCTAAGGGCGTTAAACAATAGCGCTTGTTGGGAGGCAACCCAATGAATTTATCTTTGCTTTTTTGCTTTCCGTTTTGTCGCGTCCACACCATCATAATTCTGTTATGATTGTGTTTTTTGTTTCTTTTTGTGTTTGAGCCAAGTAAAACCTCTATGACTAGTTTTGGTGATGGTTGTTTGATCTTGCTGAAAAAGACAGAAACTTTGCTCTCACAAAATTATTTTTCATTCCTATCCAGAAAGAGCTTTTGAGTTGATTCTTTTTCTGCTGGTTGATATGCCAATTGCCCAAACTGTCGTAATTTTTCAGAATTTGTGAGATACCAGAAGTATACGAAGTATACAGATTGCTACAGACTGGTCTGTTTTGACAGATTCTGTTTTTTGTTGTGTTGATAGCTTATTTTGATGAAACTATGGATAGTATCGGGGGACTAACCATGGAAAAGTGAGAATACAGTAATCTAACATCAATATAAATAGAAATCAAGTTTGTTACAGTACCTAAAGAGGTGGTAGTTTGTTTTCTTGTGCTAATGATATCACGAGTTTTTGTTTAAGTTTTGTGTTGTGAAGTTTTCAAGTTTGGGGTGATGTTCTCATGGACGATGAGATAAAGAGTGGAAAGAGCACAATATTGGGGATGCCCAAGGCATCCCAAGCCAAATTCAAGGACACCAAAAATCCTAAGCTTGGGGATTCCCCGGGAAGCACTACTGGAATCCAGTTCTTTGTTGTCAGCCAGTTCTTTGTTGTCTGCTCGCTGATGGCAAAGAACCTCTTTGCCGTCAGTTGACATCAAGCAAACGGTAAAGGGCTGACTGATGGCAAACAGACTATTTGCCATGTGTCATCCCTTTGCCGTCTGCCAGCGGACAGCAAAGAGACCTAGGGCAGACGGCAAAGAGGACAGATGGGTCACATGCCTACCGTGTCCGAAGGAAGGGACTCTTTGCCATCCGGGGGCCTTTGCCGTCCGCCATGGGGCCCTTTGCCGTCCGGGGGCGGACGGCAAAGGGGACGAGCCCATAACGGCCGTCACCCCCTCCCCTCGCTCCACTAACCCCCACCCACTGTCTCTCTCTCCCCTCACCTCACCCGCCCCCGACGCTGCCCCGCCTCGCTCCAGCACCACCGGCGGCCGGCCAACCCTCCATCGCCCCTGCACCGCCCCCTGCGCTGCCCCTCCCCTCACCCGCCCCCGTTGTCGCCGCTCCTCTCACTGGTTGTGGGCACCGCCCCCTGTGCCGCCCCCTCCCCTCACCGGCTTCCGACGGCGCCGCTCCCCTCACCAGCCGTCCCCAACTCCGGTGAGTGCCTCAGGTACGTACCCATATTTTCTATTTTTAAAAAAATTAGATAGTTAGTTTTTTCTTCTTTCTTTTAAATTATATAGTTAGTTTATTAGGTAGAATAAAGTAGATAGAAAAAAATAGATAGAAAATAAAAAACTTAGAAGAAAAAAACTAGAAGAAAGAAGAAGAAGAAGAAGAAGAAAGATGAGAGGAGGAGAAAGAGAAAAGAAAGAAGAAAAAGAAGAAGAGGAGGAGAAAAAAGAATAATAATAATAATAATAATAATAATAATAAGAAGAAGAAGAAGAAGAAGAAGAAGAAAAAGAAGAGAGAGGAGAAGAAGAAAGAAGAGGAAAAAGGAACCCCGACACCCCGGCACTGACCCTCGACCCCCGACCCCTAACGCCCAACGCCATTGACCCTCGACCCTCGACCCTCGGCGCCACTGACCATCGACCCCCGACCCTCGACCCCCGACACCACTGACCATCGACCCCCGACCATCGACCCCCGACCCTCAACCCCCGACGCCACCGACCATCGACCCCCGACCATCGACCCCCGACCCTCGACCCCCGACGCCGACGCCACTGACCCTAGACCCCCGACACCTGTTCGGACCCTTGTTGACCGAAAAGACCCCAACCCCAGACGCCAGTGACCCTCGACCCCCGACGACACTGACCCCCGACCATCGACGCAACTAACCCCCGACCCCCGACGAACTAACCCCCGACCCCCGATGCCACCGACACCAAACACCACCGACCCTGTATATTATGAGTTAGGCCACAAATTTTCCAATTATGTTAATTATAAAAACATCATATTTATGTTGATCGTGTGAATTTCAATGTGCAGTTGTTCGACGACCTCCACGTGCGTTGGACGATCTACGCCCCTGCGTTTGTTGGTGAGCACAAATGACTTCTCCTCCTACCCCCTTAATTTGCTCTGTTCCGGTCTTCGTGCCGATGAAACTTGCTAGATATAGGTTTCTTCAATCATGAGTATGCGTGACCAGTATGCGTCTCCCGTTCGAAAGGGCGACATCTATAAATATGCATGTCTTTGCATATTTATAACCGCCATCCTTTCGAATTGTCCAACGTTATCCATGCACAACCTGAGTATGTGTAGATTGGGTTCATTTTCCCGTATGCTGTGCTCTGGATCCGATGGAGAATTTCGTCAGTGCCTCCCTGTTGTTCTCCGGGTACACATCCTCTCTGCTTATTGCTGATACGTGTATCAGGAGAACAGCGGGGAGGTGTTGCCGAAATTCTGCGTCGCATATGGAGCAGAGCATGGGAACACGAACCCAATCTACACATACTCGGGTGGGATTAGGACCTATCTTTACCTATTAGCGTGTAGGTTCCATGGACGTAATAAAACTGACAAACTTGATTAGCGGATGAATATAGATGATGAATATATATTTATTTCTTGTGCGCCCATAGGTAGCTAGGCAATATGAGTGATCGTGCTTGGATGTACACTGGTCACCCTAGTCAGAAAGACATGACCAATGAATGGTTAACAAAAACCTGGGGTTTGTGAGAGCCGCATTTGCAAATGGTCAGCAAAAAACATGGTGCCCCTGTCCCAACTGCGACAACTGGAAAAAGCAGACATAGTTTGAAATGGGTAAACACCTGCAGAAGTGGGGTTTTACGCCTAATTATATGGTGTGGACTTTTCATGGTGAGTCTGACCAACATGCCAGAGCTGAGGTGATTCGTCGTTGCACCAACGAGCATGGTGTTGGGGAACGTCCCATGAGAAACAAAAATTTTCCTACGCGCACGAAGACCTATCATGGTGATGTCCATCTACGAGAGGGGATATTCGATCTACGTACCCTTGTAGACCGCACAGCAGAAGCGTTAGTGAACGCGGTTGATGTAGTGGAACGTCCTCACGTCCCTCGATCCGCCCCGCGAACCATCCCGCGATCAGTCCCACGATCTAGTGCCGAACAGACGGCACCTCCGCGTTCAGCACACGTACAGCTCGACGATGATCTCGGCCTTCTTGATCCAGCAAGAGAGACGGAGAGGTAGATGAGTTCTCCGGCAGCGTGACGGCGCTCCGGAGGTTGGTGATGATCTTATTTCGGCAGGGCTCCGCCCGAGCTCCGCAGAAACGCGATCTAGAGGTAAAACCCTGGAGATATGTGGTCGGGCTGCCGTGGCAAAGTTGTCTCAAATCAGCCCTAAAACCTCCGTATATATAGGTGGGAGAGGGGGGCCTTGCCTTGAGGCTCAAGGAGCCTCAAAGGGGGTCGGCCGAGCCAAGGGGGGGAGTCCTCCCCTTCCAAACCGAATCCAACTAGGTTTGGAAGGTGGAGTCCTTCTCTCCTTTCCCATCTCCTCCTTTTTTTCTTTTCTCTTTGATTTTCTTCCTATGGTGCATAGAGCCTTCTTGGGCTGTCCCACCAGCCCACTAAGGGCTGATGCGCCACCCCCAAGGCTATGGGCTTCCCCGGGGTGGGTTGCGCCCCCCCCCCCCAGTGAACACTCGGAACCCATTCGTCATTCCCGGTACATTCCCGGTAACTCCGAAAACCTTCCGGTAATCAAATGAGGTCATCCTATATATCAATCTTCGTTTCCGGACCATTCCGGAAACCCTCGTGACGTCCGTGATCTCATACGGGACTCCGAACAACATTCGGTAACCAACCATATAACTCAAATACGCATAAAACAACGTCGAACCTTAAGTGTGCAGACCCTGCGGGATCGAGAACTATGTAGACATGACCTGAGAGACTCCTCGGTCAATATCCAATAGCGGGACCTGGATGCCCATATTGGATCCTACATATTCTACGAAGATCTTATCGTTTGAACCTCAGTGCCAAGGATTCATATAATCCCGTATGTCATCCCTTTGTCCTTCGGTATGTTACTTGCCCGAGATTCGATCGTCAGTATCCGCATACCTATTTCAATCTCGTTTACCGGCAAGTCTCTTTACTCGTTCCGTAATACAAGATCCCGCAACTTACACTAAGTCACATTGCTTGCAAGGCTTGTGTGTGATGTTGTATTACCAAGTGGGCCCTGAGATACCTCTCCGTCACACGGAGTGACAAATCCCAGTCTCGATCCATACTAACTCAACTAACACCTTCGGAGATACCTGTAGAGCATCTTTATAGTCACCCAGTTACGTTGAGACGTTTGATACACACAAAGCATTCCTCCGGTGTCAGTGAGTTATATGATCTCATGGTCAAAGGAACAAATACTTGACACGCAGAAAACAGTAGCAACAAAATGACACGATCAACATGTTACGTCTATTAGTTTGGGTCTAGTCCATCACATGATTCTCCTAATGATGTGATCCCGTTAGCAAGTAACAACACTTGCCTATGGCCAGGAAACCTTGGCCATCTTTGATCAACGAGCTAGTCAACTAGAGGCTTACTAGGGACAGCGTTTTGTCTATGTATCCACACAAGTATTGTGTTTCCAATCAATACAATTATAGCATGGATAATAAACGATTATCATGAACAAAGAAATACAATAATAACTAATTTATTATTGCCTCTAGGGCATATTTCCAACAGTCTCCCACTTGCACTAGAGTCAATGATCTATTTCACATCACCATGTGATTCCAACGAATCCAACACCCATATAGCTATGGCGTCTGATCACGTCTTGCTCATGAGAGAGGTTTTAGTCAACGGTTCTGAAATTTTCAGATCCGTGTGTTCTTTACAACTCTTTATGTCATCTTATAGATGCTGCTACTATGTGCTATTCGGAAATACTCCAAATATCTACTCTACTATACGAATCCGTTTCACTACTCATAGTTATTCCGATTAGTGTCAAAGCTTGCATCGACGTAACCCTTTACGATGAACTCTTTAACCACCTCCATAATCGAGAAAAATTCCTTAGTCTATCAGTTACTAAGGATAAATTTTGACCGCTGCTAGTGATTCAATCATGGATCACTCTCTGTACCTCTCAACAGAGTGCAAGGCACACATCAGGTGCGGTACTCAGCATGGCATACTTTAGAGTCTACGGGTAAGGCATAGAAGACGACCTTCGTCTATTCTCTTTATTCTGCCGTGGTCGGGTTTTGAGTCTTACTCAAATTCACACCTCACAACGCAACCAATAACTCCTTCTTTGCTGATCTTATTTTGAACTCCTTCAAAACTTGTCAAGGCATGCATCTTGTTGAAACTTCCATTAAGCGCTTTCGATCTATCTCCATAGATCTTTGATGCTCAACGTTCAAGTAGCTCAATCCAGGTATTCCTTTGAAAACTCCTTTCAAACAACCTTGTATGCTTTACAGAAATTCTACATTACTTCTGATCCACAATATGTCAACCACATATACTTATCAGAAATTCTATAGTGCTCCCACTCACTTCTTTGGAAATACAAGTTTCTCATAAACCTTGTACAAACCCAAAATCCTTGATCATCTCATCAAAGTGTACATTCCAACTCCGAGATGCTTGCACCAGTCCATTTAAGGATCGCTGGAGCTTGCATACTTGCTAGTATCTTTAGGATCGACAAAACCTCATGGTTGTATCTCATACAATGTTTGCTCAAGGAAACCGTCGAGGAAACAATGTTTTGACATCCTACATGAAATATTTCATAAATAATGCAACAACTACTAACATAATTCTAACAGACTTTTAGCATCGCTACGAGTGAGAAAGTCTCATCATAGTCAACTGTTTGATCTTGTCGGAAAACATCTTTGCGACAAGTCGAGCTTTTCTTAATAGTGACTTATCACTATCATCGTCTGTCTTCCTTTTAAAGATCCATCTTTACTCAATAGTCCTATGACCATCAAGTAGTTCTTCCAAAGTCTACACTTTGTTTTCATACATGGATCCTCTCTCGGATTTCATGGCTTCCAGCCATTTGTCGGAATCTGGGCCCACCATTGCTTTCTCCATAACTCGTAGGTTCACTGTTGCTCAACAACATGACCCCCAAAACAGGGTTACCGTACCACTCTGTAGTAGTACGCGACCTTCTCAACCTACGAGGCTTGTAGTAACTTGATCCGATGCTCGATGATCACCATCATCAGCTTTCACTTCAATTGGTGTAGGCGCCACAGGAACAACTTCCTGCGCCCTGCTACACACTGGTCGAAGTGATGGTTCAATAACCTCATCAAGTTCTACCACCCTCCCACTCAATTCTTTCGAGAGAAACCTTTCCTCGAGAAACGATCCGTTTCTAGAAACAAACACTTTGCTTTCGGATCTGAGATAGGAGATGTACCCAACCGTTTTGGATATCCTATGAAGATCCATTTATCTGCTTTGGGTTCGAGCTTGTCAGACTGAAACTTTTTCACATAAGTGTCGAAACCCCAAACTTTCAAGAAACGACAGTTTAGATTTCTCTAAACCTCAGTCTATACTGTGTCATCTCAATGGAAATACGTGGTGCCCTATTTAAAGTGAATGCGGTTGTCTCTAATGCTTAATCCATAAACGATAGTGGTAATTCAATAAGAGACATCATAGCATGCACCATACCAAACAGTGTGTGGCTATGACGTTCAGACACATCATCACACTATGATGTTCTAGGTGACATGAACCACGAAACAATTTCCACATTGTCTCAACTGCGTACCAAAACTCGTAACTCAGATATTCATTCCTATGATCATATCGTAGACAGTTTATCCTTTTGTTACGACGAACTTCACTCTGAAACAGATTTGAAATTTTCAATATTTCAGACTTGTGATTCATTAAGCAAATACTCTTGTATCTGCTCAAATCTTCATTGAAGTAAGAACATAATGATATCCACTGCGTGCCTCAGCACCCATTGGACTGCATACATCAAAATGCATCACTTCCAACAAGTCACTATCTTGTTTCATCTCAATGAAAAACAAGGCCTTGCTCATGTGGTATGATTTGCATGTCACTAGTAATTCAAAATCAAGTGAGTATAAAGATCCATCAGCATGGAGCCTCTTCATGCAATTTATACCAACATGACTCAAGCGGCAGTGCCACAAGTAAGTGGTACTATCATCATTACCTCGTATCTTTTGGCACCAATATCATGAACATGTGTAACACTACGATCGAGATTCAATAAACCATTGAAGGTTATTATTCAAGAAAATAGAGTAACCATTATTCTCTTTAAATGAATAATCGTATTGCAATAAACACGATCCAATCATGTTCATGCTTAACGCAAGCACCAAATAACAATTATTTAGGTTTAACACCAATCCCGATGGTAGAGGGAGCGTGCGACGTTTTGATCATATCAATCTTGGAAACACTTCCAACACGTATCGTCACCTCGCCTTTAGCTAGTCCGTTTATGCCGTAGCTATCATTTCGTGTTACTAATCACTTAGCAACCGAACCGGTATCCAATACCCTCATGCTACTAGGAGTACTAATAAAGTACACATCATGTATATCAAATATACTTCTTTCGACTTTTGACAGCCTACTTATCTACCAAGTATCTAGAGTTGCTCCGCCTCAGTGACTGTTCCCCTCATTACAGAAGCACTTAGTCTCAGGTTTGGGTTTCATCTTGGGTCTCTTCATTAGTGCAGCAACTGTTTTGCCGTTTCACGAAGTATCCCTTCTAGCCCTTGCCTTTCTCGAAACTTAGTGGTTTTACTAACCATCAAATATTGACGCTCCTTCTTGATTTCTACTTTCGCAGTGTCAAACATCGCGAATCACTCAAAGATCATTTTATCTATCCTTGATATGTTATAGTTCATCACGAAGCTCTCACAGCTTGGTGGCAGTGACTTTGGAGAACTATCACTATCTCATCTGGAAGATTAACCCCCACTTGATTCAAGCGATTGTCGTACTCAGACAATCTGAGCAAACGCTCAGCGATTGAGCTTTTCTCCTTTACTTTGTGGACAAATAATCTTGTCGGAGGTCTCGTACCTCTTAACAAGGGCACGAGCATGAAATTACAATTTCATCTCTTTAGAACATCACTTATGTTCCGTGACGTTTCAAAACGTCTTCGGCGCCTTGCTTCTAAGCCATTAAGTATTTTGCACTGAACTATCGTGTAGTCATCAGAAACGTGTATGTCAGATGTTCACAGCATCCACAGATGACGCTCGAGGTGCAGCACACTGAGTGGTGCATTAAGGACGTAAGCCTTCTGCGCAGCAATGAGGACAATCCTCTTCAAAGTTTGCTACTATCAACTTTCAACTAATTTTTCTCTAGGAACACATAAAAACAGTAGAGCTATAGCGCAAGCTACATCGTAATTCGTAAAGACCATTAGACTATGTTCATGACAATTAGTTCAATTAATCATATTACTTAAGAACTCCCGCTCAGAAAGTACATCTCTCTAGTCATTTGAGTGGTACATGATCGAAATCCACTATCTCAAGTCCGATCATCACGTGAGTCGAGAATAGTTTCAGTGGTAAGCATCTCTATGCTAATCATATCAACTGTACAATTCATGCTCGACCTTTCGGTCTCATGTGTTCCGAGGCCATGTCTGCACATGCTAGGCTCGTTAAGCTTAACCCGAGTGTTCTGCGTGTGCAACTGTTTTGCACCCATTGTATGTGAATGTTGAGTCTGTCACACCCGATCATCACGTGGTGTCTCGAAACGAAGAACTGTCGCAATGGTGCACAGTCGGGGAGAACACAATTTCGTCTTGAAATTTTAGTGAGAGATCACCTCATAATGCTACCGTCATTCTAAGCAAGATAAGGTGCAAAAAGGATTAACATCACATGCAATTCATAAGTGACATGATATGGCCATCATCATGCGCTTCTTGATCTCCATCACCAAAGCACCGGCACGATCTTCTTGTCACCGGCGTCACACCATGATCTCCATCAACGTGTCGCCATCGGGGTTGTCGTGCTACTCATGCTATTACTACTAAAGCTACGTCCTAGCAATATAGTAAACGCATCTGCGAGCACAAACGTTAGTTTAAAGACAACCCTATGGCTCCTGCCGGTTGCCGTCCATCGACGTGCAAGTCGATATTAACTATTACAACATGATCATCTCATACATCCAATATATCACATCACATCGTTGGCCATAT
This sequence comes from Hordeum vulgare subsp. vulgare, assembly GCF_904849725.1. Taxonomy (NCBI): domain Eukaryota; kingdom Viridiplantae; phylum Streptophyta; class Magnoliopsida; order Poales; family Poaceae; genus Hordeum; species Hordeum vulgare. Next base: position 74,403,175 of record NC_058522.1, on the reverse strand, counting down.
CACATCACAAGCATACCCTGCAAAAACAAGTTAGACGTCCTCTAATTTTGTTGTTGCATGTTTTACGTGGTGACCATGGGTATCTAGTAGGATCTCTTCTTACTTACGCAAACACCACAACGGAGATATATGAATTGCTATTTAACCTCATCCAAGGACCTCCTCGGTCAAATCCAATTCAACCAAAGTTGGAGAAACTGACACTTGCCAGTCATCTTTGAGCAACGGGGTTACTCGTAGCGATGAAACCAGTCTCTCGTAAGCGTACGAGTAATGTCGGTCCGAGCCGCTTCGATCCAACAATACCGCGGAATCAAGAAAAGACTAAGGAGGGAAGCAAAACGCACATCACCGCCCACAAAAACCTTTTGTGTTCTACTCAAGAAGACATCTACGCATGAACCTAGCTCATGATGCCACTGTTGGGGAACGTCGCATGGGAAACAAAAAATTTCCTACGTGCACGAAGACCTATCATGGTGATGTCCATCTACGAGAGGAGATATTCGATCTATGTACCCTTGTAGACCGCACAGCAAAAGCGTTAGTGAACGCGGTTGATGTAGTGGAACGTCCTCACGTCCCTCGATCCGCCCCGCGAACCGTCCCGCGATCAGTCCCACGATCTAGTGCCGAACGGACGGCACCTCCGCGTTCAGCACACGTACAGCTCGACGATGATCTCGGCCTTCTTGATCCAGCAAGAGAGACGGAGAGGTAGATGAGTTCTCCGGCAGCTTGACAGCACTCCGGAGGTTGGTGATGATCTTATTTCGGCAGGGCTCCGCCCGAGCTCCGCAGAAACGCGATCTAGAGGTAAAACCGTGGAGGTATGTGGTCGGGCTGCCGTGGCAAAGTTGTCTCAAATCAGCCCTAAAACCTCTGTATATATAGGTGGGATTGGAGGGGCCTTGCCTTGAGGCTCAAGGAGCCTCAAAGGGGGTCGTCCGAGCCAAGGGGGGAAGTCCTCCCCTTCCAAACCGAATCCAACTAGGTTTGGAAGGTGGAGTCCTTCTCTCCTTTCCCACCTCCTCCTTTTTTTTCTCTTTGATTTTCTTCCTATGGCGCATAGGGCCTTCTTGGGCTGTCCCACCAGCCCACTAAGGGCTGATGCACCACCCACAAGGCCTATGGGCTTCCCCGGGGTGGGTTGCCCCCCCGGTGAACACCCGGAACCCATTCGTCATTCCCGGTACATTCCCGGTAACTCCGAAATCCTTCCGGTAATCAAATGAGGTCATCCTATATATCAATCTTTGTTTCCGGACCATTCCGAAAACCCTCGTGACGTCCGTGATCTCATACGGGACTCCGAACAACATTCGGTAACCAACCATATAACTCAAATACGCATAAAACAATGTCGAACCTTAAGTGTGCAGACCCTGCGGGTTCGAGAACTATGTAGACATGACCCGGGAGACTCCTCGGTCACGCATATTGGATCCTACATATTCTAAGAAGATCTTATCGTTTGAACCTCAGTGCCAAGGATTCATATAATCCCGTATGTCCTTTCGTTTGTCCTTCGGTATGTTACTTGCCCGATATTCGATCGTCAGTATCCGCATACCTATTTCAATCTCGTTTATCGGCAAGTCTCTTTACTCGTTCCGTAATACAAGATCCTGCAACTTACACTAAGTCACATTGCTTGCAAGGCTTGTGTGTGATGTTGTATTACCGAGTGGGCCCCGAGATACCTCTCCGTCACACGGAGTGACAAATCCCAGTCTCGATCCATACTAACTCAACTAACACCTTCGGAGATACCCGTAGAGCATCTTTATAGTCACCCAGTTACGTTGCGACATTTGATACACACAAAGCATTCCTACGGTATCAGTGAGTTATATGATCTCATGGTCATAGGAACAAATACTTGACACGCAGAAAACAGTAGCAACAAAATGACACGATCAACATGCTACATCTATTAGTTTGGGTCTAGTCCATCACATGATTCTCCTAATGATGTGATCCCGTTATCAAGTAACAACACTTGCTTATGGCCAGGAAACCTTGGCCATCTTTGATCAACGAGCTAGTCAACTAGAGGCTTACTAGGGACAGTGTTTTGTCTATGTATCCACACAAGTATTGTGTTTCCAATCAATACAATTATAGCATGGATAATAAACGATTATCATGAACAAAGAAATATAATAATAACTAATTTATTATTGCCTCTAGGGCATATTTCCAACACATGGTACCGGGATCGAAGACATGGTGCAAGACTTTAATGATGCTCGGGATTCGGACGATGAGATGGAGGAATCTGCAAAGGCCTTCTATGAAATGTTGGAGTCTTCAAAACGTCCTCTCCATGATCAGACTGAGCATTGTCAGCTGGATGCCATCGCGCAAGTAATGGCTCTGAAGGTTCAATTCAACCTAGGGAGAGAATGCTACGACGCGATGATGACGATATTTGGACGCTTTCTATCCAAAGGCCTTGTACTGCCTGCAAACATGTACCAGTCAGAGAAAATCCTCCGTGTACTTAAGATGTCGTATGAGAAGATACATGCCTGTGAGAATGGATGTGCCTTATTTAGGCTTGAGTATGCGGCCTTGAACTATTGCCCCATTTGCAATTCTTCCGGGTATATTGTGGTAGACAACGGTATGCGTGAGAAGAATCAGACCAAAACCCCCATTAGTGTTCTTCGGTATCTGCCAATCATACCAAGACTTCAACGTCTTTTCATGGTCGAAGAGACGGCCAGACAGATGACATGGCACAAATTGGACAAAAGAACCAAACTAGATGCGGATGGGAACAAGATGCTAGTACACACTTCAGATGGTTTTGCGTGGAGGCACTTCGATGCATTACATAAGGATAAATCGGAAGATCCAAGGCATCCTAGAGTTGCCATCAGCACGGATGGGTTCAATGTGTATGGTATGACGACATCACAATACAGTTGTTCGCCTGTATTTGTCATTCCACTCAATTTGACACCCGGAGAGTTTATGAAAAGAAAGAACATTTTCCTGACGTTGATAATTACAGGGCCCAACTATCCGGGGAAGAATATGAATGTGTACATGCAGCCGCTTAAGGAGGAGTTGCAAGAAGCCTGGGACAATGGGATCAAGACCTACGACGCGGCTACCAAAACAAATTTCAAAATGCATATGTGGTACATGTACTCGACGTATGATTATCCGGCGTTTGCGCTATTCGCTGGCTAGTGTGTGCATGGAAGGTTCCCGTGCACCACATGCAAGGCAACTCTTCAGTTCCGTTGGCTGCACGCTGGTCGCAAGTTTTCTTGCTTCGACATGCATAGACAATTCCTGGATCCTGACCATAAGTTCAGAAAAGACAAGAAGAATTTCATCAAAGGTAGAGTTGTCAAAAACACTTCACCAGCTGCGTTGACAGGCCAACAGACCCTTGATCAGATAAACGCTCTCAAGCCTGATCCTTTGCGTCCAGGATACTTCAGAGGGTATAATAGGGAACACGCCTGGACTCACAAGTCATGCTTATGGGATCTCCTTTACTTCAAAGACCTCCTTTTCCCACACAACATCGACGTGATGCACACTGAAAAGAATATTGCGGAGGCCATTTTTGGTACATTGTTCGGCATAGAGGGGAAGTCAAAAGATAATCCTAAGGCTAGAATCGACCTGGAGACTCTATGTGATAGACCGCTGCAAGACTTGCGACAACGGAAAGCAAAGCAAAGCATAGCAAAGCCAAGGGCATGGTTCAATCTTGAAAGGCTAGCTATGAGGGAAATGCTATTGTGGGTGAAAATGCGGTTGGTGTTCCTCGATGGGTATGCTGCGAATCTAAAGAGGGGAGCGAGTCTTGAGAAATTGAAAATATTTGGTCTCAAGAGTCATGATTGGCACATATGGATTGAGTGGGTAATGTCGGTGATGTTGCGTGGCTTTATCCCTGAGGATGAATGGCTAGTACTGGCAGAGCTGAGCTATTTCTTCCGTTCTCTTTGTGCGAAATAACTATCGCCTCGCGTGCTAGATGAAATGGAAGAGTTGGAGGCGGAGTTGATCTGCAAATTAGAAAAGATCTTTCCACCGGGCTTCTTTAATCCAATGCAGCATTTGATTTTGCATCTCCTGACCGAGGCAAGAATGGGGGGGCCGTTCAAAATCGATGGTGCTACTCAACTGAGAGGATGTAGAAGACGCTTCGAGCTAAGTGTAAAAATAAACGTATAATTGAAGCATCGATGGCTGAGGCATTCATTACTGAGGAGGCGGCAAACTTCGTGACATCAGACTACGAAGCCAAAAATCATCATTTGCATAACCCGAAGCCTCGGTACAATGATGGCGATCCAAAAAAAGTTCGATCCAACCTCAGCCTATTCAAAGGTAAGCTCGCACCATCCGGTGCTTCGAAAGGGAAATCATTGGATGTCGAAGAATGGCGGACCATTTCATTGTATATCTTCACCAACCTAACAGAAGTGTGGCCGTACATCGAATAAGTTCTCAGTAAATTATTGTTCCGCAACTTCTAATTCCTTTGAACTACTCTAATTCCCGGATATTTGATATAGTCGATACGTCGCCAAATTCTCGGATGGAGCGGTCATCGAAAAGGATTCCGTCGTAGAGTATGAGCTTCTTGCAAAGCATGGAGGCGACTATCCCGGTTTCATCTCTTGGTCCAAACAAAGGGTAATTAATTACCATTAATGGCCCATTTGATTTCTTGGTCTAATTTGCGGCTAATGCATCCATTCTTTCGTATTAAACTTGTAGGATGATGCAGAGTCTATGGACGCCGAGTTGAGACAAGTCGCTAATGGTTTTGAGTATAAGGTCCGTTCATTTGACAAATACAACATCAACGGGTATCACTTTCATACCTTTGGCAAAGAGCTATCTATGACCGACCTAAAGACTACTAATTGTTCTGTCTCTGCTATCGGCGAAGGAGGCACTCAGTATTATGGAAGAGTTGAAGCAATTGATGAACTTCTATTCTATGGTGAAAACCCACCGACCGTCGTAGTCTCATAATGTTATTGGTTTGAGCCGAGGGAGACTAGAAGGACTCATGAACATATAGGACTAGTCAAAGTCAACCAAAGCACCCACTTAGATGTTCCCAATGTCTATATTACGGCTCAACAGGCGACACAAGTTTTCTATCTACCGTGGGCCTGCCAAACCGATCCAAATCTCAAAGGTTGGGATGTTGTTTTTGAAGTGCCACCACATTTTAGACCACCTACCCTCAATGAAGAGGATTACGAACCTCACATTAACCCAGACACATATGTAGGTGAATTCTTCCAAGAAACACGTATGTCCAAGAAACGTTTCAAGAACCCATCCACTTCACCCCAGAACATTGACGTAGAAAGCAACAGTGAATCTGTCTTAACCCCTGAGCCCGAACAGGAAGAGCTAGAAGAGGAAGAGGTTACTGTTGCGGATGACCTGTCACTTCTTGACCGATTACATAATGGCGGCCTTCCACATGTTCTTCCTGATAGTGATGATGATGCATTTATTGATGATAGTGATGATCATGATGCATTTATTGACCCCGAAGCATATATAGACGAGCACGATTATTATTAGTTCATGTCAGGTATTCAACTATTACTATATATAAATTTTGAGTTCATGTTAGGTATTCAATTTTTATTAGTCATGTTGGTATTTATGACGATGATACACTTAAATTATATACATTTTATACTCATGTTGGTATTTATGTTGTACTAATTTAATTTACTCTTTGCCATGACAGGTGTTGAAAGATGGTGGGAAATGGTTGAAAGCACTCCGCGGCTCCTTCTTCGTTGGCGGGTGGTGGGATGGGTACTTCCATTCCTGCCTCGCCTCTTCGGAGAGCGTTGCTCTCTACTCTGCATGGAGCACCCCCCGTGAGAGGAGGTCGACCCCCCCGAAGCCGAGAGGTACTAAATGTATTACTCATGTTGGTATTTATGTTGTACTCATGTTGTATGCATGTTTGTATTTATATACATTTTATTACTCATGTTGGTATTTATGTTGTACTAAAGGTACACGTGGTCGCGGGAGAGGTAGGGCAGTAGCTGCCACGCCTTCCTCGCCGCCACCCCAAGCTGATTCACCTGAGAACATGACTTCTAGGGTGGATTCGTCTGAGGTGGAGGCTACACGGTCTCCGGTTCACGAGGCTCAGGTCGACGAACCTTCGACCCACAAGACTCATGTCCCAGAGGCTTCGTTCCAGGCGACTCCGGAGCAAAGCAGGGATGAGGGTACATCCCCAGAGACCCAGTGGGATACCTGGGTGAGCCAAGTGGCCATGCTGATAGCGATGAGGAGCTGGGTGAGGGGGCTACCGTCTACCAACGTGGTAGTTTGGGGCTCCCGCTCGTGTCGGCGACCCGCGAGCAGAGGTGCTCGATTAAGCCAAATGGGGACAAGTAAGTTAATTTACTCTTATTTAACCTTTTGCCTTCACGTTTTCTCAAATATCTAATGTTTTGGACATGAAAGAAGTTACAAAGGACAAATATGCCAGGTAGCATTCCACATCAAAAATTCAGTCTTTATCACTTCCCTACTCGAGAACGAGCAGGAGTTAAGCTTGGGGATGCTTGAAACGTCTCCAACGTATCTATAATTTTTGATGGTTCCATGCTATTATCTTGTCAAACTTTGAATGTTTTGTATGCATTTTATATCATTTTGGGACTAACTTATTAACTCAGTGCCAAGTGCGAGTTCTTGTTTTTCCATGTTTTTGACCTTTTTCAGAGGGGAATTTTAAACAGAGTCCAAACGGAATAAAACCGCCGAAAAGGTTTTTTTTCTGGAACACAAGATACGCAGGAAGCTTGAGAACCAAGGCAGATGACACCAGGGGAGGCCACAAGCCCCCTAGCCGCGGCCAGGGGGGCCGCGCTTAGTAGGCTTGTGTGCCCCCTGGGGCTCCTCTGCCCTAGTTCTTCCGCCTATAAATACCCGAAAAAAATCTGAAACCACGGGAGAGAGCCACGAAAATACTTTTCCACCGCCGCAAGCTTCTGTCTCCGCAAGATCCCATTTGGGGCACGTTCTGGTGCCCTGTCGGAGGGGGATTCGGACACGGAGGGCTTTTTCATCAACACCATTTCCTCTCCGATGATGCGTGAGTAGTTCACCATAGACCTTCGGGTCCATAACTAGTAGCTAGATCGCTTCTTCTCTCTCTTGGATCTTCAATACAAAGTTCTCCATGATCTTCATGGAGAACTATCCGATGTAATCTTCTTTTGCAGTGTATTTGTCGAGATCCGATGAATTGTGGATTTATGATTAGATTATCTATGTATCTTATTTGAGTTTCTTCTGATCTCTTAGATGCATGATTTCATATCCTTGCAATTCTCTTCGAGTTGTGGGTTTCCTTTGGCCAACTTGATATACAGTTCTTGCAATGGGAGAAGTGCTTGGTTTTGGGTTCATACCGTGCGGTGACCTCACCCAGTGACAGAAGGGGTAGCGAGGCACGCATCGTATTGTTGCCATCAAGGGTAAAAAGATGGGGTTTATATCTATTGCATGAATTTATCCCTCTACATCATGTCATCTTGCTTAAGGCGTTACTCTGTTTGTCATGAACTCAATACACTAGATGCATGCTGGATAGCGGTCGATGTGTGGAGTAATAGTAGTAGATGCAGAAAGTATCGGTCTACTTGTCTCGGACGTGATGCCTATATGTATGATCATTGCCTTAGATATCGTCATGACTTTGCGCGGTTCTATCAATTACTCGACAGTAATTCGTTCACCCACCGTAATATTTGCTATCTTGAGAGAAGCCTCTAGTGAACCCTATGGCCCCGAGGTCTACCTCACATCATATTTTCAGCCCTACAATTTTACTTTGTTGCATTTTCTGCCTTCAGATCTCACTTTGCAATCAATTTTGAAGGGATTGACAACCCCTTTATAGCGTTGGGTGCAAGCTCGTTTGTGTTTGCGCAGGTACTCTGGACACTTGGCTTGATTCTCCTACTGGATTGATACCTTGGTTCTTAAACTGAGGGAAATACTTACTGCTACTGTGTTGCATCACCCTTTCCTCTTCAATGGAAAAACCAACGCAAGCTCAAGAGGTAGCAAGGAGCGCCTAAAGGCTGCCAAGTCTCGGCAAAAGAGCTACGCAGATTCTCATCGTCGGGAAATGGAACTCAATCGGGGAGACCATGTGTACCTCTAGGTCACACCTCTCAATGGAACGAAGCGTTTCCACATCAAGGGGAAGCTAACTCTAAGGTATATTGGACCTTTTAAGATCACGACAAGGCGTGGAGAAGTTGCCTACGAGTTAGAGCTACCTCCGGAACTTTCGGGTGTGCACAACGTCTTCCACGTGTCACAACTCCGGAAGTGCCTTCAGACGCCGAGTCATCTGAATCTTTATAAGGACATCGACAATCAAGCCATTGACCTTCAGCCTGACCTCACCTACTGTGAACGGCCAGTCCGCATTCTGGACGAAGCCGAGCGTTGCACCAGGAGCCGCACCATCAAGTACTTCAAAGTACAGTGGAGCAACCACACTGAAGAAGAAGCAACATGGGAACATGAAGACTACCTCCGATCTGAGTTTCCTTACCTTTTTAGCACCTAGCTTAGGAATCTTGGGGACGAAATTTTTGTAAGGGGGATAGGTCTGTCACATCCTGTTTTCACTTCACCAGCTATGGCCCTTTTTAAAAAGTTGTAACAAGTTAAGACTTTTTAAAGTAATGCTTTGAGTGCCATGATTGTCATCGTTTGCATGTATGCTTGATTAAGTGGATTCCAAAAACCATGTTTTATAATTTATTATTTTCAAAGGATTCTTTCTCTATTTTTGGCTATTTCAAAAACCTTGCTTTGGTTACACTACAAGTCCCTGATGGCAAGGGAGTGCCCATACCCAAAGATGATAATTTGGTTTTAGAACCATTTTAACTCTTTAATACCCTAAAATGATTATTTTCCAAAATATTTTCTTATTATATTTGCATGTCCATTTCTGAAGCGAGAAATGATATTTCTGCTTTAAAAATTACTTTTCTTCCTTAGAAAAATCTGAGAAAATTCGGAGATACTCACAGGACATATATTTTCCATACATAAGATTTTCAACCCCTATTTATATTCAAAATATTTGAGTAAAACCGTGAAAACCTATTATGTCTGTTTTGACCTTTTGAAATATTTCCAAAGGAAATATTCCCAATAAATTCCTAGAAAATTCCAGTGATCTCCCTAAGTTATATTTGGTGCCCTTGCCAAGTTTCACCTTGTTCCAAGATGGTTTGGTTCACCAAATAATTCCAAAACCCTCTCTGTCCAGTATGAAGTTGGAGCAACTCTACATAGCAAAGTTTGTCCTATGGAGCTGAAACTTTGCAGGAGTGCCTAACACCCCAAATGAGGGACTCGTGCCAAAAATGGGATTTGTGGGAGTTGATTTTCCCACATTCTATTAGGAAGGGACAAATCTGCCCATTTGGGGGTGATTTCAAGTTTACATTGCGAGACTTGTCTAATGAAGCTCAAATTTGGTGTAGCCTCATATTTTTACATCAAACTTAGTCCTGTTAACTCTCAAAACCAGTGGCGAGGTGTAACCGCCCCAAACAGCTGTTGAAGACCTTCTTCCAGATTGGTAAAACTCCACTTAACCCCAGCTTCACCCATTCCCTTCCTCTCAAACTCATAGATCAAGCAGCCAGCACCACTCCCCAACTGCAGGAGAGTGGCCCCTCTCCGATTCTAAGTAGAAGAGCCAAACTCTTCATTTTAAGTTCTGGTTCAAGGCTGGCAGCATCTCTTTACTCCTCTTCTTTGACTAGCAGAGAATCTCTCGGCTCTCAAACGGCTAGGCATCTTCTAGCCCAGCCACAGGACACGCCAGACACGTCCAAGGCACCCCAGAGCGCGCCAGCATTGTGTGGCATGCCAAAACTGCACTCTCGGCGCGCTATAGGGAGCGCCCGAGGTGAGGGAGGCCTCCTCGGCCAGTTCGAGCCTCCCCTCGATGCCACTCCATGTCCCCGATAGCCCTAGTGCATCAAGGCAGCCTTACGGCCCCTCCCCCCCCGCGCTGTGGACCAGAACGACGCGTGCCCCCGCGCGCCAGATTTGGCCAGGGGAACGCGGCCACACATGCACGCTCCTCTTCAATCCCTCTCCCTCACAGCGAGCCCCCGAGGTCCAAAACCACGTCGGCATACCATGGTTTCGACCCCGAGATCTCTGTGCCCCTCCTACGCGCCATAGTGAAACCACCGGCGCTTCCCACCCGGTGCACCGTCGCGGGCCTATAAATAGGCCCTCCCCTCGCTCCAGCACCCTCATCCCACTCCACCTGAACCTCATTCCCACTCCTAGCCACCCCCTCGAGGAGGAAGAGCCCCGGTGCTCGAGATTAACCGAGGCCCCTTCGCTTTGGAGCTCCCATCGATCTCAGGCTACGTGTTGGTTCTCGCGCTCCTCTCCCCTCCTAGGAACCACCGTGACCTCAGGAAGGTTTCCCCTCACTCCCCCGAGCAAATCCCTGCATGTAGCCACTAGACCACCGTCACCCAAAACTCCTCTGCCGTGGCCACCTCGTCGTCGGTGAACCCGGACCTCCCCATCGTTGTTTCGACTACCAGCAGGTAGGCGATGACGTGTTGGTTCTATTCTTGCCGCTGTTGGGGCCTGAGGGCGTCGGTAGCACCGCCGGCGTGCCTCCCTTCCGCTCTGTCCAGAGGTGGAAGACGACCCCGACAGGTGTGCCCCACCTGTCGGTAGCCAATCCTCCTCCCCCCCCCCCTCGCTCTCTTCAGCCGCTGACCACAAGGGGTGCGCGTCTGGTTTGAATCTGGCGGCCCGCGTGCCTGGGCTGGCTGGCTGGTTGGCCAGCTGGGCCGGCCCAGCCTCAGGCCGAGCAAGGCCAGGGTTGGTGCCCTTTTTTCCTTTTTGTTTTATTTTTTGCTTTAAATGATTTTTGTAAAATGTTTCAACTAATGAAAATTAATTATGTTTCCATCAATATTCTTCTAAAAATGAGGAGAATTTAATAGAGCTATTGAACAAATTTTTATGATAACTTTTCTGTATAGTAATAATTAAAAGGCTTAATTTGAAGCATTTAGCTTCTATTAAATTGACTTTTAAAAATAACCTTTCATCAAAACCAGATACAAGTATTGTCAAAATTATAATATGGACTTATCAGAATTAGGCATCATTTTAAAAATGAGTTTGTGCTCTGTTTTTGAGTGTGCTCTTATTGCTATTATTGTGACTACGATGCTAGATCACGCCTTTGACGAAGGATTCGGACCCGAAGACCTCGAAGACCCCGGATACTTAGCTGACCAAGGCAAGCAACCCTTTGACCATGTTTGAACAAATATTATGTTGCATGCTAGTAGAAGAAATATTCCCATTGCATATGATCATGAGTATTCGGTAAATCATCAATATGATGTTTCCGATGGCTTCTCCGAAGCACTTACATTGAGCATTATCCTACCACCTATGAGGGTCACGCTAATATTATGTTGACAAGTAGAGCTAAGCATAGTAGAAGCATGAGCATGATGATGGTAAATATCAAAGGTTTATGAAAACGTCGTCGGGTGCCACTAATGCACGAGGGTGATAATGAGTTAGGTGGCCACTTGTGAAGAAGTGGTGCACCGGGTATATTTTGTGTGTGTGGTTTCAGAAATGGGATTAGATTTAAGATTTACTAACCATCCCAACATTACATGTGCGACCACGATACCCTTTTATGGGACGGGGCTTTGTTGATTACTTTGGTCGATGCTAGCAAAGATGCCATACTACTAGTAGCGGGAGTGATACGTGGTCACTCTTGTGACGGGGTCATACCAGGTAGGTCGACTATGTCGTTTTTACGTGTTCCGGTCACACTATTGGTCCCCGCATGGATGATACGGTCCAGAGTTGGTGCTCGTAAGACGCTTATCATGTGGGTTGGGTACCAATCGAGTGGACTCTTTGTCTAGTATCGTCAGGGGAAAGGCAATGTCTGGGTACTTGCCTCGGGAATGTCATATACCACGAGTCGTGGATGACACGGAAGCTTCCGGGATCTCGTGGGTAAAGCGTGCAACCTCTACAGAGTGTAGAACTATTCGAATAGCCGATGTCCATGGTCAAGGATAGTTGGGTAATCCCGCTTAAACTAGGTCCAGTTGTTTCCGCATAAACCAAGAGTGTGTGGGTGTGTTAAAAAGTGATGCATGAGCAAGATAAGTCAAGTTCAGTGACTTGGCATATAGGGTGAACCTGGGGTGTTCAACCCTTTTACAGATATGTTGATATCTGTAACCTATTCGTAAGAGTACTATCTATTCTCTATGCATACACATGTTTCCTTGCCAGTAAAGTTTACTTCCCGCAAAGCTGCATTCTACTTACACCGTATCAAGTGCATTATTCATATCATGGTCTGTTTGCAAGTACATTCAAAGTACTCATTGGCTTGCCACTGGCTATTTTATTGACCAGACATGGAGGAATCCGAGTTTGGAGAAGAGTTCGCTGTCGGAGACGGACACGCGATCTAGGAAACTTCCCAGTCAGTATGCGTGTTGGTTAAGGCAGATGGCATGGGTTCACGTTGACGACCGAGTTTATCACTTCCTAGTCTATCAGAGTGATTGGCCTTCAAGGCCCTACCTATGTAAGACTTGACCATAATGGTCGATATTTGTATCAAACCTTAATCATGGATGTAAGACTCTTGTTATTTAGTATCTGTGTGTTCGGTGAGCATTGATCACTGGGATCACTAAGCACGATCATCCAGCGATCTCGACTCGTAAGTCGGGGTCCCCATAACATCGCTTGCTCCCTCTACCATCGGGATTAGTGTTGACCCTAAATAAATGTTATTTGGTGTTTGTCTTGAGCATGAACATGATTGGATCATGTTTATTGTAATACGATTATTCATGTTACATGATTAATACCTTCAATGGTCATGCACCATTGTGAATGGTTGATTGAATCTCGATCGTAGTGATAAACATGTTCATAATATTGATGCAAAAAGATGCAAAGTAGTAATGATAGTACCACTTATTTGTGGCACTGTCGCTTGAGTCATATTGGTGTTAAATGCATGAAGAAGCTCCATACTGATAGATCTTTGAAATCACTCATTTTTGAATCGGCTGAGACATGTGAACCATGCCTATTGGTGTAAACGCATGAAGAAACTCCATGCAGATGGATCATTTGGACTCACTTGATTTTGAATCACTTGAGACATGCAAATCATGCCACATGGGCAAGATGACTGAAGGCCTTGTTTTCCATTGAGATGGAACAAGAAAGTAGCTTATTGGAAGTAATACATTTTGATGTATGTAGTCCAATGAGTGCTGAGGCACACAGTGGATATCGTTATGTTCTTACTTCACAGATGATTTGAGTAGATACTGGTATATTTACCTCATGAAACACAAGTCTGGATTATTGAAAGGTTCAAGTAATTTCAGAGTGAAGTTGTAGATCATCATGACAAGAGGATTAAATGTCTATGATATGATAATAGAGATGAATATCTGAGTTGCAAGTTTGGTACACATTTAGGACAATGTGGAAATTGTTTCACAACCAATGCCACTTGGAACACCATGGTGTGATGGTGTGTCCAACATCGTAGCCGCGACCTATTAAGATATGGTGCATACTATGATGTCTCTTATTGAATTACCACTATCATTTTGGGGTTATGCATTGGAGACAACAACATTCACTTTAAATAGGGCACCACATAGTTCCGTTGAGATGACACCGTATGAACTATGGTTTGGAGAAACCTAAGCTCTCATTTATTAAAAGTTTGGGCTATGATGTTTCTGTCCAAAGGCTTTGACCTGATAAGATCGAACCCAAAGTGGATAAAGGCATCTTCATAGGATACCTAAAATAGTTGGGTATACCTCCTATCCCAACTCCGAAAGCAAAGTGTTTGTTTCGGAAAACGGGTCCTTTCTCGAGAAAGAGTTTCTCTTGAAATAATTCAGTGGGAGGATGGTGGAACTTGATGAGGTTATTAAACCAACACTTCAACCAGAGAGTGGAAGGTTCAGGAAGCTGTTCCTGTGACACCTACACCAGTTGAAGTTGAAGCCGATGATGGTGATCATGAAGCTTCAGATCAAGTTACTACCAAACCTCATAGGTCAACAAGGATACACGTTATTCTAGAGTGGCACGGTAATCCTTTCTTGGAGGTCATGTTGCTAGACAACAATGAACCTACGAGCTATGGAGAAGCGATGGTGGGCCCGGATTCCGACAAATGGCTGGAGGCCACGAAATCCAGGAGAGGATCCATGTATGAAAACGAAGTATGGACTTTGGAAGAACTACTTGATGGTCGTAAGACTATTAAGAACAGATGGTCTTTAAAAGGAAGACGGTTGATAATGGTGAATGTCGCCATTTAGAAAGCTCAACTTCTCGCAAAGAAGTTTTTGACAAGTTCAAGGAGTTGAATACAATGAGACTTTCTCACCCGTAGCGATGCTAAAAGTCTGTTGGAATTATGTTAGCACTTATTGCATTTTTCAATTATGAAATCTTGGAGATGGATGTAAGACAAATGTTTCCTCGATGGTTTCCTCGAGGAAAGGTTGTATGTGGTACAACCAGAAGGTTTTTTCGATCCTAAGGATGCTAACAAGTATGCAAGCTCCAGCGATCCTTCTAATAACTGGAGTAAGCATCTCAGAATTGGAATATGCACTTTGATGAGATGATCAAGGATTTTGGGTTTATACAAAGTTTATGAGAAACTTGTATTTCCAAGGAAGTGAGTGGGAGCACTATAGAATTTCTGATGAGTATATGTGGTAGACATGTTGTTTATCGGAAATTAAGTAGAAATTCTGGAAACCATATAGGGTTGTTTGAAAAAGTGTTTTTTTCAAAGGAAAACCAGGATTGAGCTACTTGAACATTGAGCATCAAGATATATAGAGATAGATCAAGACGCTTGATAAAACTTTCAATGAAATGCATGCCTTGACAAGTTTTTGAAGGAGTTCTTGGCTGTGTTGTAAGGTGTGAATTTGAGTAAGACTGAAAGACCGACCACGGCAGAAGAAAGAGAAAGGACGAAGGTCGTCCCCTATGCATTAGCCGTAGGCTCTATAGTATGTTATGTTATGTAAGCACCTAATGTGTCCCTTGCCATGAACCTGTCAAGGGGTACGAAAGTGATCCAGTAGTGGATTACTCACAACGGTCAAAATTTATCCTTAGTAACTAATGGACTATGGAATTTTTTCTCGATTATGGAGGTGATAACAGAGTTCATCGTAAAGGGTTACATCGATGCAAGCTTTGACACTAATCTGGATGACTTTGAGTAGTAAACCGGATTCGTATAGTGGAACAGTCATTTGGAATAGTTCCAAATGGCACGTGTAGCAGCGTCTATAGGATAACATATATATTTGTAAAACACACACGGATCTGAAAGGTTCAGACCCATTGACTAAAAACCTCTCTCACAAGCAAGACATGATCAAACCCCAAAACTGTATGGGTGTTGGATTCATTACTATGACATAGTGATATGAACTAGATTATTGACTCTAGTGCAAGTGGGAGACTGTAGGAAGTACGCCCTAGAGGAAATAATAAATTAATTATTTTTATATTTCCTTGTTCATGATAATCGATTATTATCCATGCTATAATTGTATTGATTGGAAACTCGGATACATGTGTGGATACATAAACAAAATACTGTCCCTAGTAAGCATCTAGTTGACTAGCTCGTTGATCCAAGATGGTTAAGATTTCCTAGCCATAGAGAAGTGTTGTCACTTGAGAACGGGATCACATCATTAGGAGAATGATGTGATGGACAAGACCCAAACTATGAACGTAGCATCTGATCGTGTCAGTTTATTGCTACTGTTTTCTGCATGTCAAAGTACCTGTTCCTATGACCATGAGATCATGAAACTCTCGGAGACCGGAGGAATACCTTGTGTGTATCAAACATCACAACGTAACTGGGTGAATATAAAGGTGCTCTACAAGTATCTCCAAAGGTATCTGTTGGGTTGGCATGGATCAAGACTGGGATTTCTCACTCCGTATGACGGAGAGGTATCTCGGGGCCCACTCGGTAATACAACATCACAACAAGCCTTGCAAGCAATGTCACTAAGGAGTTAGTCACAGGATCCTGTATTACGAAACGAGTAAATAGACTTGCCAGTAATGAGATTGAACTAGGTATGGAGATACCGACGATCAAATCTCGGGGAAGTAACATACCGGAGGACAAAGGGAACAACATAGGGGATAACTGAATCCTTGACATAGAGATTCAATCGATAAAGATCTACATAGAATATGAAGGAGCCAATATGGGCATCGAGGTCCCGCTATTGGTTATTGACCGGAGAATGTCTCAGGTCATGTCTACATAGTTCTCGAACCCGCAGGGTCTACACACTTAAGGTTCGGTGATATTTTGGTATAGTTGAGTTATAGATGTTGGTGACCGAAGATTGTTCGGAGTCCCATATGAGATCCAGGACGTCATGAGGTGCTCCAGAATGGTCCAGAGGTAAATATTGATACATAAGAAGTCCTGTTTTGGTCACCAAAAAAGTTTTGGGCTCATCGGTAGTGTATAGGAAGTGTGAGGAGTTTACCGGGTGGCCACCGGGATAGGTGTAACGACCCGAGGGCTTCATGGGCCAAGAGAGGAGGCAAATCAGACCTTAGTGGTCTGGCCAAAGCCTTCCCTAAGGGCCCATGCGGCTGGAGTGCAGAGAAAAGGCAAAACGCCAAAAGGTGGAAGGGTTTCCAAGTGGGGGAGGAATCCTACTAGGAGTAGGATTGGAGTTGGACTCCCCTCTCCTCCCCACTTCGTCCGACCCATAGGTAAAACCTAGGGCGCCAGCCTACATCCTATCCTCCTATGTATACTAGAGGCCTTGAGGGTTGTTCGATACACAGAAAACAGCCACGTGCTCCCTCTTCCTCTAGATTGTAGCTCCTCCTCTAGTCTAGTTCGACGGTGCTTAGGCGAAGCCCTGTTGGAATAGTTCCACCACCATCGCCGTCACGTCGTCGTGCTTTCGGAGAAATCATCTACCTCTCCGCCCCCTCTTGCTGGATCAAGAAGGTGGAGATAGTCGTCGAGCTCTACGTGTGTTGAACGCGGAGGTGCCGTTCTTTCGGCGCTAGATCGAGACGGATCGTGGAACGGCTGCGATTTGGATCGCGAAGACGTTCGACTACATCAACCACGTTTCTTAACGCTTCCTGCTTAGCAATCTACAAGGGTATGTGGATCCAATCTCCCCTCTCGTAGATGATCATCACCATGATAGGTATTGTGTGTGCGTAGGATTTTTTTTGTTTCCCATGCTACTTTCCTCAACACATGTCTGCACTAGAATCACTTTGATATCATAGTCTAAATTCAGTTGCAGACTACTTGCAGATACATCTGGACTCACATGGAGCTAGCTCTCACCTGAAACCATTTGTGAAGCCTTTGTCCGAGTAGAAGACTATGGCCAGAGACAAAACTACCAAGAAAGGTGGAAGGCAAAGACGTCTGAATACTGCCAAGGATCTTCCACCACATCTATATGAACGGTACAAGTCTTATCCAGAAGAGAGTTTCCGCCAACACAAGAATCGCTTCCAATGGATCCGAAGATATTGGGTCCATGAATGGTTCAACTACCTCTTCATCACAAATGAATATGCCAAGAAGAATGGTGAAAAGGCACCATGGATAGATATTATCTACAAAAATCAGCATCCGAAGACAAAGGATGCAGCTATGTTGATTGGCTTTTACACATGCATGGTATGGCTTCCAATGTCAAAGCAACCAAATACGTCAAGTATCCTTGGTTGCACTATGGCAGATGACACATCTGATGAAGAAGATATTGTTGGGGAACGTCGCAAGGGAAACAAAAATTTTCCTACGCGCACGAAGACCTATCATGGTGATGTCCATCTACGAGAGGGGATGAGTGATCTACGTACCCTTGTAGATCGTACAGCAGAAGCGTTAGAGAACGCGGTTGATGTAGTGGAACGTCCTCACGTCCCTCGATCCGCCCCGCGAACAATCCCGCGATCAGTCCCACGATCTAGTACCGAATGGACGGCACCTCCGCGTTCAGCACACGTACAGCTCGACGATGATCTCGGCCTTCTTGATCCAGCAAGAGAGACGGAGAGGTAGAAGAGTTCTCCAGCAGCATGACGGCGCTCTGGAGGTTGGTGATGACCTTGTCTCAGCAGGGCTCCGCCCGAGCTCCGCAGAAACGCGATCTAAAGGAAAAACCGTGGAGGTATGTGGTCGGGCTGCCGTGGAAAAGTCGTCTCAAATCAGCCCTAAAACCTCCGTATACATAGGTGGGAGGGAGGGGGCCTTGCCTTGGGGCTCAAGGAGCCCCAAGGGGGTCGGCCGAGTCCAAGGGGGAGGACTCCCCCCCCAAACCGAGTTGGACTAGGTTTGGTGGGAGGGAGTCCCCCTTCCTTCCCACCTCCTCCTTTTTTTTTCTTTCTCTCTTGATTTTCTTCTCCTTGGCGCATAGGGCACTTGTGGGCTGTCCCACCAGCCCACTAAGGGCTGGTGTGTCTCCCCCAAGGCTTATGGGCTTCCCCGGGGTGGGTTGCCCCCTCGGTGAACTCCCGGAACCCATTCGTCATTCCGGTACATTCCCGGTAACTCCGAAAACCTTCCGGTAATCAAATGAGGTCATCCTATATATCAATCTTCGTTTCCGGACCATTCCGGAAACCCTCGTGACGTCCGTGATCTCATACGGGACTCCGAACAACATTCGGTAACCAACCATATAACTCATATACGCATAAAACAACGTCGAACCTTAAGTGTGCAGACCCTGCGGGTTCGAGAACTATGTAGACATGACCCGAGAGACTCCTCGGTCAATATCCAATAGCGGGACCTGGATGCCCATATTGGATCCTACATACTCTACGAAGATCTTATCGTTTGAACCTCAGTGCCAAGGATTCGTATAATCCCGTATGTCATTCCCTTTGTCCTTCGGTATGTTACTTGCCCGAGATTCGATCGTCAGTATCCGCATACCTATTTCAATCTCGTTTACCGGCAAGTCTCTTTACACGTTCCGTAATACAAGATCCCGCAACTTACACTAAGTTACATTGCTTGCAAGGCTTGTGTGTGATGTTGTATTACCGAGTGGGCCCCGAGATACCTCTCCGTCACATGGAGTGACAAATCCCAGTCTTGATCCATACTAACTCAACTAACACCTTCGGAGATACCTGTAGAGCATCTTTATAGTCACCCAGTTACGTTGCGACGTTTGATACACACAAAGGATTCCTCCGGTGTCAGTGAGTTATATGATCTCATGGTCATAGGAATAAATACTTGACACGCAGAAAATAGTAGCAACATAATGACACGATCAACATGCTACGTCTATTAGTTTGGGTGTAGTCCATCACGTGATTCTCCCAATGACGTGATCCAGTTATCAAGCAACAACACCTTGTTCATAATCAGAAGACACTGACTATCATTGATCAACTGGCTAGCCAACTAGAGGCATGCTAGGGACGGTGTTTTGTCTATGTATCCACACATGTAAATGAGTCTTCATTTAATACAATTATAGCATGGATAATAAACTATTATCTTGATAGAGGAATTATAATAATAACCATATTTATTATTGCCTCTAGGGCATAATTCAAACAGTCTCCCACTTGCACTAGAGTCAATAATCCAGCCCTCACATCACCATGTGAATTACATTGTAATAAATCTAACACCCATACAGTTCTGGTGTCGATCATGTTTTGGTCGTGGAAGTGGTTTAGTCAACGGTTCTGCTACATTCAGATCCGTGTGCACTTTGCATATATTTACGTCCTCTTCCTCGACGTAGTCGCGGATGAGGTTGAAGCGTCGTTTGATGTGTCTGGTCTTCTTGTGAAACCGTGGTTCCTTTGCTAAGGCAATGGCACCCGTGTTGTCACAGAACAAGGTTATTGGATCCAGTGCACTTGGCACCACTCCAAGATCCGTCATGAACTGCTTCATCCAGACACCCTCCTTAGCCGCCTCCGAGGCAGCCATGTACTCCGCTTCACATGTAGAATCTGCTACGACGCTTTGCTTGGAACTGCACCAGCTTACCGCACCCCCATTAAGAATAAATACGTATCCGGTTTGCGACTTAGAGTCGTCCGGATCTGTGTCAAAGCTTGCATCGACGTAACCTTTTACGGAGAGCTCTTCGTCACCTCCATATACGAGAAACATCTCCTTAGTCCTTTTCAGGTACTTCAGGATATTCTTGACCGCTGTCCAGTGATCCACTCCTGGATTACTCTGGAACCTACCTGCCATACTTATGGCCAGGCTAACATCCGGTCTAGTGCACATCATCGCATACATGATAGAACCTATGGCTGAAGCATAGTGGACGGAGCGCATATGCTCTCTATCTTCATCAGTTGCTGGGCACTGAGTCTTACTCAATCTCGTACCTTGTAAAACTGGCAAGAACCCTTTCTTGGACTGTTCCATTTTGAACCTCTTCAAAACTTTATCAAGGTATGTGCTTTGTGAAACTCCAATCAGGCGTTTTGATCTATCCCTATAGATCTTAATGCCTAGAATGTAAGCAGTTTCTCCTAGGTCCTTCATAGAGAAACTTTTATTCAAGTAACCTTTTATGCTTTCCAAAAGCTCTACGTTGTTTCCAATCAGCAATATGTCATCCACATATAATATTAGAAACGCCACAGAGCTCCCACTCACTTTCTTGTAAATACAAAATTCTCCAACCACTTGTATAAACCCAAATGCTTTGATCACCTCATCAAAGCGTTTGTTCCAACTCCGAGATGCTTGCACCAGTCCATAAATGGATCGCTGGAGCTTGCACACCTTGTTAGCATTCTGAGGATCGACAAAACCCTCGGGTTGCATCATATACAACTCTTCCTTAAGGAAACCGTTAAGGAACGCTGTTTTGACATCCATCTGCCAGATTTCATAATCGAAAAATGCAGCTACTGCTAACATGATTCTGACGGACTTAAGCATCGCCACGGGTGAAAAAGTCTCATCGTAGTCAACTCCTGGAACTTGTGAAAAAACCCTTTGCCACAAGTCGAGCTTTACAAACGGTCACATTACCGTCAGCGTCCGTCTTCTTCTTAAAGATCCATTTATTCTGAATAGCCTTGCGGCCCTCAGATAGTATCTCCAAAGTCCACACTTTGTTCTCATACATGGATCCCATCTCGGATTTCATGGCTTCTAGCCATTTGTTGGAATCTAGGCCCACCATTGCTTCTTCATAACTTGCAGGTTCATTGTTGTCTAACAACATGATTGATAAGACGGGATTACCGTACCACTCTGGAGCAGCACGTGATCTCGTCGACCTGCGTGGTTCAACAGAAACTTGAACTGGAGTTTCATGATCATCATGATTAACTTCCTCCTCAACCGGCGTCGCAATGATAGAGGTTTCCCCTTGCCCTGCGCCACCATCCAGAGGGATGAGAGGTTCGACAACCTCATCAAGTTCTATCTTCCTCCCACTCAATTCTCTCGAGAGAAACTCTTTCTCGAGAAAAGCTCCGTTCTTAGCAACAAACACTTTGCCCTCGAATTTGAGATAGAAGGTGTACCCAACTGTCTCTTTTGGGTAACCTATGAAGACACATTTTTCCGCTTTGGGTTCCAGCTTTTCAGGCTGAAGCTTTTTGACATAAGCATCACATCCCCAAACTTTAAGAAACAACAACTTTGGCCTCTTGCCATACCACAGTTCGTATGGTGTCGTCTCAACGTATTTTGATGGTGCCCTATTTAAAGTGAATGCAGCTGTTTCTAATGCATAACCCCAAAATGATAACGGCAAATCAGTAAGAGACATCATAGATCGCACCATCTCCAACAAAGTACGATTACGACGTTCGGAGACACCATTACGCTGTGGTGTTCCAGGCGGTGTTAACTGTGAAACAATTCCACATTGTCTTAAGTGAGCACCAAACTCGAAACTCAGATATTCACCCCCACGATCAGAACGTAGGAACTTGATCTTCTTGTTACGATGATTTTCCACTTCACTCTGAAATTGCTTGAACTTTTCAAATGTTTCAGACTTGTGCTTCATCAAGTAGACATAACCATATCTACTTAAATCGTCAGTGAAGGTGAGAAAATAACGATATCCGCCGCGTGCCTCCACGCTCATTGGACCACACACATCGGTATGTATGATTTCCAATAAGTCACTTGCACGCTCCATTGTTCCGGAGAACGGTGTCTTAGTCATCTTGCCCATGAGGCATGGTTCGCACGTGTCAAGTGAATCAAAGTCAAGTGACTCCAAAAGTCCATCAGCATGGAGTTTCATCATGCGCTTTACACCAATATGACCCAAGCGGCAGTGCCACAAAAATATGGCGCTATCATTGTTTACTCTAAATCTTTTGGTCTCAATGTTATGTATATGCGTATCGCTATCAAGATTCAATATGAACAATCCTCTCACATTCGGTGCATGACCATAAAAGATGTTACTCATAGAAATAGAACAACCATTATTCTCAGACTTAAAAGAGTAACCGTCTCGCAATAAACAAGATCCAGATATAATGTTCATGCTCAACGCAGGCACTAAATAACAATGATTTAAGTTCATCACTAATCCCGATGGTAGCTGAAGTGACACTGTGCCGACGGCGATTGCATCAACCTTGGAACCATTTCCTACGCGCATCGTCACTTCGTCTTTCGCCAGCCTTCGTCTATTCCGCAGTTCCTGCTTCGAGTTGCAAATATGAGCAACAGAACCAGTATCGAATACCCAGGCACTACTACGAGAGCCGGTTAAGTACACATCAATAACATGTATATCAAATATACCTGATTTTTCTTTGCCCGCCTTCTTATCTGCCAGATACTTGGGGCAATTGCGCTTCCAGTGACCCATACCCTTGCAATAGAAACACTCCGTTTTAGGCTTAGGTCCAGCTTTGGGTTTCTTCGGCGGATTGGCAACAGGCTTGCCGCTCTTCTTCGAATTGCCCTTCTTGCCTTTGTCGTTTCTCTTGAAACTAGTGGTCTTATTCACCATCAACACTTGATGCTCTTTACGGAGTTCAGACTCTGCGACTTTCAACATCGCAAACAACTCGCCGGGAGACTTGTTCATCCCTTGCATGTTGTAGTTCAACACAAAGCCTTTGTAGCTTGGCGGCAGTGATTAAAGGATTCTGTCAGTGATAGCTTCTTGCGGGAGTTCAATCCCCAGTTCAGCTAGACGGTTTGAGTACCCAGACATTTTGAGCACATGTTCACTGACAGACGAGTTTTCCTCCATCTTGCAAGCATAGAATTTATCGGAGGTCTCATACCTCTCGATCCGGGCGTTCTTCTGAAAGATAAACTCCAACTCGTGGAACATCTCAAATGCTCCATGACGCTCAAAGCGACGTTGAAGTCCCGGTTCTAAGCCATACAAGACTGCACATTGAACTATTGAGTAGTCCTCCTTACATGCTAACCAAGCGTTCTTAACATCCTGATCAGCCGTAGCGGGTGGTTCATCTCCTAGCGCAGCATTAAGGACATAATCCTTCTTCCCAGCTTGTAAGATTAGCTTAAGATTACGAGCCCAGTCTACAAAGTTGCTTCCATCATCTTTCAACTTAGCTTTCTCTAGGAACGTATTAAAATTCAGGATGACTGTCGCGTGAGCCATGATCTACAACACAAATATATTCAAAGTGGACTTTAGACTATGTTCAAGATAATTAGAGTTCAACTTAATCAAATTATATGCTAAACTCCCACTCAAAAAGTACATCTCTCTAGTCATTTGAGTGGTTCATGATCCACTTACACTATCCCAAGTCCGATCATCACGTGAGTTGGGTATAGTTTCAGTGGTAAGCATCCCTATGCTAATCATATCAACTATATGATTCACGATCGACCTTTCGGTCTCATGTGTTCCGAGGCCATGTCTGCACATGCTAGGCTCGTCAAGCTTAACCCGAGTGTTCCGCGTGCGCAACTGTTTTGCACACGTTCTATGTGAACGTTGAGTCTATCACACCCGATCATCACGTGGTGTCTCGAAACGACGAACTGTAGCAACGGTGCACAGTCGGGGAGAACACAATTTCGTCTTGAAATTTTAGTGAGAGATCACCTCATAATGCTACCGTCGTTCTAAGCAAAATAAGGTGCATAAAAGGATTAACATCACATGCAATTCATAAGTGACATGATATGGCCATCATCACGTGCTTCTTGATCTCCATCACCAAAGCACCGGCACGATCTTCTTGTCACCGGCGCCACACCATGATCATCCATCAACGTGTTGCCATCGGGGTTGTCGTGCTAATTATGCTATTACTACTAAAGCTACATCCTAGCAAAATAGTAAACGTAGCTGCAAGCACAAACGTTAGTATAAAGACAACCCTATGGCTCCTGCCGGTTGCCGTACCATCGACGTGCAAGTCGATATTTCTATTACAACATGATCATCTCATACATCCAATATATCACATCACATCGTTGGCCATATCACATCACAAGCATACCCTGCAAAAACAAGTTAGACGTCCTCTAATTTTGTTGTTGCATGTTTTACGTGGTGACCAAGGGCATCTAGTAGGATCGCATCTTACTTACGCAAACACCACAACGGAGATATATGAGTTGCTATTTAACCTCATACAAGGACCTCCTCGGTCAAATCCGATTCAACTAAAGTTGGAGAAACCGTCACTTGCCAGTCATCTTTGAGCAAAGGGGGTTACTCGTAACGATGAAACCAGTCACTCGTAAGCGTACGAGTAATGTCGGTCCAAGCCGCTTCAATCCAACAATACCACGGAATCAAGAAAAGACTAAGGAGGGAAGCAAAACGCACATCACCGCCCACAAAAACTTTTGTGTTCTACTCGAGAAGACATCTACGCATGAACCTAGCTCATGATGCCACTGTTGGGGAACGTCGCAAGGGAAACAAAAAAATTCCTACGCGCACGAAGACCTATCATGGTGATGTCCATCTACGAGAGGGGATGAGTGATCTACGTACCCTTGTAGATCGTACAGCAGAAGCGTTAGAGAACGCGGTTGATGTAGTGGAACGTCCTCACGTCCCTCGATCCGCCCCGCGAACAATCCCGCGATCAGTCCCACGATCTAGTACCGAACGGACGGCACCTCCGCGTTCAGCACACGTACAGCTCGACGATGATCTCGGCCTTCTTGATCCAGCAAGAGAGATGGAGAGGTAGAAGAGTTCTCCGGCAGAGTGACGGCGCTCCGGAGGTTGGTGATGACCTTGTCTCAGCAGGGCTCCGCCCGAGCTCCGCAGAAACGCGATCTAGAGGAAAAACCGTGGAGGTATGTGGTCGGGCTGCCGTGGAAAAGTCGTCTCAAATCAGCCCTAAAACCTCCGTATATATAGGTGGGAGGGAGGGGGCCTTGCCTTGGGGCTCAAGGAGCCCCAAGGGGGTCGGCCGAGTCCAAGGGGGAGGACTCTCCCCCCCCCAAACCGAGTTGGACTAGGTTTGGTGGGAGGGAGTCCCCCTTCCTTCCCACCTCCTCCTTTTTTTTCTTCTTTCTCTCTTGATTTTCTTCTCCTTGGCGCATAGGGCACTTGTGGGCTGTCCCACCAGCCCACTAAGGGCTGGTGTGTCTCCCCCAAGGCCTATGGGCTTCCCCGGGGTGGGTTGCCCCCCCCCCCCCCCCGGTGAACTCCCGGAACCCATTCGTCATTCCCGATACATTCTCGGTAACTCCGAAAACCTTCCAGTAATCAAATGAGGTCATCCTATATATCAATCTTCGTTTCCGGACCATTCCGGAAACCCTCGTGACGTCCATGATCTCATCCGGGACTCCGAACAACATTCGGTAACCAACCATATAACTCATATACGCATAAAACAACGTCGAACCTTAAGTGTGCAGACCCTGCGGGTTCGAGAACTATGTAGACATGACCCGAGAGACTCCTCGGTCAATATCCAATAGCGGGACCTGGATGCCCATATTGGATCCTACATATTCTACGAAGATCTTATCGTTTGAACCTCAGTGCCAAGGATTCGTATAATCCCGTATGTCATTCCCTTTGTCCTTCGGTATGTTACTTGCCCGAGATTCGATCGTCAGTATCCACATACCTATTTCAATCTCCTTTACAGCAAGTCTCTTTACTCGTTCCGTAATACAAGATCCCGCAACTTACACTAAGTTACATTGCTTGCAAGGCTTGTGTGTGATGTTGTATTACCGAGTGGGCCCCGAGATACCTCTCCGTCACACGGAGTGACAAATCCCAGTCTTGATCCATACTAACTCAACTAACACCTTCGGAGATACCTGTAGAGCATCTTTATAGTCACCCAGTTACGTTGCGACGTTTGATACACACAAAGCATTCCTCCGGTGTCAGTGAGTTATATGATCTCATGGTCATAGGAATAAATACTTGACACGCAGAAAACAGTAGCAACAAAATGACACGATCAACATGCTACGTCTATTAGTTTGGGTCTAGTCCATCACGTGATTCTCCCAATGACGTGATCCAGTTATCAAGCAACAACACCTTGTTCATAATCAGAAGACACTGACTATCATTGATCAACTGGCTAGCCAACTAGAGGCATGCTAGGGACGGTGTTTTGTCTATGTATCCACACATGTAAATGAGTCTTCATTCAATACAATTATAGCATGGATAATAAACTATTATCTTGATACAGGAATTATAATAATAACCATATTTATTATTGCCTCTAGGGCATAATTCCAACAGATATGTGATATGTCCATTGTGCATCATGTTTTATTACTGTTATTTATAGTGTTTTTATGCATTTTACCACTTACAGGAGTAATTCTAATGCCTTTTCTCTCATAATATGCAAGGTTTACATCGAGTGGTAGAATACTCGCAGATGGAATTCCGAACCTTAAAAAGCCACGTTAGAGCGGTGCGCTATAACAAGCGCTGCTAATAACCCAGCGCTGCTGCTAGACGCCAACTAGCGCTACTGCTAAGATTTCCTGTTTTCACATATTTATTTCTCCTCTATGTATTTGTGTTGTATTTGTGCATGCTCTATACAGTAGTTTCATCATATCATAGTAAACATACATTATTCTTATCATATCCTAAACATACAATAGTCTCGTCATACCATCATCATCATCATCATTAGCCAACACAAATATCACCACATCTCGAAATAGCGATACACAAGTTATGGCACACCCACAAGTTTCATCATCCCTATCTAAACCATGATGTATAACAGAAGAGCGATCATCATGAGAAAGAGCGCGACTATGTAGTACTTCTTGAGGCACCAGTTTCGCTCCCTATCTTGCCGTAGCATCCACCTCAAGTAACTATTTTCCGCTTCAGCTCTGCTGTCGAACACTCCGTGGCTAGCGCCCGGGTACCTGTCCACCTGGGCCTGAGCGTCTGGCAAGTGGTCGTACACTCTTGGAACCCTCCCAATGAATACGACATAGCCATCCTTCGCCATCTACGATCTATGTACCTGCATCGTAAGTTCATGAATTGAACGATAGTATGCAACATAATGTACATGAGAAACACAAAGAGGCATAGTTAGCAAAATAGATGAAACCTATAGTAAACATAAATAACGAAGTTCCTCATACAAAAACTAATTAAATAGAGCAATGTATACGCTAGTTCATAGAAAGCCTGTATGTAGTACTGATTTTAAACACACATTGTCATTGTCAATCACTCCTCCATGTCGGCGCTCCAATATTCATAAGCAGAGATGAATTACCCGAGCTTCATGAAAGGATTCAGGTCCAGACATTGATCACGTAGCAGTTCTCGGACATTCTCCCGCCTCATTGGCCCATGGTAGAAAATCCATGTTTGTTCGATGACCTCCTTCATGATCACTTGGACAAGTTCACATTGTATGTGATAAAACTCAGCTCGGATTCAATGATCCAGTGTCCTTCCTATGCTTGTGGCCCAGCTGACAATCTCGGCATCGCCGAAAGTAGCTGACATGTGAAGGCGTTGTTTATCCCTTCTATACTCGATCATGTGATGCATGAGAAAAATCCAGCAGCCTTACTATCCTTCGGTTGCTGGATGCAACAGAAGTAGGTCTTATGGCCGAAAGCCAACGCTTGATTCGTGTACTTTTTCACCTGGATATATCCACCAGTAAGGTTGAAAGTTAAAATGTCACTATTGAGAACACTCTTTATGTGTGTAAGCCTTTTTCTTGATCTTCTTCGCTGAGTCCAAGTACAGAGCATGGGAGTATTGTGGGTATAGACAGATGGGGACGCTGACGGGGTTATAGCCCTAGGGTAGGGTCATAGGCCTGACCTATAAGTCCTACCCAAGGGCACCTGATTATTAGCTTAAAGACCACAAGAGACCTACCGACTGGATGAAGACAACCTCTTGTCCACTCGGCAGGAAACCACTCGGAGGACGATCATACACTCAACGACTAGAGTCCACTAGGTGAAGACCAGAAGCCACTCAACATCGAAGGCCAGAAGCCACCCCAAGGAGGCCAACGGGCATACGTTGGACTACTATAGTTATTGTCATTAATAGCATACGTTACCTATAACGTATACATTTATTCTCACTTATTGCACCCTTGTATGCTGGACACTTATGAGGGGCAGCCCACTCTATATAAGCCACCCCTCCCCTCTGGCACAAGGGTTCGCATTCTATAACACCTATATTGCGCTCGACACAAAGCTCCAAAGCACTGAGACGTAGGGCTATTACCTTGTAACGACTAAGATGCGGTCCTTTCCGATTTGGGGATCGAGGCCCCGAATTGGACAGAAGTGCATCTAAGCGTTTCACAAACATGGTAACATAGCACATACATAAATAATAGAGGAATGACAATAAGGCATTCAACTATCATCTCATGAATATATCAGAGTTACATCATGCATCCAAACAAGGTAGTTCCGCTACGGACTACAAAACAAGGGAAATGACTATGCTACCCTGCATGCTTTCCCATGATCACAACCACGCCTCAGTCTTCTGGATAGTTCACGTACAGGCGGTCGTTCTCCTCATCGTACTGCCACGCCAGCTGCGTGCCGTCGGGATCACCTGTCTTGGGGGTACCTGAACCTGTTGGTGTTGTGAAGGAATCTATGAGCCACGGGGACTCAACAATCTATGACCTCGGTGCCAGAACTAGTCAAGTTATTAGGTTGGAAAATGGAGTGTTTAGGTTGCAGCATCCTAAGCTTTATATGGTGGCTAACTTACGTAGAACATCAATTGAAGGTGGCCTATTCTAGTGGTCGATAATAGATTATCACTAAGTGATCCTGAACACCTACGTACGCCAATCATAACCCCACCGTGTTCCCGATCGAAGAGAGATCTTTGAAGGGGACAGTCACGGTTACTCACACAGTTGGCAATTTTATTAGCTTATGTTTAAGTTATCTATTACCGGATGTTAACAAATATTCCAAGTTGCCACATAACCGCGGGCACGACTTTCCGAAAGATTAAACCTTGCAGGGGTGCTCCAACTAGTCCATCACAAACGTACACGGGCCGCAAAGTAATCCTCTATCACGAATCTCGTGATCTCGTCGGATTCCTTAGAGGAAAACCTCAACTCTGGGGAGAACCAAAGCTTCACCGGGATTCCTATACGCAAGATATATCGCTAAGGTAAGGCAAGACTAGCAGGACCTCTCGACGTGTCGACGACCCTGATAAGAGTCGCGTATCTCAGTCTCAGGACACGCCGGATAAGCGAAGCATACAGTGGCCAGAGAAATCTCCCGAGTTGCCCCGGGATGGCCCCGCACGGTGCTCTCGTTTGGACCAACACTCATGAGGAGCACTGGCCTGGGTTGTTGATTAAATTCCTTGGGTAGGCCATTCCCTATGAAGATTATTAAGTGATTAGCAAATTAACACCAATGTTGGGTCCTGCCGGACAAGTCTTAACACTACGCGATTTATCGAGGGGGTCCCCATAACAACCCCGAACGTCTTAGGAGCGATCATTATGGAATCAAACACCGGTAGCCGGTAACTATGGCGGCAATAACGGAACAAAACACTCGGCAAAAGGCTAGGCCTTCCGTTATTTACCAAGTATATAGGTGCATTAATTAAATAACAGATTTAACATAATGATATCAAGCTCATGTTATCACATGAGACAAAGCACCTGCAACTAGCAACGCTAACATTAGTAGCTGAGCAAAGCCCACTTAGCCATTCAAGATTTGCTAGGAAGGGATAGTGTTTGGGTTTCATGGCAATTCAGGAGGCAATTATTTCACTGTTAGGCAGCGAGCATATGACAAGGAAACGTAGACTAGCATAACAAGTCTAGAGATGGAATCAAGGTCATATCATCTTGCCTGTGATATCCTCAGCTTGAAACTGCTCTTGTTTGTCCTGCACGTACTCTCCTGAATCCACGTACTCGTTCTTCGATCCCGGTGCTACCCAACATAAGAATAACATCCAATGAACAACAGCACCCCAAGATGCAACAAACACATGATGCATGAGATGAATATGAGCATGCATCACTATTCTACTCACTAGCATAAGCATGAGAAGTAAATACATGTTCCTGGATAGAACTGCATACTAATCTATCTTGACATGCATGAGAATGACATGATCAGATGCGTCACGTGAAAACGATGCAAAAGCATATAAAGAACATTACAAACGGGGCTACGGATCAACGGGATAGAACGAAACAAGAAGTGAAGTGCTACGTGTCAAATTCATCACAACACACTCCAATGGCATAACTCTAGTATTTCCAGGTTGCCAAGACATAAAACAACCCAACATGGATGGGGCGGAGCAAAGAAGAACACCACACCATCATCTATGCACTCACAAACATCAAAACACCAAAACCACACAATCTGCCATAAACAGCATCATAGCACTTTGTGAGCTACATGCAAAGCACCTACAGCCACCTAAACATGCCAAATAAGATATGTGGCAGTAGCTATCCAAGAGTACTACAAGCACAAGCAAAAATATAACACAAAGGATTTAAACACAGAAAGTTACACAGCTACAAACTTGCCCAAAAATATCAGATTTCAGGGACTTAGTGAAAATTCCAGATTCTCACTATCTGTTTATGCTCTGAAGCATTTTTACAGCACCCAAAACAATAGCTACAGGACTCCAAATGGAATAAAATTTTACAGGGAGCTAGACAAACACATAAGCTTCAACTTTCCAGTTGAAAGCTAAGGCTGAATCACAACACATTGACCTGCACAAGCTCATCTACACGAGAAGAAAATATAAACAGATTCTCAGACTTAGTGAAAATCTCAGATTTTCACTAATGTGGAATTTCAGCCACATGCCTACTTTCAATGGGCACCACTTGCACATATGACTTCATAAGCATGAAACAAAAGCATCAAGTGGTAGAGGGGGTCACCCTTAACTACCACAACCAAGAATCAAACCCTTGGGCACACCACATCTCATGGAACCAAGCTCTAAACATAGAACAAATCTGAAATATATCATTTCCAGAAAGTGTTCCAATGGCAAAACTGATCTCACCAATGGATTCCTGGGATGATTCTACCCCAAA
The DNA here is from genome assembly GCF_904849725.1 of Hordeum vulgare subsp. vulgare. NCBI lineage: Eukaryota > Viridiplantae > Streptophyta > Magnoliopsida > Poales > Poaceae > Hordeum > Hordeum vulgare. The sequence continues at coordinate 74,371,441 of NC_058522.1, read as the reverse complement.
ACATATATAATACCTATGCACTTGCTTGGAACAAATGAGCACAAACTATAAAATAAATTCTACATAGAATCATATGTAGTGAATAGTGCATCATCACATGTACTAATCACTAGAACACTCCTACACTAGCATATGCATATATCCACATCATCAATGGGGCACATGAGGGGTAGACCTCATGCCTATGTGCCTTGGCACCCCACCACACCATCACAAGCAACAAGCACAACATAATAACATCACCTACACATAGGATCTAGCAACCCTATATAAACATTAACCCAATCCTTTAGATGCACTCCTACACATGATAATTCCACAAGACACTCCTAGTGCAAACACCACACACTCACACACACATCATCATCAACTACCTACACCACATATAAACAAGGTGTGTGGGGAGGGGGAAACCCATCCACACACACTCACTCTCACTTGTGCACCAATGGCACAAGCACCACTACACCACATCAACTACACATGCATACACTTGCATGAAAGAGCTAGGGAACACCCTCAAGCTAGATCACTAGCACACTTAGCACCTAGAACACAATGCACAAGCACCTCTTCTACACATGCAAATAAAACTACAAGCACAAGCACAACAACTCATGTTGTTTAAGGACAAGAATAAATGCCACAAAATTATCCTAGTAGCTACAGCTAATATACACATATGCTTATGCAAATAAGAAGTAAAACAGAGAAAGAACAAACAAAAAATAAAAGATATGGGTGAGGGATCGAACCCTGCACCTCTGGATGCAACAAACTGCAACACACCACTCTGCTAGGCACCCAGTGTCGACAAAATAGGGCATCTAAACCGATTAAGTTGTTCTGCTGTGCTACACTACTGCCCGAAATAAAATGCAAAAAGGGGAGTGTGCAACCCCAGGGACTCGAACCCTGAACCTCACGAGACACACACAGGTACATACCACTGCGCTACGATACGGGAGTCTGACAGAGTAGGGACCTTAAACAAGGTAAACTAGCACAACCCTATACCCTGCTCTGCACCTGCGAGCCGACGACAGAGAGATCGCCGGAGCTAGTCTCCCTGCTATGTTGATCATACGAGGGGGAAACCACCCTCTACGCGCTGCTATCACGAGGGGGAGGAAGCCCTCTCTGCTCCTAGCTCTACCGAGCAACAATAACGAACACAGCAACACATGCACGCAAGATCTACTCTCTGACAGAGGAACTCCGGCGAACCCTAGCCAATCCAGACGAGGAGAAGGAGGGAGGAAGGAAGGAGGCGAGGCTCCTCACCTAGGGAAGGAAGAGGGGAAGCCGTATGATGGAGGAAGCCAGATCGGAGGGGAAGTAGGCGATCTGAAGAAGCCCCTGCTGCAAACCGAGGAAGAAGACGAAGTGCACCGGGACCGAGCTGTTGACGTCGAGCTGGCCATCGGTGAGGTCGCTCCCCAGCCTCACCGAGGACGGGAATGGGCCGCGGGCACCTCTCCCGTGCTCCTGGACATGGTGGCTGCGCCGGACGACGACGGATGCAGGGGTAGACGCCGGCGGTGCTCTCTCCTCTCTCTGATCCAAACTGCAGAGACTTACCGAAGGGGGAAGGAAGGAAGGAGGGGGATGGAGAGAGGTGGCGGCGCAGATGGGGAAGAGGAGGAACCCTAGAAGAGGGGAGGCACGGACGCCCACATATATGGGGGGACCTCAACGTTTGTGCCTCACGGCGCTTGCTCTCTCTCGGCTAGACTGACGGAAAGGGAGCGCGCGGTGCAGACAACGTCTGAAGGTTGAAGGAGGAACGTGGAAGCTGGGCTTAGCATGGGGAGAGGGGTACTGGGCTGCGAAGGGGGAGGAAGCCCACCTGAGCGCCACATAAGAGAAAAACAAATCCCTGGGGCTTTTTCTATTTATAGGAAAAGCCAGAAAAGAAATAAAGCACAGCAAAAATCTACTAGGAATAAAAACAAAAGAAAAAAAACCCTGGTCATGATAAATCATGACCTATTTAAGAAAAATAGAAAAGGAGTATTTGGGGCATTTAAATGTTTTCAAAACAACATTAATGTTGGCTGTTTTGGAAATATTTGCACCTTGCCAAAAAGGATTAAAGCAGCAACTTCACCTGTACAATTTCACCACAAAAATATGCTAACACATGGGCATTTTTAAAATAGATAAATAGGAGGGAGAAAGTTTTGAAGCTATACAAACCACATCTATTCCTACTATCACATGCAATCTACTAGAGTTGCACCACACCACACATTTCAAAAACCACATATCACACAAGACCACAAGCATCACATCACCTCATAAGAACACAATGCAACATCACAAGGACATGGACATGAAATAATATGGCATGCATGCATGCAAGGAAGAACAACAAGGGGAGCTCCACATGAAATCATAAGCATAGATAGCTCTCATGTCCATGACAAGTTGGACCCACATGAAGAATGTTCCAAAAAGGGAAGGCTACACACTTGGGGCATTACATACCTCCACCACAGAGGGGCCTGAACTCGTACAACCTTGCCGTAGCTAGGACTCTGCCCTCTAGTTTCATACCCTACTCATCTACTGTCAGGCTTATTCCCACGACAGTTGGCGCCCACCTCGGGGCTGGCGTCTAGGCGACTTCCGGCAAGTTTTTGTTTTTACTCCTTCACCATGTCTTCCGATGGCGATTGGTACTTCGTCCATGAGATCGTCTTCGGCACACTCGTTTTCATCGTTGACGATTCGGCATGGCTTTAGGAGGCACCTCTCGAGGCCGAGGCGCTTCCGATTCGTGGAGCAACATTCTTTCGTGCTAGTTCCTGCGGAGTTGTTCTCCGCGAGCCGTCGACTCCACCGTCTACTACGCTCCCCATCGCGCGTCGCAACAACCGATCCGGTCGCTCGCGACTCCAGAGCTGGGTGCGCCATGCACTCACACGTCAGGCATGTTCGCCACATGTGGCAGCCATCGAGCCTGCTACTCCCCCGTGCACTGCCTCCCACTCGGTGTCAGATCCGTCTGGCTCCTCTTCCGTGTGCGAGAGTTGCAGCCCGATTGTGGAGATCTTCATGGTCGGCTCACACGAGAGCCCGCCAAAGACCAATCGGAACAAGCGGGAAACCGGAGAGGCATCGGGCGGACGTACTCATCAGTCCCCTCCTACTTCCGGTTGGCGTTCTCATCAGAACAATGTTGAGGCATGTCGCACGCCCGTCCTCAACTTGGCTACGGCCGCAAGGATAGAAGACTCCACCCAGCCGACGAATTCAGAAGCGGGCATAGGTTTGGAGCAGATCCGCACGTTGCTGCAGGTGGCGGAACAACAGAATTGTGTTGTTTCTCAGTCTCACAACAGATTGCACATCAATTCCGTCCGAGCAGATACAGTTCGGTCGGTTTACAGTCCGGCTTCTCCTCAGCATCGCAGAGGAGGGGATCGCTGAGAAGATCGATACAGAGACCAGGGGCGGAATACGCTTCTACCCCGGTTCAATCGCGATGATCGCCATCCTTCGCGCTATCCTCTGCGGAGTGGTTCGCACGTGCCCCGGCACTATGACGAAATGCGATCGGTGGGTGATGAACGCGACCAAAGGCGTGATGCGAGGGACTATCTCACTCAGAAGAGAGTTGATGGAGGCCGAGCCCACCGTGACGGTTACGACGGAGATCGTCCGAGTGGAAGTGGCTCTGTCATCTCCGGCCCCGAGTGTTTCAGTCAAGCAATCCGCTCCGCTAATATTCCCCCCAACTTCAGGTTGGCGGTCGGAATAAGCAAGTTCACCAGAGAGTCCAAGCCGAAAACATGGCTGGACGATTACCGAGTGGCAATTCAGATCGGCGGCGGCAACGACAACGTCGCAATGAAGCACTTGCCCCTGATGCTGGATGGTTCGGCCCGAGCTTGGCTGAATAAACTAGCTACTTCAAGCATATACTGCTGGGCAGACTTGAGTGTTCATCAAGACCTTCGAGGGCACCTGCAAGCGCCCTGTTGGTCTCACCGAGCTGCAGCATTGTATCCAGAAGCCGAGTGAGCCTTTGGGCGATATTATCCAGCGCTGGACCACTCTCCACGACATGGTGGAAAACGTCACCGAGCATCAGACAGTCTGTGCTTTCAAAGCAGACGTCAGGTACCGAGAGCTGAACTTGAAGTTCGGTCGGACGGAAGACATGTCCATGAGCAAGATGATGGAGATAGCAACCCGCTATGCCAATGGAGAACAAGAAGACCGCCTCCGCAATGGCAAAGGCAAGACAGTCGACGGAGATGCCAACTCCAACCAAAAGCAGAAGCAGAAGGTGGAGCGCACACCGCCGGCAGAAGCAGCTGCTCTGGCGGCAGGAAAGTTCAAGGGAAAGGCCAAGGGTCAATTCTCTCCCAAGAAATCCAAAAATAAGTTAGGACCAGATGTCCTTGATATGTCGTGTGCAATCCACACGAAAATAGATGAAGAAGGCAACACTATAGTGCCAAAGCATACCACTCGACAGTGCACGTTGTTGATCCAGAAATTCAGAGAGGATCAGTCGAGTGAGAAAGACCTGGAGAAGGAGGACGACGAGCAAGAAGACCCTTCCCCAAAAGTCCACGCCACTCTGATGATCTTCACTGACGTCGAAAGCAAGAGTCGACTGAAGGTGGTCAACCGAGAGGTCAACATGGCAGCTCCTTCTGCCCCAACATACCTCAAGTGGTTGCAGACTGCCATCACTTTTGACTAGTCGGATCACCCACCCCATGTACCCACCCTGGGACGTTAGGCTCTCGTTGTCGATCCGGTGGTTGAAGGCGTTCGGCTCTGCAAGGTGCTGATGGACGGAGGGAGCGGCTTGAATATCATGTATGCCGACACTCTCAAAGGGATGGCATTCCTATGTCCAAGCTCAGCGAGAGCAATATGCAGTTACATGGAGTGATCCCTGGGAAGAAGGCCAAGTCACTCGGCCAGATCGCGTTAGATGTCGTCTTCGGCTCTGACAAGAACTTCCGCAAAGAGAGACTCATGTTCGAGGTGGTAGACTTCTAGAGTGCCTACCACGCCATACTTGGTCGTCTAGCTTATGTACATTTCATGGCCCGACCATGTTACGTATATCTGAAGATAAAGATGCCAGGGCCAAAGGTAGTCATCACCGTCACCGACAATCGGCAGAGAGCAGAAGAGTGTTTGCAGCAGGGCTCCAGGATTGTCGACCAGTATTTCGCAATGGTGGAGCTCAATGAGTATCGGAAGATATCAGACCCCGCCGAACTGATGCGCTCAAAGAATCCAGCTTCTCAGTCCGCATTCCAATCGGTAGGAGAAATCAAGAAAGTCAGCATCCACCCGACGGATCCCACCGCTGCCCCGACCAACATCTCAACAACTCTTGATCCTAAATAAGAAGCCGAGCTCATCCACTTCCTCTGTGAGAACTGGGACATCTTTGCATGGAAGCCTGCTGACATGCCTGGTGTGCCCAGGGAACTGGCTGAGCACCGACTGAGAGTCGACCCCAAGGCCCGGCCTGTCAAGGGACATCTACGTCGGTTCGCCACACACAAGAGAAAAGAAATCGGCGAGGAAGTGGCTAAGCTCCTAGAGGCCAAGTTCATTCATGAGGTTTACCACTCCGAGTGGCTCGCGAATGTCGTCATGGTACCCAAGAAGGACAAGTCACTCCGAATGTGCATCGACTTCAAGAACATCAATCGGGTCTTCCCGAAAGATCACTTCCCGCTCCCCCGCATAGATCGGATTGTCGACTCGACTGCGGGATGTGAACGATTGTGTTTTTTAGATGCTTACTCCGGGTAGCATCAGATCCGTCTGTATGGCCCAAATGAAAAAAAACGTCCTTCATCACCCCGTTTGGGTGCTTCTGCTACATCACTATGCCATTCGGTCTAGAAAATGCAGGAGCTACTTTCATGCACATGATTCAGAAATGCCTCCTCGATCAGATCAGTCGAAACGTGGAGGCATACATGGACGATATCGTAGTCAAGTCACGCAAAGGTTGTGACCTCCTGACTGACTTTGCAGAAACATTTGCCAACCTATGAAGGTACGACATCAAGCTCAACCCAGCCAAGTGCACATTCGGAGTCCCCAGCGGCAAGTTACTCGGTTTTCTCGCTTCCGAACAAGGAATCGACGTTAACCCCGAAAAGATCGAGGCAATCTTCCGAATGAAAAGCCCCGTGCGAGTACACGATGTTCAGAAGCTTACAGGATGTTTGCCAGCACTAAGCAGATTCATATCTCGACTCGGAGAGAAAGCTCTACCACTATACTGACTCATGAAAAAGTCAGATACCTTCGAGTGGACTCCTAAAGCAGAAGCTGCATTCATCGAGCTAAAAACTCTGCTATCCACCCAGCTGGTTATTGCTGCTCCATACAGCAAAGAGCCCCTCCTCTTATACATCGAGGCTACAAATCAAGTCGTCAGCACAGTCCTGACAGTCGAACGAGAGGAGGAAGGCAAAGCTTATAAGATTCAACGCCCAGTGTATTATGTTTCTGAGGTATTGACTCCTTCCAAGCAGAGATATCCCCACAATCAGAAGCTTCTCTATGGGATTTTCATGACTACAAAGAAGGTGGCTCATTATTTTCAAGATCACTCGGTGTCTGTTGTCAGCAATGCCCCATTGTCAGAAATCCTTCACAATCGGGATGCATCAAGCCGAGTGGCGAAATGGGCAATGGAGCTGCTATATTGCGACATAAAGTTTGAAGCTAAGAAATCCATCAAATCTCAAGATCTTATTGATTTCATGGCCGAATGGATAGAACAAAAACAACCAGCTCCGATCCACTCGGCACACTGGATTATGTTCTTTGACGGTTCAAAGATGCTGAATGGTTCCGGTGCGGGCATAGTTCTCATATCCCCGAAGGGCGACAAGCTCAGTTACATATTGCAGATTCACTTTGATTCTTCTAACAACGAGGCCGAGTATGAAGCTCTCCTCTACGGGTTGTGAATGGCCATCTCGCTCGGCGTCTGATGCTTGATGGTATACGGTGACTCGAATCTGCTGGTTAATCAAGTGGTGAAGGAGTGGGATGTGAGAAACCCCGGCATGACTGGGTACTGCAACGCAGTGAGAAAGCATGAGAAAGGATTTAAAGGTTTAGAACTCCATCATGTTCCTCGATTGAAGAATCAAACTGCCGACGAGTTGGCAAAAATCGGGTCCACTCGAAAGCCTGTGACCAGTGATGTTTGTTTGGAACACATAGACACTCCTTCGATGCAGGAAGATCCATTCACTGAAGAACCCCCTCAGCCTGCAAGTACTTCGGATCCGACTGAAGTTGAAATCCCAGTTGTTGTCGATCTGATCATGGAGATTCTGGTGGTCACGCCCGAGTGGCAGTACCCTACATCGCATACATCCAGATGTGAGAGCTACCAGAGGATGAAGTCGAAGCCAGAGAGATCGTCCGCATGTCGAAGGCCTTCACGGTCATGGGAGATCAACATTATAAGGAAACTGTGACTGGCGTAGCTCAGCGGTGCATTTCCTGTGAAGAAGGCCGATTGATTTTGGAGGAAACCCACTCACGAACCTATGGTCATCATGCGTCCTCTAGGGCCATCGTTACCAAAGCATTCTGGTCTAGATTCTTCTAGCCACGAGCGAGTGAAATGGCCAAGGAAAATCATGGATTGATGACCCACAAGTATAGAGGATCAATCGTAGTCCTTTTGATAAGTAAGATTGTTGAACCCAACGAGGAGCAGAAGGATCTGACAAGTGGTTTTCAGCAAGGTAAAATCTGCAGGCACTAAAATTGTCGGTAACAAGTGATTGTGTGGTGAGATGATTCGTAGCAAGAAACAAGTAACAAAAGTAGCAACGGTGCAGCAAAGTGGCCCAATCCCTTTTGTAGCAAGGACAAGCCTGGACAAAGTCTTATAGGAGGAAAAACGCTCCCGAGGACACACGGGAATTTCTGTCATGCTAGTTTTCATCATATTCATATGATTCGCGTTCGTTACTTTGATAGTTTGATATGTGGGTGGACCGGCGCTTGGGTACTGCACTTACTTGGACAAGCATCCCACTTATTATTAACCCCTCTCGCAAGCAAACGCAACTACGAAATAAGAATTAAGACAAAGTCTAACCATAGCATTAAACTAGTGGATCCAAATGAGCCCCTTACGAAGCAACGCATAAACTAGGGTTTAAGCTTCTATCACTCTAGCAACCCATCATCTACTTACTACTTCCCAATGCCTTCCTCTAGGCCCAAATAAGGGTGAAGTGTTATGTAGTCGACATTCACATAACACCACAGGAAAAACAACATACAACACATCAAATTACCGAACGAATACCAAATTCACATGACTACTATTAGCATGACTTATCCCATGTCCTCAGGAACCAAAGTAACTACTCACAAAGCATAATCATATTCGTGACCAGAGAGGTAATGAGTAGCATCAACGATCTGAACATAAACTCTTCCACCAAGTAATCCAACTAGCATCAACTACAAAGAGTAATCAACACTACTAGCAACCTTACAAGTACCAATCGGAGTCGCGAGACGGAGATTGGTTACAAGTGATGAACTAGGGTTTGGAGATGAGATGGTGTTGAAGAAGATGTTGATGGCGATGAGTCCCCTCCGATGAGAGGAGTGTTGGTGATGACGATGGCGATGATTTCCCCCTCCGGGAGGGAAGTTCCCCGGCAGGATCGTCCTGCCGGAGCTCTAGATTGGTTGTGCTCAAGTTCTGCCTCATGGCGGCGGCGAATCCACGAAAAAGCTCCTCCTTGATTTTTTTATGGACGAAACCCTTCATATAGAAGAAGAGGGGGGCCAGTGGGCCAGCAGGCTGCCCACAAGCCCCCTGGGCACGGCCAGGGGGTGGCCGCGCCAAGCAGGCTTGTGGCCACCTGCTGGCACCCCTCTGGCGCTTCTTCGGCCCAGTATTTTTTATAAATCCGGAGAAAAATCCTCGTTGATTTTTACGGCGTTTGGAGTTGTGCAGAATAGGTATCTCAACTTTGCTCCTTTTTCAGGCCAGAATTCCAGCTGCCGGCATTCTCCCTCTTCATGTAAACCTTGCAAAATAAGAGAGAAAAGGCATAAGTATTGTACTGTGAAGAGAAATAACAGCCCAAGAAGCGATAAATATCAACATGAAAGCATGATGCAAAATGGACGTATCAACTCCTCCAAGCTTAGACCTCGCTTGTCCTCAAGCGAAAGCCTAGCTCAATAAATATGTCCACATGTTTAGGGAGAGAGGTGTCGACAAAACAAGATACGAACATGCATGCATCATGATCATGATCAGAACAGCAATACCAACATATAATCTCTCATGCTAAAGTGATAATTCCTTCACAAAGTAAAGCATGGATCAAGAACCTTACCGAGAAGTAACAACCGATAGCCTTTAGTCATTGAAGCAATTGCAATTTATCACAACATCAGAAAGAGTCAAATAAGAGCTTGTAAAGCAAATCCACATACTCAATCATTCTTTCGTTCTCTACAATTGCTACAACTCACGTGGTACTCATGAGATCAAAGTTTCAGCTGGACACATAGAAAGATAGGGGCTTATAATTTTTCCTCCCAACTGCTTACCTCAAGGGTAATGTCAACAATAATAATTCATGAATACTTACCTCCAAGTTAACATATGAATATAGATCTTTCCCAAGCATATGACGTTAGCCAAGATAAAGGCGAAATACGGAATTGGTGAAGATCACCATGACTCTTTCAAGGGCAAATAGTAAAGGTACAAGATAGGCCCTTCGCAGAGGGAAGCAGAGGTTGTCATGTGCTTTTGAGGTTTGGATGTGTGTCCTCTTAGTGCGGAGGAACGTCACTTTATATTGCCTCCTATGATAAAGAACTTTATTATGCAGTCTGTCGCTTTTATGTCTTCCTCATCACAGGTTCGTACAAAGCTTATTTTCCACACACTAATAGATCATACATATTAGAGAGCAATTTTTACTGCTTGCACCGATGACAACTTACTTGAAGGATCTTATTCAATCCATAGGTAGGTATGGTGGACACTCATGGCAAAACTAGGTTGAAGGTTTGTGGATGCACAAGTAGTATCTCTACTTGGTGCAGGAGGTTTGGCTAATGTGAGGTGGAAGCAATCGTCACATGCTAAGGGATCTCTAATCATATAACATTGTTCGGAGCCAAGCAAACACAATTCATTACGTTGTCTTCCTTGTCCAACATCTACTTCTAGGCATGCAATAGTTTAGTGAGTATTCACAGTCATAGATGGTGTCAGAGATGATATATTTATATGTGGAACTCTCCTTCTTTATCACTTCCTATTAATTGCAACCATGACCAAGGTCTACGTTTTCCTACCCTCAACAAGTTTCAATCATCATTCTTTTTATATGTGAATCCATCACTTTCCATAAGATCATTACATGATCTTTCATGTTTTTCTTCTATTCTCACTCTTTTGATCATGGAAAGAGGCAAAGCCCTACAACTAAGACACTCTTTATTATATGTCTCACGAGCTCGAATACATCGGGGGTGACACAAAGAAAAACTCAAGACTAAAACACTAAGACTTTTAAATTTACTGGAAAAAGAGAAAACCGAAAAGGAAAACTAAAACAAAGGTAAAGGCAAAAGATGTGATGGTGATACGATACCGGGGAAACTCGCCCAAGCTTGGCACAAGCCAAGGGGATTTCCCATACCCATGTTTAGTTGTCTTCCTTTGGTGGTGATGGTGGAGGAGTTTTTGCAGAGGTCTTGAGCTTGTTTAATTTCCACTTGAGCATAAAATTCTGCTCCCTCGGATCATCATTTTCCTCTTCAAGCTTCAACACCCTTTCGCATAATTCCTGCTTACTCTCCTGCAAGAAACGAGAAGGGATAAACAAAGTCTTAGACTTCTTCCTTGAGTCAGGGAGGCTCGACTTCTTGAACTCCACATGCGTGTGTCCAGGTTGAGGTAGAGGAGCCTCCTCTTCATCAGAACTTGTTTGTTCCTTCCCCTTCGGATCATAATCTTGTTCCTCATGAGTGGTCCAGCCATAAGGATGCAAGTCCCCATAGACCTTGGGATTAGCAAGGTAATCTGCCACAAAGCTCTCCCCCTCTGAATCTTGAGAAGACATCTTGCCCTAAATCTGTGGCAGAAAACAGGCTCGAAACGAAAAACAGAAGAAATCTGTGAGATGCAGGGGTCAGACCAAACGGGAGTATATATAATGATTTTTTTTTCAGACCAGAAGGAGTACCCCGCACGAAAACGGAGTCCAGGAGGCGCACCAGGTGGCCACAAGCCCTCCCGGCGCGGCCAGGGGGTGGGCCCGCGCCGGGCAGGCTTGTCGCCTCCTCGCGCACTTTCCGGACTACTTCCAATTTTTTTATTTTTTTCAAATATTCCAAAACGGAGAAAATTTCCTACAGGAAAAGTTTTGGACTCTGTTTTCTTACCGAATCACATACCTCTTTGTTTTCGGAGTCTGAAACAGGCTGATAAATATCCCTTAGGTATTCTTCCGGAGTTATGGTATTGATAATATTGCTTTCAACATTTATGGGAGTACGTGAGATATAATGCTTGATTCTCTGCCCATTTACAACTCTCAGACAATTACCTTCCGCGTTGTTGATCTTGATAGCACCGGAACGATATACTTCCTCAACAACATAGAAACCTTCCCATTTAGAGAGAAGCTTGCCTGAAAGAATCTTAAACGAGAGTTATATAGCAAGACATAATCACCTACATTGAACTCACGCTTTTGTATCCTCTTATCATGCCACCTATTAACCTTTTCTTTGAACAACTTGGCACTCTCACATGCCTGAGTTCTCCATTCATCAAGCGAGCTAATATCAAATAACCTCTTCTCACCGGCAAGTTGGAAATCAAAGTTGATCTGTTTGATTGCCCAATAAGCTTTATGCTCTAGCTCAAGAGGTAAATGGCATGCTTTACCGTACACCATTTTGTACGGAGACATGCCCATGGGATTCTTATAGGCAGTTCTATAAGCCCAAAGTGCATCATCGAGCTTCTTAGACCAATTCTTTCTAGACCTGTTGACAGTCTTTTGCAGAATTAGTTTGATCTCTCTGTTGCTTAGCTCTACTTGACCACTGGACTGAGGGTGATAGGGAGACGCAATTATATGGTTGACATCGTACTTAGCAAGCGTTTTACGGAAAGCACCATGAATGAAGTGTGAACCACCGTCGGTCATTGGATATCTAGGGACTCCAAATATAGGGAAGATAATTTCTTTCAGCATCCTGATAGAGGTGTTGTGATCAGCACTACTAGTGGGGATAGCTTCTACCCACTTAGTGACGTAATCAACAGCAACTAGGATATGAGTATACCCCTTGGATTTTGGAAAAGGTCCCATATAATCAAATCCCCAAACATCAAATGGTTCAATGACAAGTGAATAGTTCATAGGCATTTCCTGACGTTTGCTAATATTACCTAGTCTTTGACATTCGTCACAGGACAAGACAAACTTACGGGCATCTTTGAAGATAGTGGGCCAATAGAATCCTGATTGCAATACCTTGTGCGCAGTTCTATCTCCCGCATGGTGTCCTCCGTAGGCCTCGGAGTGACACTTCTGTAGGATCTGTCCCTGTTCATGTTCAGGTACACAATGTCTAATAACACCATCTACTCCTTCCTTATAAAGGCAAGGATCATCCCAAAAGTAATGTCTCAAGTCAAAGAAGAATTTCTTCTTTTGCTGGTACGTGAAACTAGGTGGTATATATTTGGCAACAATATAGTTTGCATAATCAGCATACCACGGTGCACTACCTGAAGCATTGATGACATTCAATTGCTCATCGGGAAAGCTATCATCAATAGGTTGTGGGTCATCAAGAACGTTCTCCAACCTAGACAAGTTCTATCAACAACGTGAAAATCAAATTCTTCTAGCAAGAGAACCCATATGATAAGTCTAGGTTTAGTGTCTTTCTTCTCCATGAGGTACTTAATAGCAGCATGATTAGTGTGAATAGTGACTTTGGAATCAACTATGTAAGACCTGAACTTTTCACATGCAAACACAACTAGGTTATCAAATCCCTCTTAAGTATTTCGAAGGCTTCCTCACAATCATCGTCAAAAACAAAAGGAATATCCTTTTGCAAGAGATTGGTAAGAGGCCTAGAAATCTTAGAGAAGTCTTTAATGAACCTTCTATAGAAACCAGCATGACCAAGGAAACTTCTTATACCTTTGATATCTATGGGGTATGGCATTTTCTCGATTGCATCAACCTTAGCCTTATCGACTTCAATACCTCTTTCAGAAATTTTATGTCCTAAGACGATGCCTTCATTAACCATATAAAGTGGCACTTCTCCCAATTCACGACAAGATTGGTGTCTTTACATCTCTGTAAGACTCGATCAAGATTGCTGAGCCAATCATCAAAAGAAGACCCGTAAACGGAAAAGTCATCCATGAAAACCTCGACAATCTTTTCACAAAAGTCAGAGAATATAGACATCATACATCTTTGAAAAGTGGCAGGTGCATTACATAAGCCAAAAGGCATACGTCTATAAGCAAAGGTACCGAAAGGGCAGGTGAAAGTGGTTTTCTCCTTATCAGATTGTGCAACTGGTATTTGGGAGAAACCAGAATAATCGTCTAGAAAGCAGAAGTGTGTGTGTTTAGACAGCCTTTCTAGCATTTGGTCGATAAAAAGCACAGGGTAATGATCTTTCCTAGTGGCTTTATTCAGTTTCCTAAGATCGATCACCATCCTATAGCCAGTAATAATCCTTTGTGGGATCAATTCATCCTTATCATTAGGGACAACGGTAATGCCTCCCTTCTTAGGGACGCAATGCACCGGACTCACCCAATCGCTATGAGCAACAGGATAGATAATACCCGCTTCCAGGAGCTTTAGTATTTCTTTTCTTACTACTTCTTTCATCTTAGGATTTAATCTCCTTTGATGATCAGCAAGTGGTTTGAAGTCAGGATCCGTTTTAATCTTGTGTTGGCATACAGTGGGACTAATGCCCTTAAGATCATCAAGAGTATATCCTATAGCAGCACGGTGCTTCCTCGGAGTTTTTAGTAACTTCTTTTCTTCATGCTATGAGAGGCTAGCACTAATTATGACAGGATATATCTCTTTTTCATCAAGATAAGCATACTGCTTAAGCTCGAACACAGGATCACCCTTTGGTGGGGGTGGATCCCCAAGCAGTTCAACATGCAAGTTATTCTTAAGAATAGGATATTGTTCTAAGACAACTCTATCTATCTCATCCCTTTCAGTCATATGCATATCATTTTCATTCTCAAGCAAGTATTGCTCTAAGGTATCAGTAGGAGGCACGGCAATAGAACCTAAGGCAATAGTTTCATCCCTATTAGGAAACTCCTTTTCATGATGTTGTCTACCAAACTTGGAGAAATTGAACTTGTGTGACACACCTTCAAAGCCAACAATGACAGTTTGCTTCTCATAGTCAATATGAGCATTGACAGTATTGAGAAAAGGTCTGCCAAATAGATGGGACAAAATCTATCTTGTGCGGTAGCAAGAACGAGGAAATCAGCAGGATACTTCATTTTACCACACAAGACTTCAACATCCCTAACAATTCCCACAGGGCAGATAGTATATCTATTGGCAAGCTAAATAGTGACATCAATAGGCTCTATCTCAACAGGTGCAATCTCGTCTTTGATTTCATCATATAAGGATCATGGTATTGCACTAACACTAGAACCCACGTCACATAAACCATGATAGCAATGATCTCCTATCTTAACAGAAACAACAGGCGTGCCAACACCAGGCCTATGTTTGTCTCTAGCGTGAGGTTTAGCAATTCTAGCAGCATCTTCACAGAAGTGAATATTATGTCCCTCAACATCGTCGGACAGCAGATCTTTGATAATAGCAATGCTAGGTTCAACTCTAATTGGCTCAGTGGGTGTAGGTGTTCTAATGTAGCCTCTACGTATCACAGTTGAAGCTTTAGAATGATCCATTATCCTAACAGGGAAAGGTGGTTTCTCAATGTAAGCACTGGGAACCACATGATCATTATAGGCAATGACTCTCTCTTCAACTGGATTGGGTTTAACTACATTGACTTCTAAAGGAGGATGATATTTGAACCACTTCTCTTTGGGGTGATCAATATGGGCAGCAAAGGATTCAAACAATGAAGCTACTATCTCAGAGTCAAGTCCATACTTAGCGCTAAAGTCACAAAAAGTATTTGTCTCAACAAAGGATTTAACACAATCAAACGTGATATTCATACCTGACTCCTTACCTTCTTTGAGCTCCCAATCTTCAGAGTTGCGTTTAATTCTCTCCAATAAATTCCATATGAAGTAATTATGTCTCTTCATAAAAGAACCGGTACAAGAATTGTCAAGTGATGTCCGCTATGCTAGTGCAACGAAAGACCTTCCAATGGCGCCAGAAATAGGCACGTCGTTGGTGTTCCCTCGAAGCGGAAAGGGTGAGGTAGCGTAGCGGTGGTAAGTATTTCCCTCAGATTGAGAACCAAGGTATTGAACCAGTGGAGGAGTAACACAAGATCCTGAACAAACACAAAAGCTTGCTCCCAACGCTATGAAGGGGTTGTCAATCCCTTATAGATTGTTTGCCAAGTGAGAACTGAAAGCAACAAAATAACAAAGCGAAGTAAAAGCGGATATGTAAACGATGGATGTGAATAGACCCGGGGGCCGTAGTGTTGACTAGTGGCTTCTCTCATGAAAGCAAGTAGACGGTGGGTGAACAAATTACTGTCGAGCAATTAACAGAACCGCGCAAATTCGTGACGATATCTATGCAATGATTATATCTATAGGCATCACGTCCAAAACAAGTAGACCGATACTTTCTGCATCTACTACTATTACTCCACACGTCGACCGCTATCCAGCATGCATCTAGTGTATTAAGTCCATAAGAACAGACTAACGCCTTAAGCAAGATGACATGATGTAGAGGGATAATCTCAAACAAATGATAAAAACCCCATCTTTTTACCCTTGATGGCAACTACTTGATGTGTGCCTCGCTGCCCCTATTGTCACTGGGAAAGGTCACCACATGGTAGAACCCAAAACCAAGCACTTCTCCCATTGCAAGAATCATAGATCTAGTTGGCCAAACAAAACCCAAGACTCGGAGAGACTTACAAGGATAAAAATCATGCATATAAGAAATCAGCAAATACTCAAATATATATCATAGATAATCTGATCACAAATCCACAATTCATCGGATCTCGACAAACACACCGCCAAAGAAGATTACATCGGATAGATCTCCATGAAGATCATGGAGAACTTTGTATTGAAGATCCAAGAGAGAGAAGAAGCCATGTAGCTACTAATTACGGACCCGTAGGTCTGAAGTGAACTACTCACGAGTCATTGGAGGGGCGATGATGATGATGAAGAAGCCCTCCAACTCCAAAGTCCCATCCGGCAGGGCACCAGGAAGGGTCTCCAGATGAGATCTCGCGGAAACGGAAGCTTGTGGCAGCGGAAAAGTATTTTCGAGGCTCCCCTAATTTTTTCTGAATTTTTGGGAATATATAGGCCAAGGATCTAGGTCAGGGGGCGGCCAGGGAGGCCACAAGCCCTGACCCCGCCGCCTCCCCCCTGGTGGCGGAGTGGGAGCTTGTGGGCTCCCTGGAGCCCACCTGGCTTGGCCCACAGGCCCCCTGATCTTCTTCCGTTCGGGCAAAAATCATTTCGGGGTTTTTATTCCGTTTGGACTCCGTTCCAAAATCAGATCTGAAAAGAGTCAAAAACACAGAAAAAACAGGAACTGGCACTTGGCACTGAATTAATAAGTTAGTCCCAAAAAAGATATAAAAGGTACATAAAACATCCAAAGAAGACAAGATAACAGCATGAAACCATCAAAAATTATAGATCGTTTGAGACGTATCAAGCATCCCCAATCTTAACTCCTGCTCGTCCTCGAGTAGGGAACTGATAAAGAATGATTTTTTTATGCTTTCATGCTGCCTAGCATAGGTGCCCTTTGTAATTCCTCTTATGTGATGTGAATGTTCAGATCCATTAGATTCAAAACAATAGTTTGCTATTAACGTGGAAACAATAATAATTCAAGCAAACTAGCAAGGTAATCATGAACTTTCAAAATAACAAGGCCAAAAGAAAGTTATCCCTACAAAAGCATATAGTCTGGCTATGCTCTATCATCATTGCACAATGAATTTAAATCATGCACAACCCCGGTATTGGCCAAGTAATTGTTTCACACCTTTACTTTCTCAAACCTTTTCAACTCTCACGCAATACATGAGTGTGAGCCATGGTTATAGCACTATAGATGGTGTGCAGTGTGGTAGAGGTTGCAAGACAAAAAGGAGAAGATAGTCACATTAACTAGGCATATCAATGAGCTGTGGAGATGCTCATCAATAGATATCAATGTGAATGGGTAGGGATTGTCATACAAATGATGCACTAGAGCTACGAGTATGTGAAAGCTCTTAAAGAAAACTAGTGGGTGTGCATCCAACTTGCTTGCTCACGAAGACCTAAGGCAATTTTGAGGAAGCCTGTCATTGGAATATACAAGCCAAGTTATATAATGAAAATTTCCCACTAGCTATATGATGGCGACAAAACGAGAGACTCTCAATCATGAAGATCATGGTGCTTAATATGCACATGTGTGGAAAAAGTGGTAGCATTGTCCCTTCTCTCTTTTTCTCTCATTTTTTTATTATTTTTGGTGGGCTCTTTGGCCTCTTTTTTTTATTTTGGTGGGCTTCTTTGGCCTCTTTTATTTCCTCACATGGGACAATGCTCCATTAATGATGATCATCACACTTTCAACTCAAAACTTAGAGCAACTATGACTCTATATGGAATGCCTTCGGTAGTGTACCGTGGCAATGATCTAGCATGGCATAGACATCAATGGAAACATCATGCTAGCTATCTTACGATCATGCAATGGCAATGTAGACGTGGTGGCACATGTCATCGTGGTAGTTGCATGGCAATATATCTCGGAATGACTTTGAAAAAGCCATAGTAGGTAGGTATGGTGGTTGTTTTGAGGGAGGCTAATGGTGGTTTTGTGCACCGGCAAAAGTTGCACGGCACTAAGGAGATAGTGATGGTGGAAGGTGAAAGTGCATCTAAACTATGGACTCAACATTAGTCATGAAGAACTCATATACTTGTTGCAAAAGTTTTATTAGTAATCGAAACAAAGCATTCAACGCATACTCCTAGGGGAAGGGTTGGTAGGTATAAACCATCGCGCGATCTCGACTGCCACGCAAAGGATGACAATCAATATACTAATCATGCGCAGATTTCATCACATAGCGGTTCACCATACATGCATGCTACGGGAATCACTAACTTCAACACAAGTATTTCTAGATCCACAACACCTTACTAGCATGACTTCAATATTAACATAACCACAACTCAAAACTAATTGAGATGAATCAAACTTCTCTAACTATTCAATGCACATGAAGGTGGAAGTTTTCATATCCCTTTGGATAACTACCCCTTTTGAGACTACTTTCAAAGCATAGATCAACTACCAAGCCATGCACCGCTGTGCTCTACAAGATATAAGTGAAGCACATAGAGCAAAAGTATCTAGCTTAAAAGATATAAGTGAAGCACATGTGAGCTGAATTGTCTACCAAAAGATATAAGTGAAGCTCGACAAAATCACGGTGAGTGCATGTCTCTCTCTCTAGGTGTGCTGCAAGGATGATTGTGACACAACAAAAAAATAAAAGACTCCTACGATACAAGACGCTCCAAGCAAAGAAACATAACATGTGGTGAATAAAAATATAGCCCCAAGTAACGTTACCGATGGATTGAAGACGAGAGAGGGGATGCCTTCCCGGGGCATCCCCAAGCTTAGGCTTTTACGGCGTACTTGAATCTCTTGGGGTACCTTGGGCATCCCCAAGCTTGAGCTCTTGCCACTCTTTATCTCTATGTCCATAAGAACTTCATCCAAAACTTGAAAACTTCACAACACGAAACTTAAACAGAAAATCGTGATAACATTAGTACAAGAAAGCAAACCACCATTTCCTTAGGTACTGTAGCAAACTTAAATTCTACTTGTGCTGATGTTGGGTTACTGTATTTTCAATCTTCCATGGCTAATACCCCCCGATACTATCCATAGTTTCATCAAAATAAGCAACCAACACAACAAAAAAACAGAATCTGTTAACAGCAGACCAGTCTGTAGCAATCTGTATATTTTGTATACCTATGGTACTTCAAAAATTCTGAACAATTACGAGAGTCTGAAGAATTTGCATAGAAATCAGCAGCAAAAAGAATCAACTCAAAATCTCTTACAGAAAAAAATGAAAATTCTTTTCGTGAGCAAAAAGTTTTTATCTTTTCCAGCATGACCAAACGATCATCCCCAAGACTAATCATAACGGTTTTGCTTGGCGCAAACGCAAAAAGAAACACAAAAAACACAATCATAACAGAATTATGAAAGTGTGGAAAACAAAAAACAGAAATAAAAAGGATAGATTCATTGGGTTGCCTCCCAACAAGCTCTTTTGTTTAACGCCCTTAGCTAGGCGAAAAGTGATGGAATCATGTATAGTCATCTTTGGTGCTCAAACCATAGGTAGCCCTCATCATAGATTCATAAGGCAATCTTATTTTCTTTCTAGGAAAGTGCTCCATGCCCTTCTTTAAAGGAAATTGAAATCTAATGTTCCGTTCCTTCATATCAATGATAGCACCAATAGTCCTTAGGAAAGGTCTACCAAGAATAATGGGACATGAAGGATTGCAATCTATGTCAAGTACAATGAAATCCACGGGTACATAGTTCTTATTTGCAACAATAAGAACATCATCGATCCTTCCCATGGGTTTCTTGACAGTAGAATCCGCAAGATGCAAATTAAGAGAACACTCTTCAATCTCATGAAAACCAAGAATATCACATAAAGATTTTGGAATCACGGAAACACTAGCACCCAAATCACAAAAAGCATTGCACTCATAGTTTTCGATCTTGATTTTGATAGTAGGTTCCCACTCATCATGAAGTTTTCTAGGTATAGAGACTTCTAGTTCGACCTTCTCTTCAAGAGATTTCATCATAGCATCTACGATATGCGCGGTAAAGGCTTTGCTTTGGCTATAAGCATGTGGAGAGTTTGCAATGGGTTGCATCAAAGAAATGCATTCAAACAAGGAGCAATTATCATAATTGAATTCCTTGAAATCAAAAGTGGGAGTTTCATTACTACCCAAAATTTTGACTTCTTCTACTCCACTCTCCACACCTTTATCATCAAGATAGGTGGACTCTGAATCATTGGGGTGTTTTTCAACCAAAGTGGATTCATATCCAGCCCCTCCATAAGTAGGTTTGACACGCGAAAACAAAGATTCAAGAGGAGACATACCAAGCACTTTAAGATCTTCGTGATTTGCATCACTAGAACGCACCCTTTTAAACCATTCATGTCTAGCGCGAATTTGGGCGATTCTTTCTTTGCTCTCATTCATGGAGATACGCATAGCTTTCAAAGTTTCATCCAAGTTGACCTTGGGAGGAGCGCATCTAACTTTCAAAGCATCAATATCACAAGACATCCTATCAACGCTCTTAACCAAATCGTCTATTTTGAGTAGTTTTTCCTCTATGGACGCATTGAAAATCTTTTGAGAGTTAATGAACTCTTTGATATTACTCTCTAAATCAGAGGGTAATTTGTTGTGATTTCCATAAGTGTTGTTGTAGGAATTGCCATAATTGTTAGAGGAGTTACTAGGAAAAGTCCTAGGAACATAGTTTCCTCTAAAAGCATTGTTGTTGCCAAAATTGTTCCTACCAACAAAATTCACGTCCAAACTAGCGTTGCTACTCTCAATCAAAGAAGATAGTGGAATGTCATTAGGATCTACGGTAGCGCTTCTACTAGCAACCAAATTCATCAACTCGTCCATCTTAGCACTAAGCGAGTTAACTTCTTCTATAGCGTGCACCTTTTTGCTAGCAGGCGGCCTTTCAGTGTGCCACTGAGAGTAGTTGGTCATGATATTGTCTAGGAGTTTTGTAGCGTCTCCTAACGTGATTTCCATGAACGTTCCACCTGAGGTGGAGTCCAAGATATTGCGAGAAGCGAAATTCAAGCCAGCGTAAAAGATTTGTATAATCATCCACAAACTCAAGCCATGAGCGGGACAATTTCTAATCATAAGCTTCATCCTCTCCCAAGATTGTGCAACGTGTTCATGATCAAGTTGCTTGAAATTCATGATATCGTTACGTAAGGAGATGATCTTAGCCAGCGGAAAATACTTGGATATGTAAGCATCTTTGCACTTATCCCAAGAATCGATACTATTTTTAGGCAAAGAAGAAAACCAAGTTATTGCACGATCTCGCAACGAGAAAGGAAAAAGTTTCAACTTAATCACGTCATTATCCACATCTCTCTTCTTTTGCATATCACAAAGCTCAATGAAGGTATTGAGATGGGATGCGGCATCTTCACTAGGAAGGCCAGAGAATTTCTCTTTCATAACAAGATTCAGCAAAGCTGCGTTGATTTCATACGATTCCGCACTAGTGGCGGGAGCAATCGGAGTACTAATAAAATCATTATTATTAGTGCACGAGAAGTCGCAAAGTTTGGTGTTTTCAGCCATAATGACTTCAACAAACAAACAAGCACACAAGCAAGCAAGAGAACCTGCAAAGGAAAACGGCAAAGGCAAAAGAAAACGGCAAAGGAGAAAGGCAAATGAAAACGGCAAATGTGAAGTGGGGGAGAGGAAAACGAGAGGCAACTGGCAACAAAAGTAAATGCAAGAGAAGAGTTTGTGAGACCTACTTGGATAGATCTCGATTTCTCCTCCCCAGCAACGGCGCCAGAAATGCTTCTGATGTACGCTATGCTAATGCAACGAAAGACCTTCCAATGGCGCCAGAAATAGGCATGTCGTTGGTGTTCCCTCGAAGCGGAAAGGGCGATGTAGCGTAGCGGTGGTAAGTATTTCCCTCAGTTTGAGAACCAAGGTATCGAACCAGTGGAGGAGTAACACAAGATCCTGCACAAACACAAAAGCTTGCTCCCAACGCTATGAAGGGGTTGTGAATCCCTTATAGATTGTTTGCCAAGTGAGAACTAAAAGCAACAAAGTAACAAGGCAAAGTAAAAGCGGAAATGTAAACGATGGATGTGAATAGACTCGGGGGCCGTAGTGTTTACTAGTGGCTTCTCTCATGAAAGCAAGTAGACGGTGGGTGAACAAATTACTGTCGAGCAATTGATAGAACCACGCAAAGTCGTGACGATATCTATGCAATGATTATATCTATAGGCATCACGTCCAAAACAAGTAGACCGATACTTTCTGCATCTACTACTATTACTCCACACGTCGCTATCCAGCATGCATCTAGTGTATTAAGTCCATAAGAATAGAGTAACGCCTTAAGCAAGATGACATGATGTAGAGGGATAATATCAAACCAATGATAAAAACCCCATCTTTTTACCCTTGATGGCAACTACTTGATGTGTGCCTTGTTGCCCCTACTGTCACTGGGAAAGGTCACCACATGGTAGAACCCAAAACCAAGCACTTCTCCAATTGCAAGAATCATAGATCTAGTTTGCCAAACAAAACCCAAGACTCGGAGAGACTTACAACGATATCAAATCATGCATATAAGAAATCAGCAAAGACTCAAATATATATCATGGATAATCTGATCACAAATCCACAATTCATCAGATCTTGACAAACACACCGCCAAAGAAGATTACATCGGATAGATCTCCATGAAGACCATGGAGAACTTTGTATTGAAGATCCAAGAGAGAGAAGAAGCCATCTAGCTACTAACTACGGACCCGTAGGTCTGAAGTGAACTACTCGCGAGCCATTGGAGGGGCGATTATGATGATGAAGAAGCCCTCCAACTCCAAAGTCCCCTCCGGCAGGGCGTCGGGAAGGGTCTCCAGATGAGATCTCGCGGAAACAGAAGGTTGCGGCGGCGGAAAAGTATTTTCGAGGGTCCCCAAAAAAATTTCTGAATTTTTGGGAATATATAGGCCAAGGATCTAGGTCAGGGGCGGCCAGGGAGGCCACAAGCCTTGACCCCGCCGCCTCCCCCCTGGTGGCGGAGTGGGACCTTGTGGGATCCCTGGATCCCACCTGGCTAGGCCGAGAGGCCCCCTGATCTTCTTCCATTCGGGAAAAAATCATTTCAGGGGTTTTATTCCGTTTGGACTCCGTTCCAAAATCAGATTTGAAAAGAGTCAAAAACACACAAAAAACAGGAACTGGCACTTGGCACTGAATTAATAAGTTAGTCCCAAAAAAGATATAAAAGGTACATAAAACATCCAAAGAAGACAAGATAACAGCATGAAACCATCAAAATTATAGATGCGTTTGAGACATATCATCAAGCATGGTGCGATCATTATGAGAAAGCCGAGCATAGGAGTTCTGAATGATAATTTCTCTCGAGAGCTCATGATTGGGGCATGAATATAACATTGATTTAAGCCTCCCCCAAGCTTGAGCGATGCTTTCTCTGTCACGAGGCCAAAAATTATAAATATAATTCCGATCACGATGTACTAAATGCATAGGATAAAACTTTTGATGAAATTCCAATTTTAACCGATTGTAGTCCCATGATCCAGTATCATCACTTAGCCTATACCATGTCAATGCCTTATCCTTCAAAGATAAAGGAAATACCTTCTTCTTGACCTCATCCTCGGGCAAACCTGCAAGCTTAAATAAACCACAAACTTCATCTACATAGAGTAGACGCAAGTCTAAATGTGATGTTCCATCTCCTGTAAAAGGATTAGCCAGCAGTTTCTCAAGCATACCCGAAGGAAATTCAAAGCAAATATTTTCAGTAGGTGCAGCAGGTTGAGGAGCAACTCTTTGTGCTTCTATTCCAGGTGAAGATACCCTGAACAAGCCCTTCAAAGGATTAGTATCCATAGTGTGTGACAATAAATTTCAGCACACTATATGAATGTTTCCTTACCAAGTTCCACTTACCAAAGGTGCTTCACTCCTCGGCAACGGTGCCAGAAAAGAGTCTTGACGACCCACAAGTATAGGGGGTCTATCTAGTCCTTTCGATAAGTAAGAGTGTCGAACCCAACGAGGAGCAGAAGGATATGACCAGTGGTTTTCAGCAAGGTAAAATCTGCAGGAACTGAAATTGTCGGTAACAAGTGATTGTGTGGTGAGATGATTCGTAGCAAGCAACAAGTAACAAAAAGTAGAAACGGTGCACCAAAGTGGCACAATCCCTTTTGTAGCAAGGGACAAGCCTGGACAAAGTCTTATAGGAGGAAAAACTCTCCCGAGGACACACGGGAATTTCTGTCATGCTAGTTTTCATCATATTCATATGATTCGCGTTCGTTACTTTGATAGTTTGATATGTGGGTGGACTGACGCTTGGGTACTGCCCTTACTTGGACAAGCATCCCACTTATGATTAACCCCTTTCACAAGCATCCGCAACTACGAAAGAATAATTAAGATAAAGTCTAACCATAGCATTAAACTAGTGGATCCAAATCAGCCCCTTACGAAGCAATGCATAAACTACGGTTTAAGCTTCTGTCACTCTAGCAACCCATCATCTACTTACTGCTTCCCAATGCCTTCCTCTAGGCCCAAATAATGGTGAACTGTTATGTAGTCGACGTTCACATAACACCACTAGAGGAAAAACAACATACAACACATCAAATTACCGAACGAATACCAAATTCACATGACTACTATTAGCATGACTTATCCCATGTCCTCAGGAACCAAAGTAACTACTCACAAGGCATAATCATATTCATGACCAGAGAGGTAATGAGTAGCATCAAGTATCTTAACATAAACTCTTCCACCAAGTAATCCAATTAGCATCAACTACAAAGAGTAATCAACACTACTAGCAACCTTACAAGTACCAATCGGAGTCGCGAGACGGAGATTGCTTACAAGTGATGAACTAGGGTTTGGAGATGAGATGGTGCTGAAGAAGATGTTGATGGTGACAAGTCCCCTCCGATGAGAGGAGTGTTGGTGATGACGATGGCGACGATTTCCCCCTCCGTGAGGGAAGTTTCCCCGGCAGGATCGTCCTGCCGGAGCTCTAGATTGGTTCTGCTCAAGTTCCGCCTCGTGGCGGCGGCGAATCCACAAAAAAGCTCCTCCTTGATTTTTTTTTGGACGAAACCCTGCATATAGCAGAAGAGGGGGCCAGTGGGCCAGCAGGCTGCCCACGAGCCCCCTGGGAGCGGCCAGGGGGTGGCCACGACAAGTAGGCTTGTGGCCACCTGCTGGCGCCCCTCTGGCGCTTCTTCGGCCCAGTATTTTTTATAAATCCGGAAAAAAATCCTCGTTGATTTTTATGGCGTTTGGAGTTGCGCAAAATAGGTATCTCGACTTTGCTCCTTTTTCAGGCCAGAATTTCAGCTGCCGGCATTCTCTCTCTTCATGTAAACCTTGCAAAATAAGAGAGAAAAGGCATAAGTATTGTACCGTGAAGTAAAATAACAGCCCAAGAAGCGATAAATATCAACCTGAAAACATGATGTAAAATGGACGTATCATGGATCACTGTGAAGGCTGTCAGTATTACTCCAACAAATCACACAAGCCAGCGTGTGCTCTGAAGACAATTCCCCTCATATGGCCATTCGTTGTCTAGGTCTTGGACATGGTCGGACCCTTCCGAACAGGACAGGGTGGATTCACTCATTTGCTGGTTGCAGTCGGCAAATTAACCAAGTGGATAGAGGCCAAGCCAATCAAAAAGCTAGATGCACGTACTGCAATCAAGTTCATGAGAGAAATCACTTTCAGATTTGGGGTCCCGCGTATCATCATCACAAACAATGGGTCGAACTTCGACTCAGATGAATTCAAGAGTTTTTGCTCCAGCCAAGGAACCCGAGTGGATTACGCATTTGTTGCTCATCCTCAAACTAACGGCCAGGCCTAACGGGCGAATGGACTCATACTTCAAGGATTAAAGCCTCGTCTCATGCAAGAAATTGGACAAGCTGCAGGGCTTGGGTCACCGAGTTACCTTCGGTGCTCTGGGGTCTCAGGACGACCCCAAACAGGTCGACTGGGCGGTCTTCGTTGTTTCTCGTATATGGAGCTAAAGCTGTCCTTCCGAGTGATCTGCTCCACAATTATCCCCGAGTCGAACTCTTCTCTGAAGCTGAAGCTGAACAAGCCCGACAGTACGGAGTCGATCTTTTGGAGGAGGAGCGCGAGATGGCCCTGATTCGGTCAACGATCTACCACCAGGACTTACGGCGGTTCCATTCAAGACACGTCAGGAGGCGGACGTTCCAAGCAGGTGATTTGGTGCTCCGAGTACATCAGCACAGGCCGCACAAGTTAGCTCCCACCTGGGAAGGACCCTTCATCATCTCCAAGGTGCCGAACAACGGAGCCTACCGACTCTACAATCTCGAGAAAAGGATCGACGAGCCGCGGGCATGGAACAGAGATTTACTTAAGCGTTCTTATGCTTGATGAACGACTGTTTCGATGTAACAAACAAGATTCCCTAGAGCAACATACTTGCCAGAAGTTATGATTACTGCAATATATTTGTTGAATCCGGTCTAAAAAATCTTCTCCGAGTGAAGAGCTACCCTCTCACTCGGGGGCTTAGCCGCGAACCAGATTCGCCTAAGTTAAAAATTCTCCGAGTGAAGAGCTACCCTCTCACTCGGGGGCTTAGCCGCGAACCAGATTCGCCTAAGTTAAAAACTTCTCCGAGTGAAGAGCTACCCTCTCACTCGGGGGCTTAGCCGCGAACCAGATTCCCGTAAGTCAAAATCTTCTCCGAGTGAAGAGCTACCCTCTCACTCGGGGACTTAGCCGCGAACCCGATTCACCTAAGTAGCATACTACTCCGAGTGAAGAGCTACCCTCTCACTCGGGGGCTTAGCTGCGAACCAGATTCGCCTAAGTTAAAAACTTCTCCAAGTGAAGAGCTACCCTCTCACTCGGGGGCTTAGCCTCGAACCAGATTCGCCTAAGTTAAAAACTTCTCTGAGTGAAGAGCTACCCTCTCACTCAGGGACTTAGCCGCGAACCACATTCGCCTAAGTATCATACTACTCCGAGTGAAGAGCTACCCTCTCACTCGGGAACTTAGCCGCGAACCAAATTCGGCTAAGCTAAAAACTTCTCCCAGTGAAGAGCTACCCTCTCACTCAGGGGGGCTTAGCGGCTAGCCCGCTTAGCCTAAGTAACAAACTACTCCGAGTGAATAACTACCCTCTCACTCGGGGGCTTAGCCGCGAACCAGATTCGCCTAAGTTATAAAACCTCTTTGAGTGAAGAATAACCCTCTCACTCGGGGACTTAGCCACGAACCAGATTCGCATAAGGGACGAATCCCAGCCCAACTGCAAACCAAACTTCGCCTAGTTAGCCCCAACCCTACTGCGAATCAAGTTTCGCTTAGGCGGGAGACTTTGCATATGCCCAGAGCACTCCCAAAAATAAAAATAGAGTCGACAAGGATAAACTCAAATTCAGTCGAAACGGGCAAATTCACGATACCCAGCGCAGATCAAGGTTATCCGCGCACAACAAAAGCATTCAGGTTCTATACCCGGACGAAGTTTAAAGTGTTTACAGGACCACTCGGCATACCGAGGAAAATCAAAGTCTTTCTGACGAATGTTTGTCTTCCTCACGGCTCACCTGGGCTGGCCGGTTCCACGAAGGTGTCGAGGTCGATGATGTCGGCAATGCGCGTTGCAGTATCGATGAAGGTCTCCATGAAGTCTTCAAAACTAAGCTTCTTTGTGTTTGCAACCTGCAGCATCTTCAGCTTCTCCTCCCAAGCCTCCTTACAATGGACCCTGACGAGTGACAGAGCCACGTCAGCCCCACACCAAGCGGCCAACTTCTTCCATGTCTGAACTCGCTGAGGAATCTGCTCCATACGGGTCATCATTGCCTCCAGGTCATGATGGAGATCATCATCTGGCCACAGCTCCTTGTCGATCTTGCTTACAGCCGCCCTCAGTCACGTGATGTACTTCTCCACCTTCATGAGGCGGGAGTTCACACGGAACATATCCAGAGCCGGGCTGTCACCGACTAAAGTATTGATAGGGTCGAGTGCCTCCTCAGTTCCCTTCTCCAGGTCCTGGCAGAACTCTGTGAGGGAGAAAATTTCAAGGTCAACATTGAAACAGCAAAAAATCAATCACAACATTCACTCGACAAGACACTTACCAGTGAGTAACCCCAGCATCTTGGTGGCAAAATCTCCCACATATTTCTCTTGAGCATTCGCCCTCTTGCTCATGTTCTTCAGTTGGTTCATCCACTTGTACCACTCTTTCTGCATCTTCTCCACCTCCGCCTGCAAGCCCTTACTAGTTGCCTGGGCCTCCACCAACGCCTTGTCCTTCTCCTCCAGCGTTTTCTTCAAAGCAGCTACATCATTCATAGCAACCTCCAGGTTCGCGGACAGTTGATTCTTCTCTGCGGTCAAGGTAGCATATGCAGAACCTACTTCACAAGCTTTCTGAAAAGATCAGAAGACACAAATCAATCGATGCGTAACTCACTTCCGAGTGATATGCAGCCAAATTTATTTCACTTCCGAGTGATAAAGGCATAATTCGATTGAATAAAAATATATGATTCTGATAAGACCCCTGCTGATGCAAACACTCGACAACGGTCTCGGGGACTACACCCAGTGGGTTCACTTGGCGTGACCCCACTGGTTTATCACTCGACCAGGTCCGTCCTAACGAGCCAAAAATATTATACATTCAAGTGCTTAAGGCTATTATCATTCACTAGCGATTAATAATAGTCTCGGGGACTACACCCACTGGGTGCACTTAGCGTGCCCCCACTGGATTCAGCACTCAACCAGATCTGCTCTGGCTGAGTGCAATCAACAAAAAAGAATGTATCTACTGAATAAGACCCCTGCTAGTGCAAGCACTCGACAGTGGTCTCGGGGACTACACCCAGTGGGTTCACTCCGAGTGACCCCACTGGAACAAAAACAACACAAGGATATTTCTACAAAACACCCACTCACTACTAGGAAAAACCTTATATGCAGGACCTCAGTAGTAGCGCTGGGAAAAAGAAAACGCTGCTGCTAATTAGCAGTAGTGTTGATCCAGTTAAGCGCTACTACTAACACCTTAGCAGTAGCGCTGCTTATTAAAAACACGCTACTACTATGTGGGACCAGACGATGCCACCGACGGTAGTTGTAGTAGCAGCGTTGCCCAAAATCCAGCGGTAGCGCTTTGTTTTGTAGCACCGCTGCTGCTAGTTGGCCCCACTTAGTAGTAGCGCTCGAACGTGACGAGCGCTACTACTAATAGCATAGAAGCAGCGCTTTCTGGTATGCAGCGCTACTGCTAGTTGCGGCTGGTGCCACCTTTTTACCCCCTCCCCCTCCTCTCCCCCACTTTGACCTCTCTCCTCCTCCTTTCCCCTCTCCACTCTCCACACCATTGTTGATCTTCTTCTCTCTTCCTCCTACCTCTGTTCTCTCCTCGTTAATGTCCCGCTCCACCATAACTCTCCTTCATAAATGGCCTCTCTCACATATCTCTTTGTCCTACCTCTCTTCCTCTCCCCATTATATTAATGCCCCCTCCACCATAACTCCCTCTCCATTAGTTAGATAGCTAGATTCACCTCTCCTCCCCAACAACTAGATCTAGCTAGCTATTTAGCCATCCACGCGTGCTCTTTCGATCGGTCTCTCTCATCATCTCTCTCGACTGGTCTCTCTCGAGAGATATATAGGTGAGTAAAAAAGTTGTTCATTTAAAGAATGGGAATATGTGTGTGAATGAGAATATGTGTGTTTGGGATATATATATACATATATATATATATATATATATATATATATATATGGAGAGATTTGTGTGAGTGTGACATGCCCTCGAGTTGCTTATGTTTTGCCGAAATGTCGATTTATTTCCGTTTCGGTGAATTTCAAGCAAACTCAATATGTCATATTTTTAGGCAAGGTCTTGCCAAAAAATTTATATGACTTTGAAGCATGCATGCATTATTTATTTTGTAACCCTTTTGCTTGTTATACCGTGCAGTCGGTCATGAAGGTGAGTGGATGGAAGGTGGAGCGGTACATGCAATCCGCGGTGATGGACATGTATGCAAATAATCGGACTATGATTAGATGTCCGTGTGCAAGATGCAAGGAAGGAGTCCTTTTGGACCCTTTTGATCATGGCACTTTGAAGGCGCACCTGCTGATGAATGGTTTCATGGATGGCTATACTCAGTGGATAAGTGAAGAAGATGATGATGATGAGGATGTCCAAATGGCAGGGAATAATGACATGGGGCTAGACAAAGAGATGACCGATCGACACGAAAATGATGGTGTCGGACATGGCGGCGGGGAAGAGTCCGGAAATGACGGCGGTGGAGAAGATTCCGGACATGGCGAAGAAGAGTCCGGACATGGCGGAGAAGAGGCGGTGGTCATCCGCAGTCTTCGACGCTACTAAGTGCAGTCGTGCAAGACCCTCATGTTCAAGACCTCCTTCGCAAGAGTACGACTAGCGAGAGAGCTTCTTCTAGAGAGGAGGCCAAGCTGGCTCAACTTGAAGTGGACTCGAGGACTCCATTGTATGACGGTTGCGATCCCGAGGTGACCCGCTTGAGTTTCACACTCGAACTTCTAAAGAACAAGGCCAAAAACAAATGGATAGAGAAAAGCCTCGATGAGAATTTGAAGTATCTACATAATAAAGTTCTTCCCGCGGGGAACCTGTGTCCTAGTAGTGTCGAGGAGGCCAAGAAAATCGTTTGCCCTTTTGATTTACCGCACATTAGGTACCACGCATGCATCAACGATTGCATCATTTATCGGGGGGAGCACGCGGAAAAAACCAACTGTCCAGTGTGCAATGCTTCTCGATATAAGAAGGCGGGAAAGAAAGCTCCTCACAAAGTTGTATGGTACTTTCCGATCACTCCCCGTCTGCAGCGGTATTTCGTAGATCCTAAGGAAGCAAAGCTCATGCGCTAGCACGCGGAGAGGAAGAAGCCCGACGATGGAGATGATCCGAGACTGAGACACCTCATAGCTGGTAGCCAGTGGAAAGCATTCAACACCATATATGGATTTGCTAAAGAAGATCCAAGGAACATCGTGCTTGGTGCGAGTACCGATGGCATGAATCCGTTTGGAAACCAGAACACCAACCACAGCACATGGCCCGTGTTTGTATGGATGTACAACCTCCCCCCATGGAAGTGCATGAAGACAAAGTACATACACATTTGCATGCTGATTCAAGGGCCGAAACAACCGGGAAATAGTATTAACCTGTATATGGGGCTTCTGCAAGAGGAGCTAGACACATTATGGAAATCACCGGCATGGACATGGGACGCCAACAAAGGAGAGTATTTCGATATGAGAGCCGCGATGATGACGATGGTGCATGACTATCTCGGTTACGGGTACACCTTAGGCCAGGTGTGCCATGGATATTGCGGATGCATAAGGTGCATGGATGATAAAACGTCTGAGCAGCTTCAAGCCATCCTCCCAGGAGACGCCTCCAGATTCCGCCTCTACCCAGCAACCCCCCGAGGCCCGTCCACTGTTTAGCCCAAGGACACTGGTGGTGGTGGTTAGGGAAGGTATGGTGGGCTCACTACCGCCACCCGCCAAGAAGCAAAGAAAGAGACCGGCCAGGAAAGGCCCTAAAGGTGCCATAGGTGCTTCAAGCAGCCAACCGCCTCTGAAACCCCTGGTGGTAGACATAATACCTGTCGAAGGTAAGCCGCATTTCCATGTCGCCGGCGAGCCGGTCCTACCTGCTAAAGCGCTAGATCACATACTGAACAATGATCTAAAGAGACTCCGTGAAGATGTGTTGGCCAGAGAGAAAAGCCTTCTGGTCGCGAAAGATCCTGGATACCCGCTTTACGCGGCTCAGGTGTCGGTTGGGAAGTTGTACGTTGATACCTGGCCCGCGAATCAGTTCCTCCTGCGACTTGACTACATCTACAACATGTTCCACATGACCAAGCTGGATTTCCAGTTCATCCGCATGTATGCGCTGTATCTCAACTACTTCATGAGGATGAAGAGCATCAAATATATCTGCGTCGCGGACCCATACTATATGCACGAGAGCTTCTTGGGAGTTTGCAAAGAGCACCGTGACTATGCGAGCAAGTACCTCGGCGAATTCATGATCGCTAATAAGGACAAGGAAGCGATTCTCCTGCCTTATCATCCCTCGTAAGTCATCCGCGCATATCCTTTCGTACATGTTAATCATTCCTTTGCAAGCATGGAGGCTAATTTGAGGTGTACTTAATTT
Organism: Hordeum vulgare subsp. vulgare; assembly: GCF_904849725.1. Lineage (NCBI taxonomy): Eukaryota > Viridiplantae > Streptophyta > Magnoliopsida > Poales > Poaceae > Hordeum > Hordeum vulgare. Next base: position 74,338,996 of record NC_058522.1, on the reverse strand, counting down.
GCACAGCGGGGGCGACGCCATCCTCATCGTTCTGTACCCGGAATACTCCCATGCGATGTACTTGGACTCGTCGAAGAACCTCAAGAAAAAGGATTACACACATGTAAAGAGTGTTCTCGATTGTGCCCTGTTAACCTTCAGCCTGACAGGTGGATATATCAAGGTGAAAACGTACAAGAATAAAGCACCGACTTTCGGCCATAAGACCGACTTCTGCTGCATCCAGCAACCGCACAACAGTACGGCTGATGGATTCTACCTCATGCATCACTTGATGGAGTACAGAAGGGATAATCAACGCCTTCGCATGTGCAGCTACTACCGAAGATGTCGAGATTGTCAGTTGGGCCACAAGCATAGGAAAGACACCGGATCATTGAATCCGAGCTGAGTTTTATCACGTACAGTGTGAACTAGCCCGAGTGATCATGATGCAAGTCCTCGAACCAACGGGTATGTTCTACCATGGGCCAATCACGCGGGTTGATGTCCGATCACTGCTAGTCGCTCAGCATCTGGACCTGAAGCCTTTCATGAAGCTCGGTGCATCCTCCCTGACTATGAAGATTGGAACACCGACCAGGAGGACTGATTGTCAATGAAAATGTGATGTAACTAAACCGTGGTCCTGAACTAGCGTGCCTTATCACTACTGTCTTTCTATGGCGAAACTTTGAAATTATGCACGGCGAAACTATGTGATGTAACTAAACCGTGGTCCTGAACTAGCGTAGATCGCTCTAGTTAATTAGTTTGGGTAGGAGGAACTTCGTCATTTATGTTTACTATTGGTTGCTTTTATTTTGCTAATCATGCCTCTTTGTTTTCTTAAGTACATTATGTTGCATATTATCATTAAATCAACAACTCACGATGCAGGTACCTAGATCAGAGATGGCGAAGGACTACTACGCCGTGTATGTTGGGAGGGTTCCAGGAGTCTACGACCACTGGCCAGCCACTCAGGCCCAGGTGCACAGGTACCCGGGTGCTATCCACAGAGGGTTTGACACCAGAGCCGAAGCGAAAAGTAGTTACTTGAGGTGGACACTCCAGCATGAGCAGGGGCGGGACCGCCGGTAATACATAGTCGCGCTCTTCCTCATGTTGATCGCTCTTCTCTTCTACATCATGTTGTAGATAGAGATGATGAAACTTGTGGGCGTGCCATGACCATGCAGTTGCACTTATTCGAGACATGACATGATGACACTTACGTATCGCTATTTTTGAGATTTATGTGATGATTTTGTGTTGAATGATGATGATGATGATGATGGTATGACGAGACTACTGTATGTCTATGATATGTGAGAATAGTGTATGTTTAATATGATGTGATGAAACTATTGTATAGAGCCTGTATAAATACATCACAAATACGTAGAGGGTGCAAATCTGTGAAAGCATATATACTTACCAGTAGCGCTTGAAAGTACTTACCAGTAGCGCGGCTTAGCAGCAACGCACCATATGAACAAGCGCTAGTTATCAGTAGCACTGGACAGGGAAGCGCTACTGCTAACACTACTTACCAGTAGCGCTGCCCATACCAGCGCTACTACTAGGGTTTAGCTGTAGCGCGATAGCAGTAGCACTTGGCCCAGTGCTACTGTTATGCATATTTCCAGCGCTACTACTAGGGTTTTCCCTAGTAGTGACTGGGTGTGAGTCGGAATTCAAACTTACCGTCGCACTTACTCAGACGTTTTCTCGGAGCACCACGATGTTGTTATACACCGAGACGATGGCATCATAGGCTCCTTTGGCTTGTTGTGTCATCAGCTCCGCCTGGATCATAGCTTCCTTTGCGGCACCGGTCTGGTCCTCAGGGATACGACGCATGGTGTAAACAGTCGTGGGTGACAACAACCCTGAGGTTGCAGCAGAAGCAACCGGAGTACCCGACTATAACCCAGTCGGCGTTGTGGTGACAACAACCGAACTGACAGGCGGGGCACTCACAACAGGCATCTCCGCCACAGGCACCTCAGACACAATAGGTGCCACCCCAGCAGCAGGCTGCCGTTGATCATTGTCATCCAGTTGGATGACCTCTGTAGGCGGCGCGACTGGTAGACGGAAACGCTGGAAATTACAGTCAGAAAATCATACACATGGAGGAATAACATAGAGTGAAAAATCAACAATACCTCGATGTGAAGTGGCTGCGTTCGCGGTATCAACCTCCATGGGGTCCTCGCCTCCCCGCGGCGACGACGTCCCAGAGGTAGCAGCTCTTTCAATGAAGTTCCACTCGGTCATCGCCAACCAGAAAAGTTCACTCGGATTAAATGTGAAGACTAAATACTTACGCAGAGGCGACCAGCACAACGATCATCATTCTAGGTAGGGCCTTCCGAGGCTTGGGTCCGTTGGGCTTGGGTAACTTAGCAGGCTGCTCCACCGGTTCGCCAGACGCTCCCCTGACGCGTTTGCCACTCCTACCATTGGACGCCAGAGGTTTGATTGGAGTGGTCGCAGGGTCATGACGCTGCTTGGACCGGGGCTCGTAGTGGGAAGGGGATGATTCTTCCTCTTCACTCTCCTCTGACTTCTCCTCCTCAGTCCCCTCACTGTCCTCGACATAGTCTTTGCTTTCTGCGTTGTCCTCCATGCTCCCCTCCTCGATGTCGAGTGCACTGTCGTTTGGGACCGGAGAGTGCAAATTCGTCCATGCCTGCAAAATACAACTCACAAGTTCAGTCGACAAGGAAATTGCAAACAATCGGTCGTAATGCAAAGGTATTCAACAGAACTGGGCTAACCTCATTTGTCGAAGGGTTTTGGGCAGAAAGGGCAAGACTATCTTCGACCCCATTGGATTGTCGCAAGGGCCAGCTATCCCGCGGATCCACTTCGCAACCGTCTCCTCATCCACCTCTTCAGGATGGGACCGAGTGGAGTCCTTCGGGCCAGTATAATGCCACATAGTGTGGTCCCGAGCCTGGAGGGGCTAGATACGCCTTCCGAGGAAGGTCTCCAACAGATCCATTCCTATCACTCCGTTGCGGACCAGACCAATCAGCGCCTTGACTAAGAGTTCCACATGTGCTTTCTCCTCCTTCGTCGACACCAATGCCCTCGGAGCACTCGGTCGTTCTAAAGTAAAGGGCGGGAGTCCACTCCACATATTTGGGCAAGCGGCGTACTTACAGTAGAACCAAGTGGCCTGCCATTTGCGGACCGACTCATGGAAGGTCATGGTAGGATAACTACTTTTGGCTCTCTTTTGAAGTTCTAAACTCCCACACAATTGGATGACATGGGTCTTATCATCAGTCGGGTTAACCTTCTTCACCGACTGAGAGTGTACGGTGAAGATATATTTGAAAAGTCCCCAATGGGGAGGACACCCCAAGAAACACCCGCATAAAGTGACAAAGGCAGAAAAGTGGGCGATGGCATTCGGTGAGAAGTGATGCAGCTGTGCCCCAAAGAAATCCAAGAACCCCCGAATGAAATGATGAGGCGGCAAGGATAAACCTCTTTCGGCGTGGGTCAAGAGGAGGACCCGTTCTCCCTCGCGCGGCTCGGGCTCGATCTCATCGCCGGGAAGCCCCCAAGACTTGACCGCCAACATACCATGCTCGACGAGCTCAAGGAGGTCCTCCTTCCGCACAGTGGATCGAAGGAAATCCCCCTGGATCCAGCCCGACGGCAGAGCCTGCTTCCTTGGCTTGGCAGCGCCCTTCTTCTTTGCCTTCTCCAGTTTGTTTGTCTGCCCCTTCGTCATGGCGGTGGTGGTGAAATTGGTTGTTCTAAACTTACGCGTGGGTGGCTACTGAGAAGGAAGAACAGAGAGGAAGGAAGCGGTGCCGTTCCAAACCCTAGCACCGGCTGCTTTTATAACCAACTGATCGACTCTCTAACAAGTGGCCCCTCAGCTTATCCCTTCTCCGGCCACCGCAAGATATGTGGCGGAGATAGAGGTGTGGGAATCGAAGCGACGCGATCCACTTGATTGTGATGACGTCATCGCCACGAAGCGCGCGGCAACCGAAGTTTTCAAATCCAAGAAAATCCGGAGCTGACAGGGTGACTTGTCACATCAAAAGATCCCATCGAGCACGAGGATTCACAGGTTTACTCGGATCTACAAATTCACTCAGACATTTTATTCCAAGCAGAATTGATCAAGGTGAATGATGAAGACTTCAATCAACATTCAGTTCAGCGAAACTTTGAAGGGCGTTCAAGTTCAGTCCGCTGTCTCAAGATTTACAGCCACACCTTCACCACTCGAACCCTGATCCATTCGGGGGCTAATGACGGGGTTATAGTCCTAGGGTAAGGTCATAGGCCTGACCTATAAGTCCTACCCAAGGGCACCTCATTATTAGCTTAAAGACCATAAGAGACCTACCGACTGGACGAAGACAACCTCTTGTCCACTCGATAGGAAACCACTCGGAGGACGATCATACACTCAACGACTGGAGTCCAGTCGGTGAAGACCAGAAGCCAGTCGACATCGAAGACCAGAAGCCACCCCAGGGAGGCCAACGGGCATACGTTAGACTACTGTGGTTATTACCATTAATAGCATACGTTACCTGTAACGTATACATTTATTCTCACTTATTGCATCCTTGTATGCATGACACTTATGAGGGGCAGCGCACTCTATATAAGCCACCCCTCCCCTCTGGCATAAGGGTTCGCATTCTGTAACACCTATATTCCACTCGACACAAAACTCTAGAGCACTGAGACATAGGGCTATTACCTCCACCGCAGAGGGGCCTGAACTCATGCAACCTTGCGTAGCTAGGACTCTGTCCTCTACTTTCGTACCCTACTCATCTACTGTCAGGCTTATTCCCACGACAGACGCCCCCCGCTGCGAAAATAAGTACACCTCAAATTAGCCTTCGCTAGTCGCCAACTCGTGCTGCTGCACGGGCTAGTAGTTTTTAGAAGAAAAGAATACATTATTTAGGCCCTAAATAATATATTTTACCCAATTAATTAAGTCATTTAGGAAGATATAATTATTAACAACCATTGAATTTTGTTAATCTTTAGAGCATGGATTACCTAAGATATGTGTTATATAAGTTCATGTTTAAAAAATATATTATCCAAATTATTTACATGGATAGATTGTATATATATAACCAAACACATAACTACTCTTAGCCATTCTATGCGGAAGACGTAGCAACAGATGCATTAACAATACAATATGCACGGGTATAGTTTGCTATTGATCAATTTTAGACAATCTATCCGACATGCTTCACTCTATAAGAAATTTAAAAGCACACGTGTATATTTTTGTTGGGTAACTTAGCAATCTGAACATACACACAAACGACCTCATCTCTAGTCCAAGTTTAGATTACTGCATGACCACTATGGATAAAGCTCTCCTTTCCTAACGAAACATGCTACTATTTGCATCCACGCTAACCAAGCTTAGCTTTGAAGTAGTAATCCCTAGTTTCCTCGTTGGGTACTCGGCTTGGTGAGATATCGTGATGGTGGGCCGTCGAGTGCACTAATCCCTAGTTTCCTCGTTGGGTACTCGGCTTGGTGACAATTTCGGTCGGAGAGAGAAGTACTCGGTTGGGTGACAAATTTCTGTCGAAGAGAAAGAACGGAGAAGGGATCCAGCAAGGGTGAGGAAGAGAACAGATGAGGAGGCCGATCTGGCATGCAACTACACTTAGAGAAGGCTATGGCGACATCGAATCCGGGAGAACATGTGAGGCTTGCAACATTGAGCCATGAAGGATTGGAGGGCGAGAAAGGCAGTAAAAATATCAGACTTGGGGAGGAGGAGGGCCTGCAGCAGTCGGGAGCACACAGCCAGCCACCATGAGGGAGAGAGGGAGTGTTTAACCAAAAACTACCACAATTCACGCAAACTTGTTCAAAAACTACCACAATACGATTTTGTATGAAAAACTACCGCATTCAACCTAATCAGTGATAAAAAACTACCAAAATCTGTAACTGCCCGTTTTAACGGTTTTAATCGTTTTTCTGACTGCCCGGGCCCACATTTTAGTTGCCAGCGTGGCCACTTTTAACGGTGTGAGACTTGACGCGTTGCTGCCACCGGCGTCGAAGGTGAGCAGAGACGCGTCGTCGTCCTCGGTGAGCATGTACTCCCGCTGCTCCTGGGCGGCGGACTTGAGCGAGGACGCGGGCGCGGTGGGCGCCGAGGGGCGCGAGGGCGGAGGCGCGCACGGTGGGCGCCGAGGCGCGCGAGGACGGAGGCGCGCACGGTGGGCGCCGAGGCGCGCGAGGAAGATGGCGGTGGCGGGGCCCGGATCGGCGGGGCGGAGGCGCGCGAGGACGCGGTGGGCGCCGAGGCGCGGGGCGGCGGCGAGGATCTCCTCGTCGGCCTCATCCCAAGGGGCGGACTCGAGGTAGTCGATGCAGGCGGCGGCGGCGCGGGTGCAGGCGAGGTGCGGGTGCCGGCGAGGTGCGGTGCGGGCGCAGGCTAAGTAGCCGCTCCCGGCGGCGAGCACGCCGGAGTGGCAGTACATCCACTCGTCCTGGCCCGAGTCCGGCGTCCGCAGCCGCAACACCACTCCGGTGAAGGCCGCCGCCGTGTCGATCTCTTTCTCCGGTCACGGCAAACTTAACGGTGCTGATCTTTCCGTCCTGACGTGTGGATCAACCCTGTCATAATCGAGTTTAAACGAGTCAAATCAGACGTTTTACACACTTGATAGTTTTTGTCACTAATTAGCAGAAAATTGATAGTTTTCGGCACGAATTGTGGTAGCTCCTGGACACGTTGGCGTGAATTATGATAGTTTTTGGTTAATCACTCAGGAGAGAGGTGCATCTATTTTTCTCTACGTTAGAAGTAAAAACGACCTTGGACGATAGTTCTTATAAGCTTTGAGTGGGCAAGGGTGGTACTTAATCTAATGGTTATACATGTACGGATTGGGCTACTTTTTTATATGTGTAGGTTGACCTACTTGAAGGAACGTTTGCAGGTTCTGTCGGGTTTACACGTGCAACTTTAGTCTTTTTTTTTCCTTTCTTTTTTTCCTGTTTTTTTTAATTCTTTTTTCTTTTTTTTCTTTCTCTTTCTTTTTTTTTCCTTTTTTTCCTTTCTTTTTTTTCTTTTTTTTCCTGCGCAAAAAAAGAAAAAACTTTAGTCTTTTTTTGCAGCAAGAGTAAAGTAAATCATAGGGTTAAAATAGATCAACTATATAGACTGAATGGCTAATATTGTTTTAATGATGTGGATTAGCATAGAAAACTGCTTAGCTATCTTTAATACTTGTTTTTCCCGTAAGCAAAATCTTATGGGTCTTTGCTGTTTGCTGTTGTTGGTTGTTATTATTGAGAATTTATGTGCGTGGGATACTTTTTTTTCTTTAGCACATGTATGTGGGATGTTTTTTTCTTGAACACATGTACGTGGGATACATGGCAAGGACTCCTTGAGGCACTTCATCCGATGGTTGTAAATGTCTAATTTGTATATCTTCCAGTTATTATTATGTTTCGTAAGGATTAACATGGAGGCTCGGTTGGTGCATTCAATTAGTAAATAGAGTAAATACTAGTCATAAACCCGTGCACCTGCACGGCCTAGATATTACAGGGATATATAATTATCAATAAAAATTTATTAAGATATAAATTTATTAAGGTACATTGTGTTGAAAAGAAAACTCCTGTAGCTACAACTTAGGTGAATAGTATTGCATTTAGTGTTGGATCTCATTATTTAAGGATATATTAGTTTTTGAGTTTAGTATATATATGTACCTCAGTATAATACGACTCATATCATTTGCATATTTTCTATTTGTTCTAAATGCAATGGAATGTGCTCCTTCCTTAGCATTCGAAAGAACAAAACAACAGAGAATCTCATAATATTTAGCTTAGGATGTATCTATATAGCATAATATTAAAACAACAGAGAATATCAAAATACTTTAATGATTATTTTACCCCATGTAATTTGAAATCTAATTGACCTGGTTGTGAAATATGCCTATTTCAAATACTTGAGAGTATTCCTTTCCACCCTTAGCACAAAAGGCAATGGTATTCTTTCTGTTAATATTCATTAGAAGTTTCGTGTTAATATATGAATTTTCATGTGTGGTAATTCCTCCATATTTCCATACTTGTGTTATTCTTAGGTTACTAGACATACTAAATTAATAACCTTTGTAGTGGTGATATCAGTGAGCTCTAGAGGTTAGATTTTTATCTGTTTGTGTCTGATATATTTAATGTTCGATAAGTCTTCTCTTTTTAAGTTGGAGCTGAAATTTTATTTTCAATCAGGCATATGCGCTTTCTTTAGTGTGAGTGTTGATGGCACCTTATTTGCATGTGCAATTTTCCTCTATCCAAGAGTACATGCAAAGCATTTTTTGTTTTTGTGGGAATTGCGACGTGGATGTTGTTTTTAGCATCGGAACTAATAATATATCCTAGCATCAATTTAAATATTAGAGTATATCATAATAATTGAAAATTGTTTTATCTGTAGAAGTATATGGATATGGTTTGGAAATATTCCTATTTGAAATACACAATCATCTGCGTGGCAAACCCTATGAGAAAAAAATATTCTGGAAGAATAGTTTATGTTTGTATATGAATTTTCCATGCATGCAGTTTATGCAAATTTCTCCAAATGTATTAAAACTCTGTTATTTCACATATTAAAACAATGACCTAGGAGTGGTATTATCTGGAAGCTATTAGGGAGTGCTTTTTTGTATTTTCATTCGTTTGTCCAAAATTTTTTTTTTCATGGTGGGTATGAAATTTATTATTAATTCAATTAGACATATGCTCATTTTTTAGGTGAAGCATCAAGACTTTTTAGATTTCCTAAATAAAGCTTCAGTACTTTATTTTTATGTGTTATTTTTTTTTAGCGACAGGCATGTGTTTTTTGTATTTCTCACCATGGTTTTCTTTCTTTTATACGCATGATATAAATTGTATTGTTATTCATCTTGTTGTACGTAAAGACAAATGTTCTTTTAACTTTTTAAGACAAACATGTTCTTTTAACCTGGCCGAGGGTTCTGAGGAAAAACAATTGGTGCATTTTTTTTAATTTGCAAGGTGAAGGCACATGCTTTTTTTTTAAACCTGTACATAGCAGTTTTTTTTAGTTGCCTCGGTGTTGGTGTTGAGGCCTCTTTCTTTTACACGTGGGTGTTGTAATCAACATGTCAAGTTTATGAGAAGAGGTACAATACAATATCTAAGAAGTGCTACAACTAATTAGCGTCACTATTCCTATTCAATTTGATAGAATGCTCGGAACCATCATACCAATAATCGAGAATTCAGAAGAAAATGTCACAAAATGTATGCATCATAAAACTTTCAAATGCACTAATTATGACAACGAATTTTGGCTTGTGGAAAAATATAGGCCACGGAACATTTCCATCAACAAAACTTTCATTTGAAGTTTATAATTTTGGTGAGTAATATTTATCTCCGTTCTCTCAATACCTCCACATTTACAGTTCCATTAGTGAAAAAGAAGTAAAAATATATACAAAATTGGTGGCGTTAAATTTCTAATTTGGAAAGGACATCTAATTGGCAACAAAAAGCATATACAATTTATTGAACTGTATGCAAACTACATAACAATGTTAATCTCTTCTCAACTGATGCTAGTAAAACTGAATAGATTATCTAGAAGATTGAATTATTCAATCTAAAGGAATATAAGATAGTGATATCATTCTCATAAATAATGCACGCACAAAATAGAATAAATTCAGTCAGCTACTACGTGCATGAAATATGTAAATGGTTGCTTGATAAAAATGTACCATGAGAAGTTGTAATAGATAACTGAGAACATATTAGTGACAACATCGATAAGAAGAGCGGCCTTTAATCAGACACATAGAGGGATATTTGTTTTGCATTATATTGTTATAACTGTGCGGAATATGGTTGTGAGATGAATCTTCTTGTATAGAATTACTACTTTGCTCTAACCTATGTTTGACACTTGAATCTACTTGTATAGATGTAACTCTGTGATATATTAGCATGATTATGAATGGTAGTCCTCTATGAAATACGGAAATATAATAACCATGGTGTGATTAACAAACCTTATTCTTTTACTTGATCATAAAATATAGGTACTCATGTATACTATCTGAATTTAGGAAATAAAGAATAAGGATAATATTCTCGGATACTTGATACGGTAGACACTTTATACATCATTCAAATTATTTGAGTAAGAAAAAACTAATTGTACATAAAGAACACACCCTATTCAAGAGACTTAAGAAACTGGGAATTATACATAAAACATAGTTGGAATTGAAGAAGACACAACTTAATGCAGTTTGAATTTGAAATATGCAAATACGTATAAAACTATGATTCGGATCTTAAATAATCAGGGCGTACTGCATCGATGATGGTCTTTGGTGAAAATTGTGCTTCCATGTTTGATCGCATAGTACATGGGAATATTCTAACCTGGGGAACATGAATATAAAGTATAAGCATGATGGTTGTCCGTACTGAAATTATTGAAATCATATATTTTGAAGCCAGACACATATAGGTTTGAGCACAAATACATTGAAATGCAAGTACATTTTTTAGTGAATATGAGCCTTGTGAATACAAAATTAAACTAACACATCTATTATGTTGTACAATTATTGATAGTTAAAGGCATTCATTTTCTGAACTCCAATTCGAATCAACAACTGTTGTATTATTTATCTCGTACATGGAAAATGGACAATTTAAAATACAGTATATTAATTTCGATATTCAACATTCAATATGGGCACATAGCTCATCAAACCTCAACCGTCACCATGCGATGGTTCATCATTACAGGAAGTCCTATTGCAAGTAAGAGCTTTGTGTGCGCCATCACACATACATGCTGACATATATGAGAAGGGATATTATGGAAACATTGGGAAGTCATGGATTAGTAAAGTCCAATGCATCGTCTAATATAAAGCTAATAATTATGGGTCTCCACGTACCTATAGCTAGAGTTGGACACATGGGCATTCAGTCTTGGTCCATGTACGGACGTTCCTACAGTCGTTTATTCATCGACGCTAGTGACTCCGCCGGGTATCCAATCGTAGACCGTAAGTAGATTCGTTGTCCAGCTAATCATCTTACTGAAAAGAGATTACGAAGAAAAAAGTACATGAAAATTCAAAAAGAAGATAGCAGGTTAGAATAGTTGAACATGTGTTGTTGATGAGAACCAGATGCATGTGATAACCTGCTAGGGAAATTGTGAACATCACTTTTAACTTTCAACAAAATCTAGAATGGTTGCTGAATTCTAGACTTCTAGAGGATGAGGCCATCATATCTTTGGTACGATAAGTGATTGTGTGCAAGAACACCCAGCGAATAATAGGAACAATGTCGAGGATGCAAGCAGTCGGCCGGCCGTACATCCAGTTGATGAACTTCCTTTGGCTCTGCATCCCGGCCTGATTGTTTTCTTTAAATTAACTGCCTTCGGTACGCCTCCTCAAGAACCATGGGAGACTACTCCATGCGTTTAAAAATTGATGCTCGATTTCCTCAATAGCCATGGGAGAGCACATGTAGAAAAATGAGATGACTGGGAGATGCACAACCTTTGATTGGTTCGTACCTTTACCTAACATGATTGCCACCCCTGTGTTTGAAAGTTTGAAACTCATAATAGCTGGAGAGTGAAGTTGGGTGAGTTGTGTTAGGAGTCTCCAAGGACATGTCGATGACATGCAACGATGAAGGTAACGAGGCCAAATATAGCAGGATATCATCATGAGATTTCCTTTTTGTGAGCAACGGGGAGAAACACGATCAGATTCATTTTGTATTTTTAACCTTCGGTCACATCACCTTTTATCTCCTTCACGGTAGAAAAGTTAAGAGACCAAGGGGAATAAGGCTGGGAAGGAGGAGCGTACTTGTTACTTTTTAATCTTCAATCATGTTACCTTTTTTCCCCTTCACGCTAGAAAAATTCTTTACCTACTAATAAAGCAATTAGTGCTTCTGTCGTCCGTCATTAATATTATCCCCAAAGTTGACATAAATTACCCACCATGCCACCGGTAAGTGGATAAAAAATGATTCGTTTTTTCTCTTCGCAAGTACCGTCGCTTGTATGTTATCTAGCACTCCACCATATTCTATCATGAACATCCAACTAGCCTGGTGGTTTCAGTATTTTTTTTTCATTTTTGTCTTTCAAATCCGCTGGCATAGGATAATACGAAACGGAGGTGGCGGCAACAACTACATCCAACAAACCAAGTCTACATCCAGGACTCCACCATCGCCAGCTTTGTCAAGGTCAATAACAGACACTACCATCTGAAGGACCTTGATGTTAGCATGGTCACGGCCACCAACCACATCGAGTGGAAGGTCAATAACAGACACTACCATCTGAAGGACCTTGATGTTACCATGGTCACGGCCACCAACCACATCGAGCGGACGCCCAAGGTCCGATACCTCGCCAGTGAGATCAACTTCCCTATTTCCTCTCAATTGTCTTTGGCACATCTGCTCGTTCCGATCAGTTACATGCGGCACTACCGCTCGTCACACGCTCTCAAACATCAATAACTCGATGGTTCGTATGCACCACATTGTTGCCGAGAATGCACCGACGGATGGATATAGAGATCGATCTACCTTATATGCTACTTGATGCCTGGTAAGAAGTTTTAAGTAGTGTCATTTACTCCCCCCTTCAAGCACGAGCAGTAGCGTATGCCTTGCACCTCCTTTGGATTGTCATGCGTTGTAGCCTGCAAATGTCCAACTTCAAAGCCACCTCGTGAGTGCACATTATGCGCTTTTTCTCCTGGAGTGGCTCGGGTGTTACACAGTGCTGCAGTACTAAGTTGAGGTTGAGTGACTCAGAGATTCGTAACCAATATGGACAGATGAGGGAGTGATGCCTCATACCAAGGGGGCGGAGCAACATGGCTTGGCAAAGACCACCTCCTGGAGTAGCCGCTCTTTAGAATCATTGAATGCTAGATGAAGTTCAGTTCATCGTTGTGTTATTGCACATTTTGTATATACTATTTTTGTAAATATTTGTCTTAAAATTTATTGCAGCGCTAGAAAACAACATCATGGAACTACCATATACCCCGATAATTTGAATGCGAGTTCATCTCAATTCTACACATCATTAATCTGAATCATCAAGATCCTAAAACCAGCTAAAGCCTGTTCCATACAAGATACATAGTCTTCGCTTCCCCTTCCCATAATCCCCCGTCTCCTCCGCCGCACCGATGCATCCCAGCATCCCCTCACTCCTAAACGTCATGCCTCCATAAGATGGAGCTAACGGATCGGTGAACCATATAACCGAGAGACAAAGGGCGGGAGATAATCTTTTAAGCTTGCCACGATAATGAAGGTATTTCTCGTCTTTTGACCGTAGCAACGCACGGGTCTTGTGCTAGTAAGAGACTAAGAGAAATACGACTGAGAAGGACGAACGTACTTATTACTTGGCTATTAAATCATTAATCATACAGACCATATTTCTTAACTTCTAAAATTTAGTACGTGGTAACTCTGATGGTGCCTTCAATTAGAAATTTGTACGTGTATGATTTTTCTCTTAGTCATGACATACGTGTAAGTTGGGTCAGATTGTATCCTTTTTTGACAAAACTAATGTAGCGTAAATCGTAAGGTCGAGATAACATAATTATATCAAATGAACGGTTGAAATATTTCTAATGATGTGGATTAATATGGGAGTGAGTATGATGCCTTCAATTAGTAAATAAGAAGATGCTTGCAAAGGAATGATCAAAACCTATGAAAGGATATCCGCGGATGACTTACGTGAGATGATAAGGCAGGAGAATCGTTTCCTTGTCCTTATTAGTGATCATGAAATCGCTAATGTACTTGCTCGCATAGTCACGATGCTCTTTGCAGACTACCAAGAAGCTCTCATGCATATAGTACGGGTCCGCGATGTAGATATATTCTATGTTTTCGCGCCTGATGATGTAGTTGAGATACAACGCATACACGCGGATGAACTCAAAATCCAGCTTGGTCATGCGGAACATGTTGTAGATGTAGTCAAATCACAGAATGAACTTATCCGCGGGCCATCTATCGACGTATGACATTGCACCCGGTACCTGAGCCGAGTAAAGCGGGTATCCTGGTTTTTCCGTGCAAAGAAGCCTTTTCTCTATGGCTAGCACATCATCATGAAGTCTCCTTAGATCATTGTTCAGTATGTTCTCTAGCTTTATGAGGTAGGATCGGGTGGCCGGTGACATGTAAACGCTCCGCACCTATGATATGTATTATGTCTACCTCCTGGGGTTTCAGAGGCAGCTGGCTGCTTGAACCAGCTCCGGCACCTTTAGAGCCTTTCTTGTCCAGTCTCCTCCTTCACTTCTTGGCGGGTGGCGGTAGTGAGCCCACCATACCTTCCCTAACCACCACCCTGAGCGTCGTCGGGCTAATTATCAGTGGACGTACCCCGTGTTGTTCTTGTTGGGTGGAGGCGGCATCTGGAGGTGTCTCCTGCGAGGATCGCATGAAGAGAGACTTTTTGCAATCATCCGTTAGCTCCGGCAAATTAGGCATCATCAAGTCATCTAAACACTCATAGCCTGAGTCATAGTCCCGAGCATCTTCATAACCAGTATTGATATACTGGTTAGGGTCATCAGCATCCTCCTCCATGACATCATCAGCATTTGCTTCTTCCCGCGATGTCATCCAGCACTAATGGAGGCTCTCCTCGCCGCGTCGTCCACTATTAACCACCACGACGGTTACATGTAATTGGGTAGGTGCGGTGATGTTCATACCTTGTTGAGGATTTATTGTTGCTATGCTACCGGGCGCCTCGACACGAAGATGGGTCTTCAGCCAAGGCAAGATCCAGCTTTTGCATGCGCCAATCCATTTAGGGGTCTCTTCGTCATCGACTGATGCCGGAAGATCCAAATCCTTGAAGCCCGCTTTGACACTAGCCATGCAAACTTTGAAGATGCCATGGGGCATCTGTCGGTTGTGGATCATGCAGTCCTTGGGCTTCATGATCGTTACCTTTCCCATGTCCACCTTCTGGCCGTTGATATCGTAAAGTAGGGTGCATGGGGTTTCGTCGGCCTGGGAAGACATGACTATGATGTCAGACATCCGAATGGCAACCAAAATGGAAGACTATAGATATGCTGGTGAATAGTGTATGACGCGTAATTACCGTGAAGGCGTCGAGCTCAGCCAAAGATGATGCCCCGCCGAGCATGCCACAGACGGAGGATGGGCTGCTATGAATCGGAGCTAGACCAGGTACGGGAGCATGTCCGGTTGGGTGAGCACGTGCTAGTGGTGCGATGTTCACCGAATTGCTCCCGACAAAGCTGAGAAGGGGGAAGTCCTCTCGCACTTTTTCTATATTCCTCTTCGACCAATCAAACACTACCAGAACCAAGTTGACCAAGCTAGCTGCGACAGCTGCATTGACCCTATATTCGAGTACCTTTACGAACTCTTCTTTGGTCTCAGCTTGCCTCTTATCGACTGCAAGCGCGGCCTTCTCGTTGATGGTCAGTTGAGTAAGCATCTGTCTCTGCCTTTTTTCCTCCAGCTTCTCATGGTAGCACTTCTTCCACGAGGCGCCATCTCCAACGTCGTGCACAAGTCCATACGACGGAGGTTTGTCCACCAAGACATTTTTTAGTATGTTCAGGGCCCGGTTGAACGGGTTGTCCCACTTGGGCCTCACCGAAGACTGAGACGACTCGTCGCTTTCGGCTGCCTTTTGGTGCTACTCTTTCTGCAAAAGGAACGTGGGTGGTTTAAAAATGTGACAAAACTTGTTTTCGAATTGATTGGAAGCTAATTAATATAAGGTGGTAATACAACAATTATCAGTAGTCTCATGAACTCCCTCGTGATCGGGTCCGTGTAAAAGATCTTATTGACGGGGTCCCACTAGTGTCGGGCCCTGATCTAGTCACGCTCCTATCAGTCGGTGAACTCCGCCAAGGGGTCTGGGATTTTGTGACTTTCACGTTCGGTCTCCTCCTTGGCCATATGTGCCTCTTCCCCTCGTAACAATGACTTCCGAGGCGGTGGGCAGGTGTGTTCCTCGACTAGAGCTCCTTCATTTTCTTCGACTTTTTCGGGACTTCTTCTATAGCGCAAGTCTCCTTGAATTTTTCAAAGTCCTCTTCCATTAGTGTCGGATTGTCAGCATGAACTTTGGACCATAGTTCATTCTTCGCAATCGCTTTTTTCACCTTTACTTTCCAGGTGGACAAGTCATTGGTGAACATCACCATTGCCTTGTTGTTCATCTTTATCATGGGATTGTCATCCCACGAAAGTTTACTTTCAGTCTGCTCGGGGAACAAGAACCTATTGTGCAACTTCGTTAGGAGCGTGTGCTCCATATGTCGTATCTGCCTTAACTTTACGTCATTGATGTTGACGGTTTTCCCGAGGATGCATCCTAGTTGATTGCCATAGCACTTGCACGCTTCCTATGTCGCCATTGCTCTAATTTCGTGGGGTGCATCATTGTGGCCACAATTTTTCCGGTGCTGAGCTCATTTGGTTTTATTGCCCTCTTCAACTTCGGTGCTTCACTGGCTACGTCAGCATCGTTGCCAGTCTTGGGGATGGTGTTGGTGTCCGTGCCACTGTTGGTGTCGGTGGCAGTGTCGGTGTTGGGGTTGATCTCACTACTACCCTGCATTCGCATCGGGTGTTCGTACAGGGATGGTCTTCTTCGAGGCGACCAGAACTCCTCGCTTCGTCATGGCTAGACATATTAATTTCCTACGAGTATTTAAGTATAATAGTTTAATTCGAGTCCGAATAACATGAATAATAAAGAGGGGCCTATATTTGATCGGAATGTTGATTCATTCCCCTTTCCGGCAATTCTCAGGCAC
Source organism: Hordeum vulgare subsp. vulgare (assembly GCF_904849725.1). Lineage (NCBI taxonomy): Eukaryota > Viridiplantae > Streptophyta > Magnoliopsida > Poales > Poaceae > Hordeum > Hordeum vulgare. The sequence goes on along the minus strand of NC_058522.1, from coordinate 74,322,059 downwards.
TTGATATGTCTAGTTTCTAGCACAAGTCATGCCGAAATTCACTAAAAATTTCGGCATGACCTTTGCTATAATAGTGGACATATGGAGCACCTGAAATTTGCCGAAACGGAAATGAATCAACATTCCGGCAAAACATAGGCCAGTCGGACATTCATGATTTATACAGATTTCAGACTTCCTCAAACAAAATAGTTTGCGTGAATAAAAACGCATCATGTATGTTCAATAGGATTGCTCACATCAAAAATCAAGATTATGCATAACTGTCGAACGCAAGTGTCCACAACATTAGAATATTATATTTTAACATATCAAAATTGCAACGGCAGCAATTTCATTTAACTTCCTACTTAGCTATGATCTGCCTCGAATCACAACGAGGAAAAATGCACATGCATCAACTTATAAAAAGAAACTAGATGTCATCAAATGGAGTGTGCTCGAATAGGTTATAAAATGTGATATGTTATTCATCATGTTCATTTGGTACTACATATGTTTAATTTATTCATTATGCTATTGCTACTAATCATGTATTTTCATGCTTGTTATGTTATTCATCATGTTCTTGAACATCATCATGTTGATGCTATAAAGCATCGAGTATCTATGTATTATGCAGGTGAAAAAGAGGGCCGATTGAAACTCTTTCTTTTATATATATTGTTACGAGGGACAAGACTGAGATGAGGGGAACAGAGATGTGGCAGGACTGGACTAGGGGTAAGAGGAAGTGGCAAGCATATAAACATCAAATGCTAGCAGCGATGATTGTGACCGTGCATCGTCGTGACTCGACTCGTGGATCTCATTTAGCCTCGAAAGTGAAGGACCGGAGGTGTGCTACCTATTGAGCTTGCGTTGGTTTTTCCCTTGAAGAGGAAAGGGTGATGCAGCACAGTAGCAGTAAGTATTTCCCTCAGTTTGAGAACCAAGGTATCAATCCAGTAGGAGTATCAAGATGAGGCACCAATGTACCTGCACAAAAACAAACAAACTTGCACCCAATGCTATAAAGGGGTTGTCAATCCCTTCACGATTATTTGCAAGGTGAGATCATAAGGTGGAAAGTGTAACAAAGTAAAAGTATAGAGCTGAAAATATGATGTGAACTAGACCCGGGGGCCATAGTGTTCACTATAGGCTTCTCTCATGATAGCAAGTATTACGGTGGGTGAACGAATTACTGTCGAGCAATTGATAGAATCACGCAAAGTCATGATGATATCTAAGGCAATGATCATACATATAGGCATCACGTCCGAGACAAGTAGACCGATACTGTCTGCATCTACTACTATTACTCCACACATCGACCGCTATCCAGCATGCATCTAGTGTATTGCGTTCATAACAAACAGAGTAACGCCTTAAGCAAGATGACATGATGTAGAGGGATAAATTCATGCAATAGATATAAACCCCATCATTTTACCCTTGATGGCAACAACATGATGCGTGCCTCGCTACCCCTTCTGTCACTGGGTGAGGACACCACACGGTATGAACCCAAAATCAAGCACTTGTCCCATTGCAAGAATTATAGATCAAGTTGGCCAAACGAAACCCACAACTCGAAGATAATTACAAGGATATGAAATCATGCATATAAGAGATCAGACGAGACTCAAATAAAATCATAGATAATATGATCATAAATCCACAATTCATCGGATGTCCTTTCTAGCATTGTCCGCCGGACCGTAGACTAATGATAACCAGAAACTGTGATCCTGCCCCACTATGGTCACCTTTGCCGTGATGGCAAAAACTCTGATAGCGTGGGTGGTGACGGTGGCGAGATCTTTATTCCAGAGAATACCCCCCCCCACTAGTGCCGATTGTCGGGAGCGCGATTGTGACAGCCTGAGACCGACGCCCAGAAAATTCCCCTTCTATTCCGTTTCCGTCATGTGGCTATTTTATTTTTGTTCGCTGCATCGTCATTTAGTTTGCATCGTCGCATCATGCATGGCATCATGTCACCAGTGTTTTGTCGGTGTTGCTTTTTGCCGTGTTGTTCGGTGTTAGTGCCTTGGGAGTGGCGTTGTTTATTGGAGTGTTTAGAGAGGGTGCGTGAGAGCCACCGCTAAACCCTCTTGCACCACGGACCTAAAACCTTCTCACCCCTCTTTTATTTGTTTTGCGGTTTGCTAAAGTTTCCGTTTTAACCCTTTGAAGAAAAAGATTTGTCTTCTTTTAAAGAAAGTCATTTTATTAAATGTGGGGGTAACCCCTGTGGGTTTGTTATTTTACCTTTTGTTTATTTTTAAAACAAGAGACCCATTTTATTTAAGGGGTTTGGTTTTATTCTTTTGCAAGAAAAGGGGTTATTTTTATTTTCTTGTTAAAAGAGTTTTATTTTAATTCTTCAAAAGGGTTTAAATTTTTAATTATTTAAAAGGTTTTAGTTTTTATTCATTTAAAAAAAAACCAATGAGGTAGAGGCCTAGCCGGCCAGGCCGAGCTGGACCGGCTCCTGTGCCCTAGCGAGTCTCCCCTCGCCCCTCATCCTCCCCCTTGTGCCGTCACCCACCCCGAGACTCCCATCGATCCCCTCTGGTTCTCCCGTCGCCATCTACCTCCTCCATGCTCCTTCTTTGCCTCGCCGCCGGTCGCCGCCACCAGCCCCGAGCGCCGCCGCTCCCCGCCCTGGTCTCCTCGCCTCGGCCTCGCCCTGCCATGCGCGCCGCCGGCCGCCTCACCCCTCTCCTCCTCGCTGTGCCCCAAGCCGCCTCGCCGTCTCCCGAGCCGCGCCACCCCGCCGCCTGGATCCCGCGCCAGCACCGAGACCCGCCTCCGCCGTGCTCGACAGCCCCGCCGGCCGCCTCCCTGCTCGCGAGCCGCCTCTATGCTCCCCGTCCCCTGCGCCCGCCTAGCCGCCGGTGCCCGACCTTGCCGCCGCGCGCCTGGCCTCGCCGCGCTGCTCGCCTCCGCCTACAGGCCGCGTTCCCCATCGAGCCGAGCTCGCCGCCGGTGCCCTGCCCGCGTCGCCCGCCGTGGCCGTCCCCGGCTCGTCGCCCTGGCCCGGCCTCCTCGTGTCGTTTTGCTGCTGTCGCTGCCGAGCTTGCCACTGCCGTGTATTGTTGTTGCGCTGTTGCTTATGCCTGATGCTGCCGCCATGGGTGTTGTTGGCTGAAGTTGGCTAGTTGCTGTTGATGTTGTTCGTGCTGCCGTAGATGCTAGGTTAGTTGTTGTTAGTTGCTAGGTTAGTGCTAGCTGTTGCTTAGGTTGCTTAGTTGCTGGTGTTGTGTGCTCGCTTGCCGTTTTGCTTGCTAGGCTAGGTTGTCGTGCCTGGCATGCGTGCTATAGAAGCATAGCTGCGTTTGCTGTTGCGTAGCGCCGTAGTTGCTATAGCTATTGCCCTGGCTGCTACATGCCGATTGCCTTGCGTGAGGCTTGCATTTTGTTGCTTGTGCTGCCGCTTGCCCTCGCGCGTAGACCATCCCCGCCTACCGTGAGTCGTCGACAAGATCGACGACAACGACGTCCTCGACGAACCCCGAACATCGACGGAGACGTGATCGACTGCCGACGTCGAAGACCCGAGAACCACGACGCCGAGCGAACGACTACCGTCGACGAGACCGTGTACGACTACTTCCACGACGACCACGACTTCCACGACGATCGTTGGTCCGCTACGACCCGAACCGCTCCGATTCGCACGCGTCGAAGGTATACTGTGAGAACGTGTCGTGTAACGAACACATATGATGTATGAGTTGAATATATGTACGCACCGTATGTTGCCCGTTGCCCGTTGTCTTCTTTCGTCGTGCCTCGACACATGGGAACGCGAGATACGGGATCACCCCATCTTTATTTACTGTTCCCGCACGCGTTCCTAGTTCGTTGGCACCGATATCTCGACGAGTTAACGGGATAGGAACGTTGCCGTAGAATCGTTTCCGATCTGCCGCCATGGTTCCCTCTCGCTCGCCGTGGCGACATATGCTTCTTTCCCTTCTTGCCGTGATGTTGTAACTCGCATGCATGTCGCATTCATGGCATGTTATCTTGTGTTGCATGTTCTTGTGCCGTAGCTCGTTCTACGTTCCGCGAGTTAAACCGACTAGGATGACACGTAGGATCATCGCTTCACCCCTTGCGATGTTAACAACATTTAATATTGCGTGTTAAATAAACGGGAGTGAATTAAATAATTAATCGTGGAGTTTCGTCGATATGCAACCCGTTGCATATCGAGCTTCACTAAATGTGTAGGGTTTGTGTAAGGTGAATTGCCATGCCATGCCTGCATCATTGTACTGATCATGCATCATATTAGGGTATGCATCATGTCTTGCATTTGCCGTGGTGAATATTTGTGTTGATGTTTGTTTCCGGTTTGCTCCGTTCCGATAGAGTTCCGCAAGCGTGTCGGGATGTGAGGACCCGTTCGACTACATTGGTTCGCCGACTTCACGGAGTTGTTCTTCTTCCAAGCGGGATCTCAGGCACGATGATCATTTCCCTAGATACCATTACTATCATTGCCATGCTAGTTTTATCGCTTCTACCGATTATGTCTCGTTGCCTACCACATGTTAAATATGAGCCTCTCAACAATGCCATGAAAACCTTCAACCTGTTCGACCTAGCAAACCACTGATTGGCTAGGTTACCACTTGCTTAACCCTGTTGTTAGCGTTGCTAGTTGCAGGTGCATTGCTTCCATGTGAAAACATGGGTTCCTTGTCATATCACCATATTAATGCTATTTAATTTAATGCACCTATATACTTGGTAAAAGGTGGATGGCTCGGCCTTTCTAGCCTGGTCTTTTGTTCCACCTTTGCCCCCTTAGTTTCGGCTACCGGTGTTATGTTCCATAAACGAGCGCTCCTAACACAATCGGGGTTGCTATGGGGACCCCCTTGATAATTCGTTTTAGATTAAGGCTGGTCTGGCAAGGCCCAACATTGGTACTATTTTCCCAACATAATAATCTTGGTAATATTGAAATGCATAGGGAGTTAGCGCTACCCGAGGAGTAATTCTACATAATACAGGGGGGCAGTGCTGTTGGTGTTGGTCCAAAACTAGAGCCGTTTGCGGGGCCAACTGTCACGCCCAAGATGCGACCCTACCCTCAATTTGGCACGAAGGCCTCGTCAGGGATAGAAGCGCATCTCGTCGTGTCGCAAGAATGGATATCGTTACAAGTACATGTACTGAAAAGGAGAGTTATATAAAGAGTTGGCTTACACTCGCCACAAGCTACATCAGAGTCACATCAGTACATTACATAAACATCGAGAGTAAAGGCAGGGTCCGACTACGGACGAAAACAAACGAGAAAAATAAGAACGACGTCCATCCTTGCTATCCCAGGCTGCCGGCCTGGAACCCACCCTAGATCGATGAAGAAGAAGAAGAAGAAGAAGCAACTCCAAATGAACAATCAACGCGCTCGCGTCAAGTAACCTTTACCTGTACCTGCAACTGGTGTTGTAGTAATCTGTGAGCCACAGGGGACTCAGCAATCTCATTTCCAAAGGTATCAAGACTATCAAAGCTTAATGGGTGAGGCATGGTTAAGTGGTGAGGTTGCAGCAGCGGCTAAGCATATATTTGGTGGCTAACTTACGAGTACCAGAAATAAGAGGGGGAAGATCTACGCATAACGGACGTGAACTACAGATGATCAAATAAATGATCCTGAACACCTACCTACGTCAGACATAACCCCACCGTGTCCTCGATCGGAGAAGGAACTCACAAAGAGACAGTCACGGTTACGCACACAGTTGGCAAGTTTTAATTAAATTAACTTCAAGTTATCTAGAACCAGTGTTAAACAAAGTTTCCACGTTGCCACATAACCGCGGGCACGGCTTTCCGAAAGATTTAACCCTGCAGGGGTGCTTCAACTAGTCCATCACAAATTACCACAAGTCGCATAGAAATCCTCAATCAAGAAGCTCGCGATCTCGTCGGATTCCCTAGTGGAAAACCTCAACTCTGAGATTACCCAAAGCATCACCGGAATCCCGATGCACAAGATATTTCGTCAAAGGTAAAACTAATCCAGCAAGGCCGCCCGACGTGTCGACGATACCGATAGGAGTCGCGTACCTCGTTCTCAGGACACGGAGGATGAGCTAGACGTCGGGATCGCTAAACCTCCGGGTGACCAGAGGGGCGCCGGACATCGCTCAGGTGGGGCCAACACTCATGAGGAGCACTGGCCCGGGGGTTGATTAAATTATCCTCGGGACCCGGGAAGTCCCTATGCAATTTTATTAGGTGATTAGGCAAATGTAGTACCAAAGTTGGGCCTTGCCAGACCAGTCTTAATCTAAAACGAATTATCAAGGGGGTCTCCATAACAACCCCGATCGTGTTAGGAGCGCTCATTTATGAACATAACACCGGTAGCCGAAACTAAGGGGGCAAAGGTGGAACAAAACACCAGGCTAGAAAGGCCGAGCCTTCCACCTTTACCAAGTATATAGGTGCATTAATTAAATAGCATTTAATATGATGACATAACAAGGAACCCATGTTTTCACATGGAAGCATCTGCACCTGCAACTAGCAACGCTAACACAGGGTTAAGCAAGCAGTAACATAGCCAATCAGTGGTTTGCTAGGTCGAACAGGTTGAAGGTAATCGTGGCATTGTTGAGAGGCTGACATTTAACAAGTGGTAGGCAACGAGACATAAACGATAGAAGCGATAAACTAGCATGGCAATGATAGTAATGGTATCTGGGGAAATGATCATCTTGCCTGAGATCCCGCTTGGAAGAAGAATGCCTCCGTGAAGCAGACGAACCGACGTAGTCGAACGGGTCCTCACAATCCGGCACGCTGCGGAACTCTATCGAGACGAAGCAAACCGGAAACACAAATCAACACACGAAATTCACCACACGATGCACAACACATATGATGCATGAGCTACTGAATACATGCAAGTCACCGCATGACAAATCACACAATCAAACACTACATATTAAGTGAAGTTCAATATGCAACGGGTTGCATATTGACGAAACTCCACATTCATTTATTTAGTTCTATCCCGATTAAATACACGGCAATATTAAATGTGGTTAAACATGTAAGAGGTGAAGTGGAAATTAAACTACCTATCTAGACATTTTAAATGAGGTCGGAAATGACATATAGCATCTCCGAAACTATCAAGAGACCCCAAGACGCGCCGGCGAAGAGTTACAAACCCACTACCCGTACAAACTCTAGTCGAACCTAACTTAGCCGATTGATTATCGATCGCCCTCGGAGCGAGAAACGAAGGGCGACTAACATGGTTACACCCTGGCCTCCTCGGCTACTCCATCGGGGCCGATCATGCTAGCCATGACCCGCAGGGCCTCACTATCCAGACGGGTAAGCCTAGCGATCACCGCTAAATCGCTGTCGGACAGCGGCTCGTCGAAGCGTTGCAGGAGTGCCCCTGCCACCTCGTCTGTCATCTTGTCACGAGGGCCAAGCAGACCCAGCTCCTTGACGAGGTGCAGGGAAGCGCGCTGCGCTGCTGGCACCATCGAAACGTTGGCCGCCTGCCTGGCGCTGTGCCTGGTTGGAGTAGAAGAGGCCCTGTTCTTGGGTGGTGCCACGGGGCGTCGAGCAGGAGCAGCTATGATCAGTGGCTGCTTGCTGGCACGGAAGAGGTTGCGCGTCTCCGGTCGATCGACAGCCGCGCCTATCTCCAGCTGGCTGACCCGGCCAGTGACTGCCCCAAGCTGCAGCTCCATCGTACGAGCAGACGTTGGGGTAGCCCTGTTGTACTGGCCTAGGTCAGATGCCGCGGCGGACAAAGTTGGGCTGAAAGCGTCGAGCTGCACCGCTTCGGCAGGGTCGTTGATCAGTTGTTCTTAATCGAACTCTAGGGGCGTACTGACCACAGCCTCCGCGGCGGCGTGGACGTCGGCCGCCATGCTGTCAACGGTGGTGGAGGCGATCCCGGGCTTCGACGCCGTCTTGAAGAAACCGTCAACAGGGTCCTTTCCTTTGTGTCCTTCGTCAGCGACAGAGCCATCCCTACTGACAAGGGCCTCCGAGTTGGCCCTCCTGTCAGAGGGAGGCGGAGGGGGAGGTCGTGCCCTCCGCTGCTGGGGCTGTGGCCAAGCCGTCGTGGGGACCCTCCCGGCCCCCTGGCGTCGCCCAGCCGTCTCCTTGGACCTGCGCCTGGCCTGCGGAGAGCAACTACGCTGCCGCGGTGCAGGGGCAGCCATGGGGGGCCTATGAGTGGCCGCGGTGAAGGAGAACATCCTTCCAAGACCGATGGCCACCACCCCTCGGGCCTCCCTCTCCATCCTGGTCCCTCGATCGACCACCCCAAGGCATGCCATGGCAGCCCAGGTCTGCCACCGGAGCATGAGCAGGACGCTGGTGACGCCGAGCCCCCTGCCCATCTTCGACCCCCATCGTCTAGGAAGCAGGGCCACCACCGGAAAAGGTGTGGCCTCGTCGTCGGAGCTTGACGATGGGAGGCCGCACTGCCCCGAGAGAGAGGAGCGCGAGGAGGGCGGCGTCCAGTCCTCGATCCTGTCGACGTGTATCAGCATGGTGTAGTCAGCCATCACCGGGGGAGGCACGACGTGCCTGTCGGGGGGGAGGAGAACCCCTCCATTTCCTCCACCCGCCCCGTGCCACGCGGCAGCACCGCCAACGTGTGCGTGGTAGGAATGTTGGCGATGTCGCTCGTCCAGACCCAGCAGGCGAAGGTTTTGGTGTGGCCGCGCTCGAGGGTCCGGCTGTCCAGTCGATCGACACGCACCCGCTTCCCAAGAATATCCCCCGCCCCATCCACTGACCAGAACTGCATCGGGACCTTCTCTATGATGACGCGGACATGCAGTGGCAGGGAATCGAAGGTGGCATGGTCGTGTTCATGCCAAGATGCAATGTTGAAGCAGGCACCCTCGACACGGATGGAGCCGCGGCGCACTGCATTGACTTGGTGCGAAGGCTGTGTGAAGATGACGAAGTAGTGCTCGGGGTGGTGGGCCATGACCCGCAGCGAGTGCACCGGCACAGAGAGCAGCCCCTCCAGGGCTCTCCCCACTGTCATAGGAGAGGTGGGTTGACTCCGTCGGCCGCCGATAGGGTGACGGTGTGGCTATGTAGGAAGAACACCGCTTGGTCGATTGCTGGGGAGGGGGCGGTGACGGAGCGGCTCTCCCTGGGCGGCGCGCGGGGTCGAGGTGGTGGAGCATGGCAGGGGCGAGCAGCGACATGGTCGAGGCAGTCGGTGGTGGGAAGCGGAGACGGGGGTGCAGCGGATGAGCGAGGGGAGCCGGACCGAGCCTATTCCTAGCAGAGCCTCCCCGACCTTGGAGCCAAGGATTCTCAGGGCAACAATTGCCGATGTGCCCGGCCCTCCTACAGATGATGCAGTGGATTGGATCGCGGCAATCGGCGAGGCGATGACGCTTGCTCAGGCACCGGAAGCAGTGGCTGCGGAAGAGATTTAAAGGGGGGGCATACCGGCATTGAAGGCCTGCTGGCGGTCCGGCCGCTGCATCTCATCGTGCTCCCGAGGGACCGGTGGATCGGCAGAGGGATGGCGTCCTCTGCGAGAGCTGACCTCGGTCCAGCCTGGATCCATCCCTGAAGAGGCAAGCCTACCTCCCGGGGACGGGGCGACGATGATGGATTTGATGCAAGGCGCCGGCAGGAGCGCTGTCTCCGCGGAGGCCGAGGGTGGATCTTGGAGCCGCGAATCCCGCATCTGGCCATCAAGCAGTAATGGCGCTAGTGCCTCGGACGGACCGGCAGGCGCCGACGAGCATTCACCGCGCAGCAGGATCCGCGGCGCGGAAACCGGATCTGGAGCTGACCGAGAGGGCGATGGAGATGGCGCCGTCGTCAGCCCGCGGGGCAAGGGGCCGCGCGAGCAGACACTTCGGGGCACCCTCGGGGGACTAACGAATCCGTCGGAGTCGCGGCCAGCCATGAATGCGGGGTGGGTAGCCGCCGCGACCGATGTGGCCAGCGGCGCGGGAGGGGGGGTGGGGATGGGTGTCCTACGATCTTGTTGTGATATTCCAAAAAAAAAGGAAGGGTGTTATCTGCTTAAAAATAGGACTGCGCAATGAGGAATGATTGAAGCTAAGGGTTCAAAATGCACAAGACGAGCACGAATCCTACAGTAGTTACAGAAGACGTCCAATTAATTGTTGTTTTTCATTTTCGTTTGACCATCATGACCAAAATTGGAGGCAGGAACATCATTGAGAATTTTCAGCAGCTGCACACAAGCCAGAGTTTCAGCAAGCAACCACCCAAAACAGGGCATGCAACCTGCATCTGGGAATACAAAAATGGTAAACACCATGGCAAATCTAGTCTAGATTTCCAGTCAGGGGGGCACAAGAGCATGCCAGATTTAGAAAGGAAAACAATTGATAAAGACACCAATCACATGACAATTGAGTGTCATGCCACAGGGTGATGATCACAGCAGTGATTATCTATATCCTGATGCCGCACATGATTTGGAAAGATTAATTAATCAATCATACCCTGATGAAAAGCCAACAGAATAATAAAATAACAATAATAGATTGAACAAGTTCTAAGAAGCTTCTCTTCATTGAAGAATCATCATTTCTAGAGATGAACATTTACGTACACGCAAAACTGTAAAGAGAAACTAAAGTTGGTCGGTAACTACAGAGATCATTACTTAGTGCTAGAATGACAGTCTCATGCTTACGCATTCAACCTAGCAATGCTATTTTACTGTTCAGCAACCAAGCAATGGCATTGGAATATTAGATCTGTGGCATTCACTGTTCAGGAAAATTTGCAGGTAAAGACAAGTATCGGTACAAAGTATAGCAATCTCTCCATATTGGGGGGCAAACTCTCCATATCTTCTCACTAACATCTCTGAGTGTAAACTGCACTTCTTACTAACAGGGCCGGACTGCGGTACCTTGGAAGCAATGGTGTATAACCCATTATCAGGAGAGTCATGTGCAGATGTTAACCATTCTCGGTGGCGGACCTAGAGTTTGAACCATGGGGTCTAACAATTCAATATAGTTTTTTTTCTGGAAAAAATGAAATATTGAGCTAGGTAAAACTAACTAAACGGGACTTCGTCGGGCTTAGTGAAGTGACAGAGAAAGGAGCAAACACAACTGTTTTTACCGTCTACTCCTATGTAGCTAATATGGCCAAAGGATAGACACACCATCACTGCACTGAAGCACTGTGTTGAAGTGTATACGTGGACTGTTTAGGCCTTTTCATCAGTTTGAAAATTGTGGTTGCCCCCTCTGTGTCTACGGATAGGCCTTTTGAGCCGTATATCTAAGCCTATTCATGTGTTGATTTTCCGTGTCACACATGAAAGTAGATGTTGAAGCATATATGTGGCTTGTCCAGCCCTTGCAATTAATTTGGACCTTTGGTTCTGTTGGCTAGTACATTAAGCTTTAACACAATGGAACATCACAAAAACAATGAAATGGATCCCAAATCACACATGCCGCCAAACGCTCTACATTCTTGCTTCTTGCGAAGGAAGAAATGGATCTGTGCGCATTGACAAATCCATCGCGGAAGATCTCTGTTTGAAAATATTCAAGTACAGTTAGTCTGTCTGGGACTGGAGCATCCGCCATGCATTCACCGTGCAGTCCACGACCTGAACCAAATTAGGGACAGCCGAATCACTGCACTTAACATCAGCTGCACACAGGCAGAATTTCAGCAAGAAGCCACCAAAAAGTGAAAGATAGAGAAACTGCAGCAAACCACATAAAGGAAATGCAAACTTGGCACAGACAACTGCAAATCCAGATTTTTCAGTCCAGGGAGCATAGCAGAATGCATCATTCACAAGAAACCAGTTGAACACAAAAACCAATGACATAATGCTACAATGCCACAATGGTGACAATCAGAGGAGTGGCTATTTATTTCTTGATACCACATCCAAAAGCCAACAGAACAAACAAATAACAGATGATAAAATTCTGACCAGCTTCTCTCTATTGAAGAATCATTTCAAGATATGAACATTTACAGAAACACAAGTGTGCAAGGAGAAAGTATACGGAAGTTAGGTCACTCGAAATCATTAGTTAGTGCTAGAATGACACAGTCTCATGCTTGTGCATTCAACTGAGCAAAGGTGCTGTACTGTGCAGTAACCAAGCAACTGCATACGATCCTTGGCCTTCACTGTCAAGGAAAATTTGCCGGTAAGGAGAAGGATCAGTGGAAAGCTTGTGACTATCTACAAACGGACGAATTGGAGTTTTTGCTATCACGCTGATTGACTATACAGAAAAGTGAAGTGACTGTGGCAGTTCAGACAACAGTGCGCAACCGGCATTGTCCCAGTGAACACTGCCTGCAACACGCCACGGCTCAGGCTCAGATTTCAACCCCGAGAAAATAGTGATGTCAGTGAGACCTGGAAGTCGGAGATCAAGAAACTTGGTATCCAATTCAAGCTTCTGCTTTTGCTCTTTCATCGCAACAGAATCAGGGCCTTCGGCGAACCCATGACGGCGATCATTGGATCTAGGAAGGTGATGCCTCATGTGGCCTCCCAACGCGACCCCTGACCCAAATGACTTCCCACAGGCATTACACTGGTGCCTCTTGACCTTCACTGCGGCTGAAAGATCAGCACACTTCATCTCAACTGAATTGTCAGTTCTTGGCTTCTTCCTAAGCTCAGCATCTCCAGCCAGCACATGATCAAGCACATTCAGCTCTACCTCCTCAAGATCGATGGAGATCAAAGTGTTGTTGTCCTTCTCAGGAACATTGGCGATCAAACTTCTTCCCTTCTTGTAAACATTGGGGGTCAAGCTGCTGTCCTTCTCACATTGTCCAAAGCAATCCTCAGAAGCTGGATTTTTGGGAATATTAGGGATCAAAGTTTTGTCCTGGGCAACATTGGGGATCAAGCTGCTGTCCGTCTCACATTGTTCAAAGCAATCCTCACAAGCTGAATTATTGGGAATATCAGGGATCGAAGTTTTGTCCTTGGGAACATTGGGGATCAAGTTGATGTCCTTCTTACATTGTCCAAAGCAATCCTCATAAGCTGAATTTTTGGGAATATTAGGGATCAAAGTTTTGTCCTGGGAAACATTGGGGATCAAGCTGCTGTCCGTCTCACATTGTCCAAAGCAATCCTCACAAGCTGAATTATTGGGTATATCAGGGACCGAAGTTTTGTCCTTGGCAACACTGGGGATCAAGTTGTTGTCCTTATCACATTGCCCATAGCAAATATCATAAGCTGAACACTTGCAACCTTTTGGCTTCTTGAACTCAGCAGATCGAACCAGTAGATGATCAGAAGCATTCAGCTTCATATCCTTCGACACATTGGGGGGCCAACTGCCCATAACTTCTGCATAGCAATCTGCATAAGCTGAAATCATGCTAGAATGCTCTGAAAGCAGCAGGAGAGAGGCTGCAGCATCCATCTCATTAAACTTGAGTGGTGGTGCCCCCCTCTTTGACCGCTTGCGCTTCACAGGAGATATCAGGACATTGTAGCCACCACCAGCAATGGCCAGAGCTTCCATCGGCCCAGCTGCTTCTTCGACGGGCCTACTCAACACGTTCTTCTCGCTATGCTCTCTCATGTGCTTCCTCAGAGAATCGCAGGCAGATGACACCTTTGAGCACAGCTGGCATTGTGTTCCTGAGGACCGCAGCAAAGTCTCCTCATCACTTGGACTCAGCAGCGACACATGCAAGTCGACAACAGTGGTAGGAGGGCTTGGTGTTCCCTTTGGCTGCTTCGCCTTGCGCCAGTGGCGTGACATGTGGCCTCCAAGAGCCCTCCCTGAAGGAAAGCTCTTATGGCACTTGCTGCACACATGCTTCGGAGGTCTTCCTCGTGGTGCCATATCTAAAACCATTACAAAGATGCACCAAGTCAGAACACAGACAGATGAACTGAACATTAACTCACTAATTGCTGCAGTGCTTCTACTCGAGAAACCATTTACTCCAGAATCTCTTTCCATCGTTACATAAAACACAACATGTGGAGCGGAAGGCAAAGTGCATTAGAACATTATTACACCATATGTATTAAAATCAACCATTGCATGTAACTGAAACAAATTAAAGAACTGCTCCACCACCACAGAAGCATAAGCAATAAATTTGCCTCTACTATTCAGAAAAATTCCGCACGTCAGAAATCAAAAGGGGAGTTGAATCACAATCTACAGTCCAAACTGACGTCTTCCCCGAGACCCTGACAGATTAATCAAAAGCACAGGTAGGTTTTAGGTGGGCGAAATACAGTAGTTTATAAGATGCCGCTTTTTCTTAAAAGCACTGTGAAACAACCAGCCATGATGTGATAGTTCGAGGGAAAACAATATCATGCGCTACCAATGACAGGTTGCAGCAACAGGTGGAATTCTCACATCATCACGGGGCTTAACAAATAACTAAGGACACAGTGATACGCCACATTCAGCACACAAGAAAAGATACGCTCAGCTCACAGTTTCCTGCTTCTTTGGAGCATTTGCACAAACAGGGAGACGGCATTTGATCAGACATTACAGGAAACTCGTGGAATGGGATGGTATTTTTTTACCTGGAGGCTCGAGTTCCAGTCTGGTGAACCGAGGAGGGCGTGGCAGTTTCGGGTTGCTGGGGGAATGCAAGGGAGGGCTTGATCGCTGAAACGAGATTGCAGGAACCGGATTAGAACGCAGCAGAAGCGAACACAGACGATTAATCCAGGAGCAAGCACTAACACCCGAATTCAGAAACCGGAGACGCCATTCGATCAGATTCAGTGAGGAATCGGAGAGATTTCGCTAGCTAGCGACGCCGATCGATCGGGAAACAGTAAGCGAGGCAACTGAGCTCGGGAACCCACCTCGAACAGCTCCAGGTCGAGGAGCTCCCCGGCGAGGATGGAACCCTCTGACGTCGCAGCTTGGTCCCTTGCGGCTCTCCTCGGTGGCCTCCGCCTCCGCCTCCCCTCCCCCCGGTACGGCAACGGCGGTGTCGTGCCCCTCGCTTCTGGCGGGTGTGAGACCGGAAATGCGCGCGGGCGGGTGGTGGCCTGGGGGTAATTATAGCTAGCCGAGGGGTAGGGATGTAGACTGGTCCCGGTACCAAGTTCATGATCGATTCAGGTACCTGCGCGCGTGTGTGAGGGGGGAGGGAGTCGCCGGCTTTTGCCTGAGCGGGTGTTCTCTGCGGCAGAGGAGGAGCGGAGAGCCGGAGGCGAAGGCCTTTTGAGGAGGAAGGGATGGTTTTTGTGGCTGCGATCGGGACACGAGCCACCATCGGACGGTTACTTATTGGCCAGTACTCCCTCCGCTCCTATATATATATATATATTTAAACAGAGACAACAGAATTGCCTCTTCGATTAATAAAAAAGAGTTGAATCAGATAGAAACCATCACAAGTAAGATCCCGGACTAGCTACTACCAAACAATGGAGCCACGTGACAGCAGAGATTTACCAACCGACAGAACTAAGCCAACACTTGTGCAACCACCAAACAATTGGGTCTCAACATCACAGATGAAACTCCAAGGACTTGCTCTAACATGAGAAGAACACCTCGAAGAAGATCACCAACACAACCAAGCCCCAATTTACATCTCAAAGAAGTACTCCCTCCGTTCCTAAATATAAGTCTTTTAAGATATTTCACTAGAGGACTACATACGGAACAAAATGAGTGAATGTACACTCTAAAGTATGTCTATATACATCGGTATGTAGTTTCCTAGTTGAATCTTTAAAAAGACTTATATTTAGGAACGGAGGGAGTACATCGTGGAACCACCCATGCCACTCATTTATCGCCACACTTCTTGATTTTGCACTTGTTCGACTTCTCCCTTCGAGGGGGAGCTTTTCCCCTTGAGAGACGTTCGACCGCCTTGCTCATGCTAGGATCCAAGTTTGTGAGAAAATCATTAAGCTTGATGGCAAATATGTCACCTAGGTCTAGAATCGATGCTCTGTCCACAACAACGTCGTCGCCTACAGTAACCACATGGCTAGGCCCCAAGGGTGTTGGAGTGAGCGTCAATGCCACTGTCGAATCCACAAGAGAACTCATCTTCACATGCATCCCTGACAGCGGCGAAATCAGTTCCCCACACAACTTATGAAGTCCAGGCATGATCTGTAACACCGGCGCTGGAGTCATGACAGAGACCTCATCCACAATGGGGAAAGTAGACATAGCATGAGGGGAGAAGCAGCCATAGAGTTGTGCATCTTCGTTGTCCACTAAGTCAACATCAAGCTTTGGCCGGGGCGACGTAGGAGGTGGCTTCTCCATAACAGGCACAAGCGAGAGCCTGGTCAGAGAAGCCTCTGCATGCTTAACAAGGTTGCTAGCCTGTAGCAGCCAACCGTGCAAAGAATCAACCACGTCACGCAAAGGTTGAACCGCCTCCATCATCTGAGAGCAAGCCAAGCCTTGCAACTCATCTATTGCGGAGAAGATGGACCGAGGCACCGCCTTGGCCGAGCCTGTAGAACCGGCCGAAGTAGAAACAACATACGCCCAGGACTCACGACGACTCCCCTTGAAGGGAAGTGTGGCTTCATCCTGAGCCTCATAAGGAGCTGGATCAAGACGATTTCCGGAGTCGAGGCGGGACAATGACGACACGACAAGGTTTGCAAGCGAGCTGAGTGGACACCACGTGTTGCGATACTCATGATCCTTGTGGCCATTCTCAAATCAACAGGAACACCTAAAGGGATTCCTGCACCCTGCTGCACGGTATCCAGAGATGAGACATCTACAACATCTACCATGAAGCCAAGCAGGAATGGACCGAGGAGCCAAAACAAGGGTTGGCTTTGTCGAGCAGCAAGGGCCTCGCTGTGACCGCACCTCCTGCCAACCCACACGCGTCTCTGCCTCGCGCCCCAAGGTCACCTTGCTGGAGTATTTGGCAGCCAACGGAGTTTGCAGTGCAAGCTCATCATCATCATTGTTGTTGTCATCGTCCTCGGATAGGGTGGCCCATGACACATGCCGCACTAGTGCCAAATCCAGAGGACAGGGCCTGTCGGAGTCCAGCTCACGCGAGCCAGGCAGTGGTTTATGTGGGTATTGTCCCTTTACGATGGAGGCGAGGACCTCGCCTGAGCTTCGAGACTTCGGTCGCGTCCGAGCAGTCGTCGCTGGAGGAGGTTCCACAACGAGCGACGGCACCTCCAGCAGCCCGTGAGGAGTCGCTCTCCCCTCCTCCACTGCACCTGACGACGTGGGGCGGCGGCTCATCGACGACAGCTGTGAGGAGGTGGGATCCAGCTCCGTTGGAGATGGGAGGCGAGTCAAAGAGGGTCCAACACAGAGCAATATGCTGGAGGTGGCAGCAGCAGGGTTGGAGCGACATCGCTATCCAAAGATGAGGAAGCATGCACGGTAGGCAGAGCACTCGGCTTGAGCGGGCGTGACCACGAGGACAGCAGGCACGCGCCCTCCTTCTGAAACCTTCAAGCAGGAGGACGCCGGAGCACGGCCAAACCGACGGATGTCGCGCCGACGCCATGAATAGGCAGACAACGAACTCCAGCATCCGTCGTTGTGAGGTTGGGCCACGGGATCTCGAGGAAGCATGTCGTGTGGCGCCCTGCTAGGAGAAGGGAGAGGAGGCAATGGGAGGCCCGGATCTGGTCGCGGCAGCTGCAGGGAAGGCCAGAGGAGATGGATCGAGGCGCCGCCGCAGGCACGAGACCCTTCGCGCGTTCCCATCCCTCTGCTTTGTTCCAAGGCAGTGAGCATTCAATCTGTCATTATTGCCCTTCATATGTGTAACGCCCCGGACACACCCGCTGGCGGTCGTTACTCCTGGCGGGATCTAGACTGGCCCCACATATCAATACTAGTCTTTTCTGCGCACTTTGTCCTCACTCATGCGCACCCGGGATCAACTTCCCGGTCGGTCACCCATCCTAGAACTACTCCAAGCCAAGCACGCTTAACAACATGACCGCACACCTGTCCGCAAACATCCGTGTAACCGCGAGGGTCGGCTCTGATACCAAACTTGTAACGCCCCGGACACACCCGCCGACGGTCGTTACTCCTGGCGGGATCTAGACTGGCCTCACATATCAATACTAGTCTTTTCTGCGCACTTTGTCCTCACTCATGCGCACCTGGGATCAACTTCCCAAGCCAAACACGCTTAACCTGGGAGCTCTGTTTGAATGGGCTTCCAAAAAAGAAGGAATTCCTTATTGGTATGAGTAGTCTATCATCCCTAATAAGCCAGGCTATCACAATATGGCTCCTCCGTTCCTAAATATAAGTCTTTTTAAAGATTCCACTATTGAAATATATACGGATGTATATAGACATACTTTAGAGTCTAGATTCATTTATTTGCTCCGTATGTAGTCTCATAGTGAAATCTCTAAAAGGTCTTATATTTAGGAACGAAGGGAGTATAAAACACATAGAAGGTTGTTTTGGTTGCCTTCGTCCAGCCCAACATGGCCCTTGCCATGCAAATTTTAGTTGTTTGATAGCGAACAACTCAAAAGGGGCATGTGTTGGGGGGGTGCCAACCAGCCCCGATAAGGCAACTATCCATTCTCCTTCTAAGGGGGCATGTAGATCTTTCTCAAGATCCAAGACACAGGAAATCTGCCTCAAAGGAGTTAGTGGCGCGCCCAACGAAAGCTTGTGCCACGTGGAGCAGGCGAGTGTGGTTGAGCGAATCCCCAACACAAGGTTTTGATGCCTCAGATCAGCATATCCTTAACACTAGGTCCTTGCCCTTGTGATGCCAGCCTTGGAATTCGAGATCAATGATAGAAATGTCCAAGGAAATGGATGTGTCGGATGCTACCATTCCAGAGGTGTGCCTGATGTCAAGGGGCAGCATGCCTGCCATGAAAGTGCGAAGGCTTGCCGCCAAGTGGCGTTCGACAATGAGGATGATTGTGACCGGATTCTGGCAAAGCGGTAAGTTCAGGATGCTCGTGACCTCGCGGTGGAGCAAGCCTGAGCTGCACGTGCCTTGTCACCCCCACCCCCTCCTAACGAAGAGGAGAGTCTGAACATGTTCGGTACTGTGTTTGACACATCCAGCTCTGCCGTCGAGTATATCTGCCTTGACCCCTGTTACATCTTGAGTGCTACTTCCACGACCATGAGCACAAGGTCAAGGTGAAAGGATTGATATGATTGACTAGAGGGGGTGAATAGGAAACTGCCAATTTTTAGCTTTTCTTTAGAAAATTAGATTTAGCAACAATAGGTTGTTTAGATATGCAACTAGGTGAGCAACCTATGTGATGCTAACAACAACAACAAGCAAGCAAGCAAGTAATAGGCACAAAGTAAAGTTAAGAAGTAACCACAGGTGAAACAGATGAAAACGATGATGTGTTATCGAAGTACCTTCCCTGTAAGGGGAGGTATGTCTCCATTGGAGCGGTGTGGAGGCACAATGCTCCTCAAGATGCCACTAAGTCCACCGTATTCTCCTCACACCCTCACACAATGCGAGGTGTCGTGATTCCACTAGTGGTGCCCTTGAAGGCGGCGACCTAACCTTTACAAACAAGGTTAGGGCAATATCCACAACATAATTGGAGGCTCTCAACAACACCACGAAGCTTCACCACAGTGGATTGTGGCTCCGAGGTGACCTCAACCGCCTAGGGTGATCAAACACCCAAGAGTAACAAGATCTGCAAGGGATTATTAGGGGATCAAATTTCTCTTGGTGGAAGTGTAGATCAAGGCCCTCTCAAGCAAACCCTAGAATATCAACATGTTGTGTTGGCTAGGGAGAGAGATTGGGCAAAAATGGAGCTTGGAGAAATAATGGAGCTTAGGATTAGGAGAGGTGATCTTCTTCGGGAAGAAGACCCCCTTTATATAGTGGGGGGAACAAAGCCAACCATTATCCCCACTCAGCCCGGACACAAGCGGTACTATCGCTCCTGAAAGCGGTACTGCCGCTAGGGTGGCAGAGCTAGCCACACAGTGCAATGGCACGAGGTCACGGGGCGATAATGTCGTCGGAGCGGTACTACCACTTGCCCAAGCGGTACTATTGCTAGTGTTGTAGTGTAGCATCCCTACGGATACAGAAAGGAAGTAAGAGAGGAGGCAGATCCTCCTGATCGGTACTACCGCTGTCGAGAGCGGTACTACCACAAATAAGAGCTAGTAACGCTTCCTACTGCCGCCCACAGTCCGTTGAGTATTCCAGGCCCAGAAAGAAGGGCTGAAGTGGCGCGGTAGTAACAGGCGGTACTACCATCGGGAGTGGTACTACCGCACCGTACTATCGTCCAGAAACCACTCGGTCCGACACAAAAAATATCGAGACACCCAAGCCAGCGGTACATCATGCAACACTATTCAAGGGTACTACCGCCCATAAGCCGTACTACCGCTTCCGGGAGGGGTACTGCTATAGATAATAGGTAGTACTGCTGCCCAGAGCGGTACTAACGTAGATAAGGGGTAGTACCATTGCCTTGCACGGTACTTCTACTTGGTTCCTTCCGGACCATAACAAAGAGAATGTCAGAGCTACAAAGATGCAGGAAAGGAACATGGGTGCAAATAAATGTGTAATTGTTGATTCCACCCAAACCTTTTCGATGCGGACCCTTGATGATGAGATGATGTATATACTTCTCGCACCTCGTTGGTGACCCCAAGTGGAAGGTTGAGATGTACTCAACATCAAGTTTTCCCTCACACAGACACTATAAGGTTTATCGAACCAGTAGGACTCCTAGGATCAACAAGTAGGTGTCTTCCACCCTGGCGCTAGCAGAAGACGTGGACCTACACACACAACAAATAACTTTGCTCCCAACGAGTACAGAGAGGTTGTCAATCTCTCCGGCCTTGTAGTTTGCAAAATATTAAAACACAAGCGGGAAAAGTGATAGTGATTGCAACGGAAAAGTAAATGAAAGCGGTAAATGATGGAGGTGTAAACAATGATGGTGATATGGACCGAAGTTACATGATGTTCACTAGTGATGTATCTCTCCCAAAAGACGATAAACAACTATGCTTGGGTAAAGAAATCACAATTGGGCAATTGACAGAATTATGAACACACCGCAATGCTAATTATGCTACTTGATAGTTAGAGGTTAAATAATAATGGGCAGTACGCCAAGATAAGTAGACTGTTTCTTCATCAGCATCTACTTACTAATCATCCACCTTGATATATCTATCAAGAACATCTCACTGGTATTAAGTTACGAGCCCCACCCAAAGTGTAAACTCAAAGCAACGGACAACTGCATTAACGAACTATGCGTAAGGTAAACAATCCTTGCAACCCTGATCACAAGCACCGTTGTTTTCTCCCTGGTGGCAACAACACATCCCCTAATCTCATGTTTCTGTCACTCAAGCTAGACATCGAGGGGCATGAACCCATAATCATGCATAAGGCTCCCTCTTGGAGTTACAATCTACTACTCGGCCAAAGCAATAAATAGCAACGGACAACATGCATGAATCACTAAGGAACATAATATAAAAGGATAATCAAATATAACTCATAACAATCTGAACATAATCTCGTAATCCATCATATCCCAACAAACCGAGCATAGCAATAGTAAGAGAATTACATAGATGCCTTGATCATGCAGGGCAGCTCACAAGGACTAACCATTGAAGCACAAGATTGGAGAGAAGACATCACATAGCTACTGGTCATGGACCCATGGTCCAAGGAGGACTAATCACGACATGCCCGGAAAGCGTCCATGGCAGTGGAGAAGCTCCCGGAGGTCAATCCTCCCTCCGGCAGTGTGCCCGGAAGAGGTCTCCTGACGCTCCTGATCTCGGAAGCGCTGCGGCGGCAGAACGTGGAGAAATTCGCGATTCTGGAAGTTGTGGAAGGGTTTCCTCTCAGAGGACTAAATATAGGCCAAAGGAGGGCACCGGAGGAGGTGAGGCCCACCCAGGTGGCCTACTGGCACGACCTAGGGCCTGGCCGCGCCAGCACGTCGCCTCGGAGGCCCCTGGCCCCCCTCTCGCCCATCTTCGATGATCTGGAAGCTTCCGTTATGCTGATTTTTATATATTTTTCTTGGAATTTTTCAGGCTTCGGGAAATTCGGTAAAAGCCCCTGCAAAATAGACATCGGCAGACAGAAACTGGCACTGGGTGCACTGAGTTAGTAGGTTAGTCCAAATATGTGTAAAATGATATAAAAGTGTAGCAAAACATATAACAATGTCACTCAAAAGATCATGGAACAAGCAAAAATTATAGATACGTTTGGGACGTATCAACATCCCCAAGCTTAATTTGTGCTCGTCCTCGAGTAGATAAATGATAACACAATAATTTATGTGGTGACATGCTAACACACATATAAGAACTTCAAAGTAAAGCAAGTGAGATATGCAATTCAAGTCAAGATAATAACAAGCAAGAGTCTATATCTAGTATTGAGTTTAGCAAAGTAAGAACATAAAGGTGCAAGAGCTCTCGTTGTTCGTGACTTGAATGTCTCCAAATGGTGTTTGCGTGCAAGAATTGGGAGATGGGTCGAGATCATAATTTTTTTTAATTGAGAACTCAATCTACTAAAATTTCACACTTGGTCTCCTTCGGAATCTTATTTTGACTCATCCCCAGACCACTAGTCACGCACAAGTCAAAATGATCCTCTCCCTTTCGACTTTGAGCACTCATGCAATGGATGAGCGTAAGCAAGATATGTTGGCACTTAGGATGGCGAATAGAATAATGATGGGGAAGGAAGACAAAAGGTATGAAAGGCTCACATCAATGAGGACAACCATAGGCGAGATAAAGCCAAATGATAGATATGATGTGAGGAGTAGGGATTGCCATGTAACAGATGCACATATGAGCTAAGGTAAGCTCTCCAATGGAACTAGTGGGGGTGCATCCATCTTTTTTGCTCATGAAGACCTAGAGCTCATTTGAGGAGGCTCATCATTGGAATATGCAAACCAAGTTCTATAGTGTAAGGGTCCCCACATAGTTATGCATGAATGATAATCTCTATGTAGTACAAATATAGCAATGGAGTACGAGTGTGGATCTTTCAAAAGGAATTTTAGTGTTGCCCCCTTCTATCTTTTTATTTAATTTTATTTTTCTTTTTCTCGTTTCATTTTTATTTTGTGTGGCCTCTTTGGCTCTTTCTATTTATCTCTCATTTGTCCTCTTTGGGATCTTTCGTTTGTCCTCTTTGGGATCTTTTCCTCACTTAAGGGCAACACTCCATGTTTTACATGAAATAAAAGAATATCATCACACTTTATAGGAAGTACTCAACATAAAGACAAGTGAAAACTATCATGATGTATGCAAATGTATGTCTCTGGTAGTGTAGCGGGATATGCAATGATATGTAGCAATAATTTGGGCAAGTCCCAACTATCATGCGCCTCTACAATCAAGCAAAAGCATGTATGACATGAAGATCAAGTCATGAGATGGTGGATGTTGCATGGCAATGTATCTCGGAAAGGCTTTGGCAATGCCTTAATAGGTAGGTATGGTGGTTGTTTTGAGGAAAGATATAATAAGGCTTATGTATGACAGAGCGTATCATGTCATGGGTTTGGATGCACCGGCGAAGTTTGCACCAACTCTCAACGTGAGAAAGGGCAATGCACGGTACCGAAGAGGCTAGCAAAATATGGATGGTGCAAGTGCCAACAATCGAATACTCACATTAGTCCAAAGAACTCATATACTTATTATCGGTAACTCTCTATCTAGTTAGGAAATTCACAAAGAGATAAGTACCTCGAGTAGGAGTGTTTGGTGGTTTGGTTATCCTTGCGCATCCTCGACTCCTGGTAACGTGAGGGTACTCTATATATTCTAACCCGTCCAGAGGTTAGCGATCAATTTAGTAGCTAGAGTTCTCAACTAATTTTTAGTTTTTAAAAAACACAAGGATTTCCCAAAATACGACACCTATCACTAATAGGCTCAAGCTCTTGGCACCAATAGTCCAAACATTACTCAAATCAATACCTCAGAACTATTGCAAGTTACTACTATACTTAAATAGCAACCCAAATTACCTACTCATGCAAGACACACAACTCAGTGCAACGAGCCAACTCTCTAAACAAGATAAACATGATAGCTCAAGAGAGTTCCTAAAGCAACCTAAATAAAAGCTCTTAAAAAGATAAGCATGAAAACTAAGCTAAGCATGACAATAGCTATGGAAAGATGGAGAACACACCAAAAAGATAAGCATGAAAACCTATGTTGTGTTCAAGAGTGGAATGGAGCATGTCTCTCTCCCAAACATGGTAGGATAGGTTCCGACTTGTTATGAACAGCAAGCAAAACTAAAACAAACTAAAAATTAAAGAGTGGGACACTCCAAGCATAGCACATAACATATGAAGTGATAAAAATATAGCATGGAGATGGACGAACCGATGATTGTTGATAGAGAATGGGATGCACGGGGGCATCCCCAAGCTTAGATGCTTGAGTCTCCTTGAATATTTCTTGGGGTGCATGGGGGCATCTCCAAGCTTGAGCGCTTGACACTCATGTATCTTCTTTCATTATCTCCCATCGCATACTTGAAAACTCCCTTCATACGAAACTCATCATAAGCTGATTAGAGTGGTTAGTACCCTTAATAAAATAATTCATTACCTACTGGAAATAATGATTTTCATGAAAAGCTATTGTTTCTCATGATTGCCAAAAGGTTTTTTCAAATAAAAAGTAAGCTTAGGATTTGCAAAACAATGACAACACATAACAAGGCAGAATCTGTGAAAAATAGAACATCGGGTAGTAAATAATTTATTCGGGGCACTTCTGCAACTCAAATCAAAAAACTCAGAACAGATGCCAGAAAGGAAATTATATAGAGTATGGTGTAAAAAAAATTCAGATCAAAAAGGTGATCTGGTGATTTTTGGCAAATTTTTCTGTCAAGCAGACATAATCTGTTTCTGGACAACATGTCACAATTTTTGAACTTTCTTACAATCGGAGGCTATAACTTGGCACAAAGCTTAAAAATAAAGATGCAATGATGTTGCTACAGTAGTAACAAGCATCAAGACCACTAAAATAGAAAGTAAAAAACAAATTGGGTTGCCTCCCAACAAGCGCTTTCTTTTATGCCTTTGAGCTAGGCATAATGCAAGAAGATCAAGTGTTATCAACTCCAAAAGAATAACTTGCCCGAGTAACGGACTCATAAGGTAACTTAATATTATTTCTAGGGAAGTGTTCCATTCCCTTTTTAAGAGGAAATCGGAATTTGATAATTCCCTCTTTCATGTCAATGATAGCACCAACAGTGTGGAGAAAAGGACGTCCCAAAATAATTGGACATGGAGGATCACATTCAATGTCCATAATAAGAAAATCAGCGAGCACATAATTATCATTGACAATAATAAGAACATAATCAATTCTCCCTAAAGGTTTCTTTATGGAAGAATCAACAAGACGAATACCAAAAGAACATGGATCATAAGGTTTCGAATCAAGCATATCATACATTCTTTTGGGCATAACGGAAGCACTAGCTCCAACATCACACAATGCAAAGCAAGAGATATTATTAAATTTTATTTTGACCATAGGATCCCAACCATCTTCTAGTTTCCTAGGAATAGAAATCTCTAGCTTGAGCTTCTCCTCCCTAGCTTTGGTAAGAGCATTAGTAATATGCTCGGTGAAGGCAATATTTAGTGTACTAGTGTGTGGGTCTTTAGCCATTCTTTGCAAAAAGGTGATAACTTCGGAAAGGCTACAATTGTCAAAATCAAGGTTACTACCATTAATTAAAGTGGTAGTGATGTCATCTAAGATCATTCTTTTGGTAGTCTCTAAACTAAAAGGACTTTCTTATCCCATGGTTGAGGTATTAGCAGCACCTTTAATAGATCCATTGGGACTAGGAGTGCGATGGGTGCTAAAAGTTTTGAGGTCCTCAAAAACTTGTACAGTAGCAATGGTAGTGTGTGTGGGAAGGCTCTTAATTCTCTCTTCCTATTCTTTTTCTCTAGACCATCTCTCTTTAAGTTTGGCTAGCATTCTTATGTTCTCATTAATTTGGACTTATATAGCATTCATGGGTGTGGTGTTCCTTTCCTCAAGGGGGGAAGTTCTAATTTTAAGCATCTCTACATCATGAGCTATGTTGTCCACCTTCAAAGAGAGACTATCTAATTTTTCTAGCTTCTCTTCTACACTCTTGTTGAAGGCATTTTGAGAATTGATAAAATCTTTAAGCATGCTCTCTAATTCAGAAGTGGAGTTTTTGGTGCTAGGATAATTGTTGTTGTTCCCATAGTTGTTGGATGGGAACGGTCTAGGATTGCTACCAAAATTACTCCTATAAGCATTGTTATTAAAGTTGTTCCTAGAGATAAAATTAACATCAACTTATTCTCTTTCTTGAGCAACCAAAGAATTTAAAGGAACATCATGAGGATCAATAGGAGCTTGCTTAGTAAGTAGAGTCATGATCATGTCAACCTTATCATTAAGGGAGGAGATCTCCTCAACAGAGTTTACCTTCCTACCTGTTGGAGCTCTCTCGGTGTGCCATTGAGAATAATTTGTCATCATCTCATCCAATAGCTTTGTGGCAGCACCAAGTGTAGTTGACATAAAGGTTACTCCCGCGGCCAAGTCTAACAAATTCCGCGAGGTAAAGTTCAATCCTGCGTAGAAAGTTTGGATAACCATCCAAGTAGTCAAACCATGTGTAGGGCAAGTATTAACAAGAGATTTCATACGTTCCCAAGCTTGAGCAACAGGTTCATTATCCAATTGTATAAAATTCATAATGTTACTCCTCAACTAGATAATCTTAGCAGGCGGGTAATACTTCCCAATAAAAGCATCTTTGCACTTATCCCAAGAATCTATGCTATTCCTAGGCAAAGATTGAAGCCACACTTTAGCTCCTCCTCTCAAGGAAAAAGGAAAAAGCTTAAGTTTAACAATATCACCATCTACTTATTTATATTTTTTTGCATATCACAGAGATCAACAAAATTGTTCAAGTGCAAGGCAGCATCATCTCCAGCACCGGAGAATTGATCTTTCATAACAAGGTTCAGTAAAGCATGTTTAATCTCATAGGACGTGGCTCCAGTGGCGGGAGCAGCAATAGGAGTGCAGATAAAGTCATTGTTGTTGTGACTAGTGAAGTCACACAACTTGGTGTTCTCAATGGAACCCATAGCAACGGCAACAAGCAAGAACAAAACATCTAATGTTTTTGTGGTTTTTGGTATAAGACTCTAAAGCAAAAGTTAAAAAGCAAACTAACAAGACTAAAAAGCAAAGGTAAAGGATAGCGTGCAACTCCCCTATCTTGAAGACTGGAGTCCCCAACAACGGCGCCAGAAAGCATTGCTTGATGACGAGATGGTGTATATACTTCTCGCACCTTGTTGGTTACCCCAAGTGGAAGGTTGAGATGTAGTCAGCAACAAGTTTTCCCTCACACAAAGACTGTAAGGTTTATCGAACCAGTAGGACTCCTAGGATCAACAAGTAGGTGTATTCCACCCTAGCGCTAGCAGAAGACGTGGACCTGCACACACAACAAATAACTTTGCTCCCAACGAGTACAGAGTGGTTGTCAATCTCTCCGGCCTTCTAGTTTGCAAAGGATCAAAACACAAGCGGGAAAAGTGATAGTGATTGCAACGGAAAAGTAAATGAAAGCGGTAAATGATGGAGGTGCAAACAATGATGGTGATATGGACCGGAGTCACATGATGTTCACTACTGATGTCTCTCTCCCAAAATACGATAAACAACTATGCTTGGGTAAACAAATCACAATTGGGAAATTGACAGAATTATGAACGCACCGCAATTCTAATTATGCTACTTGATAGTTAGAGGTTCAATAGTAATGGGCAGTACGCCAAGACAAGTAGACCGTTTATTCATCATAATCTACTTACTAATCATCCACCTTGAGATATCTATCCAGGACATCTCGCCGGTATTAAGTTGCGAGCCCCACCCAAAGTGTAAACTCAAAGCAACGGACAACTGCATTAACTAAGTATGCGTAAGGTAAACAATCCTTACAACCGTGGTCGCAAGCATCGTTGTTTTCTCCCTGGTGGCAACAACACATCCCCTAGTCTCATGTTTTTGTCACTCAAGCTAGACACCGAGGGGCATGAACACACAATCATGCATAACGCTCCCTCTTGGAGTTACAATCTACTACTCGGCC
This sequence comes from Hordeum vulgare subsp. vulgare, assembly GCF_904849725.1. Taxonomy (NCBI): domain Eukaryota; kingdom Viridiplantae; phylum Streptophyta; class Magnoliopsida; order Poales; family Poaceae; genus Hordeum; species Hordeum vulgare. The sequence continues at coordinate 74,293,844 of NC_058522.1, read as the reverse complement.
AAAGCAATAAATAGCAACGGAGAACATGCTTGAATAACTAAGGAACATAACATAAAATGATAATCAAATATATAACTCATAACAATCTGAACATAATCTCATAATCCATCGTATCCCAACAAACCGAGCATAGCAATAGCAAGAGAATTACATAGATGCCTTGATCATGTAGGGCAGCTCACAAGGACTAACCATTGAAGCACAAGATTGGAGAGAAGACATCACATAGCTACTGGTCATGGACCCATGGTCCGAGGAGGACTACTGACGACACGTCCGTGAAGCGTTCATGGCGGCGGAGAAGCTCCCGGAGGTTAATCCTCCCTCCGGCAGGGTGCCGGGAAGAGGTCTCCTGACGCTGCCGATCTCAGAAGCGATGCGGCGGCGGAATGATGGAGAAATTCACAATTCTGGAAGTTGTGGAAGGGTTTCCTCTCGGAGGACTAAATATAGGCCAAAGGAGGGTATCGGAGGAGGTGGCCCTACCCAGGCGGCCTCCTGGGGCGACCTAGGGCCTGACTGTGCTAGCAGGTCGCTTGGGAGGCCCCTGGCCCCCTCTGACCCATCTTTGATGATTTGGAAGCTTCCGTTACACTGATTTTTTTATATTTTTCCTGGAATTTTTCTGGCTTCAGAAAATTCGGTAAAAGCCCCTGCAAAATAGACATCAGCAGACAGAAACTGGTACTGGGTGCACTGAGTTAGTAGGTTAGTGCAAATATGTGTAAAATGATATAAAAGTGTAGCAAAACATATAACAATGTAACCCAAAAGATCATGGAACAAGCATAAATTATAGATATGTTTGGGACGTATCAACCCCCTCTTAATAGTACGGTTTTCCTATGGCTCAAATCCACCAAAAAAGAAACGCAGGAAAGGAACCTTCTTCACTCTAATCCACTGAATTGAAATAATCGTCTTGTGCCATATGATGAAATATATAAAAGACTTAATGCACACGATTCGTTTGCAAATGCATTATCATCAATCACCAAAACCACTTGGGTAGAAATATGCCCTTGTAATCTACCCCTTTTTAGTGGATTGATATAACAGCGCGGGATTTGCATAAAGAATATCACGAGATAGAAAGCAAACCCCAACATCTACAAATATAGACGCCCCCTAGATGTGTGCACTATTTTAGGTATAGTTTTGGAATGCAAAGTGCACACACTATGATCAACACTCCCCCTATATATTATGGACACACAACTACTTGCATTAGTAGAATGAGAGTTAAGCATACACAAGATATAACATGTGAGCATATACATAGGGCACAAAATAAGCATAACTCACATACTACAACATATAAAGATAATAGGAGGATAGGATATGTCTCACACCATACGACTTCGTCTTTTAAGTCTCACAAACATAAATGAAACCAAAGAAAACTATAAAAGAGATCACGAGTGAAAAAACAAGGAATTAAAACACACTCGCGACTCGGAAAATACCTAAACTCTCTTCCCCTTTGGCATCAAGACACCAAAAGGGCGGAGAGTACTAAGATGACCCGATGTGGTAGCATGTGCCCATTTTCAATATTCTCCGGACTCGAGGCTGCAAGCTCTGGTGTCAGGTGGAGTTGCTGTGCCAGCCTGATCAACATCTGAATCTCACTTGCAGTTCTTGGACGCCCAGGCCTCCTCACCGGCGGTAGTGTCCTCATACCCATTCCGTATTTCTAGCCCTAGTTTCGTGCCAATCACCTTGTGACGACTCCTAGCCTCCTTCTCTGCAACATGAGCCTTATACTAACCATGTGCCTACATGCATAATAGCTTCTTCATCTTCTCCTTGAGCTTCTGAGCCCAAGATGGCTTAGCATTAGAGGGCGCAAAACTGGAAGCAACGCCACCTTGACCATATAGTCATCATCATCCTCATACTCAGGCGGATCCATCTCAGGAGTAGCATGAGTGGACCAATTCTCTTTCTGCCTTAGTTGCACAACCTTATGGGGAACCAACTCACCATATTCAAACATGATGCCTGGAAAGGTCTTTACCCAGCCACTCTCAGTCAGATGCATCAAGTAAGGAGCATCAATAGGGGACTTGCGGTTAGAAACTACACACATGAGCTCTAACCACATGACACGTGACACATCCAAAACCTCCACCTAGGCATTGTTCCTCACAAACTAACAATAGAGAAGCAAATCCACCAGATATGAGTGTACCTTATCCAAATTCCCAACACGGGGAAAGAGAGTTGAAGGCATCATATTGTTGACTAGGGGGTGAATAGGCAACCAACAATTTTAAGCTTTTCTTTAACAAATTAAGTTTAGCAACAAATAGGTTGTCTAGATATGGAACTACGTGAGCAACCTATATGATGCTAGCAACAATAATAACAAGCAAGTAAATAATACAAGTAATGGTAAGAAGTAACCACAAGTGGAACCGATGAAGACGATGATATATTTCTGAAGTTCCTTTGCTTTGAGGGGAAGTACGTCTCCGTTGGAGCGGTGTGGAGGCACAATGCTCTCCAAGATGCCACGAAGGCCACCGTATTATCCTCACGCCCTCACACAATGCGAGATGCCGTGATTCCACTAGTGGTACCCTTGATGGCGGCAACCGAACCGTTAGAAACAAGGTTGGGGCAATCTCCACAACTGAATTGGAGGCTCCCAACGAAACCATGATGCTTCACCATAATGGATCATGGCTTCGAGGTGATCTCTTCCGTCTAGCGTGCTCAAACACCCAAGAGTAACAACATTGGCGAGGGGTTAATGGGGGGGACAACTTTTCTCTTGGTGGAAGTGTGGATCAAGGCCTTCTCCTCCAAACCCTAGAGCATCAACAAGAATCGATGGTTAGGGAGAGAGATCTGGCAAGTATGAGCTTAGGAGAAGCAATGGAGCTTGGAGAGGGAAAAAGTGAGGTATTTTTGAGGAAGAATACCTCTACTTATAGTGGGAAGAAAACTGGATGTTATTCTGCCCAAAGTCGCAAGTAAGCGGTAGTACCGCGCAGGGGAGCGGTACTTCTGCTTGCACAGAAGTATCTGTCACCATAGGTAACAGAACACAGCCACATGGGATGGTAGTTCCGCCAGAGCAGTACTACCACCCAGCTTCAAGTGGTACTTCCAATCAATCTTGACGATAGGTTCCAACGATACCAGAAGAATAAAATAGGCAGAAGAAAGAATGGTAGGGGAGGGCGGTAGTACTGCTGGGGTGGTACTACCGCTCCTCCCCAAGCGGTACTTCCGCTCAAGATGAAAAAGGACCCCGAAGATGCCAGATGAAAATTATGAGCAGAAGAGTGGCCGACTATGGAGGTTGGTAGTACCATTGGAGCGGCACTACCGCTCCCCAGAGCGGTACTTCCGCTTATATATCTTCTAGGCACTTAGAGGCAGAAAGGAGGCTTCATTGTTTCGGGAATCGTATGGGGTGCAAGTGTGTGTGAGTTTCTTCCCACCAACCTTTCCATACACGGATCCCCTCTTTATAGTCCAGGTTTACCTATGATTCAAGTCCACCAACACCAAATCGATAGCTAAGCACCGTCTTCTCTTTCAACCACTGAGGGGATAATAACCATCTTGTGCCACCTGATAATTCTTTGAAAGTTTAATGCACATGATTAGTCCGCATGGGGCGTCATCATCAACCAGCAAAACTACTTAGGATAAATTGTGCTCTTACAGTCTCTACCTTTTTGGCGAGTTGATGACAATACGGGATTTGCCATAACATGAATAAATAGAAAGACTTAGGCAATCCCAATATCTACAAAATATAGACAACCCCCCCTAGATGTGTGCTCGATTTTGAATATGCTTTTGGAATGCAAAAAACACACACTAGGATCAACACTCCCCCTATATTTTATAGACACGTCCACATACTTGCATAAACAAGAAATGAGATAATCATAAATGCAAGTATAGGAAATGAACTCATATAATAACTAAAGTAGGCATAACATAATAGGAAAGATAGCATATGTATTACACCATACTTAAGTTCACATAAGTCTCGGTAAAACAAACCAAAGAAAATCAATAAAGTGAGTTCACAAGAGGAGATAGCAAATAAGTGATAAAGCAATCATGACTCGACAAATCCAGCCTAAACACTCTCTCCCCCTTTGGCATCAAGACAACAAAAGGGGCAAATAGGACGAAAATAAGCAAAAGTGATGGTGATATCAGTCCTCCTCTTCATCATCACCCTCTGACTCGTCTAAAACAGTAGGCACCTCCTCCTCGGACTAAGTCCGCTGACAGTGCACCTTGATTCAGTCCTCCTGATCAGTGATCTTGTCCTCTGATCCGCTCTGGACATGAAGGCCGATCTTCCTCATGATCAGCTTGTCGCGATTGCATGCCTTCTTGGCTTCAACATGTGCCTTATATTGTCCCTTAGCCTGGAAGAAGAAGAGATCCTTCATCTTCTTCATCATCTTGGATGCCCATGATGGTTCAGTCTCAGACCTGGGTACAAACTCATAGTTAGGCTCGGTCTTATCACCCGAGCCCGTGGGAGCAATCTCAGGAACAGTAGGTGGAACCCCCCAATTTCCTTCACATGGAGCTTGAGTACACCATGATGAACCATGTGGTTAGTCACCAAAAGCTCAGTAGGAAAGGTAGCATCCCATGTATCCTCAATCAGCTTGTATAGATACGGGCCATAGATGGGCACTTTCTTCTTGTCAAGAACAGCTGAACGCAGCTCCATCCACATGATGTGGGAAACATCCAAAGTGGACCGGCAACCTCGCTCCTTCATGCAAAGAAGTAATAGGTTGACAAGATAAGCATGCACCTGGTCTTTGTTGGCAACACGAGGAAACAAAGTGTTGCGGAAAATCATGTGCATGATGTCTAGAAAGGGAATGAGCTCAGTGCGATCACCCTTGGCAATATTCACAATCCTGGAGTGACGAATAAGCTTGGACTTGTGAATAGCAGCAACACCCTCAATGTGTGGCCTTAGTCTAACACGCTCATCCGGGCCATGGTCAGCGTAGCCCAGAGAGTTTATGAAAGTCTTCCAGTCGGAGTGCAGCACACAACCAGGAGTCATCCATGTCAGGCGCCTCACCTCATCCCCGTGAAAGTGAACAGTGGCATAAAGTTAAGCCACAATATCACTGTCAAAGTACTTGTTGAAGCTAATGATAGGACCAAGACCCCACTTCTGATAGAGAGCATGAGCTTTAGCAAAATATGGAGTGTGAGGATGGGAAGTCATGTGCCCTGTATCAATACTCTTGCCATCCACAAAGATATTGGTCCTTTTCTTGATGATCTTGGTATATATGAGTGACTGAGCCTTGTTCGAGCACGGACACCCAGCAAGAGCTTCATCCCGAGGAAAGCAATAGGGATCCTGCTTATGAAAAACCACAAACTCTTCTTGAGTCATATTTTGATGCTCTTTGGGACCCTTCTTCTTGCGGATAGTCTTCTTCACAGACCGCCTCTACGGTGAAGTACTAGAACCAGTCGTTGCCTCATCAAAAGTGCGTGGGCACTTGGAGCCACGACGAGGATTCACGCGACGAGCATCCAGAGGAGAGCTACCATCACATGGAAAGAAGATTGATAAGAAAATTAGGTGTAAAAGGACTGCATAAGTCAAAGAATCGAACAAAATAGAATAGATAGTTGCACGGGAGAAACTGCGTTCTGATGCCCGGGCGGTAGTACCGCTGGTGTAGGAATGTCACTTCCGCCGCAACAGTAGTATCGGTCGTACACGGGTGGTAGTACCGCCCGGATGGAATAGAACGAATGCAACAATGGGGGCGGCAGAGCCGAAGCCCTAGACCCCAATTTTCCGATACCTCTACCTAGTCTATTGCAACTAGTATCCATCACACACCCCTCTCATGCCACGAAAAATTGAAATAAACATGGAATCCTCATGCATTGCCCTAGATCAAGATTAAAAAAATAACACCACGAAGACAGGGGATCTAGGGCAGTACCGGAGTCCATGGCACGAGGGAGACAGGGGGAGTGATCCCTCCGAACGAAAAAGTGCAGGGCGGGATGGAATGGGAGATTCGAAGCCGACCTCTTTTGGTGTTCTTGGTCGCCACACACACACACACAGAGAGAGAGAGAGAGAGAGAGAAAGAGAGAGAGAGAGAGAGTCGAGGGGAGGGGAAGTGAATGGGTATGGAGGAGTTAGAACTCCCCGTGCCCACTACTTGAACTGTCCAGGAACTCCCCAAGGCCGTAGTACCGCTAACCTGCACGGTAGTATCGCTTGAGCGATAGTACCAGCTTGGGAGCGGTAATACCACCTCCGACCAAAAACACAGCCACAAAACAAACAAAATAAGACCTATCTGACTACGCACTGGATAGAAGGATGACACGCAAGCACTTCTAAGTTCACAAGAAGGCACTCCAATTCAAAAGAGTTCAACCACAAAGAAAAACGAATCTTGGAGTGACCTTGCATATTAAAGAAAATACCTCATCTAGAGGGGGCGGTGGCCGAAGCCACCTATGCTTGAGTCAGCTGGTATGGCACCGCGAAGGTTTTAACCTTGGGCCCATAACCAAAACTTGTCTCTGAAGCACAAGTTTCATCTAAGATGACTAATGTGAAAGACTTGATCGATTTATGCATAATAGGGGGAGGGAGAGTTCATTGAGAGAACAACACTCCCCCTAAATCCATGCCTACATCTAAAGAATATAATATGATGAGAGTGGTGGGGTGTGCCTAAAATCAGTCCACATTGCTCAAATCAATGATATTTACCTCATGCCTTAACTCGTGAAATCTTGCTTCATTCAATGGATTCATGATAATATCTGTAAGTTGATCATTAGTGTTAAGGTGAATGAGTTCAATCTCCCCACTCTTGATATGATCCCGGATGAAATGGTGACGAATACTAATATGCTTCGTCTTGTAGTGTTGAACTGGGTCGTTGGAGATTGAGATAAAACTTTCATTATCACAATAAAGAGGCCCTTTGTCACAATTGACACCGTAATCCTTTAAATTTTGCCTCATCCAAAGTAAGTGAGCACAAAAACTTGCAGCAGCTAGGTACTGAGCCTTGATGAACGAGAGAGAAACACAATTTTGTTTCTTTGAAGACCAACTTACCAGAGAGCGACCAAGGAATCGGCAAGCTTCGGAAGTTGACTTCCTCTCCACATGTATCTCGTCCAATCCGAGTCTGAATACCCTATGAGATCAAATGAAGCACCTTTGGGATATCATAATCCAAACTTTAGGGAATGAGCCAAATATCGAAAGATTCACTTGAGAGACACCATGTGACTTTCCTTAGGTGCGGATTGAAATCGTGCACAAGTTCTCGCACTCAACATATTATTCAATCTAGATGCACAAAGGTAAAGCAAAGAGCCAATCATAGAGCAATATACGTTTTGATCCATAGCTTTACCATTGGGATCTAAGTCAAATTGGCATTTGAGGAGCATGGGAGTGTTTGCCTTGGCTAGTTTGAGATCATCCTGTTGGTAACGTAGTAGTAATTCAAAAAAATTCCTACGTCACACAAGGATCTATCTAGGATAAATCAGTAACGAGCAAAGGGGTAGAGCATCTTCATATCGTTGAAGATCGCATAGCGGAAGTGTTACTATGAACGCGGTTGATGGAGTCATACTTGCGGTGATTCAAATCACGGAAGATCCGATCCGAACACCAACCGTACGTGTCTCCACGTTCAACAGACCTACAACCCGGTGACGTCTCCTCCTTATTGATCCAGCAAGGAGGGAGGAAAAGTTGAGGGAGAACTCGAGCAGCACGACGGCATGGTGGCGGTGGAGTATGTGGCTCTCCGGCAGGGCTTCGCCAAGCACCGCAGAGGAGGAGAAAGAGGTGGAGAGGTAGGGTTGCGCCATGGGCAAGGGGTAAGGCTCCCATGTGCCTCCCCGCTATATATAGGGGTGGAGGAGGGCTGGTTTCTTACCCTACAAGTCCATTGGGGCATTGGCAAAGGTGGGAGGAAAGAAATCCCATTCTCTCCTTTCCCCACCGATTGTTATCCCCCTTTTTAGGGATCTTGATCTTATCCCTTCGGGATATGATCTTATTCCTTCTAAGGGGGGATCTTGGTGTGCCTTGACCAGGGGTGTGGGGCCTTGCCCCCACTACCCACGTTCACGTGGGTCCCCCCATGCAGGTGGGGCCCACTCCGGAACCCTCTAGAACCTTCCCGGTACAATACCGAAAAATCCCGAACATTTTCCGGTGGCCAAAATAGGACTTCCCATATATAAATATTTACCTTTGAACCATTACGAAACTCCTCGTGACGTCTGGGATCTCATCCGGGACTCCAAACAACTTTCGGTGACCACATACAATTCCCATTACAACTCTAGTGTCACCGAACCTTAAGTGTGTAGACCCTACGGGTTCGAGAACCATGCACACATGACCGAGACAACTCTCCGGCCAATAACCAATAGCGGGATGTGGATACCCATATTGTCTCCCACATGTTCCATGATGATCTCATCGGATGAACCACGATGTCGGGGATTCAATTAATCTCGTATACAATTCCCTTTGTCTATCGGTATGATGCCTGCCCGAGATATGATCGTTGGTATCCCTATACCTTGTTCAATCTCGTTACCGACAAGTCTCTTTACTCGTTCCGTAACACATGATCCCGTGACTAACTCCTTAGTCACATTGAGCTCATTATGATGATGTATTACAGAGTGGGCCTAGAGATACCTCTCCATTACACGGAGTGACAAATCCCAGTCTCGATTCGTACCAACCCAACAGACACTTTAGGAGATACCTGTAGTGCACCTTTATAGTCACCCAGTTACGTTGTGACATTTGATACATCCAAAGCATTCCTATGGTATCCGGGATTTGTACAATCTTATGGTCTAAGAAAATGATACTTGACATTAGAAAATCTCTAGCAGACTAACTACACGATCTTGTGCTATGCTTAGGATTGGGTCTTGTCCATCACATCATTCTCTTAATGATGTGATCCCGTTATCAAAGACATCCAATGTCCATGGTCAAGAAACCATGACCATCCATTCATCAACGAGCTAGTCAACTAGAGGCTCACTAGGGACATGGCGTGGTCTATGTATTCACACATGTATTACAGTTTCCGGTTAATAAAATTATAGCATGAACAATAGACAATTATCATGAACAAGGAAATATAATAGTAACCAATTTATTATTGCCTCTAGGGCATATTTCCAACAGTCTCCCAGTTGCACTAGAGTCAATAATCTAGTTCACATCAGCATGTGATTGTAATGAATCTAACACCCATAGGGTTTGATCATATCTTGCTTGTGAGAGAGGTTTTAGTCAACGGGTCTGAACCTTTCAGATCCGTGTGTGCTTTACAAATATCTATGTCATCCTACAGATGCTGCTACCACGCGCCATTTGGAACTATTCCAAATAACTACTCCATAATACGAATTCGGTTTACTACTCAGAGTCATCCGTATTAGTGTCAAAGCTTGCATCGACGTAACCCTTTACAACGAACTCTTTTACCACCTCCATAATCGAGAAAAAATTCCTTAGTCCACTAGTTACTAAGGATAACTTTGACCGTTGTCCAGTGGTCCGTTCCTGGATCACTCTTGTACCCCTTGACTGACTCATGTCAAGGCACACTTTAGGTGTGGTACACAGCTCAACATACTATAGAGCCTACAATTAATACATAGGGGACGACCTTCGTCCTTTCTTTCTTCTGCCGTGGTCAGGTTTTGAGTCTTACTCAATACTCACACCTTATAACACAACCAATAAGTCCTTCTTTTCTGATCTAGTTTGAACTCCTTCAAAATCTTGTCACGGTATGTATTCATTTGAAAGTACTTTTTAGTGTTTTTGATCTATCTTTACAGATCTTGATGCTCAATGTTCAAGTAGCTCAATCTAGGTTTTCCGTTGAAAAACACTTTTCAAACAACCCTATATGCTTTCCAGAAATTCGACATCATTACCAATCAACTCATCAAAAATTCTATATTGCTCCCACTCAGTTCTTTGGAAATTCAAGTTTCTCATAAACTTTGTATAAAACCAAAATCTTTTATCATCTCATCAAAGTGTATATTCCAACACCGAGATGCTTACTCCAGTCCATAGAAGGACCGCTGGAGCTTTGCATACTTGTTAGCATCCTTTATGATCGACAAAACCTTCTGGTTGTATCACATACAACCTTTCCTCATGGAAACCATCGAGGAAACAATATTTTGACACCCTATCTGCAAGATTTCATAAATGATGCAACAACTTCTAACATAATTCCAACATACTTTCAACATCGCTACAAGTGAGAAAGTCTTCATCGTAGTCAACTCTTTGAACTTGTCGGAAACATCTTTCTGACAAGTAGAGCTTTCTTAATGGCGACTTTTCACCATCATCGTCTGTCTTCCTTTTTAAAGATCCATTCGTAGTTAATAGTCTTAAGACCATCAAGTAGTTCTTCCAAAGTGTACACTTTGTTTTCATACATGGATCCTCTCTCGAATTTCATGGCCTCCAACCATTTGTCGAAATCCGGGCCAACCATCTCTTCTCCATAGTTCGTAGGTTCACTGTTGTCTAGCAACATGACCTCCAAGACAGGATTAACGTACCACTCTGGAGTAGTACGCGTCCTTGTCGACCTACGAGGTTTGGTAGTGACTTGATCCGAAGCTTCATGATCACTCTCATCAGCTTCCACTTCAATTGGTGTAGGCGCCACAGGAATAACTTCATGCGCCCTGCTACACACTGGTTGAAGTGATGGTTCAATAACCTCATCAAATTTCCGCCATCCTCCCACTCAATTCTTTCGAGAGAAACTTTTCCTCGAGAAAGGACCCGTTTCTAGAAACAAAGACTATTGCTTCCGGATCTGAGATAGGTGGTATACCCAACTATTTTGGGTGTCCTATGAAGATGCATTTATCCTCTTTGGGTTCGAGGTTATCAGGCCGATAGTCTTTCACATAAGCATCGCAGCCCCAAACTTTTAAGAAATGACAGCTTAGGTTTCTCCAAACCATAGTTCATACGGTGTCATCTCAACGGAATTACGTGGTGCCCTATTTAAGTGAATTCGGTTGTCCCTAATGCCTAACCCATAAACGATAGTGGTAATTTGATAAGAGACATCATAGTATGCACGATATCTAATAGGACACGACCATGACACATGAACACACCATCATACTATGGTGTTCCAGGTGGCATGAGTTGTGAAACAATTTTCACATGAAACAATTTTCACATTGTCTTAAATGTTTACCAAACTCGCAACTCAGATATGTTTACCTCCACGATCACATCGTATACATATTATCCTCTTGTCACGATGATCTTCAACTTCACTTCAAAATTACTTGAACCTTTCAATAATTCAGACTTGTGTTTCAACAAGTAAATATACTAGTATCTACTCAAATCATTTGTGAATTAAGAACATAATGATATCCACTTCGTGCCTCAGTACTCATTGGATTGTACACATAAAAATGTATTACTTCCAACAAGTTACTTTATTGTTCCATCTCACTGGAAAACAAGGTCTTCGGACATCTTGTCCCTGCGTATGATTTGCATGTCTCAAGTGAATCAAAATCAAGTGAGTCCGAATGATCCATGTGCATGGAATTTCTTCATGTGTTTATGCCAACAGACATGGTTCGCATGTTCCAAACTTTTCAAAAATGAGTGAGTCCAAAGATCCATCATCATGGAGCTTCTGCTTGCGTCTTATACCAATATGACTCGAATGGCACTGCCACAAGTAAGTGGTACTATCATTACAACTTTATATCTTTTGGCATCAATATTATGAACATGTGTATCACTAGATTCAATAAACCATTCATTTTAGGTGCAAGACCATTGAAGGTATTATTCAAGTAAACAAAATAACCATTATTCTCTTTGAATGAATAACCGTTTTGCAATAAACATAATACAATCAAGTATATGCTCAACGCAAACACCAAATAACATTTATTTAGGTTTAACACTAATCTCGATGGTAGAGGGAGAGTGCGATGTTTGATCATATCAACCTTGGAAACACTTCCAACACACATCGTCACCTCGATTTTAGCTAGTTTCCGTTTATTCCGTAGCTTTTATTTCGAGTTACCAAAACTTAGTAACCGAACCGGCATCCAATACCCTGGTGCTACAAGGAGTACTAGTAAAGTACACATCAATATCATGTATATCCAATATACTTTTGTCTTCTTTGCCAGCCTTCTCATCGACCAAGTATCTAGGGTAGTTTCTCTTCAGTGACTCTTCCCCTCATTTCTAAAGCACTTAGTCTCGGGTTTGGGTTCAACCTTGGGTCTTTTCACTATAGGAACAACTAGTTTGCCATTTCATGAAGTATCCCTTCTTGCCCTTGCCCTTCTTAAAACTAGTGGTTTTACTAACCATCAACAATTGATGCTCCTTTTTGATTTCTACTTTCGCAGTGTCAAACATCGCGAGTAGCTCAAGTATCATCATATCTATCCTTGATATGTTATAGTTCATCATGAAGCTGTAGTAGCTTGGTGACAATGACTTTGGAGAACCATCACTGTCTCATCTGGAAGACTAACTCCCATTTGATTCAAGTGATTGTAGCACTCAGACAATCTGAGCACATGCTCAACGATTGAGCTTTTCTCCTTTACTTTGTAGACGAAGAATCTTGTCGGAGGTTTCATACCTCTCAACAAGGGCACAAGCATGAAATCCCAATTTCATCTCTTGGAACATCTCGTATGTCCCGCGACGTTCGAAACGTCTTTAGCGCCTCAATTCTAAGCCGTTTAAATATTATGCAATGAACTATCATGCAGTCATCAAGAACGCGTATGTGAGATGTTCGCAACATCTATAGACGATGTTCGGGGTTCAGCACACCGAGTGGTGCATTAACGACATAAGCCTTCTGTGCAGCAATGAGGACAATCCTCAGTTAACGGACCCAGTCCGCATAATTGCTACTTTCAACTAAATTTTCTCTAGGAACTTATCTGAAACAGTAGAGCTACAACGTAAGCTACAACATTATTGGCAAAGACCATTTGACTATTTTTCATGATAATTAAGTTCATTTAATCAAATTATTTAATGAACTCCCACTTAAATAGACATCCCTCTAGTCATCCAAGTGATACATGACCCACGTCGACTAGGTCGTGTCCGATCATCACGTGAGACGGACTAGTCATCAATGGTGAACATCTCCATGTTGATCATATCCACCATATGACTCATGTTTGACCTTTCGGTCTCCCGTGTTCCGAGGCCATGTCTGTACATGCTAGGCTCGTCAAGTCAACCTAAGTGTTTTGCGTGTGTAAATCCTGCTTACACCCGTTGTATGCGAAGATTAGAATCTATCACACCTAATCATCACGTGGTGCTTCGAAACAACGATCCTTCGCAACGGTGCACACTTAGGGGAAACACTTTCCTTGAAATTTTAATGAGGGATCATCTTATTTACTATCGTCGTTCTAAGCAAATAAGATATAGAATCATGGTAAACATCACATGCAAATCATATAGTGACATGATATGGCCAATATCATCTTGCTCCTTTGATCTCCATCTTCAGGGCATGGCATGATCATCATTATCACCGGCATGACACCATGATCTCCATCATCATGATCTCCATCATTGTGTCTCCGTGAAGTCGTCTCGCCAACTATTTCTTCTACTACTATGTCTAACGGTTATAGCAGTAAAGTACATTAATCACATGGCGTTGCATCTCATACAATAAATTAAGACAACTCCTATGGCTCCTGCCGTTTGTCATACTCATCGACATGCAAGTCGTGAATCCTATTAGAAGAACATGATCAATCTCATACATCACATATATAACATCACATCCTTTTGGCCATATCACATCACATGTCATACCCTGCAAAAACAAGTTAGACGCCCTGTAATTATTGTTGCAAGTTTTACGTGGCTGATTTGTGTTTCTAGCAAGAACGCTTCTTACCTATGTGACAGCCACAATGTTGATATTCCAATGCTATTTACTCTTCATAAGGACCCTCTTCATCAAATCCGATCCGACTAGAGTGGGAGAGACAGACACCCTCTAGCCACCTTATGCAACAAGTGCATGTCGGTCGGTGGAACCAGTCTCGCGTACGAGTACGTGTAAAGTCAGTCCAGGCCGCTTCATCCCACGATGCCGCCGAATCAAGAAAAGACTAGTAACAACAAGCAATTGACAAAATCATCGCCCATAACTTTTGTGTTCTACTCGTGCATAGAATCTACGCATAGAACCTGGTTCGGATGCCACTGTTGGGAACGTAGAAGTAAATCAAAAAAATTGCTACGTCACACAAGGTTCTATCTAGGAGAAATCAGCAACGAGCAAAGGGGTAGAGCATCTTCATATGGTTGAATATCGCATAGCGGAAGAGTTACTATGAACGCGGTCGATGGAGTCGTACTAGCGGCGATTCAAATCGCGGAAGATCCGATCCGAACACCGAACGTACGGTGTCTTCGCGTTCAACACACCTACAACCCGGGGATGTCTCTTCCTTCTTGATCCAGCAAGGAGGGAGGATAAGTTGAGGGAGAACTCCAGCAGCACGACGGCGTGGTGGCGGTGGAGTATGTGGCTCTCCGGCAGGGCTTCGCCAAGCACCATGGAGGACGAGAAAGAGGTGGAGAGGTAGGGCTGTGCCATGGGCAAGGGGTAAGGATCGCATGCGCCTCCCCACTATATATAGGGGTGGAGGGGGCTGGTTTCTTGCCGTCCGAGTCCATTTGGGCATTGGCAAAGGTGGGAGGAAAGAAATTGATTGTTATCCCCCTTTTATGGATCTTGATCTTATCCCTTCGGGATATGATCTTATTCCTTCTAAGGGGGGATCTTGGTGCGCCTTGACCAAGGGTGTGGGGCCTTTCCCCCACTACCCACGTTCACGTGGGTCCCCCCATGCAGGTGGGACCCACTCTGGAACCTTCTAGAACCTTCCCGGTACAATACAAAAAAATACCAAACATTTTCAGATGGCCAAAATAGGACTTCCCATATATAAATTTTTACCTTTGGACCATTACGGAACTCCTCGTGACATCACGGATCTCATCCGGGACTCCGAACAACTTTTGGTGACCACATACAATTCCCATTACAAGTCTAGCGTCACCGAACCTTAAGTGTGTAGACCCTACGGGTTTGCGAACCATGCAAACATGACCGAGACACCTGTCCGGCCAAAAACCAATAGCGGGATGTGGATACCCATATTGTCTCCCACATGTTCAACGATGATCTCATCGGATGAACCACGATGTCGGGGATTCAATTAATCTCGTATACAATTCCCTTTGTCTATCGGTATGATGCCTGCCCGAGATATGATCGTCGGTATCCCTATACCTTGTTCAATCTCATTACCGGCAAGTCTCTTTACTCATTTCGCAACACATGATCCCGTGACTAACTCCTTAGTCACATTGAGCTCATTATGATGATGTATTACCGAGTGGGCCCAGAGATACCTCTCCGTTACACGGAGTGACAAATCCTAGTCTCGATTCGTACCAACCCAACAGACACTTTCGGAGATACCTGTAGTGCACCTTTATAGTCATCCAGTTACGTTGTGACATTTGATACACCCAAAGCATTCCTATGGTATCCGGGATTTGTACAATCTTATGGTCTAAGAAAATGATACTTGACATTAGAAAATCTCTAGCAGACTAACTACACGATCTTGTGCTATGCTTAGGATTGGGTCTTGTCCATCACATCATTCTCTTAATGATGTGATCCCGTTATCAAAGACATCCAATGTCCATGGTCAAGAAACCATGACCATCCATTCATCAACGAGCTAGTCAACTAGAGGCTCACTAGGGACATGGTGTGGTCTATGTATTCACACATGTATTACAGTTTCCGGTTAATACAATTATAGCATGAACAATAGACAATTATCATGAACAAGGAAATATAATAGTAACCAATTTATTATTGCCTCTAGGGCATATTTCCAACAGTCTCCCAGTTGCACTAGAGTCAATAATCTAGTTCACATCACCATGTGATTGTAATGAATCTAACACCCATAGGGTTTGATCATATCTTGCTTGTGAGAGAGGTTTTAGTCAACGGGTCTGAACCTTTCAGATCCGTGTGTGCTTTACAAATATCTATGTCATCCTACAGATGCTGCTACCACGCGCCATTTGGAACTATTCCAAATAACTACTCCATAATACGAATTCGGTTTACTACTCAGAGTCATCCGTATTAGTGTCAAAGCTTGCATCGACGTAACCCTTTACAACGAACTCTTTTACCACCTCCATAATCGAGAAAAATTCCTTAGTCCACTAGTTACTAAGGATAACTTTGACCGTTGTCCAGTGGTCCGTTCCTGGATCACTCTTGTACCCCTTGACTGACTCATGTCAAGGCACACTTCAGGTGTGGTACACAGCTCAACATACTATAGAGCCTACAATTAATACATAGGGGACGACCTTCGTCCTTTCTTTCTTCTGCCGTGGTCAGATTTTGAGTCTTACTCAATACTCACACCTTATAACACAACCAATAAGTCCTTCTTTTCCGATCTAGTTTGAACTCCTTCAAAATCTTGTCACGGTATGTATTCATTTGAAAGTACTTTTTAGTGTTTTTGATCTATCTTTACAGATCTTGATGCTCAATGTTCAAGTAGCTCAATCTAGGTTTTCCGTTGAAAAACACTTTTCAAACAACCCTATATGCTTTCCAGAAATTCGACATCATTACCAATCAACTCATCAAAAATTCTATATTGCTCCCACTCAGTTCTTTGGAAATTCAAGTTTCTCATAAACTTTGTATAAAACCAAAATCTTTTATCATCTCATCAAAGTGTATATTCCAACACCGAGATGCTTACTCTAGTCCATAGAAGGACCGCTGGAGCTTTGCATACTTGTTAGCATCCTTTATGATCGACAAAACCTTCTGGTTGTATCACATACAACCTTTCCTCATGGAAACCATCGAGGAAACAATATTTTGACATCCTATCTGCAAGATTTCATAAATGATGCAACAACTTCTAACATAATTCCAACATACTTTCAACATCGCTACAAGTGAGAAAGTCTTCATCGTAGTCAACTCTTTGAACTTGTCGGAAACATCTTTCTGACAAGTAGAGCTTTCTTAATGGCGACTTTTCACCATCATCGTCTGTCTTCCTTTTTAAAGATCCATTCGTAGTTAATAGTCTTAAGACCATCAAGTAGTTCTTCCAAAGTGTACACTTTGTTTTCATACATGGATCCTCTCTCGAATTTCATGGCCTCCAACCATTTGTCGAAATCCGGGCCAACCATCTCTTCTCCATAGTTCGTAGGTTCACTGTTGTCTAGCAACATGACCTCCAAGACAGGATTAACGTACCACTCTGGAGTAGTACGCGTCCTTGTCGACCTACGAGGTTTGGTAGTGACTTGATCCGAAGCTTCATGATCACTCTCATCAGCTTCCACTTCAATTGGTGTAGGCGCCACACGAATAACTTCATGCGCCCTGCTACACACTGGTTGAAGTGATGGTTCAATAACCTCATCAAATTTCCGCCATCCTCCCACTCAATTCTTTCGACAGAAACTTTTCCTCGAGAAAGGACTGATACGTCTCCGTTGTATCTAGTTTTCCAAACTCTTTTGCCCTTGTTTTGGACTCTAATTTGCATGATTTGAATGGAACTAACCCGGACTAACGCTGTTTTCAGTAGAATTGCCATGGTGTTGTTTTTGCGCAGAAATAGAAGTTCTCGGAATGACCTCGAAATTTACGAGGATTTTTTGTGGAATATATAAAAAATATTGGCGCAAGAATCAACCGAAGAAGTGGAGCGTGGAGCCCACAAGCCCACCAGGCGCCGGCCCCACTGGCCGCGCCTAACAGGCTTGTGGGGCCCATGTTGCTCCACCGCCTCCAATCCCAGCTCTATTTAATCCCTTTCACCTGGAAAAAATAAAGAAGAAGAGTTCATCGCGTTTTACAATATGGAGGCGCCGCCACTTCCTGTTCTTCCGGTGGAGGGCAGATCTGGAGTCCGTTCTGGGCTCCGGAGAGGGGAGATCGTCGCCATCGTCATCACCAACCTTCCTTCATCGCCAATTCCATGATGCTCTTCACCGTTCGTGAGTAATCTCATCGTAGGCTTGCTGGACGGTGATGGGTTGGATGAGATATATCATGTAATCGAGTTAGTTTTGACGAGGATTGATCCCTAGTATCCACTATGGTCTGAGATTGATGTTGCTACTACTTTGCCATGCTTTATGCTTGTCACTAGGGCCCGAGTGCCATGATTTCAGATCTGAACCTATTATGTTGTCGTCAATATATGTGTGTTCTTGATCCTATCTTGCAAGTTGTAATCACCTACTATGTGTTATGACCCGGCAACCCGGGAGTGACAATAGCCGGAACCACTCCCGAAGATGACCATAGTATGAGGAGTTCATGTATTCACTAAGTGTTAATGCGTTGGTCCGGTTCTTTACTAAATGGATAACCTTAATATCCCGTAGTTTCCATTAGGACCCCGCTGCCACGGGAGGGATGGACAATAGATGTCATGCAAGTTCTTTTCTCTAAGCATGTATGACTACATACGGAATACATGCCTACATTACATTGACGAACTGGAGCTAGTTACATATCTCTCTGTGTTATAATTGTTGCATGATGAATACCATCCGGCATAATCATACATCACCGATCCATTGCCTACGAGTTTTTCCTACTGGTCCTTGCTACGTTACTCTGTTGCTACTGCTGTCACTGCTGCTGCTGTTACTCTGTTGCTACTGCTGTTACTGTTGCTACTGTTACTCTGTTGCTACTGTTGCTATCACACTACTCTGCTACTGATACTTTGCTGCAGATACTAAGTCTTTCAGGTGTGGTTGAATTGACAACTCAACTACTAATACTTGAGAATATTCTTTGGCTTCCCCTTGTGTCGCATCAATAAATTTGGGTTGAATACTCTACCCTCGAAAAATATTGCGATCCCATATACTTGTGGGTTATCAAGACCTTTTTCTCGTGGCGTTGCCGGGGAAGCATAGCTATATTCTGTGAGTCACTTGGGATTTACGTCTGCTGATCACTATGAGGAATATGAAAGATCCAAGAACTAAAGTCTTGCCCTCAACTACGAGGATAGGTAAGGAACTGCCGTCTAGCTCTGCACTTGATTCACCTTCAGTTATGAGTAAGTTTGCGACACCACCTCGTGCTAGAAATTTTGATGTGTCGCCTGTGCTTGATGATGATACCTCTGCTATCCATGATACTTGTGATGATGCTATGCTTGATACTGCTTTGCCACTAGGTGCATTCCTTGATGCACAAATTGCTAGAGTTGCTGCTAGATTTGATGATACTTCTGGAATTGCCGAGATTGTTGAAGTAGAACCTGCTATTTCGCCTGTTAGAACTAGCTCTCCTAGACATGAATTGCCTGATATGCCTGAGGGTTATGTTATGGAGGGAGAGATTGCTGAGGACTTTCTTGCGTGTAAAGATAGCTATGATGTTGAGAAATTACTGCGCAAGTGGAAAGAAAAATCTTTGAACGCTAGGATGAAATACGACCCGAAGTTTGCTACTTCGCCTGTCTTTGTGACCGATAAGGATTATGAATTCTTTGTCGACCCTGAGTTAATCACTCTGGTCGAATCTGATCCTTTTCACTGTTATGAGTCTGAAACGGTTGTAGCACATCTTACTAAGCTGCACGATATAGCCACCCTATTCACAAGTGAGGAAAAGATCCGCCACTACTATATCCTTAAGCTGTTTCCTTTCTCGCTATAGGATGATGCTAAGACTTGGTTCACCTCTCTTGCTCCTGGTTGTGTGCGTTGTCCCTAGGATATGATCCACTACTTCTCTGAGAAATATTTCCCTGCCCATAAGAAGCAAGCTGCCTTGCAGGAAATATACAACTTTGCGCAAGTTGAAGAAGAGAGTTTCCCACAAGCTTGGGGGAGGCTCGTCCAGCTACTAAATGCTTTGCCTGATCACCCTATTGAAAAGAATGAAATACTTGATGTCTTCTATAATGGACTAACCGATGCTTCTAGAGACCACCTAGATAGTTGTGCTGGTTGTGTTTTAGGGAACAAACCGTAGAACAAGCTGAGATCCTATTGAATAATATCTTGTGCAATGAGAATGCTTGGACTATTCCCGAACAACCTCCGAAGCCAACTCCTAAGAAAAGAGGTATCCTATTCCTCAGTCCTGAAGATATGCAAGAAGCTAAGAAATCTATGAAAGAGAAAGGCGTTAAATCCGAAGATTTCAAAAATCTACCACCTATCGAAGAGATCCATGGTCTTGATAGCCCGACACAGGTAGTAGAGGTAAATTCTCTTCGTAGATTCAATGAGAGTGATATTCCTTTTGATAAACCTACTAGCTTATGCCTAGATAAATTTGATAAATTTGTTGCCAAACAACATAGTTTCAGTGATTATGTTAGCACACAATTGGAACAGAATGCTTGTATGCTTAGTCATTTAAGTGCTTGTGTGGATAGGAAAGTCAATGATCTTAAGCTTCTGAGTAAACATGCCTCTATGGTTACTACTCAGGTAGAACAAGTACTTAAGGCTCAAAATAACTTGCTCAATGAGTTGAATAACAATTATGTTAGAGTCGTCACTAGAGGCGGTAGAATGATCCAGGAACCTTTGTATCCTGAGGGTCATCCTAAGAGAATTGAACAAGATTCTCAAGGAGTTAGCACTGATGCACCTAGTCATCCTAGGAAGAAGAAGAAAGATGATAGGAACTTGCACGCTAGATAGTGATGTTCATGTTGATGCTCAACCTGGTGATGAACATGAGCCTAACAATAATATCAATAGTGATGTTCATGTTGATGCTCAACCTAGCAACGATAAGGATGTGGAGATTGAACCTGTTGATCTTGATAACCCACAACCTAAGAATAGGAGATACAATAAGAATGATTTCATTGCTAGGAAGCATGGTAAAGAAAGGGAACCATGGGTTCAGAAACCCATGCCCTTTCCTCCCAAACCATCCAAGAAAAAGGATGATGAGGATTTTAAGCGATTTGCTGAAATGATTAGACCTGTCGTTCTGCAAATGCGTTTGACAGATATGCTCAAAATATCTCCGTACACTAAGTACATGAAGGATATTGTGACTAATAAGAGGAGGATACCTGAGCTTGAGATTTCCACCATGCTTGCTAACTATACCTTCAAGGGTGGAACTCCTAAGAAAATAGGTGATCCCGGAGTGCCCACTATACCTTGCTCCATTAAAGGAAACTACGTTAGAACTGCTTTATGCGACCTTGGAGCTGGTGTCAGTGTTATGCCTCTCTCTCTTTATCATAGACTTGAATTGGACAAGTTGACACCCACTGAAATCTCTCTGCAAATGGCCAAAAAATCAACTGCTTTCCCTAACGGCATTTGCGAGGATGTGCCTGTTGTGGTTGCCAATGTCACTATCTTAACAAACTTTGTTATTCTGGATATTCCCGAGGATGATGCCATGGCGGTCATCCTTGGAAGACCCTTTTTAAACACTGCAGGGGCTGTTATTGATTGCAACAAAGGCAATGTCACTTTCCATGTCAACGGTAATGAGCATACGGTGCACTTTCCGAAGAAACAATATCGAGTACATTGCATCAATGCTATAAAAAAAACTTCATCGATTCTTATTGGGAGCTTTGAATGCCCTATACCTAGTGTCAAGATGAAGTATGATTTGCTTGTTGGGGATATGCACATCCCCATTGAGGTAACCTAGTGGCTATTCAAAAATTCTCCGTTTCCTTTTGCGATTCGATTTTTTTTGTCAAGGAGACTTTATCAACCTCATTGAAGGATTTATTTCGATGACCATGACATGGATTAATCGAGGAGTCACAAACCTCTGTTCCAAGCTTTCACTTTCGGTTGCTTAGAAGAAAAATGATAGATTTAGCTTTAGTTTTCCCTGTTTTCTGCTTTTTGCGCCCCATAGAAAAGTACCCCGAAAATAAAAGTTCTCCGAATGTCCTAAAAATCAAGTATGATTTTTCTGGAATTTTTGAAAAATTCTGAGATGAAGAGCTAACCAGGGGCTGCACCAGTGGGCCACATGTTGGGCAACGTCGCATGGGAAACAAAAATTTTCCTACGCGCACGAAGACCTATCATGGTGATGTCCATCTACGAGAGGGGATGAGTGATCTACGTACCCTTGTAGATCGTACAGCAGAAGCGTTAGAGAACGCGGTTGATGTAGTGGAACGTCCTCACGTCCCTCGATCCGCCCCGCGAACAATCCCGCGATCAGTCCCACGATCTAGTACCGAACGGACGGCACCTCCGCGTTCAACACACGTACAGCTCGACGATGATCTCGGCCTTCTTGATCCAGCAAGAGAGACGGAGAGGTAGAAGAGTTCTCCGGCAGCGTGACGGCGCTCCAGAGGTTGGTGATGACCTTGTCTCAGCAGGGCTCCGCCCGAGCTCCGCAGAAACGCGATCTAGAGGAAAAACCGTGGAGGTATGTGGTCGGGCTGCCGTGGAAAAGTCGTCTCAAATCAGCCCTAAAACCTCCGTATATATAGGTGGGAGGGAGGGGAACCTTGCCTTGGGGTCCAAGGACCCTCAAGGGGTCGGCCGAGCCAAGGGGGAGGACTCTCCCCCCCAAACCGAATTGGACTAGGTTTGGTGGGAGGGAGTCCCCCTCCCTTCCCACTTCCTCCTTTTTTTTCCTTTTCCTTTGATTTCTTATCCTTGGCGCATAGAGCCCTCTTGGGCTGTCCCACCAGCCCACTAAGGGCTGGTGCGCCACCCTTATGGCCTATGGGCTTCCCCGGGGTGGGTTGCCCCCCCATTGAAATCCCGGAACCCATTCGTCATTCCCGGTACATTCCCGGTAACTCCGAAAACCTTCCGGTAATCAAATGAGGTCATCCTATATATCAATCTTCGTTTCCGGACCATTCCGGAAACCCTCGTGACGTCCGTGATCTCATCCAGGACTCCGAACAACATTCGGTAACCAACCATATAACTCAAATACGCATAAAACAACGTCGAACCTTAAGTGTGCAGACCCTGCGGGTTCGAGAACTATGTAGACATGACCCGAGAGACTCCTCGGTCAATATCCAATAGCGGGACCTGGATGCCCATATTGGATCCTACATATTCTACGAAGATCTTATCGTTTGAACCTCAGTGCCAAGGATTCGTATAATCCCGTACGTCATTCCCTTTGTCCTTCGGTATGTTACTTGCCCGAGATTCGATCGTCAGCATCCGCATACCTATTTCAATCTCGTTTACCGGCAAGTCTCTTTACTCGTTCCGTAATACAAGATCCCGCAACTTACACTAAGTTACATTGCTTGCAAGGCTTGTGTGTGATGTTGTATTACTGAGTGGGCCCCGAGATACCTCTCCGTCACACGGAGTGACAAATCCCAGTCTTGATCCATACTAACTCAACTAACACCTTCGGAGATACCTGTAGAGAATCTTTATAGTCACCCAGTTACGTTGCGACGTTTGATACACACAAAGCATTCCTCCGGTGTCAGTGAGTTATATGATCTCATGGTCATAGGAATAAATACTTGACACGCAGAAAACAGTAGCAACAAAATGACACGATCAACATGCTACGTCTATTAGTTTGGGTCTAGTCCATCACGTGATTCTCCCAATGACGTGATCCAGTTATCAAGCAACAACACCTTGTTCATAATCAGAAGACACTAACTATCATTGATCAACTGGCTAGCCAACTAGAGGCATGCTAGGGATGGTGTTTTGTCTATGTATCCACACATGTAAATGAGTCTTCATTCAATACAATTATAGCATGGATAATAAACTATTATCTTGATACAGGAATTATAATAATAACTATATTTATTATTGCCTCTAGGGCATAATTCCAACAGTCTCCCACTTGCACGAGAGTCAATAATCTAGCCCTCACATCACCATGTGAATTACATTGTAATAAATCTAACACCCATACAGTTCTGGTGTCGATCATGTTTTGGCCGTGGAAGAGGTTTAGTCAGCGGGTCTGCTACATTCAGATCCGTGTGCACTTTGCATATATTTACGTCCTCTTCCTCGACGTAGTCGCGGATGAGGTTGAAGCGTCGTTTGATGTGTCTGGTCTTCTTGTGAAACCGTGGTTCCTTTGCTAAGGCAATGGCACCAGTGTTGTCACAGAACAAGGTTATTGGATTCAGTGCGCTTGGCACCACTCCAAGATCCGTCATGAACTGCTTCATCCAGACACCCTCCTTAGCCGCCTCCGAGGCAGCCATGTACTCTGCTTCACATGTAGAATCTGCTACGACGCTTTGCTTGGAATTGCACCAGCTTACTGCACCCCCATTAAGAATAAATACATATCCGGTTTGCGACTTAGAGTCGTCCGAATCTGTGTCAAAGCTTGCATTGACGTAACCTTTTACGGCGAGCTCTTCGTCACCTCCATACACGAGAAACATCTCCTTAGTACTTTTCAGGTACTTCAGGATATTCTTGACCGCTGTCCAGTGATCCACTCCTGGATTACTCTGGAACCTACCTGCCATACTTATGGCCAGGCTAACATCCGGTCTAGTGCACAGCATCGCATACATGATAGAACCTATGGCTGAAGCATAGGGGATGGAGCGCATATGCTCTCTATCTTCATCAGTTGCTGGGCACTGAGTCTTACTCAATCTCGTACCTTGTAAAACTGGCAAGAACCCTTTCTTGGACTGTTCCATTTTGAACCTTTTCAAAACTTTATCAAGGTATGTGCTTTGTGAAAGTCCTATCAGGCGTTTTGATCTATCCCTATAGATCTTAATGCCTAGAATGTAAGCAGCTTCTCCTAGGTCCTTCATAGAGAAACTTTTATTCAAGTAACCTTTTATGCTCTCCAAAAGCTCTACGTTGTTTCCAATCAGTAATATGTCATCCACATATAATATTAGAAACGCCACAGAGCTCCCACTCACTTTCTTGTAAATACAAGATTCTCCAACTACTTGTATAAACCCAAATGCTTTGATCACCTCATCAAAGCGTTTGTTCCAACTCCGAGATGCTTGCACCAGTCCATAAATGGATCGCTGGAGCTTGCACACCTTGTCAGCATTTTTAGGATCGACAAAACCTTCGGGTTGCATCATATACAACTCTTCCTTAAGGAAACCGTTAAGGAACGCCGTTTTGACATCCATCTGCCAGATTTCATAATCGAAAAATGCAGCTATTGCTAACATGATTCTGACGGACTTAAGCATCGCTACGGGTGAGAAAGTCTCATCGTAGTCAACTCCTGGAACTTGTGAAAAACCCTTTGCCACAAGTCGTGCTTTATGAACGGTCACATTACCGTCAGCGTCCGTCTTCTTCTTAAAGATCCATTTGTTCTGAATAGCCTTGCGGCCCTCAGGCAGTATCTCCAAAGTCCACACTTTGTTCTCATACATGGATCCTATCTCGGATTTCATGGCTTCTAGCCATTTGTTGGAATCTGGGCCCACCATTGCTTCTTCATAATTTGCAGGTTCATTGTTGTCTAACAACATGATTGATAAGACGGGATTACCGTACCACTCTGGAGCAGCGCGTGATCTCGTCGACCTGCGTGGTTCAACAGAAACTTGAACTGGAGTTTCATGATCATCATCATTAACTTCCTCCTCAACCGGCGTCGCAACGACAGAGGTTTCCCCTTGCCCTGTGCCACCATCCAGAGGGATGAGAGGTTCGACAACCTCGTCAAGTTCTATCTTCCTCCCACTCAATTCTCTCGAGAGAAACTCCTTGTCGAGAAAAGCTCCGTTCTTAGCAACAAACACTTTGCCTTCGGATTTGAGATAGAAGGTGTACCCAACTGTCTCTTTTGGGTAACCTATGAAGACGCACTTTTCCGCTTTGGGTTCCAGCTTTTCAGGCTGAAGCTTTTTGACATAAGCATCACATCCCCAAACTTTAAGAAACGACAACTTTGGTCTTTTGCCATACCACAGTTCGTATGGTGTCGTCTCAACGGATTTTGATGGTGCCCTATTTAAAGTGAATGCAACTGTTTCTAATGCATAACCCCAAAATGATAACGGCAAATCAGTAAGAGACATCATAGATCGCACCATTTCTAACAAAGTACGATTACGACGTTCGGACACACCATTACGCTGTGGTGTTCCAGGCGGTGTCAACTGCGAAACAATTCCACATTGTTTTAAGTGAGCCCCAAACTCGAAACTCAGATATTCACCCCCACGATCAGACCGCAGGAACTTGATCTTCTTGTTACGATGATTTTCCACTTCACTCTGAAACTGCTTGAACTTTTCAAATGTTTCAGACTTGTGCTTCATCAAGTAGACATAACCATATCTACTTAAATCGTCAGTGAAGGTGAGAAAATAACGATATCCGCCGCGTGCCTCCACGCTCATTGGACCACACACATCGGTATGTATGATTTCCAACAAGTCACTTGCACGCTCCATTGTTCCGGAGAACGGAGTCTTAGTCATCTTGCCCATGAGGCATGGTTCGCACGTGTCAAGTGAATCAAAGTCAAGTGACTCCAAAAGTCCATCAGCATGGAGTTTCTTCATGCGCTTTACATCAATATGACCTAGGCGGCAGTGCCACAAAAATATGGCGCAATCATTGTTTGCTCTAACTCTTTTGGTCTCAATGTTATGTATATGCGTATCGCTATCAAGATTCAATATGAACAATCCTCTCACATTCGGTGCATGACCATAAAAGATGTTACTCATAGAAATAGAACAACCATTATTCTCAGACTTAAAAGAATAACCGTCTCGCAATAAACAAGATCCAGATATAATGTTCATGCTCAACGCAGGCACTAAATAACAATGATTTAAGTTCATCACTAATCCCGATGGTAGCTGAAGTGACACTGTGCCGACGGCGATTGCATCAACCTTGGAACCGTTTCCTACGCGCATCGTCACTTCGTCTTTCGCCAGCCTTCGTCTATTCCGCAGTTCCTGCTTCGAGTTGCAAATATGAGCAACAAAACCGGTATCGAATACCCAGGCACTACTACGAGAGCCGGTTAAGTACACATCAATAACATGTATATCAAATATACCTGATTTTTCTTTGCCCGCCTTATTATCTGCCAGATACTTGGGGCAATTGCGCTTCCAGTGACCCATACCCTTGCAATAGAAGCACTCTGTTTCAGGCTTAGGTCCAGCCTTGGGTTTCTTCGGCGGATTGGCAACAGGCTTGCCGCTCTTCTTCGAATTGCCCTTCTTGCCTTTGCCGTTTCTCTTGAAACTAGTGGTCTTGCTCACCATCAACACTTGATGCTCTTTACGGAGTTCAGACTCTGCGACTTTCAGCATCGCAAACAACTCGCCGGGAGACTTGTTCATCCCTTGCATGTTGTAGTTCAACACAAAGCCTTTATAGCTTGGCGGCAGTGATTGAAGGATTCTGTCAGTGATAGCTTCTTGCGGGAGTTCAATCCCCAGTTCAGCTAGACGGTTTGAGTACCCAGACATTTTGAGCACATGTTCACTGACAGACGAGTCTTCCTCCATCTTGCAAGCATAGAATTTATCGGAGGTCTCATACCTCTCGATCCGGGCGTTCTTCTGAAAGATAAACTCCAACTCCTGGAACATCTCAAATGCTCCATGACGCTCAAAGCGACGTTGAAGTCCCGGTTCTAAGCCATACAAGACTGCACATTGAACTATTGAGTAGTCCTCCTTACGTGCTAACCAAGCGTTCTTAACATCCTGATCAGCCGTAGCGGGTGGTTCATCTCCTAGCGCAGCATTAAGGACATAATCCTTCTTCCCAGCTTGTAAGATTAGCTTAAGATTACGAGCCCAGTCTACAAAGTTGCTTCCATCATCTTTCAACTTAGCTTTCTCTAGGAACGTATTAAAATTCAGGATGACTGTCGCGTGAGCCATGATCTACAGCACAAATATATTCAAAGTGGACTTAGACTATGTTCAAGATAATTAGAGTTCAACTTAATCAAATTATATGCTAAACTCCCACTCAAAAAGTACATCTCTCTAGTCATTTGAGTGGTTCATGATCCACTTACACTATCCCAAGTCCGATCATCACGTGAGTCGAGAGTAGTTTCAGTGGTAAGCATCCCTATGCTAATCATATCAACTATATGATTCATGATCGACCTTTCGGTCTCATGTGTTCCGAGGCCATGTCTGCACATGCTAGGCTCGTCAAGCTTAACCCGAGTGTTCCGCGTGCGCAACTGTTTTGCACCCGTTGTATGTGAACGTTGAGTCTATCACACCCGATCATCACGTGGTGTCTCGAAACGACGAACTGTAGCAACGGTGCACAGTCGGGGAGAACACAATTTCGTCTTGAAATTTTAGTGAGAGATCACCTCATAATGCTACCGTCGTTCTAAGCAAAATAAGGTGCATAAAAGGATTAACATCACATGCAATTCATAAGTGACATGATATGGTCATCATCACGTGCTTCTTGATCTCCATCACCAAAGCACCGGCACGATCTTCTTGTCACCGGCACCACACCATGATCATCCATCAACGTGTTGCCATCGGGGTTGTCGTGCTACTCATGCTATCACTACTAAAGCTACATCCTAGCAAAATAGTAAACGCATCTGCAAGCACATATGTTAGTATAAAGACAACCCTATGGCTCCTGCCGGTTGCCGTACCATCGACGTGCAAGTCGATATTTCTATTACAACATGATCATCTCATACATCCAATATATCACATCAGATCGTTGGCCATATCACATCACAATCATACCCTGCAAAAACAAGTTAGACGTCCTCTAATTTTGTTGTTGCATGTTTTACGTGGTGACCAAGGGTATCTAGTAGGATCGCATCTTACTTACGCAAACACCACAACGGAGATATATGAGTTGCTATTTAACCTCATCCAAGGACCTCCTCGGTCAAATCCAATTCAACTAAAGCTGGAGAAACCGTCACTTGCCAGTCATCTTTGAGCAAAGGGGGTTACTCGTAACGATGAAACCAGTCTCTCGTAAGCGTACGAGTAATGTCGGTCCAAGCCGCTTCAATCCAACAATACCGCGGAATCAAGAAAAGACTAAGGAGGGCAGCAAAACGCACATCACCGCCCACAAAAACTTTTGTGTTCTACTCGAGAAGACATCTACGCATGAACCTAGCTCATGATGCCACTGTTGGGGAACGTCGCATGGGAAACAAAAATTTTCCTACGCGCACGAAGACCTATCATGGTGATGTCCATCTACGAGAGGGGATGAGTGATCTACGTACCCTTGTAGATCGTACAGCAGAAGCGTTAGAGAACGCGGTTGATGTAGTGGAACGTCCTCACGTCCCTCGATCCGCCCCGCGAACAATCCCGCGATCAGTCCCACGATCTAGTACCGAACGGACGGCACCTCCGCGTTCAGCACACGTACAGCTCGACGATGATCTCGGCCTTCTTGATCCAGCAAGAGAGACGGAGAGGTAGAAGAGTTCTCCGGCAGCGTGACGGCGCTCCGGAGGTTGGTGATGACCTTGTCTCAGCAGGGCTCCGCCCGAGCTCCGCAGAAACGCGATCTAGAGGAAAAACCGTGGAGGTATGTGGTCGGGCTGCCGTGGAAAAGTCGTCTCAAATCAGCCCTAAAACCTCCGTATATATAGGTGGGAGGGAGGGGAACCTTGCCTTGGGGTCCAAGGACCCTCAAGGGGTCGGCCGAGCCAAGGGGGAGGACTCTCCCCCCCCAAACCGAATTGGACTAGGTTTGGTGGGAGGGAGTCCCCCTCCCTTCCCACTTCCTCCTTTTTTTTTCCTTTTCCTTTGATTTCTTATCCTTGGCGCATAGAGCCCTCTTGGGCTGTCCCACCAGCCCACTAAGGGCTGGTGCGCTACCCTTATGGCCTATGGGCTTCCCCGGGGTGGGTTGCCCCCCCGGTGAACTCCCGGAACCCATTCGTCATTCCCGGTACATTCCCGGTAACTCCGAAAACCTTCCGGTAATCAAATGAGGTCATCCTATATATCAATCTTCGTTTTCGGACCATTCCGGAAACCCTCGTGACGTCCGTGATCTCATCCGGGACTCCGAACAACATTCGGTAACCAACCATATAACTCAAATACGCATAAAACAACGTCGAACCTTAAGTGTGCAGACCCTGCGGGTTCGAGAACTATGTAGACATGACCCGAGAGACTCCTCGGTCAATATCCAATAGCGGGAACTGGATGCCCATATTGGATCCTACATATTCTACGAAGATCTTATCGTTTGAACCTCAGTGCCAAGGATTCGTATAATCCCGTACGTCATTCCCTTTGTCCTTCGGTATGTTACTTGCCTGAGATTCGATCGTCAGCATCCGCATACCTATTTCAATCTCGTTTACCGGCAAGTCTCTTTACTCGTTCCGTAATACAAGATCCCGCAACTTACACTAAGTTACATTGCTTGCAAGGCTTGTGTGTGATGTTGTATTACCGAGTGGGCCCCGAGATACCTCTCCGTCACACGGAGTGACAAATCCCAGTCTTGATCCATACTAACTCAACTAACACCTTCGGAGATACCTGTAGAGCATCTTTATAGTCATCCAGTTACGTTGCGACGTTTGATACACACAAAGCATTCCTCCGGTGTCAGTGAGTTATATGATCTCATGGTCATAGGAATAAATACTTGACACGCAGAAAACAGTAGCAACAAAATGACACGATCAACATGCTACGTCTATTAGTTTGGGTCTAGTCCATCACGTGATTCTCCAATGACGTGATCCAGTTATCAAGCAACAACACCTTGTTCATAATCAGAAGACACTGACTATCATTGATCAACTGGCTAGCCAACTAGAGGCATGCTAGGGACGGTGTTTTGTCTATGTATCCACACATGTAAATGAGTCTTCATTCAATACAATTATAGAATGGATAATAAACTATTATCTTGATACAGGAATTATAATAATAACTATATTTATTATTGCCTCTAGGGCATAATTCCAACACCACAAGCCCTGGAGGCGCGGGCACCCCCTAGCCGCACCTACCAGGCTTGTGGGGCCCACGTGTACCCCCTCTACTTATTCTAGTTCCCATCTGCTTCTCCTACCTCCAGAAAAAATCGTTTCACAGCTCAAACCCATGTTCTTGCTGCGATTTTCGATCTCCTTGTGCAAAGCCCCATTCACCAAACTGTTTTGGGGAAATTGCTCCTTGGTATGTGACTCCTCCATTGGTCCAATTAGTTTTTGCTCCAGTGCCCTATTCATTGCGCATTTTTACTGCCTTGGTGACCCTGTTCTTGAGCTTTGCATGCTAATTTTAGCTGGTCCCAAATAGTTTTGATGCGTGATATGGCCTCTAGGCACTTGTCAGAGTAGTTGCTATGAGTTTAGTTGAGCCTTGTTCACTTTTCCTTTGAGTCACTGAAAATTTCAGAAAAGGAAGATGTTCAGGAGAAACTATCATGGTGGTTCCTCAAGCAAGAAGGGTCCCCGTCTCGCGATTCGGGAGCCCGATCCT
Source organism: Hordeum vulgare subsp. vulgare (assembly GCF_904849725.1). NCBI lineage: Eukaryota > Viridiplantae > Streptophyta > Magnoliopsida > Poales > Poaceae > Hordeum > Hordeum vulgare. Next base: position 74,262,191 of record NC_058522.1, on the reverse strand, counting down.
TACCAACAGAGGAACGCACATGTACAACCATGTGAATGGCCTTCTGATGAATTCATGATTGGGGCTGGTTTCAAAGACGAGTTTGATACACTTGTTCACAACGTCGGACCCGAAGAATTCATCTCCGATAAATGTGAACAATATGTTACTCTCACTGCCTCTTTTGTTCGTAGATTCAAATTTTTCAGCTGGCCGTGATACATCTATACTGTTTGATCTCTATGACAAATCGTATACCATGGTTTTAGAGGATTTCAATAGAATTTACAAGATACCTGGTTGGGGTAGCCTCAATGATCCTCCTAAATCTTCGGTTAGAGATTTTTTCTCTAGTATAACTGTTGGAGAAACTAGAGATATTACGCAGACTACCATGGGGAGCATTCATTTTCCTGCCTTGCATTACTTTGCCCTCTTCATAGGTAGATGCATTAACGACAAGATCGAGCATTGTCACCTCCGCGCACCTGACCTTAGTATTCTTAAGAGCGCAGTAACGGGTGATAGAAGTTTCAACATGGGAGCTATAATAGCAAGGAGGCTGAATAATAATGCTAATGAAGGGGATTTCTTTGGTGGGATCTATGCCACTCGCATTGCAAATTTTCTTGGAGTACCCATCCGCGAAGGAGATCCCCCGCTCTATACAGCTTTCCTTGATCGCGCCGCTTTGACACGCTATCAGTTCCTTGAGAGGGATAATGAATCCCTCCTATATCGGTTAATATTTAACCGACAACGTGTTTTCCACATTACCCTTCCTGCTCCTGCCTTCTTTGACTTTCAGGTAAAACGGAGATATTACATAACCAGAGGGAGGCAAAGGCTGCTCGCCTCCGTGAGGCAACTATTCAGGCAGTAGCTGCAGCACTCCCGTACAACCCCAATTATGATTTTGGGTATCGCCCGGACCATCCATGGGAGTAGACCAACTTAGGCCAAAAGCCTAAGCTTGGGGGAGTACATGTTTCTCACCGACTTTATATTCTTGCTCACACATTCACTTTGTTAGTCGGTGTTCACACTTTGCCACTATATCATCCATGCTAGTTTATTTATTTTTCTCGTGTTCTTCTCGTGTCTTTGTCTAGTTTGAGAAAGCCCAAAAAGATTTCTTGTTCTTCTTTTGCTTGTTGGGAGCTTTCCCTTGTAAATAGTTTTCATTTTATTTGGGTCAAGGTAGAAGACCATGGTTACAATGTTTAGTGGCTCTCGCATGCATATCTATTTATCTGTCAAAGAGCCATATTACTTTGTCTTCTCCTTTGTGTTTGCCTGCAGATTCCAGCGTAGTCCAATGCACGAGCACTCTTATTATTGTTCACATCGTTTGGTCGTGCAAGTGAAAGGCAATAATGACGATATATGATGAAGTGACTGAGCCTGGAAAAGCTGGTATGAACTCGATCTATTTTGTTTTTGTAAATATGACTAGCTCATCGTTCCTGATTCAGCTTTGTTGTGAGAGAAACATGTTTGCAATGACAACTTAAAGATCATAGTTTCTGATGCCATGCTTAATTAGCTAGGAGCTTATAATGGTTTGTCTTGGATGCCAACATGAATTTTGAGATGACTATGATGTAGTGTGATAGGATGGTATCCTCCTTTGAATGATTCAAGTGGCTTGGCTTGGCGCATGTTTACGCATGTAGTTGAAACAAATCAACATAGCCTCTATGATATTCATGTTCATGCTGATTTATGTCCTACTCATGCTTGCACTCAATGTTGGTTAATCTCAATGCATTTTGATGACTGTTGTCGCTCTCTAGTTGGTCGGTTCCCAGTCTTTTGCTAGACTTCACTTGTACTAAGCGGGAATACTGATTGTGCATCCACTTCCATAAACCCAAAGTTGTTCCATATGAGTCCACCATACCTACCTATATGCGGTATCTACCTGCCGTTCCAAGTAAATTTGCATGTGCCACTCTCTAAACCTTCAAGAAATAATCTGTTTTGCATGCCCAAACCGCTCATGTGGTGACAAGGGGTGATCAGTATCTTCCATGCTAGGCATGTTATCCTCGATATGTGTTTATTCACTATCACTCACGAGAAAGGGGGCGGTAATTGGAATGCCCAGTTCCATGCTCAAATCAAAAAGATAATTACAAATAAAACTCCCCCTGGATTGTTGTTGGTATGGGCGGCACCCGAGTATTTGGCTAGTCGTGGAGTGTGATTGATCGGTGGTGGGGGAGTCAAAACTTTACTTTTCTGTTTGGGAACCGCCTATAGTATGTGTAGCATGGAAGATGATGAAAACTCTTGGTCATTGCATTGAGAATGAAAGCATGTCACCCAAAATTATTATCTTTGTTTTAAAAGCTTGAGCTCTGGCACCTCTGCAAATCAATGCTTCCCTCTGCGAAGGGCCTGTCTATTTATGTTTCTACGGGGCCATCCTCTTCTTATAAAAGCACCAATTAGAGAGCACCTCCGTCATTTTTATGCTTTGCTTTTGACTGATGTTGAGTATGACTGTGACTGGATCTTCTTGCCATGAATTACAATGTTTAGTCAGCCCTTGGTATTTGAAGGTGCTGTGCATTTATGTTTTGCGGCCTCAGAAAGAGCTAGCGAGATACCATATGTTCGCACTGCTTCATGATTGTTTTGATTGAAGTGTTGACGTTTGAAACTTATTATTATTGCTCGCTAGTTGATTATGCCATTGATATGAGTTTACCGTGAGACCTAGATGTCATTTACTTATGTGGTTTTCTTGTGATCTTGCTGAAATTCTGGATATGAGTTAGACATAGTTGCAACAACAAGATTAAAGAGAATTCGTATAAGTTTTTCTTTTGTCTCTTTCAGTTTGTCAACTGATTTGCTTGAGGACAAGCAAGGTTTTAAGCCCGGGGGAGTTGATACTTCTCTGTCGTATCTACTTTTCCAAACTCTTTTGCCCTTGTTTTGGACTCTAATTTGCATGATTTGAATGGAACTAACCGGGACTAACGCTGTTTTCAGCAGGATTGCCATGGTGTTGTTTTTGCGCAGAAATAAAAGTGCTCAGAATGACCTGGAAATTTACGAGGATTTTTTGTGGAATATATAAAAAATACTGCCACAAGAATCAACCGAAGAAGTGGAGCGTGGAGCCCCCAAGCCCACCAGGCGCGGCCCCCCTGGCCTTGCCTAGCAGGCTTTTGGGGCCCATGTTGCTCCACCGCGTCCAATCCCATCTCTATTTAGTCCCTTTCGTCCGAAAATAAAATAAAGAAGAAGAGTTCATCGCATTTTACGATACGGAGGCGCCACCACCTCCTGTTCTTCCTCTGGAGGGCATATCTAGAGTCCGTTCTGGGCCCCGGAGAGGGGAGATTGTCGCCATCGTCATCACCAACCTTCCTTTATTGCCAACTCCATGATGCTCTTCACCGTTCGTGAGTAATCTCATCGTAGGCTTGCTGGACGGTGATGGGTTGGATGAGATCTATCATGTAATCGAGTTAGTTTTGACGGGGTTGATCCCTATTATCCACTATGTTCTGAGATTGATGTTGCTACTAATTTGCCATGCTTAATGCTTGTCACTAGGGCCCGAGTGCCATGATTTCAGATCTGAACCTATTATGTTGTCGTCAATATATGCGTGTTCTTGATCCTATCTTGCAAGTTGTAGTCACCTACTATGTGTTATGACCCGGCAACCCGGGAGTGACAATAGCCGGAACCACTCCCGGAGATGACCATAGTATGAGGAGTTCATGTATTCACTAAGTGTTAATGCGTTGCTACAGTTCTTAATAAAAGGAGAACCTTAATATCCCGTAGTTTCCATTAGGACCCTGCTGCCACGGGAGGGATGGACAATAGATGTCATGCAAGTTCTTTTCCCTAAGCACGTATGACTACATACGAAATACATGCCTACATTACATTGACGAACTGGAGCTAGTTACATATATCTCCGTGTTATAACGGTTGCATGATGAATACCATCCGGCATAATCATCCATCACCGATCCATTGGCTACGAGTTTTTCCTACTAGTCCTTGCTACGTTACTCTGTTGCTACTACTGTCACTGCTACTACTGTTACTCTGTTGCTACTGATGTTATTGCTGCTACTGTTACTCTGTTGCTACTGTTGCTATCACACTACTCTGCTACTGATACTTTGCTGCAGATACTAAGTCTTTGAGGTGTGGTTGAATTGACAACTCAACTACTAATACTTGAGAATATTATTTGGCTTCCCCTTGTGTCGACTCAATAAATTTGGGCTGAATACTCTACCCTCGAAAACTGTTGCGATCTCCTATACTTGTGGGTTAGCAAGGACCCGTTTCTAGAAACAAACACTATTGCTTCCGAATCTGAGATAAGTGGTATACCCAACTATTTTGGGTGTCCTGTGAAGATGCATTTATCCTCTTTGGGTTCGAGGTTATCAGGCTGATACTCTTTCACATAAGCATCGCAGCCCCAAACTTTTAAGAAATGACAACTTAGGTTTCTCCAAACCATAGTTCATACGTTGTCATCTCAACGGAATTACGTGGTGCCCTATTTAAGTGAATGTGGTTTTCCCTAATGCCTAACCCATAAACGATAGTGGTAAGTTGATAAGAGACATGATAGTATGCACGATATCTAATAGGGCACGACCATGACACATGGACACACCATCAGACTATGGTGTTCCAGGTGGCATGAGTTGTGAAACAATATTCACATGAAACAATTTTCACATTGTCTTAAATGTTTACCAAACTCACAACTCAGATATGTTTACCTCCAGGATCACATCGTATACATATTATCCTCTTGTCACGATGATCTTCAACTTCACTTCGAAATTACTTGAACCTTTCAATAATTCAGACTTGTGTTTCAACAAGTAAATATACTAGTATCTACTCAAATCATTTGTGAATTAAGAACATAGTGATATCCACTGCGTGCCTCAGTACTCATTGGATTGTACACATAAAAATGTATTACTTCCAACAAGTTACTTTATTGTTCCATCTCACTGGAAAACAAGGTCTTCAGTCATTGCATGTCACAAGTGATTCAAAATCAAGTGAGTCCGAATGATCCATCTGCATGGAGTTTCTTCATGTGTTTATACCAACAGACATGGTTCGTATGTCTCAAACTTTTTGAAAACGAGCAAGTCCAAAGATCCATCATCATGGAGCTTCTTCATGCGTCTTATACCAATATGACTCAAATGGCAGTGCTACAAGTAAGTGGTACTATCATTACTACTTTATATCTTTTGACATCAATATTATGAACATGTTTATCAGTAGATTCAATAAACCATTCATTTTAGTTGCAAGACCATTGAAGGTATTATTCAAGTAAACAAAATAACCATTATTCTCTTTAAATGAATAACCGTTTTGCAATAAACATAATCCAATCAAGTTCATGCTCAACGCAAACACCAAATAACATTTATTTAGGTTTAACACTAATCTCGATGGTAGAGGGAGCGTGCGATGTTTGATCACATCAACCTTGGAAACACTTCCAACACACATCATCACCTTGCTTTTAGCTAGTCTCCGTTTATTCCGTAGCTTTTATTTCGAGTTACAAACACTTAGTGACCGAACCGGTATCCGATACCTTGGTGCTACTAGGAGTACTAGTAAAGTACACATCAATATCATGTATATCCAATATACTTTTGTCTTGTTTGCGAGCCTTCTCATCTACCAAGTATCTAGGGTAGTTTCCCTTCAGTGACTGTTCCCCTCATTTCCGAAGCACTTAGTCTCGGGTTTGGGTTCAACCTTGGGTCTCTTCACTAGAGAAGCAATTGGTTTTCTGTTTCATGAAGTATCCCTTCTTGCCCTTGCCCTTCTTAAAACTAGTGGTTTTACGAACCATCAACAATTGATGCTCCTTTTCGATTTCTACTTTCGTGGTGTCAAACATCACGAATAGCTCAAGGATCATCATATTTATCCCTGATATGTTATAGTTCATCACAAAGCTGTAATAGCTTGGTGACAGTGACTTTGGAGAACCATCACTATCTCATCTGGAAGACTAACTCCCATTTGATTCAAGTGATTGTAGCACTAAGACAATCTGAGCACATGCTCAATGATTGAGCTTTTCTCCTTTACTTTGTAGATGAGGAATCTTGTCGGATGTTTCATACCTCTCAACAAGGGCACAAGCATGAAATCCCAATTTTATCTCTTGGAACATCTAGTATGTCCCGCGACGTTCGAAACGTCTTTAGCGCCTCAATTCTAAGCCGTTTAAATATTATGCAATGAACTATCATGCAGTCATCAAGAACGCGTATGTGAGATGTTCGCAACATCTATAGACGATGTTCGGGGTTCAGCACACCGAGTGGTGCATTAACGACATAAGCCTTCTGTGCAGCAATGAGGACAATCCTCAGTTAATGGACCCAGTCCGCATAATTGCTACTATCAACTTTCAACTAAATTTTCTCTAGGAACATATCTAAAACAGTAGAGCTACAACATAAGGTACAACATTATTTGCAAAGACCTTTTGACTATTTTCATGATAATTAAGTTCATTTAATCAAATTATTTAATGAACTCCCACTTAAATATACATCCCTCTAGTCATCCAAGTGATACATGACCCACGTCGACTAGGCCGTGCCGATCATCACGTGAGACAGACTAGTCATCAATGGTGAACATCTCCATGTTGATCGTATCGACCATACGACTCATGTTTGACCTTTCGGTCTCCCGTATTACGAGGCCATGTATGTACATGCTAGGCTCGTCAAGTCAACCTAAGTGTTTTGCGTGTGTAAATCTGGCTTAAACCCGTTGTATGCGAACACTAGAATCTATCACACCCGATCATCACGTGGTGCTTTGAAACAACGATCCTTCGCAACGGTGCACACTTAGGGGAAACACTTTACTTGACATTTTAGTGAGGGATCATGTTATTTACTACCGTCGTTCTAAGCAAATAAGATATAGAAACATGGTAAACATCACATGCAAATCATATAGTGACATGATATGGCCAATATCATCTTGCTCCTTTGAACTCCATCTTCAGGGCATGGCATGATCATCATTATCACCGGCATGACACCATGATGTCCATCATCATAATCTCCATCATTGTGTCTCCGTGAAGTCGTCTCGCCAACTATTACTTCTACTACCATGTCTAACAGTTAGCAATAAAGTACAATAATCACATGGCGTTGCATCTCATACAATAAATTAAGACAACTCCTATGGCTCCTGCGGGTTGTCATACTCATCGACATGCAAGTCGTGAATCCTATTACAAGAACATGATCAATCTCATACATCACATATATAACATCACATCCTTTTGGCCATATCACATCACATGTCATACCCTGCAAAAACAAATTAGACGTCCTCTAATTGGTGTTCCAAGTTTTACGTGGCTGATTTGTGTTTCTAGCAAGAACGCTTCTTACCTATGTGACAGCCACTACGATGATATGCCAATGCTATTTACTCTTCATAAGGACCCTCTTCATCGAATCCGATCCGACTAAAGTGGGAGAGACAGACACCCTCTAGCCACCTTATGCAACAAGTGCATGTCGGTAGGTGGAACCAGTCTCACGTAAGAGTACGTGTAAATTCGGTCCGGGCCGCTTCATCCCACGATGCCGCCGAATCAAGAAAAGACTAGTAACGGCAAGCAATTGACAAAATCATTGCCCACAACTTTTGTGTTCTACTCGTGCATAGAATCTACGCATAGAACCTGGCTCGGATGCCACTGTTGGGAACGTAGTAGTAATTCAAAAAAATTCATACATCACACAAGTATCTATCTAGGAGAAATCAGCAACGAGCAAAGGGGTAGATCATCTTCATATCGTTGAACATCGCATAGCAGAAGCGTTACTATGAATGCGGTCGATGGAGTCGTACTCGCGGCAATTCAAATCGCGGAAGACCCGATCCGAACACCGAACGTATGGTGTATCCGTGTTCAACACACCTACAGCCCGGGGACGTATCCTCCTTCTTGATCCATCAAGGAGGGAGGACAAGTTGAGGGAGAACTCCAGCAACATGATGGTGTGGTGGTGGTGGAGTATGTGGCTCTCCGACAGGGCTTCGCCAAGCACCGCGGAGGAGGAGAAAGAGGTGGAGAGGTAGGGCTGCGCCATGGGCAAGGGGTAAGGCTCCCATGCGCCTCCCCACTATATATAGGGGTGGAGGGGGCTGGTTTCTTGCCCTCCAAGTCCATTGGGGCATTGGCAAAGGTGGGAGGAAAGAAATTGATTGTTATCCCCCCTTTTTAGGGATCTTGATCTTATCACTTCGGGAAATGATCTTATTCCTTCTAAGGGGGGATCTTGGTGCGCCTTGACCAGGGGTGTGGGGCCTTTCCCCCACTACCCACGTTCATGTGGGTCCCCCCATGCAGGTGGGACCCACTCCGGAACCTTCTAGAACCTTCTTGGTACAATACCGAAAAATCCCGAACATTTTTCGGTGGCCAAAATAGGACTTCCCATATATAAATCTTTGCCTCTATACCATTCCAGAACTCCTCGTGACGTCCGGGATGTCATCCGGGACTTCGAACAACTTTCGGTAACCACATACAATTCCCATTACAATTCTAGCGTCATCGAACGTGTTCGGGAACCATGCAGACATGACCGAGACATCTCTTCGGACAATAACCAATAGCGGGATCTGGATACCCATATTGGCTCCCACATGTTCCACGATGATATCATCAGATGAACCACAATGTCGGGGATTCAATTAATCCCATATACATTTCCCTATGTCTATCGGTATGATACTTGCCCGATATTCGATCGTTGGTATCCCTATACCTCTTTTAACCTCGTTACCGGTCAATCTCTTTACTCGTTCCATAACACATGATCCCGTGACTAACTCCTTTGTCACATTGAGCTCATTATGATGATGTATTACCGACTGGGCCTAGAGATACCTCTCCGTTAAACAAAGTGACAAATCCCAGTCTCGATTCGTACCAACCCAACAGACACTTTCGGAGATACCTGTAGTGCACCTTTATAGTCACCCAGTTACGTTGTGACATTTGATACACCCAAAGCATTCCTACGATATCCGGGAGTTGTACAATCTCATGGTCTAAGGAAATGATACTTGACACTAGAAAAGCTCTAGCAGACGAACTACACGATCTTATGCTCTGCTTAGGATTGGGTCTTGTCCATCACATCATTATCCTAATGATGTGATCCCGTTATCAACGACATCCAATGTCCATGGTCAGGAAACCATGACCATCCATTGATCAACGAGCTAATCAACTAGAGGCTCACTAGGGACATGGTGTGGTCTATTTATTCACACATGTATTACGGTTTCCGATTAACACTATTATATCATGAACAATAGACAATTATCATGAAGAAGGAAATATAATAATAACCAATTTATTATTGGCTCTAGGGCATATTTCCAACACATCCATCTTGAACCTCTTGAGCATGTCTTTGGTATATTTAGCTTGATTGATGAAGGTTCCTTGACTTCGTTGCTTGGCTTCGAATCCAAGGAAGAACTTCAACTCTCGCATCATAGACATCTCAAATTCTTTGGTCATTAGTGCGGCAAAATATTCATTAAAATCTTGTTAGGAGAAATAATATCAACAACATATAGTTGGCATATGGAAAAACTCCCTTTGACATTCTTAGTAAAAAGAGTGGGGTCAATTTCCCCAATTTGAAACCCATGATCATGTAACATCTCAGTAAGGTGCTCATACCACGCTCGTGGGGCTTGTTTAAGGCCATAGAGCGCCTTATCGAGAATGGAAACATGATTGGGGAACTTGGGATCCTCGAACCCTGGGGGTTGCTTGACATATACCAACTCCTTAAGGGGACCATTAAGAAATGCACTCTTCACATCCATTTGATATAATTTGAAGTTATGATGTGAAGAAAATTCAAGCAACATGCGAATAGATTCAAGGCGAGCAACATGAGCAAAGGTTTCACTGTAATCAATGCCCTTGACTTGGGGGTAGCCTTGTGCTACAAATCTTGCCTTGTTGCGAATGACGACACCGTTTGCATCTTGATTGTTCTTAAAGATCCACTTGGTTCCAATGACATTGTGTTTCTCCTTCGATCTCGGCACCAACTGCCACACTTTGTTGCATTCGAAGTTGTTGAGTCCATCATGCATGGCTTTAAGACACTCCATGTCTTCGAGTGCTTCTTGTACCTTTAGGGGTTCAATGAAAGAAACAAACACATGATATGCACTAATGTTTGTTAATTGTCTGCGAATGGTTACCCCTCTCTTTAAGCTGCCATAGATATTCTCTAACACATGTTGATTCTTTTTAAGCTTGGCGGCACGTCTTTCTCGAATCTCCTCCATGGAAAGTTGAGGAGGAACATTTTTGTGATCTTTACCACCTGTGTGAGCTTGTTCTTGATCTTAAGCTTGGATTTGATCTTGAGCTTGGTCTTGATCTTGAGCTTGCTCTAGATCTTGATCTTGGTCTTGATCTTGAGCTTGCTCTAGATCTCGAGCTTGCTCGAAGGTGTGAGTTTGATCAAGGACATCAATTGGTGAACCACCAACACGTGGTTGATCTTCTTCTTAATCTTGATAACAAGGTTGAGGGCCTTCGCTTTCTTCTTCGGAAGCGTGTGGGTCTTGCGTCAATGATGGTTCCACTTGAGTGGAAATTTGTCCTTCTCCTTCGGCCACAAGGGGTTCCTCAACAGGTAGGAAGTGTCCCACACCCATTATTCTTATGGCTTGGGGAGGAATTTCATCACCTACATCACAAAGACCACTTTGCTCCACTTGGGAGCCATTATTCTCATGAAACTCCACATTACATGTCTCCTCAATGAGCCCATCAGACTTGTTGAGGATACGGTAATCACCAGAGTTTGCAGCATAACCAACAAATATGCCCTCTTGAGCTCTAGGTTCAAATTTGAAAAAACGAGCACCTTTCTTGAGAATGAAACACTTACAACCAATCACCCGGAACTACTTGAGGTTGGGCTTGGGTAAGAATTTCATAAGGAGTCTTGTTCAAGCCTTTGCGGAGGTAGAGCCAATTAGATGCATGCCATGTGTTGTTGATGGCTTCGGCCCAAAAGTTATATGGAGATTTAAACTCCACCATCATGGTTCTTCCCGTGTCCATCAACGTCCGGTCCTTCCTTTCCGCTACACCATTTTTTGAGGGGTATATGGTGGGGAGTATTGGTTCTTGATCCCACATCACTCAGAAACTCTTTCAAGGTGTAATTCTTGAATTCGGTGCCATTATCACTTCTAATCATCAATATCTTTGCCTCATGTTGACGTTGAACTTGATTGGCAAAGTCGACGATGGTTTGTTGGGTCTCACTCTTCCTCTTGAAGAAGTATAGCCAAGTATATCTGGAGTAATCATCCACCATCACCAAGCAATACTTTCTTCCTCCAAGACTATAGAAAGATGGAGGAATAAAAATATCCATGTGCAGGAGCTCCAAAGTCCTCTTTTAGCATAAGGTAGTCGTCGGGCGATGAGGTGTCTCATGTAGCTTTCCTTTAATACAAACACTACAAGCAAGATCTTTGGCAAAACTCACATTTTTTAGTCCATGAATGTGATTCCCTTTGAGGATACTTTACAAAGATCTCATATTGTCATGGGCTAGCCAGCGATGCCAAAGCCACCCCACATCAACTTTAGCCATTAGGCAAGTCGCTGTCTTAGTGGGTCGCTCTGAAAATTTAACCACGTAGATACCATTCTTGACATGCCCAACAAAACCTACTTTAAGAGTCTTGCTCCACAAAAGGGCCACTTAGTCAGCACCAAAGAATGCATTGAAACCCATGAGTGCAAGTTGAGGATCATAAATGAAATTGTATGCAAGGGTCTCAACAAGCATGACATTCTCAATGGAAAGATATAGAGAGATTACCACCTTGCCAAGACCCAATACCTTTGAAATTGCATCATCACCAAAGGAAACTTGGGTGGACACTGATGGATCAGGATGAACGTCCACCACAAAATCCTTCCTTCCGGTCATATGATTTGTTGCTCCACTATCAAGGAACCATGACACTCCACCAAGAGTAAACTCCTGCATAAGATCAATGCTTGGATTTAGGTACCCATTCTATAATGGGTCCTTTCAGGTTAGTAACAAGGCTAATAGGAACCCTTATAGACCATTCAATGTACTCATGAGGGGAACCAACAAATTTAGCAACGACATTTCCATCACTAGCACGGCATAAAACATAAGATGGGTGAAAGTCGCCAACATTATTGGAAGGGAGGGTTTTGCCCTTCTTGGCATTACCACCCTTAGCTTTACCCTTCTTATTCTCATGAGTACCCTCCGCGGCTTTAAAAAAGGTTTCCTTAAGTGGGGGAGGTTGCTTGGTCTTGATCTTCTTGTTCTTCTTGGACTTGGGGTTCAAACCCAACTCCTTCATTTGCAACCACTTCCTTTTGATTGCTTAAAAGGTCATTAAGATTCTTTTTGCCTTGGATAAATATTACAAGGCCTTTCTCAAGTTGCACTTTTAATTTGGCATTCTCCTCCACAATATGCACATGCTCACAACAAGGGTTAGTAGCATGAGCATTATCAGTTAATATAAAAGGAGAACATGTGGCTATTTCCTTAGTGAGTTCTACTTGGAGTTGAAGATGAGACTCTTTTAGAGAAGCACAGACACTCTTCAAAGCCTTGTGAGCCTTGTAAAGTGTGGCAAACTCTTCCACGAGTCTATCAAGGTCAACCCCAAGTGCAACCTTTTTGGATTGGAGCACATGAGTAAGAATAAGAGCATGATCATGACCCTTTTGTAATTTAGCAATGTCATCGTTTTGTGACTCCTCTAGAGACAAACGAATACCTTGCTCTTTCTCAAGAGCAATGGGAAGATTCGCTATCTGATTAGCATATTCACGACCATGTCCTTGTAACATAGATATAGTTTCTTCATAAGTTTCAATTAGGTCAGTATTCTATCCTAGTTGTTCCAACAGAGAAACATAATGCTTCTTGGTTTTATCCTTGACCTTTCTCGTGAATCTATCAAATGAATTTTCCTCAACATTTAATTCCTCTTTTTCATATCCACTATTCATAGGAGAAGGGGTAGTGAAAATGGTAGTTTTGATGTTTGAGGTTACCTTGTTGGATGCCTTGTCCATAAGGCACTTGGCAATGTGGTTCTCATTGGGGGTGTCGAAGATGGGCACCATGCCTGGGGAGGAGGATGCAATAGCCACCAAGGCCATTCCCATGACCTCACGAATTTCATCATCGTCATCATCCTCATTAGAGAGGTAATCTTCTTGGACCAACAACACCTTTTGGGTCATATTCTTGGAGAAGTTGTTCTTGTTGGGGAAGGACTTGGTTTCGTCTTTGCGAATAAGTTTTCCACCATTGTCTTCCTAGTTCTCATAAGGACAGTCTACCACAAAGTGACTCACATTGCCACAATTGTAGCAAGTCCTCAAGCGTTGCTTGCCCTTGGACCCACTTGAGTTGTTCCTAGAGAAGTTGTGCCTTGAGTTTCTCTTGTTGTCCCAAAACTGCCTTGACGCAAGAGCCATGTGCTCGTGGTAAGCATATTTGGTGCCTTCGAGGCAACTTTCTTCTTCTTCTTATTCATATTCCTCCAAAGCAGCCTTGGCTTTTAAAGCAAGGTTGGAGGAGTCTTTTCTTGACCATTGGACATGAGCAATAGCGTTGTCGGCGGTCTTTTTTAAAATGTTCATGGCTATGAACTCATCCAACACATCACTTGAGGACTAAGAGTGAGAGTCCGGCCTTTGCCGGATGACAGAGGACATGGACTTCTTGTAAGGCATGATGGCCTTGAGAAACTTCCACTTGATATAGTTGTCATCCACATCCTTGCTTCCATGATCTTGAAGTGCAACGACAATATTTTTCACTCTCCGGTAGAGCTCACGAGGGTCCTCATATTCTATCATCACAAATTGATCGGCCGCATCAAGAGTCACTTCATAGTTGGACCGTTGAATACTTGAGCCTTGCTTGTACATGGAAATGATGTGCTCCCAACAATCTTTGGCATGAGTGAAGGGACACAAGTGAGCAATATCTTCACTGGGAACAACTAGTTGGAGGATGAACAAGGCAGAGTGATTGAGCTGATTGTCGACTTCTCTTGGCATGATGTTTGTTAGATCATGTGGGTAGTACCCTTGCTCAATGATTCTCCAAAGTTGTGTTGAGTTGTGATTCAAACCCTTGATACGAAAAAACCCAATTAGTAAGATCATTAGTTTAGGAGGAGGACCGAGGCTAATAATATGTGTTGGGTGAACCGGTCCTCTATAGACCACACGAGGAGGAACCGAGGCAAAGGTATTCGTCCCACTCGTTCCTTGAGGCAATTCATTTCTATCACTACTAGCATTCTCCTTCTCGTGGTTGGTCTTCGACTTCGAAGTTGTGGGATTAACCACACACAACAGATCAGTAGAAAGTTTGAAGCCATCAAGGAAATCTTTAAGCATGTTTTTGACCTCGATAGCCATTGAGGATGTAAGAGAGGAAATAGCCTAATTTAGATCCTCTCGGGTGACCGAGTTCACAACCCCTCCCTCGGGAAACTCCACAACCCGTTCCCCTTCGTCAACCATACTCTTTGGGTGGTGAAACCCTTAATAAAGAGACGTAGCTCGGATGCCAATTGAAAGGATTGATATAGTTGACTAGAGGGGGTGAATAGGCAACTAACAATAAGCTTTTCTTTAACAATTAAGTTTACCGACAAATAGGTTGTCTAGATATGCAACTACCTCAGCAACCTATATGATGCTAGCAACAATAATAACAAGCAAGTAACTTATACAAGAAAGGTAAGAAGTAGCCACAAGTGGAACCGATGAAGATGAGGATGTGTTTGTGAAGTTCCTTCCCTTTGAGGGGAAGTGCGTTTCCATTGGAGCAGTGTGGAGGCACAATGCTTCCCAAGATGCCACTAGAGCCACCATATTATACTCACGCCCTCACACAATGAGAGATGTCATGATTCCACTAGTGGTGCCCCTGAAGGTGGTGACTGAACCCTTAGAAACAAGGCTGAGTCAATCTCCACAACTGAATTGGAGGCTCCCAACGAAACCATGATGCTTCACCATAATGGATTATGGTTTCGAGGTGATATCTTGGTGGAAGTGTGGATCAAGGCCTTCTCCTCCAAACCCTAGAGCATCAACAAGAATCAATAGTTAGGGAGAGAGATCGGTCAAGTTTGAGCTTAGGAGCACCAATGGAGCTTGGAGAGGGAAAATGTGAGGTATTTTTGGGGAAGAAGACCTCTACTTATAGTTAGAAGAAAACTGATTGTTATTCTGCCCAAAGTCACAAGTAAGAAGTAGTGCAACACAGGGGAGCGGTACTTCCGCTTGCACGAAAGTACGACCACCACAGGTAACTGAACACAGCCGGAGGTGGTGGTAGTTCTACCAGAGCGGTACTACCGCCCAACTTCAAGAGGTACTTCTGCTCAATCTTGACGATAGGTGCCAACGGTACGCGAAGAATAAATATGAAGAACAAAGAATGGTAGGGGAGGGCGACAGTAACGCTGGAGCAGTACTACAACTCCTCCCCAAGTGGTACTTCCGCTCAAGATGAAAAAGGACCCCGAAGATGCAAGAAGACAATTAAAAGTGGAAGAGAGGTCGGCCTTGGAGGGCGGTAGTACCACTGGAGCAGTACTACCGCTCCCTAGAGCGGTACTTTTGCTTATACAACTTGTGGGCACTTAGAGGCATAAAGGAGGCTCCATTTCACTGGGAACCGGATGGGGTGCAAGTGTGTGTGAGTTTGTTCCTCCCAAACTTTCCATACGCGGATCCCCTCTTGATAGTACGGGTTTACCTATCTCTCAAGTCCACCAACACTAAATCGATAGCTAAGCATCATCTTTTCTTTCAACCACTGAGGGGATAATAACCATCTCGTGCCACCTGATAATTCTCTAAAAGTTTAATGCACACGATTTATCCGCAAGGGGCATCGTCATCAACCACCAAACTACTTAGCATAAACTGTGCTCTTACAAGAGGGTGACTGAAGATTCGATGCATAATGTCAAGAAATGGTTGAAGCACATGGGTTTACTTGGCAGTGGTGGTGGAGATCTTCTCAGTGTTGAAGGACCAGAGGTGGCTCTTGTAAGTGGATGTGGTCTCCTTGTGGAGGCAAAAACTAATTGGGTTATGGAGCTCCTTATTGGTCCTTCCAAGTAGACCCATGAATTCCTTCCAAGTAGCGGACACCAACTTTTCATTAGTCATCCAGGTCAAGGTCCTGTCCTTATTGCTCCCAAGATGGACCGTAGCAAAGAGCACAACTACAATTTCTGCATCAAAGTCCTTGTTGAACTTCATAAGGTTGATAATACCCAGCTTCTCACATAGGCTAAGAGCGCCACCAAAGTATTGGGCATTCTTCTGTAGATAATCCATATCAATGACTTGACATGGGGTACATATAGGTTCTCCTTCTGCTTGAGCACATCCTGATAGATGGAAACCTGCACTCAGCTCCACAGGGGACGGTTCTGAAGAGTTGAATCTTGGAGTTCATCATAGGTGTTGCAATGGCGTTTGATCTAGAACTGTTTGCTCGACAACTGAGCTATTGATTGAGACTTCTTGGGCTTGGTTGCAGTCTACTTGGCTTCTACTTAGGGGTGCGCTAGGGTTGACGTTGTCATCTCCTGTAGTGTAGTAGCGCTTAAAGCCACCATCACGACTTTGGTTCATTAGACACTCCTATTGAGAAGAGCCGCTACCACCTAGAGACCACAACAAAGAGCGAGGGAAAAGCAGGTGTAAAAGATATGCATAAGCCAAAAGGACAAAAGGAAGATTAAATCTGAAGTGGAATAAATAGAACATGTGCATTTGCTTGCAAAAGCGGTAGTACCACTAACCAGAGCGATAGTACCGCTGATAAGCGGTAGTACCACTCGAGGAGGAGTGGTAGTAGAGATCCAGGAGGAGCGGTAGTACCGCTCGGGCGGAGACCATGGGAGCAACCACTACCGCATGTCAGATCCGGTACTACCTGTGATGCCAAATGCAAGTATTCTCCAATAGAACTTCAAATCTACTCCCTAGCCGCCTTCCATATCCTACTCATGCCCTAATTTGACTAAAAATCAAAGAATGCATATCATATTACCCTAAAACCTAGATTCAAGAAACAAAACCATACGAGAGAAGAATGAGAGCAATACCGACATCTATGGCAAGAGGAGAGGGTGGGGACCGAGTCCACTAGTCTGAGTTACAGAAGAACGACGAGAAACAGAGATCGGGTGACAGCCTTCGGAGCACTTGGGTCGCCTGGAGAGAGAGCACCACGAGGAGGAAAGGGTTGAATGGTATGGGGGAGTGGAAACTTCCCCTGCCCACCCAATAACCCCCCCCCCCCCATTGCACACACACAAGAGGTAGTACCACCCTTAAGGGCAGTACTACCACATCGGTACAACAGCACGACAGGAGGCCGGGTAGTACCGCTCCAGTGGTAGTACAGTCGGCGGCGGTGGTAGTAGTGCCCATGCCCCTGGTAGTACCACCCAAGACGACCACAAGGCAAAGCAGACTACAAATGGAGGCTTATGCAAATTTTTGTGAGGCTGTAGATGATAAAGGCTTGGGTTGGAGACTCAAAAACCAGCAAATAGGAGGGAATACTCCAAGTTCAAAAGATCAAAAAGAAGAAAAATACATTTGGAGTGACACACAAGCACGAACAAGCTCTCAAAAGCAAATACCTCAGTAGGAGGGGGCGGTGGCCGAAGCCACCTCTGTTTGAGTCAATTGGCATGGCACCACGAAGATTTTAACCTTGGGCCCATGACCAAAACTAATTTTTGAAGCACAAGTACCATAAAAAATGGCTAATGTGAAAGACTTGATCGATTTATGCATAATAAGGAGTGGTAGAGTTCATTGAGAGAACCACACTCCCCTTATGTTCATGCCTCGTCTAAACAAGATAATATGATGAGTGTAGTGGGGTATGGAATACTTGAATCCACATTGCTCGAATCAATGATATTCAGCTCATGCCTTAACTCAAAACATCTTGCTTCATGCAATGACTTCATGAATATATCAGCAACTTGATCACGAGTGTTGAGGTGAATAAGATCAATCTCCCCACGCTTGATAGGCTTCCGGATGAAGTGATGACAAATCTCAATATCCTTCCTCTTACAGTGTTGAACCGGGTTGTTGGAGATCTGGATTGCACTCTCGCTTTCACATTAAAGGGGCACTTTGTCACAAGTGACACCATAATCCTTTAGAATTTGCCTCATACAAAGAAAGTGTGCACAACAACTAGTGGCGGCTACATACTCGGCCTCGATGGACAACAGAGAAACACAATTTTGTTTCTTTGAAGACCAACTTACCAAAGAGCGACCAAGGAATTGTCAACCTCCAGAAGTTGACTTCCTCTCCACATAATCTCCCCCTCCAATCCAAGTCCGAATATCCTATGAGATCAAATGAAGCACCTTTGGGGTACCATAAGCCAAAGTTTGGGGTATGAGCCAAATATCGAAAGATTCGCTTGACCACCACATAGTGGCTTTCCTTAGGCGCAGCTTGAAATCGTGCACTAATTTCCTCACTCAACATAATATCCAGTCTAGATGCACAAAGATAAAGCAAGGATCCAATCATGGAGCGATATACCTTTTGATCCACGGCTTTACCATTGGGATCCACGTCAAGTTGGCATTTGAGTGGCATGGAAGTGTTGGCCTTGGCCGGCTTGAGATCATACAACAAGAACCTCTTGAGAATGTCTTGAGTGTGTTTTACTTGGTTGATGAAGGTTCCTTGACTTTGTTGCTTGACTTCGAATCCAAGGAAGAACTTCAACTCTACCATGATAGACATCTAAAACTCTTTGGTCAATAATGCAGCAAACTCATCATTGAAAGCTTTCTTAGGAGAACAAAATATAATATCATCAACATCTAGTTGGCATGTGAAAAAGTCCCCTTTAACCCACTTTGCGAAAAGAGTGGGATCATTTTTCCCAATTTCAAACCCACGTTCTTGCAACATCTCGGTAAGGAGCTCATAACCACTACAAGAAATATGCTAACTTGCGACCATCAATATTGGTCACTAAATGGTCGTTATTTTTCATTTACAACCTTTTTGTGACCAAAAATAGTTTGTCAAAAGCTAAGCGTCTCTAATGAACTAGACGGACCAATATGAAAGGTCGTTGGTTCTACGACCAATTTTTTGGTCGCTGGCAATCTGCCCACACCACGTCAGATCTGACATGGCAAGCTGACGTGGCAAAATTACGACCAAATGAAAAGGTCATCGATTAGAATCAGCCCGGTCCAGTTCGGTGTCTATATGGGCCGAGCCGAGTAATTCAGCCCATTTAATATATTACTTACTGCTATTTTTTGTTAGCTACGTGGGCTTGGCCCAACTATTCAGCCTTTTTAATTTCCAGGCCATTTTTACCAACAATTTTAGTTTCCCTTTTTTATAAAATGGGTCCACTAGTCAAACAGGTCCCACTTGTCAGGTTATGATAAGTGAGTTCCAACTATTAGGCTCACATTCTTCGTATTTCAATTCGACAATAAAACAATACCAATATTTGAACCGACACGTAGAAAATACACATAATACTTCAAATAACAATAGCCAGATTCAATAAAAGCTCTACAAATAACACATAATACAAGATGTATCATATACAATATTTTACAAGCTCTACAAGTGTAATAACAGTTACAAGCTCTACAAGTGTTTTCTTCTTCATCATGGAGCTCCTTCGATAGTGATCAAATGTTCGACTCATGGATAGCCATAGTCAGGACTGGGATAATAGAACGACAACATGTCTTAAACGGTCGCCCTGTTACATGAATCGACTGAGTAGATTTAGAAAAACTGGAGCCAATATAGTATGAACATTCTATTCAAAAAGGAGTAAAGGACAATTCTTTATAGAATGATAAACAGATTTCAGCTAGTACCACGTTTTTGGCTGCTAGTTAAAATGAGATAGTCATAATACAACACAGACAATATGAATACGCATGGCACAAGTGCAGGTCCTGGTTAAATAACATGTGATGAACGTGCTTTCACAGATAAATAAATTCAGCTAAAATAAGACTGCTGCTACAAGCTGAAATCATGTCATGAATTCCACATTGACTAATACATCTTTCTACAGTTATAGAACGTGTTGAGCACCCTGTATATTTGTTGTTTTGACAATTTATTTTTAAATTATTTAGTAATTAGTAACACATTGCTCAACTTGAGACAATAACCATGGTAGGTTGCACTAATTACCCCAAGAAATATGCTATAAGGAACTAGAGTGATAGTACAAGGTTTTCTCATGCTAGGTGTAAAAACATTGTTAACTAAAACAAAAACAAAATTAGAATTTGACAACTCTCTTACAACGATGGAATTGATCTATCATAAAACAAGCATGATGTACTGACCTATCACCATAGGTCATCATATACCACTGAAATAAAACTAATTCTAGATAGACAAAAGGTAGTAAATTTTCTATGCAAAAACAGAGGAGCCATCAATACCATCAAGTTATACATATACCCACAGATTCAAGAAGCCTTTCAAATTATAAGAAACATTGGGTTGATGCATGTTCATTTAAACATCCATTTATTTCTTGATATGAAAATGATGTTATCTTGATATAAATCAATATAATCATGGTGGCATCTTATGTTATCGCACAGATTTCACACCAGACATGAAATACCCCTTGTGAACCAATTATCAAACAACAGAATAACAAGGACAAGCATATGACCCTTCATGGGCAAAAATATTCGCAACTACACATCATAAATTACCAACAAGGACAACACTTATTCTACCTACACACAACACAACAATCATAGGAGGATATAGGTCAACCACAAAAAAAGAAAACAACATTAAAACCTTGTGCAGGGCGTTGTTATGGTCGATGTTGTCGTCCAGGCCAAGGTCTACTCAGCTCCAGCTATGTGGTGTCCCGGACATCTATGGAGGGTGCCTGCTGCAACAGATCGAGCAATAAATAAATGATCAAATCCCTCTCTACTAGAAACTGGTCATATATTACAATAATGGGTAAATTGATACTAACAAATAACATACTTATGCATCATAAAAAAAGTGTGCATCGACAAGATGGAGCTGAATATAATTCATGAACCTCGTTATATGATATACTACTTGGTAAGAGCAAATATAAACTTCTATTGGGTCTTGTACAGTCTTTCTGTTCTCTGTAAGACGAATGGATACGCCTGAGATCCAATCTCCTTGGCCCCAGAGACAAGGCAAAGGGCGGAGAAACGAACAGGGGGAATGGAAGATGGGATAGGGGCAAGAGGCTTGACGGACCTGGATGGCGACGTGTTTCATGTGGAGGCCATCGGTGCCGCTGCAGGCGACGTGTGCCACCATCTCCTACTCCTACTCCTTGCTGGAGACGGTCTTTGCAACTCCAATTTGATGTCGTTGGTGGTGGCTTCGGCCCGTTGGTGAAGAAGGAAGGCAGGGTCTTGGTCCAACTCGAGCGCATACGTCTTGGTCGCGCGAGGACAAATCCGAGCGGCTAGATCGAAGATGTGCATCCCGGACAAGCACCTGGTCGTCATCCATTCCACGACGATGATGCAGGAGTGGCGCGTGGCAGATCTCGAAATGCCGCCTCTCTGCTTGATCTCGAAGCACCATAGGCGAGGGAGAGAGGAGGTGTGAAAGGGTGGTGGCGGCGATTGAACTGGGGATGGGGAGAGGCGGAGGTGGAGCGGGGGATGGGGAGATTTCAGGGGGCGGCGGCGCATCGGGAGAAGAGAAGACGGTGCTCGAGGAGCCGACAACCAACGCCGTGGTTGGTGAGGAGACAAGAGATGCGCTCGAGGAGCCGACCAGGCCCGCTAGGGAGAGCACGAGGAGGAGTGCCCCGAGTGCGATGATGGGATGCTCCAGGAACTGCCACAGGTAGGGTTTTGGGCTCCCCTGCCATGGCTACGGGGTAGGGTGGATCTGCTGCTAGGATGGATCTACTACGGGCCAGCGGTGGGGTTGGTGGAGCGGAGGGGTTGGGGTCTGGGTCACGGGACTCCGGGAGGCATGGAGCTAGGGTTTGGGTTGGCCGGCGTGTGTTTAGGAGAGGTATGTGAGAGTAGTTGGATCTGTATGGTATGGACGGCTCAGATTGGCTATAGTGGGGTGATCCATGGGAAGAGAGGTTCTGCTTTTTGATTGGTCCAAAAATTGTGTCATCTAAAACAGTTTCTAAGTGGTAAAAGGGGGATTTGTAAAGGAGCTACCAATAATATTTTCTTAAATGACATCACTAAATTTTTCACTCAAGTTAAATAACATTTTATAGATGATAACCAGCTTGTATGCATTTTGAATCTTTCTAGCATTTTCTGGCCATTTAAACCAACTTGTACCAAAACAACAACAATCGGGTCAAATTCGAATTACAGCTACTTCATAGTTTGCTCATTTTTTTTTTCCAAAATTTATTTTTAGGTACACATGTATATATTTCAACAAATAAACGCTATGAGTTTTGTAAGATTTCACCCGTAGCTACGAAGTCATGCCCATGGCTTTGACCATGTTTTGAAATTGGCATAAACAATTCAAAATAAATCAAAAAATGAGAATTTCTTGCATTATGTCATTATATGTGACCTAGTGCCTAGGAAAAATAAAAAAATGTAATATGGTAAATACCTTGAAAAAGTGTTCTCATAAATGAGCTATCATGTGCGAAGTTTCATGGCTTTCAAGCCAAATGACTGATGTTATGGCCACGTCCATGACATAATTTGTTCAAATGATCTCATACTGTGCACAAGGATGCATATTGGAATGGAAAACAATGATTCCAAAAGAATATTTCATTTTCTTTGGACAAAAAAAGCAGTTTTCATTTTCAGACTGCCCAAAATGAGTTTTTTTTAGAAACTACCAAATGTTTGTTGCAAAATTGGACCAAATCAATTTTCTATAACACTAGGACATATTTAATGTATAATTTACCAAATGGTTGGGTTTCAAAAGATGTGATCCACCTCTTATGAAAAAGACAAATTTCCACCGATTCAGCAGGAAACGAGTCAAATTTGAACTGCACCTCCCTCGTAGTTTGCTTTTTATTTTTTCCAAAATTCATTTCTAGGTACATAAGTATCTATTTAGTCACAGAAAAACAAAAAAAATCCAAGATTTAGCCACTAGCTAGGAACGACCATTCCTGTTGTTTTGACCGCGTTTTGAAATGGGCATGAAAAATTCAAAAAATCAAAAAATTCGAAAACCTTCGCATTATGCCATTAAATGTTACCAAGTTACAAGAAAAAATAATAAACTTGTAATATGACAATTATTTTCAAAAAGTGTACTTAGAAATGAGCTATCTTGTGTGAAGATTCATGGTTTTCAAGCCAAATAATCAATCTTATGGACACATTCATGCCATAGTTTGTTAAAATGATCTAATATTGTGAAAAAGGGTGCATTTTCGAATGGCAAACAATGTTACATAAGGAAGTTTTCATTTCCTTTGGACAAAAAATCATTTTCCATTTTTCGAGTGCCCAAAATGAGTTTTTTTGTGAAGGACCTACCATATATTTGTTGCAAAATTGGACCAAGTCATTTTTATAAAATACTAGGGCATATTTAATGTACAATTGAACAAATGGTTGGGTGTCAAAAGTTTTGAGCCACCTCTCGTAAAAAAGACAAATTTCCGCCGGTTCACTTGGAAGCGGGTCAAATTTGAACTGCAACTGCCTCATAGATTACTTTTTATTTTTTACAAAAATAATTTCTAGGTACAAAAGTATCTATTTAATCATAGAAACACCAAAATGTTTCCAAGATTCAACACTAGCTAGGAACGGGCATATACCCGCCTTTTTGACCGCATTTTTAAATGGGCATGAAAAAATGAAAAAAATGAAAAACCTTCGCATTGTGTCATTATATGTGACCAAGTTACCAGGAAAAATAATAAACTTGTAATATGACAATTATTTTAAATAATTGATCTCAAAAATGAGCTATCATGTGTGAAGGTTCATGGCTTCTAAGCCAAATGATCAATCTTATGGACAAATTCACGGCATAGTTTGTTCAACTCATCTAATATTGTGCTAAAGGGTCCATATTAGAATGGCAAACAATGTTTCTTAAGGACGTTTTCATTTTCCTTGGATGAAAATTTCATTTTCCATTTTTCAAGTGCCCAAAATGAGTTTTTTTGTGTAGGACTTACCATATATTTGTTGAAAAATTGTACCAAATAATTTTTCTAAAATACCAGGCCATATTTAATGTACAATTGACCAAATGGTTGTGTCTCAAAAGCTTTGATCCACCTCTCATGGAAAAGACAAATTTCTGCCGATTTAGTTGGAAGCGGGTCAAATTTGAACTGCAGTTGCATTATAGTTTGCTCTCTATTTTTCCCAAAAATCATTTATAAGTACATAAGTATCCATTTAATCATATATACATGGTGTGGTGGCAGAACGTTGAGGTTTGG
The DNA here is from genome assembly GCF_904849725.1 of Hordeum vulgare subsp. vulgare. NCBI lineage: Eukaryota > Viridiplantae > Streptophyta > Magnoliopsida > Poales > Poaceae > Hordeum > Hordeum vulgare. Next base: position 74,237,556 of record NC_058522.1, on the reverse strand, counting down.
AGGGTGTTCGGGGGCCCCAACTCCAGAGCGCGCAAACTGGCATGCCAACCGCGCGGTGACCGTGTGACCTTGGCGTTGCCATGTGTTCTGGGTGGCCTAGGCATGTCTGATATGTCGGACACTCCCCAGTAGGTGTTAAGAAGAAGAATACAACAGAAGAATCTTACAAGGAGATGGAACTAAGCTCAAACATGAATTAGCAGCCAAGAGTTTGATTAGTGGTGGGGAAATTAACATGGCCAATGAGCCTGAGTTTTGGGTGAGGATGATCATCAACTAAGGAGACTCTCTTGGCAAATTTTCAGCTCAAAGGGATGAGCCTAAGTGGCACTTGCTTTGCAAAGTACCACACTGGATAGAAAGATGAATGTTGAGGCTAGTCTCAAATGAATGAATGGATTGAGCTGAAATTTGGCGGAGGATGGGAATTTGGGCATAGGTAGGTACTATACAATTTTGATACCATTTATATGTGCCAAAGTGGTACTTCCTTCACAATGCTCTTCACTAGAGAGAAACTTGGGAAAACTATTGTGGGAAATTGGCTAAATGAAATGAGCTAAAATTTGGTGGAGATAAGTTATATAGGTATCAACAATCCCTCGTAAAGTTTCATAAATAATTAAGCCATATAAAATATAGTTGCTTCACAAATTGAAAATATGACCAGACTAAAAGTTTGGATGATGAGCTCACATGGATTGCTGGATAAATCTAATATTTTGCAGAGGGTGAATATTTGAGCATATGAAACATTTGGAAAAATCTCAGATCATTTGGATAATCCTAGCCAATACTTCATTCACAAAGCTTCTTTTTGGATAGAAACTTTGGAAATTTGCTGATGAAGCTTTAGTAGGCAAATGGAGCTGAATATTGGTATGCGAAATGATTTGAATATGTAAGACATCCCAAAAAGTCTGAGAGAAATAGGAGGGGTCTAGATAGCACTTGCTTTGCAATGTGCCAATCTTGACAAAAAATAGAAATTGATGTTGGGCTCACATAGATGATTGGATTGAGCTCCAATTTGGAGAAGGATGATAATTTGGGCATATAAAGGCGCTGTAAAAATTCATAACATTTAGATAAATAAAAATGTTACTTCCTTCACAATACATTTAAAAAGGAGGTGGCCTTAAGTACCAATGCATCCACGTTCACAACCTCATGACCATTTATATTGGTCGTAATCAGGTAGAAATAAGGTCGTTGACCACTGTTGTCTAGTTTATGACCATTTTCTGTAAGGCAATTTCAGGGTTTGAGCCCTTCCTAGCGAAATCTTGAAATCATCATGAGATGCATACGCAAGCAACATGCAAATAGATTCAAGGCGAGCAACGGGCGTAAAGTTTCACCGTGGTCGATACCTTGACTTGGGAGTAGCCTTGTGCCACCAATCTTAACTTGTTGCGAATGACGAAGCCATTTGCTTCTGCTTGTGCTTAAGGATCCATTTGGCTCCAATGACATTGTGATTCTCCTTTGGTGTTGGCACAAATTGCCACACTATGTTGCGCTCGAAGTTGTTGAGTTCATCATGCATGGCTTCAATCCACTTTGTGTCCTCGAGCACCTCTTGTAGCTTTGGGGTTCAATACAATAAATAAATGTGTTATGTTCACAAAACTTTGTATATTTACTAGGAGTGGTTACCCCTTTACTCAAGCGTCCGTAGACGTTCTCCAAAACATATTGTTTACATTTAAGCTTGGAAGCAAGCATAGTGGCTCGTCTTTCTAAAATCTCCTCCATCGAAGGTTGATGAGCATCATCTTGACGATCATGAGCATCGTCATGAGCTTAATCTTGATCTTGAGCAAGATTTTGATCTTGAGCTTGCTAAGGGGTGTTAACTTGATCTTTGGCATATCTTGGCGAATCACCATCATCATGAGGTTTATATTTCCCTTGATCTTGTCCACTTAGTTAAGGGCCTCCAGTTTGTTCTTTGGAAGCAAGTGGGTCTTGCATTGGTGATGGTTCCACTTGTGTAGAACATTGTCCTTCTCCTTCTACTAGAAGGGGTTCCTCAATGGGTAGGTTGTATCCACACCCATTCTTATTTTGGCTTGGGGAGGAACTTCATCACCTGCATCAAAAAGACCACTTTGCTCCACTTGGGAGTCATTATTTTCATGGAACTCCATGTTACACGTCTCCTCAATGAGTCCATTGAACTTGTTGAGGACATGGTAAGCATGAAAATTTGAAGCATAACTGTCATGGTTTTGTCACGACAGTTGTCCGTGTCAATGGACATAGTGGTGAGGCCATCGTCGCAGTGTGGCGACTCGGAGAGGTTAATCGGGAGCGGGAGACGGATTTACCCAGGTTCCGCCCCTCCGATGGAGCTACAAGCCTACGTCCTGCTTTGTATCTATATTGATGGGGATTTCTATTAGAAGGATGCGTAATTGCTAACCTAGCTCTCAAGAGTTTCTTACTTGGTCTTTTTGGATCGAGGGCTCTCCTTTATATATAGGTAGAGTCCCCGAGTTTACAACAGAGTCCGGGTTAAATAAACACCAGTGACCTACTTCAATAAACACCTCGCACGCACCCACCACCAAGCAAACAAATGAAAAACCTTAGGCGAGAAGCTAACCTCGAGTGCCTTCTCCACGGTCTTGAGGTTGGCCACCGCCGAGTGGGTGAAGCTGACCACGTTCTTCTTGTAGTCGACCATCACTCCTGTCACTCGCGGCATAGACATTGTCTGCCCAGGGGCTAGGGGGGCCGCCTCGGTCTCAGGAGGGGTGATACGTCTCCATCGTATCTACTTTTCCAAACTCTTTTGCCCTTGTTTTGGACTCTAATTTGCATGATTTGAATGGAACTAACCCGGACTAACGCTGTTTTCAGTAGAATTGCCATGGTGTTGTTTTTGCGCAGAAATAAAAGTTCTCGGAATGACCTGGAAATTTACGGAGAATTTTTGTGGAATATATAAAAAATACTGGCGCAAGAGTCAACGGAGGAAGTGGAGCATAGAGCCCACAAGCCCACCAGGAATGCCCCCTGGCCACGCGTGGCAGGCTTGTGGGGCCCACGGAGCTCCACGGCCTCCAATTCTAGGTCTATTTAGCCTCTTTCATCCGGAAAAAAGTCAAGGAGAAGAGTTCATCGCGTTTTACAATACGAAGGCGCCGCCACCTCCTGTTCTTCCTCTCGAGGACAGATCTGGAGTCTGTTCTGTGCTCCGGAGAGGGGAAATCGTCGCCATCGTCATCATCAACCTTCCTTCATCGCCAATTCCATGATGCTCTTCACCGTTCGTGAGTAATCTCATCGTAGGCTTGCTGGACGGTGATGGGTTGGATGAGATCTATCATGTAACCGAGTTAGTTTTGACGGGGATTGATCCCTAGTATCCACTATGTTCTGAGATTGATGTTCCTACTACTTTGCCATGCTTAATGCTTGTCACTAGGGCCCGAGTGCCATGATTTCAGATCTGAACATATTATGTTGTCGCCAATATATGGGTGTTCTTGATCCTATCTTGCAAGTTGTAGTCACCTACTATGTGTTATGACCCGGCAACCCCGGAGTGACAATAGCCGGAACCACTCCGAGAGATGACCATAGTATGAGGAGTTCATGTATTCACCAAATGTTAATGTGTTGGTCCGGTTCTTTATTAAAAGGAGAACCTTAATATCCCGTAGTTTCCATTAGGACCCCGCTGCCACGGGAGGGATGGACAATAGATGTCATGCAAGTTCTTTTCCCTAAGCACGTACGACTACATACGGAATACATGCCTACATTGCATTGACGAACTGGAGCTAGTTACATGTCTCTCCGTGTTATAACTGTTGCATGATGAATAGCATCCGGCATAATCATCCATCACCGATCCAATGCCTACGAGTCTTTTCCTACTGGTCCTTGCTACGTTACTTTGTCGCTACTATTGTCACTGCTGCTAGTGTTACTCTGTTGCTACTGCCGTTACTTTGCTGCTATTGGTTACTTTTGCTGCAGATAACACTGATGCACCTAGTCATCCTAGGAAGAAGAAGAAAGATGATAGGGATTTGCATGCTAGCAACCCTGCGGCTGCTACACCTGAGAGTCCAAATGATGTCTCTATCTCTGATGCTGAAACACAATGTGGTGATGAACATGAGCCTAATGATAATATCGATAGTGATGTTTATGATGATGCTCAACCTAGCAATGATAAGGATGTGGAGATTGAACCTGTTGATCTTGATAACCCACAGCCTAAGAATAAGAGATATGATAAGAACGACTTCGCTGTTAGGAAGCATGGTAAAGAAAGGGAACCATGGGTTCAGAAACCTATGCCCTTTCTCCTAAATCGTCCAACATAAAGGATGATGAGGATTTTGAGCACTTTGTTGAAATGATCAGACCTGTCTTTCTGCAAATGCCTTTGACAGATATGCTCAAAATGTCTCCGTATGCTAAGTACATGAAGGATATTGTGACTAATAAGAGGAGGATACTTGATATTGAGATTTCCACCATGCTCGCTAATTATACCTTCAAGGGTGGTACTCCTAAGAAACTAGGTGATCCCGGTGTGCCCACTATACCTTGCTCCATTCAAGGAAACTACGTTAGAACTGCTTTATGCGACCTTGGAGCCGGTGTTAGTGTTATGCCTCTCTTTCTTTATCGTAGACTTGAACTGGATAAGTTGACACCCACTGAAATCTCTCTGTAAATGGCCGACAAATCAACTGCTTTCCCTACGGCATTTGCGAGGATGTGCCTGTTGTGGTTGCCAACGTCACTATCTTGACATACTTTGTTATTCTGGATATTCCCGAGGATGATGCCATGGCGGTCATCCTTGGAACACCTTTTTTAAACACTACAGGGGCTGTTATAGATTGCAACAAAGGCAATGCCACGTTCCATGTCAACGGTAATGAGCATACGGTGCACTTTCCGAAGAAACAACATCGAGTACATTGCATCAATACTATCAAAAAAACTTCATCGATTCTCATTGGGAGCTTTGAATGCCCTATTCCTCCTGTTAAGATGAAGTATGATTTACTTGTTGGGGATATTTACATCCCCATTGAGGTAACCTAGTGACTATTAAAAAATTCTCCGTCTTCTTTTGCGATTCAAAAAAAGTTTGTCAAGGAGACATGATCAACCTCATTGACGGATTTCTTTCGATGACCATGGGATGGATGAATCGAGGAGTCACAAACCTCTGTTCCAAGCTTTCACCTTCGGTTGCTTAGAAGAAAAATGATAGATTTAGTTTAGTTTTCCCTTTTTCCGCTTTTAGCGTCCCGTGGAAAAGTACCCCGAAAATAAAAGTTCTCCGAACGTCTTGAAAATCAAGTATGATTTTTTCTGGATTTTTTGAAAAATACTGAGACGAAGAGCTAGTCAGGGGGCTGCACTAGTGGGCCACAAGCCTTGGAGGCGCGGGCACCCCCTGGCCGCGCCTACTAGGCTTGTGGGGCCCACGTGCACCCCCTCCACTCATTCTAGCTCCCATCTGCTTCTCGTACCTCCAGAAAAAAATCATTTCGCAGCTCAAACCCGTGTTCTTGCTCTTGCTGGGATTTTCGATCTCCTTGTGCAAAGCACCATTTACCAAACTGTTTTCGGGAAATTACTCCTTGGTAAGTGACTCCTCCATTGGTCCAATTAGTTTTTGCTCTAGTGCCTTATACTTCGCGTATTTTTGCTGCCTTGGTGACCCTGTTCTTGAGCTTTGCATGCTAATTTTAGCTGGTCCCAAGTAGTTTTGATGCGTAATATGGCCTCGAGGCACTTGAGGTAGTAGTTGCTACAAGTTTAGTTGAGCCTTGTTCACTTTTCCTTAGAGTCACTAAAATTTCAGAATATTTCAGAGGTAGAAAAAGGAAAAGATGCGGAGGTTCTTAAGAGGCTCTTCAAGCCGTAACCCCAAGGATGATGGAAGCGAGAAGAAGAAACCCAAGTATACGGTCCCTCGAGTTGCAGAAGTTCGAGCGTGCGAGTGGCCAAGCGATGTGTTCTTACGCGCCGCCGAACTTTATGAGGACTTTTATTACTTGGTGGAGAACACATGCCTTACCACCTTCGTTGAAGATAAGTGTCCGCAATACCTCCTCCTCACCAATATTTTCGTACAAAGCTTTAATTTCTATCCAAGGAAGAATCCTCCTTTGGTTGAGTTCAAACTATATGATATCCCCCAGCGCATGTCACTCCAGGATTTTTGCAATGTTTGCAAATTGCGTTTTGTTGGGGATATTCATGAACCTTGTCCACGGGACTTGGAGTCTTTCATAGATACTATTGCTGTAGGAGAGGAGAGAGGAGTGTCTTGCACTAGAGCTGCTAGCATATATTTTCCCGTGCTTCGGTACTTCTCATTATTCGTGGGAAAATGTTTGATTGGTCGTGGGAAAGCTGGGTCCCTTAGCTCCCCAGATCTTGTGGTCTTGCGTGAAGACCTTTATAATGATAAAACTTATAGCTTGGGCGCTATAGTAGCTCAACGGTTGAACACGAACCGTTCTAAAGGCGTTGTCTATGGAGGTATCTATGCTACCCGTCTTGCCAGACACTTTGAGATACCTATTAGACTGGACGAGGAAGAAGAGATTCTTCTTCCTGAGAGATATCTAGATTATGATAGCATGCTTCGCCATGACTTTCTTGATAGAGATATAAATAGAAGGATGATTTATAACCTGGTATTTAGTCAGGGTACTCGTGAGACTATTACTTTGCCTGCTCCTTCTTTGTTCAATCTTCATGTAGGCAGGTCCATTATTATGCCCTCAGACATCTACGCTTATTGGGGCATAGCCCAACCACAGGTGCCCGTGCCCGAGCCACCAGTCGAGTACCAGACGCCAGTTTATAAGTGGGAACCAGAGGAGCTCACACAGCAGTGGAACCCTCAGTACACTCTGGAGTACCCCAGAGCTGGTTATTTCCCTCCTTGGGAGTAGACCAACTTAGGCCAAAAGTCTAAGCTTGGGGGAGTAAGTGTTTCTCACCGACTTTATATTGTTGCTTACGCTTTCACTTTGTTAGTCGGTGTTCACACTTTGCCACTCTATCATCCATGCTAGTTTATTTTCTTTCTCTCGTTTCCTTTTCGTGTGTTTGTCTAGTTTGAGAAAACCCAAAAATATTTTCTTGTTCTTCTTTTGCTTGTTAGGAGCTCTCCCGTGTAAATAGTTTTCTTTTTCTTTGGGGCAAGGTAGAAGACCATGGTTACAATGTTTAGTGGCTCTCGCATGCATATATGTTTATCTCTCAAAGAGCCATATTACTTTGTCTTCTCCTTTGTGTTTGCTTGCAGATTCCAGCTTAGTCCAATGCACGAGCACTCTTATTATTGTTCACATCATTCGGTCGTGCAAGTGAAAGGCAATAATGACGATATATGATGAAGTGACTGAGCCTGGAAAATATGGTATGAACTCGATCTATTTTGTGTTTGTAAATATGACTAGCTCATCGTTCCTGATTCAGCTTTGTTGTGAGGGAAACATGTTTGCAATGACAACTTAGAGATCATAGTTTCTGATGCCATGCTTAATTAGCTAGGAGCTTATAATGGTTTGGCTTGGATGCCAACATGAATCTTGAGATGACTATGATGTAGTATGATAGGATGGTATCCTCCTTTGAATGATTCAAGTGGCTTGAGTTGGCGCATGTTCACGCATGTAGTTAAAACAAAATCAACATAGCCTCTATGATATTCATGTTCATGGTGATTTATGTCCTACTCATGCTTGCACTCATTGATGGTTAATCTCAATGCATTTTGATGACTGTTCTCGCTCTCTAGTTGGTCACTTCCGAGTCTTTTGCTAGCCTTCACTTGTACTAACCGGGAATACTACTTGTGCATCCACTTCCATAAACCCAAAGTTGTTCCATATGAGTCCACCATACCTACCTATATGCGGTATCTACCTTCCGTTCCAAGTAAATTTGCATGTGCCACTCTCTAAACCTTCAAGAAATAATCTGTTTTGCATGCCCGAACCGCTCATGTGGTGACAGGGGGATATTAGTATCTTCCATGCTAGGCGTGTTATCCTTGATGTGTGTTTATTCACTATCATTCACGAGAAAGGGGCTGGTAATTGGAATGCCCAGTTCCATGCTCAAATCGAAAAGATAATTGCAAACAAAACTCCCCTTGGATTGATGTTGGTATGTATGGCACCCGAGTATTCGGCTAGTCGTGGAGTGTGATTGATCGGTGGTGGGGGAGTCAAAACTTTACTTTTCTGTTTGGGAACCGCCTATAGCATGTATAGCGTGGAAGATGGTGAAAACTCTTAGTCATTGCGTTGAAAATGAAAGCATGCCACCCAAAATTATTATCTTTGTTTTCAAAGCTTGAGCGCTGGCAGCTCTGCAAATCAATGCTTCCCTCTGCGAAGGGCCTGTCTATTTATGTTCCTGTTGAGTCATCCTCTTCTTATAAAAGCACCAATTAGAGAGCACCTCTGTCATTTTTTATCCTTTGCTTTTAACTGTGATTGAGTATGACTATGACTTGATCTTCTTTGGCATGAATTACAATGTTTAGTCAGCCCTTGGTCTTTGAAGGTGCTCTGCATTTATGTTTTGCGGTCTCAAAAAGTGCTAGCGAGATACCATCTGTTTACACTGCTTCAAGCTTGTCTTGATTGAAGTGTAGACGTTTGAAACTTATTATTATTTGCTCGCTAGTTGATTATGCATTGATATGAGTTTACCGTGAGACCTAGATGTCATTTGGTTATGTGGTTAGCTTGTGATCTTGCTGAAATTCTGGATATGAGATAGACATAGTTGCAACAACAAGATCCAATAGAGTTCGTAAAAGTTTTTCTTTTGTCTCTTTCAGTTTGTCAACTAAATTGTTTGAGGACAAGCAAGGTTTTAAGCTTGGGGGAGTTGATACGTCTCCATCGTATCTACTTTTCTAAACTCTTTTGCCCTTTTTTGGACTCTAATTTGCATGATTTGAATGGAACTAACCCGGACTAACGCTGTTTTTAGCAGAATTGCCATGGTGTTGTTTTTGCGCAGAAATAGAAGTTCTCGGAATGACCTAGAAATTTACGGACAAGTTTTGTGGAATATACAAAAATACTGGCGCAAGAATCAATAGAGGAAGTGGAGCGTGGAGCCCACAAGCCCACCAGGCGCGCCCCTGGCCGCGCTTGGCAGGCTTGTGGGGCCCACGGAGCTCCACCGCCTCCAATTCCAGCTGTATTTAGCCTCTTTTGTCCGGTAAAAAAATCAAGGAGAAGAGTTCATCATGTTTTACGATACGGAGGCGCCGCCACCTCCCGTTCTTCCTCTGGAGGGCAGATGTGGAGTCCATTTTGGGCTCCGGAGAGGGGAAATCGTCGCCATCGTCATCATCAACCTTCCTTCATCGCCAATTCCATGATGTGCTTCACCATTCGTGAGTAATCTCATCGTAGGCTTGTTAGACGGTGATGAGTTTGATGAGATCTGTCATGTAATCGAGTTAGTTTTGACGAGGATTGATCCCTAGTATCCACTATGTTCTGAGATTGATGTTTTTACTACTTTGACATGCTTAATACTTGTCACTAGGGCCCGAGTGCCATGATTTCAGATCTGAACCTATTATGTTGTCGCCAATATATGTGTGTTCTTGATCCTATCTTGCAAGTTGTAGTCACCTACTATGTGTTATGACCCGGCAACCCTGGAGTGACAATAGCCGGAACCACTCCCGGAGATGACCATAGTATGAGGAGTTCATGTATTCACCAAGTGTTAATGCGTTGGTCCGGTTCTTTATTAAAAGGACAACCTTAATATCGTGTAGTTGCCATTAGGACCCCGCTGCCACGGGAGGGATGGACAATAGATGTCATGCAAGTTCTTTTCCCTAAGCACGTATGACAACATACGGAATACATGCCTACATTACATTGACGAACTGGAGCTAGTTACATATCTCTCCATGTTATAACTGTTGCATGATGAATAGCATCCGGCATAATCATCCATCACCGATCCAATGCCTACGAGTCTTTTCCTACTGGTCCTTGCTATGTTACTTTGCCGCTACTGCTGTCACTGCTGCTACTGTTACTCTGTTGCTACGTTACTCTGCTGCTACTGCTGTTACTTTGCTGCTATCATACTACCTTGCTACTGATACTTTGCTGCAGATACTAAATCTTTCAGGTGTGGTTGAATTGACAACTCAACTGCTAATACTTGAGAATATTCTTTGGATTCCCCTTGAGTCGAATCAATAAATTTGGGTTGAATACTCTACCCTCGAAAACTGTTGCGACCCCTATACTTGTGGGTTATCAAGGGGCACTGTGCAACTGCTCCCACAGGACCATCAGTGACGACACCGAGCGGGTCCAGCTGCCCCTGCTACCACCCGCAGCCGGCACAGCCGGAGTCGCCTGCGCTACCGACACCACGATGGTCCGGCCCCCGTCGCCACGGGCCTCGGCACCGGTCCGCTTCCCTGGGTCGAACACCGAGAGAACCACCTGTTGGGCAGCCGGCAAACCAGCCGGCAGGGCCACCACCTCCGGATGCGCATCCGCGGGCGCGGACGAGGTCCTTGTGTCGGGCGCCTCGGGCAGCGGTGGTGTCGGAGCGTCTCTCGCCACCTTGGTCGACGGGCCACCAGTGTTGGCTCGCACAGTCGGCGCGGCCTTAGCCTTGGCGCACCGCTCCCGCTTTAGTCGCGCCGTCGCTGCGTGGTATGCAGCGAGCGACGCGACTTGTTCGGCTTCGAGGGCCGATGCATCGGCCTCCGGCAGCACGATGGCACCACTGCAAGACAGAAATGGGCCCGAGCTCAAACGCCACACAGAAACCAAGAAAAGAAAAAAAGGCACGAGCCTCAAAGAGAGTCTTAAACTTCGCCAAGGGGGATCACACGGGACCCACGCTTGAGCCTCCTCCATACCGGCGGAGGGGTACCAGCTGGCACGACCGCCGGCTGCGTCTTATTGGTGACCGGGCCGCCGGCCGAGCCGTCGGTCGGCCGCTTCTCGCGGCGACGTTCCTCCGCCGACTCGTGGCGGCCGGCTGCGTAATAGGCAACCGACCTCCAGCCGGGCGCTCTGCGCTCCCTCCCGGGCGGCGGCGCACCGAGCACCTGCAGCTCGTCGCCATCGGCCGTCCAATCCCTGATGGAGCCCTCAGGAGGGTGGCGCGACGACTCCGCTTCATTGGCTGGGGCGCTGGCCGGCTCATCTGCATCGTCGCCCTCGTCCCCTTCGTCTCCTTCCTCCTCTGGCACATCCGAGCCTTCGGGGGCGTCAGGGCCACCCCCGTCCGACTCATAGTGCTCGACGTCAGAATGCTCCCGAGCCGCGAGGAAGTTCATCGGGTGCGGGACACCTGGGGTGTTCTGCCGGCCGAACATCTTGGGAGCACCGCAACCGCACGTCAGGTGCTATGAATAAAGGGTGAAGACAACAAAGGGAAAACAGTACCAGCCGGCCGAATACTTACTAGCGGTGCTCGGTTGCCACGATGGAACGACTCCATGCCAAAACTCCACTCCTCCTCGTCCAGCTGAGAGTTGTTGATGCGGTTCACCCTGGCAGCCACCTTGTGCAGCAGCAGCTCCACCGTCGACAGCCGGCACAGACCCTTGAGGCTGCTCATGTCGCATATCCGGTACGAAGTCGCGTGCAACAGCTGCACATGGCGAGAGATGAAGGTCGCTACCACATCCGCGCCCATCAACCCCAGGAAAGACTCGAGCTGCTTCAGTCGGCCCACCAAAGGCGCCATATCCATAGTAAACAGGTCAACGGACCAGTTCTCCACATTCGGCGACACGTCGGAGAAGGCGGGAAGGCCGACCTAGTCGCTCCTTTCCGATGTTGCGGACGTAGAAAAAGGTCCGCTGCCACTTCTTGAAGGACTCCTCGAACTTCATCCTTGGTAGTGGCGGGCCGCTCCACTTGTAGATCGCCGCGCCGCCGCAAGAGTAATCCACCGCATTGTGCTTGTGGTTGCGGAAGTAGAAGAAATGGTGGAAGAAGGACGGGAAAGGGCGGATGCCCATGTACGGCTCGCACAACGTGACGAAGCACGCGGTGTACGTGATAGAGTTCACCCCCAGATGATGCATCTAGAGGCCGTCGCTCTAGAGGAATTGCCAAAGGAAGGAGCTCGTCAGTAGCCTGAAGCCGACCAGGAAGTGGTTGGCGAAGACGACGCGCTCGCCATCGCGCTCGCCATCTGGGGGTTCCAGCACGAGCTCGTCCTCGGGCACGCGGGCCTCAACCACCTCCTCGGACTGGAGCTTCCGTGTCAAACGAAGGTACTCGATGTGCCCAACATTGATCATGGACCCCTCCCACGAACCGACGGGAACCTTCGGCATCAGGACGGTCGCCAGCAGCGAGCTGGGTGAGAAGACGTGCGAGAGATGGACCCCCAACGGATGCACCATGGCGGGAGGCGTTGCGTGCGCGAGGAGGCGGAGGGGCGCTACGGGCGCGGGGAGGAAGAAGGAGGCGGAGAGCACTGGCAAGAAAGGTGGGAAGGTGAGGCAATAGCGGCCTCGGCCTCCTCCCTCCCCCTTTTAAAGCCTCGGGAGGTGGAGGGGCGTGCGGGATCCGTTACCCCCATGAGCCCCACCTCCCCACGATCTCCCCTCATTCAAGGCGCGTGAGCAACGCCAACTAATAGGGCGTGGCAACACAAGATTCGCGCGTGGCACGAGGCGGGCCAGGCTAGCCCTAGGGAGTCCCGTCGCGTAGAAAGTGGTGGGCGTGCCACCCGCCACTGGCGTAGGAAACGAGGTGACGGGGGGAACCCGAGGCGCCGTGGACGCCTGCTGGGAAGCGGATGGTTGCAACGAGGGTCGGCCGCGACCCGGCTGACTGCCACTCCCGCTGGCATAGAGCTTTGCTGCCTGCCGGCTCTGACCGTCCGGCCCACCTCGACAAGTCCTTCAGGTACGGGAGCGACCGCTGGCCCCCTCGCACGGAGGTCTCCGGACCCTAACGGTTTGAGGGGCTAATGACGGGGATACTACCCCTGGGTACACCAAGAGCGGAGATTAACCGTCTCCAAGACATTTGGGGCCGCCTGGCCCACCAGGCCTGTTACGCCCAAGATGCGATCCTATCCTCAATTTGGCACGAGGGCCTCGTCAGGGATAGAAGCGCATCTCGTCGTTTCGCAAGAATGGATATCGTTAGAAGTACATGTATTGAAAAGATGAGATATATGGAATTGGCTTACACTCACCACAAGCTACATCAGAGTCACATCGGTACAATACATAATCATCATGAAGAACAGTAGGGTCCGACTACGGACAAAAACAAACGAGAAAAGAAAACAACATCCATCCTTGCTATCCCAGGCTGCCGGCCTGGAACCCATACTAGATCGAAGAAGAAGAATCAACTCCAAATGAACAATCAACGCGCTCGCGTCAAGTAACCTTTACTTGTACCTGCAACTAGTGTTGTAGTAATCTATGAGCCACAGGGGACTCGACAATCTCATTTCCAAAGGTATCAAGACTAGCAAAGCTTAATGGGTGAGGTAAGGTTGACTGGTGAGGCTGCAGCACGCGACTAAGCATTTATTTAGTGGCTAACTTACGAGTACAAGAAATAAAGAGGGGGATGATCTACCAAAACGGACGTGAACTACTGATGATCAAATGAATGATCCTGAACACCTACTTACGTCAAAACATAACCCCACCAAGTCCTCGATCGCAGAAGGAACTCATGAAAGAGACAATCACGGTTACGCACTCAGTTGGCATATTTTAATTAAGTTAAATTCAAGTTATCTAGAACCAGTGTTAAACAAAGTTTCCACGTTGCCACATAACCGCGGTCATGACTTTCCGAAAGATTTAACCCTACAGGGGTGCTCCAACTAATCCATCACAAATTACCACAAGCCGCATAGAAATCCTCGATGACGAAGCTCGCGATCTCGTCGGACTGCTTAGTGGAAAACCTCAACTCTGAGATTACCCAAAGCATCAACGGAATCCCGATGCACAAGGCATTTGTCAAAGGTAAAACTAATCCAGCAAGGCCGTCCGACGTGTATCTCGTTCTCAGGACACGACCGGATGGGAAAGGCTACAAGTAGCAAACCCCGAGTTGCCCCATGGTGGCCCCGCAGGCTGCCCTTTTGGGAACAACACCATCAACACTTGCCCCTCCTGTATTATGTAAAATTACTCCTCGGGTTCATGACGCCCTATGCTTTCAGTATTAACAAAATTATTATGTTGGGCAAATGTAGTACCAATGTTGGGCCTTGCCAGACCAGCTTTAATCTAAAACGAATTATCAAGGGGGTCCCCATAACAACCCCGATCATGTTAGGAGCGCTCAAATATGGAACATAACACCGGTAGCCGAAACTAAGGGGGCAAAGGTGGAACAAAACACCAGGCTAGAAAGGTCGAGCCTTCCACCTTTTACCAAGTATATAGGTGCATTAAATTAAATAGTATTTAATATGGTGATATAACAAGGAACCCATGTTATCACATGGAAGCAATTGCACCTGCAACTAGCAACGCTAACACATGGTTAAGCAAGCGGTAACATAGCCAAACAGTGGTTTGCTAGGTTGTGAACAGGTTGAAGGTTTTCATGGCAATGTTGAGAGGCTGATATTTAACATGTGGTAGGCAACGAGACTTAATGATAGAAACGGTGAAACTAGCATGGCAATGATAGTAATGGTATTTGGGGAAATGGTCATCTTGCCTGAGATCCCGCTTGGAAGAAGTACGACTCCGTGAAGCAGACGAACCGACGTAGTCGAACGGGTCCTCACTTTTCGACACGCTTGCGGAACTCTATCGAGACAAAGGAAACCAGAAACAAGAATCAACACACGATATTCACCACGGCATATGCACGACAAGATGCAATCCACATATGATGCATTATCAGCTGAATATATGCAAGACATGGCATGTCAAATCACAACAACCAAAGACTACATATTATGTGAAGTTCAATATGCAACGAGTTGCATATTGACGAGACTCCACATACGGATTTATTTAGTTCTATCCCAATTAAGTACACGGCAATATTAAATGTGGTTAAACATGGCAAGAGGTGAAGCGTAATTAAACTACCTATCTAGGCATTTTAAATGAGGTCAAAAATGACATATAGCACCTCCGAAACGACCTCATATGTTAATTTACAATTCTGTCCAGATCTGAATTAACACGTTTAAATATTGGTTAAACAACAAAAATAATAGGTTCACGTGATTCTACATGTCGTTACAAGCAAGTTACACATAGAGAACATCTCCAACGGAGCTACGGTTCAAAAGATACGAACACCACAAGATATAATGGCATGAATGCAATATGTGTGCAACGACAGTCACAAGCATTCCAAAACACACAACCAGCAAGATATCACTACAACCAGCGATCAAAACGGAGCAACGGTTCAACAACTACGAGCAAAACAAGATATCACTACAATCTGCCAAAATCAGCCACATAGCATTTTCTACACCCCACAACTACGAGCTACACAAAACCAATATGCTCAACCAAGGCATGAGATAGTAGAGGGAAAGAAGCACTACAACATACAACTAATAACATCTAGCATGGAAGCATGGATCTCTAGGAAAAGAAGTCACAAAATGGCATCTCACACACTGTGTCAGACTTAGAGAAAAACACAGTTTATGAAAGTGCAGTTTTCGATCTGAAGGCATATTGACAACACCAAATCCTAAGCTACATGACTCCAAATGGCTTGAAAATTGACAGGCTGTTAGAGAATATTAAGGACTACAACTAACTCCATTGCACCAACCCCAAAAGAGCTACCGATCACTAGATAAACTCATGACAAGACAACAATAAAATATAACAGATTTCAGACTTAGAAATATTTCAGCATCTCCAAATCAGCATTATTTTCTAGCAAGTTGAGAGCAAGCAAACCACACCTAAACATGGATTTCTATTGCAACCAAAATTACCAGAGGCTAGTCTACACATCCAAGGACAAATCTCTAGTTGACAACTTCTTAATATCACGCACAGATTAATTCTCACAAAATAAACAAAAGGGAAACATGGCAAAATATCACACGAAATAACTTGCTCAAAAGCTAAAACTAAATGCACAGTTAAATTCTATGGATTTTTCTACTCCGAAAACATATATAACATGAGGGGTTGCAAAATAAAAACAACGCCACACTTATATGCGGGAATATGTCCTAAACACGGTATAGCAAACTAGCGACGGAATCCTACATGCAAAAATACAAACCACTACTCTAAAAATACATGGCAAGATGTCCCTAAAAACATGAGAATTTTATGTACGGAGTTCGAGCAATCCGGACATGCGCGAAAAATAAATACGGATCAACTCCCTATTGGGACAGCACGCAAAACTAGGCATTTGGCGGGTCAAACTACTTCAAACATGCATGCAAGTTGCAACACAATAATCTACGCGGAAAACTAGCCAAGTTTCATATATAACTCATCTTGATCCGACGCTTGGTTAAATATCTACGGGTTTATGAAAATATGGCATTTTTCTGAAATCCTCGTAATTAAATAAATCGCCAAAAAAACCTACTGGGCCAAAACTACTAGCGCTAGATAGCAAAACCCATACGGGGTGGAACATAGGCGGGGCGGCTCACCTGAGGGCCTTGGGCCGGTCAGGCGAACAGGCCAAGCTGGGCCTGGCGCGGGGATGCCGAGCTGGGGCACAGTGCTGGCACTCGGCCGGCTGGGCCAGGGGCGAAGCGGGGCGGACTAGGCCGGCGTCGGTGGCTCGGCTAGGCCGACGCGGGGTGACTTGCCCAGGTGGTGGGCGACTCGGTCGTCTCCTCCTGTGCCCGAGGGCACGAGGCCAGGCCTGGGCGGCGGCTGCAGGGAGACTCCAGCGAGGGGGGCCATGGGAGCGCGGCGGCAAGAGCTGGGACGGGGTCCCTCGGTCGGGCCTAGCCGGACCCGACCGGATCTGGGCGGCGGCGGTGAAGGCGGCCGGAGACGGAGGATCGGCGGCGCAGGCAGCAAAGGCGACGGGACGAAGGAGCTACCGGATGTGGCGAGCGGAGCCCCGGCGGCAGTGGCTCAAGTGGGCTTCGGTGGTGGGGAACCTCCGGCGAGGGACGGGGCGGCGAGCATGCATGGGGCCGATGGTGCAGCTCGGGAGGAGCGAAGGGATCTCGGGGCTGCAAGGCAAGCTCAGGAGCAGGGAGGCGCTCGATCTACGGGCGCCGGCGCCGGCTCGATCCGGGCCCGAGGCAGGCCTGAGATGGGCTCGGGCGGGACCGTGGCGGCTGGGAGGAGAGAGAGGTGGGAGAGATGCTGGCTACACGGATTTCGAGGCAGGGGCTAGGGTTTCCTTTAGGGAAAGATTAGGGGTGTTTATATAGGGAAAGGGGGCTAGGGTTATCCGAATCCGGCCCT